>NC_067146.1:70688443-71944772 GCF_903995435.1 Acomys russatus | reverse complement strand
CTTAATGGGGTTCTTAAAGGAGGACTGGGTAGGTCAACTTTTACATTTTTCCAGACTTGGCCTTAATGGGGGACCTTAAGGGGGCTGGTTCCTTCAATTTTTCTGCCTCTTACAGTCTCTCTTCCCACAATGGACACCTAGAAATCTTCCAGGAATATACCATTTAAGCTTTGCATCTGGCTGCCAGTCTTGTTGGTGAATACATAATCCCTTGTTCAAAAATTTTGGTAGGGCTCCAGCTGGCAGAGAACTGAACAGCCAGCCACGCATCCCCTGGGGCTCCTATGGGTGGCCACCTTCCAGTCACAAGAGAGAACTTCTCTCTACTGTGGCTCATCACTCTCTCCACCCAAAATGCCCTTCTCTCTCCTTACTTCCCCATTTTCTGAAATTGCGCCCTGTTCCGAGGCCCTGTTCCATCAGCATCCTCTCCAGCAGATCTGCCCTGTTTGAACTACTGTCCTTGACTTGAAGAGTATCCCAGACACAGAATCCCACCCACAAGGTGGTTGTCAGAATTAACTGTGTCGTTCTTTCAGTAAATACGGAGGTCAGGGACTCCTTTTCAGTAGCTACTCCATAAAAGACATCATGCCTCTCATCATGCTGTTGTGGTCCTTCCTGTGTGGCTGGTTACCCTTCTGCAACCCACCTTTTGGCTTACTGTCCCCAAGGTACCATCATGCGTCCTCCTCCTTTTCCTCCTGGGACCTGCCTGAGGGTGGGGCCTGCCACTAGAAAGGTCTTCAGCTATCAGAGCTACTGAACTGCTGACCCAAATATCGTCACTGGCTTTACCTGTCTCCCAACTTCCTGCTGGACATTCCCATGGTGACATGGCTTCCAGCCAGACCGGAAGTACCCTGTCCCCTAAGAGCCTCTCTCTCTCTCTCTCTCTGCTTTCCCTGACAGGACTGCCTCCTCATAAATAACATACTTGAGGGACTGAAAGTCCGCAGTTACTTTCTGATTACCTTGTATACTTATTCTAAGAATTAAGTAACATTTACTCGTAACAAAATTCAAAAGACACAATCCCAACCACACCACTATCTTCCTGTTTCCTGCTACCTCTTCCTGGGGGAAGCATTAGCATTAGCAACCTCTTGTGTAGCCTTCATCCCTCATCCTTCAAGATGTTTTATATTTGTGTATAAGCAAATGGTCACCAACCATCTCTCTGGAAAAGCGCTCTGCCTTGCCATGCTCGCTGACTTCCATGCTGTACCTATCCCCACCTACTCAGGGTTGATTGATGCCACAGCACAGGTAATCAACAAGGGCCCATGAAGAGACAACACATGCCCTGGAGGCTGACTGAGGGCCACCAGCTTGGGGTAAGTGCACACATGAAAATGTACGCATGCGTATATGCCTAGATCCATATGAAATATACCAACAGGGACGCACCTTTACACAATAGGTGACATACAATCCCTTGGTCAATAGTCTGTGTATACCACACATCTGTGTATTCTACATACTGTTTGTATTTTAACTGAATGGTAAGTCTTATGCACCATCAGTCCGATAAAATTCCTAGAATTGCAACAGCTGATTCAGAGAGTGCATGTGTTTGTGACTTTGGCAGATCATAGGCGTTTAACTTCCATCCGGTATCTGAGCGCCTGTTCCTGAAACCCTTGCTGGTACTACCATGCCGCGATGTGTGCCAATCTGGTGAGTGGAAAATAGCACCTTACTATGGTTTTCCACTGCAATTTTTCATAAAAGTAATTAAACTTTCAGCATTTAAGAGTCATCTTGGTCAGGCATGGTGGTGCACACCTTTAATCCCAGCACTCAGGAGGCGGACACAGGCGGATCACTGTGAGTTCGAGGACAGCCTGGTCTACAAAGTGAGTCCAGGACAACCAAGACTACACAGAGAAACCCTGTCTTGGGGGGGGGGAGAGTCCTCTCTGCACAGTTTTATGAAATGTGCGCTCATATTCTTTACCTCTAGAGTAAAGAATTTATTCAAGCTCTTTAAATAGTATTAACTGTACATCTGTGTAGTAAACATTGACATCACTTTCCTAAAATTTTTATTGTCTTTCGACATAAGTAGAAAGACTTGGTCTTGCAAAAGATTACATGCATTCACATGAGTCAGCTTTTTATTTGATAGCTTCTGGGATTATATCATAACTAGGAAGGATTTCCTGTCTCCATTAACTACTTGTTTTCCTAGTTGTTTTAATGTTAAATGTTTGCTCTACCTGGAATTTATTTTTGTGGAAATAAGACCGAGATTCCAGCCTTGTTATCTGCACACAGAATCATCCTTACCTTCAGCCAAGTCCTAAGAACTACCACAATAGCTTTTAAAATATTGATAATACTCCTTCACTCTTTTCCTATTGTGACCACCATGTATCTCTGGTCCCAGCCTTTGACATCTACCAGAGCCAAAGGCTTTCCTCTGACATACAGCTCAGCACAGTCACTGGGTACCATTGCTGTCTGCTTCTTGTGGTCATCAGCACCTTTAATGACAGCACGCGTCCCTCTCTAGTGACTCCCAAGCTCCAAAGGGGACAAAGCTGTTATGTCCACACATCTAAGAAACCAGCTTAGCCCTGCTCGGAACCTGTGAGTAAAAACATCCAAGCAGAGTCCTTATTAGGCTTCCCAGCCTTTCAAACAGGCTGTGATGTGCATTTTCATGGTCAATTTGGCTGGGCTTGGAGTCCCCTAAGAGGCACACCTCTGACTGTGCCTGGGAAGGTGTTTCCAGAGAGAAGCAAAGACCTACCCTAAACATGGGCAACACCGCCTTATGGGCTGGGGTACAGGACTAAATTTAAACACACACACACACACGAGCTGGGCACAAGCATCCATCTCCCCCTGCCTCCCAGGTGTGGACACAGCATGCCCAGCATGCTCACACCATTATGCTTTCCCAGCTATGACGGACGGCATCCCCGAAATCACCAACCAAAATAAACCCTTCCTACCTTAACCACAATGACAGGAGCAACTAATACATCCCCCTAGCTGATCTCAGGCCCTGGACAAATGAGCTACACTTGACTGAGGCACAGCAACTTCTTTTTTGTTTGTTTGTTTAAGATCTATTTATATTTTTTATTATGTATACAGTGCTCTGCCTGCATCTACACTTGTAGGCCAAAAGAGGGCATCAGATCACATTACAGATGGTTGTGAACCTCCATGTGGTTGCTGGGAATTGAACTCGGGACCTTTTTGAAGAGCAGATGGTGCTCTTAACCACTGAGCCATCTCTCCAGCCCCAGCAACTTCTTTTAAGCTCCTCTGAGGGCTCATACAAGTCAACAGGTTCGTAAGATCTTGTTCAGATTCAGTTACAAACGTAACAGAGGCTCAACTTTAGACTCCATCCCCATTAACAAATAAATCCGTGCGTGGCATCAGAGGGAGAAATTCAAGCCCTCTCCCCAGTTCCATGTGGCCTCCTGCAACCTGAAGGACACAAAAGGGCAGGACTTTGCACGGTTCCTTCTCCCGGGAGGGTTCCCAGCCACAGTCTCTTTGTCTCTTCCTCGGTCAGATCTTTGCAGCCTGAATCATGACCCACAGGAAAATAGAACTTTTCTCCCCAGGGTCCCAATTAAAATCCAGACTCTTTCCCTTTGAGCTACATATCACCATGGTAATTAATGAATTCTCTGTTTAATGTCTACATCCTCTTCAGGACTGGAAAGTCCTGAAGGTAGATTCTATCGCTAATTCCATGCCACATCCTGTTTCCAGCATGGTGCCTGCTACTTGGAACCTAAAATCTTACTTCATGTTTAACTGTAAAGACACATTTATCTCAAGTTTATTGATATTGGTGAATTAAAATTACGTAAGTTGTTTAGGTTTTTGTCCCTAAGCATTGCAGCTCATTGCCCAATACTGATGATTCAGGAGGAAAGTTGGTTTTGAAGATTTTAATTTAAGCAGAGATGGAGAGATGGCTCGGTAGTTAAGAGCACTGGCTGTTCCTCCAGAGGACCTGGGTTCAATTCCCAGCGCCTAGATGGCAGTTCACAACTGTCTGTGACTCCAGTTCCAGAGGATCTAAAGACCTCACACAGACACATATACAGGCAAAACACTAATTTATTTGTTTGTTTGGTTGGTTGGTTGGTTTTCGTTTTTCGAAACAGGGTTTCTCTCTGTAGCAGCTCTAGTTGTCCTGGTACTCGCTCAAACTCACAGATACCCACCTGCTTCTGCCTCCCTAGTGCTGGGATTAAAGGCATGTGCCATCACGCCTGGCTAAACTTTAATTTAAATGTCTTATTAGAATATTAGACTATTTAACAGCAACACAGGACACAGGATTGGAAATCTTTACAATGCTTTTACACAGGAGTGGAGAAATGGTCTGTTGAGAAAAGTCTTTAGCCTACACAACATTGCAAAAGCTAATTTCAGCACTTTACCCAAAAAGAATGAAAATAAAATATCTACAGAAACTGAGAGTCTGTAGTCCTCTCCTGGCTCTTCAGTGGGACTTGAAGCTGTGATTTGCCACTCAGGGCCATTCACACCAAGTGGATAACTCCATTAGGGGCATTCATCTGGCCCACCCTACCCCACCCCACTCCCCAGAACTGACCGCACTAGCACCCCTCGCATTCTATGAGTAAGCAGACATCTGGACAGTGGCCGGATTTCCATCTAAATAAACTTTGTAGGAAAGCAACCAACTTCTTGGCTTTAAGTCTGTCTCATTATCATTTACCATCATAGTCTGCACATGCTCAGTAGAAACCATCAGAAAATAGGTCCCGGGGGGGGGGGTCAACTCAGGACTATAAATAATGTGATCAAAAACTATAAAGTCACCAATTGCTTTCCTATATTCTTCTAAAACGAAGAAAATATTTCATGAACTTCAAAAGAATCTGATAAATAGCCAAAGAAGCAACCCCTAGCCTCTTGGGCTGCTAGTCCAAGCATTGTAAAAGAATTTTCAAGTTCTCACATGAGAGAGGAGCTACGAGAGTAGAAGGTCACACTGCCTGCTGGAGGCCACTGCAAAGCACTGAAATGAGCCCATACTCCCCAAACTTTCAAAATATGTGAGTTTTTTTTTTTTAACAAAAATATTCCACTCTATGCTTTTCAACACTTTAGATGTTTTTGGGTTTTCTTAACATATTAATATCAAATGGTCAAACATAAAAAGAAGTGAGTAGCAGCATTGTCCAATAGACTATATTACGAGCTTATATGTAATTTAATTAAGACATCAATTAAACTGAGCATGGTGGCACACGCCTTTAATCCCAGAACTCGGAGGCAGAGGCAGGCGGATCGCTGTGAGTTCAAGGACAGCCTGGTCTACAGAGCGAGTCCAGGACAGCCAAGACTAACACAGAAACCCTGTCTTGAAAAAAAAATAAAAACAAAAACAAAAACAAACAAAAGACGTCAATTAAAAAGAATAAAAGAAAATGAGATTATTGCTGAATCTACGCCCTAATATGTCTGTAATATTATCACTTCAACATATAATCCATAAAAATGCTTCTGTGACATTTTTACACTCTTTCATAATCAGCCTTCAGAATTCATTATGCATTTTACACAAACAGCATGTCTTCGTAAGTAAGAGCCCAATTCAAGTGTCCAGTAGGCCGGCATGGTGGCATACGCCTTTTATCCCAGCACTCAGGAGGCAGAGGCAGGTGGATTGCTGTGCATTCGAGGGCAGCCTGGTCTACAAAGCGAGTCCAGGACAGCCAAGGCTCCATAGAGAGACCCTGTCTCGAAAAGAAATGAAAAACACAAAAAACAATCAAGCGTCCAGTAGCCACACACGGCCAGCGACTGCCCAGTGCACAGTGCAGACACAAAGGACATCCCCAGATGCACACCATCCAGCTTCAACGGCCACCAGTCATTCACTGACCACCTCATTCCATCTACACGGACCCCCGCACCCCAAATTTTAAGACTTACAGTATTTCACCCAGGCTCACATCTCCTTGGTTAGTTCTCTCTTTCAGCTGTTGGCTTTTCAAGATGGTATCTAAATAACCAAGCTGGGCTTTGCAAGCTCAGTGGTAGAGTACATGCCTAGCACCCGTAACGGTCCTGGGTTAGACCCCAGCACCACAGGAAGAAACCAAGATACTCTGAGGACCCCAACATGACAGTTTCAGTAAAATACTTTATGATTCAGGTGCTTCCTAAACATCTCGCGTCACACAGTATGGCATCAAGATGCACAGGGCATGTGGGAGCAGAGCACAAGGAAGTGTTAGAAAACTCCACCAGCTCCTCCAACTGGCAAACAGGTAATAAAACACGATTTACACATATAATATAGTGGGGTTTATCTGTTTGAGAGGCCTTACTATGTAACCTTAGATGGCCTGGAACTCACAGAAATCTGCCAGCCTCTGCCTCCTGAGTAGTGAGATTAAAGGCGTTATGCCTAACTTCATTATGGTATATTTCAAAATAATAATAATCAAGTATTGGCTCCTGCCATCCCATGAACCTTGAAAAAACAAAATCCTGGGTGAAAGAAGTCTGACACAAAAGGTCACGGACTGTATGCCTGCCTTTACAAAACAAGTGAGTTCACACAGACACAAACTAGAGGTAATAAACTGTCCTAATAATTATGGTGACAGTTGCACAACTATATGTACATACTAGGAATAATTACATTGTGTACCTTAGAAGGATGAACTGCGTGATAGATGAATTATGGTTGTGTGATACATGATGTCTTTTTTTTTTTAAGATTTATTTACTTATTATTTATACAGTACTCTGCCTGAATGTATGCCTACATGCCAGAAGAGGGCACCAGATCTCATTACAGATGGTCGTGAGACAACATGTGGTTGCTGGGATTTGAACTCAGGACCTTTGGAAGAGCAGACAGTGCTCTTAACCTCTGAGCCATCTCTCCAGCCCTGATACACAATGTCTTAGTTAGGGTTTCCATTGCTGTCAAGAGACACCATGACCATAGCAACACTTACAAAGGAAAATATTTCATTGGAGATGACCTACAGTTCAGAGTTTTAGTCCACTATCGTCATGGTGGGAAGCACGGCAGCGCATGAACAGACATGTGCGGGAGAAAGAAGCGAGAGCTCTACATCTGGATTGGCAGGCAGCCGGAAGAGACACTGGGGCCTGGACTGAGCTTCTGAGACCCCAGTGACAACACTTCCTCCTACAAGGCCACACCTCCTAATCATGCCACTCTCTGAGCCCAAGAAGGCCTTTTTTTTTTTTTTTTTTTTTTTTTTTTTTAAGGTTTTTCAAAACAGGGTTTCTCTGTGTAACAGTCCTGGCTTTCCTGGACTCACTTTGTAGACCAGGCTGGCCTCGAACTCACATCAATCCACCTGCCTCTGCCTCCCGGGTGCAGGGATTAAAGGCATGCGCCACAACCGCCCGGGGTAAGAAGGCCATTTTCATTCCCACCACCAAACATAAACTATGCTTCCACGGTTGGTGTTTTTAAAAGCCGGTGCCAAACATGCTACATACACAGGGTGTTTATACTATACTACCCAGATGTAATACAAAATGACAAAACTGCTTAACCCAACAACAGCAAAAACTCCAGTCACCAACTCTCCCCACCCCAAGCCACTTGACCCAGACCCCTTAATCAGAGAACTTTATTTTGGGGATTCCCTAAATCATTGCAACAAAAGCCAAATCAGAAACAGTGATTTAGGTCAAGATTTCAGACAAGTGACTGAGAGTCACACAACAGGACGGCAACAGCTGTGTATAAAGTGCATGGGCGGGGCTGGAGAGATGGCTCAGAGGCTTTCCCAAAGGTCCTGAGTTCAATTCCCAGCAACCACATGGTGGCTCACAACCATCTATAATGAGGTCTGGTGCCCTCTTCTGGCCTGAAGACATACATGCAGGCCAAACACTGTATACATAATACATAAATAAATAAATATTTTTAAAAATGAAAGTGCATGGGCACAGTGCATAATGAGGAAGTAAGCACGCTCCAGTTCCCACTCGGAGGAGGCAGAGGAAGACGGTCGGGAAGCCGTGTCTACACTGAAGTGGAAGCCATGACTAGGCCTGAGGCAGGTGAACATGGGTAAGGAGGAATGACATGAGAGATATAAAAGATCCCTATCCAGCACGGCCTTAGTGGAGGGGTGCTGTGGCTCAGTGGCTCAAGAGACGTCTGCTATGCTATAATATGGACAGGGGCTGGAGCTGATTCAGAGAGGCCTCGGAAACTGTGTTATACTCTTAAGATATTTATTGACGGATAAAAATCCACAAAGTTAAAATGAATTCCAGAATGGCTGCAAAATGTGTGTGTGTATGTGTGTGTGTGTGTGTGTGTATGAGAGAGACAGACAGACAGACAGAGACAGACAGTGCATGCATGTATGCCACTTCAAGTGCATGTGTGTATGTATGGAAGCCAGAAGATAACCCAGGACGTCATCTCTCGGGTGCTGTCCCCTCCTTTCTAGACAGGGCTTCTCACTTAGAACTCAACAAGGAAGGTAGGCTGGCCAGCAAGCCCAGGATCCAATAGTCTCCACCTCCCCGGTGGTAGGATTACAGAACCAGCCACAGCACCCAGGGCTCTGGGAACTGAACTGAGGTCCAAGTGATTGTAAGGTGAGGACTTTGTCAAGCAAGCCGTCTCCCACCCCCTGTAATAGGCTTGTGATAACAGGAGCATTAGCACGAATAAAATGTGTCTGGCATGGTGGCCCAGGGCTTTAATCCCAAGCACTTGAGAGGCAGAGGCAGGCAGATTGCTGTGAGTTCGAGGCCAGTCTTGTCTACAAAGCCAGTCCAGAAACCCTGTCTCAGGAAGAGAGGAAAGGAAAAAAAAAAATGTGTATCACATACATGGCATTTATTCCACAGTGTTTGTTATACATAAGAATATAGCCGGGCGTGGTGGCGCACGCCTTTAATCCCAGCACTCGGGAGGCAGAGGCAGGCAGATCGCTGTGAGTTCGAGGCCAGCCTGGTCTACAAAGTGAGTCCAGGATGGCCAAGGCTACACAGAGAAACCCTGTCTCAAAAAATCAAAAAAAAAAAAAAAAAGAATATATGTGTGTGTGTGTGTGTGTGTGTTGTGTGTGTGTGTGTTGTGTGTGTGTGTGTATGTATGTATGTATGTATAAATTGTTATATGATTCCCTCTGTGGTCTAAAGGGGAGTGCTCAGAAAAGCTGCTTCCCGTGGATTCCACCGGATGTTCTGTTGCTTCACATAAACGTTAAAGGCATTAGAGTGTTATGGATTAAGCACTAGAAGACAGGGCTGGGCATGATGGCTCACGCCCCCAGTTCCAACGCTTAGCAACAAGAGGCAGGAGAATGGTAAATTCAGGAGCCACGTAACAATACCCTGTATTTAAAAAAAAACAAACAAACCCTATCTTGAAAAACAAAAACAAAAAAAGAACAAAACCAGAAAACAAAACGACACGTTCTAGGTACCTTTTAAACACAATGTAATCAAATACAATTGTCTAATATTCTTTTTTTTTTTTTTTAAGTTGAGTATTTTCTATCAATGGGACACCAGATCCTTATATCAAGAATAGATATAGAAAAGGAATACACTCATCTTGCCTTCAAGACATTTAAAACTTAGGAAAGGGGTCTAGGGAGATAAAGAAACATGAAGACATGAGTTAGGACCCCCAGCCCACAGCAACCTCCGCTCTAGGAGAGACAGATACACAAGCATGTACACGAACACACACAAATACTGACACATACATACAGTAATAAGAATAAGAAGCCAGGCGTAGTGGCGCATGCCTGTAATCCCAGCACCCAGGGAGGCAGAGGCAAGTGGATCGCTGTGAATTTGACACCAGCCTGGTCTACAAAGCTAATCCAGGACAGCCAGGTCTACACAGAGAAACCCTGTCTAGAAAAGGGGGGAAAAAAGAGTAAGAATAAAATCTAGAAAGGTGCAATACATTTAAATATAAAGAGTGGGCTGGAAAATAAGGGGCTAGGAGGGCCAAGAGACATAAAAAGAACAGAGTAAAGAAAAGAAAGGTGCTTGGTGGTGGTGCACACCTTCAGTCCCAGGCACAGGCAAGTGAACATCTGAGTTCGAGGCCAGCCTGGTCTACAGAGCGAGTTGCAGGACAACCAGGACCACAAAGAGAAACCCTATCTCAAAATAAATAAATAAATAAATAAATAAATAAATAGAAGAAAAAGGAAAAAGGAAAAAGAAAAAGAAAAAAACAGAACAAAAGAAAGAAAAGGAAACAGGAGTGTATTCTGTGACCAGAATTGGGTGTTCATTCACACTAGGAAGAAGGAAAGAAAGAAAATGTTTTGACAAGGCCAGTCACAGAGGCACAGGCTTTGATTTTAGCCCTCAGCAGACAGATGCAGGTGACACACCCTGAGTTTGAAGTCTACACAAAGAGTTCTAGGCCAGCCATGGATACATTCTTAGTTAGACCCTGTCTGGGTTTTGTTTTGGTTTGGTTTTTGTTGTTGCTTGCTTTTGTGAGACAGGGTTTCTCTATGGTATCTTGGCTGTCCTGGACTTGCTTTGTAGACCAGGCTGGCCTCGAACTTACAGTGATCTGTCTGCCTCTGCCTCCCAAATGCTGGGATTAAAGGAGTGCCACCCCCCCACCCCCCCACCCCCGGCTCCTGTCTGGTTACTAAAGTGCTCTGACAGGGTGGGTTCGCAGAGGTTACGCTTGTGGAAGGAGTTTCTACGCTCAGCCTTGAAAGACTTCGGTTTTCACAGAGCAAGTCAGTGAGAGAGGACCGAAGACAATAGGCTCGCGTGGTGGGCGAAGACCAGATGTTCTGGTGACAAGGTTCAGGTTACCTGCACACAGAAAGCCAAGGATGAACCTCTGACCCCAAGTCCTGAGCTCAAGTAAAGAGTCGACACCAACTGCGTGGAGAAAGGGATCTGGAGTTTGACTCTCAGCAAACAAACTGAACTGAGGGATCCTGGACTCACCTCGTCTCTAAGTCTCTAAGTATGTTTAACTCAGCTGCCTTAATGCAGCTTTTGAAAAGGAAAGACATGAGGCATGGTCAGCGCCCATGACAGTACCCTCTGCATCTAAGTTCAAAGCTGCTGCAATAACTAATATTGTTAGCAACTCTAAAAGCCACGAGAGACTTTTTAACAATACAACAGTGACAGCTCTTAAACTCTGCCTCACTACACACGGTAGACAGGAGAAAGGAAGGTGAAGCCATCGCTAGGTAATGTTAGGGCAGACCCTGAACTAAGGCATAGCAGAAGCCTCACAAAGGCCAAGGAAGATACTGAGACGTGGGGGTGGGGGGGCAGGAATGTGGTCTGAAGAGCTGTAACTGAGAAGGCAAAGCAGAAGTTTCTAGAGAAAGCCAGAAAGCCCATGAATAAGTGGATTTAGGCAGAACTGGGAGTTTGCAACAAACTGTGTGGCTCTGAATTATGCATGGGAAGCGATTTCAGCCTGCACAGCTCCCACCATCTCCTGACATCTCACACGCCCCTCCCCTCCAGCCCTCCCTGGAGCTCTCACCCCTCCCTTCCAGCCCTCCCTGGAGCTCTTGAAATGGAAATGTCAACTAGAAACAGGTAGTCCTGCCAAGTACTTTATAAATCAAATGAGGGGCTATCCAGGCCTTCCTGCGGAGAGAAGCACTGTGCTACCCCAGAACTGGCCGGAAGCAGAAGGGAGGAGGGATGTCTGTGCCCCTCCTCCCGCCCTCTTTAGGAGGTGATCCCTTTCTGAACCTCTCCACCAGTTCATGCAAGAGTGGAAAGAGCTGGGTGCTCTAATTTGATTGAAAATCCGCTGTAGAACCTTCTGAGGTAAGTGGTCTCTGCATCTGACAAGAGGGGACTACCCAGCTCTCCAGCTCTTTCCTGACAAGATGCAAAGCATCATGGTGCTCACCTGCCACTGTGGGGGAAAGACACACCCTGATTTCTTTCTGGATCTGGATAAAAGGGGGCTATCCCTTCCTCCCCAGTAAAAGGCTCGGATCAACCACGCCCACAAACTGTATAATCAACCACAAAAATCAATGGCCATGAGAGTCTCGGCCGGTCAGCAACAGTTTACCTGGTACATTTGATGTAAGCACCACAAAGCTTCCATCAGAGTGTGGTGGGAGGAGCTAAGGGTTTAGTTAGAGTCAGGAAGCTAAAGAAGCACTCACGGAACTGCTATTGGCCCCAGGCAGATTCCTGAACCCAGCTGCAGTTTCCTCAAGTGGTTAGAGCCTGTCAAGGGGGCGATTATGACAAAAACTCGTCCTGTGCAGTCTGGAGGTACCTGGCCTACAACTATTAGTCATTACTGAGAACGGATAAAACAGCACCTCTGTTCGCTGAGCGTAAAAAGTGAAAAGCATTATGTCCATCTCTTAGAAATAGCCCAACACAAGAGGAAATGGGCAGGAGTCATATTACTGGCCAGACAACCTTGGGAAGTTTGGTTAACCTGCATGAGCCTTAATCTCCAATTTGAAAAAAAAAAAAAAAGTGTCTAGTGTGGGTCAGGGTGAGTAAAAGGCAGTTGTTAGCAAGCCCAATTACCGGAGTTTGATTGCTGAACCCCACAGTGGAGAGTGGGAGAGCCAACTCCTCTAGCTGCCGCACACCTGTGTGCACAGCACAGGCTTGCGAGCACACACACAGACACATCTTTTTTTTTTAAGGACTTTTGTTGTTGTTGTTGTTGTTTTGGTTCTTCGAGACAAGGTTTCTCTGTGTAGCCTTGGCTGTCCTGGACTAACTTTGTAGACAAGGCTGGCCTCGAACTTACAGCGATCCACCTGCCTCTGCCTCCCGAGTGCTGGGATTAAAAGTGTGCACCACCACCGCCCGGCTTTAAAAAGGACTTTTTAAAAAATCTAGCCCATCAGACTACTGTGATGCTAATAATCATCTATATGTATCTGTAGAGAGCTCCCAGCACTTTGACAGGTGCTCAATCGGCAGCACTTACTAACATGTATTAGTTTTCCCAATAAAAAAGGAAAAAGATGAATGTCCAAACCAGCTGTGAAACCTATATTCTCAGATTTAGGGAGAAACTTGCATTTTCACTCATTCCATAAATACGTATTGTGAACCTGCAGTGTGGTAGGCTGTGTGCTCTTAACACCCGGGATAGATACTAGGGAACAAGATCGGACCTCTGCCTTCCGGGGACTTGCATCCTAGCATCGGAAGAAGGCTGGCAGGTGGAAAAACAAGCAGATCCTTCCGGGCAGCCTTAGGCAGTGTGGAGTTGATGGGCAACACGGACATTTAGCTTGGATACACTGTAATCTGTCTGAAGGTCTTCCACGGCCAAAAGGAGGTCCTCACCTTGTATGAAGTGGCTGACCAAAAGTCAGACCTACGCTTACCTGTTTCTGAAATCAATCATCTTCGCAGCTACCATGTAAAATACTAAGTACCCAAAGGTCCTCATCAGAACCCTAGGGCACAGCGATCTCCTCCGAGGGGACTCCGATTCCCCCAGCACAATACCCAGACACAAGGTGAGAGACAACTTTACCCTCTCTCTCAGCTCCAACAGTCAGGAAGGCACGCGGCAGGTTAAGAAGTGTCTGAAGGACACAAGACAATGCCACGGGCGACGCCAGAGGCAGCAAACGCCCTCTGATTGCCTGAAGCCCCAAGGGGAGGGTGAAGGTGATCTTGGTCCCAGTGTAGACGCGGTGGAGGCTGGAGACCGGACTGGGAAGACTAGAGAACCAGACGCCCTCAGCGCCCGGCCCCAAGCTCGCAGATGTGGTAAAGCCTTCCTCCTGGCCCGATTAAACAGGTTTCCTGTGCCTCTCGCCCCCGCAGGGCACCAGGCTGTGCCCAGGACAGCTCCTCCACTTGGCATCCTCACACACCCGCACGCCGGCTCCTGCGCCCCGCTCCTTCTCCTGCTCCATCATTCGAGGGGCACAGCCCCAGGGTGAGGAGCACCAGGGTGCTTCCTCCCAGAAAACTGGCACCGACATCACAGGCGACCTCCCAGTTTCAGGGCTGCCCCGGGAGCCAGAGCTTCCCAGAAGCATTACAGACTCGCTCGGTACCCTAGAAACAGGCAGCGTCCCCGAGCCTTCTCCGGGCCCCCACCATACCTCAATCCCAGCCCGGAGGAGGCCCTGAAGCTCACCTGAGCGTTCCGCTACTGGGGACGCGCTTCTTAGTAGCCCAATGCTGGCTTCAGACCGGGAAGGACGCAAACCCGGCTTCTCCGGTCCCTGCAAGGCTCAGCCGACGGCAGTTCCAGCACCAACCGCAGGAGACTGGGGCGCCGAGCGCGGCTCGCCGACAGATGGTGGGCGGAAGCCCGAGCTGTGCACCAGCTGTCCTGGGGTCCCTGGTGCCTTGCCACCGGCCGGCGTGTGATCGCGCGACCAGTTCTCAGTACTTTGCCCAGAACTTTAGGGCGCGCGCCGCAGGGCGATTAGCTGAAGCGCAGGAGCGAGGCGGGAGGGAGCTAGGAGGAGGAGCCTGTGTCCTCCATGGGGCGGAACTTCATGAAAAGGGCGGGGGGCAGCAGAGTGGCTCCCACTCCCACCAATCAGAAGTCAGCCGGGAAAAGGCGGTGGGGCGACGGACTTGGAAGCTGCAGGCGGATTCCGTGACGCCACCCAGCGTTCAGGGCGTGTAGAGGGGCGGAGGGTGGTGGTAGGTGTGGCTGGGTGCGGCAGCCGCTCTTGGCTTCGCCGGGCAGTGTGCGCCCCATCGGCTCTCAGTAAATGTTTATTGAATGACTAGGAGGAAGATGAGTTTCTCGCGGGAGGAGTTGTTTTAAGGAGATTCCAGGGGACTCTAGTAGTTCAACAGGCGATTATCACTTAACCACAGAAAAAGACTGAGAATAATAAGGGGGAAATGGGTGGTGAGCCAAGGACGTTAGGCACAAGATGTCGAGGAGCACAACTGGTGTGGGTTCGGACACTGGGTACCCTGTGCGGAGCATGGGGGGAGGAAGGGCGGGAGAAGGGTTATTTTGTTGTTCTTCTTCTTGATCTTACAGTCCCTGTCGAAGGGCTAGGAAAGAAGCTACAGTGTAATTGTGATTAAAACCCAGGAGCCTCTGTCTAGCTGGCCAGGACCATCCGACTTCACCCTTCACCGCCCACTTGCCAGAATCCTAGCTTGAATGCCAGACACTGATAATTTGAGGTCAATTTGCAGACGGTGCTTGAGTCCAGCGTCGCAGGTGGCCTGGTGGAAAGGGAATGAGGAATGCCAGAAACAGATGCGCCCCTGCACCTGCGGTAAAGCAACAAGGTTTCTGCCCTCTCAGAACCAATGTTTTAAAGAGGAAGCAGACGATAAACTAAAGAGTATACATATATAATCAGGAAAACGTTGGTGAACTCTTAACACGGAGACAGGGCCGTGCAGAGCGTTGGAAGGAATGAGGAGTGAGAGACAAGGGCCCCTGAGGACCTCTAGGAGGAGGAGGCTCACCAACTCCGCAGCAGCTCCAGGCTTAGGAACTGCAGGTGCTGCTTATTTAACCCCTCTAAGACTCATCTGGCCTGCCTTACCGAGCTGGGCAGTTTGGCTCCTTTGGCTCAGCTGCTGACACTCTAGAAGCTCCAGAATGCCAAGTCCACGAGCCAGCCGCCTACTGCGGTGCTCGCCTTTGTCAGTCTGACCCTATACTAAGGTTTCTGAGGCTCTTTCTGCATTCATGTTTCACTTGCCACGCTTTTGATAATTCACTTTCTGGAACCTTCCGCGGACAGTCTCTCTGGCACTGTCTGCTTGGCTCTGGCAGGTGGCTCAGGAGGCTTCGCTCAGACCGCAGATTCGCTAGACGGCTATGAGCCCTAGCACGCTCAATATGCTGTGGGTCTTCCTAAACTATACCAAGTCGGAAGAAGCACCAGCTGAGGAGCAGACCTGAGAGCCACAGGGTTGCCCACACCCAGCCCAGGCGCCTGAGCCACTCTCACTTTACTTCTAGTAACTCTACCAGAAGACATTCTCCCCCCCCACTTCTCTGTGTGTGTGTGTGTCTGTCTGTCTGTCTGTCTGTGTCTCAGTTTCTCTGTCTCCCTCCCTCTCTGTCTGTCTGTCTCTCTGTTTCTGTGTGTGTGTCTCTGTCTCTCTGTGTGTGTTTCTCTCCCCACCTCCTCTCTCCCTTTCCCCCTCCCCCCACTTCCAGACCATCCAGTTTGCTTTCCTACAGGAGACCCCCACCTTTTATCCCAAAAGAATGTCTTTGCAGGGCTGGAGAGATGGCTCAGTGGTTAAGAGTACCGCCTGCTCTTCCAAAGGTCCTGAGTTCAATTCCCAGCAACCACATGGTGGCTCACAACCATCTATAATGTAATCTGATGCCCTCTTGTGGCCTGCAGGTATACATGCAGACAGAACATTGTATACATAATAATAAATAAATAAATCTTTAAAAAAAAAAAAAGAATGTCTTTGCTGCAGGGGAACCTAACCTTTGGACTTTGCAAACCGTGTTTATCAACTCCAATGTTCACGCTGGAGGTTGCACAATCATATAACTATGTACATACACACTCAGATACGTGTGTTGTGTGGAGCCGAATTCATAGCTACCCTGAACTCAATGAGGTTGTAGCCTGTATCAAACAGCCTGGTAGCCACCAGTTGGACAGACAGCTCCAGTTTTACTGTTCTAAATGGCATCCTGTCCTTGGCTTTTTTCTTCGGTTTCTTCCAAGCTGACTCTGTGTTCCTGTTGATACTGAAGGCAGTTAATGAGGCAGGATGAGAGATTTGTTCATATTCAAACTCCTTTGCCTCCAAGAAAGAGGAATCTCAGCGACTCTTTTCAGTTTCACTTCCTCTTCTAAATAAACTTCTAGGCGCTCGCTCCCGCTCCCACAAATCAAGAGGGGAAAGATTAAAGTGGAAACCCACGCAGAGTTAATTATCTTGCAAACGCTCGTTACTGTCCTAAAATTAGCTTTCTCCGCAGTCGTTTTAGTGCGATGACTTGAGTCTACTAGAGAAAGATCAATGGTTGCATAGTAAGTTTCTAGAGCCTCTTCTCCGAAGGGCTGTAGGAACACTGCTGATCTTTGTAGACGCTCCACCACCTTGGGGGTATTTTTCTGCAGTTGGCTTAGTGCTTTTTTTTTTTTACATTTGTCAGCGTGTGTGTGTGCATGTGTGCCTGTGTGTGTATGCGTGCATGCGTGCGTGTGTGTACATGTGGCACTGCATAATTGTGGAGGTCAGAGAACTTGCAGGAGTTGATTCTCTCCTTCCACCATGTGGATCCTGGGAATCCAGGTGTCTTTACCCCTGAGACAGCTCTCTAGTCTGGCCGAGCGTTTTTCAGCATCTGACATCCCTAATAGTCAAGCAGGTGCTGCCTGAATTTGCTCGTTTGTGTTTTTGTTTGTTTGTTTGTTTTTGTTTTTGGTTTTTTTTTTTTTTTTTTTTTGTAGTAAAGGACGCTGACCATAATGGAGTGTAGGCAAGAACTCCAAGGACTTCTAGGGCTTCTAGAATCAGAGCCCCTGGCTTCTTGTCTTGTCGTAGTGCCTCCTGGTTAAGTGATCACCTTTCCTGCTTTCTGAAGTGGAAATAGTCATTGCACTTATTGGGCTATGTGAACACTTTACCATCTGAGAACAATTGCCACGTAGACCAAGACAGAGTCCCCAACCTCTGTGTGGCTGAGATTTTGGGCCCAATGATTTTGTGTGTGTGGTGTGTGTGTGGTGTGTGTGTGTGTGTGGGTGTGTGTGTGCATGGGGCTTGTCCAGAGCCTGTAAACTGCATCTCTATGTCTGGCACACACCTTTAATCCCAGCACTCGGGAGGCCAGTCGCATCACTGTGAGTTCAAGGCCATCCTGGTCTACAGCGAGTCTAGGACTGCCAAGGCTACATAGAGAAACCCTGCCTCGGAGGAAGAAGGAGGAGGAGGAGGAAAGAAAGGAGAGCTGCATCTCTCCCCTCTCCCCACCAGACACAAAGAGGACTCTATCCTACCTAGTTGTAGCAACCAAAATGTCTCCAGACATTGTCAAAAGACTCCTGGAGGGCTCCTGACTGAAAAACACTGGCCCAGAGCGAGGCCAATGCCACAGCGCAAGAGACAGCACAAGTACGTGCTGAAGGATAGAATTCTGGCAATGAACCTAGGACAAATTGCTTCCTTATTCCCATTTGCACAATGGGACTCCTAAGAATACCATCTCTTGAGGCTGTCTGAGGATCAAACATACTTGTGTAAGAGTGCGGTGCCTTGGCATGTGCGTGCTACAGAAATAAAGCTTCTGGCCTCACTGTCTTCCTGTGGAGAAAAGGCACTGGCCTGCATGGGCTCACACTTTCCCGTGGGGAACAGGCACTGGCCTGCATGCTTTGTTTGCTGCTACACCCTTCCTGCATGATTCCTGGCAGAAAACAGAAATAAGTTAAAGCTGCTTTTTATCACCAAGTTTAAATAGGACTCAAAATTCTTAACACTGTATTCTAGGGAGAGCTATTACTGACAGAACAGTGTGAGCATGTAAGAGGATGCTGAAGGATCGTCCAGGGCTGAAAACCTTAACATCTCAGAGGGGGAAGGATCTCTAACGACCTCTGCAGTGGTAGCTACATGTAAAAAGGAACAACAGGGCCAGGACGTGGTGGCACTCAGGAGGCAGAGGCAGGAGGGTCTCTGTGACTGTATAGTGAGTTCCAGGTCACCTGTGCTACATAATGAGAATTTGTCTCCAAAGAGAGAAAAGGAAGAAAAGAAAGAAAGAAAGAAAGAAAGAAAAAAGAAAAGAGAAAAGAAAGGAAAGAAGAAGAAAAGAAAGAAAAGAAAAAGAAAGAGAAGAAGAAAGAAAGAAAGAAAGAAAGAAAGAAGAGAAAAAGAGAAGAAAAGAGAAAGAAAGGATAAAAATGTATGCAATGAGAGAAATTTGATTTAAAAGTATTTAGACAAGCTGGGCACAGTGGCACACAGCCAAGGCTACACAGAGAAATCCTCTCTCTCTCTGTTTTTTGTTTTGGTTTGGTTTTGGTTTTGGTTTTTCGAGACAGGGTTTCTCTGTGTAGCCTTGGCTGTCCTAGACTCACTTTGTAGACCAGGCTAGCCTCAAACTCAAAGCAATCCCCCTGCCTCTGCCTCCCGAGGGCTGGGAGTAAAGGCGTGTACAACCATGCCCAGCTGAGAAATCCTCTCTTAAAACAAAGTACAACAACAAAAGTATATCGGAAGCACTGATGGCAGCCCTGTTCCTGCTCATCTCCCTCCTTCACTTTTATTTAAAAAATGGATCAAAGTATTTTTATTGCACAGGATCACACTAGAAGCTGTCATTCAAGAGTGTTAGTAAGTGATGACAAAGACTGTGCATGAATGCGTGTATCCCTTGATTAAATATAGATCATGTGCCACCTTTGTATAAGGGCCCATTCTTAGCAGGCCCTTGTGCCACACAAAGACAGATCAGAGCTTGTACAGTGTCCTCCATAGGTCAGATCAAACATGTATATAAATAATAAACATTACAAGCTGCAAACTGGAAACTGTCCTGAGAGAGGCACCAAAAATGTGTTAAAAAAAAAAAAAAGATGAATTATTTTGAGAATTAAAAGCAAAGGTCACTTCCGGAATGGCTTTGCTGACATTTTATACTTTTGATTCAAACTCCGTGGTTATTACAGTAAAGCTATCCTTGTCCTGGGAACTGCCACATTGTTATAGTTCCTGTTTCCATCCAATTCCTGCTTAATGTACAGAGATACTATCTGTGCAACTTAAGGTCAAAGTGTATTCTAATTCTAAATGAGTCATTTTGAAATCGGATGTTTAACATTTCTGGAATGTTCTAGATTGCTCAGCTTTAAGAACAACAAGATAGCTTTTCAGCTCTCTCCCAGGCATTTGACAGAACCGGTTTTTAAAGCGTGTTATGTTTGTTCAGGACTGAACTACCATGAATTATCTCTAAGTCCCAACTCTGAGAACAAACATACATGGGATCGTTTATCTACTGCAAACACTAAGGAAATGAGTTGTAGTAAGCATTTGTCTGCCAGGCACCACCACCCTGAGCTCCCAAGATTGCTGCTGCTCCCGCCACTCTCAGAAGTCAGCCTGTTAAATCAGAAAGACCCCAGCAGAAATGCCAGCACGTTCCCTCTGTTACAAGCCACACCAGCAGAACGTGTGCTTCACATCCTGATGTTCTCCTTTTATATCCTATGTCTGACATAGACATTCCAAATCACATCTGCAAATGTAGCTGCAAGAGAGGCCAAGAAATGCAACTCTTATATTCCCAGCCTCTGTGCACATGACTGGAAAGGGATCGGAAACTGAGTGAGTTGGCTAGGCATATAATTGCTGGGAAACTGCTTGCCTAGCATGTGCAAAGCCCTAGGTTCAATCTCTCAGTACTACAAGTTGAATGGACCAAGCCATAGCATCTCTCGTGCGTGTGTGGTGTGTGTGTGTGTGTGTGTGTGTGTGTGTGTGACTGAGTGCTGCCATGCATGTTCCATGCATGCATGTGGCAGTTAGAAGATAACTTCAAGCGCTGGTGGTTCTCACCTTCCACCTCGCTGAGGCAGGGCCTCTCTTTGCTCTGTGTACTCCAGCCTGGCTAGTTCTTGAGCTGGCTACTCCCCTGTCTCTGTCTCCCATCTTGTTATACGCGCGTTGGAATTACTAAGACAGTAGCTCACGCCTTTAATCCCAACACTCCGGAGGCAGAGACAAGTGGACCTCTCTGATCTTAAGGCCAGCCTGGTCTACAACGAGAGTTCCAGGACAGCCAGGGCTATTATACAGAGAAACCCTGTCTCAAAAAAAAAAAAAAAAATCCACACAAAACAAAAAGGAACTATTAATGTGGGACAGCACATCTGGCTTTTTCACGTGGATTCTGGGCCTGAAACTCGAGTTGTCAAGGTTTCAGCAGCAACCACTTGTATCCCCTGAATTAATTGCTCAGGCCCAGCTGCCTTCCTTCCCTCCCTCCCTCCCCCTCCTTTCATTTATATCTTTTTCCCAGGTCCACAGCAATATATAAAGGGTTTTCAATGTGATGTATCTTCTTTGGTGTGTTCAATTCATGCTAAGCCAATGTGGATCGCATGGTTCCATAGCACTTTATGAGTCTCAAACTCTCAACTTCATATCCACCACTTACTCCCTGGAAAATTGTAACAGACCAGGAACTGCCTTTATCCTCTCTCTAGTGGTGTGGATGAGAATGGCCCATAGGCTCCTGTACCTGGGCATTTGGTTCCCTGTTGGCAGACTTTGGGAAGGATTAGGAGGCGTGGCCCTGTTAGAATAGGTGTGACTCTGAGAGTGGGCTTTGAGGCTTCTAAAGACCATCTCCAGCCTCTCTCCCTCCCTCTCTCTCTCTCTCTCTCTCTCTCTCCAGTTTGTAGAGCAAGATGTAAGCCCTCTCAGCTGCTGTTCCACTCCCACGCCCACCTGCCTACTCTCATACTCCCCAACAGGATCGTCATAGACTCCCAACCTCTAAAGCTGTAAGCCCCAGATTAACTCTTCCATATTGCCTTGGTCTTAGTGTCTTATTCTAGCAATAGAAATGTAAGCCAGCTGGTGGTGGTGCATGCCTTTAATCCAGCAGAGCAGGGCAGATTGCTGTGAGTTCGAGGCCAGCCTGGTCTACAAAGTTAGTCCAGGACAGGCAAGGGTACACAGAGAAAACCCTGTCTAGAAAAAGCAAAACACAAAAAACAAAAAGCAATAGAAATGTAACCCAGGGGGCTGAAGAGATGGCTCAGAGGTTAAGAGCACTGGCTCTTCTTCCAAAGGTCCTGAGGTCAATTCTCAGCAACGACATGGTGGTTCACAACCATCTATAATGAGATCTGGTGCCCTCTTCTGGCATGCAGACAGACACACAAGTGTAGGTAGAATACTGTATAAATAATAAATAAATCTTTTTTGTTTTGGTTTGGTTTTTCGAGACAGGATATCTCTCTCTCTCTCTCCCTCTCTCTCTCTCTCTCTCTCTCTCTCTGTCTCTCCATGCTAGCATTGGCTGTCCTGGGCTCGCTTTGTAGTTCAGGCTGGCCTCCAACTCACAATGATCTGCCTGCCTCTGCCCAGCATAACTCAGTTTTTTTTTTTTTTTAATTATGTATACAGTGCTCTGCCTGCAGGTACACCTGCATGCCAGAAGAGGGCATCAGATCTCATTATAGATGGTTGGGAGCCACCATGTGGTTGCTGGGAATTGAACTCAGGACCTCTAGAAGAGCAGACAGTGCTCTTAACCACTGAGCCATCTCTCCAGCCCCATAAATAAATATAAAAAAGAAAAGAAAAGAAAGAAAGTAACCAAGACTCCTATAAGCCATTCTCTACTATGAGAGAGAGAGAGAGAGAGAGAGAGAGAGAGAGAGAGAGAGAGAGACCTATAAAACTTCTGAGCATAGAATTCTCTCATAGTTTCCTATTGCTCCCAGGATGAAGACACAGACTCTGTGGATGGCTCTCAGGATTGCACATGGCCAGGCACCCTCCCACTTCAGTTTACCCTCTGTCTCTTCAGTTCTCTACGCTGGCCTGCCATAGCGTCATGTTCCCTCCTGACACGCATCCTGACGCATGATGTTCGCCCTGCCTTCCCAGGATGTGCCTGCTCTTCTTTCTCTTCCTATACTTAGTGGTGAGTCAGTCTTAGGCCTCATTCAGTCATCTCTCCTTCAGGGCGGTCCTCCCACACAGCCTGTAGGGTTGTTTTGTTTGGGGTCTGTTTGTTTATTTTGATAGCACCTACCACAGTTGAAATTACAGTCACCATATTTTTTTTTTATCAATTTCTGTCTCCTCATGGATTGTACACACACAGCCAGGAGATACTTTATGCACCCACCATCTTGTGCCTGCCTCAGCAGCTAGCAGCAGGCTAGGCTTCAAATATTTATTACAAGAATAAAAGGAGTCACAGAGAAGTGAACTTTAACAGGGACTGCCCATGTCAGGCCCAGTTGACAGGACTGCTCAGAGCCCAGTCCTCAAAAGACTCTTACAGCTGTCTGACAGCAAAAACACACTGTCTCCTTTAAAACTGCTAGGTTGCCAAGGTTACAAATTATGTGACTTTTATTTGATCCTTTTTTCTTTAACGTATGTCCCAGTTCCTTAAAGTCCCATCAACTCCATCAGGATACAAGAGAAGAGGCGGCTTCCTTTGTCTACACCCATCCTGCCAGAGCCCAGGGCCCAGAGACCTTTCTCTTCTCACAGAACTGAGAAGCAGAAAGCTTTTACAGAGTGTGTGCTTTGACCTTCCTTGGTGTGGGTTTCATCTTTGTGGTGGTCTCTTCTTTTCTCCACAGCATTCTTGAGACATGGACCATAGGCTTGCAGCAGAAGAAGAGTGCTTTGGTCACACACACACACACACACACACACACACACCCCGGGGCCTGTAATGTGACCCCCAGCACCAGGTTGCCAGCTCAGATGAAAGGGGCTCCTCAGGGGAAGAAATGGTGATGCTCCTGTAGATGCTTAAAGCAATGAGCGAGTTTTCGGAACTGCACATAGCGGTTCTCACCTGTGGGCCGCGACTCCTTTGGGAGCCCTATTATCAGCTATTCTGCATATCAGATATTTACATCATGATTCGTAAAAGGAGCAGGAAAATAATTTTATGGTTGGGGGGTCACCACAGCGTGAGGAACTATAGTAAAGGGTCGCAGCATTAGGAAGGGTGAGAACCACTGGTGCACAGTGTATCAACTCTGTGGAATCCACCCCCACCCCTTTTCTTTTTTCTTTTTTTTAAAGAAGAGCAGTTTTCTGAATTGATTTTTAGAAACAGAGGTTCACTGATGCCACGTACAGCAGTTCCCACACACAAGAACTGGTACACACCCCACCGGACAAGTGTCTGGCTCTCCCCTAATCTCAGACACTCAGGAGGCAGGGCGGTGTGGTGCACTGAGGCGGTAAGAACACACGTTCTATGTCAACCTGGGCAACTTATAAAGACACCATCCTGAAGCTAAAGTAAAAAGGGCCTGGGAATAATGATTTGTGATCCTGTCATGCAGGAGACCCTAGTTCAAGTACCAGCTACATGTGTAATTGTCTTCCATAAAAAAAAAAAAAAAAGCAAAGTAACAGCAAAACAATAATAAAACCAAAAGAAATAAGAGTCAAATAGGATATACAATGTTACCTATTGAAACTCTGTTCCATAGCAGGCATGGTGGCACACGCCCTTAATCCCAGCACTTGGGGAGGCAGAGGCAGAGGCAGGTGGATCTTTGTGAGTTCAAGGCCAGCCTGGTCTACAAATCTAATTCAGGATAGCCAAGGCTACACAGAGAAAAGAACCTCTGTGTTAAAAAACACAAAAACCAACAACAACAACAACAAAAATCTTTTCTAACAACCCAGCATGGTGGTGCATGCCTATAATGCCAGAGCTCAGGAAGACAGAGGCAGGCAGATCTCTGAGTTCAAAGCCAGCCTGGTCTACAAAGCGAGTCCAGGACAGTCAAAAAAAGAAAAAAAAAATCTGTTCCATTATTCAATGTTTTCTTCTAGTTTTTTTCCATGTGTTTGTAATTTTAGAATAAATATACATAAATTCTATTTAATTTGATATTATGTAAGTTTTCCTAATTGTTGTTCCATTTTTATCAACACAAAAATCATAGAGTTGCTGAGGCGATCGCTGGGAAAACTGTGAGAAGCATAAAAAGAAACATGGTGTCAACAACCTTGTGCTGCCTTAGAGATAACTACAGTCCTCATACAAAGAAAAACAACCGACAAAAAACAACAACAAAACAAAAACACAAAACAAACCAGGCACTCAAACAGCAGATACAGAAGGGAGAAGCCATTCAACTTAAAGAACTCATTTACATAAGCACTTAGGGCTGCTCTCTCAGCACTTAAGGAACTGGAGGAAGCCTCCTTCCTCTGTGCTCCCAGATGCTGCCAGATGCCAATTGTGCAGGTGCATCCTCCTGAGGGCAACAGGCAAAGGTCTGTCATGCCTCTCTGCACACACTCCGCCACTGACAAGATGAGCCAATTCAAGCCAAGTTAAAGTATATAAAGGCAGGTTTATTGCGGGGGAGGGGGGCAGCTCTTGGGCAGGCTCGCTGGTTGGAGTGGGGTTGGGGGCGCAGAGAGAGAAAGTGTGTGGGCAGAGAGAGAGGAAAACCTAGATCACCACCTCTCTTGCTTAGTGGCTCTTTCTTAAACAAGTAGGTTCACATTTTAAGTTTCTGCTTCTTCATGAAAAAAGAAAACTTGCTATTTTATTTTATGTGCATGAGTATTTTGCACGCATGCCTGCATGCACATCTGGGCACTACTTGCATGCCTGGTGCCCGCAGAGGCCAGAAGAGGGCATCAGATGCTCCGGAGCTGGAGTCACAGATGGTTGTGAGCAGCCATGTGGATGCTGGGAAACCAACCTGAGCCCTTGGCAGAGCAGGCAGTGCTCTTCAACACTGAAGTAACTACCTCCCCTGCCTCCCTCATTTTAAAACAAACTCGGCAGTAGTTAACAGGCCTGGCTATTGATGGAATTGAAAGCAGTAATGCCATCAGCTAAGGCAGGTCCCAAAGAGACTTAATCCACCTCTATTTTAATCATCTTCCCACCTTGGAGAAATTCCGAAAATGGTGTTACTGATTTAGAAGACAGAATGTGTCTACAGAGCTGTCCTGGAGCCTGAGCCTGGTGTGGTCGGGCAGTGTGGCAGCCTGTGGTCCATCCCGCCCTTTCCCACATCGCGCAGCGACATAACAGATGCCAGAAACCCTGCTTGTTTACCCCATGGTAGGTCGACCTCTTGATGAGGAGGCAGCCTACACACCTCCCAAGTAGGAGGCAAAGGAAGCCGTCAGAAGTCTGCTCAGGGTGGAGAAGACTAGCCCTGCTTCTCTGGACTGCCCCGTCGTGTCCAACCCTAACCCACAGCCCTCCTGAATCATAAGCAGCCCTGACTTTAATGAGCATGAGATTAGAGCCTCTCCAAAAGACACAGACCGCTCAAACCACCTTCTGGTTGCTTCCAGAGCCTCAGTTTATCATGGTGGGTGTTATCTTTGGTAGTGACTGCCCGAAGCTTGAGTGAGTGTGTGCCCCAATTCTGGACAATGGGACATGAAGGTGACTCTGCTGGGGGCTTTGATAACTTGTATGCTAAATAACAATGAGCTCAGAATAGCATGTTATATATAAAACAGCTCATCTACCTACCACCAACATAATCTTGTAGCTTCTCATGGGACTTGACATGCTTCGTATTATATTCAGCTATCGGTTTTATATTTCCTTTGGAATTACAAATTTTGCTTGAATGTTCTTCTTTTCTGTGAAGTAGATCTCATAAAGGATGTATTGAAAAAATTGCAATAAGTACATTTTCCTCAAAATTACTGACTGAATTCACTTGGCAGGTAGTATAGTTATATTCCCATTGTCTGGAAAGATAGTTGGGCTGCAATGAGAGAAATGTGATTTAAAAGTTCTTAAACAATAGATTAAATTAGGGCACATAGTGTGAGGTCTGTCCCTATAATAACTTTAATGTTGTTTTATATCAGAGCTCAGATATGGCATTGAAGAGCCAAGCCTGTCCTCTTTTTTTTTTTTTTTTTTTTTTTTTTTTTTTTTTTTTGGTTTTTTGAGAGGGTTTCTCTGTGTAGCCTTGGCTGTCCTAGACTCAATTTGTAGACCAGGCTGGCCTTGAACTCAGTGATCCGCCTGCCTCTGTCTCCCAAGTGCTGGGATTAAAGGTGTGCGCCACCACACACTGCCCCAAGCCTGTCCTCTTGCTCTGCTCTCTTCACCCAGGGGATTTCTTTTCTGTCTGGATGTGATATAGATCTGGAAACTACCATAGTCATATCCAGAGGCAGGAAAAAAAACAAAACAAAAAAACACCTTTCTGTGACTCACCCCGACCAAGTTGTTGCCATGTTTTATTAGTCATGATTAGGATACAGGCCCCTGATTACTCAAAGCAGCTATAAACCAAGATAAAATTTCTGCGGTGCATGCTAAAGTTCAGGTCTGAAAAACAAACAACCGACAAAAAAAAAAAAAAAAGGCAGTCAAACAGCAGATGCAGAAGGGAGCAGCCATTCAGCTTAAAGCACTCATTTACATAAGCATTTTGGGCTGCTCTCTCAGCACTTAAGGAATTGGAGGAAGTCTCCCTCCTCTGTGCTCCCAGATGCTGCCAGATGCCAACTGTGCAGGTGCATCCTCCTGAGGGCAACAGGATGTTGCAGAGGTCTGTCATGCCCTCCCCACTGATGAAATGAGCCAATTCTAGCCAAGTTAAGGTATATAAAGGCGGCTTATTGGGGGGCAGCTCTTGGGCAGGTTCGCTGGTTGAGGTGGGGTTGGGGGTGCAGAGAGAGGAAGTGTGTGGGCAGAGAGAGATGGAGGGTGGGTGGAATGGGAGCCAAAATGTCTGGATCAGAGAGTGAAGAGCCCCTGGGGGAGAAGAAGCCCCACCCCTGGGCTTGAGGTAGGGGCTGAGGGATGCTGGGAGAACCTGGAGTTCAGGTCTGCTTTGATATGTTGAATTGGCACCTCAGCCACTTGTCCTGGGTCGACTCCCAACAGTCTCTGAGTTGATGTGCAGCTTGTCCACACACAAAGCCTCTCACATAGAAAGTTTGTTGCTACGTTCTCAAGGTCTTGAAGGTCTTGGCTATGTGTTCACTGCAGGAGTCTCGGGACTTCTTGCAGGGAAATGAAACAATGTCTTGGGAAGTGTATAGCTAAGGGAGCTGGTGCGGAGACCGAAGGTACACCCACGATATACATATGTTGATTTGGATGTGCGTGACCCCGAAGACTCATGTGTTGGAAGCTTAGTCCCCAGTGAGCCAATTTTAAGAAGGGTGGAGCGTGTAAAGGGGAAGCCCGTGGGAGGCTCTTATGTCACTCTGGGGCATGCCCACTGAAGAGACAGCTATGCTCCGGTGAACTCTAGTTAATGCCCAGGCTCCCTTTCCAGAGATCCTTCTTGCCACGTGGTCACGCCCTCTCATTTCTGCTCCCACTATGATGCCACTTGCCATAAATCAATGAAGTCAGAGACTGTGAGTTCAATATACCTCTCTTTGGCCGGGTGTGGTGGTGCACGCGTTTAATCTCAGTACTCCAGAGACAGAGGTAGAGGCAGAGGCAGGTGGATTGCCTGGTCTATAAAGTGAGTCCAGGACAGCCAGGGCTATAGAGAAACTCTGTCTCAAAAAAAACAAAAAACAAACAACAACAAAAACAAAACAAATAAGAACCTCTCTTTGGGCTGGAGAGATGGCTCAGTGGTTAAGAGCAACGGCTGCTTTCCCAAAGGACACAAGCTCACTTCCCAGCACCCATATGGCTGCTCATAACTATCTGTAACTCCAGTTCCAGGGAGATCTGACACCCTATACACACACATACACACACACACACACACACACACCCTCTTTTCTTTATGAAGTATCCTGCCTCAAATATCTTGTCATAGTAGAGGAAACCGGGCTAGTACAGTAAGTCGGTGAAATACCAATCAAATTTTAAAAATCTATATTCACTATATTTAAGTATTTAAAAGCTTTGCTTTTAATTCTAAAATTAATCTATTTAATTTGTGGAGGGCGACAGACATAGATCAAGGCACATGTGTGGAACGCCAATGTGCAGTAGTCTAGTCTCTCCTTCTACCATGTAAAGATCAAACTCAGATTATCAGCCTTGGTTGCAAGCCTCTCTACCTGCTATACTGTCTCACTGGCCCTGTTTGAAATTTTAATAATATGCTGGTCTCAGTGGTGCATGCCTTTAAACCCAGCACTCATGAGAGAGAGGCTAGCAGATCTCTTTGAGTTCAAGGCCAGGCTGGTTTACATAGCTAGTTCCAGGCCAGCCAAGATTATACAGTGAGATTCTATCTCAAAAAACAAAAAACAGGGTGGGGCGTGGTGGCACATGCCTTTAATCCCAGCACTCAGGAGGCAGAGGCAGGTGGATCACTGTGAGTTCGAGGCCAGCCTGGTCTACAAAGTGAGTCCAGGACAGCCAAGTATACATAGAGAAACCCTGTCTCGAAAAACCTAAAAAAAAAAAAAAAAAAAAAGAAGAAAAACAATCAAATAAATATTTTAATAACATATTTTACATGATAAAATATATTCAAAATATTAATTTAGCAAGTAACTAGTTAAATGTATTGATTGGTAAGAAATTTTTGGTTTTTTTGGTTTTTTGAGACAGGCTTTCTCTGTGTAGCCTTGGCTGTCCTGGACTCACTTTGTAGACCTGGCTGGCCTCGAACTCACAGGGATCCACCTGCTTCTGCCTCCCAACTGCTGGGATTAAAGGCATGTACCACCAACACCCAGCTTGAAATTTTTTTTTTCTTAATGGTGAGTCTGGAGCCATTTTCATTTCCAGCAGCTCTATTGAGACTAGCAATATCCCAAGTGCTCAATATTTGCTGTCATAAGACTCAATGCAGATTGTTTACTCTAATTTTTCCAGAGCAGCCTGCCCTTTTAATGGTGTTTATTACTTTGCCGTGTGTCTTGTCAGCTCTCCTTCCCTCATGGAGTGGAAATCGAAGTAGTTATACATTTTAGAGTACTTACTTATGTATTAGTAATAGGCAAGAAAGTAAATCTGCTGGTACCTTTGCATCCATGAGGACAATGCGCCTGTAAACAGTGTCCCTAGTGGGAACATGGGGAGTCTGTATCGTCAGCAAACCTGCAGCGACATTACAGTGGCATCCTGGAGATCTTGGCCCCATCAGGCCAGGACACATAGTCCCCAGTTTAAAAAAGATTATGGTGAAGTTTAGGTAGACCAGGAAACCAGAGGGTGGGTGGGAGTGAATGGGCCAAGTAGAGACCCTAAAAGATTAAAAAAAAACAAAACAAAAGAGGGTGACAATATAATGGCAGACAAAATGGACATTATTCATGGTTAGGCTTGAGCCAATTTCTGATACGACTTTATGACTTAGTTTTTTAAAAGAGACAGGCTGCTTGCATTTCTTTGTGTGTTTTCTGTGTGGGGTGGATGCTGATCACACACTGAGCTTCACCTGCCACACTTGGCCCCACCCACCACACCTCTGCATCTGTGTTTAAAATAACGTATAGCTATATGTGAATGGCTACACGATTGTGGGTGATCAAGGGCTTTGGAGGCAGAAGGACTAGATTATAAAAGTATTTCTCTACTTAAGATAATTTTTGCACCCCATACAAGGCATTCTGGGTTATAAAAATTGGTGAAGAGGTATGTGAGGGTCTCCCCCCACACACACACACCCTCCCCACACACATCATTGGCCTAAACTGGCAAGGAAGTCAAAGTTGAGAGATGTTATTTTAAATACTGGCCACATCATTGGCCGTGGGCCAGAGAGATGGTTCAGTGGTAAAAGCACACTCTGCAAAGCCAGATGACCAAGTTTAGTCCCTGGAATGCACATAGCAGAGGGAGAGAATCAACTTCCCTCAAGTTTTCCTCTGACCTCCATATGTGCAGCCAGGGCTGTGTGAGTCTATGTACACACAGACACACAAGATAAAAAATTGAAATGTAAGAAAAAATTCTAAACCGGGCGATAGTGGCGCACGCCTTTAATCCCAGCGCTCCAGAGGCAGAGGCAGGTGGATCCCTGTGAGTTCAAGGCCAGCCTGGTCTATAATGTGAGTCTAGGACAGCCAAGGCTACCCAGAGAAACCCTGACCTGAAAACAAAACAAAAAGAAGGAGGAGAAGAAGAAGAAGAAGAAGAAGAAGAAGAAGAAGAAGAAGAAGAAGAAGAAGAATTCTATACTGGCCTTGAACTTAACAGCTCTGAATCTCATTCCATCTTCCCATGTGAAGGAAGAGTAAGCCAGAAAGATGGCACAGCTGGTAAGGGTAAAGGCATTTGCCACTAACTTTGTTGAAATGAGTTCAACCCTTACAACCACTATGGTGGAAAGAGAGAACCATTCCACCAGTTATCCTTAATCTCCACAAGCATGCAGTGGCACATGCTCACACAGAGAGACAGAGACACACAAAGAGAGAGAGAGACAGAGAGAGAGACAGAGAGAAGACAGAGAGAATAAATGTGACAAAAGGATAAGCAAAGAGCTGGCACGGTGGCACATGCCTTTAATCCCAGCACTCAGGAGGCAGAGGCAGGCAGATCTCGTGAGTTCGAGGCCAGCCTGATCTACAAAGTAAGTCCAGGACAGCTAAGGCTACACAGAGAAACCCTGTCTCGGGGTGGGGGGGAAGAAAGAAAGAAAGAAAGAAAGAAAAGAAAAAGAAAGGTAAGAAAAACAGCTGGACATGATGGTGCATGCCTTTAATCCCAGTACCCAGTAGGCAGATTGATGTGAGTTCGAAGCCAGCCTGGTTTACAAAGTGAGTCCAGGACAGCCAAGGCTACACAGAGAAACTCCATCTCAAAAACAAACAAAAGATAAGAAAAAGAATGCCTGTGATTCCTTTGATACTTAAGAGTCAGACTCAGAGAAACCAAGGCAAACAAGCCAGCACTGGGAGGATGGTGCAGAGCACAAGGGCGCCTGCAGGGTTCTGTTATCTAAGTACCATCCCGTAGGTGCTCTGAGCCTCTAGCTTGAAGGTGTTGGACTCCCTGGACCACTCCGTTGGAAGGATCACCTGCACATCCACTGCCCTTCCAAAGAGCTCATCAAAACCCTGTGCATTTATTGGCCGTGTTTTGCTTTCTGGATTAAGATGAGGCGTAAGAGGCAGCAGTAGCTGGGAGCCAAGAAGATGATGAGACCGATGGTCCAGCATCTCCAGAGAGCTCTGACACAGAGGCTGAAAGGCTTACTGGATGCCGTACACCATCTAACGTCACTCTTCCTGGAACAGAAATGCTGACACCGGCCTTCCAGAAACACAGGACATTTACGAGCCCCAGGCCGCTCCCTTGACTGTTGCCAAAACATCCAGCTAACATGCTGGGAACTTCTTTCTCTAATGTTCCTTTAGCACAAGTGCTGAAGGGCCTGTCTTTTTCTTTTACAGTTATATTTTCATTTTTTCTTCATATCAAGAAAAAAAATTCGGGCTCGAGAGATGGCTCAGAGGTTAAGAGCACTGCCTGCTCTTCCAAAGGTCCTGAGTTCAATTCCCAGCAACCACAAGGTGGCTCACAACCATCTTATAATGAGATCTGGCTCCCTCTTCTGGTATGCAGGTGTACATGCAAGCAGAACACTGTATACATAATAATAAATAAATCTTAAAAAAAAAAAAAAAAAGAAAAAGAAAAAAATCATAACTATAATGTAAAAATATATCAATTATGGATCTAAGGGACAGACAGACAACTCTGGTTTCCAGGGCCGGGGATTCCATATATTATTTACAGACAATAACAGTCTGCATTGTGACTAAAGGGAGCAGGCATTTGTTGCACGTGTATCCTCTCCCGCATGCTGGGTGGGTACCTTTAGTCCCATTTTACAGAAGGGAAAGTGAGTCACAGAGAGGTCAAAGGCTTATCCAGAGCCACACAGTACAAGTAGAAGGTGACGGTGTGGGTTCGACACCAGGGCTCGGGAAGCTGAAGCCTAGCATGGTGGCCCCACCTGGCAGGGGGAGGGGCGTTTTAAGAGACTGATGTTATATGCACCCATGGCTTTGTGATCTTTAACAACATGGTAGGAGGAGTGGAGACCATGGAACATAGTTAGCCAGAGTCTTATGTGATGGCTCACACAGCCTCAGGCACCAAGCTGTTCTCCCTCACCAAAACGATGCTTATTTGGATGATCTCATACCTCCTCTGTGTTTGATGAGTGGGTTTCTCTCCTTCCTTCCTTCCTTCCTTCCTTCCTTCCTTCCTTCCTCCTTTCCTTCCTTCCTCCCTCCCTCCCTCCCCCCTTCCTTCCTGCTCTCTTCCCTGTCCCTCTCTCTTATAGGGTCTTTCCATGTAGCTTACCTCACACCTGAGATTCTCTTGCCTTGGCCTCCTGGGTACCAGGATTACAGGCCCCCCTCCAACTGTTGATTTTTGCTAAATTCTAGGGCCCACTACAGAGGTTAGCACACATAAAGTTCTCGATGATTATTTGTTTAAAGAACGGGTGAGTAAGATGGGCTCAGGATTGGGTGCTTGCAATCTCGGCTAGCCATTAGGCTGACAGGGAAGCAATGTGGGTCAGAGGACAGCCTGGATAGCATTGCAAGATCAAAAAACAAACAAACAATCAAAAAGAAAGAAAAAGAAAAGGCCAGGCATAGTGGTGCATGCCTGTAATCCCAGAACTCGGGAGGCAGGTGGATGGATCATTGTGGGTTTAGGGCCAGCCTGGTCTACAAAGTGAGTCCAGGACAGCCAAGGCTACACAGAGAAACCCTGTTTTGAAAAAACAAGCAAATGAAAAACAAAAACAAACAAAAAGAAGAAGAGAAGAAAGAAAGAAAAGGAAAGGAAAGGAGTGGAGTCTTACACAGCTTTGATAGTTTAAAAAAAAAAAAAGCTTCTGAGCTGACATTGTCACGAACTGCTCTATAGGCTCAATTTTCTTAACCAATACATTTTATTAAAACTTATTAACTCAGCATACGTCACTTATAACCCAACTAACCAAAACAATAGGAAAAGAGGATTAATGAACACAATAACAAAACCATAAGGATGTCAGTTCTGAGGAGCGATTTTCCTGGCATAATCAGCAAGACTTTTCTGCTGGAACCTGGAGTAACCAGAACCTAGAACCTCAGCAGGAGCCGGAGCCCTGAAGCTGTCCCTCAAGCGGTTCTCTCTAGGAGCATCTCGAAGTAGAGCGATGAACTTCCAAAACTATCCCAAGTTTCCAACAGATCTCCTCCCAGAGTCTGTTCATGGGATCTTTTCAGCAGGCAACAATCAAGCTCCCGCACAAGGTAGTTGGTCTTCTAGTGGATTAACCTCACCTGTTCTCTCACAAGACCGTTCCCCATCCCACATTTGGGAAACAGGCTTATCTCTCCTTCACTGCACATCCTCTCTCCTGGCCTTGAACCAGTAGGCATGACCTAACACACTGCAGGGAACTCAAATCCCATGGCTTCTAGCACAATAGTTACTATTCTAGCAATAGTTACTTTAGAGAAAACTAAACTCCCTTGCAGCTCTGCATATTTTTTGTGGGCAAAGGGTGAGAAATACGAATGTGAAATGGATGGATAAAGAATTGTTTTCCCTCAGAAACTAAACACCCAAATCCTTCTCTACAAAGCTGTCTTGTTTTTTCTGGTTTATACTGTTGGGGGGTGTCCAAGGGCTTCTGTTGCCATGTTTCAGAGCGTCTTCAGTGCACCCCGAAGGGTGGAGATGGCTGGATCCCTCTTAGAAAAGTGGCCTTGTTAGCTGGGCGGTGGTGGCGTACGGCTTTAATCCCAGCATATGGGAGGCAGAGGCAGGCGGATCACTATGAGTTCGAGGCCAGCCTGGTCTACAAAGTGAGTCCAGGACAGTCAAGGCCACACAGAGAAGCCTTGTGATGCTGAGAAACCACTAGATTCTTGGACTTTCTGTACACTGCCAGCCATCGTTGGATTAGCTGGACCGCAGCCTGTAAGTGATTCCAATAAATGCCCTGTGTGTACTGAGAAGACAGAGGGAGATTTGGTCCATAAATTCTGTGACTCTAGAGACCCTTGAGCAACGCAGAGCACCTTCCACTTTTTATTATCAGTCCAGGCTTGCTAGTGATCCTCCTCATGACTCTTCCTGCCCCCCTCCCCCAGTGCTGGATTAAGGTGCACACACTGGGTTTACTATGTTTGGCTTTTTTTATATGGGTGCTGGGAATCTGAACTCAGGCATCTTGCCAGCTGAGCAAGTCCAGCCCCTTTGAGGACTTAAAGACACAAACACAAAGCAGAGCGAGTACTGGAAGCAGGTGAGACTAGGAACTCTCAAAGCCTGAGCCCAGTGATGCGTTTCCTCCAGCAAGGGCACAACTCTAAGGCGCGCTGTAACATCCCCCAACCAGCACAGCAGCTAGACACCAAGCGTTCAAATACCTGAGCCCATGGGGGTTACCCCTCATCCACATCACTGCAATTATTTTGCATAATTATTCCAAATAGGAGAAAAAAATTAGTTTTTCTGCAGAAGGAGACAGTTAATTAAAATAACTGCTTTATAAAATTGAATCTATATATCTACCAATTACCTGCAATTTATAAACACCCATGGACAGGCTCTAAGACAAAAAGCGCAGAGGAACCGACGATAATTTAGACAGATATGTTGTAGACTATACATTTTAACACTGAAATGGAAACTCTTTCTACATACCCCAAAATCATATAGTTGATATGTATTTAGCCATATGGATTTAAAAAGGAAGGGTCTGTGTTTAGAAGCATTATTTTTCTAACAAAACAAAAGGTTTTTCTAAGGTCAGCCTGGTCTACAAAGAGAGTTCAGGACAGCTAAGGCTACACAGAAAAACCCTGTCTTGAAAAAACAAAAATAACAACAACAACAACTACAACAAAAGGATAAATTCTTAAAGAAAGAAAAGTCTCTGTAGCCAAAGGGAGTTTCCCTACACTAGATTGAAAGGTTAAAGACCACATTAGACTGAAAGTGACACCATAGCAAAGAGTGTGCCCAAGGCACAAAACTGCATGCTTGAAATCAACTTCTCTTTGAAAAAGCTCCCAAAGCCAAGGGTAAGTCTGAGCTCATCCAGGGTTCTGGTGAGCAGGGCATGGACTCTAAGTAAACAATCAGTTAGAGGCCGGGGGCATGGTGGCACATGCCTTTAATCCCAGCACTCAGGAGGCAGAGGCAGCTGGATTGATGTGAGTTCGAGGCCAGCCTGGTCTACAAAGTGAGTCCAGGACAGCCAGAAATACACAGAAAAACCCTGTCTCAAAAAACAAGCAAGCAAGCAAACAAACAAACAAAAATTGGTTAGGAGAAATCATAAAGCACTCTGGGATGCACAAAATATTGGGGTCTTTTGTTTGTTTGTTTGGTTGGTTTTGTTGGTCAGTTGATTGGGGCTTTCTTGTTGGGTTTGGCTTGGTTTTGTACACAAGGTCTCACTATAGAGGATGGGCTGGCCTTGAAGTTGTGACCCACAACCTCCTGAGTACAACTGTGGGAGATGCTTTTACTTGGAGTATTGTTTTTAGTTACAAGATGTGCAATGTGTACTGCTCAGTACGTATGCTGCCTGAAGAACATCCTATTCTAATCAAACCCTCCTTTGCCAGCCACATGTGTGAAGAGAGACGGGTTATCCACATACGATTCCTCAGACAGAACCGCAGACAGAAACAATGGGAATCAGCAACAGGAAGATCGAGTTCACTTCCATCAAGTGAACTTTGTAAAAATGTAAAACAATGCCACTTGTAGTTTTTCCTTTTTTGTTTTGCTTTTCTTTGGAGGGATTTAGCTAGCATAAAATGTTGTTTATATAAATATTTACCAAATTTGCTATTGTTCTTTTTACATAAATTAATGATTATTTAAAACATTGTCAGTTTTATTATCCAGTGTGATAGACATTTTTTTTTTTTTGAGACAGGGTTTCTCTGTGTAGCCTTGACTATCCTGGACTCGCTTTGTAGACCAGGCTGGCCTCGAACTCACAGCAATCTGCCTGCCTCTGCCTCCTAAGTGCTGGGATTAAAGGCGTGAGCCACCATGCCCGGCTATGATAGATGTATTTAACCTTCATAAATAAAAGTTCTTTGGGGTCATCAATAATTTTTAGAATGTAAGGATATTCTGTAACCAAAAATTTAGGACATCCAGTTAAACAGAGATATATGTAATTCTGAATTTATAGTAAATAGTAGTTAACTTTAGCAAACGTTGGGAGTTTTTAGTTGAAAGCATAACACTAAGTTCAGTTAAGGTAGTCTTGGAACATCAGTTGTGACAGCTGATTTTGTGTGCTGGCTTGAGTTGGCCAGAGTTCCCAGATTTCTAATCAGTTATTATTTTAGACACATCCATGAGAGTATGGGTGTGTGTGTGTGTGTGTGTGTGTGTGTGTGTGTGTGTGTGTGTGTGTGTTCAGTTGGCTGTGTGGGGCTGTATGGTCTGAGTTGCTTTGTTCTTTAGAGACAGGGTCTGACCATATAACCTTCACTGGACTTGAACTTGCAGTGTGCAGCTTCTCTTTCCTTTTTTTTCCAAGACAGGGTTTCTCTGTGTAATAGTCCTGGCTTTCCTGGACTCGCTTTTGTAGACCAGGCTGGCCTGGAACTCACAGCGATCCGCCTGCCTCTGCCTCCAGAGCGCTGGTGTGCAGCTTCTCTAGTGTGGAAACTGCAGCTTTCTACTGCCATACTGACTTGTGAAAGACATTGCTGCAGGTGAGATTAACGTATAAATTGGTAGACTTTGAATAAAGCTCATCACTGTCAGTGAGCTTCCTGCAATCAGCTAAAGACTGACCCTCCATAACACGAAGACTGGCCTCCAAACAAGAAACTCAGAGGCAGGCAGCCTTTGGACAGGAACTGCACTATCAGCTCTTCCTGCTTTCAGCCTGAGGCCCACTTTATACATTTATTTTGTTTGTTGTTTGTTTTTTGTTCTTCATAATGTTTCATTTTCTTTTTTTTTTTTTTTCCTTTTTTAATCTTTGTCAGTTTTTTATTTATTTTTTATTAATTTATTCTTGTTACATCTCAATAGTTATTCCATCCCTTGTATCCTCCCATTTTTCCCTCCTTCCCATTTTCATCCTTATTCCCCTCCCCTATGACTGTTCCTGAGGGGGATTACCTCCCCTGTATATGCTCATAGGGTATCAAGTCTCTTCTTGGCAACCTGCTGTCCTTCCTCTGAGTGCCACCAGGTCTCCCCCTCCAGGGGACATGGTCAAATATGAGGCACCAGAGTATGTGAGAAAGTCATATCCCACTCTCCACTCCACTGTGGAGAATGTTCTACCCATTGGCTAGATCTGGGTTGGAGTTTAAAGTTTACCGCCTGTATTGTCCTTGGCTGGTGCCTTAGGTTGAGCGGGACCCCTGGGCCCAAATCTGCCTATCATAATGTTCTTCTTGTAGGTGTCTAGGACCCTCTGGATCCTTCTACTTTGCTATTCTCCCATGCTTCTCTCATCTAGAGTCCCAATAGGATGTCCTCCCCTCTGTCCCAGTTTCCTGGTAAGTGAAGGCTTTCGTGGGACATGCCCCTTGGGCTAGTATGCAGATATAAGTGAGTATTTACCATTTGACAATTCCATGAGCCAAGTCTTTAAAACCAAGCCCTTCTCTCAAAATGCATACACACATGCAATTGTTCTGTTTCTCTAAAGAGCTGCCTAACATTAGTCTTACCAGTAGGAGATACACACACACACACACACACACACACACACACACACACACACACACTCCATACATACATTTGTCTATGTATAACAATAATAATTAAAAAGAAGCCATGAATTTGAGAGGAGCCGAGACGCTGGAGGAGTGGTTAGCGGGGGAAAGAAAGGGTAGAAATGATATAAGTGCAATACCTGTGTATGAAATCCTCAAAGATAATTTAGTTGAAAATTGATAATAATTTCATAATAGCAGCCAATAAACTCTTGATGGGCTAGAGATTAAAATCAAGGGAAGATAAAATTGTTTTATTTTCTATTTATGATGTTAGCTAAGTATATAAAATGCCTTGAAATATGCCAATAAACATCGATATAGTTAACGTGCAATAGTTCTATACCAATGCCCATGCCAACAACACCTGGAAAAGCACAAAACCCTTCCTCTTCTAACGCCTCCTTGACACTCCCCTCCTACTCGAGGACTTCTCCACCCCTAAAGCTTTAACCTGCCTTTTCTCAGGTTCTTTAATTTGAGAACTATTTCTAAGTAATGTGTTAATGACTTCACACTTCCCAAAACAAATTACGTGTTAAATGACAACCTAAGAAAAAACAGCTGCTTTGCCCCACAGCAAGTAATCTCTAGCAGTGGGTGGACAGACCCGCAGCACCTAAGAGGTAGGAGAGAGCTGGGATAGGAGCCTTTCTGAGGCTTCCCAGAGAGGCCTCCCAAGCATCCCTTCATTGCTTGTCACTCACTCTGCTGAGTCCAGAGTCGAGGCTAAGACTGAAAACAGCCTCCCAGCCTTCCCTTCCCTGACAAGGGACTGCATACCAGAACTTCATTTTTGCAAATATTTAACAAGGGAGTAGATCAGTGGCCAAACAGAAACTACATAATACACAGTATCCACATTGTTACCATGTATATATATAAAATGTTTTTTGTCTATGTGTGGTGTAAGGGTGTGTGCCTGTTTTGGGTATGCTTTCACGTGCATGTGAGTGTATGAGGAAGCCAGAGCTCAGCATTCATGCTGTTCCTCACTACCTCATTAGTTTGACGCAGGGTCTCTCGCTGGGCAGCAGCTCTGAGATCTTCATGTCTCAGTCGCCCTGCTGCTGGGGTCCTAGGCACACACTGCTGTGCCTAGCATGTCTGCTGGAAATGAAAACTCAGACTATTATGCTTACACAGCAAACACTTCACTGTTTTTATAGTGGAGTAGTATATAAACATGGAAACAAATACGAGTGAGAACTTTAAATAAATGGAGAGTTGGGAAAACAAACAAAACTACAATATGAAAGACAACATATTGAAAGGAAAAGTCAAATCACTCCCCACAAGCGAATTCAGAGATTCAGATTCCTCTTAACCCAAAATCCTAGAGGACATTTTGGGGGGGGGGGAGAGAATGCAAACAGGCAAGAAACTTCTGTAATTGTTCCAGCACTGTGCTATAGCCAGAATAAAAATCGAAAAATTACAGAAACACATGCCCAACTTAAAGGGAACTAAATGAATGAAAACTCTGCACAACAACAACAACAGAAGGCTACATAAAAAAAACAAAACAAAACAAAGCTTACTTCACGCTTGGGCTTGTACCCAGGGTCTCTACAGCTCCCTAGAGAAACCTGCACACCCTCTCCACAGCTGCTCTGTCCTCCACAGTAGCCAGGAAAAGGAGTCATCCCTGATGTCCACCAACGGATGAATGGATAATTAAAGCGTGATGTATATACACCTGATGGATATACACTTTATCAAGCCATGAAGAGAAACGAAGTCATGAAATTTGCAGGTAAATGGATGGCCCCAGAAAAATTATACTGAGTGAGGTAGTCTAAGCCTAGAAAGACAAACACCCTGTTTTTTTTTTTTTTTTTCTTTATATTCAGATCTCAGCCCCGACTCAGGCTCTATATGTTTAATTTGGTGTACCAGGGAGCTAGAAAGAAGATAGTAGGGGGCAATTATCTTAAAGGAGGGGGACAGTGGCCCATAGGAAAAATATGGAAATGGGTGTATACTGGGAGCAGAAAGGTTCAAAAATAGAGAACGAGGAGGATATGGGAGAAGCAAAGGAAGGAGGGGAGGGGCAAGGTGGAGGGGGTGTGAGAAAACCAGTTATGTTAATGATGATGATGCTGATGATAGTAATGGGTGAAAGAAGCACTCTATGGTGCTAGCCGATGTCAGCCCTAGAAACAATGCGTCACCAAATCAGAACTCCAATGCCAAGTGTGAGGGACCTCTATGTTGTTGTTAATGGGGACGCACAGGGTGCACTTCTGGTGGCAGTATGGGTGACAGAGTGGCTACCATTCTGCCCTGTGTAGTCAGAGGCTGTGGAGCTAGGCTGGGTTTGGAGACAAGTCTCTGGTTGGGTTCCTTTGGACACTGGTACTGGGCTGGTCATATTGAGGACCATCAGTTTGCTGACTGCTCATCAGTGTGGCTTCCCTCTTCTTGTGCCCTGCCCTCTGAGACTCACCTACGGGCCCAGCGTCACTGACCTTCCTTGCAATGTTGGCATCTTGGGTAGAATCAAGTGTGTGGGCAGAGTGAGGTGTTGCCCCCAAGTAGAGCTACACACTTTACAAATGTGCTGGCTGAACTGGGTCCTGCTCTTGGCCCCTATGGAATGCTGGGGACTCAAGAGTCCACAACCCAGTGCTTCTCAGTGTCTGCTGGCATGGGGTGGGCTGTGCAGCAGGCTCTCCTTCCCAGGCACGGCAAAAGGCTGCCTGTCCTGTACACCCATAGGACAAGAAACAAAACAAAACTACTCAATATGGGAAAGAGATTTCTAAGAAAGAAGAAGGGAAGGAGGGGAGGAGCTGGGGTGGGAGAGAAATAAGAGAGGCTCGGGGAGGGTAACCAGCATGCATTATATGCAAAAAACAGTCACCACAGAGCAAAATTTATTAGGAAAAAGCACACTTGCAAGCTGTATCATAGCAAAAGAGCTGAAAGACAAGCCAGAGATCAGCAAATATAACTATCAAACAAATTATAACATGGTATTATAATATATACTTATAGTAAAATAAACTCAATCTGAGCAGGAGGCATTATAAATCAGTTGGAAAAAGATTGCTAATCAATAAAACAGGGAATTAGTTTAGGCAGTAGAAGGAGTCAAAGATTCAGATTCCTACCTTACAACACCAGTCAAACCAATCCAACAGGAATGAAAGAGCTAAGAGATAGATAGATAGATAGATAGATAGATAGATAGATAGACAGACAGATAGACAGACAGACAGACAGACAGAAGCCGGTGTGTAGGGGGTCTGGACTCCCAGCTACCAAGGAGGCTGGGGCAGGAGGACTCACTACAAAGAGAGTTTAAGGCCAACTCAGATGACTTAGTGACAGTCTATTTTTTAATTGGAAAGACAGTTACATTTTTTTCCTAATAAATTGATAAGCCTTTTAGTTTGTTTGTTTGTTTGCTTGTTTGTGTGTGTGTGTGTTTGAGACATGTTTTCTCTGTGTAGCCTTGGCTGTTCTGAAACTTGCTCTGCGGGCCAGGCTGGTCTCTGTAGCAGAGACTCCCCTGCCTCTGCTTCCTGAGTGCTGGGATAAAGGTATGCCCCAGGACCACCCCTCAATCCTTTTTAAGCATAAAATTAATGGGAAAAAATAATCACAAAAGACAGTATGATTTGACCATGTAAAAGTATAATGTAAGTAATTACAAAACCACCAAGTTGGGCTGGGCATGGTGACGCATGGCTTTAATCCCAGCACTTGGGAGAAAGAGGCAGAGGCAGGAGGATCTCTGCAAGGTCCAGGACAGCCTGGTCTACAAAGCTAGTCGAGGACAGCCAGGGCTGTAATACAGATGAACCAAAAAAATAATAGAGAGAGAAGAATTTGTCTTTGTCCAGCGAGGCCTCCATCGTGTGTATCGCTCTCAATACTTATCCCCCAAGCTCTCACAGAACAGTCCACTGAGGCCGGCCGTGGTGGTGGATGCCTGGAATTCCAGCACTCAGGAGGCAGAGGCAAGTGGATCTCTGTGAGTTCGAGGCCAGCCTGATCTACAAAGCAAGTCCAGAATAACCAGGGCTACACAGAGAAACCCTGACTCGGAGAAAAAAAAGAAAAAAGAAAAAAAACCGGGTATGGTGGCGCACACCTTTAATCCCAGCACTCAGGAGGCAGAGGCAGGTGGATCTCTGAGTTCAAGGCCAGCCTGGTCTATAAAGTGAGTTCAAGACAGCCAAGGCTGTTACACAGAGAAACCCTGTCTCGAAAAAACAAACAAACAAACAAAAAAAACAAACAAAAACAAACAAACAAACAAAAAACCCCAAAAAAACCAACCCCAAAACAACAACAACAAAACAGCCCACTGAGTCCTGAGCATTTTCTGACCCAAAGTTCAAAGGGCCCCATAATCCTCCCACAAACAATGATCAAGTCTGTCATAGAAATACCTCATGACCTGGCTCCAATTTCTTAGTTTGCTTCTACCTGTGACAGACACCAGGGGCAACTAAACAGCGGTTATCAGTTTATTGTTTGTAGTACATCTTGAAGAGAAGTCAGAGCAGTAACTCAAGGCAGGAACCTGGAGGCAGAAACTGAAGCAGATGCCACGGAAGGGAGGGGTGCTGCTTGCTGGCTTGCTACTCACAGCCTGCTCAGCCTGCTTTCGTATAGCACTCAGGCCACTTGCCCAGTGGGCTGGGACCTCTCACATCAACCATTAATCAAGAAAATTCCCGCTCAAACTAAGGCACCAGCCAAGGACAATACAGGAGGTAAACTTTAAACCCCTTCCCAGATCTAGCCAATGGTCAGAATATTCTCCACAGTTGAGTGGAGAGTGGGATATGACTTTCTCACGTACTCTGGTGCCTCACATTTGACCATGTCCCCTGGAGGGGGAGACTTGGTGGCACTCAGAGGAAGGACAGCAGGTAGCCAAGAAGAGACTTGATACCCTATGAGCATATACAGGGGGAGGTAACCCCCCTCAGGAACAGTCATAGGGGAGGGGAATAATGGGAAAATGGGGGGGGTGAGGGAGGAATGGGAGGATACAAGGGATGGGATAAACATTGAGATGTAACAAGAATAAATTAATTTTTAAAAAATCAAAAAAAAAAAAAAAAAAAAAAAAAAAGAAAGAAAGAAAATTCACCACAGACTTGCCTACAGGCAATTTGATGGAAGCATTTCTCAACTGAGATTTCTCTTTCCGGATAACTCTAGCTTGTGTCTAGTTGACAAAAAAAGAAATAACAGAAGGGAGGAACGGAGGGAGGGAGGGAGGGAGGGAGGAAAGGAAACCAGCAGAGTATCTAGTAAAGGTCTCAAACCTAGAATATTAAACTTGCTTATATAATTTAATAACAAATGGCAGCTGAATGGGGAAACACGCCTTTCACAAGAGAGAATTATCTCCCAATGGCCAGTGAACATATAAAACATTGTCTCCTTCATTAATCACTAAGAAATGAACATTAAAGTGGCAATGCTGCAGTACAGCAAGCTGGCAGCTGGCTATGGTGAAAATACAGTTACAGAAGGTAGCCAGCATTTGAGTCCTTATTCACTCCTGAGAACGGCTGGCTGAAGGAACCACTCTGGGGATTACAGACTGTCAGTGTCCACCGAAGCCAAACGCAGGCATGCAGACCCTGCCTCTCAGCACGCGCACTTCTAGATGTACGCCCTGCGAAAACACAGCCACCAACCGCTTTACACCGACGTGCTCACAATCCACAATTGAAAGTCAGCCAAATGTCCAGTAACGACACAATGGAAAATGCAGATAGCGTGTGCCTGATTTCTAAAACAAAATTCCTGAAAACAAATGAACAGAGCTGCCTGTCGCTGTCACAAGTGGGGAGAGCTGCTATTCCCGGAGAACAGTGGGCTGGAGGGCATTTCTGAGGGGGAAGCTGCTGACTTCCGTGTTTTTGCTCATATCGGCAGTGCTTGCTTTGTATACTTCCACCAAGATCTCAAACACAATCAGACGGCGTTTGCGTGGTTTCTAAGTTGCTGATCCTCAGCATTGGCAACGGTACAACACAAGTATACTTATATACTGTTGGCAGAGCTATAGATTTAGTCAACCTTCTTGGAAAGCCAATTAGCAATATGGACACACACACACACACACACAAAAATCCCAAAATGTATGGTCTTTGGCCTACTGCTTCCATGTATATGTGTGTATCTTAAGGTATTAATCCACCTTATAAAATGACAAGGGGAAATTATGACAGGACACCAGACTATGCTTATTCAACACAGTCCAAACTATTTAAATATATTTAAGAATGAGAGACTGGAAGAAAGCACATGGAAAATCATGACTGCTGTGTCCCCACCCCGGTGAAGCCACAATGTCAACGTGATGGTGTTAGGGTGTGTGGCCTTTAAAAAAAGGTCCTGTAGGTCTGCCTGGTAGAATCAGGACTTATCAGAGACAGGAGGCAGAGGAACGAGCTCACTTTCTCTCTACAGAAGCCACCATAGTAAAGTAGCTCTTTGTGAATCTGAAAGAGAGACCTCAGCAGGGCCAAGTCTTGCTGGGACTCTGACCGTGGAATTCCTGAGCTTGGAAACTATGAGAAATAAGTGTTTATTGTTTCTGCCAGTACATGGCAACTTGTTATAGGACCTAAGAATAATAGTCTAAAAATTTATCTGAATGAACAGATGGTTTATCCCTTTTTATTTCACTGTTTTTGAAATTCATCATCAAACAAATTATATTTTTATTTAACACTTTACATATTGGAGGGGGGTGGAGGAGCATGCTGTGCCATGGTGTCTTAGTCAGGATTTCTAGTGCTGTGATGAAACTTCCACACCACTGTTCAACATCAAAGGAAGTCAGGACAGGAACTCAAACACGGCAGGAACCTGGAGGCAGGAGCTGCTGCAGAGGCTGTGGAGGGGGGCTGCTTACAGGCTTGTTCCTCATGACTTACTCAGCCTGATTTCTTATAGAACCCAGGACCACAGCCCAGGGATGGCACCACCCACAATAGCTGAGTCTTTCCCCAAAAATCATTAATTAAGAAAATGCTATACAGGCTTGCCTACAGACTGATCTTATGAAGGTTTTTGTTGTTGTTGTTGTTGTTTTCTGTTTTTTGTTTATTTGATTTCCAGACAGAGTTTCTCTGTGTAGCCTTGCCTGTTCTGGACTCACTTTATAGACCAGGCTGGCTTCGAACTCAGAGATCAGTCTGCCTCTGCCTCCTGAGTACTGGGATTAAAGGCGTGCACCACCATGCCCGGCTGATATTTTTTTTTTTTCAACTGGGGTTCCATTCTCTCAGATGACTCCATCCTTTGTCAAGCTGACCTAGAATTAGGCAGCACATATGGTTTGAGTTGGGGGAGGGGCAGAGGACAACTTGTGGGAATTGGTTCTCTTGCACCATGTGGGACCTGAAGATCAAACTCAGGCTTGGCAACAAGTATTTTTACCCTCAAAGTCATCTCATTAGCCCCATTTTAATTTTTAGAAATGTAATTAATCATTAATTGTGAGTAAACCTTCCTAGGCAAAGGCCAAAAAGTACAGAAGTATCAAGTAAAGCCTAAATGTTTTTCATTCATGTAGTCTCTCCCTAGTCCACCACTCTGGCTTTTTTTCTTTTGGTAAATTAAGCATCAATATCTGCTTACTAGCCTTTTGAATATATTTACTTAGTATATAAATATAAAACATGCATACATAGGTAAGGAAATGTGCATTACAAAGTTTGGTGTTGTTTTTTAATTAGTGCTTTAAAAAAATTAAAACACGGGGTGTGTTCTTATTCTCATTTTACTGTCTGTCCCATGCTGTGATTTAAGCGTCACAAAGCTACACATAAATAGTACTTTCCTGAAACATAAACTGCTTAGTGCTGGTGGCCACACGCCAGGTCCCCACCTGCTTAATACCTGCTTAGCATCAGACGACTCTTGTGTAGGCATGCTGGCTCCCTCTAATGTATTGTAAAATGCTTTAAGACACTCCAAATAATTAGGACGGTTCATAGTAATCTGTCTAGATCTAGACCAGCCTTTTCTTTCTTTCTTTCCTCCTCCTCCTCCTCCTCCTCACCCTCCTCCTTCTCCCCCCCCCCTCCTCCTCCCCTCCCTCCTCCTTCTCCTCCCCCCTCCTCTCTCTCCTCTCCCTCCTCCTTCTCCTCCTCTCCCTCCTCCTTCTCCTCCTCCCCCTCCTCCTCTCCCTCCTCCTCGTCCTCCTGTCCCTCCTCAATCTCCTCCCCCTCGTCCTCCTCTCCCTCCTCCTCTCCCTCCTCCTCTCCCCTCCTCCTTCTCTCTCATCTTTTTCACATAGTATTCAGCACTACCCATTACTTTATAATAGGTAATTTGAGAAGTACACATGATTTTATTTCAAAGGAATCGAGGTGCAATTGCAATCGGGTTCAGGTTTTCTGAGTATGTTCCTGTTTGTTTGCTATGTTTAAAGCAGGAAGTCAAGCATCTGTTTGGATTTTCATCAAAGATGGTTTGTGAGAAATACTGCCTTGCTTGGGACAGCATCCTTACACTGAGGACTACTAATAGAGGCTGCTGTTTGCGCAACAGAAAAATCAAATCATTGAGTGTTTGTCCAAACACCAAAGGGATCGGACAGTTTTCATAATATTCTCCGTGTCCTGAGCACAGCAGTTGATGCTGCTATGAATCATACGCCCCTCTGTCACCTGTGACATTGTTCACCTCTATCATGCTCCACTGTTATGACGTCACTCACATCTACTATGCTCCCGCTGTTATGACTGTACACTGTCCCGCCTCCATCACCCTGCTCCCTTGTTAGTCTCAGCTTTTAAACCTGGCAGCTGGTAACTTTCTGGAGATTTCTCTATCTATGTACACACACTTCTATGTGGATTAAATAAAGCCTAGGAACCTACCTGGCCCCACCTCAGCAGGGTTTTTGCATATGACTCCAGCAGTCAAGGGTAATTAGGAGAAATTCCAGCCTTAGTGGCATCTCTGTGGTGTCATTAAAGAAGACGAACTGCATGGCCCATGACAACAGCCCTTCAAACATCTCTTCTTTATTCCTCTTTGCAGAAATCTGCTCCAAAGCCTCCTTCCTGGCTCACTCTGGTCTCTCCCTTTTCAAAGTCAGTTCCCACCCTGGCTTCTCGGTGTCTCCCCATGTGTTGCCTCTAATCTGTAGGTTAGCACCCTGGAATGGGGCAGAGATGGAGGAGGGGGGTCAAAGGGGACAGTTTTATTACTCAATGGAAGTAGGAAGAGCAAGAGTGATAGAACAAGATGCTTTTGCCCAATACCTTATTGCAGCTAATAGACACGCACAGACTAAATCTCCTCACTGCCAAGTGAGGTCTAGAAGTGGGTGTACTGAAGTTGGGGTTATTTGGAAAACTAAGGGAGGGGCTTTTGTTTGGTTGGTTTGTTGTCTGTCGGTTTTGCTTGAGAAGGAAAATAACATTTGCTGAGTGTTGAGTGCTGGGCAATGTCCCATTATGCTTTGCACTTAGCTGGCACAGCACTGGTAAGAGGGATTCATCATGGCCTCTGTTTTAGACCTGAGGACTAAGTATGTTCCTATGGGCAGGTGGTGGCGTACACCTTTAATCCCAGCACCCAGGAGGCAGAAGCAGGTGGACCTCTGTGAGTTTGAGGCCAGCTTGGACACTCAGAGCTACATAGTGAGACCCTGTCTCGAAAAAGTAATCAATCAATGCTTGTGTGTTGCGTCCAACACAACAGCAACACATTCTCTGAGCTGCCAAATTCTCCTATTCCCCAAAGGTGATCTTCCATAATCTGGAGCTGATTGGATCCGAGGTGTTTGCGTGATGTTACGTGACGCAATCATATATTCATGGAGTGTTTCAGGGCAGCTGCGTTAGCGACTATACCCTGTCAGAGACTCAAGCACTTCACCTCTGGTAGCAGCCTTGTCAATGGCAAGGCTGAGATCTAGATGGGGCTGGTGGGTAAGGCAGGATCCAGGAGCAAAGCAGGTGGTTGGTTTGGGGTAGGAGCAAAAGAGGTGCTAGATTGGGAGAGCTGTGGGGAAGATTTGGGAGCAGGAAGCATTTGAAGATACTTCGGAGCATGCAGGGTAATCCCTCACTATTTGTCCTGTGAGTGCATGTTTTTTTAGTCACTCTCCCATAAGCCCATAATTATTTTTCCAGCCTGGGAAACAGAACCTCAGTGGCAGGCAGTACCTCTGTTCTTTTGAGAACACATGGTAAGCCACACATGGCATCTACTGTGTTCTAGGCTTAATATTAATTTTTTTTGGGGGGGCGGGGTCTGTTCCAAAGGGTTGTTCACATTTATTGGGCTTACTGTCCCCAGTCAGCCTGAGTTGGGTCCTGGTTTGCTGTCCCCACGATAGCAGGGTAGTGATAGGGACTTGGTCTATCCCAGTAGTGATGCTTTTAATGGGTCGGGAAGGATGAGGCGAAGGAAGAGGCCAAGGAAGGGTCACACTCCCACTGAAGGCAGCCTGGGTACTTTCTGTGCATCACTTGCATCCAGATCTGTCAACCCTAGTGTCTCTTTAGTGATGCCTTTCCGGTTCTACCTTCCCATGGTAGTGCTGACTCTGCTAGTGACATTAAGACATGTGTTATTGGTCTTATGGATTCAGACATTAGGTACCATGCCTGCAATCCTAGCACCTAGGAGTACCATGCCTGGATCTTAGCACCTAGGAGTGCCATGCCTGCAATCCTAGCACCTAGGAGAAGGAAAGTAGATCAGGAGCTCAAGGTCATCCTGACCAGTCTGGACTACATAGGACTCCGTTTGATAAGGATACATACATACACACACACACACACACACACACACACACACACACACACACACACACACCAAAAACCAAGAAAAAGCAGAAAGAAAACCAATATGCACAGCCTGGGGTCATCACAAAGCCACAGCACTAATAGAAATTTTAATTTAAATTGAATAATATTAAAAGCACTCTCAGAGTGCTCTTAAGTTAACTTCTTCAGTCTCATGGCACTTGGTTTTAATGATTGAGGAACTCTTCTATGATTAAGTGGCTGAGCTGGGTCATTTAACCAGGGACTGGCGAGGCCAGAACTCAAACTCCGCTCCTGCTCGCTTTGGGGCTCTCCCACTGCTCTGCCTCCCGATTTCTACATCTGAGAAATGCCTTGGTGTGTGTGTGTGTGTGTGTGTTTGTGTGTGTGTGTGTGTGTGTGTGTGTGTGTGTGTGTGTGTGTGTGTGTTGCATGGCTAAATAAGCAATGTCTTTAGGGGCTGCAGAATCAGGGAAAGCTAAGGATAAATTAGCTCCTCAAGACAAAAAAGCTGATTTTTTTTTTCTGTTGTTGTTTTGATAAATCACAACACAAGGCCACACATTTGCTCAAGGTCAATGATTGTCTGGTTTTTGCCAGGCCCTGTCTGATAGGAAGAAAAGACACGGAGAGATTTATTGCCAGCCATCTCTTAGCCCGGAGTGACCATGCCTAGAGTCTCTCCAGCCAGTGGGTGCAGTCTACATCACTAAGCGTGTCAGCTTCGTGCATGGCAAAGTCACTTTGTTCCCTGACTTGGTCTTGCAAAATTCAAAACCCGGTTCAAGGGCTGCACTGGCTAACCAGATGTGCCCTTCAGCACCTTCTGTCTGATGCCCACCTGCCTGATGCCCATCTGGCTGGTGCCCACTTGTCTGATGCCCACCTGCTGGTGCCCACCATTTGGTAGCACATTCCCAATTCCGGTCCTTTCTTCCTCCCCTAAGTCCTGGCACACGGTGTCAGTGTTTGCTTGAACCACCCTGTGATTGTTCCGTCATTTCACTTGCCTGGGCACCTCCCGGAAGGAAGGCGTGGCTTTCCCCTTACCTCTGTGCTTTGCTTATCAGTTTAAAAACATACTGTGAGCCGAGGTAGGGAGGACCCAATGTGCAGAGATATAAAAACAGATGGAGTGGCAGAAGGAGAGGACCCTGGCTCACCAACAGCAGAAGGTAGAAGAATGGCCTGAGGGAGGGAAAGCAGTCAAGATATAATGTTCACTTTCACTTTAAAAATCCTGTGTAATGTGAGGATCCCAACCCTGAAAATTCCTCTTTATATCCCTTAGCATCTACTCTGAAAAGGCAAAAGCCTTGCGAGTATCCCTGTCAGAGCCTGAGGCAGACAAGTGGTCTCCAGTAGAAGAAACACTGAGCCCTGCCAGGAAGCCACCACCCCTGGCTCAGGGGATTTCAGGGACACATAGCATTATCATTCCAGGGACAAGGTCACCTGACAGAAACTGGACCTTGTTGGACCAGTCTAGCAGGGGTGGGATCACTGAGGAGAGACCAGTGCTACAGACATTTGTGTTTTCCTCTTCTCCCAGAGCTCCCATATCTTTCGTTTTGGACAAGCCAGCTTTAAAGCAGGGAACACTAGCCAGACATGGTAGCACATGCCTTTAATCTCAGTACTCAGGGAGGTAGAGGCAGGTGGATCACTGTGAGTCAGAAGCCAACCTTGTCTATAAAGTAAGTCCAGGACAGTCAAGGCTACACAGAGAAACCCTGTCTCAAAGACGGGGTGGGGGTAAGGGGGACAACACGACCAACTCCACCCCTAAAAGGAGAAAACCAAAACCAACCAACCAACAACAGAAACAGGGAACAGGGCGAAAACTGGAGGAAGACAGGTCGTGTAGCCCAGCGAGGCAGCCAGGGTGAACTAATGCTCATTTCCATTAGTAAGTGCTTGCAAACCATATCTTTTTTTTTTTTTTTTTTTTTTGGTTTTGGTTTTGGTTTTTTTTTCCAGCCAGGGTTTCTCTGTGTAGCCTTGGCCATCCTGGACTCACTTTGTAGACCAGGCTGGCCTTGAACTCACAGCGATCCGCCTGCCTCTGCCTCCCGAGTGCTGGGATTAAAGGCATGCGCCACCACATCTTAAGTCATAGATTCTTACAGTTGATGATAAAAATTGAGCTTGGATTTAAGATGTGTACAATCATCAGAGGTCATTTGTTGTTGTTGTTTTGTTTGTTTGTTGTTTGTTTGTTTTTGTTTTTCGAGGCAGAGTTTCTCTGTATAACAGCATTGGCTGTCCTGAACTGGCCTCAAACTAACAGAGATATGCCTGCCACTGCCTGGGGCAGTGTTGGGTTACAGGCGTGCACCACCACACCCAGCTATCATTTGTTGTTTTAATTGAAAATCCCAGGTTGTTCTATTTTATCAATAAAGACTCAGGAGCCAGATGCTGGGTTGAAAAACCTGCTAGCTCAGAAAGGCAGGGAAAGCACCCAGCTGACCTTCCTACTCAGCTCACATCCTGATGGAAAAGGCCCAAAAGTCTCACTAGCTCTGCTGACAACCCAGGAAGAAAAGACCAAAAGACCCAAGGGCAAAACCTTGCTAGCTCAAAGCCTGAAAAGCCAAAGGCCAAGGAGCTGAGGAGCTCAAGAGCTAGAGAGCTAAGAGCCAAGCTAAAATCCCAAGCTAAAGAGCTAAAGCACCAAAGACCCTCTCTACTTCTATACACTGTCATAAATACTGCTCAGCTCAAAGTCCTTCCTACCCTTTAATCCCTGTCAGCTGGTTTCTATCTCCACATTTTTGTTTGTTTGTTTGTTTTGATTTTTTTAAAGACAGTTTCTCTGCGTAGCCTCCTTGCTTATCCTAGAATCACTCTTTAGACAAGGCTGGCCTCTTTGAACTTACACTTGCTCTACTTCTTGACCTAGGACTGACTTTATTAGATCCTGTGTACAGATAGTTCTTGGATTAAAGGTGTGTGTAAGGCTGGCTGAACCACACGTAAAACACTTGTTTACAATAAGCAGAAAGTTCTTGGATTAAAGGTGTGTTAGGGTTCAACCACTAGAAACAGAGATTTACAGTTCAGTCTGAGGGATCACGAAGGGATCAAAGACAGACTTTTACAGTTCACAATCTCAGGGATCACATTGAGATCAAATAACCTGCAGCAACCATTGGAAGTCATACTGGTAACCAAAACAGAAGGACCTTTGGAATAAAGCTATTTTTGCTCATTGTATTAGCAAGTTGTCACGCAGTGTTTAAGCTCAATGAGAAGCTAGCTCCAGAGTTGGGGTTGGCACTTTCAGACCCAACTGTTTGTCTTAGAGTGTTGCCCTTTAAGATTGTCAGTCCAAGCTGGGCATAGTGGCACAAACCTTTAATCCCAGCACTTGGGAGGCAGAGGCAGGAGGATCTTCCATGAGTTCGAGGCCAGCCTGGACTACAAAGTAAGTTCCAGGACAGCCAGAGCTGTTACACAGAGAAACCCAGTCTTGAAAAACACCCTCGCCCCGCCCCCCCTCCCCACTGCAAAAAAAGAAAGAAAAACCTGAAGGAAGGAAGGAAGGAAGGAAGGAAGAAAGAAAGAAAGAAAGAAAGAAAAAGATTGTCAGTTCATGACAGATGTGGTGGCACATGCCTATATTTCCAAAACTTCGAGAAGGCAGAGGCAGGCAGATAGATCTCTATGTGTTCGAGGCCAACCTGGTCTACAAGATGAGTACAGGATTGCCAAGAATACACAGAGAAGCCAGACGTGGTGGTGCATGCCTTTAATCCCAGCACTCGGGAGGCAGAGGCAGGCAGATCGCTGTGAGTTCGAGGCCAGCCTGGTCTACAAAGTGAGTCCAGGATGGCCAAGGCTACACAGAGAAACCCTGTCTCAAAAAAAAAAAAAAAAATACACAGAGAAACCCTGTCTTGAAAAAACCAAAACAAACAAACAAGCAAGCAAAAAGAACCCTGTCCAGGGATGGGCTGACCCTATTCCCAACCTGTGAAAAGGGGAAAAGAGAGGAGCCTGGCAGCCCAAGAATAAATTCCATGTCCTTGAGAACAGAGGGGGAGCAATTTGGGTAAAACCACCACCGTGTCCTTCAACACAGCTGGAGAGAAAACCAGTGCCAGCATCTTCCCGAAGCTAAATGCTGTATATCCCAAGATATAAAGACTGACTCCTGGGGCAGAAAGGGGTACTTGGACATCTCCCCTAGGAGCAGATGTTCTGCAGGGGACACTCCATGTGGAACAGAGGCTCCACCTGGCTGTTTTGGTTTCTGGACTTGCCTAGGCAGTATCTGCTGGAGGATATGTGTGTCGTATGCTCTGATAACCTTTTGGTGCTCACAGCTTGTCTTCTTCACTTTATTGCTGTGAAGAGACACCATGACCAAGACAACTCTTATAAAAGAAATCATTTACCTGGGGCCTTGCTTGCAGTTTTCAGAGGTTTAATCCATTACCATTGTGGTGGGGAGCCTGGAGCCCACACAGCACCAGAGTCGTGTCTGAGAACTGCAGCCTGATCCCTAGGAAGAGAGAGAGACACTCTGGGCTATAGGTCTCCTTGGGAGGTATTCAGTGACTCTGGCATCTCCAACATCTTGGAATCTCCAACGTAATCCAGGCTTCACCTAATGGCTTTTCTGGGATATATATATATGGTATCAGTGGCTTTCCTTAACCGCGAGATTCCACAATCTGTTTCTTTTTTGTTTGGTTGGTTGTTTTTTGGTTTTTTAGGGGTTTTAGGGTTTTTTTTTTTTTTTTTTTTTGGTTTTTTGAGACAGGGTCTCCCTGTGTAGCCTTAGCTGTCCGAGACCTGCTTTGTAGACCATGCTGGCCTGGAACTGACAGCAATCCGCCTGCCTCTGCCTCCCCAGTGTTGGGGTTAAAGGCGTGCGCCACCACACCTGTTTCTGGTATCTTGACAATAAAGCCAGAATCATGTGGCCAATTTCTGATGCTTGATGGGGCTGAACCTTGGTCCCCTCCTTCACTTATATTTGCATCATCTTTCTGTTGGTGGTTTCATCCACTTCTTAAACTTTCATTCTTTTCATAAGTTGGGAGCTTAGCTGAGTGGAGTTCAGCCTTAAGGTCACCATTCCCCTCATTCCACTTCATAGCAGGCTTTTCTTTTTTGTTTATTTGTTTTGTTTTGTTTTGTTTGTTTGTTTGTTTTTTAAGGGACAAGATTTCTCTGTGTAGCCCTGGCTGTCCTGGCCTTGCTTTGTAGATCAGGCTGGCCTCAAACTCACAGATTCACCTGCCTCTGCCTCTCCAGTATTGGGATTACAGATGTGCACCACTGCTCCCAACCAGGCTTTTCTTTAAACTTTTTTTATCTCCTTGAGCACTGTACTTAGCGCTACTATACTTCCTGGTGTTCCTTTTCTCCTCATACTGTACATTTTGTATTTCTCCTTTACCAATTTGTTCTTTTTCATTATGGTTCAGCATAAGAGTGGTCACTAATAGCCACAGGACACAGTCAATACTAGGCTGCCTTGAAATCTCTGCCAATGCCACTAATCTACAACTATTCAATTTAGCTTCAGGTAGATGTTTTTTCAACAAGGACAAAAAGAAGCATGTTTGTAAGCTTTGAACTTTTTCAAACCTACTTTATTTGGGGTTCTTTAATGCTTATAACCTCCCTTCTAACCCATCTACCCTAGATCAGAGAGAAAAGTGGAAAAACACCACACACACTTACACAAGCCTGTTTCCCATCCCATACTTGGGACCAAAACAAAACGTGTTTACACCCACTGTACATTCTTCTTTAAAAAAAAAAAAAAAAGAAAAACACAAGAATGGTCTCTAGGCCACTTACTTATATTCTTCTGGAAACTTCTTGAGCTGGGCCCCCACAGTCCAAATCACCTCCAGCACCACCATACCCCATTCTACTAGAGTGGTCCACTAAGCCCTGTTTAAAGCATCCAACTGCTTGTCTAGCCTGAAGTCCCAAACTCTTCCATATCCCCAATCGTGGTACCAACTTCTCACTTAGCCAATGTTTATTGCTGTGAAGAGACTCTATGACTGAGGTAATACTTACGAAGGAAAGCATTTAATTGGGGGCTTGCTTCCAGTTTCAGAGGTTTAGTCCATTATCATCATGGCAGAGAGCTTGGTAGGTGGGCAAGTGCTGGGGCAGTAGATGAGAACTACATCCTGATCTACAGGGAGAGGGGAGGGGGAGAGAGGGATGGAGGGAGGGGGAGAGAGAGAGAGAGACAGAGACAGAGACAGAGACATAGGCCTGGAATGCGCTTTTGAAACCTCAAAGCCCAGCCACCCTGTGACACACTTCCTCCAACAAGACCACACATTTCAATCTTTTCAAATAGTGTCACTCCCTGGTGACTAAGCATTCAAATATATGAGCATATGGGGACCGTTCTTTCTCAAACCACGCCATCACTCTACTCATGCTGGCTGTGTACTGTATAATATAAAATCACCCCCTCAAAACTGAAAACAGTTAGGATGAAGCATTTGCCCCCATGGAGCAAAAGCTACAAGCGGGATGAGCACAAGCTGACAGTGTGCATGTGCTCAGAGAGAGAAACAATTCCACTTGACCCTGGAGTCCATATCCTCCTAGACAGTTGGAAGTAAAAGATGCAATTGATGAGGTCATAGAGAAGAGGTTACGTAGGGCTTTCTTCCGGGGACGATCAGATAAGACTAAAGCATAGACAGGACATGTCAGGAGAAGACCAGCAAAGGGCCATCTTAATTTTATTTTGCCAAGAAAAGCCTAAATACACAGAATCTATGAACTACAAATACCACATATGTTAGAGGACCAAGCCCTAAATGGGACATCTATACTAGCCCCTCCAAGGCTTAGGAAGCATGGGGGTGTATAAAAAGGGAACAGTGTCGGGGGGGCGGGGTTCTGTGAAACTCTTGTCATCTGGATGTCACTGGGGAACTGAACAAGAAGGTGGGGCCCATGGGAGGGCCTCGGGAGACCCCACCTCTCCTTGAGGAGCTGTTGGTAATGAGTGGTTGCTGGGGAAGGAAGAGCCGTCTTCTTCAGTGACGTAGTTACTGGTTAAGTTGCATGTGCTCTGTCTGGTAAATAAAGCCACATCTGGCTGGGCGTGGTGGGGCACGCCTTTAATCTCAGCACTCGGGAGGCAGAGGCAGGCGGATTGATGTGAGTTCAAGGCCAGCCTGGTCTACAAAGTTAGTCTAGGACAGCCAAGCCTACACAGAGGAACCCTGTCTCGAAAAACCAAAATAAATAAATAATAAATAATAAATAAATAATTTAAAAAGGGCCACATCTGTGCTTGTATAAGCAACCCTAACTATGTCAGAGGGTCGCAGCGAATAAAACAAAATAGCAACAACGGGAAAGACTTGAAAGCAGGAGGAAGGCTTCCTGGGAAGCAAGGGTGCAGTGGGAATAGAGGTAGATGAGAGAGCATAAAGCACTTGGAAACAGCCAGAATACTTTATATGCATTTTAAATTTATGAAGAAAAAAATAAAACAGAAAAATTAAAAAAAAAGAAACAGAGAGCAAAAAGGGCTTTAGAATAAGTCCAAATCCTTAAATTGAGTTCATTTAGATAAAATAAAATTTATTACATGTTCTTGCTTTTCTCCTTGGACTACATAGTGACATTTTATGATTATTGAATTTTATGATTCCCGAATTTCTCCCTTTTTCTGAGATTCTGGGATCCTGGCCTGTTCTGTTAGGGCAATTTCCTGTCTGTCTGTCATAAGCTGACGATATGGCTTCGGTTGAGAGTGTACTTAACTTTCATTACTATCCAGCCACACAATTGACTTTCTATCAGATACCAGTGAAGTCTTTTGGTTGGAGGAATCTCATCTGCCAAGAAAGAGGAAGCACATTGCCTATGTCATTGGCCCCAGAAGCTTCTTCCTCAGCCTCAAACCAGATGACCTTAACTCACACTGTTTGAAGCTATTCGGGCCACACTGAGCCCATGACCGGTAAAGCACTGTATCTTTAAACTGCTCAGATGGGCCTGGCACAAGATGCACTGTCAAAAACTGCTCGGCAGACTCATTTTACAATGATATCTGCGGGAGAACTGGGCTCTTTCTTAATGCCAATGGTGGTGCTGCTGGCTACAGACTTCCTGGCACCAGAGGATGAGCAGTGAGTGCCCTGGAAGCTTTGCCTTGAGTCTATTTACCCTCTCTAAGTGATTCTATTAGCCATTTAATATTTATAACAAGTTCTTCCTGCTTAAAGTGCCCAGAGGATGTCCTAGTTAGTGTCAGCTGTCAGCTGGACACAGTTTAGAGTCATCTGAGGGAGTCTCAGCTGAAGGATGGTTCAGTTCAGTTTAGACTATGCTGACTGGTGACAGATGTGGGAAGGGCCCAACCACTGTGGGCAGCACCATTCCTAGGCAAGTGCACCTGAGCCTTATAAGAAAGCTGGCTGGGCACGAGCCAGTCAGTGAGCCAAAGACTGAATCAACGGGCAGCTTTTTAATTTTTCTGCTTGCGTTCCTTCCCTGACTTCCCTGGATTAATGGATTTCGTCTCGCAAATATAAGCCAGATAAATCCTACCTTCCCCAAACTGCTTTTAGTGAGAGTTTTATCACAGGAACAACAGGAAGCTGGAACAGAGGGGACTGTGTTCCAAAGGATCCCTTGCTGATGCAGATGTAATTTCTGCACTTAAAGGAGAGAGAGAGAGAGAGAGAGAGAGAGAGAGAGAGAGAGAGAGAGAGAGAGAGAGAGAGAGAGAGAGAAAGAGAGAGAAAGAGAACAGAAACAAACCCACAGGGGCCAGGGGCGGGGCTGTCATCCAGCCACACAGAGGGGAAGGAACCTGGGTTCACAGAGGAATAAGCTCCAGCACAGGAGGGGCCTGGGACTTGAAAATCAAATGGGAGAGTAGGAAAGAAACAAGGGCACCAAATTGCCCAAAGACTCTGAATGGCAAAGGCCGAAACAATAAGAGAGAGGGTAAAGAGGCAAGCAGAGAGGTCAGGGCTAGGAGAGAGCCAGGAATGGGCCTCATGTGGTATGCTTGCCTAGCACGCACAAAGCCCTGGGTTCAGACTTGAACACCGGCACCAGATAAAGCGCAGGTTGTGGCGTATGCTTGAATCCCAACACTTGGGAGACAGAGGCAGGAAGACCACAGTGTCAAGGGCATCCTTGGCTTGGCTATATAATGAGTGTGAGGCTGGCCTTGACTGCATGAGACTGTCTCAAACCAGACAGACATATGAATAAACGAATGAATGAATGAACAAACAAACAAATGAATAGGAAGAGGCAGCTAGGTAAAAAAAAAAAAATCAAAGATCTATAGACACTACAGTTGCAAATAGCTCTAGGTATAAGCCAGCATTGCATTTGGGCTACATGTGCAGACACTCGGGCCAGAGACATGACATAGCAAGCTTTCAACTAACAGATGGCGTCAGAGCACAGGATTCAAGCATCAGGCTTATTTTCAAGTCACTATCCTTTCCAGAAATGTACTTGAACATCTAAAGCTAACCTATGACATAGGTGTCGCAGCAGAGCTGGCAAAGTGGGCCAGTGAGGAAATGACTGAGTAGCAATTATACTAATCTTAAAGGGCTGGTGTGCTGAGAATTTTTTTCCAGGAGGTGGTGAATGGTAATTAGATGCCTGGGGGTACAGCCCTCAGAATGGATTGATGTAGTTGTTACAGGGCCCCTGAGTTCCCTAGAGAGGGCTACTCTAAAACGGAGCCATTCCTTGCACTTAGGATACACACGGATGCTGCCCTTCTGCCACAGGAGACTTACAATCTCCACGGGAGCCCTCACCATGGTTTTAAAAATAAGCAGAGGGAACTTGTCTTAGAGTTTCTTGTGTGTGCTCCCCTATGTGTGCGTGCACCCGTGGAGGGCAGGGGTCAACCGCAGGTGCCTCTCCTCTGCAGCCACCAACAGGTCATTTCACTGGGTTACAGTAAGTAGGTAGTCAGTGAGCCCTGAGATCCCCATCTCTGTTTTCTAAGCCCTGGGGTTATAGGTAAGCACTGGAGAGTGAATCAGGACCTTGCCCTTGTGTGGCAAGCAAGCACTTTACTGACTAAGTCCTCTCCCCAGCCCTGACCTTAGAATTGCCACCTCCAAAAGCGTGAGCTAGATAAACCACTTTTCTCATAAGCACTCAGCCTCCAGGATTTTGTTACAACAGAGAAGGAAGAATGTGGCATGCCCATGGCACATTCCTGTCACCTCATTCCTTCACTTACTTCCTGCCTCCACTGATGTCAAGATCCAGTGTAAGCCATTGTCTCACCATCCTAGAAAACAAAGAGTACCTTTACTTTGGCCATTAGCCATCAGGAGGAAGGGAGAGCAGGGTAGGTTTTGTGAAGATACTTTTCCCAGTGTCTTACTTACCATTCTATTGCTGTGATAAAAGACAAGGACCGAGGTAACGTCTACTGAAAGGAAGCGTTTAATTGGGTAATGCTTACAGCTTCAGAAGGTTAGTTGATACCAGTGATGGTGGGGAGTGTGGTGGCAGGCAGGCAGCAGGCAGGGGGGCAGGCAGGCAGGCAGGGAGGCAGCAGGCAGGCAGACAGGCAGGCAGCAGGCAGGCAGGCAGCAGGCAGGCAGGCAGGGAGGCAGCAGGCAGGCAGACAGGCAGGCAGCAGGCAGGCAGGCAGACAGGCAGGCAGGCAGACAGGCAGGCAGCAGGCAGGCAGGCAGGCAGAGGCAGGCAGGCAGACAGGCAGGGAGGCAGACAGGCAGGGAGGCAGACAGGCAGGCACTGGAACAGCAGCCAAGAACTCACATCCCCATCTGCAGACCAAAGGCAAAGAGAAAAACTAGTTTTGGTATGGGCTTTTGAAACCTCAATGCCCACCCAAGGAATGCACCTCCTCCAACAAGGCCACACCTCCTCACTCTTCCCAAACAATTCTATTAAATGGGGACCAAACATTTAAACATAGGAGCCTAACGGGGCTGTTATCACTCAAACCACCACAGGGGCAGGGAAAGAAACAACGTAAACCACCGTCAAGGATCCTGCTTCCTCCTTCTTCCTGACAGCCAACATTCACTTGTGTTTGCCATCTTCTTCCCTTCCCTTTTCCATTACTCTGTTGGATTTCTCTAGAACCGTTAACTCCCGTGTGTATCAAATACTCATCTAAGCGCTTACTATGAGCCATCGAGGACCTAAGTGTTTGTATGCATATTGCCTCAATTGATGAGGTCCTCGGGGCAGCCCTGACAATCTGGGGTTATTTTTAACCATGTGTTGCAAGTGAAAGAAAGGTTGAGTAACTTGTCTAAGGTCTAAGGGTTACACCCACCCTTCCCTGTCCTTAGGAAGGAATACTCTGTCCTTTGATTACTCACTTTGTTTCCTAAAGGAAACAGCCCTCAGTCCTCCCCGCTCCCACTTCAGTTCACTGTTTGGTTTGGTGCAGGTTCTCTCCCTGGCCATCAGCGATCCTGGTTTGGAACATCTTCCATCTAGTCACCCCCCATTTCAACTTCCCTTTCCTGTTCTTCCTTGTCTCTCAGCTGTTGCCTGGACCCAGGCAGGCTGATCTTTCCACAGCAGCGTTGAGGAATGTCTAGCATGCCTGGCCTCAGGCTACAAAATGGCACTACAGGCTCTTGAGAAACGGAAATGCCTGAGATATTTTAAATGGCTTAGTTGAGACATCTGTTAGAGACACTTACGCACACGTGCAGTCTCTCCTAAACCTGCTTTAAAACCCTTCAGCGAGTTTGTTGTGTCATTTACTGACTCTGTCTCATTCCAGGGACTAGGTTAGGTTGCAAAGGGGTGCTGCCAAGCAGGGCTGGCCGCCTCCTATCCTCCTGAAGTGTGAGAGGTAGCGTGGACGGGAGAGGCTGGGCTTGTTGCCCTTAGCTTTTCTCAAGGTTGCCCATGGAAAGTGTGGAAAGGATGACACACAAAGCCTGGAGGGCCTGAGACTTCATGTGACCCCTGAAAGATGAGTGGCAGCCAGCTGGCCGCAGTGGCCAGGAAGGGGGAGGGGACACGTTCTGATCAGAAAGAATGAGTGAGCAGAGTTCTAAAGAAGAGGGTGGGCTAAGATGCAAGAAATATAGGGAGGCAGGACACCATTGTGAGACTGACTGAGACAGCCTTGGAGGAGGCAAAAGTCTGCAGGGTCTGAGAGCTATGCCAGCCATAGTGATTGCTAACTTGTTCAGCCTTCACCCATGATGGGGCCCGTCCTTCCCGCTGCTGGACTGGCTGCACCCAGGGAAGACCCAGGAACCCAACACTAGGAAGATAGCTTGATGTGGTCCCAAGCTCCCAGTCAACTGGACCCTCTGAGTTCTGATCCACTTCAGTTTGGACTAGATAGAGCTTGATCCTTGCTTCCTCTCTGGCATCATACCCATGACCCCAAGCTCATTTCTGTGCCTTTTCTGTTCTCAGCACAGAGAAAGGCCTCTCTGGCCACCTCATGGAACACAGGCAGGAGACGGCACACACCCATGCAGGTCACTCTGACTCCAGTGTCTCTACATATCAAGTAACTGTGACCTGGCCCCGGGTCTCAGGTCTTCTGAGGGACAAACAAGCCGGGGGGGGGGGGGGCTCTGTCTATGATCACTTTCTGGATGTTAAAGAAGATGGCATTTCCTTTTGCTGATTTCTCTTTCCATGTTTGCCCTCTTTTTGTCTGCATCCCAACTCCCCACCTTTGTTTTCCTTGAACCATCAGGCTGAGTAAGGGACAGTGTGAGAGGTGAAGTAGATGTTGGCACACGCATGCCCCAGCAAGTCCAGCTGCAGGTGTCAGCCACCTCTTCTGTCTAGTCATTAAAGTGTACACACACACACACACACACACACACACACACACTCACGTGCACGCGCGCGCAAAACTTCCTGCACCCTCACCTTTGAAGCCACTGCCTTGTGTTTTGTACTTAAATCATGCCCTTTATATGAAATATCTGCTGTCTGCAGCCATTACAGTTAATTGATTTTCTTTAAGACAGTCTTTTCTCCACAGCACAGACAAGCCTTGACCTCTCCTTCCTCCACCTCCTGCATGCAAGGGTTATAAGCTCACACCACCAGACCCAGATGTTTAACTGATTTTTAGAACTGTCAGATGTGCATTGCTGATGCATTATTTACCAAAATAAAAATAATAATTATAAATAATAATAATAGGCCAAAGAAATAAAGAAGCTAGTTGTCACAGAACTAATCCTTTCTGTTCGAAGGCCTTTAAAAACCTGTCCCCTTTGTGTATCAAGTGTCCCAGCTGCTGGGAAGAGAGGCTGATATGACTATTAATGCCCAGACTGGACGATGAGACTGAGAGTGTATAAGAAACCCAGCAAACACAAAGGCGGATAATGGCCTCTGGAGGAGAGCTTCCCGAAGGCTTATGTTACAGCTAGACGCCGTCAGCAGCAATAGTGGGTGAAGTATTTTCCAAGGGAGAAAAACAGCAGCCGAGGTCACTTGGGTTTGCCAGCCTGCGCATGCCCCAGTTAGCTGCTGAGCACATAGGCTTTCTTGCTTAAAATTTACAGAAACTTGAACAAAATTCTTGGCTTTGATTTTATTATCTGAAAGGGAAAGGTCAGGCCTAGGGGATTTTTAAATTAACGAATAGCTTGTAAAATGCTTGGCATGGGGCTAGAGAGATGGCTCAGAGGTTAAGAGCACTGCCCTGACTGCTCTTCCAGAGGTCCTGAGTTCAATTCCCAGCAACCACATGGTGGCTCACAACCATTTGTAATATGATCTGATGTCCTCTTCTGGCCTGCAGGTATACATGCAGGCAGAGCACTGTATACATAATAATAAATAAATCCTTTTTTAAAAAAATGCCTGGCATTACACATCTCCCCATGAAGGAAACTTTGGATAACAAATCTTTCTTTTCAAATAATTTATTTTTATTTGTGTGCATTGGTGTTTTGCCTGCATGTGTGTCTGTATGAGGGTGTTGGATCCCCTGGAATTGGAGTAACAGACAGTTGTGAGCTGCCATGTGGGTGCTGTGAATTGAATCCAGGGTCTTTGGAAGAGCAGCCAGTGCTCTTACCTGCTAAGCCATCTCCTTACTGGACATGAGGATTTGCACCTGGCAAGGGCCAAGAATTCGCTGCAGGCCTGCTCAGGGAAATCCTAGAATGTCTCAGTCCACCAGTATGAAGGCAGAGGCTGGACAGCACAAGGGGAGAGGTGGGCAGGAAGACAGGTGAGACCAGAGCAAGTGGGGAAGAGGCGTGCGCTTTAAATATTTCACAAAAAAACGAGGAAGCCCGAGGCTGGGCAGTTAGTGGCAGCAGAGAAGTTGATGGAATGGGCCTGAAAGATACGAAATATTAATATAATATAACATTAATTATAAAATAGATTTTTCGTATTGGGTCTGAGATATAATGAAGGGGTTGGTTTCGCCAGGATTGGTGGCTAATGAGATGCAGGAGGGACAGGCAAGTGTCTGGGACCACTCTCAGGACCTGGCTTGACACAGTAGCTGCAAACCCAGATCTTGTCATAAAGATTGGGCAGGGAGTGTTATTTGTTTGTGAATGCAGAGATAAAGAATGGCTCAGTGTTGGGTCCAGGGGCTCTAAGGTACCAAAGACTCCGGGGAGGGAGGACATGAATACAGGAGTGGGTACAAATGGGCAAAAGTCCAAGGGGAAATTCTCGTCTGTTCACTTATTTACTACGATTACTTATTGTTTTGCAGAAGGAAATATGGTTTTTACTATTTCTAACCATCTGTCTTTGGCTGTGAGTGGGAGGCAGAATCAGCTTTAGCTGTGTTAAAGGAAGAAAGGAGTGAGACTTAGAAACCTGAGCATATTGTGGTAGGAGAGAAGGAACTCGAGAGAGGAAGTGGTTAAAGTTTTATCCACTAAAAAAATAAAATAAAATAAAATTAGTCAGGTGTGGTGGTGCATGCTTTTAATCCCAGCACTCAGGAGGCAGAGGCAGAGGCAAAGGCAGGCAGATCTCTGTGAATTTGAAGCCAGCCTGATCTACAGAGTGAGTCCAGAACAGCCAAGGCTGCACAGGGAAACCCTGTCAGAGAGAGAGGGGGGGGGAAAGAAGAAGGAGGAGGAGGAGGAGGAGGAGGAGGGAGGAGGAGGAGGAGAGAGAAGAAGAAGAAGAAGAAGAAGAGAAGAAGAAGAAGAAGAAGAAGAAGAAGAAGAAGAAGAAGAAGAAGAAAAGAAAAAAAGAAAAAAAGAGAAAGTTATGAAAATATCAGGAAAATGAATGGACCTTGAAAACACTATATTAAGTGAGGTGACCCAGGCTTATGAAAACAAACCCTGCATGTTCCCTCTCCTATGTAGACAGTTTTTACATATGTGTACATATGTGTACATGTGGGTAGAGGTCAGGAAACCACTGAGGGATACTGAGAGAGACAATAAGGAGGCCTTAAGGAAGTGGGGCAGGGAGAGAGCTTCGGAACACATGTAATAGGTGAGTGGAAAAACAATTAATTACTGGGGTGGGTGGGTACAAGCAGGGGTGCCACAGACCAGCTCAGCCGGGCAGAGGTCCTTGGGAATGAGAGTTCTCGAAGCATAGGTGGACAGAGATAAGGCGAAGTGACAAACAGAGCAACCCAGAATTTAGTTTGCATCTAAGTGTATTTTTCAGGCAAACAGTCTAAATTTTTGTACATACATTTCAAAAACAGGGCAAGGGTGGGGGTGTGGGTGAGGAGGTTGCAGTTACATTTTCCCACAGAGCAGATTTCACAGAAGTCAGTGAGCAACCAAGCATACACAGTACAAGCACAGAATGCAAAGTCATTGTGTTGTCGTATTTTAAATTACAACGTTAAATGAAACAATACAGGGTACAGAACACACAGCAAAGATGCCATCACTTCCAAGTTACTGGCTTGGTATCAATATGCATGCACTCCCTTTGTCCAGGGTCAATGTTCTCCCATAAGCAGAACTCATGCCTGCTGGGGGCCATGGGCTATTCGGCCTGGGTCTCACCATCTTGTCCAAGCCCGCACCTTTAAGTTTCTCTTTCTCCCAGAGCTTGCCTTTTACCAGAAATCAGCTGACCCTGTTGTGGTTTAGCAGTTAGACTAAAGATAAAGATAGAGCAAGATATCCTGGGTGGCAGAACATTATGACCCTGACTGAAATTCCTCGTGTCTTGAGATAGCCTGCAGCTGTGTTGCCATAGCAATATGCTTCCCTATCTCCTGCCTTATAAAAACTGCTGCCTGAAAAACAAAAGTTTGAGAGCTTGATCAACATTCAGACTTGCCCTCCTTCTTTGTGTCTTGTGTTCTGTCCCTCGTTCAGATGATTCTCCTCCCGAGCTTTAGTCGAACCCCCGCTGGTCGGGGCATATGCCTAACACCTGCGTGCCAAGACAGTTTTGTCTTTTAGTTCTCTTTTCTAATATCTGAGCGCCACTATCTGGAGTTTTCTTTTGAAACACTTTATTCCTTTGTAAGCCGTAATACAAACTATTAACTAATAATTAATTTTCAGTCATGTCTCTCTTAATAAGTGGAAGTGAAGCAGAACTACTCTGGCCCTTAACAGTCCCTGGCTGCAGTCCCAAGTTAGGGTCCTCTCATAGCAACATGGTCATGCCTGAAAAGTCCTGATTTGGGAGTGAAGTAGAGTTAAGAATAGGAATGGAATCACAATGAAAAAAATGAAGAACTGCAGTCACTTTCTCCTGGTGGCTCTCCCTTGGGTAGGGGTCATGGCCTCAGGCTGTGTAGTATTTGTCACACAGAACTCCACTGGAGGGGTCATGACACAGGGACAGGGAAGAGAGATGGGAGGGAGGGAGTGAAAAGTTCAATCAAAACTAAACATAAAGAAACCTGTGACTTTGTATGTTAATTCAAATAAAATTAGGGCCCGCAGGATTGCTCAGGTAAAGGTATTCATAGCTAAGCCTGAATGATGACTTGAGAACCGATCCACAGGACCCACATGGTAGGAGAACTGTTGCCCAGAAGCTGTCATCTGAGTGCTACATGTTATAGCACATATACATACACACATGCACGCACACAACAAACGTAAACAAACTAATTTTATAAAACTAAAAAACACTTTTTTTTTTTCAAGACAGCGTTTCTCTGTGTAACCCTGGCTGTCCTGGACTCGGCTTTGTAGAACAGGCTGGCTTTGAACTCACAGCAATCTGCCTGCCTCTGCCTCTGCCTGCTGAGTGCTGAGTGCCACCAGGCCCGGCTTACAACTAAAAGTTTTAAATGTTAAAGATGCAGAAGCCAAGGTGTGGCTGAGAGGTGGAGATCGGAGCAATGGTCCCCAGCTGGGTCTCTGGGAAGTCTTGGTGGAGAAGTGAATCCTGCCGAGGGCACAACAACCTGCAGCTATGAAAGGAACATGGTAGCCGGTTCCCTTCAGTCTCATCTCACACGAGAAGCGAGTGAGTTTCAGCTGTCGGGGTGGGGGGCGGATCTGGTTGACCTCTCCCGTCATTAAGCTGAGCTGTGGTCATCCCTCACACCTCTCCTTGTATGATAATTGTTTGACTTGCAATTGATGGCATCTAGTAGAGATGGGAATCCAGCAAACCAAAGCCTTACACCCCACCCCTTGCTCTTGCTCCAGGATCCAATGTCTGGCTATGCACTCTGGGTAAGCCCCACTCTTCTCTGTAATTTAAACAACCAGCCCTGCAGCTGCTGGGCTATTATGCATGGAACAGTGCATTTATTACACACGATGATGCCATTGGCAACCATATGTGAGACTCCAGATTACTTTTAAACAGAGAGAGAGAGGCAGCTTCTTGCTATCCTACAGCTTACAGGTGATAATTCACCTATTGCCTTAGTTTTGTTTGTTTGTTTGTTTGTTTGTTGAGACAGGGTCTCTCTGTGTAGTCTTGGCTGTCCCAGACTCGCTTCGTAGACCTGGCTGGCCTCGAACTCACAGCACCTATTACCTTAGAGTCCCCATGGCTGTGATAAAACACCATGAGCGAAAGCAACTTAAGGAGAAAAGGGTTCGTTTCAGCTTACAAGTTGGAGTCTGTCATCCATGGAACCAAGGGGGAGACCTCACACCGGGCAGGAACCTGGAGGCCGGAGCTGGCGCAGAGGCTGTGGAGGGGTGCTGCCGACGACTGTGCAGCCTGCTTTGCCCACAATGGGCTGGGCCCTCCCACGTGAATCACTGATTAAGAAAATGTACCACACAATTGCCCAGAGACCAGTCACGGGTTAGCATTGTCTCAGCTGAGGTTCTTCTCGCTTCCCAAATACTTCCAGCTTGTGTCAAGTTAACAGAAAACTAACCAGCACATCTAGTTCTGTTTACCATACTGTATTGATTTCCTTGTTCGTGTTAATTATCTACCCAATTCTGAAAAAAAAAAAATGTTAAGAGTAGAAATTAAGCCCTACCTAACTTCCCGCCCTCTGGGCCAGGCTGCTCGCTCACAATAGGTGCTGACATTGTTTATTATTCAATGAATACGTGGTTTAAAGGGGGAAAGGACAACACCAACACACATAAATTGCCTGTAATTGTGTATCAACAAGCATGTATTTTAGCAAAACCTCAGAGGAGCACTTGGAGATAATTCATTAAAAACTCAATAGACTATTGATTTTTTTTTTCAAGTAAAATTGTGTTCACCGAGATATGTTTTCTTTCTCTCTAGAGCAGTGTGTGTTGGTATAGGGTTGGGTTAGAATTCAAGCTATAGTGCAGATTGAGGCAGAAGGATCCAAAGTCCAAGGCCTATCTGGGTTGCAGAGTAAGTTCAAGACCTTAGTGAGACCCTGTCTCAAGCTATAATGTAAAAGGAGGGTGGGGGGATAACTGGTCTAGTGCCCAGAGGTTCAACTCCCAGCACCACTTAAAATAAGGAGCATTCATTGCATAAGAAGTCTGTGTATGGTTCTGTCTGAGTCAAGTTCAAACAAGACAAAGCAACCGGTGGTAGCAGTAATCAGAGCAGTGCTGGGGGTATTGTCAACTCTCTCTTGAAACAAGTGTAGCCCTATAGAAGAGTCATTGAAAGTTCTACATCCCCTAATATTAACATCTCACAAAATTATAATTCCATCGTAAAATGCAACATATTTGCATAGGCTGAATACTGTTAACTAAATTATGCATCACATTTGATTTTTTGTTTGTTTGTTTGTTTTGTTTTTTGAGACAGGGTTTCTCTGTGCTATCTTGCCTGTCCTGCACTCACTTTGTAGACCATGCTGGCCTTGAACTCAGCGATTCACCTGCCTCTGTCTCCCCAGCCTGAGTGATGGGATTAAAGGTGCCCACCACCATGCCCCACTGCATTGCATTTGAATTCTACCTGTTCATGAGTGTTTGGGGGGTGGGGCTGGAGAGATGGCTCAGAGGTTAGGAGCACTGTCTGTTCTTCCAAAGGTCCTGAGTTCAATTCCCAGAAACCACATGGTGTCTTATAGCCAGCTATAATGAGATCTGGTGCCCTCTTCTGGGGTGCAGGTGTACATGCAGGCAAAATACTGTATACATAATAAATAAATCTTTTTTTAAAGTCCCTTTTCCATCCCAAGATCTACATTGCATTTAGATGTCATGTATCCTTAATCTTTTTTTTTTCCAAGACAGGGTTTCTTTGTGTAGCCTTGACTGTCCTGGACTTGCTTTGTAGACCAGGCTGGCCTCGAACTCACAGTGATCGCCTGCCTCTGCCTCCCAAGTGCTGGGATTAAAGGCATGTGCCACCACCGCCCAGCTGGCTCTTTAATCTTTTCCAATCAGTTTCCTAATTTTTTTTTTTATCTGTTGTGACCCTTTGTATTTGTGTGTGTGTGTGTGTGTGTGTGTGTGTGTGTGTGTGTGTACACTTGCACAGGCACAAACCATTGCACACATGTGGAAGACAGCTTGCAGGAGTCAGTTTTCTACACCGTGTTGGTGTCAGGCATTGAACTCATGTTAGCAGGCTGGTGGTGAGTACCTTTAGTCTGAGCCATCTCACTGTCCTTATGACCTTAACAGCGTGAAAGAGTAGTGGCCAGGACTTTTCTGGACTGTCGCTGTTTAGGTCTCATCGGATGTTCAGTGTGATTAGATTGGGATAAATAGCACAGGAATGTTGTCTGTCTTTGTGTACTCTATCAGGGGCCTCATGAGAGGTACTGGTAAATTCGCCCCTCTCCTCCCCCGCAGGACGGTAGCATCTGCTGAATTTCTTCATCATTAATCTAACATCCAAAGTGTGATGCTTTGATGCTATGCTTGTGTACTGAGTGTTTTCACACTTTGACCGATTTTGGCTCCAGCTGGCATGCTCTACCTGTCACACCTGTCACTGCAGTGTCTGTCCACAGCTTGCCTGTCTCTTCTTTTGTCCTTTGCCTTGTTCTGTTCATCCAGGTTTAGGAAAGGAGTACTGCAAGGAAAGCAACAGCAAATATATGTTGAATAGTTACTTTTATATTGACTACATGGTAAAATCACAATATCTTGGATATTCAACTAAATAAAATACATTGTTAATCCCAGCACTAGGAGGCAGAAGCAGGTGGATCTCTGAGCTCAAGGCCTGCCTGATATACAGAGTGAGTTCCAGGACAGCCAGGGCTACACAGAGATACCCTGTCTTGAAAAACACAGAACTGTCTAAGGTGGAAAGTAAAACTTTTTTTTTTTTTTTTTTTTTTTTTTGCGATAGAATAGTTACACAAATGAGTCAAGAGTGATTTGTTTTTATTAAGGTTTTTGACAGAGATTCCAGTCCACCACAGCAAGAAGGGTGTAACGAGGCAGAAGAGCTCACATCAAGGCAGCCAGAAGGCAGAGAGAGAGAGAGAGAGAGAGAGAGAGAGAGAAGAGAGAGAAGACAGACAGAGAGAGACAGACAGTGCTGTGCTCTTTGGCTTTCTGCTTTAATTTTGTCTGAGACCTCAGCCTATGAGATGATGCTGTCCTCATTCAGGGAGGCTCTTCTCCCTTAACTAATTTTCTCTACAAGTGGCCTAACAGCCCCTATTGGTTATCTTTCTGATTGCTGGAACCAAACGCCTACAAGCATCATTTAAAGAAGGAAGGGAGGGAAGAGAGGGGGGAAGGGAGGGAGGAATGGATGGAGGGGGAAGGAAGGGCAGATGGGCTCAGCTTTGACTTACAGTTTGATTTACAGCACATCACAGCAGGGATGGCATGCATGGTGGTAGGAGCGTACAATGGGTGGTCACATGTGTCTGGAGTCAGGAGGCAGAGAGTGATGGCCGCTGGCACTATACCCACTTGCTCCTCTTCGTCCAGTCCAGGCCCCTAACACTGTGGAGTGGTTCTGTTACTGTCAGGTGGATCTTCTCATCTCAGTTAAATACCTTTAGAAATGGCTTCACAGACACACTGGGAGGTTTCTCTCCTAGGTGATACAAATTTCCACCAAGTGCATTGGCCTTAACCACCACCAGGACGTTCCTTGCCAACCTGACAACGCAAACATAACACTTGCTAGTTATAACATTGCAGCCCTGGTCCTCAAAGGCTCTTGGGCATCTCACAGTGCAAAATGTGTTCTGTCCATCGGCAAGAGCCTCCAGAATCTGAGCTATTTCCAAAGACTTCTGAACACATCATCACGATTAGTCACAAGAAAGCCCTTTTTGGGCCAGTTTTTCATTGCTGTGACAGACAACCTAACATCTTACAAGTAGGAATTATACTTTTTGCTCATGGACTCGGGGCTTTCAGATCCTTCTGGTGGTAAGGTGTGTTGGAGGAGGCTGGGCACAGGCACACAGTCTTTTCTTTCTGGTTTGAAACGTAACTTTTAAAGTAGGCATACAAAGTAATAGGTTTCACTGTGGCATCTTCCCTACAGATGTGTCATTACACTTTGTTCTTATCCCCCTCCCCATCCTGCACTCTTTCATCTTTTTACAATTAGGATGTTTTGGTAAGAACAAATTTCCCCTTTCCTTTTACAATGTAACTGAGTATAAGCTTTAATTAAGGAGGCGTGTATCCATCACTCAGGGAGGCAGAGGCAGGCAAGATCTCTGAGTTTAAGGCGAGCCTGGTCTACAAAGTGAGTCCAGGACATTCAAGGCTGCACAGAGAAACCCTGTCTTGAAAACAACAACCCAAAACAAAACAAACAAAAAAGAAAACAAGAACTGGGGCTGCAAAGATGGCTCAGAGGTTAAGAGCACTGACTGCTCTTCCAAAGGGTCCTGAGTTCAATTCCCAGCAACCACTTGGTGACTCACAACCATCTATAATGTGATCTGATGCCCTCTTCTGGCATATAGGTGTACCTGCAGGCAGAGCACTGTATATATAATAGTAAATAAATCTTTTTTTAAAAAAAGAAGCAAGAACTGGATGCTAAGTTTTGACAGGGCTTTCTTAGTTGGGTGTCTACTGCTGTGATAAGACACCTTGATCAAAAGCATCTTGTTGTGGGTAAATTCCACATCACAGTCCATCACCAAAGAAACTCAGTTCAGGAACATGGATGCAGGAACTGATGCAGAGGCCATGGAAGAATGCTACTTACTGGCTCACTCCTGTAAAACAAAACAAAACAACAATATTATATATTATTATATAATAATATTATGATTAATTATATAGTTGATGATGATGATGATGATACTTTCTTACTTCAGAAAGGAAGAATCAGTGCACAGTCACAATCAAGCACAGGCAAACCCAAAGTTCAATGGCATAAAAAGGTTGATACTTAACATCTGAAACCTGCTTGTGGTCTTCTGGGCTCCCTAAGGGACCATGGCGTCAGCACTTGTCTGGCTCTGCCATTAGCAGCACACACAGCTCACCTTCTAGGCTCCACTCCACAGCTGCTGCTGCTCTTCGTGACTGCACCATGGTAGTGGCCTCTCTCTACGATCTGGGGTGCCCTCTGCATCAGGGCTGCGCCTTCACCAGTACTTTTCAATGGGCTCTCTGCAGAGATTCTGATACTGTCACATGGTGCCAACCCTCTGCCTCTCCCCATGACACTTTTAGTCCTGGGTTTCCACTGAAGCTGAGGCTATGCCTTCAGCCATGGCTTCTCCCAGGCCCCCTCATGGGACTCTACCCCTGCCACACAGCCATGGCTCAGCTGCCTCCATGACTCCTTTGTGCCTTCAAAACCAGAACTGCTTGGGAAACTCTTACCCAGCTGCTAGCACAAAGTACGGCCTTAGAACCCCCGGGACCACAGCCTCCGTGTGCTGGGGCCCAAAGAAACACTACACAGACTTGGCCTCAGTGGTGCTGCTCTCTTCTGAATCATAGCTGATTCTTCAGTCCCAAGTGACCGGAACCACATATTCTTCATATAGGTATCACACAAATGGCCACAGTCATGAGACTTTGGGTATTTTAGAGAAATCTTAGATAGATACCAGCAATGGAATGTGGGGGGTGGGGTGGGGTGGGTGGTGTTACTTTTCTTTCTTTCTTTACTTGTTTCCTTTTTTTTTTTTTTTCTTTCCGAGACAAAGTTTCTCTGTGTACCCCTGGCTGTCCTGGATTCACTTTGTAGACCAGGCTGGCTTCGAACTCACAGAGATCACCCTGGCTCTGCCTCCTGAGTGCTGGAATTAAAGGGGTGCGCCACCACACCTGGCTACTTGCTTTTGTTTTTGTTTGAGACAGGGTCTTGCTGCATAGACCTGACTGTCCTGGAACTCACTACGTACACCAGAATGTTCTCAAACCCACAGAGATCCTCCAGCCTCTGCCTCCTAAGTGCTAGAATTGTAGGCATGGCCACCTTGCCCAGCTTTAGTTACTTTTCTATTGCTTTGATAAAACGCCATGACGAGGGCAACTTATGAAAGGAAGTGTTTATTTGGGGCCAGTAGTTTCAGAAGGTTAGCATCCATGGCCAGCATCGCGGGTAACATGGCGGCAGGCAGGCACGGTGCTGGAGCTGTAGTCAAGAGCTCTCTCTCATCTCATCCACAAGCATGAGGAAAAGAGAGCTAACTGGGAATGGTGTGGCTTTTTGAAACCTCAAGTTCCAACCCCAGGGACTCATCTCCTCCAACAAGGCCACACCTTCTAATCCTTCCCAATCCAATCCACCAACTGGGGCCCCCTTTAAAATATACGAATAAGGCCAGGCGTGGTGGCACACACCTTTCATCCCAGCACTCAGGAGGCAAAGGCAGGTGGATCTCTGTGAGTTCGAGGCTAGCCTGGTCTACAAAGTGTGTTGAGAACAGCCATGGCTACACGGAGAAACCCTGTCTCAAGGGGGGAAAAACCAAAAATATATGAATAATATATATATATAATATTGTTAATAATGTTAAGGATATCAACATTGCTATGAAACAAGAACTTTTCCCCTCTTATTTTTCCTCCCTTTCCTTTCAATCCTTTTCTCTCCTTTCCTTTTCCTTTTAGAAATGCAGGATTTCGCTATGTAGCCCCGGTGGGCTTTGAGTTTGCAATAGTTCTCTTGTCTCTGCTTCCCTCAAGAACTGTTTGAAAAGATGGTGGGGGGTGGAAGGGGGCGGGGAAGTGGCTGGAGATTTCAGAGGTTGAGAGTGCAGGCTGCTTTCACAGAGGACCTGCCTTCGGTTCCCAGGACCCACATGGCGTCTCACAACTGTCTGTAACTCAAGTTCCAGGGAATCCAGTGTGCTTCTCTGCTCTCCTTGGCCACCGGGCATACGCATAGTGCACAGGCATATGTGCAAGCAGAACGTTCACACACGTAAGATAAATGCACATTTTAAAATTATTTTTCATCTCTTTAGTTATGTATTTGGGTGGCTTTCTCTCTCTCTCTCTCTCTCTCTCTCTCTCTCTCTCTCTCTCTCTCTCTGTGTGTGTGTGTGTGTGTGTGTGTGTGTGTGTAGGTATTTCCAGGGTGCAGAAGAAGGAGGTGGAATCACATCACAGTTATGAAAATCCTGGCACCGTGCTGCAAATCAAATTTGGGTCCTCTACAAAAGTAGTACATCCTCTGAAATGCTGAGCCATTTCTCCAGCGCTACCCTACTCCCCTTTTTACTATTTATTTATTTATTTATTTTTGGTTTTTCGAAACAGGGTTTCTCTGTCTAGCCTTGGCTGTCCTGGACTCACTGTGTAGACCAGGCTGGCCTCGGACTCACAGCGATCTGCCTGCCTCTGCCTCCCCAGTGCTAGGATTAAAGGCATGTGCCACCACGCCCAGTTTACAATGTATTCTTTTTAATTTTTTTAATCTTTAAAAAAGTAGTGTGTGTGTGTGTGTGTGTGTGTGTGTGTGTGTCTGTGTGTGTGTGTGTGGGCAGGTGCCTGTGCAAACCACAAGAGGGCATCAGATACCATGGATCTGGAATCACATGTGGTTGGGAACAGCCTAACACCAATGGAAGTAACTGAACTTGTGTCCCCCGCACTCCCAAGAGCAGAATAGGCTCTTAACTCCTGAGCCTTCCATCTCTCCAGCCCCCATTAAGAGCTATTTGATCTTCAGATCTGAAACATGCAGTTCCCTCCACCCTGTAGCCCTGGCAACCACTGTGTTGCCTTCTGTGAATCTGAGAGCTTTAAAGACTTTGAATAAACACAGTCATGCAGCTTTAGCTCTCTTTTTCTCCTTGACCACAGGCTGATTCAGCAATGAGGCCCCCGTCAGACACCAACCCCTACAGTTTGGCCTCCCCAGAATCCAAAACAGTAAACCAACAAACCCCTGTCCATCATTAAATCGTAAAAATGGAATCACACGTGGACTTATCTTTTTGCTTCTGGCTTATTTCCATTAACAACTGCCGTGTCAGCTGGGCAGTGGTGGCGCACGCCTTTAATCCCAGCATTTGGGAGGCATAGGTAGGTGAATCTCTGAGTTTGAGGCCAGCCTGGTCTGCAAAGTGAGTCCAGGACAGCCAAGGCTACACAGAGAAACCCTGTCTCGAAAAAACAAACAAGCAAGCAAACAAACAGACAAACAGACAACTGCAGTGTTCTCCAGGTCCACCTGGCCATAGTGTATGCCAAAACACCCTCCGTTTTAAAGGCAGAGCAGCATTCTAGGTATAAGCACACCCTATTTGTCTATTCATCTACTTGTCAATAGACATTTGGGCTGCTTCTCCCTCTTGCTTGCTGTGACTGGTGATGCTGTGAATGCGCATTTTTGAGACCCTGCTTTCAATACAAAGCACACAGTCGCTGTAGCTTTGGCCCTTCGAGGTGCTCTCACACAGTTTCACAGAATTGGTGACTGTTCATTTTCCCTTGTTTCCCGGAGTTTACCAATGGCCAAGTATTGGAAGCTTTGCCCCTTGCTGTCTGTGCCTCTCTGGCAAGGTGACACCCTGTGACTTTGACACACAGCTTTTCCTTTGCAGATGTCCCCCTGGTTGCTGTGAGCATGTGCTGCATAAGGGGCCCGTCACTATTCTCTCCCTCACCTGGCCTCAGGTGTGTACAAGTCCATTGCCTGGATGCTTTTCCCTTGTGATAAATTTCTAGTCATTCAGCAAACCCAGCCTGGCCAGAATGCCTCTGTGAGCCTGCTCCCACGTCCCCAGCTGGAATGTGGTTGCCACCTGCTTCCTCTTTATAGTTAGCCCTATAACTGCAGCAAATCAGCACAGACCATTCTATCACTTACTTAATGGTGTATTGAAAAAGAACAAAGTGTTCACTGCACATTGGTTCCAGACACCATTAGGGAGAGAACTGTTTTTATGTCCTCTTTTTGAGCCCTTTTTAATACTCTCAAGGTAGAGTGAGTCCACAACATCAGAGGCGTTGGGAACAGACACTTTTTTTTTTAAACTTGCCAGTGGACTGTGTGTTCCCTGATGGCAGGGATATAGCTTTTCTCCCTTGGTACCCAGTGGGTATATCATAGGCTTTCAGCACCACAGGGAAAGGGTTTACCCTCAGTGAGCTAGCACAGCTCTGACATCCTGATATGATAGTGGTGGGTGCCAGTCAGCGGCATGAAAGAACATTGTTGCTGTTGTTGTTGCTGTTGTCAGCAGCAGCAGCAGATTGGGGAAAAGCTCTTTCAAAAACCTCTAAGACCTATTTTGAAACTAATCCCATGTTAACTTAGTGACAGACGAACGGGTAGAAACATGATAGGTCTGAGGCAGCGGAGAGAGGGAGCAGCCCGTGGCTTGTGCTGTGTTCTCTGTGCAGGGGCAGCCTGGCTGGCACAGAAGGCTTCCAAGGCTTTGGGGGAGTAGCCACTGGTGGTGTTTTCAGGTTGGAAAACTCTTAGAAGAAGGGAAGATTAGAAGGTGACCATTTTCTTTTTTCCTGAGGAATGGATGGAGGAGCTGTCAGGCAAATACCCTTGGCCACACACTAAAACAAACCTTCCAGAAAGAGAACCAAAAGGTATTTGCTAGGGGATCATCACCTAACAGCCTATCATCTGCTAATGTATGTGTCATCCATAATGTACCTATCTCTTGACCAGTCTATCATTTATCTAAACTTAACTGGATGTACCCGGTCAGTCTAAGGAGATGGTTTGTGATTATGTATCTGGGCACTTATGGAAAATGTCACATAAACTATATAACTAGGTGACTACAAAGTTGACAAGCTTTGAAGTCCAGTTGCTATTTTGGCAAAACTTAGAGGCTTTGTATGTCACCCCCTCACTGGCACATAGCCTAATATGGCAAGAAAGGACCCAGGAGGCATTTTAAGATATTTATTTATTTATTTATTTATTTATTATTATAGAGTGTTCTGCCTGCATGCCAGAAGAGGGCACCAGATCACATTATAGATGGTTGTAAACCACCATGTGGTTGTTGGGAATTGAATGGTTGCTGGGAATTGAACTCGGGACCTCTGGAAGAGCAGGCAGTGCTCTTAACCTCTGAGCCACCTCTCCAGACCTCTCTGAGGGCCCATGACTTACAGTACCACATTGTATCACTGTATCCTTACAATTACCAGAAATACTTGTCACTGAGCACTGTGCCTTGAGCATCACGCCCTCCCTGGGCGATGCGCATTAGAAATGTAATCCCCGGTGCAATAGTGCAGTGGGGCCACTGAGGGGTGATGGGGCCCCGAGAGCTTTGCTTTCTTGAGTATCTTACTATAGCAGTTGCGGTAGTGACCTCGTCATTCTCAGAATGGATTTGTTATGGAAGAGAATTCGGGGTCCCCTCACTTTCTCGCCCCTCTTCTGGCCTGCCCCTCCAGCCATGGATAGCATGGCAGGAAGGCCCTCAGTAGATGCTAGACTCTCAGACGCAGACTTTCCAGATTCTAGAGCTGCGAGTCAACAGACTCCATTCCTTATAGACTGCCCATCTCTGCCATTGTCTCAGAAGTTGAAATGGACTAAGATGGGCCTTAAATATCCATCCCCGTGAGTCGGAGCTGGTCAATGGGCCTTGCTTCGCTTTAGCATCTAACGCTTGGAGGAGATGTACGTTCTAGTTTCCCTTAGGCTTGAGAATGCGGTGTTAAGAGAGTATCCGAGAGCTTCCATGTGCCTGATGCATAACAACAAGACACGCAGCTGCTACTAGTTACTTTATCCCTCTCGCCCTCAGAAGCCCAAACCAGCCTCTGCCATAGAGCAGCACGGGAGAGAAAGGTGGCTGCCACATGGCAGTGGCATTTGGAGCAGAATTAAGATTCTCATAATGGCGTGGTGGCCCACGCCTTTAATGTCAGCACTCGGGAGGCAGAGGCAGGCGGATTACTGTGAGTTCGAGGCCAGCCTAGTCTACAAAGAGGGTCCAGGACAGCCAAAATAATATAAAGAAACCCTGTCTCGAAAAACAAACAAACAAAACAAACAAACAACAACAACAAAACAAAGATTCTCACAATGTCAAAGCTCAAGGTGAAGGGGCCATGGAGGCCTGGGCATCTTGCCCTGTGAGGATGTTTCTGGCAGGAAACACTTCCAGAACTTGATCCAGAACTAACCAGAAAGCCTAAGGGGACAATCCTGGTAAGGTGGTGGAGGCCGTGGGTTTACCCTAGTGAGGCATCCTAAGGTGCCATTCCTCAAGGTTGCCCTGGCTAAGAAACCTGCCTTGTTAGGGAGCCAAGAGGAAACCTAAGTGTGAGAGACAGACCCATTAGCAAAACCCATAGACAGTGAAATACTAGCACTCAAGCATCTGTGCACTTAGCTGCTAGACACTGAGCTGCCAGGAGTCAGAGCGGTGTTCTGTGTCTCGGAACTGGATGCTTTATGGCAGAGGAGCGTCTCTCTCTATAAACGTATATAGATGTAGATTAGGTTGTTTGAACTAAAATTATATATGTTTATTTTAGCGTACTGTTGATGTGGCCTCTTGACCGAATATAGAAGAAAGGAAAGAAATAAATGTGCTTCCTGGGCTTGGGTTTTCAGTAAAAAGGCACCAGTGCTACATGGTGGGAGAGGTCTAGACATGCCGCCTTCGGCTTGTTTCTTCATTTGGTTGAACTGTAAATAATTTTGATATACACACTTGTCAGTCACCAGGGATGTATAGATTAAAGCACAAAGTTGAGAGGCATGGAGAAACCGGAACTCTCATAAATTGCTGAGATGAAGTCAAAGCAGGGCTGCTTTGAAAAATCTGGCTGGCGGTTTCTTGTAAAATTAAATACAATTCTGCTATATTATCCAGAAACTTTACATATAGGAATTTGTCCAAGAGAACTGAAATATATCTACAGGAAAAGACGCACATTAAGATGTTCTTACTAGCTTTGTTCTTAAGCGCTAAATTGGAAATGATCCACGTGTCTTTCTGGGGGAAAATTTTGCGTGTTTCATGCGGTGGAAATGCCACTCAGCAATGCAGACACATAAAGTTTGAAAAGAGATGAAAAGTTGAGAGATAAAGCTACTGACTGGGCCTCCAGGATGAGAAAAACGGGCCAGGAGACCTCTGAGCCTTGAGGAGCATCGTGCACGCTGCTGCTCCCTTGTGAGGCGCTCTCTTTGCGCCCACTCAGTTCTCCAATCACATTTTTTTTTTTTTTTTTAAAGCACTTGCACACAGCTAGCATGGTTTTTAGGTCCTGGCAATAGAGCTGTGAGGAAACAGCACGATGGCCTTTGTCATCTTCTGCAGTCTGTTTTCCCAGACTGTGGTACACCCTCCAGCTCCATCAGGCTCCCGTGATTGTTTCCAACCTAGCCTGGTAAACCAAAGGTCGGTCACCTTGCACACAGGAAACAGCAGAGGTCAACACTACTTCTGTTTTGCCAAAGTCACCTCCTCCTGATTTCTCCTGTACTCGAACTACCTGGGTCACTTATTTTCTGCTCCACGATTAGGGCTGGTCTTTTCACGTTTGTTAATTGGGTCCTCTCCCAGACACATGTTCTTTATCTCTCCCAAGTCTTAGTAAGAACGAATCACTTTACATGCGCACCACAGTTTATAAGCTAAAGCATCCTTTATCTATAGGTCCAGGTCTTGTTTCATCTCTAAGCAGCTCTGGAAAAGCAGACAGTGCAGAATCTGGAGTGCTGTTGCATCGTGTGAGTGGCTTGTCCGAGGTCACAGGCAGCAGCCACCTGAGGCCTCATGACTATACAAATGCCTACAATACGAACATATGTAGCTAAGAACATATGTAACTAAACTGTGTTCCGGGGGGGAAAAAAAGGAACCAAGTTTCCTATAAGAAAATGCATTTGTTGAGAACTCCGTTACTCCCTGGGGACCAGTGTAGATTGAATTAGATCAGAATCGATGAGTGTTGGAAAAGCAATGCTGCATCCACTAGACGCTTCTGGAATTATTTGATTTACCACTTCAGATGGTAGCTAATGGAATTTTAGAGTAAAAAGGAAACTCTGAGATCATCTAATTCAGTTCATTGGTCTTGCAGCTGAGGACCCAGGGACCTAGGGAGATGAAGCGCATCCTGCAAGGCCACGGATATCACTAAGTCAAGGTAGGAACTGAGAGCGGAGGGAAGCCCCTGGTTTCCTGCCTGCTCTGCCCCTGCCCCCCCACCCCCTCCTGCTCCATTCACTTTGTGTAAGTGCTAATTCGGTGCACACTGCTCAAAGAACCCCAGTGAGGTTTTTCTTCCTCTGATTTCAACTCCTACTTCTCTTTTCAAAACTAGGGACATAAATTACACAGAGATTTAAGCAATGCTATTTGATGAGCTTTGCTAAGTGTGTCTTCCTATAGAATGATCAGCTCTATCAAGGTACAGTTTACATTACTCTAGAAAGTTCTCTATGACACCACTCTAGTCACTCCATTCTGTTTCTAACAAACCTCAACCATTCGATTTTACCAATGAAGACTCGAGGGCCAGAGCTCAGACAGGCAAAGAAAGCACCCAAACTGACCTTCCTACTCAGCTGATATCCCAAAACGCATGCTTCCCACATGGTCTCAAAAACAAAAACAAAAAGCAAAACAAACAAAAACAAAGCAAACCTCAGAAAACCTCAAACTGAATGCCCCTCCCTTCTCTTTCCAGTGTGCCTTTCTGCTCCCTGACTTCCTCTTACTCTCTATGGTAACCCCCCATCTCTCCTCCAATCCCCCCATTCTCCCCCCTCCCCGCCCCCTGCCGTGTTCCATCCCTGTCAACTGGTTGGTTGCTCCACCTCTTGACTATGGCTGATTTTATTTAATTCAAGCAGAAGGCTCTTGGGTTAAAGGTGTGTGCTAGGGCTGAGCCACACCACCATCAGAAACAATACAATCTCAGGGGTCATTGCAGTGTAATCAAGTATCCTACCGTCCTCCTCCTCCCCCCTCCATCTGCTTCTCACAGTTCTCCTCCTGCAGTAATTCACAAAAGTGAAACAATGACCACGCAGGCTCTTGGGCTTTTCCTTCATTCTACATAATGATTATGAGAATAATCTATCTTGTACGTCTCAGCCGTTCGTGTCTCTTGAGATTTGTTTGTTTTTTTATTGCCAAATGGTACTCCGTTGCATGAAAAAAATTTACATATCAACAGACATTTGGCTCATTTTTTTAAAAACTTAGTTAAAGGATAAAGCTGGTAGGCAATGAATGACCAACCGCTACACTCTTTTCTCTCATCGCCTTACCATGCCAAGCAGAGGTGACCAGAAGTACGTCATGAGTGGTTCTCTCTCATGTAGTTGTAGCAGTCAAACATTTGATGATTTGACTAAGGACACTAGCTATAAATATTTTAAAGAAGCAGAAATGGAATGTAGGGAGAAATATGGGCTTTGGAGTCACAGAGTCAGGTTTAAATTCTGTCTTACAAGTAACTTATAGGTTTTAGTTTCTTGTCCATTAAAAAAAAAAAATGAAGACAGCCATAACTGGATTCACTTCTTGTTGATATTCCAACAAATTACCACCTATGGCAGCTGAGAATGGATAATGTTTTGGGGTTCTGGAAGCCAGTGGGCTACATCAAAGATGCTGCATTGCTTTGCGTTTCCTTGTCTTCTCAAGCCTGGAGGGGCTATGAATATCCCTTGGCTAGAGCCCTCCTTCTACCTTCAGAGACAGCTGCTTCTTTCTCCTGTCATCTCTTGCTGACCGCCTCTTTGCTGCGTGCCCTTCTTTGACCATGACTGCTCTGCCTCCCACTTTGACTTCTAAGATCCTTGTAGCGGCATCAGGCCTAGCTGCACGTCCAGGAACCCCCCCCCCCCCCCCCCGCGCTCCTTAACTTAATCACACCTGCAAACTCTTGTTTTCCCATTTCAGGTAGTGTGTTCACGAGCTCCGTGGATCAGGATGTAGACACCTTTGGGGACCATGCCTATTATTCTGTGAAGCACGGCTGCTCCATGAGGCTGCTGTGAGCACAGACACTGCGCTGCCCATGGACAGTGTGCCAGAGATGCGTCTGCATGTAGTCAGGGACAGGCTCAAAGCATTCCAAGACCAGATACGGCTGCTCCTTCCTTCCTTTCCCTTGGGAGAGTCTAAAGACAGTTATGTCTTGGTTCTTACTGTTTGCTGCTTTGTGGCGGTTTAATGTATAGATCCCTGGCGACCAGTGAGCCTGTGTATCAAGATAAGTTGCTGGTATTTTCTGCTTACATCACTAAAGAGCCCTGGCCAGAGGGAAGAGGACCAGATGGACAGCTCAGAAGAGGTTTGCAGGGGATGGGAGAAGAAGTCATGCTGTTTTACTGAGTAAGGGGCATTTAGTGCACTTGTGACTTAACACATTCGAGTCTTGGGCATACAACTGGCCACCATGACTGCAACCAAACACATTCTTCTTGTTGAAGCTCAAGGCTGCAGAATTATTGGACTCCCCTCACTCTCTCCTCAACCCTAGAGAGCCTTCTGATTCCGGCAGCATCCAGGGGCAACTTACACGCTATCCTGGCTATAGTCTCCACATTTGTAACTCCTCCCCAGAAGGGGGACCCTCCACCTGACTGGTTTGCCCACAGTACCTTCCTTCGTCCTTCATTACTGTGAGGTCAGTAGGTGCACACACAGCCAGCAGCCTCAGAGAAACCTGTGACATCAGTGGCAAGTCCTCTGCTGTCACACAGGAGAATACCTAATTTTTGGGGGGGTCACCATTTCTGTTACCTGCCCCCCTAGACCCCAATGCTACTTTTCCTGCCACTGTCCACATGCAGGATCTGGAAGACGTTGTGTAGTTCCATGTCTGTCACCAAAGGTGTTTGTCACAACCATCCCCTCTTTCACCTCTTCCAGCCACACTACACTGTTCTCAAGGGCACAGCTCACATTATAACACTCCAGCACAGGGCAGTCAAGACCCTCCAGGAGGGCTGGAGAGGTGGTTGGGCTGGAGAGATGGCTCAGAGGCTAAGAGCACTGACTGCTCTTCCAAAGGTCCTGAGTACAATTCCCAGCAACCACATGGTGGCTCACAACCATCTATAATGAAATCTGGTGCCCTCTTCTGGCCTGCTGGCTCACATGCAGGCTGAATACTGTATAAATAATAAATAAATAAATCTTAAAAAAAAAAAAAAAAAAAGACCCTTGAGGGAAGAGATAGTTTTTCAAAAAGATATCAAACTGTCCTGCAGTGGTGCCACAGAGCAGACTACACCTCCATTGCTGTACATAGGCTCTCAGATCCCATCCCCAGACAGAGAGTTCAGAGATAAGGTCTACACAGCTGAGCTCCTAATGGGCTCAGAGTAAAAGAGGGAAGTACACGCCTATGTTGTCACCTTCCACATCACTGTCCCTTTGTTTTCATCCCTTGCCCCATCCTTAGAGAGGAAGGCCTCTCTCAGGAAGACACATGCAAAGCCCCCAGTCACTCTCCAATGACCTGTCCTTTGAGGAACTATTTCCAATGCTTTTTTGCCTGTAGCAGCGTGATCAACAGTGATCACAACCAGTGGGTCCTGAGAGGAGACGTGAGACAGGAATGGTGAGGGTGAGAAGACATCAGGTGGCGATGAGTGCAGGGAGAGAAACCGACTTCCCCAGAGACAGCCTTCAGTGAGATGCCCATTTAATCAGGGGCAGGGGGACCTATATAACCTTTGAGAATTAGGTAGCCACTTTTGGGGTGATTGTGCATCACTGGCCAGAGCAAGGTGCTGGGAATGCCTTATTTACATGAAGAGGAATTCCAGGTGCTTGCTGGACATGACCTTATAAGGAGAGAGGAAGTTTAAACCAGCCACCAAGTTATGTGACGACCTTAAGGGTGGCAGAGGTGGGGGGCACAGGGCTGTGAGTGCTAGAACATGCAAGCCCAGGGCAAGAAGGGAGTGGTCCAATTCCTGTGTATCTCAAAACAATATTTACAAGGTTTGGACACACCTTGACCCCACTCTTGCTCCCCAGCTGCACCACTCCCCGGCCCCACAAACTATCACACAGATACACCTAGACCCAAGAGTAGATTTGCTTCTGAGAAGCATGCATGTCTCCTTGCTCTGCTCCCTGGTGTGCTGCAAACAAGGGGGAGCCTGTCCAGGCCTGGAGGAGTGACATGCGTGCAGAAGTCCTCAGGTGGCCTTGAAGAAAGGCAGAGTAAAAGGCGAGATCTGAGGAAGCTCAGGCTGCCTGCTCTTGTGAATTGGGTCGGCAGTGCCCGCGAGATGTCAACTGCTACAGCCAGAGAGCATTGTTGAGAATGATGACTTAGCCTTCCCTGCCTGGGGAGGAAGGGGCCAGGCTGTACCATGTGGCGGGAAGCCACAGACCACAAGGCTCCAGCTGCAGGAGCCCAGCTAGAGCATCCCCCATGGACAGACCAAGTTGGCAGCTAACAGTTACCTCAATTAATGGGGCAAGTGACATCAGGGGAGACCTGGAGAACCAGGTCTGTGGGGAGCAGGTTGGTTAATGGTTGTCGAGGAAATAAGTGACGAAAGTGCCAACAGGCCAGGTGTTAGAACTAGGCAAACTTGGAAGAGATTCCTCCGGTGGCGAGATCTCCCTGATCTGTTTCTTCCTCTGTGAAAGACTATGCTGAAGGCACAAAGTAGGTGCACATACGGTTCAGTGGGAGTGAGGGAGGTGGTGCGCACACAGCTTATCAGGAGTGAGGGCAGTGGGTGCACACACAGCTTATCAGGAGTGAGGGCAGTGGGTGCACACACAGCTTATCAGGAGTGAGGGCGGTGGGTGCACACACAGCTTATCAGGAGTGAGGGCGGTGGGTGCACACGCAGCTTATCAGGAGTGAGGGCGGTGGGTGCACACGCAGCTTATCAGGAGTGAGGGCGGTGGGTGCACACACAGCTTATCAGGAGTGAGGGCAGTGGGTGCACACACAGCTTATCAGGAGTGAGGGCAGTGGGTGCACACACAGCTTATCAGGAGGGCGGTGGGTGCACACAGGGCTCAGTGGAGGTGCGGAATGCAGGAGCTAGTTCAGTCTCCTTATACTCCCGACATAGTGGTCAGAGAGTAGATTTAGGGAAACGCCTTTCCCAGGTTTTTCTCTGAAACGGGGCAAGTCTTAGTTAAGAATGATATCCTAGCCATTGCTCCCAGAAGACCGGCATCTGTAAACGTGGCCTCCAAAGAAGAGGGAGCCATAACAATACAATGCCACTGTGTGATGGGCATGTTTAAAAATCTTCCCCACACATTGTCCCACCGGTAGTTATCAGCCCTAGAGCACTGTGAAGAAAAACAACTAAGAAGCAACAGCAACCAACTTTGTAACTAAACACCGGAGGTTGAAACTGGTAGCGTGCTAAGGGAAATGGCCGGTGGTGCTTTTAAGAGCTTGAGAGCTCGCACCATAAATAATCCACCAGCACATCTGTTAACATCAGTCCCTCCACTCTTAAAGTATTCTCTTATCTCTCTAAAAAGTTCCTGCAATGAGCAAGATGCAGAGTGATGACATCACAAGTAGGCAGGAAGGGCTCCTGCAGGCTCTGATGGCTGGACGAGCCGCTGCCCTCTAATTGCAGCAACTCCTTCACAGAGTCAGCGGGACTGCAACCTGACCGCTCCGCAGCGTCATGTTCCTCCTGGGAAGAGCCTCCCATCCCATCCCATCCTACCTCCTAGTACACAGCTCTTCCAGTAACAAGTATGATTATTAGCACACATTAGCATAACCTAAAAGGCTGCCGACCGCCCATTCCAGACCCAGTGCTCACTCTGAGTTCTTTGCTGGCTGTGAATCACTCCACATCGCTGAGCACATTCACGTTCAACACGTTGTCTTTAAGGCTCAGGTCTGTCCATTTGTCACCGTGTTTTCACCTACTTGATGTGACCTGAAAACCTCATGATTGTATGACAAAGTCCTTCTCTCCCAAAGACCCTTCTCACAGGAAATGAGGGTTGTCCTTGAGACTGAGGAGGATGGTAAGGAGTCCCCCCGCTTTTTACCCAATGGGTAGTCAAGGAGGAGATATGACTTCCTCAGGAGATCTTAGAACCCCTCTGTGGTCCAGCTGCCTCACCCATGAGGGGTTGGTTGTCTTGGGGGAAAGGACTGTGTTTACATGGATTTATACCTGAGCAGTTAGTCACAGTAGGGCCGGAGCACCTATACCTGAGTAAGGGGACAGAGACTCCTTTCTCAGAGTGACCCAGTGATGGGCCAGGGACTGTGAGCCAAGCAGTGATCTATGGTCGTGACAGGCAGAGATACTGTTAGACAAAGGATTGCCATCCTCCATTGTGCCTTTACTCCTAAGTCACCACAGACTGTGTGACAAGGGTACATAGAGGGAACCACATGACCCATTTCCAATATGGCCGCGCCAAGCCCTTCAAGGGTTGGTGAGAATCTCTTCTTGGGATCAGTTTGCTCCCAGAAAGCATCTTGGACACTCACTGGGGTGCTAGGTCAGGGGAAATTTCTCAGTAAGTTTGGAAATAGTAAAAATACTGCTACGGATTCCTAAGAAAGTAACTTTTAAAAGCTGAAAGGCTATACAGAGAAACCCTGTCATGGAAATAAATAAATAAATAAAAACTTGAAAATTGAAATGTAATAAATGTAAATGAATTTTTTTTTGGTCTCGCCATTGCTGTTGGTTTGTTGTTGGGAGTGTCTGTTCATGAGAAGATTGAACTATTAGGAGCTGTGTCAGTCAACTTTCTGTTGCTTTGACAAAACAGAGAAGGAGGAAAGGTTTGTTAAGGTTCATGGATCCATAGCCAGGAGCCCGTGAGCGCTTGGCCCTTTTGTTTGGGGGCCTGTGACAACACAGCACAGCACGGTGAGAATTTGCGGCAAGGCAAAATTCTTCATCTCATGGGGGCCAAGAAACAGAGGGGGAAAGGGGAGAGGGCACAGCTCTAACACTCCCGTTAAGGGAAACCTCTCACTGACCTAACATCCTCCCATCCATCTGGCATTGCCCTCTAAGGGTTGTTCCACTGCCTCCCAGCAGTGTTACATACAGCCTGGGGACCAAGTCTTCAGCCTGTGGGCAAGCTGGGGAACACTGAAGAGCCGAACTGCAAGAGGGAATGTGGGTATTGGTGCTAAGGGAGCACACGGGAAACACATGGACCCAGGAACGAGGTCGAAGTGGTACGCTATTTAACGCTCTGAAACACCAACACCGGTCAAAAATGCTCTGATGCAGTTTTAAGTCCAGTTCCAGTGATGTGTCCCATCTTCAAATAAGATTCCCTCCCCGCGCCCCCACGCACTTCTTTGTGTCAACATGCAGGTGCCTTCCATTCTACCCCAGCTGCTGTCTGAGCGCTAGGCGGATTGCACTCGCACTCACCGAAGCTCTGTCCTCATGGAACCAGATAGTAAATATGTTGATAACCTAACGTTAGGCGGTGGTGGGTAGAGAAAGGCAGCTTTCTATAGGCCCGGCCCTGCAGAGGGGTAGATTCCAGACAATGGCAGAGGGCGGGGAGGGGGGCGGGGAAGGGGGTGGGGGGGGGGAGCATTGAAAGAAGTGGAGAGGAATGAATGGGTTAAAGTGCTGAAGAGATTCAAGTCGAAGAGGCCACCAAGAATTAGGCTCCTCCGGCTGGGCAGGCCTTGGAGAGCCATTTGGTTACCCTCTTCAACGTGCTGAAGTGAGGCCAGCAGAGTGTTTTGAGCAGGGGAGCGATGTGATCTGACTTTACTCTGGTAAAAGTGCACGTTGTTTAGGACCTGAAGAATACATGGCAAAGGGTTGTTCAGGGCCAAAGCCGTGAGCCAGCCTCAGTGGTCAGGAACTGCCACCGCACATTGTGGAGTGTGCTGTGGTTTGGATGTTACCTGTTACCTGTCAGGACTGGGTCCCTGAGATGGAGGTGTTAGGAGGTAGGGCCTAGTGGGAGCTCAGTCAGCTGGGGACAGGGACTCAGAAGGCATTAGGTAATTCTCCTGGACCCCGGCTTTGTTTATTTGGTTGGTTTTTGGTTTTGTTTTTCAAGACAGGGTTCCTCTATCCCACAGAGCCCTGGCTGTCCTGGACTCACTTTGTAGGCCAGGCTGGCCTCGAACTCACAGAGATCCACCTGCCCCTGCCTCCCGAGTGTTGGGATTAAAGGTGTGCACCACCACACCTGGCCTTTTGTAGTTCTTGAAAGGAAGTTGCGACAGGACCCACTGAGCCCTCCCAGTCTCTCTGGATTTTTGTTCCAAAAGGTGAGCTCTTCTCCCCTGCCCCCCCATCCCCCATTCCTGCAGTTGCTATAGACCATGGGCACTATGCTGCCTGGGGGACCCAGTCAGGAAAGTGCAGCACACCATGATGCGCTGTTTGGATTTTTTTGCTAGATAAATCTCTTTCTCTTCATAACTAGCCTGCTTCTGATGTTTCATTATAGCAACGAAGGCTATATTAATACAAGGTGTGATCATGGAGATAGAGAGAATGTTCTGGTAATGACACATTTGGGTGGGATCCCAGCGCCCAGGAAGCCAAGCTGGAGCCATTAGACTGGATTTGCAGATGGATTCTGAGAGGGGAAAAAATAAGAATCTGTCATGGCTCCTTAGGGTCTGGCCTGAGCAAATGGGTGAATAAAAAACACCACACTGAAATGAGGGGGCGTTGAGCAGGGCATGAAAGGAAGACTAAGCGTCAGGGTGCTGAGTTGTGATGGCTGAAACACCTTTCGGATGCGCAGACAGAGGGAAAAGTCAAAGGATAGACAGAGATGAATGCTGGCCTGGAGGGGAGAGGTCAGAGGTCAAAACCCGAGTCAGTGTATATAGGTAGTGTAGAAAAGTGGAGCCCTGTGAAGCCACCTTGAGAACTGTTCTACTTTCGTTTCCGCTGCCGTGATAAAATCCCCAGGTTGCAATCCTGCTGAAGTCACGGTGGCGGGAGCTTGACACAGTGGGGTGCACGATGCCCGCCTCAAAAGCAGAGGTTAATGAATGTGTACGCACTGATTTGCCTGCCTTCTTGTGCAAGCCTTGATTTCTCTACACTTACAGTTCAGGTCCCGCCCACCTCTGCCATAGGGAATGCTGCCACCCACAGTGGGCTAATTAGACAATTCCTCCACGGACATGCCCGTAGGCCAAGCCAGTGTGGATAAACCGTCTCTGAGGCTCTTCCTGGGTGATTCTAGGCTGGCAATTAAAGCTAACCACAACAGGATCAGACATGCCCAGAGAGGGTTCTGACCTCTCAGCCATGAACGTTAGGATGTTCAGCTGAAACTAAGAGGCCAGGAAAGCCAGAGGTTAAAACCCCAACAGTGCAGCTGGAAGACCAGTGTGTAGGAAGACCTTGCTACAAACCAGGTGTGTGAGGGCAGTGGTCAGCTGAGCCCTGGGTTTGGTAATCGTGTTTGCAGAAAACACGTGGGCAGCAAGACTGACAGGGAAGAAAATAGAGGCAAGGAAGTGAAGACAGTGAGTGTATCGGATCAGTATTTGCAGGAAGTAGAGTAATCAGACAGAATCTAGAAGTGAGACCCGGGGGGGGGGGGGAAGGGGCCTCTCTGCAAAAGGGCAGTCGGGCAGTGTGGCTGCTGCTAAGAATGATTCTCTAAAACAGAAAGAAGCAATGGTGCAAGAGGATGCACATCCCAAAACAAACATCCCAGCATGTCAAAGCTCTTGGGATTGAGGACACCTGGAGTGTAAACCCTGCTGGCACAGTCCAGACTGCGCCCAGCCAGATGGCAATAATTTGATGCTTAAGCTTCTCCTGTGAACTATGGCCTATTATACCATTATGACACAATCCATCCCTTTAAAAAAAAAAAAAAAAATCTAAAACTGAAAATGGATGGAAAGGTGCTAGGCAGAACGAATTACTAGGATGCAACAGTGACACCTAGTGATAGTGGTGTGAATGGCATTAGCTGATTTCTTTTAACATTTTTTCATTTATTTATTCACTTTATATCTCCCTTATCTCCTCCTAGTCCTTCCTTCCGTCCTCCTCCTCCTTCTCCCCTCTTCCTACTCTTCATAAAAAGAAGACACCCCCGCTCAACAATCCTACACCTCACATCAAATCACATAAGGACTGGGTGCATCCCCTGTGGCCTGGTGAGGCAGCCTCACCAGGGGGAAGTGATTAAAAAGCAGGCAAAAGAGCTCATGTCAGAGACATGCCCCCTTACTAGGAGACCACATGAAGACCAAGCTGCCCATCAGCTACATGTGTAGGGGGGCTGGGTTCAGTCCTTGGTTGGTGCTTCAGTCTTGACAAGCTCCTCTGTGCCCTGGTGAGTTGGCTCTGTTGGTCTTCTTGTGAAGTTCTTGTCATCTCTAGGTCCTTCTATCCTTTCCCCCATTTTTTCCACAGGACTCTCTACACTTAGCCAATGTTTGGCTGTGAGTCTCCACTCATCCTCTGCTGGGTGGAGCCTCTCAGAGGACATTAGGCTCCTGTCTGCAAGCATAGCAGAGTATCCTTAATAGTGTCAGGGGCTGGCTGTCTCCCATGGGGTGGGTCTCAGGTTGGGCCAGGCATTGGTTGGACGTTCCCTCAATCTCTGCTCTAACTTTATGCCTGCACATCTTGTAGGCAGGGTAAATTTTGGGTCTAATTTTTTTGTGGGTGGGTTGGTGTTCCCCTCCCTCCACTAGGAGTTGTGTCTAGTTAGAGGGTGTCCTCTTCAGTCTCTTCAGTCTCCATGGCCCCTGCTACTGGGGGTCTCAGCTAGAGCCACCCTATATCCTCCCAGAAACTCAACCTGTTTTAGGTCTCCAGCTTGTGGTGTTGTGGCCCATGCACTCAGTCTTAGCACTCAGAAGACAGAGGCAGGGGGATCTCTCTGAGTTCCTGGCCAGCCTGGTATACAGAATGAGCTCCAGAACAGCCAGGGCTAAAACAGAGAAACCCTCTCTTGAAAAGAAAACAAAAACAACAAGCAAATGAGGCGGGGGGGGGGGGGGGGGGGGGGAGGAAACACTGTGGTCAATTTTAAAGACACCTTTTTTTTTTTTAAAAAAAAATGTCTTTTTCTCCCAATAGTTTGATGCTACAGAAGGTCTTGAGGTCCCAAGAGATGCCAGGATGCAGTAATTCATACCGTTTAATTGGTATCAGGGACAAATTGCATTCTCAAACTTTATTTAAAAAACTGAAAAGAATATATTGTGTAAATAGATGAAAATATTCAAAATAATAAAAGGGGAAATTTATTTGAATAGCTAAAAAATGTTTCTGCCCTGAAGTAATAACCAAATATCAGAAAAGGTCATCATTCATGTGGGACTATTATGGGATTAGGAGACAAATAAGATTTGTGGGTTGGAGTTGCAAATCAGCCTCCCAGTTGGATTCTGAGACAAATAAAACCTAAGTCAGAGTGTCAGGGTATGGACCTTCAAGATTTGTGGGATACCAGGGTGCTTCTCTTCCTACGCATAGCTGGTAGGGATTTTTATGTTAGTTTCATCTCAGCCAGTTTCAGATACAGAGGAAAAAATTGTTTTTCGTTGTAAAGTGTATAGTCTAGACTCCCCAAATAGCCCCTCTGGGGGCAGCCCATTCAAGTTCTGTGGAAGCCATTTTGTGGCTGAAGGAAACAAATTACCGACAGGAAACAGCTTTTGCCAATGGCTGTACGAGGTTCCCGCCACCTTCCGCGTTCCCTCCACTTTGTGCTTTCAGAGGCTGCTATGGCGCTTCAGAATCCCTCAGCTGTAAAGATGCTTCTCAGCCTCTCCCCTTAGCAGCTTTCTCACCAATAACATCCTGAGTATATTTTCACTGTTGTCCTGATTACATCTTTTTTGAAAATTCTTTTTAAAAAATAATTTCTTGAAGTTATAAAAATAGTTACTTTGAAAATTATCTTTTTGAAAACATTGCTTTGAGCTTTGAGGAGAGAGAGAGAGAGAGAGAGAGAGAGAGAGAGAGAGAGAGAGAGAGAGAGAGAGAGAGAGAGAGAGAGAGAGAGGGGAGGGGAGGGGGAGGGGGAAGGGGGGGGAGGGGAGGGGGGGGGAGGGGGAGGAGAGGAAGGAGAGGAAGGAGGAGGACGTTTTGCAGGATCTGGTCCTTTTCTTACACCCTGTTTTGAGGTGAGTCCTTGTCTGCTTATTTGTCCTGGGGAAGATAAGCTGGCCCACGTGGTTCTGAGCCATTCCCCACGTCTCAGCCTCCTACCTAAGGTGCCGGGAATCCATGGGCTGGGTCCACAGCACTGCAAAAAGCAAAGCAAAACAAACAAAAACCAAAGATCCTCAGGAGCTTCCTGTTAAGCCGCGCATTCATATTCTTCTTGCAGGCACAGCTCGTGGTCCTTGAGGCATTGGATTCAACGTAAGGCTCACAGCAGTGCCTCCCTGGAGTGGCGGTTAATCACCATTGCCAGTGACTAGGTGGATAAGACCTAGGAAATCAGCAAAAGCACCCTATGGGTGTGTCTGTGAGCATTTCCTCCAAAGATCACCAGGTCTAATTAAAGGTTCAAGCCACAGTTGGATTCAAAGTTCAAGTGGACTTTTGGGAGATGCTGGAACCATGGGAGGTGAGGCCTCAGTGGAGGCAGAAGGTGGTGTGTCTTCAAAGGCAGTCTCTTGCTCTGCCCCCTTCCTGTTCCAGCTCCCTGCTTCCTTGCTGCTGAGAGTTGAACAGCTATGTTCTACCATGGCTTTCAATGATGATGCACTAGTTCACCACAGGCCCAGAAGCAAGGGAGCCAGCTACCAGGAGCTGAGACCTTCAAACTGTGAGACAGATGGACCCTCCTCCTTAAGTGGTTCTCTCACATAGGTAGGTAGATAGATAGATAGATAGATAGATAGATAGATAGATAGATAACTCCTGTTGCTCTGTTTCTCCGGTGAACTCTGACTGAAAACACTACCAAAAAGCCAAGGCCCTGGAAACGCTAACATCATGCTGACGTAAGTGTGTGTAGATGCAGAAAAGAACCTGTTTTTCATAAGCTGTAACTGGTGAGAGCAGCATGTGTACATGTAACAGACATGGCAGCTATGGGGTGCTGCAGACGGAAGTAGAGAGTACAGGTAATTGCAAGGCTTCTACATGTCATGTGCACTGGTACAGAGTTAACTCCAAGCTACAGAAGTAAGAAAACAAACACATAATCCCTAGAGCGGTCCCTAAAGAAAAACAAAGAGAGTCCCAAATCCAAAATACGAGTTAAAATGGAATTTTTAAAAATTCCAAAAGAAGGCCTGACAAGGAGAAATAGAAAAAAAAAAATCAGAGGTGAAAGCAAAAAGCAGAACGATAAAGCTACAGAAGACCAGAATCCAGTCCCATCAATAGTTACATATGTTATCCAAACATACTAAGTAAAAGGCAGATATTGTCAGACTAAATAAAACCATGGCTCTGTGCTGGATAGTTTTGTGTCAACTTGACACAAGCTGGAGTCATCTGAAAGGAGGGACCTCAATTAAGAAAATGCCCCCCTAAGATCAGGCTGTAGGCAGGCCTGTAGAGCGATTTCTTAATTAGTGACTGATAAGAGAGAGCCCAGAGTATTGTAGGTAGGTACCATCCATGGCCTGGTGGTCCTGGGTTCTGTAAGAAAGCAGGCTAAGCAAGCCTTGAGGAGCAAGCCAGTAAGCAGCACTCCTCCACGGCCTCTGCCTCAGCGCCTGCCTCCAGGTTCCTGCCTGCTTGAGTTCCTGCCCTCACTGCTTTTGTTGATGAGCTGTTACATGGAACTGGGAGTGAAATAAACCCTTTCCTCCCCTGGCTTGCTTTTGGTCATGGTGTTTCATCGCAGCAATAGCAACCCCGACTAAGACAGGCTCCGCTATATGTTTTTGACAAACCCATATGAAGTTTGAATGCAGATCAAAGTAAAGGGTGGCTAATAAAACACTATACAAACATTAACCAAAAGAAAGCATACTGGGTTGGAGAGCTGGCTCACCAGTTAGGAGCACTGGCTACTTTTCCAGGGGTCCTGGGTTCAGTTCTCTCCACCCATATGGTGGCTTACAACTGTCTGTGACTCAGTTCCAGGATGTATAAAGGCCTCTTCTGGACTCTGCAGGCACCAGGCATGCGTGTGGTGCACAGACATACATACAGGCAAAACACCCATTCACATAAAGTAAATGAAATGAAAGAAAAGAATGTTAAAGGCATACTAAAAATTATATTAATAGCAAAGCAGATTTTTGAACAAGGTCTGTTAGGAGGAGAAGAGTACCACTACATAATGATAAAGAGTTCATCCTCCAAGACGACATAACAATCATAATTATGAATGTACCACGGGCCTGAAATAAAACCAGACAGGACTGCGTTAAAGAGAGACAAATTTAATTTATAACTGACTTCAATAGTTCTCTCAGGAACTGTTGGCATGAACAGTCAGGTTGGACAAAAACCAAACCAAACCAAGTCAAACCAAACCAAACCAAACCCCATGGTAGAAGTCTCCACCAGTCCAAGCAGACTACGCAGTCTTGGAGGGTATGACGGAGGCTATTGAGCACTGGGAGGCAGCCAGAAAATAACCTTAACATCTTTGTGTAAAAGGACAGACACCTGGGAGGTGGGGGCTACAAGGTAGCTCATCAGGTCAATGTGCTTGCTGCCAATCGTGTTCACCTGAGTCCCATCCCAGGACTCCACAATGGAAATAGAGAACAGAATCCTGTAAGCTGTCCTCTAACCTCCACACGCAGGCAGCGCCATACGTCCGTGGGCCTCACATCACCAATCAATTTAATAAACTATTAGAGAAAACGGAACTCTCACAAAGAATGTTCTCAGACTGTAAGCGAATTTAAATCAGAAGTCAATTACAGAAAGACACACCAGACACTGGTGCACACCTTTAATCCCAACACTTGGGAGGCAGAGACAAGCAGATCTCTGTGAGTCTGAGGCTAGCCTAGTCCACATAGTGAGACCCTGTCTCAAATAACCAAATGTGTGTGTGTGGTCTGTGTGGCATTGTATGTGGTGTATATGTTCTGTGTGCGGTGTGTGTGTGTGGGGGGGGTGTAGTGTGTGTGATGTATATTATCTCTAGGGTATACATGTGTGTGCATAGACTCTATATATTTGTGAGTTAATACATAATAAATATTGCTGGAACATTTTCCAAATATTTCCAGCAACACATCCCTGAGTATGACGGTATCCATTCCCTGCAGAGACCTTTCTTCAAGGGTGACTTGAGGGACAAATGGGGTCTACTGATGCTTTCTTTGGTGGACGTGTCTTAGCAGGGGAGGTGGGCATTGTGGGTATAGTGTGGGGTAGGAGCGTGAGCGGCTGGGTAGCACTGATGGTTTCACTCCCCTTAGCAGCATGCCACCACAGAAGCCTCTGCAGCGACTTCCTGGTCTCCAGGCCTGGTGGCATCACTTACTATACGTGATCTTGGCCAAGTTAGTGACTCTGCTGTGTCTTGATTTCATCTCCTGTGGGACAACAGGCAGAGCACAGGCCACCATACATTCTACCTCACCGGAGACGTCCTGGATTAAACTCGTCCTCCCACTGTAATAGTTAATAGTGCCCTAGTTCGGGTGATAAAAGATACCCTCAGTGTCAGAGCAGAGCCCTTGTGCTGTGGTTTATTGAGAGGCTTCTGACAGCGACAGGCAGCTGGGCTCAAGCCGTATTTGAGTGCCTGCTGCAGACCAGTCATTGTCCTGGGCAGAAGACAGGGTGGGAAGTAGGTCGGTCCCTGCGCCCAGCTGTTGGGAAAAGGCATTCGCACAATGGTGAAAGCATGGGACCTGACTCTAGGGCCACTCAGTGGGGATCCTGCTCTCATGTGACCAAGTAGCGACTTTACTTTCTACATAATGTGGGCTGTTATGGAGATGGAATTCTTTACTATTCACAAAGCTTGGATCCCATGTCTGGTACATACAAAGCCTATGTAACTGGTTTAGGTTAGGGGCTTGAATGGAGTGATATGTGAAATGTTATTTGTACTTACACTGGAGATTTTCCTGTTTGAAAAAAAAAAAATTCCATTCTGGTCATTTTTCCAAAGTAAGTAAGAACTCCTTGAACCTATAGCTCCTCCATGTGTAAAGACAGAAGACTAGTAAGGATTTTTTTTTCCAAGGCCATGTTTACCTACTTGTCTTTTAAAAACACACAAAAGTAGGGCTAAATATATAACTTAGTGGTACAAGCTCAGTCCCTAGGTCCCAGAAAGAAAGAAAGAAAGAAAGAAGGAAGGAAATTGCCACAGTTCTTGTGACAGCCCCAGGAAGCAGGCACTATTGCTTTCTCCTCATAAATACACGAAGGCTCACAGGAGTCCAAGGTCGCAGAGCTCTGCGCCTTTGATCCAGTGTGCCTTGAGAGAATAGGTGGCAAGGCGCCATTAGGCCACAACTGCAGCAGGTCCCCAGTCCTTAGCAGAACTTAGACGCCATGTTGGAGGCACCATTCTGACCTTAAAGCCCAGTACACAGGTCCCCACCAGCTGCCAACAAACAAAGAGCTAATCCATCAAAGACCATGGTTTCAAGATCCAGGAAAGGCCCCCAATGCACTAACCTTGCTCTGCTGGCTTCTATAGCTCTGCTCCAGCCAATCAGGATGTGATTTTTGTGCACAAAAGACAAAGGGCTGTAAGGCTCTGGCCTGAATGATTTGGGAAAATTCCCCATGCAGTTGTCTGCTGGCAATAAAGACTTCCTTTTTAGCTTTAAGATGAAGGGGCAAAATTAATGCCCTATCCTATATGTAATTTATATTCTGCATTTAATACCATGTTCTGTATGAGAACTTGTCTCCAGGTGACCTCACTCTTTCCTCCGTTTGGGGAATGATCGCACACTGTCATAAACTAGGCCTGCCAGCACTCTCCAGAAACTCCGCCGGAGCGATTAGATACAATTAACGCCCAATGATTCTCTGAGATAAAACAACTTCCCTGGAGATTCAGCCTCCTGGACCCAACCTGCCTGAAGGTCCACATTCCTGAGACTCACAACCCTCTGCTTATGGTTCTGTCCTTACTTCCCTGTGACCCCAACCCCTAATTACAGTTTTTGCATATAAACCCATTACCCTTGAAGCTCTGGTATCACTCTCCTATCCTGCTGCATCAGGAAGGATTGTGATCTGAAACTCTGGGCCCATAATCAGGACCCTGTGTATATTGCCTTGGTATCGAGTCCTGGTGGTCTATTTTGGGGGGGGGTGTCTCACGATCTGAGTAACCATGGCACGACAAAGAGTGTCCACGTGAGCCCCCGAGAGCATGAACAGAGTCTGAACCACTAAGCAAAGAATATGCACTGGATGGTCCTAGATATGTATGTATCCCTACACATATGTAACAGATGTGCAGCTGGGTCTTCATGTGGGCCCCCTAACAGCAAGAGCAGGGGCTGTTGCTGACCCTGTTGCCTGCCTTTGGAGCCCTTTTCCATAACTGGACTCCCTCAGTGAGAGAAGATGTGGCTGGTTCTACCACAACTTGATATGCCAAGGCAGGTTGATATCTAGGGGCGGCCTCCCTGTCTCAGAGGGAAAAGGGAGTGGAAAGTGGGGGAGGTACCGGGAGGAGAGAAGGGAGGGGAGGATTCAGTTGGGATGTAAAGTAAATTAATTAATGAGTAGGGGGAGAAAAAAAAAAAAAGAGTGTCCATGTGGGCTTGCCTTACAACAGCACAAGGACAAAAAGCTTGTATCAAAGTAAGCGTGAAGACGCTAGCTAGATTGTTCCAGAACTAGACATGGAAAAGTGGTAATGGTGAGGTCTTAACTGAAGCAGGGTTGGGTTCCAGAGACCACCCCCAGAAACCACAGTGTGTGGTGAGGCAAGGCTAGACCTGCACATGCTGGGCAGCGACAGCAGCAGCAGCAGCAGCAGCAGCAGCAGCAGCAACAGCAGCAGCATTCCATCCTTTGTGGGATGCCAGCTGCAGCCTAACACATCTCCCTGACCATTGCTAAGTTTCAAACATGGACAAGTAGCTCAGGTGTCTATTTAACATATCAAAGTGGACCTGGCCTTCAGGTTCTCCCAGCGTCCCTCACTCCCTAGTTGTTATAGATGGCTGGCATCCTGGTGCCTTCTACCCTGCACCCTCCAGCCTGAGGCTGGCCTGTCCTTCCCCCAGAGGCTCTTCCCTATGTAATCTAGACATTTTGGTTACCAGCTCTTTTTAGACCTTTGGGCCTTTTGGCTGCTGCGCCTACCTGGTTCCCCTCTCTCCCCTCTTACCCTCCCTATCTCCTCATGTTTGCTGTTCAGGGTCATGTCCTGTCTGGACTTTCCCAGATGTGCCCGCCTCTGGCTATGCTCTCCACATATCTACAATAAACCTTCTCCTCCAGCATACCTAGGAGCAGTCATGTCATTTCCTTTCCTACTTTCTTTCTTTCTTTCTTTTTTAGTCAACCATGTTTAAGTCCCTCTTCATCTACCCAGGCTTTGACAGATCTCACCTGTCACTGTCACTGACATCCAAATGCCCGAATGCCTTTTTTTTTTTTCTCTCTCTCTCTCACAGCCACAGGACCATGACTATACCTGAACCTAACCCAGCTTCTGCAGATGAAAGGTCGGAAATGGTAACCATTCTACACCATAATATCTACACATTGATGCAGCCAGAGTGCTTCTCCATCACCCCAAACCTCTCAGGATATGCATAGTGTGCCCATTAAATGCTGCAATTTTCCCTATGGTGAAAGCTTTTTCCCTGGAGCCTGGCAAGTGCTCTCCACATAATGGCTTGTTCTTAATGTTCTCCCCAGAGACGGGAAATGATGCTCAGGCCTTAAATCTAATAGCACCGGCACCCACCCTTGTTTTAAACATTTCTCTGTCATCAGAGAGAGGCCCGGAAGAGTGGGCCAGCCTTCTTTTCGGTCTTCTGACATGCCTCAGGGCAATCCTGATATCCTGATTTAAAGGACTCAGATCTAACTCAAGTCCCGTTTGCTACCATGGCTCATATGGCTCATGTCCCTGAAACAGGCCACAGGAGGGACCAAGCATCTAGCCTGCTCCAGGTGGCTGTGCTATCATCTGTAACGTTACAGATCTAAGACAAGAAGAAAGAACAAAGGCTGAACGCTGTAGCGTCAGGAAAGGGAGGACCAAGTGTTTTTCCCTTGTAACATGCATCATTCTAAATGCGTACTATTAAGGTTGCAACCATTGGTCCTCCTTAACACTCTTCAGGGGGCAAACTTCTTCTGCTTTCTCAATCCTGTAGCTTCCAGTAATTAACCAGGGCCAGAGCAAAGTTCTTTAGAGTCTCCTGCATGGCTAATTGTTCTGATTCCCTTAGTGAGCTGCTCTGAATGCACAGTTGATCTGCTGGTGGCAGTGACACTGTAGGTGACCTGGCTGTTCAATATGCGTAAAAGCCAACAGGAAAGCACTGATCTTGTTTTTATTTGATAAAAGAAAAAAAAAAAAAAAACCCCTCTGTATTGCAGATCCATCTGTAGACACGGACACAGAAGCATGCTCCCATCTGTCCCTTGGGTCAGTGTATTCCTGACTAGGGGGACACACTGATGTTTTGATCCCAGGAGGTACCCCCATTTCTCCATTTGTCTGATCTTCCCGCAAGTACTGAGAGTACCCCCATTCTAACATAGATCCACGAATCCGTCTTTTCACCTCTTACATTCTGTTGGTCCTGCCAGGCCCAGATGGTCTTTCTAGGTCCTGTCCTAAGGTTCTACACCTGCGTTCTTATACCATCGCCATCCCGCCTTCAGGAGCAGGAGAGCTGCCATCTTGTGGCCAGTTATCAGTGGCTGTTGGTTTTCTGCCAGATTGTTTGTAACTATTGGGGTGCCAGGTGTAGTAACATATCTGAGTGAAAATGCCACCCGGAAGCTCAATAGTCCTCAATTTATCTTAAAAATTAGTTTTAAAACTGAAAAGAAAAAAAAAGTCGGGGGGCTGGAGAGATGGCACAGAGGTTAAGAGCACTGGTTGCTGAGTTTGATTGCCAGCAACCACTTGGTGGCTCACAACCATCTATAATGAGATTTGGTGCCCTCTTCTGGTGTGCAGGCATACATGCAGGCAGAACATTGTATAATAGTAAATAAATCTTAAAAAAAAAAAAAAGTCGTGGAAGAAAGAAAAGGATAAAAGCACCCAGAATCTGAAGGGAATTTGCTATGTCCCCAAAATTCTGTCTCCAAGCCGCAGGGAACAACTGAAACATCGAAACCCACTTATAGTAGTGCCCCAAAGCAAGGAGCTTCGCAGAAACTGCTCCTGAACAAGAAAGCAATGCTCTCAATTTCTGAAGGGGGTGGGGGCTATGATGTCACTGATCTGTGATTATACCAGATGACAACAGCCTTGTTGGAGAAATCTGAGTGAGGTAATTCGGCATCGCTCATCCAGCTCCCAGAGGGTTGAGTTTTGCCTCCTGATGTGCTACCAAAGTGGAATTTCTCCTACCACCTCTGCTTTGCTCGGGCCAGTGGAGTGTTAAAGGAGGGACGCTGGGAACCATGGATGTAGCAGGCTTGTCTGAGAGGCCCTCTCTTGAGCTCGGTAAACAGCAGTGGACTTCCCCATCTTCGGTCTCCTGTTCTCGTGCTTTCAGTACTGCACTTTGTTTTTCTGTTTGGCACGGAGACCTAGTTGGCCACAGGGCCCCACTCTGCATTTGCTGCTCTAAGGCAGACAAATTAGCCAAGTATCTTCTCTCTAACATCTAAATCTGTCATAGTAGAAATCTTTTTATTTTTTTAAGGTGAACAAAAACCATATGGGAGCAGCCGGGACTTCCGGGCACTGTGGACCGAGCAAAGAGGGCTTACCAGTCTTAATAATCAGCGTCTTTATACAACTCTTTATCACTTATATACTCATTTTCAGCAGCATTATCTTGATTGGCAGGCAGCCTTGTCTGGTGGCAAGACAGCTTTGGTGTCGAGCAGAGCTGTGGGTTCACACCAGTGCCACCACGTGGGACACTGTGGGACCTCAGGACACTGACTACTTCATTTTTTAGTTCCATTCTTCAATGCTAAGTGCAGGTGCCAACAGCCAGCCATTGGGGTCACTGTGGGAGGGAGCCCAGCCAATGGGGTCACTGTGGGAGGGAGCCCAGCCAATGGGGTCACTGTGGGAGCGAAGCCTAGTCAACACAGAATCATTGTAGGAGTCAGGCCTGGTCCTAAGGAGTCACTATAGGAACTGGCAGGGTGACAGCTCCCACATTCTCTTCTTCCTGGCTTAGGTGACCTGAAGCACACTAGCATCTCTCACCTACAGACAGCGGTGCTCACCTCACTGTTCTGACTGACTACCCAGATGCCCATTATCCATTTGTATCCACGCCTTGACTTTATTTTTCCTTCCCCAGAATTAAAAAAAAATTTTTTTACTTCCTTAGCGGAAAAAAAAAAAATCTACCTTCTGAAATAATCGATGTGTGTTCCTTTGACTTTGTTGTAAGTGGAACCTGTGTTACGTGTTAAGCCAGCATGGCATTGATTTGTGTGGATTCTCTGCTAGCCTTTTCATTGCATTGTCATGGAGTTTGTGTTGAAAGCATTCTCATTTTAGAGGGACAGAAGCTCTGACCAAAGGGACACCACCCAGCTCCCCACGCTGCATATTAAACACACTCTGTGGAATGTTCCCTTCCCTGCCCGCTCCCACCCCCTACCCCCGGAGCGAATGTGTTCAAGCCCTCACGTTTCCCTGGGCGAACAGGTGCGTTATTGAATTATTGACAACACATTTCTCTGGCTGCAGCTCCCACAACTGGAACCGCCTTGGCCCAAGAGCTGGAACCAATGGCCTCTGCTGGGTCAGGAATTACTTTCTGTTGCATTGGGGCAACTACAGAGAGTTCCAAAAGTGTCACACCCAGCTGGGCCACTCAGGGGTACCAAGGTGACGTTTCCCATCAATGCATGAAGATATCAGTGTTGTGATGACTGGTCCCACTGTACCAGTGCGGGCGGGCTCAGCATCAGCTTCCTCTCCAGCCAAGCCACTAACTGAAATTGAATCTATGTACTGGTTAAAACATCAATCTTGAAGACGAAAACTTTTCTTCTACGTGAACTTGGGGGGAAAAAAACCAAACAGCAGCTTTCTTTCCTTTAATGGCCTTTTCTGCATTTCTTCCCAGTCATAGGAAGTGGCAACTCCACAGGAGATGGACTGAGGACAGGAGAGGCAGCTGGTTGGAGCCGGGAAGGGAAGGGCAGAGCATCCCAGCCTCAGGTACCATCTGACTTAGCATGGCTGGTGGTGGCAACAAACAATGTGTTTCTATGTGATTCCTGAGCGTGCGAATGAGTGGATCTCTGCGCCTACATCTGTTTCTTGGGCTCTTTTCCTTCTGTTTGTTTGTTTTGTCCTACTCTGATGTGTTAGCTTCTGCTTGTCTTATTTGTTTGTTTTCTCCTGAGAGACAGAAGGAGGTGGATCCAGATGGAAGCAGAGGTGGGGAGAGCTGGGCGGAGCAGAGAGAGCGGAACACAACCCCCGTGCATTACAGAAGACAACATCTATTCTCAATAAGAGGGACAAATGAACATTAAAATATTTCTTGTGAAACCAAAAATACAAAATACAGCACTTGGGAGGCAAAGGGAGGCAGATCTCTGTGAGTTCAAGGCCAGCCTGGATTCTGAAGAGCACCCAGGACAGCCAGAGCTGTTACACAGAGAAACCCTGTCAAGAAAAGCCAAAACCAACCAACCAACCAAACCAAACCAAACCAAATCAAACCAAACAACTCCCCGCAAATATAAAATGAAATGAAAAACCCTTCTTCTCAGGCATCAAGGAGTTACACAGAAGAGGAGGCAGAAAGATCCTAAGAGCCAGAGTGGGTGGAAGACTCCAACCTTATAGTGCCCTCCAGACACAGCAGGACTGATGACATATGAACTCACAGAGACGGTGGCAGCATGCGCAGGGCCCGCACAGGTCTAAGCCAGATGGTCTCAGAGCACAGTGGGTCAAGTGGACGCCAACTCCTGCCTCTAACTAAGGAGCTAACCTCAGTTGACACCTGCTTACAAAGGAGTCCCATTAGGTACATTAACCACACCTGATGAAGTCTCCGCATCCAGCAGCGGATGCCAGCACACATATTGCGTTGTTTGGGCATTTCTTTCCTCTTACTGGTTTTTTGTCTTTTGTTTTGCTTGTACGTTATGATTTTCAATTTCGTGTTTTTATGGGTTTTGTTTTTTATGTGTGTATATGTGACTGTGCGTGTTTCTTGTGTTCTCTCTTCGTTATTTTCTTTTTTAAAATTCTAGGTTGTTTGATTTTTCTGTTTAGTGTTTGTTCTCTAAGAGAGAAAAGAAAGGTGTGGAGTAGGGTGGGCGGGAAGGTGGAAAAGATCTAGGAGGAGTTGGGGGAAGGGGAAAACGGAAAGACATGACGTGGCGGAAGGCGGTGAGGCTCAGGGATTAGCATCTCTGTAGTTCTGGTGGCTGGAGGGATTATAAACCTCTGAAACTGCTTTGGGAAACATTTACTATGTCTGTAGCTCTTTAAATTTTAGAATACAGAATTACCAAATAAAAATGTAAAAATTACTGAGCTCGAGGACAGCCTGGTCTACAAAGTGAGTCTAGGACAGCCAAGGCTACACAGGGAAACCCTGTCTCGAAAAACAACAAAAACAAAATTTAAAAATTAACTCCAAATATATATATAAAACAAAACAAATTGGGAGGCTGAAGATGGGCTGCAGCGCTAGTGCCGACACTGCCACCTGGTGGACACAAGATGTAGTGCAGCACGTGGGTCAGCCTGCACCTTCTCCCTCCTCAGCTGGGACTTCAGCTAAAGCCTGCTGCTTCCTTCCCCGACCCTGCTCTCAGACCTTGCTTTCAGTACCCCACAGGATTCTAGCTTCTCACTTTCAGATCCCTTTCCTAAAGCCAGAGAGGAGCCTGACAGCCGCACAGCTTGGCTTTCTTGTGTAACGACAGAAAGGAATAAACCCCCCAAAGAAATGGAGTGTGTTGCTCAAGCCGAAATAAGTTGCCCACAGTGGGGCTGGGGACTAGGAGTTGGGTGCATCCCCAGGGTACATATTTCTGGAGGAGTAGTGTAACTCGGGGCACGGAGGTGTGACCATAATGTGTAACCTCGGGACAGTGCACGCTATCTCCTGAGCCTTTCATCTCCTCACCAGCAGAGAGGGGACAAGGCCTCTAACTCTTTAGAGCTGCTGTGAAAATTAAACCAGAAGAGCTGAGAAGCATTTAAAATACTACTTGGCACACAGTAAACTGGCGAAGTCCCCAAGGCGGTGAGGATAGTGGTATCGCGAGCGACAGTTTATCAGTGTTTATTAAGGCAAAGCCATCAGGGTGGCAGCAGCGCTGATCAAGTGTGGAGTGCGCATCTGCAGAAGGTGGAAGTGTTGCGTCCCTCCAAGCCCGCTGGGCTTCTCCCCAGCTGTGGTCCTTCCCTTTTGCCCTGTCCAATTCCAGGGTGGTGAGAGCAACCGCAGGTCACTGGTGCTCGCTGGCTGGTCACCCACCGGTTCCCACTGCGCAGGTCACTGGTGCTCGCTGGCTGGTCACCCACCAGTTCCCACTCTGATTTCACACATGTCATCACCGCGCTCACAAGGCCTTTATTCCTCTCCACTTCTCACTTGACTCCCAGAATTCCGTGCCTTTCAGTGACTGTGGACACCATCCAGCTTGAGTTCTTTCAGGCCCCTGTCCTCAACTCAAACTCCACAGTCCACTCCCTCCCTCCTGTCCTGTGTAATTTACCCCTCCTCCCCGACGCGGTTCATCTTATCACCTCTCTAGGAAGGAGCCATCTTCTCCTTTTCCCAAGAACATCCTGGCTATAATCCTGATGCCGCCTCTCCTCTGCTCCCTGCCTTTCACTACAGATGTCCTGTGACTTAAAAAAAAAAAAAAAGGTATGTGGAAAAATAAGTTCACGGTAGTGTTTTTATAACACGGGAAATATTTAACAAAAAAGATGGCAGTGGAGGCCGGGCATGGTGACACACGCCTTTAATCCTGGTCTTCCATGCCAGGGGTTCCTAACCCTGTAACTTCACATCTGATTGTTTCTATGTGACAACGAAGGCCCACTTGTCCCTCATTTCCAACTTCCTGTTTCAGTGTCCACCCCTACAAACAACCTCCACCTCAAACTCACAAAAACAAAACAAAACAAAAAAACCCAAAAACCCTTAATTTCCATTGCTCCCCAACTTGTTTAATGCCTTCTCCAGACACCGAGGTAAAAACATGAGTGGGTTTAACTTTGCCCTAACAACCTTCCTAAAATAAGAACTATCACGGCCACCAAATGTTTATTTATCTGATTTTCCCCTTTGTTTTGCCACAGAAAGTTGTAAATTTTTAGTTTGTTGTTGCTGTTTTGGGTTTTTTTTTCTCTCCGTGAGTGCTCCTTCACGTTGATGCCGAGCCCCATGAGAAGCTGAGGAATTGTGGGAGTTGGTGAGTACAGAGCCAGCATGGGAGTTAGAAGGGGGAACGGTCTCCAGCCCAGACAGCGTGTGTCCTGTGGGATTATAGCTCGTGACGTGTTCGCCAAGGCGCCTTCTCCATGGACAGTTTGGGTGGTCCCACCAATGCTTTTAGAGTCTTTCTTTCCTCATGTTTTTTTGGTTATTGTTTTTAGATACATAATTACTCAATCTGTGGACGGGCAAATCTCCGAGACTCATGAAATTAAAACTGAGATTATATTTACTAATCAAGAAGTGGATATAACTACATGAAGCTATTTATCGGTTTAACACGTGTAACTTTCAAGAACTGCCTCTTTAAGTAATACGTGCTTCTGCTAGGGTCCGCGGCAGCCCATGGAATCGTGTGAGCATAGCGCCCTCTTGTGTTCACTATAAGGCCGGGCACAGGAGCTCTCTGATTTTCCAAGGGATTTTTGATTTGTTTTGTTTTCAGATTTCAACTTTAACTTAATTGATTAATTTATTTTTTACTTCAGTTATTTTGCAAAGACCAATGTAATCAAACACCTCTGTCTTTAACCTAGCGTGACCCCGAGAATCAAGCACTGCCGCTGTTACCGGAAGGGTGGGGATTTGACCTCCAGTTTTCAAAGGTTGCCATCGCCCTCAGAACCATGTGTTCAAAGAGCCAGCTTCTGGGTGACCAAACCCACAACAATTCTCTTAAGTCTTTTCTTTCCTCCTACTCCCTCCAACATTTGGCCTTCCTCTATTCCTTCTTGGAGTTCCAAGATCCTTACTTGGCTCTATAATGTGTTATAACAATAATCTAGGTCTAAACATACTTTTTAGATTTCCAAGGAATATTTTCGCATACTATACGTTAAAACCACATCATGAAGGGGCAACCCCCTGTCCCGTGCAGCACACATACACATAGTTTAAAAAATAAAATACATTTAAAAAAAATATGTCGTATTGCCGGACGCGGTGGCTCACAACAGTAATCCCGACATTCAGGAGGCAGGGGCAGGTGGATAGCTGTGAGCTCGAGGCCAGCCTGGTCTACAAAGCAAGTCCAGAACAGCCAAGGCTACACAGAGAAACCCAGTCTTGAAAAACCAAAAAATAAAAAAAAAATAAAAAATAAAAAATAAATAGAAATACATTGTGGCTATTGATGGACTATGGGACAGAGAGAAGCCAGTCAGTCAGTTGCCTTGGACAAAGCAAGCACCGCAGGAGATGGAGGGATGAACAGACAGAGTTGGGCACAGCTTTTACCTTTATATGTTCCCCAACGACACCCATGGTGTCCTCTGTCCTGCATGAACCTGGAGATGACTCACCATGCATTGGGTCCAAAGACCGTGGACATTGACATCAACTTTAAGCCTCTATCGCCATATTCCCCTATTGTATAAACTTGGCCAAGTTTGTTAACTTCGCAAGCTGTAATTCCCAACCTGTAAAACAGAGCAATGCCTGCTTGATAGGGCTGTTAGGAGGAGGACTTATGTGTAAGACAGTCAGTGTACCATGTTGGTTAAGGATCCGTGTGGAGTGTTTTAGGATGGTATGAGGTAAATGGATCCCATACAGGGCGAATCAGGATGGCGTGAATCATTCGTTTATGTAGAGGTGTGGTCAGGAATGACTCTGAGAGGAAGGAGGACACGTTCTGGTCCGCCAGGTCATTTAAAACCAAACTACCGCCGCTCTGGACGCCACTGGGAAACACAGGCAGGATTTTCAGTCACAGGCAGGGAACACACTGCGGAGAGGCCGACTCACAAACCTCACGGGGTCAAAACGGCGGTGATAGCTGACACTCACACAACAGGCGTGTCACACTTACACCTTTCCTCAGTGTGAAGTCTCCAACCAATATGCAGGGTTTGCTGGGCGGGAGTCCAGATGACACACAGTTCTACAGTTCTCGCGACTCTCCTCTCAGGTGACAGGAAGAGGCATGGAGCTTGGACTTCCGTAAAGCTTTTAACAATGGCACCGCTCACAGGTCCCGCCCCGCCGGCTGCTGAGGCGCTAGGAAGGAGCTCCAGAGCCCTGGGCAAAGGAAGTGGGCTGTGGGTTGGTCTTACAGTAAGAGATAGCTATGAGCTAGACTGGTATAAGGCCCTGGGAAGTGATTTGGTTCAAAACCTTCTTCCTGCCAGGGAGAGATAACAAGGTCAGGTGGATTTCCTCCCTTTGTATGGGAGAGAAGTCGGCTAGTCAACAGCAGCTGATGAGAAAACCAAAAAGAAAAGAAAGGAAGAGGAGTCAGGGGAGTGGCAGCGTAGGAGATTAAAGACCCAGCAATTCATCCCAAAAAGACAAACCCTTTAGTCTGTCCCCTAAAACTGCCTTCAAGTGTGAGTGGTGCTGTTCTGGGTATGCCCCCATTTTTTGAGGGGGTCTAAGATCACTGCTCCATGTGATTAAGCAGCATGGGGAGTAAAGAATAAAAAAACCATCTCCACCTCCACAGAGCTAAACAGTAGTTGGGAAGACCATGCAATAATTCATGGGATATTTGTTAGTTTAGTTTCTTACTGATAAGCAGGTGTCAAGTACCAGGGCTATGGAGGGACATAGAGCGTAAGCTGTGTCCTCTGAGACTCCACCTGCAGCAGTGAGTGTGAGGGGTGGGGAGGGTGAGTGTGAGGGCCACACTGTGAGGATGAGGAGGGTGAGTGTGAAGGCCACACTGTGAGGATGAGGAGGGTAACTGTGAAGGCCACACTGTGAGGGTGAGGAGGGTGAGTGTGAGGGCCACACTGTGAGGATGAGGAGGGTAACTGTGAAGGCCACACTGTGAGGGTGAGGAGGGTGAGTGTGAGGGCCACACTGTGAGGATGAGGAGGGTGAGTGTGAAGGCCACACTGTGAGGATGAGGAGGGTAACTGTGAAGGCCACACTGTGAGGGTGAGGAGGGTGAGGGTGAGGGCCACACTGTGAGGGTGAGGAGGGTGACTGTGAAGGCCACACAGTGAGGGTGAGGAGGGTGAGTGTGAGGGCCACACTGTGAGGGTGAGTGTGAGGGCCACACTGTGAGGGTGGAGGAGGAAAGGGACTGAAGATATTTCAAACACCCAGTTCTTTATCCCTACTATTCCTGCTACTGCAAAGGAATCCAGCCCACTGTTTCCATTCACACAGAAGAAACTCAGCTGTTGTAATTTATGGCTGCTTTTCACTTCCTGAATCTAGAACGGTTAACATTGGGGTGTCAGTTAAGTCTTCTTTTTTGGGGGAGCTCAAAGCCCAAGGAAACAGACATTCTAACTGGCCAACGCAGCTCCTCGACTTTCTGTTACTGTGACAAAATGCCTGAGGTAAGTCAACTTAAAGGGGGAAAGATTATTTTGACCTACAGCTTCAGTTCAAGGTTACTTGGCTCATGTTGAGGTCTGTGGTGAAACAGAACACCTTGAGGTGGGGAGCGTGTGGTAGAGTAAGCTTCTCACACATAGTTGTCAAGAAGCAGTGACATCAAGAGAGAAATAGACAGGGACACACTGTGCCCTTCCAGGACAGACCCCAATGACCCGCTTTCTCCAACTTGTCCCACCTCCTAAAGTTTCTTCCACCTCTCAATACCTCCTCAACTCAGAATCATTCCCATCAGTGGGCTAATCCCCACCAGTGGGTTGATCCCCCATCAGCAGGCTGATCCCCATCAGTGGGCTAATCCCCACCAGTGGGCTGATCCCCCATCAGCAGGCTGATCCCCATCAGTGGGCTAATCCCCATCAGTGGGCTAATCCACAAATGTGATGACAGCTCCCTGGTGATCCAATCACCCTCAAAGGCAGGCCATCTATTTCCTAACCATGGAAATAGCAACATGGTGGTTCCACATGGAGATGATTGAGACCACAAGTCCTCCAACCGCTGTGGTCCAGAACCTCAGTGGGACCCGGTCAGTTTGAATACACACTAGTAGACAATGCACGATTTACAGGCTGTTTTGTTTTGTTTTTAAGAGCTGGGCCAATACATTTTCACTGAAACAAAAAGGGGAAACCTGATAAACAACAAAATCAAGCTAGCAAAGGGATTTTAGTTTGCAGCAAGGCAGACAGAAGCATGCTTTGTTAATGGATCCCAATAACAGTCAATTTAGAGTTAAGAGTTTTCTAAGTCCCTGCCATCTTCTGGCTGTGCACAGCGAGGCCCACACACTGTTGGCCTTTCATGCTAATCCCATGGGTGTGCTGGGAGACAGTTCTCCATGAATTTGCTCATGTGGCCTCCGATCTTGTGAACAGAACCTTTGCTCCGCATGATTTTATTTTAAAGTTGTTTGTACAATAAGTAGTCTTAGAAGAGAGCATCATCTCTACACACACACACACACACACACACACACACACACACACACACACACAACACACACACAGACACACACACACAGACACACACACAACACACACACACACAGACACACACACAACACAAACACACACGCAAACACACAGACACACACACACACACACAGACACACACACAACACAAACACAGACACACACACAACACAAACACACACACAAACACACATACACACACAGACACACACACAAACACACACACACAGACACACACACAACACAAACACAGACACACACACAGACACACACACACAAACACACACACACACACTAACACAGACACACACACACACAGACATACACACACAAACACACACAACACAAACACACACACACAGACACACACACAGACACACACACACAAACACACACACACAAACACACACACACACACAGACACACACAAACACACACACTAACACAGACACATACACACACAGACATACACACACAGACACACACACACAAACACACACACAAACACAGACACATACACACACAGACACACAGACACAAACACACACACAGACACATACACACACAGACACACACACACACACACAAACACACATACCACATGAGGCAGAGAGAGAGGGGGAGAAATGATCTTTAAATATACTTTGACTTCTCCACACCCTGCCCCTCCTTGTGTTGTGATCCCTCTTTGTACCATGCTGTGGACTCAGGAGTCTAGAAAGTAACACCAAAATAATGCCCTAGCATCTGCTATTGTTGCGATTAAGAATGTGCTTTGGAGACGAGGTGTGGTGGGCTCGCTCCTGTAATCCCAGCCCCTTTAGTATTTAATTCCCCCCCCTCTCTCTTTGTGTGTGTGTGTCTGTGTCTGTGTCTCTGTGTGTGTGCACGTGCATCTGGAGGCCAGAGAGAACAACCCTGGATGTTTCTCCTCGGATGTTGTTCAGCTTCCCTCTTCTCTTTCTTTCCTTCCTCTCCCTGCCCACCTGTCTCTCAACAGAGTCTCTTGATGGCCTCACGTTTGCTGCGTAAGCTAGTCTATCTGGCCAGCAAGCTCCAAGGCCTGCCTGACTTTGCCTCCCCAGACTGGGATTACAAGTGGGAACCCAGGTTCTCATGTATAACACGTGCTCTTTATTCCTTCATCTACTGATGGAAGCCTTAGTCATCTTAGGTTTTATTTCCAGTCTCTAACAATGCCATTTAACAGGTCAAGGCGAGGGGCCATTTTGAGATATTCATTTTCTCGTTGGCAAGGCTTATGGATAGTAACGACTAGACAGAGTCTGACATTGTATATGCAGGGGGTACAGCCATTCTGAACGATCAAGGGCTTTGGGTCTTTGAATCTTAGTCCTCTGAATCTTTGTTCTACTTAGCACGCTCAGCTTCAGTTCTTACAGAGTGAGCTGTGTCAGTCCAACACTAAGGACTGCTGGGTTTTGTACTCACCATTAGCTCCGTGGGCTCTGCTGGATCCAACGGCTACATTTTAAGAGCGAAACAGAACCATTCAAGAGATGCCACTCACCCCGGCCATCCCCAGACTTGTTGAGTGTTAAATGGAATGAGACAGAAAGAACACTTGGTGGCCACGCCATTGGAGTAGAGAATATTAGAGCTGCACGGCAGTTACCACTGTTGTCTTAATAAGGGCTTTTGGCTTTACTTAGCAAGATAGGAAGACATTCGACTAGTTTACAATCCACAGCAGGGAATATATCCTACAAAAGGGCTGCCACGGTTTTTTTGGGGGGGGGGGGGTGATGATGATGGCAGAATTGGGAAGAGGGCTGCAACCTATCTCTGCTAGTCAGCTTTGTCGGTTTGACAGAGGCCAGCTAGCGTTATCTGAGAGGAAATCCTTGAGTGAAGAATTGTCTCAACCAGATTAGCCTGTGGCCCTGCCTATGGTGTGTGTGTGGGGGGGGGACTGTTGTAATTAACTGATGGATGAGGGTCCAGCCCCCTGGGGGCAACACCATCCCTAGGCAAGCGTTCCTGAGCTGTGTAAGAAAGCTGGCTTAGCACGAGTCTGTGAGGAGAAAGCAGTCAGGTCAACAAATTTCACCCTTCCATGGTTTTGGCTTCTGAGTTCCCACCCCGACTTCCCTCAAGGATAGACCTGGAAGTAGAAGCAAAATAAAATAAACTGCATTTGGTTAGAGCGCTTTATCAGAACGGAATGAGGACAATACTTATGATGTGCAAATGAGCTTCTTTCATGAACGACTGGGGACTGATAAAACATCTACTCTAGAAGTTTAAGGAGAGCCGTAGCAATCACTGTATAGGTGCAGGACTGTGAAAGCACCTGTCTTTTCCCCCAAATTGGAGAAAGACCAAGTGCTGTCACTATGGCCTGGCAGATGCGGAGGTTGGGGAAAAGCGGGACTGTGGTGCCAGTCAGTGGCCAGGGAAGGTGTTCTGGGGCTGGGGGTGTAGTTTAGCTGGTAGAGTGTTTGCCTAGCAGGCCCGAAACTCTAGGTTTGATCTCTAGCGCCTCATAAAACTGGGCATGGCGGTGCGTGCTTGCAGTACCAGCATTCTGCAGGTCCAGTCAGGAGCGTCAGGAACAAAAGGTCATGGTTCGATACCCACTGAGTTCAAGACCAGCCTGGACTATGTGAGACTAACAAGGATCTGCCTGCCTCTGCCTCCCAAGTGCTGGGATTAAAGGCGTGCACCACTGTGCCTGGTGTTTTTCACTTTCTTTATCCCAGAATCACTGATGTGCTGCTGAAACAGAACCAACAGTTGTAAACTATATGACCACTTACTACTGTAAACAAAGGGGTCAGTGTGCTATGATGGCTATTTCCAGTCTCTAGGCAGCATGCTGCTTTGACCCGTTTTGAATCTCCGGGGAAGCAGCAGACCCGGTATGTAATTCAACATTTCCTACCCGGCACCTCTTCTCTCATGCAAATATCACCAGCTCCATTTGTCCTTGTTGAGATGATCAATAAGGTTCAGGAAAAGCTGACTAGGACTTGTGTTACACCAGCAAACCAGGTGAGAACTACACCACGCAGATATGGTGACACACTTGTATTCCCAGTGCTGAGGAGGCCAAGGCAGGAGCTCAGAGCAGCCTAAGCCAAGGCAGACTACGCCTCACGATAACAAAATACCAACCAAAACAACAAACTAACAAACCTCCAAACCTTTGTGGGGTTCCTGGAACAGCCCCCCTAGAAGATGAGTGCACGGACTGTAGGTATCCACACTTCTTTTAGTCTAACTCAGCCCTGTTTAGAGACACTCACAGGAGCCGGGCGGTGGTGGCGTACACCGTTAATCCCAGCACTTGGGAGGCAGAGGCAGGCGGATCACTGTGAGTTCAAGACCAGCCTGGTCTACAGAGTGAGTCCAGGACAACGAAGGCTACACAGAGAAACCCTGTCTCAATAAATAAATAAATAAATAAATAAATAAAAATAAAAGAAAGAAAGAAAGTAAGGGGATTAGGGAGGCTAAGATGCTCAAGGAACGTGACAACACAACAGCCCCAAGACTGGGAAAGTGGATATGGAAAGAGCAGTTTGACAGGGTTAGGGTTCAGTGGACTTAGAGTTGATAATATTACAGGGGCCTGACTGTAGAAACACACGGTTTCCTCCAAGCCTCAAGTCAGGCATGGGGATGGAGAAAGCAGATGGCTCAGCTCCCAGGCTGGGTTTACAGAGCAGGTTCCAGGAAACGAAGCACAAATGACCAAGACAGAGGATGTGGAGAATTCAGAGACTGGCACAAAATCCTGAGAGGCTGGCCAAGGTCACAGGGGAATGGCAGGGGCCTGAGGTGTTGGTATGTCCAAGCAGATAGAACAGACATTCACTGGTATGTAGCTGACGAAGTGAGGGTGTCGGAGAGCCTAAGCGAGCTCGGGTGCTTAGTGGGTGGGGATGACCAGAAGAGGCGAAGAGGCGACAGTCTCATGGCGATGTCTAGATCCCGCTAGCAGCCGCCTGAGCCAGACATGACCGGGAAGATGCCATAGTCACGAGGTTTCTCCTGTGGACAATGTGGAGACTGAGCAGGCTCCATCTGTAAGGGCCACAGGGGCACAGGCCTGGACCAAACAGTTCCTACTAAAGCAAGTATCTATTAGAAGATGATGCACTGGCTAAGAGTACTTGCTGACGTCACCGAGGACCCAGGCTCCATTTGTACTTGTTCCAGATCTGACTCCTGTTTCTCATCTCAGGGCACACATGTAGTTCTTGTGCACAGATTCGGGATAAACATTCATACACATAAACATAAAAAAGATATTTATTATTATTTGTTTGTTTATTTTTTGAAACAGGGTTTCCCTTTATAACCCTGGTTGTCCAGGATCTATCTATAGATCAGGCTGGCCTTGAATTTAGAGATCTTCCTGCCTCTGCTTCCCAGTGCTGGGATTAAAGGCGTGCACCACCACACCCAGCTAATAATTGAGATGATAAATAAGTAAAATACACGATTGACAAATAAATGAGAGATGACTGAGAGTCCATATAGCTTTAGACATCACCCTGGAAAGGGCAGGGTCAGTCTGTATGATAGCTAGCAAAAGTCGTTATGTAAGTAACCTTTAGCTTTGCCCATCTATGAACAACACAATGTTGATTTTTTGCCACTTGGCAAAGCTCTGAACCAGTGAAATTTAACTTTATTTATTTATTTGTTTGCTTGCTTTTATTTGAGACAGGGTTTCTCTGTGTTAGCCTTGGCTGTCCTGGACTTGCTTTGTAGACCAGGCTGGCCTCGAATTCACAGTGATCCAGCCGCTTCTGCCTCCTGAGTTCTGGGATTAAAGGCCTGTGCCACCATGCCCGGCAAAAGAAAGTTTTGGGTTTTTTGTTTTGTTTTGTTTTGAGACAAGGTTTCTCTGTGTAGCAATTAGCTCTGGCAGTCCTGGAATTTAACGATAGTCACAACAATCTGTCTGCCTCTGCCACCCTGAATGCTGGGATTAAAGGCATGTACCACCATGCCTTGCTTAACTGTATTTCTGAGACAAGGTCTTATGTAGTCCAGTCTGGCTTCAAACTCACTATGTAGTCATGGATGACTTTGAACTTCTGTCTATCCTGTCTCTGCTTCCCAAGTGCTGGAATCACAGGAGTGCACCACCACCACCGTGCCTGGCTAGGTATCAAAGCCAGGCTTCCACTAGTGAAAAAAATCTCATCAACTGGTCTATATCCCTAGGCCTGTTGACTTTCTTAAAGCATCAGACAGAAAAGACTTGAGGTTTCTGGGCCACGACTTTGGTTGCAGCTATGTAACTGTATTACTTTTGAGACAGGCATCACTATGTAGCTCAGGCTGCCAGAACTCAAAATCCTCCATGGGCCACCTCACCCAACGGACACCACCAGCTCTCTCTCTCTTTTTTTTTTTTTTGGTTTTTCAAGACAGGGTTTCTCTGTGTAGCCTTGGCCATCCTGGACTCACTTTGTAGACCAGGCTGGCCTCGAACTCACAGCGATCCGCCTGCCTCTGTCTCCCGAGTGCTGGGATTAAAGGCATGCGCCACCACGCCCGGCTCAACCACCAGCTCTTAATGTAACACGAATCCAGCTGTAGACATGCACAAAAGGACAAATGTGAGTGATGCAGCAGGGTTTCACTTTCTATCAGGTGTGAGGTTGGACTGGGCCTATATGTGGTAATGTACTGACACAGTACTAAACAGTTTTAGTTCCCGGCCCACCATTTTCTACATCACACCTCAAATACTACAGTGATCTCGTCTATCGGTTCTTCTTCCAAGTTGGCGATTCAAGCTGCAGACTCGGTCAATGTTAAAAATACTCAGCGTTTCAGTTATATAGACCCCTGTTAATTAAGAGCCCAGTGTGCGATGTGGCTGATTCTCTAGTGAGTAGGAAGCAAAGAGGTGTGTAAGGTCATGACTGACTGGGAATCTTAATTGCTGTGCAGGCCACAGCATGTGTGGAGGGCAGAGGGCAATATGCTGAGTCTTGGGACTGACCTCTGGTCATTAAGCTTGAAGACAGGTCGGTGCCTTTTACCCACTGAGCCATCTCATCAGCCCAGAACTGGGAATTTTGATGAAGCCTGGGCTAAGAGCAAAGGATTCCTGATTCTGGTTTTGCCTATGTTGCTCTTCAGCTACATATACTGGGTCCAGTTAACTTCATCTGTTAATATGTCAGTTGGATTGGAAAACATCTCTTAAAATCTTCCCAAGCACCAACATATTTAGATGTCAATAATGTGATTAAAACTGGATCATTGAGCTGGGTGTGATGGCCATGCCTGTAATCCCAGCACTCAGGGAGGCAGAGGTAGGTGGATCACCATGAGTTCAAGGCCAGCCTGGTTTACAAAGGGAGTTCAGGACAGCCAAGGCTACACAGGGAAACCTGCTGGGCGTGGTGGCGCAAGCCTTTAATCCCAGCACTAGGGAGGCAGAGACAGATGGATTGACTTGAGTTCAAGGCCAGCCTGCTCCACAGAGTAAGTCCAGGACAGCCAAGGCTACCTAGAGAAACCCTGTCTGTAAAAACAAAACAAAACCAACAACAAAAGAAAACCCACAAACAAGACTGGGTCATTAAATCAAAATTAAAGCAATTGAAGTCATCCCATTTCTAAAAACTGAGTGGCATTACCAATTATTATACATTGGCCCCCTGCCCATGTGTCTCTTAAGAATGATGAGCTGCGTGCTATGTTGATGGACAGGGAGATTACCAATGAGCTACATTTATTCTTTGGCAGGTAGGTAAACCTGCCTGAGTTTTCTGTGTGAGGGTAGTTTAGGATATGACTAGTTTATCAAGCACACTAAATTCCCAACCAAAATAATCTGGAACTTAATTATTAATTCTAAACTTAATACTTTTGTGTTTTATTAAGCAAATGTATGCAGCTAAAGGTCAGTGTGTATCTCTAATACTTTGAAGATTGATCAAGGAACGATTCATCCATGCAGCTCTCATTCAGGGTCTAGCAACATCTTTGGCTCTCAAAATATTCTAACAAAAGGAAGCTCAAATAGGTATCAGTAGAAATGAACAGGTTTCAGCTCACTTCTGAGTTCGACCAATATGAAGTCACCTAAGACTATGCTTAGACAGCCAGTGTGTACTCTGACTTGTCCTTTATCCAGCAATCTCCAGTAATAAAAGTGAGTGGATATAATGGAATGCCTGTTAAAGGAGTGCAATAGAAGACAGCCAACCAAAACTCACCTAAACCAGCCAATTCTAATTCAACAGGCAAAGCACCGTAAGATCAGAAGTGAAGGAATTATCAGTGTTCAGAAAGGCGCTGGAACTTATGTACATACGCTGTAGACTCACAGAAGGCAAGTGCTCACACTGGCTGGATCTAGTTCAACATCCACGCCAGGACAGCTCCCACTAGCTATGTGTGGCTACAGAAATTTTGTTTAACAAAAATTATGCTTAATTCTCATTCTGAAGAGCAGATCTGAAGAGCAGATAGACCCCAGAAACAGTTGAAGAGAGAGAACAGGATGGGAGCCTAGCATAGATGTCCTCTGAAAGACTCCACCCAGCAGGGGATTGAAGCAGATGCTGAGACTCACAGCCAAACTTTGGGCAGATCGCAGGGAGCCTTATGGAAGTGTTGGGGGGATAGAAGGACTCAGGGGACAGGAGCTCCACAAGGAGAGCAAAGGAACCAACAAATCGGGGCCCAGAGGGTCCTGCAGAGACTGGTGCACCAGCAGAGGACCATGCATGCAGAAGACCTAGACCCCCTGCACAGATGTAGTCGATAGGCAGCTCAGTCTCCATGTGAGTCACCTAATATGGGGAGCAGAGGCAATCTCTGACAAGGATTCACTTTGGATCACTGCCCCCTTGGCAAGGCGACATAGCCAGGCCAGAGGAAGAGGATGCAAGCAGCTTTGATGAGACTTCATAGGCTGGGTCAAATGGTAGGGGAGGAGGGTTCTCTCTTTCTGAGGACTACAGGAAGGGGGTAGGAGGGAAGAGGGAAGAAGGGTGGCACCGGAAGGGGCCCTATTATTGGGGTGTAAAGTGAATTTTAAAATTTCTCTTAAAAAAATTCAGCTCTGTAGCCATCCTACATACATATCATGGGCTTAAGAGCCCTAAACGGACACATGTCTAAAACATCCATTACAGGAAGTTCCATTGGGTGGAGCTACCCTAAGCATTCAAACTACAGGTGGCCTGGGAAGCAACTTATCTTCATGATACCACTAAACTAGCCACCTACAATTGGCAGCTAAAAACAAGCGGATGAGTCACAGTGCTAGCTTTTTTTTTTTTGTCCCCCTTTCCTTATTTCTCAGAGAAACGTACCCTTTACAACAAAGACCGTCCCCTTTCTGCATTACTCACAGGGTTCACCCTCTCCGTGGTCTCAGGATACAGGAGGTACCAACTGTGCAACACAGGCCTTAGAGAATGCACTAGGACAGAGATTAAAAAATTAAGTCTAAGTTCGCATCATCAGTAGGGAGGCTTAACTCAAGCTTTCAGCAAAGGCTACCCTGTGATGTTAACCAGCACGTCAGGAAATGAGGACTCAGTCACGGGGGCTTTATCACTTCTAGGTTAAAGTAACTGAATTTAAAAACTGTAAAACTGTCTATCGAGGCTCCTTTCAGTCAGTAATAAAACCTCATTATAAAATCATAAGCCAAATGTCTACAATAATCTTAATTGCTTTTCCCCTATCATTTCAAGGACACAAGAAAATACTAACTCCAGGGCTTTGTTTCCTTCTTTGCACATTGGTTAAAAAGTCTCCTTTGAAAGCTGTTACAAAGCTCAAGCCCTGAGGAATTACAAAGTAAAAAACTTAGGCCAAGGACTCAGTGATTAGCACTAGCTGCTCCTCCAGAGGACCCAGCTGAGACTCCTAACTTTACCACTGCAAATCCCTTCCTTAACACCAGCCCCTGGGAACCTAACACCCTCATCTGGCCTTCAAAGGCACTGAACATGTGTAGTACCCAGACATACAGACAGACAAAACACCCATATACACAAATCTTAAATTAAAAAAAAAAAAAAACCTATCAATTCAAAACTCCAAATTACAGAAAACTTTCCAAATTTGTTTCCAGACTGCCATCAATTTCTTGTATGAAGTAAAGTTTGTCAAAATGCTTTGTCAGACTTTAAAAGCCAGTCAATCATTCCCCACACTTGAGAAGTCATCAGAGGGCATTTCCCTGCCCTCAAAGACACTACTACCATTTCCTATACAATTAAGGACCACTAGGTAAGCGCGTAACTATTCTTTCTCTTTTATACATCACATTCTGACTAGGGGTAAAGTGTTGTTGCTCTAGTCTGAGTTGTCCCAGAGACCAAGCGCATGCCCCCTAGTGCCTTCACTAGAGCAAGGCTTCACATCAGGGAGAGTTTAAACAACTAACATTTTGTTAACAGTCATTAGGCAAAGCACAATCAAAAGACCAAGATCTGCGATCTTACTGGCTTTTTCTTTTGGCGGGGGGAGGGGGAGACAAGGTTTCTGTGTAGCCCTGCCTGTCCCAGACTCGCTTTGTAGACCAGGCTGGCCTCGAATTTAGAGATCCACCTGCCTCTGCCTCACTAGTACTGCGGCGTGAGCCACCACACCTATCTTTTTACTGTTGATAACTTACAAAAGGTCTCCTTTATCTTCCCACCAAGTAAGTTGGCAAAGAGCACCATTACCAACCACACATACACAGAAGTTCCACTTTTGTGTTTCCGGAATGGGTGTTTAAGGACAATTCTGAATTACACCTAGTCTTAGATAATAATTAGGAAGGTCCAAGTTGCTGGCTTCTAAAAGCACTTTAACTTATAGATGAGCTATAAAGACGTGTTAAATACTCTTTATTTGATATCATACACAAACCACAGAAGTGTCTTTCAGTGGTAAAAGGCAGCATCCTTGACATAGGGAATTCTAAATAAATCAGCATCCTTAAGAACAGTTGCTTTTTGCCGTTTAGCCACTGCCTGTAACAGGCCAGTGAACACAAACTGAAACACAGGTGAACCTTCTTGTTTCTGAGAAGGTGATTAGAGTTTTCCCAGTGGTTACACATATTCATATGCCCAGTTATATAAATCCAAGTATAAAACCATTTAATAGGTTTGAGATGATCCCCCCCCCCCATCTTTGTGGAAAGTAGAGCGTTACTAGTAAGTCCAATCTTGAAGGGAGAACAGTGATAGTATGTATGCGACTGGATTGTTATTTTAAAAAAGATCATATCCACTTTACTACAAGTCAGGTTTACTTGAATCAGGACTGTCCAACAAAAACATTGTTAGCCATTCATGATCTGAATTTGGGGGTATGAATTAAATTACGGTGTACATTAAAAGCCATGAGACAACTGTTTTGTAATAAATAAGGCAGTGGAATTACTCATTGGTAGCCTTTTTAAGATAAGCTATTAGGTCTGCCCTCTCTCCCTTCTTCTTAATTCCAGCGAAGATCATCTTTGTTCCAGGGATGTACTTTTTGGGATTCTCCAAATACTCCATCAGGGTGTCCTCTCCCCAGGTGATGCCTAAACAGAAAGGGATGCAGCGGTTAAGTGCTGTACACGTCCAGATAAGCCCGCATTGGTTACACCATGCACTCCGTGCTGTGGTTTAAGGACAGCCCCTCCACCCCACCAACTTACCTTTGTTCTTGTTGGCATCTGTGTAGGAGAATCCAGCGGCCTGACCTGTCTTCCGCCCAAACAGTCCATGGAGATTTGGTCCGGTCTTATGCTTGCCTCCCTTTTCCACAGTGTGGCACTGGGCGCACTTCTGAACAAAAATCTTCTTGCCTTTCTCGACATCACCCATTTTTTAAATTCTAAAAGTGAGAAGACCCAACAGTTCAAACAACCCGCTTCAGTACCACATAAAACAGATCCCAATGACCATTCTAATCGCTTACCCATTAAGTACCAACCCACTGTTATTCTTACGTTCCTCAAACACAAGGCCAGACGCTACCTTACTCAGTCCACTTGAAACATTTAATCGCAAACACACTATCTAGGGGACCCTCCTTGAAAGCAGGTCTGTATTCATGACAGGTTCATGGCCCAAGGAAGGGAAGTGGAAACGCAGCTCAAGCCTCAGAAGAGGGCAAGGTCAAAACATCACAAATATGAAACCGTACTATATTTCCACTAGACCCAAACCACTGCAATCCTAACATTTGAGGATGCTTAACTGCTGTCTGTGCTGCCAGTTAAAGCCACTTCCAAAGATAAGACCAAACTTATCAACAGGGGGCGGCGGGGTGTCCCTAAGTGCTTTCACCCGCTCTGGTCCCATTTAAAGGGTAGTCACTCTCTCTTGCATTAGTCTGGCACCGGAAGGCAAAGGAGGGTTGGAGCCGGAGCCTTTTCACTCTAGTGTTCTGAGATCCCGAACGGTGATCACGAGGTCACCCATGCACGTCGGTCTCAAGGAGATCGAGGAAATCCACCCTTCCAGACGCCTCACCAGGAAAAGCAGCAGCCCAGTCCTCGAAGAGGAGCAGCAGCTTTTGCTCTCAGAAAGGGGGGCAGTGGGGCGAGTGCCCTCTACAACTCCGGGCCCCGGCCATGCTCCCACACCGCCTCCAGCCCTGTGCAGCCGCAGTCCTGCACGCCTCTCTAGGTCAGGCCCGCGCCAGCCTCCTCGCGCCTTTCCCGCCCCCCGCGTCCCCATCGCGCACTCACCGCTCCGGGCTGGTAGACACCACAAGCGTTACGACCCGAACACCGACGTCCCGCTCTCTAAGCCCAAGGACACGCCGGCCCGCGCCTAAGTACCGGTGTCGGTGCAACCACACTTGTTCTGCCCGCCCGCGGCCCGACGTGCGGCAGCGGCTGGTGCTGCGCCGTGACGTGGCCGCACCTCATTGGCTTCAGCATTCGTCCGCGCCAGCGAGTTGCGCGCGCATGCGGGCTAGCATGGTAGGATGTACCCAGAGGGCGCCCTTCCTCTAGAGGCCTCGTTTGCCCGACCCTTACGACAGGCCTTCGGACGTAAGGCGTGGACGTGGATGACGTCATCTCGGGTCTCTGAGTTTGCGCGGACGAGGCGCTGGGCGGAGACTCCCATGGGATCCCGGGTGCGGCTCACCTCAGGTAACACCCGCGCTGAGGATTTCTTTGGCCGCCGCCCACAGGGAGTGCTAAGGCGACCGTCTGGTCGGCTGGCGACCTTTACCCAGGCTCGGTCAAGACTCCCTGGCAGGCGCAACTGCACCGGCCTCCGAGTGGACGCCTGCTAGTGACCTTCACTCTGTTAAATTATCTTCCCGCTGCTCTCCCAGTGGCAAGCACCTGAAAGCTGGCGAAAGTGCAGCACAAGAGGCAGACAGGATCGTCCTCTGGAGTCCCTGCTCCCATCCCCTCTGTAGAGAACCAAGGAGGGTGTGCAAGGAAGCTTTTAGGAAGAAACAGGATTTGACATCATTAGAGGATTCTCGGGACTCCACTGGACTGATGTCCCTTTTGACTGTTTTGCAGATGGGAGTTTTGTTAACACGCTTTCCAGATGTACCTCAAAACTAAATGCTGCCACTGGAAGTTTTCTTAATACTCCTGTCTCCCGAATTCTCAGGAGTGCCGGTCCTTTCCCTGTAGCCTTGACATAGTCTGTCAAGTGTTTGCAGATGTCTGGTGTGTGCCGAGCTCTTCTCTAGGTATCTGAAGTAATTCCGGTGGAGTTGATTCATAGTCTACCATCTTTCCTTCCACCGACAGATTAACACTAGATGTTAGGAGGCTGGTCTAAATCACTGAAGATCCCTTTCAAGCTACTGGCCCTATAATCTGATCCAGGGAGGAAAGTAGTCTGTCTGAGTACAGCTGTTCTTAGGTATCCCCACGGGCAGTTGATTCCAGAACAGTGCCCACAACCCACACAGAATTCCATGGGTGCTCAACTCCCTCTCAGGAAAATGACGTAATGTTTGTATATAATCTACAGTCTCCCCAATAGTTAAATCATCTCTAGATTATAACATAATGCATAATGCTAAATTACAATGCTATATAGTGTCAGTTAGGGAAAATGACAAAAGTTCTAATATTCTAAGTGTAACTACACAGTGTGTGGTGTGGTGTGGAATCCATAGATAGAGACACAACTTTATGCTTTCACGCCTTACTATAAAACAGTAGAACTCACAACATATTCAAGGCTTTTTGTAGCTTTGGTGGGAGATATAGTCCTTATGTAGGCTTATTTAAATTATTCCTATATATGCTTATTTGGCAAACTCAAAGGGTTTTTGTGTTTGTTTGTTTTTGTTTTTTCAAGACAGGGTTTCTCTGTGTAGCCTTGACTGTCCTGAACTAGCTTTGTAGACCAGGCTGGCCTCGAACTCACAGCGATCCGCCTGCCTCTGCCTCCCGAGTGCTGGGATTACAGGCATGCGCCACCACGCCCGATTACTCTTAAAAGTTTTTAAAGACCTGGTGTAGTAAATCCATAGACAGCCAATATTTTTTTAAACCAAGTCCTGATATTGCCTTCCAGATTTTCCCAAAGAAAATATAGTGCTTGCCGAGTTCGTTGTTCTCTTGGTATCTTTTCCTTGTGTAACAGAAGTTACTATTCTTGGTTTATAAAGGAGTTGGCTGATGACAAGATTTCCAAGCACATATTACTGCACATCTTGTAGGCACAGCAGCGTCTCAGTTGACCAACGGAGTGGATTGGCGTCTGTAGGCCTGTGCACTAGACAGGCTCTCCCAGCATTTATGAAGCCCTGGGTTTGATCGCTAACCCTGTATAAAGTGGGTGATGGTGCTGATGGTGGTGGCGCACACCAGTAATTCCAGGCACCGGGAGGGAGGGGACAGTAGAATGAGAAGTTGAGAGTCATCCTTGTCAGAATAAAAACAAAACATCTTATTTTCCCTTAGCAGCCCATTAAACAAGCGGCTCTCTGCTTACACTGTGGACATGGTTTCAGTGTAGTGTATGCTTCAGAGGTTCGTGTTGTGGAAGTTTGCTTCGCAGTGAACAGTGTTGGAGGTGGTAGGATGTGTAAGAGGAGGGGTCTAATGGAAGGAGCATGGCTTCTCCATCAGGCCCCTTGCGCTTTGCTTTTCCATGAGGAGCTCACTAGGCTCTACTTGTTATCACGAGGGAGCAAACCTCATCCCTGTTGCTTTCCTCTTTGCCATGAGACATACAGTGGTGTTTGGCACGTGGCTCTCATCAGCAGCGCTCTCTCTTTCTCTCTTCTCTCCACCCGCCCCCCCCCCCCCCCCCCCCGCCTCTCTTGCTCTCTTTCTCTCTGTGCATGCGTGTGTGCGCGGGCCAAATAACAGAACACCAGCTACTATAACTGAAGGCAGGCCAGGGAATAGAATAAGAGAAATGCCAGATACATACAGTTTTGGTAATTAGATCTACTGAAGTTTAGTTTCTTTGTATTATGGTAAAAACACATCACATAAAGTTTGCTATGTTTTGTTCAGTGGTATTAGGCATATTAAGCAACTGACCAACATCTGCGGATGGAACTCTATCTTGCAAACCTAAAATTTCATACCTGCTGGGAAGGGTAACTTCACTCTTGACTGGATTTCGTATTATCCAGGTAACCAGCACTATTTCCAGGTATGTCAGCAAAGGATCTCCGAGAGGCTGTCATTTCAGTGGACCAAGTAAGACAGGTCCTCTTTCATCCAAAGTGGGTGGGCAGTGCAGTTGATTGGGCCTGGAGGAAACAGAGCAGCCCAGAAGGGCACTCCTCCTGTTCCTTCAGGCGCCAGAGGGCCCTTCTTAGCTGTGGCACCAGGAATTCTAGGTGCTCTGGTCTTCAGAACTTTTCAGTAGTACCTCTTAGTTCTCAGGCACTTTTACATTCCTTGGTTGGGGGCTTTATGGTTTGTTTATTTGTTTTGGCTTTTTGAGAGAAGGTTTCTCCGTGTAGTCCTGTCTGTCCTGGACTCGCTTTGTAGACGAGGCTGGCCTCGAACTCACAGCGATCTGCCTGCCTCTGCCTCCAGAGTGCTGGGGTTAAAGGCGTGTGCCACCATGCCCGGCTGCTCTCTGGGTTTTGAATTTAGCCATGATACTCACTTCTCTGGGTGTTTTGTTTTGTTTTGTTTTTCCTTCAGCTTTCTGAAGGCCTAGCATCCAGTCACACGAACAACCCTGTTAAACCCTACCCCCACATCTGTACAGGCATTCCTCATTTTATTGTCTTTTCTTTTTCTCCCCTCTTTGTAACACCCTGTTTTTTCTTTCAGATATAGGTTTGTAGCAGCCCTATATGGAACAAATGTGAAGATTCAAGGTTCTTTTGTTTTTAAACATATGTGTCTTTCCAGTCTGTATGGCACATTTTTGTAATCCCACAATATTTCAGTCTTTGGTAGTATACATTTGTTGGGGTGAGCTATAATGGATGGCCTTTGATGCTGCTGTTATAGCTGTTTTAGAGGGTCAGGAGACGCATGCGTGCAAGATGGCACAGTTGTGTGTTCTCACCATGGCCCTGACTCGCTGTCCCTCAGGCTCTGCTTTCCGCTGAGACTCACTAGAATTACATCTAGGCCCATCAATAACTCTACAGTGGCCCTTGAGTGCTCAAATGAGAAACAGAACCACATCTTTTCACCTTAAGTGAAAAGCCCAGAAACAACTAAGCTCAGTCAGCCTAGCATGGCAAATGTGAAGACAGCCCCAACGGTCTGGCTCCCTGTGACAAGATAGTGAGGCTGAGCTCGGGAAGGGAACATCCTTGAAGGGAGGAAACTAAAAGCAGTGCTGCAGCAGGTACAAGGAAGTGAAACACTAGTGCTGACATGGAGGCAGCTTAGTGCTCTAGAGTGATTCCCTTAAGCCAGGCCTCATCTACTGCAAGGCAAGGACTGAGAGGTGGGGAGGCTTTGGGCTAGTCGGAAGGTAGCAGAGGTGCTTCATGGATGTAAGGTGAGGCAGCCAGCGTAAAGCTACAGCCAGTTATCTAGAAGACCCAGAAAAGATGGTTTCACTGCTCTTAGCACTTCCTCTTTATGATGACCCACTTCCTACCTTTCTTTGCCCTCATCCAGTGATCTCTCAGGGCTCCCTTATCCCTAATGCCCCTTGCTCCCCAGCTTCTGGTTGGGTTATGCCAGCGGAAGGCACTGGAACTTCCTGTAGGGCTGGGATAAAGCTTCTTGCTGTTCTAAGCTCTTCCCAGGCAGGTCTCTCAACTCTCCCCACATCTCTGTAAAAAGCCCTCAGTTGTACTTCCTTCTGTGAGGTCCTTTGAAGATCTGCTGCCAGCTAGGACCCTCATGAGTAGAATGCATTTCCCACTTTCAGGGCAGTATCCAGTCCTCAGCCATGCCTGTTTTCCATGCCAGACATCCTGGTCTCCTCGGCTGCCCTGCACCCGACAACCTAACCAGCAGGAAATAACAAAGGACAACTATGTCCTCTTTCCTCACTAACTTTTCTCCCCTACCTGGTGTTGGGGTGTTGGAAAAGATTGGGGTGGAGCAGGGAGAAAGAAGCATAAGAAACCTACATTAAAATAGATTTTTAAAAAGTGCCTACACAAGGTCTTTCCTTGACTATGGAGCTTGGGTTTTTCAGGTGGGCAGGAAGCCAGCAAGTCCCAGGGACCCTTCTTTCTCTGCCCTCACTGAGTGCTTCTGTTCCTGCCATGACTGGGACTCTGCCTGGCTTATGTGGGACCCTATGTTGGAGAGGAAATGCTTTCCTCTGCCGCGTTTTCTCCCCAGAACCTATATTATAAACCTTTTGGTGTTAGGGATAGAACCCAGGCATGCTAGTGAAGGACTCTACTACTGAGCTACACTCCAGCCTAGTCTATAAAAACTAAGAATAATTCAGATATTGTCATGTGGTTGCTGTATTACAGTTTTCAGTATTTCACTATGGACATTTTTGCTTTCCTTAATACCTACCTACAATCCATAATCTTAGCTCAGAAGAGGTTTAAGGAATGTGCATGTTGGTTGTAGAACAATAATAATTCAAAACATGTAACATTTTTGTGTGAGCCAATGAGTTGTACTGGCGTTACTTATAGGGATATAGGTGAGGGGTCATTTCCAGGAACAGGAATGACTCAGCCGCATTACAGCTTGCCCCAGCACCGGTGACAGTTCACTAAAGCTGGGACCTTAGAGCTCATTATACATATTGAAGTAGCTCATGATGCTGCAAGCTCTTTCAGGCAGCTCAAGTGGCTTGACCTCTTCTGAGCTGCTCAGCTGATCTCTCTCCTTCCATGTAGCTTGGCTGATCTGTTTCTCCTGAGCAGCTGGTCTGAGCCTCTTCTAAGCAACTCAGCTTATCCTAACTCCTCACTTGGTCATGCTAGTTAACTTGCCATGGTAAATTACTTTTATAATGTATCTCTTGGGCTAGTGAGATGCCTCAGTGGGTAAAACCGCTTGTCATGTGAGCTTGATGACCCAACTGGATCCCTAGAATCCACAGTGGAAGGAGAGCCTCATGAGGGTTGCTTTTGACTCCCTACATTGGTGCTTTGATGGGCACACAGAGCATGAAAGAAAACCTTTTAAAACACAGCCTCTTCGTACACTGATGTGGTGACGGCTCGCATATGGGAGTTACCTGAACATTAGGCAAACACTTAAATATGATAGTGTTAGACTCCGGAAATAACTGGAACCTGGCTAAACTTTTCCTTGCCAAAATTGTAAGTCTAATAAATTGTCTGGATCGCCACAAAATAACTATCTGAACAAAATAGCTGTTTTCTATCAGAAGGCTAAGGGGAAGGAAACAATCTAACCTGTAATGTGTAGTGCAGGACATTGGGGGTCTATCTTTCCCCCTGACTTGTCAACATAGTTTGTTGAAGTTACATAGTTTGGAGAGCCACACTACCCTCAATTAACTGGGGGCGGGGGTGGGGCGTTGAATTCTACACCCTACCTTTTTTTCTTTTCTTTTCTTTCTTTCTTTCTTTTTTTTGATACTGAGGCTTCCCTGAAGGCTACTATGTAGACCAAAATGGCCTTGAACTCAGAGATGAATTTTACCCATCATGTTGTGAAATCATTTACAGAAAGAGATTGTTAACATGCTAGTTTTATTAAAGCATGATACATTCTATAGTTGTCTGTCAGATCTTCAATATGTGAATTCTTTTTCAACTTTTCATTTCTTGCAAAATGATGATGCAAATTTTGTCTACACATTGATTTTCGTGATTTTGGAAAACTTCCGAGTGTATCTTGAAGATGAGATTAAAGGCTAATTTTTTTTCCTGGTTGATATTTTGTTGACAAACTGTTAAAATGTTTTAAGAAGTGAGGACATTATTTTGGTCCCTCTGACCAGATCCTAACTAAAATTTTAAAAACACAAATGTCATTATGGCTTAATACAGAAACAGAATCCAGCGAAATGCAGGGCGCTCTGTGACATATTTTATTTTCTTGCAAGAGGCTGGGTTTTGAATGGAAGAGGGAATGTCTCAATTATATAAATAATGTGAATTGTAGCCATAGAACTGATGTCTCTTCCCACACTGCACTTTATCCCTGAGGTCTCTTTGTTCATCTTGGATGGAGTCATGGAAACACTTCTGTGCCATGGACTTTGAAAATGAATTCCTAAGATCTAGAAGGTTAGTCTGAGGCTTGGGCACTCCAGCTCTAGGAATCCACTCCAATATAGGTCTTGTTTCTTCATTGTTTTCCATGTCCATGTCCATGCTCCAAAATTCTGGCTTACATAAGGTGGTGTCATAATTCAAATCATCCATATCTATTTTGTTCTGTAGAATATTAGACTTACTGATGCGGGCAGGGTTTCGACACATAGTGAATGGGTCGTGGAAGCCTGACCTAAGTGGCTCATAGTCAATGTAATGGTTTGACTTAGAGTAGGATATGGGTAGGGGTTTTAACGCCATCTGTCTCCAGTATAAATCATCTGTCTTTTTAGTGTCCGTGATCTTTGGAAATGTTTTAAGGTCATAAAGGTTAGTCATATCTTTTGTTGGATAACAAGTTGAGAGTGGATAGGGAGACATCAAGCCTTGTTCTTCCTTAATCTTATCTTCAATATCCTGGTTTTTATGGGTCATCCCAGGCAGGAGGTTATCATTCATGGCCATCGTTTCTATCGAACTTGGGATGAATGTATGAAAAGCACACAAAACTCTAGGGGTACAATCTGGACAGGAAGGTGGTCCTTGCTCCACTGTAGCTTCCAAAGGTCTTTGGTTCTGCATAAGCCGGGCAATTCGACCTTCCAAAGGTCTGGAAGGTTTTAAGGCAGGATGGAATTTTTCTTGCTATACCAGTGGAATAAAAGGTGGGGAGGGAAATAAACTAATTAATAAATGTATCACTATAATGATATGGCTACAAATAGGCCAATTTCATACCCATTTTTACTATCCGTAAATAGGAGAAGGGTCAAAGTGTATACACTAAAATCTATCAGTATTTTTTTGAAGACATTGAAACTTGGGTCCAAATAAATACATTTTTCTCTTTTACTAGCCTTAAGTAATTTATACAACTATAGACTAGCTTTTCTGTGTGGGAATTCTTGGTTCTCAAAATTTCAAAGAAACAAAAGGACTCAGTGGATTAAAACGTATGAAATCAAGAATGCATTGACTATCCTGTGCAGTCATTTAAATCATCTAGACAAGCCCAGGCCGAATCAGAGCCACCTTCAGGGCTGGCAGAGCCAATCCTAACTAGTCCTAAGACTAAGACTTGGAAGGTCTCCAGTGGAGGTCTGGCATCTCCTTGTTTTGGGAGGGTGTGTAAGAGGGAGCAAACCTGTGTACTTCCAGCTCAGGAACGTGCGTTCTAACAAGTGTCGCAGGTGCCTCTGAGACTGGTGGCATGCTGAATGCTTTGAGGAGCCTTGTCTGAGGTGCCCAGTCCATGATGCCTGTTGACTAGTCTTAGGGCCTAAGCATGGTCCTTGGCACATGCCAAGTACATGCTTTACCACTGAGGTGTACCTGCTGCCCTGTCTGTGTTTTCTCTGAGATGTTTTAAAAGTATGGATTAAATCAGACTTGGAAATTATAAAAACAGGAAGCATATTCAGGATTCTATTACTGGAGTTATGTAGGTAGGGGACGAAGAGGTGGCGTGTAAGGGCATGGTTGGCGACACATGTCCTGTACTGTGGCAGAGGCTTGAATGAAAGCTGTATGCTTTTGTTTTGACAAATGTACATTTAATCTGTACAATTTTAATGCATGTATAGTTAATATTGAACAACAAACAGAAAAACAAACTCTGATAAATGCTATGCACATCCAATCTTAAGGGATAAAGTATATTAAGGTCTGTACTTTAAAATATGTAATAATAATACAATAATAAAAATACCGATGGATGGTTAGGGGGAATAGATTATGCCAAAGAGTGAGTAAGTGTTGATGGTAAAATCTAGTTGGTGAGTATACAGGTCATAGATGAAAATTATTTCTATATGCTTAAAATTTTTATAATAATATGCTAAAGAAAACACCAACAAGAATTATAGGCATGTTGATATCAGGGGAAAGATAATAATGGTGTGTGTGGGGGGGGTTGGGAATGGTAGGGGTATAGAAGTGGGGGGGGTTTGGAGTGGTAGGGGTATAGAAGCTTGCCTTCCATCTGAAGTACTTCATAAAACTGGCCATAATGGTAAAGCCCTGTAATCCTGTAGACACAGGATTGGAAATTCAGGGTCATCCTGGCTATGTAGAAAGTCTGAGGCCAGCCTGGACTACATAATACCCAATGTTTAAAAAAAAAAAAGTGGTGATAAAATAGTAACAGTAGCGTGGACTTAAAGAATAAGGGGCTTTGGATGATCCTTTTGGACTCTCATAGTTGGAGGAATTTTCATCCTGAATCATTGTTATAATCTTTAGCTAATCAGGCTCTAGTAGATATACTGTGAAGCCCAGAAAGACCCCAGCTTCCTGGAGTGTCTCACTACATTCGTCATTAAGGCATATCAGATTTTAACAGTCTCTGCCATGTGAGCAACAGCTCCTAGTACTTTCTTATTTCTTCTGATATATCCCGGGCTGGCTTTGAACTTGATATGCAGCCGAGGATGACCTTCAGCTCACGAACCTTCCTGTGCTGGAATTACAGGTATGTGGCACCATGCCTAGTGTATGAGGTGCTGAGCAGTCAAACCAGGGTTCCGTGCATGCTGAGGTAGCCCGCTGCCCACTGAAGATCATCTCTAGCCCCAGCACTGGCATTTCGGTCTTTAAGAAGGTTCCCCACTGAGACATGCTTTCCTGGAGCTGCTTGTGCGTGTCAAGCACACCCCAATGTCAGAGCGTGTAACTAATGCAGCAGAGAGTGCCCATTGCAAATACAGAGCCAACACAATTAGAAGCCCTTTCTTTGATAACCTGATAAAGCACAGTTTATGGACCCAACTCAGGTGTTTGATTTGGTATCCCCTTCACAAATGCTGGAGCTAATATAAAATTAAATGTTCACTATGAAATAAAAATAATCTATAATATCATGCTTATGTGAGTTTTATATGTATTTCCACCATTTATAGCTTTGAAAATTATGTTTTTGAAATTTTTATTTACAGAGTAAACCAACACGTGAATATTAGGTCAGTTCACATTTTTTTTATATAATTGGTTTAACAGATTATATATTTTATTACAGGGCTTGATAATTTCTTCCAAGCCATTTATATAATCAGCTCTTTATTGATAAAGGCAAAAAACTTATTGGCTTTTGATTGTAATTCAGCCAACCCTCAATCATTATGCTTATCAGGAAGAAGTCATTAATTTATTCAAAGGTAATGGTACTGTGTAAGGTACACAAATCTGCAAAGATTCAGACTTTATCAGGGATCATGAAGTTACTAGTTAAGCTTCACTTTTTATAAATAAATTCTTTTGTGAATTATTTATCAATAGTAATATGATAGAAAATGTTTTAAAAAATAGTACTGTGAAGAAATTTTTGTTTTTCCAAATTGTGATAAGGGTCTCCAAATCCAGTAAGTTCAGAGTTATTTTTCAAAACCACCTAGATTGTCCTTTTGCTTGGGTGCCCACCAATACTCAAGACACAAAACATGGGAAAAGCAAGGAGCCAAGGCCTGGATGCCCTCCCCTACATAACTGAGAGTTGACTGCAATTACTTACAGGCTGTGGGTCAAATCCTATCTGTCCAGTTAGCTCTGCTACCTCCTTTGCATGGTAATCATCCAGCTCAAGGGGGCTCATGGGCCCTAGACCTTAATGGAAACATTGTCTTTATTATTTTGGTAAATGAAGAATGGTAATTAAACTACTCTGTCAACAGGAAAACCCACCCTTTCTCTTTATCATAAAAGTTAGATAAAACAAAATATAAACCAGCCCTAACCTCCCAGCTAAGAGAAACTGAGCCCTCCCACTAATGTGGGCCAGCGTTTACACTGAGCAACATGAAAGAACATCAGAGTGTGGAAGCTTTGATTAATGGCGTTTATGAGTGTGCCTTGGTGTGAGCGCGTACCTGTGAAGTCGTGATTGTAAGAAGTGATCCAATGGGACCTCTCAAGGTTTCTTTGTATATTGGCTTCTTTAGCAGAGTCTACAGCACCCCATGGACTCAAGGACGGGTTAGGAGCAAAGGTTTTAGGAGGCTTAGGGTAGAATACTGGCTTGTTTTTCTCCACACATTTAGGGAACTGGAATATGAACACAAAGATTTGCTGTTATTAATGGTATCTGCCTGAGTAAGGGCTAGCTCACTGTCCTGGCAGGCCAGTGACCGAGGTCATTTTCTTCATTAGTGACTATGCTCAAGCCAGGCACTGTGGCTGGAACTGTGACTACACTGTATCAAGGAGGTGTGACCATCTAATAGTCCCTGAGAACTTAGGTTGGAGTTGGGCTGGATCAACTTCATCAGACATACTGAGGGTTCTGTGCTCTGATGCTGACTCTAGTCAAAGTGGCTGCTCCTTTGTCTTCTATCCTGAAAGGAAACTGTACAGTGTTGGCTACAGCTGACGAAGGCTTAAGTCACTCAAATTCAAACACAGTGGTCATTCTTTTTTTTTCCAGACCTGAGGACTGAACCCAGGGCTTTGTACTGCTAGGCAAGCGCTCTACCACTGAGCTAAATCCTCAACCCTTAGTGGTCATTCTTCATATGGAACTGTAGCTTTATTTTGTAGTCTCCAAAGCGTAGTGCATGTAAACATAGCTAGAGGTATCTTAGTGGGGCGCCTTTTGGTCAGTGCCTGGACGTACACAACTGTGACGGAAGAGCAGGCTCATCTGGAGCAGACGCTCCAGAAGCACACCGGCTAGTACATGAGAGAAGGGGTAAGTGCAAGTGACTGCAGACAGCTGATTTTAAAAAGGTTAAGACAAAACTGCTTGGAAGTTCACTGAAAGAAGAAATCGATTGTAGGTGAATGGAGAAGCGAGGCCAGGAGCAGGGCAGGGAAGGAGGGAGCAGGGAGATGCCATGCTGTGCCATGCCACAGCAACTAGGCAGAGGTCAGGTGGAGGTGGGGAGTATGTGACGTTGTGAGCATTATGCCACGTGTTGCTGCAAGCCACGCCCACCTTTAATGTTCACAGGGCCTGAGGCTTAAAGTGTAAAAGGAAACCTACCATTTGTCTAGACAGGTTAGCTGAAATCAACAAATAAACTATTACCTACTTTGTCATACCATTTTACAACCTGGAAGAACGGTTCCAGATTCAGACCTGTTAGCCTGTCACAAGTTTTACACCAAGACTTGGTGCTCAGGAAGAGCCAGAAGCTGCCTGGGGCCCTAGTGCTCTCTTGTCCCTGCTCCATCCTCCTACCACCTCCATCAGCCAGCAGCTGGCTCAGGCTACCCCATTAGCCTAGAGCTATATCCTGGCTGGGGACATAGTAACTCTTAAGGATGGATACAAAGAGTCTCTAGATTGGCATGGAGTGGGAGACAGGGGAGCATGTGCTGTACATGGATTCAGCCTCCTGACTCCATAAAGTCCCAACCCCACAGGGAGGAGCACAGACTAACCAGGTAAAGTTCCTAGGCCTAGGGGTGATACTGTTGCTAGGATTCTTTTTTTTTTTTTTTTTTTTTAAGATTTATTTATTATTTGTACAGTATTCTGCCTGAATATGTGCCTGCACACGGAAGAGGGTACCAGATCTCATTGTAAATGGTTGTGAGCTACCATGCGGTTACTGGGAATTGAACTCAGGACCTTTGGAAGAACAGACAGTGCTTTTAACCTCTGAGCCATCTCTCCAGCCCTAGAATTTTTTTTTTTTTTTGGTTTTTTCGAGACAGGGTTTCTCTGTGTAGCCTTGGCCATCCTGGACTCACTTTGTAGACCAGGCTGGCTTCGAACTCACAGCGATCCGCCTGCCTCTGCCTCCCGAGTGCTGGGATTAAAGGCGTGCGCCACCACGCCCGGCTTAGAATTTTTGTAATATTGAAGCAACTCTCATATTAAGTAAATAAAGAACTCATGTAAGAGGCAGTTGAGTCTGTGTCAAGAAATAGTAAATAACCACCTCTACATACCATTAATCTATGGCTTGCTTTACTCAGAAGTAAAGAAAGCCCCTTAAAAAGATTTATTTATTATTAAATTTTATTTGCATATACACTATGTATGTGTGCTTGTGTGAGTTTACAGATACCAGCTGTGTACAGGAGCCCACAGAAGCTTTGAAAATTGTTTAAATTAAGTTCAAAGTTAGGGACGTGAGCCAGGCTTGGTGGCACACACCTGTAATCTCAGCACTTGAAGAGGCAGAGGCGGGCAGATCTCTGTGAGTTCAAGGCTAGCCTGAAGTGAGTCCAGGGCAGCCAAGGTTACACAGAGAAACCCTGTCTGGAGAAACAAGCACAAACCAAACCAAACCAAAATAAAGCTAGGGAGGTGTTTAGCACCTCCTTCAGGGATTAGATCTCATTTTATTCCACAGATGATTACAAAGTACATTTTGTCCTAATGACTTTTTGTAGTACAAACCTGATGGATGCTAAGTGCACTCTGTTCTTGAGAAATAAAAAGGGCAAGGGGTCCTCGCCTTCTCATCAAACAGTGGCATAAGCAGCCCAGAATAATCAAATATTAAACCTCGGTTATGTTTACCAATTGTGGAAGGAAAAGGAATGTATGCCTGGCTTACTAATGGTTGGAAATGGCCAGAGAGGAGATCTCAGAAGGAAGAAAGTAGTGGCAACAGAAGACCTGTGTCCTAGGGTCTTCTTACTGGGAAGAGACACCATGCCCATGGCTTCTCTTATAAAGGAAAACATTTAATTTGGGTTGGCTTACAGTTTCAGAAGTTTAGTCTGTTATCCCCATGGGACCCATGGTAGCCTGCAGGTAGACCTGGGAATTTTACATCTTTATCTGCCTGCAGGCTGCAGACATGGCTGTGTGCCACAGTGGGCATAATGTGAGCATATAAGACCTCAAAGCCCGCCCCCACAGGGACGCACTTCCTCCAACGAGGCCACACCTCCTAATAGTGCCACTCCCTATAGGCCATGCATTCACACACATGAGTCTACAGGGTGGGGATGGATGGGGGGGGGGGGATGGGGGACATTCCTATTCAAACCACCACAACCTGGCCCAAGCAGCAAGAATTAGGAATGACTCAGTGGAGAAAACATGCAGATTAAACACAGGGACACTTCGGGCTGTGGGTGGGAATGAGGGACCTGGAGCTCTGCATTCCTGACAGCATAAACTTCACACATGCATCAGAGAGGATGAGGACAAGGTGACACTCAAAGTACTCTGTTAAGAACTGAGCCCCAGGGACAGTGAGATGGCTCAGCAGGCAAAAGTGCTTGCCTTGAAGTTGACAGCCTGAGTGTCATCTCAGAATCCATGCAAGGAGGAGAGAACGACACCCGGAAGTTGTTTTCTCTCCTGCACGTGCATACACACACCACCACCACTGTCAGGTACACGCCCTTAATCCCAGCGCTTGGGAGGCAGAGGCCGGTGGATCTCTTTGATGCCAGCCTGCTCTACAGAGTTGAGTTCCAGCACAGACTGTGCTACACAGAGAAACAGTCTCGAAAAGCCAAAGCCAACCAACCAACCAAACAAACAAAAAGACTAGTTAGAACAGACCACAAAAGTGAGACTATACATTGGAGACATGAAAAAGAATAAAGCCAGTAGGAAATACTTGTATAAAGCACTGTATGTGAGAGCCTGGGATGTAGTTCAGTTGGTAGTGCGATTGCCCAGCATGAATAATACCCTGAGTTCCATCCCCAGCACTGAAGAAACAGTGTGGTGGCACATACTTGTAATCCTAGCACTTGGGAGGTCATTCTTGCCACATGCCAAATACAATGCCAGTCTGGGCTACATGAGGTCCTGTTACAAATACCCACAACACCCACCCACCGCGATAAAATACAAAATTCTGTATTTTATCTTGTAACTAGTTGATGAGCTATGGAGTCAGTGTGGAAAGTTATTGGCTATGGAACATAGTAGGTGTTAGCAGAGGAGAAAATAACTCCTGCTGGACTGACAATAAGGTCTTCTTATCCAACATTTTCCAGTTTTTATATTATTCCTCCAACTTTTCAAGTCTGAAGGCCAGATAGCATACGGATAGCAAATCAAAGCTCAAGAGAAACAGTATGTTTCCCATATCCGTGGGACAGCAGGTGCCAGCCAAGGGCAGCTATTAACCAGAACAAAGGTCTTCTGAGCTGCATGCAACTATGTTTCAATAGAAACAAACTGTTGAGAGGAGCCCTGGAAAACAAGCACATTTTAGACAAACAAAAGGCCTTGGAAGAGAGCTTCCCACGGCATGAATCTGCTCAGGGGACAGCAGACGAGGAGAAACAGTAAGGTTGGTTCCAGAGGGCCTTCCTAACTCACCACGCCATGGCGCTTTATGTCCACTTGGGCGAAGAGAAACCCCAACGGGAGCAAGGTGAAGAAAGCACATAGAGATGTGGATGCCTAGAACTGAAATAATGGGGTGGGTGCCAGAACATCCTCCCATATTTCTGTTACTCAGGTAACAGGTTTTGCCTGAAGGAATCAGAGATCCTGTGATTTTCTTTTTTTTTTTAGAAATTTAATTTGCAAGACTTTTAAAAATAATTTATTATAAGTAAATAATTAGCAAAAGACATACAAATCAGAGATCCAGTCAAAATGATTGTGTAAAGGGTTCCTTTAGATAGGCTTCAAAACACAAACAGGAGTTGTTTACTTGATGGACAGCTGTGTGTCACTGCAGTGACCGCATGTGGCCTGTCACTGTGGTCTTTCCAGGGAAAACCCAGGTGTTTTTAACCTGCCATTGCAAGGAACTACTATATGGAAGAACCTTGCACTGCCTCTTAGAAACCACTTGGCCAGTAAATGCTATTATTATTGTCAAATAATAATATTTGATATGTTCCCTGGATATGTTCGCTCATGGTTGAAACTTTCCCCCTTTTATCCATGTGAAGGGCAGAGGCAAGCCTCACAAGCATGAGCTCTGCAAGCACTGCCTAGTCACAAACTTTGAGTCTCAGTGCCCCCATCTATAAAATGGGCTCGGTGGGAGTTATTTTAGTTAATCTAAGAGTTAAGTGATGCATCTCAACGTGGTTTGTGTGCAGCCATTTAACACACCACGTTTTCTTTTAGACTTTGAAGGAAATGCATTAATAATGAGTGGAATGAAAATAGCTTATGAATCTTTTTTTTTTTTAAAAAAACCTCCCATTTCTTCTATGCATAAGTGGAGTTTTGTAAAGTCCTTAATATATTACAAGTCACAAGGATGGAGTTGGAGAGTGCAAAGTGTGTGGAATGCAGTCCTTCCCCACTGTGGCTTGAAGGACGCACATGTACAACTGTTTTTGTCTTATACCTCTTGAAGTGTCCCATAATTATCACAGGTATATGAAATTCAGCTGATAAGATTTCAAAAATGTGAAGGTTAAAGTTGCACACTTTTCACCTAGATAGAAAGGGTCCACCACGTGAACTTTTACACATTTGATATACACATAGTGTAAATACATGCATGTGTGCGGGTGGGTGGGCATGTGCCTGTGGAGGGGTGTGTGCATGTACCCTTGTTGGGGGCCAGAGGTTAACACTGGGTGTCTTCCTCTATCACTACCCATGTTATAGTCGTAAAACGGGGCGCCTCACTAAATTTGGAGCTCACTGATAAAGGCTAGACAGTCTGGTTAAATTCACCCTGCACCCCAGCTCTTTGTATAGGTGCTGGAGATTAGAACTCAGGCCCTCCTGCTTGCATAGCAAATTCTTTATCCACTGAGCCATCTCCCCAGCTTCACTGTGTGTATTTTATCAGTGCATTAGGTAAAATGATATTAAACACGGTTTAAAAGATACTTACATCATAATATACACCCTGACCTGGCCAAGACAGTGCTTTTTTCTTTGAATCCGTGGGGATATCGAGCAGTTCACATCTGTAGGGGTTACCTGGAGATGGAAGCAGAGGCAGCTGTTCTGAAGAGATGAGAGCATTTTAGTTAACCTGACCTAAGGGTGCAGTGAGACTGGAGACCAGGGAGCACTGCTACGCTTCTCCCGCAAGCTGTGCTTCAAGTGTAGCCGCAGCCGCAGCCCCGGCCATGTCTGCAGACTCTCCCTCAGCAGGTGAGCTGGGCAGCTTCCCTAGCCCACTGGTGAGAGGTCAGCACCTCGGCTGCCCCTTTAGCTTTCTTTGATTCTACTACCGAATTCATGCCAATGATAGGAAGTCATGCAGTTTTGATTTCAAGTCACATTTTACCTTTTGTCTTCAAAACCAGTGTGTCATAGGCCTTGGTTGGCACTGTAGGAGGAAAAGGCTGCTGAGCGCGAGCTTTAACACCGGTGTAGAGGTCCTTAGGTGATGTGAAGGTCGGAAACATGGCACCACGGCTTATGTGTGTGTGGTAGGGATGTTCAACTGGATATGATGAACATATTTCTCTACAATTGAAAAAAATCCAATATTCACTGGGCTCCTTTGCTGCAGCAGATGCTGTCCTAATTTCTGTGAAGATAGCACAGACTACACTCCTTTACTCGTGGAGCTAGCATTCTGTACAAGCTACCATAAATGATGAAATCTTCTTAATTTCACCAGATAATCAAAACTAAACTTGAAAAATAATCCTACCTAATTATTAGTGAGTAGTTTTCCTAAATTGCTAACATAAAGCAGACAATGCATTAATTTTACAGTTTGTAGTAAGTATAGGAAGAATTTTTTGTTGCTTTTAACTTCTTACATTTTCAAACTTAATATATTTTAAAAATTTGTATGTGCATTGGTGTTTTGCCCACATGTCTGTTTCTCTGTGTGAGGGTGTCAGATCCCCTGGAACTGGGGTTACAGACAGTTGTGAGCTGTATATGGGTGCTGGGAATTGAACCCAGGTCCTTTGGAAGAGTAGCCAGTGCCCTTAACTGCTGAGCCATCTCTCCAGCCCCAATGCTTCAGGTTTTAAGAAGATTTGTATATTTTATTTTTACAGAATCACCTTGAACATCTAGCCCAGTAATCCAACATCTTGGACAGGACTTCCAAGCCAAGCCGCCTGATCTAGTTTTACTATTGCTTGGAGGAGCACTGGCACAGACTCAGGGAACGTGCAGAAGCTGTATGAGATGGAGAGGACCGCAGAACCTGTTTATAATCAGGTTCAAGAACACAAGACAGGGGCTATAGGTTGAATTGTGTTTCCTCTCAAAACCTGGGTGTTCACATCCTACCCGTAAGGGTCTTATACTAGAAACTAATTTACAAATAGGGTCAGTGTGCATGTGATCAGGCAAGAGGTGGGGCGGGGGGGGGGTCATAGAGAAGTGGGTGTGGGACCCTGACTTGAAGGCTGTGTGTTAAAAGGAAGTTAAACTTGAACATGGGGAGGCATGCGCTGAGAATGCCACAGGAGGTCAGAACTGAGGGGTCACATCTATATGCCGGAAGGAGCCAGCCCTGCCTACACCAGAGTGCTGCATTTCTAGCCTGCCGCTTAGAAGCTCACACCCAAGAGAGCTGAACCCAAGGAAGTAGCCAGCAGAAAGGGCTAGTCCTTTCACACCCCCAGGTGACGTGCTTTAAAAATCCCCAAACAAGGATTCGTTAGAGGTTGTGTTTTAATACCCCACTCCCCCAACCTTGACCTGGATTCTGACAGCTTTTTTGCATAGCTCTTTGTTTTAGCTGAAACACGCTTTTAAAACACTAACATTTCCAGTTAGGTGCAAGAGACCTTCAGTGGCCCAGGAGCACCCACTGCTCAGATCTGGCTTCTTAAGCCAGTTTCTAATAAAAGGAGCTGCTTCTTGAGGTTCCGGCTGATTCTGGGAGTGGGCGAGAAGCGAACAAGATGACCCAGAAATATCTTGTAGTGCCAGAAAATAGGTGAATAATAAAAGTAACAGCCTGTGCACAGCCCCACTCCAGTGAGGGGGATGCTAATACATAAACAGATTCAAAGACCAGCCTTCAGCCAGCGCGAAACACAAAAATAAGTGGCACTGAGGTACTTCCTGGGTTTCTAAACCAAAACAGGCACATGTTTGAAATAGGTGATTAAAAAATTACAAAAGAGTATGTAAAACTTCCAAACAGAACACCAGGAAATTTTTTTTTTTTTTTTTTTGACAGAGACTAATGTCATTCAGGCTGGCCTCAGACTCGTTTTATAGCTGAGGATGACCTAAAAATCACGGTCCTCCTGCCTCTTCCTCCAGAATGCTGGGCTTACAGGAATGTGTTGGGAATGAAAGCCAAGGCCTGGTGCACAGCAGGTAAGTGTGCTACCATCTTAGCTACATCCCAGCCCCGAAGAATTTGAGAAAGTGCTTGGCTCCTAGAAGGCAGTGCAGACTCCAGATGCTGTGTGCACACATCCACTTTCTTAGGAGCACAGTGGGGAAGGGACGGCAGGAGTAACTGCACTGGGGATGCCCGTGAGCATTCCTGAGCCCAGTGACCAGTCATGTCAGCAATAAGCCAAGCAGAACAGGATGGTATGGAAATAGCACTTTACCCCCATGGTCTTCCTCAAACACACCACCCTAGCCTTATCATTAAAAAAAGCCAGCCAAGCCAGGTGTGGCGGCACATGCCTTTAACCCTAGCACTCAAGAGGCAGAGGCAGGTAGATTGCTATGAGTTCGAGGCCAGCCTGGTCTACAAAACGAGTCCAGGACAGCCAAGCCAAGGATACATAGAGAAACCCTGTCTTGAAAAACAAAAGCAAAAACAGAAACAAAAAACAAACAAATGAAAAAACCAGCCAAATTCCACTTAGGGTCATTCTGTGAATATTCTATAATGCTCAAACACTATTAAGATTATCAAAACAAGTAAAGTCTAGGGAGCTGACCCAGCCAAGAGGCACCTGAAGAAAACTGCGCTAAATGTATTATGGTGTTCTAGGTGCAATCCTGCAACAGAAAGAAGACAGCATGTAAAAGTGATCAGATCTGAAATGTGGGCTCATTCACCATAGTGCATCGTTTCTGGCTCATTTGCTGTGAAAAGCATGCTGTGAGAATTGCTAAGAGGTTCGCAGTAGGTAGAGTAGGGTGTGTGAGGAAATCTCTGTTTTAACTTCTGATTTACACATATAAACCTAAAGGGAGGCTAAAGTTAAGTTGTATTGTAAAAGACTGACTGACTGGACATAAGTGAAGAGAAACAAAGTATCAGTGCCTTGGGCTGGCGCCACACCATCTTCCAACAATTAAAATGCAGCTTTCAAGAAACATTTCATCTGGGCTTAACCCAGCTAAGTCATAAGCATGCTATCTTTTTTATTGTAAAAAGGAGGAAAATATACAGTGTATACTTACCCCACAGTTGAATTAAGTGGTTTAGGTAACCTAGAATAGAAACAGGAAAAAAGTCCTCACTTAAATTGAGGCTTTATAAAGGTTTGAATTCCTATTAGGAACTTAAGAATATTAAGATATATTCTGTGTTTGAACCATGTTGACATGTAGGCAAATTTTTATTGCTTTGCACAGTAATAAGACTGGGAATGGTATTTTCATATCTTGGTTGCCTATTTATCTATTTCCCCACTGATTTCAACTTAGTCCTGGTCACCAAACCTTCTGCATTTTTTATTTGTGGGGAAGGCTCATGGGCTGAGGGCTCCTGCTCTTATGTCCTCTGTCATAATCAAGCAGTAGCCAGAGCACCCTAAGAGCCTGACGTCATGTGTGATACCACTGTGTGTCCTAAAGCGACCTGTGTAGCCTGGCTGGGAGGATATATAAATATTGGCCACGCTTTGTCCCTTTGCCCATGACTACCGATCTCTCGTGACAAGTGAATATTACGCAATCCCCAGAGGGTAGAGAACAGAACCAGCCAAGTTCCCGGAGGCATGGATGTTCTGATCCATGTACACTCTGCTTCGGTGTACTTTCTAACTACTCTGAGCCCACAGGCCAGGAGTTAACACTGAAGTCTTGCAGACAAGGCCCCTGCAGAGGGGTAGTTATCCTCTGATCGATGATGAGCAACTACTTCCAGTCTATGTTCAGGAGACTCTGAAAGACTTCAGGTGCAGAAAATAATCAATGTTATCATTGCACAATAAAATAAATCGGAAAAATTTAACACACTGTTAAGTTGTTTTTAGACACCCTCCATACTGGATCTAGTCACAAGAAGACAGCAAGCCATATACCTGCACTATTGTATAACGTATTATCAACACTCAGTTCACTTACGCCGTCACGCTTTTTATCTTTATTTGTATTCTGTGGGTGTGAACTGAAAAAACAAATCATTTCCTGTCTTCCAGCTGTTACAGAGGCAGAAATACAGGGGTGCAGGAAGTGACGAATATGTGAATCTAAAGGATTTAGTGTTGCCAGACTGTTCTATATAAATAAAACACGAGTTGGCATCTAAATTTGTTCTCATGTGACAAAGTTTGCTATGACATTTCATGACTAAAACGGACTTGATTCAAAATGAAAAAAATTAGATGAACTCATTTTAAATAATTAAAAAATTTAAAAGATACAAATTAACAGATGTTCTAAGACACCAATTTCTTGACATCAGTCCACTTATTCTGACATGTTTGAGCTGAGTTAATGAAACTCAAATATGTAAAACTTGGACAAACACAAATTTTGGCTCCCTCCAGTGGCTCAGTTCTATATTGCATTAGCTTCTTTAACTTTTTTTTTTTCCTTTTTGAGACAGGGTTTCTCTGTGTAGTCTTAGCTATCCTGGACTCGATTTGTAGACCAGGCTGGCCTCGAACTCACAGTGATCCACCTGCCTCTGCTTATAACAAATCTTAAGGGTTCAGTGTTTCTGCAATTGCTCTATGTTGCTTGTACGTAGAAACTAGGTTCCATAGGGGGTGGTATTTTATTTTTACTTGAAAATAAAGTCATTCCTTTTCAGTATACAGAGAATCCATTTCAAAACAACAATTTAATATATTGGAGCATAATACCTTAAATTGAAGGTGAGAAAAGAAATATCCTTTATCCATAGAGAGGCAGTAATTTTATTAAGAGTAGGTGATAATAGCCTCTCTCCTGACTAATTCCAATCCTGTTGAGGACTCTTGGCATTCCCAGTGACTCTTCAAAAACATCTTGCAGATTCTTACTAGCTGGAGTAGGGGAAAAGCAGGGATGTGGTCCAAGATGACCTGCCCTTTAGTCCTTCTGTTAAAGACCAGATAATCTGTTTGGTTCGTTTGTTTCCATCTGTTAATAGCTTACTTCTGGTGTTCGTGATCATTAACATAAAGGAAAGGTTTGTTTCTATAAACGGGCTTTTACATTTCTCACACAGCTCATTTCCGCTTGAAATACTCTGCGAACTCACACAAAACAGCCCCCGCCTGGGACTTACAAGGAGTCATTTCCGTAGACATCGCTTTTCTTGTTCTGTGTCAAATGGTAGAACTGCTCAATAGGAAGCTTTCTGAAAAGACAACAGGCTCAGTGAGTATCTTCTTCTTCTTTTTAACCAAAACACAGCACATCCATTAGATAGGAAAGGACAAGTAGTGGATGCAGTCATGAGTATATGGAACTGCTATATAGAATATGCAAAAGCTAGTGCTTTAAATTAGTGGTAAAGACGTTTTCAGTAAACAGGCTGGGGAAACGTAACCATCTCAACTTGGCATTTCGAACGAGATCATTTTGGCTGCTGTCAAACCTAAAGAGCGCAGGAATGGTGGCACCCGCCTGCAAGTCCACCAGCAGGGTGCGGAGGCAGGACGGGGAAGCTCAACTTAGGTCACATAAACAGATCTTCCTTAAAAAACTGAAAATAAAAAAGAGGGCCAGAGCTATGCCTCAGCGGTTAAGAGTGTGCACTGCTGTGGCAATGGACCAGGAGAAGTAAAGGGGTCTGTAACCCTCTCCCCACTAAATCTCCGTCCTCGCATACCTAGTGTTAGAGTGTTGGAAGGGATTAGGGTGCAGGAGGGAGGTAGAGGCAGTCAATACTCCAAATAAAATAGAATTTAAAAGCTATTGTCAACATGGGCTCGCCTTGCCTCAGATGTGCCTGGAATGTATGATTGGTAATGTGTATTGATGTCTTGGTGTCTGATGGGCCTTTTTCTTATTGGTTGAGGCTTAGAGAGGGTCACTGGCTACACACGGCCCTATTATTAACATCTCATTTTCTAGCTGTGGCTTATCTTTCCTAATTTATTTCTTTTACATGCTTTAGAATAACAAGAAGCTAGTTACCTAGATTTTTAGTAAACCAGGCAACTGGGAGTGTTAGATAAGGCAAGAAAGAGAGTGTGCTCTGTGCCACATTTTATGGATTCCATTCTGGGTAAATATAATAACCTTAGCAAATAATGTGGCATTTAATTTAATTTGCTGCTTGATTTTCTTTTTCTTTTTTTAACCTAAAGCCTTGTGTATGCTAGGCAAGTTCTTCACCACTAAACACTGAATTATACCCTGAATCATTTTTTCTTTTATTTTCCATTTTGAGACAGGATCTTTCTTACCAAGTTGCCAGGCCTTGAATTTCTCATCCTTCTGCCTCAGTGTCTTAGTCAGCATGGATTACAGGCCTGCACCTCCAGGCCCAGGCTCCTTTAGTTTTGTGTTTTGAGCACCCTTACTGAAAAAATCACCTTACAGTTTGTTGCTTGAAAATATGAACTGGTCACTTAGTTCAGTGGGTAAAGGTGACTGCTGCCAAGCCCGATCAATTTCTGGAACCCACAGAATAGGGGCAGAGAACCAACTCCCAAATTGGCCTCTGGCCTCCATGTACTCCACCCTGGATACACATGAAAAAAATCAACATAAAAAATTGTGTCCTAGCTGGGAGGTGGTGGTGCACACCTTTAACCCTACCACTTGGGAGGCAGAGGCAGGTGGATTGCTGTGAGCTCAAGGCCAGCCTGATATACAAAGCGAGTACAGGATAGTCAAGGCTACGCAAAGAAACCCTGTCTCAAAAAATCAAAAACCAAAACACACACACACACGCGCACATGCACACACACACACACACACACACACACACACACACACACACACACACACACACACACAGTGTCCTGCAGTCTCAAAATACTAGAACAAACTAGAGGACAGAGTCTCAGGCCAAGAACATCTGTATGAACCAGGCTAGCTTTTTGCTCAAGAAAAACCATTTTTAACTTAATCTCCTCCTATCTTTTATCTCATTTAGTTCAATTTTAATTTTATGTATATGGGAATCAGTGCTTGCATGTTTATCTGTGCATCACATGCATATGGCGCCTGTGTAGTCTAGAAGTGGGAATCAGACCTCCCACAACTAGACTTCCAGACGGCTGTGGGCTGCCATGTGGGTGCTGGGAGCTGAACCCAGGTTTTCTGGAAGAGCAGCCAGTGCCCTTAATTGCCGAGCCGCCTCTCACTCTTCATTTGGTTTTAGGTCAGTGTGGAATGAATAGAAAATTTCTAACCACGATATGTTAATATCTCAGATGACAGCAACATAAATAAAAACAAAAACCTACTGACATAACCACTAGCTTTTCTCTTTGTGCCTTTTTATAAACAATGAAAGAAGTCTAGAAGCAGGTACGCCGACGAGGAACTAACAATGTAAACGAGAAAACAGCCAGGGAAGACCTTCTGTGGGTGTGAATGCCGCAAAGTTCACTTACTTTGGCCAGATCTCTCCACCAAATCCATAATGCTGATGTCCTTTGCCCATGACACGGGGAGGCTCACATTTTGGCCTGTGTTCTTCAGGAAGGGCAACTGGAATAAGGCTACCATATTCCCTCTCGGCACCCCAGGGAATCCTGCACTGCGGCAGGGACTCCCTCAGCTCCTGATACCTGTGAGAGAGGAGAGACTTCTGACAGTGCTCGGCTGCAGAAAAGCCCCCCTTGCTTTGCTAGGATTTTAGGTCATGCTCTCAGACTATGATATACTCTGGTTATTGAGTGTGAGGTGACTCCTGAAGGGACGAGGTTAGTCCTCTCAACAACGGTGGTGTTTAGTTTGTAAAAAACAGCCTGGAATTCATCAGTTTTAGTTGACCCACGGGTGTGTACAGAAGCTTTATATATATATATATATATCTCCAATTAAATGACCAGAGTCAATTTTATAGCATTTCCCTGACCTCAGTAAGAAGCCCGTGTCTATTAAGGAATCTGCCTTAACTCTACCACAAGCACCTACCTTCTTTATACACCTTCATATAAACAGACCCATATACTATGTGGCTTTTATGTTGGCTTCTATGCTTTTGAGGTTGAAACATTATGTGGACTTCATTCCTCCTAATGGCTGTATAGCATTCTACCAATGGATACTCCATTTTGCTTAACCATTCATCGGTTGGTAGACGTCCAGCTTTTAAGAGTATTGCTGTACTGTATCAGTATTTTTGTTTGAGTACTTTAATTTTCTAGGGAGCACTACCAAAAGATGAATGCTACGGATGTATCACATGTTAATTTGTGTTTAGTTTGCTGGGAACCACTGGGCTATTCTATAGCGGATGCTTCATTTCATACTTCTAAAAGCATGGTTTAAGGGTTCAAATTTCCATATTCATGATAGCGCTTGTTATTTATCTTCAAAAAGAACTGTAGCCATTTTCACAGAAGTGAAGGAATATGTCACTGAAATTAAATTAAAATATTTAATATAATTTTTAATTTGAATTTTCTTAGTGACAACAGCATTTTTTGTTACTAATTCTTCGGAAAATGGATATTTGTGTTTTTTAAATTTGTTTTGTTTTGTTTTTTAAGGTTTGTTTATTATGAATACCATGTTTTGCCTGCATGTAACACCTACAGGCCAGAAGAGGGCACCAGATCTCACTATAGGTGATTGTGAGCCACCATGCTGGGAATTGAACTCAGGACCTCTGAAAGAGCAGACAGTGCCCTTAACCTCTAGGCCATCTCTCTAGCCACCTTGTCTTATTTCTTAATTATAAGTTCTTTGTAAGTCCCAGACACAAGTCCCTTATTAACTATACTATGAAAATATGCCCTCTTATTCTGTACACTTTCTTTTCACTTACTTGAGAGTATCTTTTGAAATATCAAAGTTCCTAATTTTGATAAAGTTCAATGTATTTTTACTTCTGTTGTACAGATTAGGAAGTTACACATATATTGCAAATCTAAAACCATAAAAATTTATTCCTGCTTTTCCCTCTATGAGTTTTATGGTTTTAGTCCTTGTTTTTATATCTGTGTCTCTCAATAATAATGAGTTAAATGTGCTATAAGGTAAGGGTCAAACTTGCTCCTTTGTATTTGGATCTCCATGGCATCCTCTGTTGAAGAGACTTGGAGTATTGTGAAGGAATACTACCAATACCGTCAAGGCACTGCTTGCTTCCCAGCAGTTCGGTGAGGTCCCTATGTTGACAAATGCTGTGCTACGATGGAGGGGACTGAGCCATAACTGGGGGATCGAGGGATTGAGTTCTATATGTGGGTCAATGTATTGCTGAACAGAAGCAGCCGAAGTCTCAAGTCAGAGGATTAAGAGTGCTACACGGTTCTATCTAGGGTATTTGGGTAAGTTTGGAGGACTCGTAAAGCCTTAGGCAAAACTTAGTTGATTACATGAGCCATAAAACTTGTTTTGCATCCCCATCTTTAGAGCTGGTGTGGTGGTCAGAAACTTGTGGGCATAGTGGCAGAGGGCTGTGGAAAAGCACAAGAGAAAAGCAGAACCATCTTCTACGGGACTGTACTCTGAAGGTGTGCGGGAGGCAGTCAGAGACATGGAAGAGGAGCTCAGAGAGGCAAGAGCTGCTGGGTGCTTCTCTCTGTTAGCACAGAGCACAGCATGGAGCTCCCCCCTCTCACCCCCACAGTAACAACTAAGTATAATGGAGAATTAACACTCAGGACTGTCTTACGAATGGAACCAAGAATCACATGAAATGTCTAGATAAACAACTACTAACCTATGACCGATGGACCTACCAACTTTTGTAAATGGTATTTTACTGCACTATGTATGATGATGGCTGCCTGATCCTATATATAACAGCAGGCTTGAGTATCTGTGATGAAACCATAAAGAAAAAAAAAGAAATTCTTTCTGGCTCGTTTTGGAGAACATGTCCCAAGCTCTGCACCAAGCAGTTTAGAAAAGCACAGTGACCACTCTGGGGTCCTCGCAAACAGCGGTCAGCCTTCCCCTTTTCCCAGCTCTGACTATGATCAACACATATGGCTTAGGGGACATGACAAGGGAAAATATTCAACACTTGTGATTAATGACAAACGAAGCTTTAATTTCTAAGTTTGTAAAGTTACATTTAAGTCATAAATGAGTCAATTTCTCAATATCTGACCCCAGTAAATTACATTGTCCCAGAAGATGAGCCAGAAAGAAATGGTAATCAATCATGCATACTGGTATCCAGTGAAGCTGAAAAGTTGAAAAAAAAAAAAACCATTAAAAATAAGAGGTAATGCCCTAATAACCCTTAACTTCTCCAACTTCCTCTACCCCTGCAATCTTCCTCTCTGCCCCAGGTGGCAGGGACTCATGCCAACTCAACTGCCTTGGTCTACTGAGTGCTGGATTAACAGGTGTGAGCTACCACAGTAGCATCTTCCTTCCTTCCTTCCTTCCTTTTTTTCTTATTTTAGATACTCAAATCTATTCAACCTTCACCCCTCAGCTTAATGCACATAACGTGTGTAGAAGGAGCTGTTTAAAATATAAGTTGAGGTTTTTAGGATGAAATAATTATTTCAAATAAAATACTCCTGAACAAAGAGGATAATCATGAAATTGTTGGTGTTTTAATCTGTAGCCACAGAAAAGTGTTTAGTTTGTTTTAGGCAAGGTATGGATGAACCAAAACCTATTAGAGTTACTGTGTAGAATCTTCAGAATCAATCCCAAACTTAGAGGGCTCTGTTTCACTAGTCACTATGGGAAGGCATGGTTACAAGAAAACTCAGAATAAACTTCTCATTTTTTTTTTAAAGCTTGCTGAGAACTAATAGCAGTGTGTGTGTGTGTGTGTGTGTGTGTGTGTGTGTGTGAGAGAGAGAGAGAGAGCATATGTGCGTATGTGCTTTTGTGTGTGCGTGGGTTTCAAGAATTAAAAAAAAAAAACAAAAACAAAAAAACAAAAAAAACCAATGAAGTGAACACACTTCTAGAGTGCAGTGGGAGAATTTGATGTCTGCCTTTTATAGTATGCGGCAGCATATGATTCCAGTTTTAACAGATTAACCATGCATGTTAACCATGTTTTGCTTTCTCTTTCATATGATAAATGGGAGTGCTAAAGTGTGTGTTTGTGTGTTAGAAAAAGTCACTCATGTGATGAGTCTTCTGCATTTTTCTAAGTTTTATCTTACCTGTCTTCTGAAGCGGTTGGGCGGATGGTTGTTTCGAGTGGGGTGTGCAGCGCGTTAGAGTAGAAGGTGTCTGACAGGATGTCAGCTCCTTCAAGCTCCCTGCAACAGTAGGGCTTGCCGTGAATTACCTCCATGCTTCTTGCCTTAACAAGCAGTCTGCAGAGTAAATAGATAAATAAAAGGTGAGCGTTTAGAAACTGTCTTGGTTAGTGTAACAGTGACTCTGCCTTAGGTCGGACAGGAAACATTTTCTGCTGCCGAAATTCAACTCATCGATGCACAGAAATCAGAGACTTATTTTCTTACGGCCTGCTGAGGGTCTGTGGATTCTGTCAAGCCTGTAATAAACAGTAAAGTAAGCTTCTTTGGAAATAACTTCAACTGAAGCAAACCCGCCAAGTGGGAGATGAACAGAGGGCGAACCAGTAATGAGTCTCTTAACTACAATTTACTTCTTGCCTCAAACTTAACACTATGCAGGAACAATCAAGGTGGCTTCTACCCTGGCCTTTCTAAGCAGGGAGACTCTTCATTAACAGATCAAGAGCCAGTCCTCTAAAGGCTTTGCGGATTCTAGAACAGGACTGGTCCACAGTTTAACTGGGTTGCGCAGCACCTCGGGGAGGGCCCCCATTGCGGGACACTGGGTTCCCCCACAGCGCTGGAGAAAAGAGCGCCCCTTCGGAGGACTCGGGGGACCATGGGCTCAGCGCAGCCAGGGGTTTCACGCACCTGGCACATCTGCCCAGGAGCTCTGCCCGACCGTGCCTCCCCTTCTTGTGGCGGGAGCTGGTGGGTCTCCGCGGGGCGTGGAATTTCGTGGTCTTCCGCACCTGCGGGCCCCGGGAGCTTGCGGGCAGGTGCGGGGGAAGAAGGCCGAAGGGCCCGGGGCAGCGCGGGGGCGGGGTTGAGGTTGCCTGTGACGGCGACGGTGACCTCGCACTAGGTAACACATGCTGAGGGTGGGGCGCCTGCGTGGCCTGGAGCGCAGGCCGATGTGCGGCGGGAAGCCCCCTCAGGTTGTTTAGGACGCCCCTCAGAGGATCCCGGGCCACCAGAACTGGAAGAAGGACCAGAAGAGACGCAAGAGGACTTTGCGGCTAGAAGGAAGGTGAAAACACGGGCTTTCCCGCCCTCGACCCCACCGCAGGCTCTGAGGTCTTAGCGCCTTCAAACCCAGGCCCCGCCCCCAGCCCCAGGCCCCACCCCCAGCCATAGACTACATCATCCTTGCGTACCTCCCTTTTCAGGCTTCAGCCCCGCCCCCACCGTAAGCCCCGCCCCCACTCCTGTCACTCCACCGCCCTTGGGCCTGGCTTCCTTTAGGCCTCTCCTAGGGTTACCTACCGGACTCCAGGCTCCACCCCCACCCTGTCTTGACTCACGCTCCGCCACAGGCTGACCCTGGGCGCCCTCTAGTGGCGGCGTCTTAGTGCTGAGTGAGCAACCTTACTCAAGGCTTGAGGGGGAGCAAAAACTATGGTCCTGGGAAGGAGGGCGAGAAAGGTCTTGGTATCAGAAACAGATTGTTGTAGTCGGTTTGCAGTATGAGGTGCGCTTTAGGCTCCTCAGAGTTACAGAAAAGCTCGAGGCTCTAGGCACCCCTTCTCCTAGCTGGTGGCTCACCCAATTTATCTCACAGCTCTGAGGAGCTTTAGAGCTACTGATAGCCAGCCTGCTGAGCACTAGATCAGAGAAGGGGGCAGTGTCAAGCCCTACATCATGCATGCAGCTCTTGTCCTAAGCCGACAGGATGAGGAATTTGGGAAGGGGACAAGTCCTGGCCTATGGTAAGAGGATGGAATATTTCAATATTGGGGGATTTAAAAACATTGTCTTGCCGTGTTTGGCTTTACTCACTGCCGACATTGCTTTCTCTAGAAATGAATAGTAAAAACTTATTTGTTTTCAAAAGTCTTTTCAATTTATTATTATTTCCAAGACTGTTAGGATGAAGTGAAGCGGGGAGGTACCCTGGCAGGTTGGGCCAAGGTGTGCTGCTAAGATATCCATCACACAGATACACACTACAGAACAACAGATCTAACACAGCAGGTTTAATGGAGCGGGGGCGGGGGAGGGGCGAAAGGCTATCTGGGAGTGGGGACATGAGGGAGTGACAGAACAAACAAGACAGAGATCTAGGGTAGCCAGGACCTTTTATTTTGTTTTGTTTTGATACAGGGATTCTCTGTGTAGCCTTGGCTGTCCTGGACTCACTTTGTAGACCAGGCTGGCCTCGAACTCACAGCGATCCACCTGCCTCTGCCTCCCCGAGTGCTAGGCTTATAGGCCTGCATCATGGCACCCAGCTTGTTTTCCGGTTTCTGATGGAACGCCGTCCTACTCTCTTAGCATTTTGCTGCTCCTCTGTGTGGGACCTCCCACCTCATCCCGTATCCCTATCTGCATTACTTTTTCTCCCTAGTATTGTGACAAAAACCTGACAGAAATGGTCTGAGAGGGCAGCTCCCACCAGGGGAAGCCATGATGGCCAGAGATGCTGCATCTAAGGCCGAGAAAGCTTGTGGGCAGCGTAGTCACACCTGAGGCAGATGAGCACGCAGAGAACCGGCCCCAAAGCGGAGCTGAGTGTCAGAGCCTTCAAAGCCTGCCCTGGATGGTCTACATTTGCCAGCCAGGCTCCATGTCCCCAAAATTACATAACGTCCCAAAACAATGCCACCAGCAGAGGACCAAACATTCAGCCACATAACCTGTTGGGGGCCATTGCCCATTTAAATCATAATACCGGCCTTCTAGTGCTTTCTATGCTAAGTTTCTTGGTGTTGGCCCTTGGTGTGAGCATGATATATTTGATGAAGTTTTATTGTTGGTCTATGCCTGTGGATGGTGATAACACTCGGGAAGGGATGGCAACTCTAGGTGAAGTGTATGTTAAGTATACTTTTTAAAAAAGAGGGAAAATAAATGCATACTTGGTTGAAGAAAGGAGGCTGGCCCGTGACTTCCTTTCAAGGTGGAGGTTCATTAGGAAGAAAGAGACTTGCAGCCGTGCCAGGGTCTTGAACTGGGAGAGCATTAGAAAAACAATATATCGGGGTCTTAAGAGGAAGGAGAGGCTTCTAGGGGCTTCATTATGCGTGAGAACAAAAGGCAGGAAGCAAGAAAGCCGCCAGCCATAAGAGGGTTGTGTGGATGTGAGTGGACAGGCATTGGCTAGAGCAGCCTCTTCAGAGAGACCCCCAAACGAGAGAGACACATGACTTCTAGAACCTTTCAAGGTAGCTGGACATTGTACATCATGGGATTTAATTCAATGTAGTTCCCATGGCAACCAGCGTAGGAGGGGCCAGCCAGCGCTTCACCATAAATCAGGAGCTGTAAAAGCACAACACAGGGTGGCTCTTTACCCTCTGTTCAGAGATAGGCTGGTAGGGAGTCATGGGTCATGATCTGATTTTTTTTTTTTTTCAGGCTACGGCTGTCTTAAAGGGGCCGGTCTCTAACAATAGGGCTCTAACCTCCAGGTGGTAGAGTACTTAGGTTTTTATTTTAATTCAAGTGAATGTTCTTAGGTTTCAAACCTGGTACAAACAGCTGAGGTGCCTATTTAACATATCGAAGTGGACACAGGTTCTCCTTGTAGACCCTCAGAACCTACCTGCTCCAGGCCTCTCCTGACTGGTGTACCCTGCTCCTTATCCTGAGCTCTTCAGCCCAGGGGCCTGGGCTGCTCTTACCCTCTTTCTGTACTTTTGGCCTCTTGGCTGCTGCCCTGCCCCCCCATTCTCCCCACATGGCACAGCCCAATCTGGTCATGTTCTGTCTGGACTCTCCCAGATGTGCTCGCCTCTGGCTATGCTCTCCACATATCTACAACAAACCTTCTCTTCCACCATACCTAGGAGCAGTCATGTCATTTCCTTTTTTCTTTCTTTCTTTTTTCTTCATTTAAAGTAAAGGATAGAGAAATATACTTATTTTTACCATTAAGTTTTTCAACTTAAGGTTTAAAAACACAAAAATATTGTAAGAATGTGCTTTTGCTTAATCTCAGGTGTAGGGATATGGGGCTGGGCTTCGGACTGTCCGCAGCAGCTGATTGTGATTTGCCTCATGCTCCAGCAGAGGTGTGTCTTTGCCAGCTGCAGATCATTTCTGCAATTGTGTGGCATTTGGAATTCTGGGAACTTTTCAGAGGGTACATAAATGTGAGGGCCCCAGAGTGGTGGGGCCATGGTCATTTAGGGAAGTCAATTGCTATTTAGTGTTAGGCAGTGAAATGGGGGGGGGGGGCTGAGGGAGGAATAGGAGGTGGCCTGGGGGTATGGGAGGGGGCCTGAGGGGATGGGAGAGAGGGGGATAGGAGGGGGCCTGAGGGGGATGGGAGGGGGCTGAGGGGAATGAGAGGGGGCCTGGGGGTATGGGAGGGAGACCTGGGGCCCCCCAGGCATCAGGGGGAATGGTGGGTAGGAATAAAGGGTGGGGAAAAGGAGACCTCCCCATAAAGTAGCAAAGCCCAGCTACTCATCTCAGGTACAGTGTCATTGATGGTTGGCTCTATATGTTTGACCAACACTTGATCCCTGGCACCTGTAGGGTAACTCACCTCAGCACAAGAGACACAGCGACTTGCTCATAGACATTTACAGTGTCTCACTACTCAGGTATACAATGACCACTGATGTCACCAGCACTCTCACGTCCCCTTTCTACATCAGGTAGTTTGAACTCTTTCTCACTTGCTAATTTTCCTACCCTAGCATTCCTCTGCACGTGGAAGTAAGGTTTCAGAATGAAGAAATATTATATGCCTAGAATATTGTGTCTGGGTTGATGAAACTTCCAGATCATGATGAGACCATTTGTCTTCACTTAGAGAATTTGCAGGACATGTATAATAATTTAAAGCTTGAATTACAGTCTACAACCTTTCTTTTAAATCTTATAGAGAGACCTTTAAGAAAGTGGCATTTCACAAATGAATTAAGTTTTTTGAGGGAACTTCTTGGCAGATAAGAATATTCCTTAAATGAAGAAAAGCTGGATCTTATTCCTTGCCTGGAAGATGTATTAGAAAGCCTCTTTGCCAGTACTTAAAAATTTTTTTATTTAAAAACATGAAATGCTGTGCTTCACTTGTTTCGGGATATGTATTCACTCTCTAGAACGACAGCTGTTCTACCAATAGTGTCCAGTGTTTCTTTCCCCCACACCTTGGCCAGTCTTTAGTCTCTTTCACCTTTTGATGATAAGCCAAGCTGACAGCTGTGAGGTGGTATCCCTTAGTTGTTTTGATTTGTAATTACTGCTCTTGGGTACCTTTTAATATATAGTCATTGGCTACGTTTTGGCATCTTTGAAGTAGTGTCTCTTCATGTATTTGCTCCCGTGTGTGTGTGTGTGTGTGTGTGTGTGTGTGTGTGTGTGTGTGTGAGTGAGAGAGAGAGAGAGAGAGAGAGAGAGAGAGAGAGAGAGCGAGAGATTGGTGTGCAATTTATGTATGTACGTGTATATGTGCATGTAGTATATATGCATTTATGAGTGTGGTATATGGTATATGTAGATGTGTGTGTGCTGGGGTCTTGTCCCGGAATGAGGGTTAGGGATCAAAGAAGGGTGAATGCAGAGCTTCAAAGGAGGAATCAGACATAGGACACCATTTGGGTTTCATTTTTACAAGAGACAGACAGACAGGAAGCATATCCTGGTATGGCTTTACTTGCTCTGACAACTTGTGTCTCTTGCAAGCTTTATTTATACACAAAATCATTTCCTCAGAAACTTAAATTATGGATTGCATAGCTTTAAGTCTTCCTTGGTTACATAAGTACACAGGACCCAGAGAAACAAAGCGAGCAAACAGCAAATTTCATAAGAACTAAAAATTAGCATTATGATAAAATCATTTTTTTTTAAACTCAAAGTTTTCTTCCTTAAGATTGGTGTTGTAAGCCGGGTGTGGTGGCACACGCTTTTAATCCCAGCACTCGGGAGGCAGAGGCAGGTGGATCACTGTGAGTTCGAGGCCATCCTGGTCTACAAAGTGAGTCCAGGACAGCCAGGGATACACAGAGAAACCCTTTCTCAAAAAACAAACAAAAACAAAACAAAAGATTGGTGCCGTAAAGCTTTGTGGTTACAGAAATGCTAGACAGCATGTCTCTATTTGAGTTCGATCCTGTTTCAGTTTGGTACAGATTTAATAGAATCAGAAGTTATTTCCTCCTGCCTGTTACATCATGCTTATCTTTCTACAGAAGTCCAATCTCTCTGACCCTTGTCCAATTCTTCCTCTCCTTCCTCTATTTTTCTTTTATATTTGGCATAAGACCATCATTCCTTTTCTTTGATTTTTGAAATATTGTGCAGCCCCTTGTTTAAGCAAAGATGGTCTATTCTTTATTTTCCTGCAATATCAGGAAAGTCTTGGTCTGACAAGTCTGTTCAGGAAAGCAGGCAGTTCACTGGTGTCCTCTGTGTCCATCATGAACCTCTGTTTCAATAGGATTCTTATCTTTATTATGAGTCTATAAAGAAGAGCATCAGGATTCCTAGAACTGCTTGTTCTGTCTTCAGGAAGATACCAAAGTCTGTCAACAACAGCCCGATCAAAAGCTTTTCCTGTCCATGCTAGTATTTTTTTGTTGTTGTTGTTAATTTCTGAAGCTGAATTTGAAAGCCTAGTGATTTGATGATAGTTCGTCAGCTTCTAAAGTTGCCCTAAGTTTTTCTTCTTTAATAATTTTTCTCCGATCCTCTAGCTCATGCTTACTAATATCATTTATTAATGATCTAAGAGTAAATCTAAATAGGTTCTATGGAAGACTCAGTTTTCTGCATAGCTATTTTTCCCAGGGAACTTCCATTAGTTTTATTATTATTATTATTATTATTATTATTATTATTATTATTATTATTATTATTATTATTATTATTATTTTATTAACACCAGCTTTATTATTCTAACTCTAGCCTTTGGAAAGAGGGCTTTAACAGTAAGAATTATCGGCCAAGGGCTGTGAAGGGTCAATCCAAGGCACCCAGGCACTGGAACTTTGTCAAGCAGGCCTTCAGGAAGCTTGGTTATCAGGGCACTAGAACTTTGTCAAGCAGCACCTCTGGGATGCTTGGCCTCGCCATGTGTGTGTGTGTGTGGTACACGTGGTATATTCATATGTGTGTGGTGTATGCATGTGTGTGTATTGTTTTCTTGAACCTATTTGTGAGTGCTCCCAGAGGCCATAGGGGGACATCAGGTGTCCTCTGTCACTCTCCACTTTATTCCTTTGAGACAGAGTCTCTCGCTGAAGGAAGAGCTAGGCTGTGTCTGTCGACTGTTGGAGTACTTTTAACCAACTATTTTTTATTTTGGCTTCCTTAAATCTCTTTATCCCTACTCTCTACTCCCCGCCTCCACTGCCTTCCAAATCCCCAACACCAGGTAGAGGAGAAGGAAGGTTAGTGGGGAAACGGGGCATAGTTTTGCTTAGCTACTTCCTGCTGTTTAGGGCCGCTGGGTTCCTTGGGGCAAGTGCAATCTTTATTTCAGGACATCTCTGACTTCCTCTTGTCACACTCCATCAATAGCAACCAGGAGCAGCAGGGGGAAGCACCAGCAGCCACCTTCTTTCTCAGACCCCAGTCTCTCTCTGGGTCTGGCTTTTATCCCTACTGACAAAGACCACACCCGACAAACAGCAACCAGGAGCAGCAGGGGGAAGCACCAGCAGCCTTTTTCTTTCTCAGAGTCCCCAGTCTCTCTTTGAGTGTGGCTTTTATCCCACACCTGGAATTAAAACAAAAACATCTTTATGTATAACATAGAACTTTCACAACAGTCTACCCACAGCACCAGGCTTACAGGCACAGTATGTGGCCACACCCAGTGTCTTAGGGTTTCTATTGTTGCTAAGAGACATCATAACTGGGCTGGAGAGATGGCTCAGATGTTAAGAGCACTGCTTGCTCTTCCAAAGGTCTTGAGTTCAACTCCCAGCAACCACATGGTGGTTCACAACCATCTATAATGATATCTGGTGCCCTCTTCTGGTATACATAATAAATAAATAAATCTTTAAAAAAAAAAAAAAAAAAAGAGAGAGAGACATCATGACCACGGCAACTCTCATAAAGGTCAGCATTCAATTTGGGCTGGCTTACAGCTTAGAGGTTTAGTCCATTATCATCATGGCAGGAAGCATGGCACTATGCAGGCAGACATAGTGCTGGAGAAGGAGCTGACAGTTCTACGTCTAGATCCACAGGCGGCAGAAGGAGACTGTGTGACACACTGGGCATAGCTTGAGTATCGGAGACCTCAAAGCCCACCCCCACAGTGACACACTTTCCTCCAATGAGGCCACACCTACTCCAACAAAGCCACACCTCCCAATAGTGCCACTCCCTATGGGACAAGCATTAAACACATGAGTCTATGGGGGGGGGGGGCATTCCTATTCAAACCAGTACACCCAGCTTTCTACTTGCGTACTGGGATCTGAAGTTCGGTTCTCTTGCCTGATCAGCAAGCATTTTTACCTGAGTCATCTCTGCAGTTCCTCTTGCCCTACTTCTTAATCAGATTTTTATACAATTAAAAAAAAAAAAAATCAATCTCAAAATCCATATGGAATCACCAAACCTCTTAATAAATAGCTAAAGTAATTCCAAGAACCGAAGAGCTGAAAATATCACACACCTTGATTTAACACTATGCCAGGAAGCTGTAGCCTGGAAGCAGCTCTTACTGGCACCGTAACAGACATGGAGTACTAGAAGGAAATAGAGAACTGGAGACAAGTCCGAAGCGGATGCTCAACTGATGGTTAACAGAGCATCAAGGGAACACAGTGGGGCCTGCAAACTCTATTGACCCCATTCCCTGGCTGGGACCCTGGACTACACAGTGGAGAAAAGGGAGTGAGAAGCAAGCATTTCTCTTTCTCTGTCTCTCTGCTTCTGACAGTGAGTACTATACAGCCAGCTCCTTCAAGCTCTTGCCACTTTGGTTTCTCTGCCAAAATGGACTGCGTCCTTGAATTATGTCTTAGTCACTTTTCTATTGTTGTGAAGAGACATCATGACTGAGGCAACTTAAAGGAGAAAGGGTTTATAAAGGGGCTTACAGAGTGTGTGACCATTATAGCAGGGCAGCAAGGAGAGAGAGAGAAAGAGAGAGAGAGAGAGAGAGAGAGAGAGAGAGAGAGAGAGAGAGAGAGAAGCTAACTAGGAATGGTGTAGACTTTTGAAACCTCAGAGCCAACCCCAAGTGACACACCTCCTCCAAGAAAGCCACAGCTCCTAATCCTACCCAAAGAGTCCTACCAGCTGGGGACCAAGCATTCAAATATATGAGCCTATGGGGAGCATTGTCATTCAAACTACCACGCACTGTGAGTCAGAGTGAGCCTCCTTTCCTTTAAGTGGCTTTGATCACAGCAACAGAGGAGAAGCTTAGATGAATGCCCATAGTGGCTCCTTCCTGTCGTGCTGCCTCTGGGGAGGCAGAGGCAGGAGCTCGGGGCCAGCTGGAGCTGTGGGAGAGCCTACCTCAAGCAAGAACAAGATCAGCACTTGTAGGGAAAGGTGAAGGATAGAGCAGGTGCTGAAGGCTGCCTGTGATGAGGGCCTGATAAAATGCTGGCTCACACTGGACCCTGGGGTTGGGGGGGACAGGGGGGTGGCAGCATAGTCTGTCCCAGTAGTGTCAGGTTGGGTGGAGATGACCTTTAGATGCCTGCCTTGATCCTGTGTTGGTTGTAGAAAGACATTTAGGAAGGGTCACGGAGCTTGGTGTGGTAGAGGCAGTCTGTGCTACGACTGTCAGCTTGAGGAACAAGTCCAGCCTTGAAGAGAGACTTGAGTGCCTGGTGTCAACGATGATGCAAAATTTCCCATCTCTGCACTCTGCTGAGAATTTGGGTGGGTGTGAAATGACATGAAAAGCAGGAAGATTGCTTTTTAGACAAGTTAAGTTGTTGGGTGTGGTCAGAGAATATGATAGGCAGGCTTTTCAGCCCACAGGGGATTCTTCATAGAGCGAAAGGAGATACTGGTAATTGTCTTTAGATAACAGGCACAGACTGTGGTAGGGAATGAATTATGCTTAACCCTCCTCCCAGTGCAATGGATATCTGGAGACAGGGCTTGGGGAAGAGACTGCCTTAGATGGACGGGGCTTCTGATCTTATAGAAGAGAGAGTCGGGGCAAGAGTTGAGAATGAAAGCTAGAGAGGAGGGAGCTGTGTGCATGCACCAAGGGAAGGGCACGTGACTATACTGTGAGAAGTTGGCTATCTACAAGCCAGCAAAAATCGCCTCCCCCCTCCCTGCCCAGAACCCGTCCATGCTGGCACATGTGTGTCATGCATGGTATGCACAGGGAGGGCCCAAAGGACAGCTGGCAGGAGTTGGCTTGTCTCCTTTCACTGTGTAACTTTCAGTGGTCAAACTCAGGTTGCCAGGCTTGTGGTAGCTACCTTTACCCCCCCACCCCCCCCACTCCGCCATCTTGCTATCTCCTTATTATTATTAGCATATATTAATTGTACAAAAAAATAGGCCTGATTATGGCATTTTCAGACACATGATATACTTTGGGCATATCCTTGCACCTTTCTACACCTGGTGTTAGCCTAAATTTATTGTTCTTAATAGTGAATAAGGAGACCCTGACACCCTGTCTCACTCTCAGCTTTCCCATACCATTGCTCCGTGTTCTCACTACTAGGGCGAGTGCTCGGCACAGACCTAGGAAGCAGAGAGGGCAGAACTGTTTTGGCTAAGGAAAAACACTTTGAAACTGAAGTGATTTAGGGTGGTGGTTAAAGCCATGCAAGGCAAGAAGAGCTATGTGAGGTTTGACTGGCATCAGAGAAGTCACCAACTCCTGTGACAGATAATGCCTGGCTCCTTGCCAGCCCTATTCCGCCATCTGCCTGCTATCGGTGCCCTCTTGCTGTCCAGTGATGTAGGACATGGCTTAGATGGGCAGGGAGGAGAGGAGAAAAGGGGCAGCAGTTAAAACGTCATCTGCTCAGACGGAAATCCAAGAGGGACAATTTACCACAATGTGTTTTAGTTAAGGACAGAGAGAAAGTGAAGGAGTTGTATTTTCTAATCAGAGAAATGCTTCAGTTACTGAAATGCAAATGGATTCATTGGGAGGAAAACCAATGTTAATTAGGTCACTATGATACATTAAGAAGAAAGTAGGAACATGTTTGCCACGTTAGAGCTCCTGTTTGCTCGTGGCAAAGAAAGTTTGTATAACAGAGATGCCTGAGTCCACAGCTGAGCATTTATAGCTCTGTGAATTCAGTGACAATCCAGTTCTAGAGGAAACACCACCTTCGTATTGCAAAGCAGATATTTTTAACAGAGAAAGAACCTTGCTTGTGCTCAGGGTGTGCTAGCCTGCTTTAAGCAGCCCACCTCTCCTGGAGGAGATGCTAGCCTGCTTTAAGCAGCCCGCCTCTCCTGGAGGAGATGCTAGCCTGCTTTAAGCAGCCCGCCTCTCCTGGAGGAGGTGCTAGCCTGCTTTAAGCAGCCCGCCTCTCCTGGAGGAGATGCTAGCCTGCTTTAAGCAGCCCGCCTCTCCTGGAGGAGGTGCTAGCCTGCTTTAAGCAGCCCGCCTCTCCTGGAGGAGATGCTAGCCTGCTTTAAGCAGCCCGCCTCTCCTGGAGGAGATGCTAGACTCAAAGGGATGTTTTCTTTCACCTTCTGTGAACTGTGAATGGAGGAGACTATATGTTCCTTTAACGTTAAACAGCCCCTAAGGCCACCAACAAAGCATTGTATGTGCGGTGTGGTGTACAAAATACAGGGCGACCTTGACGACCTTTTGTTGTGGTGGAGACTGTCATTTTAGCTTGAGAATTTAGTAGGTAGTGTACAGATGTGAAACGTTTTCTGCCCCCGCGTGGCTAAAAGTAATTCTGCAGTGTTGGCTTCACTTTTAAATTACAAGGGGGAAAAGGCACAGTTATTTTTGAAAGTGTGAAAGTTATGTGACACACTGCCATAAATAATTACTTCTATTGCATATTTTACAAAAAAGGAACAATAGATTCTGCTTTATTAACCACAATATACCAGTGCCTAGAAATATGGGCAAGGAGTAAAATCAATTTTGGGATATTTTTCCTTCAGGATTAAAATAATATTTTTTACTTCCAGAATGAGAATGCTAATTTGATACCAATCTGGTTATAATTTGGTTTCATTCCTGATCCTAAGAGTGATTTTCCTGTTTGGCTCCTTTCATATTTTGGTTCCTATATTGAGGATGAGGATATGGGTAATAATTCTTAAGATTATCTGCATCACATTAATTGTTGTGAGAGGAAAATGCTATGATGCTGTCTACGGGGGACTTTTATATTGGTTGTCTTTGGATGTCTTTTGGGCTAGTTGCTAACAGAATTTTCAGAGATCAAGTGCAAAGTTTTCAATTCTAATTGACCTTAATATGAAACAGACAGGAAGTAATGTAATGATGTAATGAATTAAGTTATTGGGAAAAATGTAAACTAGTTTTCAAGTTCAAAAGTTTTGTGAAACAGCACGTAAACAGTCATAGATTTTCCTTCCTCCCTCCTTTCCCCACTTTCCCCTTCCCCCTCCTCTCTCTCTTTCTTTTTTGAGACAGCATTTCTGTATAACCACTCTGGCTGTCCTAGAACTCAGTTTGTAGACCAGGTTGGGCTCAAATTCACAGAGATTCTCGCCCCCCCCCCCACCTCCACATGCTGGGATTAAAGGTGTGCACCAGCATGTGCTCCACTTCATGCTGCTGGGTCAGGACACACAGCTGCTTTATTTTCATTGCTTTAATGCCTAGCTCCATTTCCTGAATAAGGTCTGTAACAGACAGCAAATCATCCAGAGAGTGCAAGACCCCTGTAGGTAGAAGTCACCTCTAGCCTCTGCTCCACCATCCTACCTGTCAGCCACTGAGGTTTCCAGTACCGCGTGGGACCAGCTGAAGCAGAATGTTACTCACCAAGAACACTTTGGGAGCTTAGTTGGTAAAGTGCTTGCCTTACAGGCACAAGGTCTACAGTTCATGGCTGCCCACTTGTCATCTTGGCACTGAGGATGCAGAAACAGGTGGATCTCTGGGGCTTGGCCTACTTGAGTTTCAAGAAAGAAAGACAGGGTGGGGGCAGCAAACAAACACAAACCCTTGGCATCTGAGGCCTTTATATGCATATACACATGTACATGCATACCTGTCTGTACATGCATGTGTATGTGTGCACACACGCTCGAGTGTGTGTGTGTGTGGGTACAGATAGATATACACCCCAGAATACTTGTCTACTGGAGAAGAAAAAGCATAGTTGCTCTTTGATGGTGGAAGATAACAATGGCCCCCTTCTGCTTATGTGGTGCGGTGCCTCTTACCTGAAGAGGTGGGCTCACTTTTCTGCTCTACAGTTGGAAGCCTCAGAAAAGGGATAAAGTAATGCTTTCCCAGAATCATTTGTCCATTCTCCCTCTGTTCTTCCCTCCTGCTCTTCCTCCCCTTCCTTCTTGTCTCCCATCTCTTCCTCCCTTTGACATCTGTGTATGGTGTTTTAAAACACTAAGGATTTAACTTTGGGCTCCTGTATTTTTTTCCTCATTGATGCGTAAGTCAGCAGATGTTTCCTGCGTGCTCATATGTTAGAGAGCTGGAGGGCATGCCATCCCATGCTGGTGGGCAGGGCAGTGGGTGGAGCCATCGCATGCTGGTGGGCAGGGCAGTGGGTGGAGCCATCGCATGCTGGTAGGTAGAGCTGTGGGTGGAGCCATCACATGCTGGTGGGCAGGGCAGTGGGTGGAGCCATCGCATGCTGGTGGACGGGGCAATGGTGGGGAGGAGAGTGTGACCTTTAAGGCAGGTTGATATCAGGTGAACCAGTTTGTTGGCTCCTGTTTCTTCAGACAATTCTTTCTAAGCCCCGTTCTCATGTATAGAAAGTGTAAGAGAATAGTATTAAACGTTAAAACAGACGGAATCACTATAGCAACAAATAGTCACAAATCTTAGGAGGGAACGAATGAATTAAATGGTTCCTAATAAGGGATTATTGGGACCTCCAGGGAACATTTGGAAGTGTCCAGGGACATTTTGGGTTTATCACAATTGTAGAGTGGTCCCATTGGCACACAAAAGGTAAAATCTATAGATAGAAACTATGTGTACTGCCGAACAACTTGCAATGCACAAACAGTGGTTCACTGTTGTCTAGCGAATGAGACCATTAAGATGTGATATGTATTTTATATAGCAAGGGAGAGAGCTTGTAGAAGTCTCCCAGTCAGTTAGCCACATTTTTTCCTGTTTTTTCCATGGTAATGGTTGGGGCCACATCCTGAGACAAGAGGACTACATTATTTCCTTGTTCTATTTGCACATGATAGTGGCAGTTTGCACAAAAGAGGAAATCACTGGTTAGTGTTTGAAGACAAGTTTCTTTGGGATAGAGAATTCCTTTGCCTTGCCTCTGTTTGTGCTCCTCAAAAAGAGGCGTGGTAGCTTGCTGAGGCCCAGTGGAGAGGAAGATGGCCAGAAATCAGGTCCCTGTTCACTGAGTTCTCACACCAGCTCAAGGACTTTTTATTTTTTTTTTAAACACATTTTTATGTGAGAATAAGGAAGTCCTTCTTGGTTGGAACAATGTTATTTAGGTGTTCTGTTGCATGCATCTGCATCCAAATTTGACCGCTCTCCAGGGATTTTGATAGGTAGGAAACAGGTTTTCCCGGTGAAGAGATTTACATAGCCACCCAGGAGCCAGCACGCTCACCTTCGGGCCTATTTCATTTCTTTGGTCACAGTTATGTGAGCACCGACCTTTCATTTTTCTCATAAGAAATTGCCCCGGAGTCAGGCCACTTTTTCCGTTCCCCCCGCCCGCCTCAAGGTCATTGTCATAGCATGATGAATGAAATGTGGTGCTGAGACCACGTAGAAGTCACTTTCATGAAAACCGTCACTGTACTGGAGCAACCTAACCCCAGCTTTCCCGGAGCCTCTGTCCTCTGCTCCCCTTCACCGGCTGCCTGGGATGTAGGGTGGCACCAAGTCAGGCAGGTTCCCTGGGAAGGGAAGTGTTTGGACAGAGGGCTGAGTGTGCGTGCGTGTGTGCATGTGCTCTCGCGCCTGTCTCCTTTCTATATATTTTTTCTGTTGTAAAAAGCCAGTGTTTTGAGGAAATCCAGGATAACTCGCTTGAGAGACTGTGATTGCTTAGGAATCTTCCCAGCACTCAAATGGCTAGTGAGAAACATCCATTGTCTATAATCAAAGTGGATGGTTACTTAAAATTATGCTAGAATAAATCTGCTGCCACGGTTCTTAACCTTGTTGACATCAAAACCTCTTCTGATGGGGCCAGAGAGGTGACTCAGCTGTTACGAGCACCTGGTCTTGAAGAAGGTCTGGGTTCTTCTGACCTCCACACCCACACACACCCACACCCACACACACCCCACACACACCACGTATACACTTTAAATAAACCAAGAAATAAATATCTCTGTTAATATTTCCAACAACTCTGAACTCTCCAGAAAGATCTCCGGACTGGCTAATACTTCAGAGTAAACACCCCCTAGAAGCTCTCAGCACTCCTAATGAGCATTAATCCTTCTGCGGGGCCTGGTTTTGAGAGTCTGTCCAGCTTGCTGAAAACTGTCTTCCGCCCTTGCCTCTCATCCTGCATCTCTCCCATGCCAGTGGAACCCAAGGGGGCAGCCAGCCTGAGAGGAAGCACAAAAACTGGAGGAAAACTCCTGAGTCACCCACACTGTCGTCTCCAAACTCAGGCCTCAGCATGGCGGGTGGGTGGGGTCGTGAGTGGACGAATGGACTCTGAATGCCAACTGAGATATTACGATAGGACTAAGGCTTTGTATGCATGTATGCATATATATTTTTCTAATTTTGAGTCTCTTTTATTATACACAGAAAAATTATAGTTGAGTATATTTATGGGGTATAATGATGTGCTATTTTTTTGTAAGGTGGAAGTATTAAATCAAGTTAATTATATGTGATTTTTTTTTTTTTTTTTTTTTTTTTTTTACTTAGAAAGGCCAAAGTGGGGCGGCTAGAGAGATGGCTCAAGTGGTTAAGAGCACTGACTACTCTTCAGGGAACCCAGGTTCGAGTCCCAGCATCCACATGGTGATTCAAAACAGTCAGTAACTATGCTTCCACATGGTGACTCAAAACAGTCAGTAACTCCACCTCCAGAAGATCTGATGTCCTCTTCTGGCCTCTGTCAGTGCCAGGCATGTATGTGGTACACAGACATACATGTAGGCAAAGCACATGTACACATAAATAAATAAAACCTGGTAAGGATATGAAAGACAGAGACCTGCTAGTTTTAAGGAGCAAAGTTCATAGCATCTGGTAAGTTTCCAGCCATGACCAGGGAAAGGTTTCTGTGTACTGTCTTCTCCATCCTCCTCTTTCCTCGGTGTAGTCAAGTGTGAGAGTGCTTACCTTGCACGTGCCAGGCCATGCCTTTGTTTTCCAGTACCACAAGGCTATACACAGAGGAACTGTCTAGTTTGAAGGAAGCAGAATAGACTATAGTAATACACAGAGCCCCCGGTGAAGAATTATTGAGGATTTCGTGACACATTTGTCAGCCTGTGCCTTTCTGGCTGCTGCGGCTCATCTTCTGCCTCAGCTCTATTCCCATGCCACCCCAAGCATCGCCTCAGCAAGGGCTCTCTGGCCTTACCTTCTGCCTGGTTTCTAGAGATTTATTTACTTTAACTTCTCAGTCCTGAGACCCCATAACTCGTGCATTCTGTGCACCCACAAAGTCAGCACAGTGTGGAAAGTAAGGTGTGCCACTTGCCTGAGCCTACTGAGCATGGCTGCAGCTACTGAGTGCTTTTCTGGTTGAGAGCAAGGGGATGAATTCTAAGATACCCTGGGCCAGGAGCCCACGGAGGGTACCCTGTGGCCCTTTCAGAAGCATTTCTCCTTTGCAGTGCCTGTAGGTCCATGGTGGGACAGGGCCTCCATGGCTTCTCAGATACGCCTGAGGCTTTTCACATCTGTTTCAATAAAGAGGTCCTCTCTTTCTTTTCTCTGTGTAAATCTCTTCCACTGCGCCTCCACCCCACTATTACTATTATTTATTTATTTATTTATTTATTTATTTAATTTTTTTACTTTCTCCCTGTCCAGGCTGTAGCTCTTCTTTGTACCAGGGTCCAATGCATCTCTGACTAAAGTGCACGATAACACTCATGTCCCAGGTATGTGTGATAATACTTATGTCCCAAGTGTCTGATAACACTTATGTCCCAGGTCCGTGTGCTAACACTCATGTCCTGGTTGTGTGTGGTGATAATACTCATGCCCCAGGTGCTTGTGATAACACTCATGTCCCAGGTGTTTATGATAACACTCATGTCCCAGGAACATGTTGTACCGTTTAGAACTTTCTTCCACCAGATAAATTAGCCCCTTGTTTTAAATTTTGGCTTCCTGTAGAGCCCTGAGGTATGGACACCGAGTGTGTAGTCCCATTCCTATCACTGTGTGCTAAGAGTGGCCTTTGACCTAATTTCTGATGGAATTCTCACCTGTGCCAGGGGGCAGATCTACAGTCCCCCAGGCTTAGGAGCCATGACCAGATCCCTCACAGCACTACAATCACAGAATCCTTGGTTTTGGCTCTTTCAAACTCATTCTAATGTCTGCCCATCTCTTGGCTTTGTTTCTAAATCTGCCTCCATATTTTTAGGTAAAGTTATAGGAATGGCTCTGTTCCTTAGTACCATGTTTCTGTATTGATCTCTTTAATGTTGCTGTAACAAATCTCTGAGGCTGGCTACTTTATAAAGAAGAGTGGTCACAGCACTGGAGGCTAACTGGGATAAACTGGCCTCTGGTGGGGGACCTCCTGGTGGATAACATATGCGTTAGTCAGCCTTCTGTCACTGTGACAGAATCACCTGGGGAAAGCAATTTAAGAGGAGGAAAGACTCTATTTTGGCTCATAATTTCAGAGGGCTTAGCTGGTTCAGAGCTGGCTCCATTAAGTTCAGTCTCATGACATGGGGGACAGGAAACAGAGAGTGAGAGGAAGGGCCTGGGCAGCCCGTGATAAACTAGGGCCCTCTTCCTCCATCACGCTATAAGCTCATTAACAGATGTGTTAGTCAGGGTTACTGTTGCTGGGATGAGACATCAGGACCAAAAAGCAAGCTGGGGAGGTTTATGCTTCCACAGCACTGTTCAAAGGAAGTCAGGACAGGAACCAAACAGGGCAGGAACCTGGAGGCAGAAGCTGGTGCAGAGGCTGTGGAGGGGTGCTGCTTCCTGGCTTGTTCAGCCGCTTCTTTTTATAGCACTCAGGACCACCAGCCCAGGCTTGGTACCATTCACAATGGGCCGGGCCCTCCCCCATCAGTCACTAATTAAGAAAATGCCCTACAGCCAGATTTTTGAGAGGTGTTTTCTCAATTGCGGCTCCCTCCTTTCAGATAACTCTAGCTGTGTCAAGTTGACACAAAACTATCTAGCACACTGGCTTAATTTATTGATGAGGTTGGTATCCACGTGATCCAATCACTGCACAAACAGTGAATTTTGGGGGCGCGTTCCATATTCTAACCGTATGAGACGCAATGTTGGGAACCTTTCTGTGCAGGAGTGAGTGAGCGATTTGTACGACTGAAAGCTAAAAGGGCAGGCAGAAGTCTTGGGCCTGTGTGACCTACAGTCTTGAAAACTCAGTCCTCTTCTTTAGTGCCCTTTGAGCATGGTACTCCCAGTGACCTTTGAACTCCCTCCTAGGCTCACATCTCCAGACTATCACAATGGGGACCAAGCCTCCCACACACAAGCCCTCTAGGGTCATGTTTAAATCATCTCCAAACTGTAGCATCAGGCCTGGGGCTCTGTGAGACTACACACGCCACAGGTTCATGAAAGCCACTCAGGGCTGAGCAACAAAGGCCAGCAGATGACAGGCTGGCGGTGGGCCTGCCGGAGCTCTCTGGAAGCCAAGTGTTACGGTCTGGATAGTTTAAGCTTGTTCGTGGACTGGATGTTTGGTGCTAGTTTTGGAGTGTTGTAGGAGGTAATAGCAGGTCTCACCTTCTAGTGCTATTATAAGATACCTCAAACTGGGTGGCTTATTTACAAAAGAGGGGTTAACCTATGGTTTTGGAGGTTCAGGAACATGATGCTGTAATCTGCTCAATGTTGGTGAAGCCTCGGGGAAGATGGCACCATAGGAGTGGGAGGATGGCAACCAGGAAGAACTCAATGGATCCAATGAGGCCTGCCCTAAGAGCTGAGAGAGCGAGGTGATAGAGAAAGTAAAGCCATCCTGAGATGCGTGTGCCAGAGTGGAAGTTGAACGACAGGAATGACTAAAGCGAACACTTAGGGGGGGATGAATTGCTGGCACAGCTGCAACGAATTAAAAGGCGAAGTTCTTAAGTCACAAGAATGAAAGCCTCTGCTCTCTTCAGCCTTGGTGTTCTTGTGGGTTCTGGGGTGTGTGTGTGCGTGCGTGCGTGCGTGCGTGCGTGTGTGTGTGTGTGTGTGTGTGTGTGTGTGTCAGGGAGATTGTAAGACTTCTGAGTAGTTCCTTGGGACACCTAAGCTCAATAGTGGCCTTTCCTGTTCTTGTGTGACCAGTGTATCCTGTCTTCTTTATGTCCCAAGTGGTTACTGGAAAGGTGGCCCGAGCCTTTCTTTCGGGCATGAGAGGCAGTAGGAAGAGAGAGAGCAACATGTAGGCCCTGAGATCGGTTATGAAGGCAGAGTGAAAGCCTGTTTCAGCTTCTGGAGCGATTCAGCAGAGGTGGCAACTCCCTAAGACTGTATGAACATCTTTCTTTAATGCGAGTCATGCTTTGCCAGCTGGGACGCTCTGAGAAAGGGACAGACTGGTTTTTTTTAGATTACCATTTGCCTTTCCCACCACTGAGGTTTGTGTGTGTGTGAGGGGTAACTGGGGGGGGGGGGGGGGGAGGCAGAGAAAAGAGTTAAACTGTTCTATTCCAGGCCCGCAGGACAGCCAGTGGTGAGGGACGGAACAGTTTGCCTTGAATATGAGGTTGGTGTCTTTACCGGGACTTGACAGAGTTTTTTAATATCAAGAAGTGACCAAGGAAGTTAAGGCATCTGTCCAGGGTATCGTTAATGGATCTTTACCCAGCAGGAGTGGGAGAGTCACAAGACCCAGTGGAGGCTGATGAGAGAAAAAGAAAATCATTTCCTGTGGGTCCCCCGTGGAGTTGAAGTTGTTCAGAAAGCCTGTTACACCTGATGAAGGCTTTCATATTCTTAGGGCTAAGGCTGCGTCACCGTGCATTTGTGTCTGGTTCCACTGCTTTTGTAAATTGCTCGTTGAGGAGTGGCCAGATGGTTTCCCACCAAACAAAAGCCTTGGAATTTTAAATGAGGGCCAAAGTGGGTACTGGAGAGGTGAGTTTCTGAATACAGACGCAAGAGACATGAAATGTGTCAGCTCACAGTGGTCTCCTATGTCTCCCTATGAACTCAGAGTTTCCTTTGTCTTGTAAAATTACACAGAAAGGTGTCTGGTCTTAAGTTCCAATCTGTCACAGATTCACCAACAGTGACACAGAGAAGAGAAATCACTTAAAAGCACGTTCACAAGTGACTGTGGTACCTTGGCCCACTTACTTATCAATCAACTTTCACCTTGTTATCTGTCAGGTCACCCTTCTATTTTATTTTTTAAACAAGTGTTAACTGTGTGTGTGTGTGTGTGTGTGTGTGTGTGTGTGTGTGTGTGTGTGTGTCTGTCTGTCTGTCTGTCTGTCTAATTAGGAAATTTCATTGTGACATACAGGAAGAACCCCAGTGTAGTATAGAGATATGTATTTATACAAATTTTTTTTGTGTGATTTTTCCCCCCAGGACTTTCTCCCTGTGCGAAAGGATAGCAGTGAGGGCAGACTGAACCTCTTATCTGCATTTCTGGAAATTTAACCCAGAGTTGACCTGGGAAGGCAGCAGTTTGATGGGGCTCTGCAGACCCCAGGGAGGGCATTGTGCTGAAAGGGGGTGGGGTGGGGCTGCAGAAAGAACCCAAGGCGCTGGGCAGGGCTCTGCTTACGTGTGTCCTAGCCAGGCCCCATAGCATCATGGGAGAACAGGAGCTGCCTTGGAGAATAGGATGACTACATTTCTGCACTTTTGGGAGGCATTTCTTCACCAAATTAATATAGACTCGCCCTCCCCAGCTCTGTCCCCATAATTCCAGCTGGATGGGTGACCTGGAGGTGGAGCTGGGTGCTGGGGAGTAAGTGCCAGGTTCAGGCAGGCTCCCCGGAAACCTAGTGAGACAGAGGCAGGGAATGCTCAGTGATGGATGGGGGTGTGGGGTGGGTGGGGGTGTGGGGAGGATGAGGGTGTGGGGTGGGTGGGGTGTGGGGAGGATGGAGGTGTGCATGATTTTACATTATGTAGCCATATGACTTCCGTCTCCCTCCCTCTCCCCTCCCCCCTTCCTTTGCCCTCCTTTCCTTCCCTCTCATTAGACAGAAGCTTCTTTACTTACAGTGTTGTTTTATTCTGACAGAAGTTACTTCAAGTTTACATTACAAGTATTCTTGACTCTGTTTAACAATTGTCGACATAACCTATACTGACGGGAATAATTGCTCTTCCTTGTCCACACCACAGAGCTGCTTAGGCTACAGGTCACAGCTTCATAGCATCCTGAAGGACAGGTTCGAGGTTCCTTATTTGTCTTGTTTCTCTTCCACAGCAACTGGTTCCGGGAACGCTCGTCTCCTTAAATGTAACAGGACAGTTTTTTCATCTATCAGAGCACTAGCAAGTGAAAGTACATAAAGATACAACCCATCCAGGTTGTGGAAGTACATGGCCTTAGCCTCAGCAGTTGGGAGGCAGAGGCAGGTGGATCTCTGTGAATTTGAGGCCAGCTTGGTTTACATAGATATTCCAGGCCAGTCAGCTCTACATAGTGAGATGATGTAAAAAAAAAAAAAAAAAAAAAATCATCTTAGTTACACTTTAGCTGAATTGGGTTGCAGTTGAAATGAGTGCCATTATGGTGGATTCTGGCTTTTACCCAGGGCTTACTATGGGACAGTCACAGTTCTAGGCCCAAAGAATATGGCAGTAGATAAAATAATGAGACTTATAGAAATGAAAGTCTATTAATGGTGACAGATCCAAAACATGTGAGTCAGATGGGACCAAGGTTCTCAGAATCAGTAAGCCGGGTGTACTCTGGGGCAGCTTCTATGATGTTGTGACAGACTCTGCAACCCCACCTCCTTCAGCCTGTAACCAAAGTCTAGAATTTTACTTTTCTTAACATATAGTCTCTGCTAGAAATAGCACTTTTTAATCTTATGTATAATGGACACTAATAAATACTTGTTAGGTAATACTAAGAATGGTTGTAGAAGGATTTATTTATAAGAGGAGATGAAGAAAAATTCGATTAAAAGTTGGGCAAGAATGGTAGCTTACTTGTGGCGGAGCACCTGCCTAGCACGCGTATGGCCCGCATCCCATCTCCCACACTAACCCCAAAAATATTGTTGGGAGAAAAAACAACAAACAACCCTGCATTTGCCACATGTTTGAGATGGTGGTGTCATCTGAACCAGTGAACAATTCTCTCTCATGGGACTTTCATTTTAGAGGGATGGGACACTGAACAAACAGTACATCACAACTTAAATCTACAATCTTGTCACTGCATGGACTTAGTGTAGGGCCACGTGTGGCTTAGTCTCCTTCCACCCGTTCTTGAAGAGCCCTGACTGTACATGGGTTTACTTACTGTGATGTTGCCTTTGTTGTCCCCCCACCCTGGCCCCCCCAAGAAGCTAGCTTTTTCAGCTGTCCATTTTGGCAGTACGGGATGCGCAGTTTTAATTCCCTGCCCATGCAACTGACCGGCTTTCCTACACTTACCTTGGTTGCTTTTGACCAGGACACTGGCTTTCCTGATGTTGGCAGGTCATGGTGTAGAGCGACTCACTGGCGGCCAGTGAGTGCAAGGATCTCTGGAGCAAACCCCTTAGTGTCCTGGGGTTGCTTCTGGTTGTCGTTCTCCCAAACCTTTGGGGTAGACTGGGAACACGGCTAAAGGTCCCCGCCGCCATGTTGGCGCGTGCCCTGGGGCTTCTTCCCTCTTCCGTAGTCCTCCCAAATCTCAGGGGCAGGTTGGCTGCCGAGTGGGGCACTTTGTTGGCAGGGGCTGGACTCATTTTAATAACATTCTTTGCACCCCAATCTTTTAGTTCTTGAAAACTGAGACTTCTTTCCTTTTCCCCTTTTGGGATTTCTCCAGGCTATAAGTAGAAACAACAATTAAAATAATTTATTATCATTACAAGCCATAGATTTAAACCCTAAATTAACTTAAATCCAGACTTTAATCTGCAGACCTGCTTTAGCCATAAACAAAGTTTGTGTTCCTACATGCAGAATTTTAAAATAAATAATTTGTATTAAGCTTCCTAAAGCAATCTAGTTTCTCTGTCCCTTGACTATTATAAGACAACTATAAAATATTAATAAAAAATATATAGTGAGTGCAGCAGTATGTTCAGGCAGCAGGAATATAATGAAGTATTAAAATGAGGCAAAAGTTTTTTTTATTGCAGTTATTCTCTTTCAGGTTTTTGATTCATATTGTTTATGGAATATTTTTATATGTTTGTATTATGACTTTAGAGAAAACTTCCATTCCCTCTGCACGCCTCCCCACTCCTCTCGTGCCTTCCGCCGCCATTTCACCTCTCCCCTGTAAAGGCCACATGTACCGGGACTGGATCTAGCCTGGTCTGTGTATGGCCCTGGGGAGTCCCATTGAGCTTCTTTCTGAATATGCCTTCATATTCAGAGTTCCACTCTAAAAACATGTTTCAAAAAGCTAGTTGCACTTTAATTAGACTGTGAATTGCGATTTCACTGAAAAGCCAAAGTTGGCTTGTGAGTTATGGTACCTCCAACAATCTGACTTTATGGGAGCTACATAAAGTGCACCGAATGTTTAGTTAGATTTGGTTCTACCCTAAACATGAAAAAAATAATTATTTTCTGATTATACTCAGGGTGATACATACTAACCAGAAACTTTGCAGAACATATGAATACTGAGAATAAACATAACTTGCAGTTCCCTCATCTTTTGAGGATTTAAAGATATCACAATGTTTACCAGCTCTTAACTGCTAAGGATAAAATACAAATGCTTTACTTGTTATGCATGCTTCTAGCTGAAATGCACCCAGATGTTATTTCTAGATCTCTTTGTTGTAAGCATGCACCTCTGGGTCAACTGATATGTGTCAATTCACCTTTTACTTGCTAAATAGTACACACTGAGTGCAGTATACTTGTCAGTAGAGACACCAGGCTGACTGCCATTGTGTTAAATTTTACAAAGTGACACCATATATTGCCACAGAAATATGTATGTGACAAGCTAAAATGTGACAGAAAACCAAAATCCAAAATAAAACAAAGCACAAACTTACATATTACGTATTCTTTACTAAAGTATTAGATTCACGACAAATAGTATGTGTGCAAGCATATGTACTAAATGCCAGTTATATTAGTGTGTACACACAGAATAGCAGTTCTGTTAATGTGTATGGATAGGATGTAAATTATATTAGTGTGTAGTATAGAACGTCAGTTATATTACTGTTTACATATAGAATGTTAGTTATATTTGTAGATTTTAAAACTTACCTGGGAATATTTGCCATAATTTTCTTTGCTGTGAAAATGGGGCATTAGTACTTCATCTGTACAAAAGATGTTTGCTGTTAATAAGCTTGAAGTTGCTAAAGTCAACAAAATGAATTGTTTTGACAAAATAATTTCCATTCTGTCTAAATCCAAAATTGAGTTAATCTGTTCAGCCTGGTGTCTATGACTCTGAGAAGGGACTCATGGTGTTTTTATACTGTAACAATAAATTCCACGTATTTTAAGTAGTAATGTTAATTAGTGTGTATCTAAAATATGCATGTATGGAATGTGCTTAATTCATTCTTCGGGGACAGCAATGTTTGTGTTTGCAAATCCATTGACTTTGAAAAGAATTTTCCTCATTATGGAGGCTCTCCTAATTAGGTAAGATTGGGGCAACAGTCATTAAGATTCCAAACAAACAGGGTGTTTTATTTCTCTGAGCTTAAATGAGAAATCTTTTGTTTTTGGTGCTTTTGTTAGTTTTTGAGGGAAGCTTAAAAAGAAAGAAAGAAAAAAAAAAAAAACTCAACACACACTAGCTGGGATTTAAAAAATTCAGATAAAAGAGTTAGGCATGGTACTTTCAAAATGTCAAACAAAATTAAGAATGTGAAAAAAAATTACAAGTCACATAGCACTGCAATAAAATACCATGAATTAATTGTTTTTGGAAACTGTTGTTCAGTCATTATAAAGCTCTAAGAGGAAATGTCAGCTGTCACATGGAGGATGAGCAGCAGAGCACACATTCAGGAGGATGGGCAGCAGAGCATATGTTCAGGAGGCGCTGCAGGACGCAGCGCAGCCTCTTAGTTATTTGCCCTAAGAGTCTAATTTGGCAAATGCAAATAAATCACCAGGATTTTATTTCTATAAAGACACCACATCCTACCTTCCTGCTCAAAGTCCTTAAGTAAAAAAATCTAGCAGGGGACAAGTTCGTCACACACATGCTCAGTTTGTTGCTCCCAGAGCCCAAATTATTTAGGTTATCTCACAGGCACACCGACATCCTGGCATTAAAAGAGAATTTATAGAAATAAATGTGTATTTACTGAAATGCCACAGTGAGTTTCTTTTGGAGTAGCTGGCTGGCATTCTTAAAGACCCTCCTTATTACTAGACCCATTGTGGCAGAGAAGCCACTACTGGTCCCATCAGACCTTTGGCCCTCCCAGGGGACCTCACATGGGGCTCCATCAGCTTCCAGACATCTATAGTTGCTCTGTGTTTTCTCTGTCTGTCTGTCTGTCTGTCTGTCTGTCTGTCTGGTCTCTCTCTCCTCTCTTTTCTCTTTTCTCTTCTCTCTTCTCTCTTCTCTCTCTGTCTCTGTCTCTCTCTTTCCCTCCCCCCTCTCTTTCTTTCTCTGTCATTCCCCCCTCCACAACCTCCCTACAGAACTTGAGGCGTGGGATGGCAGAAGTGAAGGTGTTTCCTCCCAAAGGTCTCTACAGTAAGCCAGAAATTTGAATAGCAGCAGGTAAACTCTCCACGGCTTTAATACTGCACTTGCCTGTGACCTCTCTTAAGGCAATTGACTTCAGCCGGTTTCATTTGTTTTGGTCTGTGGTGGCCAAGAATCCCCACAGTAGGAGGCAATTAATTCAATTCATAGTCTTGTGTTAATTTTGTAATGCTGTTATTGGATTATTTGAGTTTAATTTCCCTTAGGATTTGGTACACTTCTCTTCCAAATTGTTCTTTTGTAAAGTGCTGATGGAACTTCCCTTTTTGTGGTCAGTAGATCCAAACTTTTGAGAAATGGATGAAGCAAGGGGCAAGTTTTGTTAACCAAGTTCACATCCTGGAAAAAGTTAAAGGCACCAGCCAAGGTTTCCAAAATTTGGTTTGTGTCCAGTCTGTTTCAAAGAATGTGGCCGGTGGTTTCAGTGGTACCCGGGGAGTTGGCAGTGTGTTAGAGGTTATTCTAGGTGACATCTCGAGGAAGCTGTGTAATTAACTATCCTCCTGTCTCACCAGGTTAGGGTTCCATGTCTGAAATGCAATTATAATAATCCTATTAAAATGGGCATTGGCTGCTTTCCACCATATTTTTTGTTTAGCATTGAGACATTTAACAGATAGAGAACCACACTGCAGGACATACAAAGTATGTACCTTTAGTAAAACATACCACTGGATACATGCACATGGGTTTAGTAGTCTGGGGCTTGTTGGTGAGATATGCACACATACAAATTTTTTTTTTCTTGCTAGCTTGTGCTATGTAGGTACATGTTTTACTTTTAAGTTCTATTTTAAGAAAACATTGGGTGTGTTCATGCCATGGCACATGCATGGAGGACAGAGGACAACTTGGCTGTAGTCAGTCCTCTCTTTCTCCCATTTAAGTCCCGGTCAACCAACTCAGGTTGTCAGACTTGGCGGCAAGTGCCGCTACCCCCTGACCCATTTCACCCACCCCAGGGGATTCATTTTTTAAAGGGAAAAAGCATGCACTAGGGATGAGGCCACACAGCCAAAGAGAGAGAGGTTTGCTGGGTGGTCTCTACGGCCTCACACCGGTAGATTTGGAGCCAAGCCACAGTCGGTAACTTGTACATTCAGTACCATTGGTCCAGTTAGCTGAGCCAGAATCTCCCATGACATCCCTAGCTGTTCCCTTCCATTTGCTCCCACACGCCACGATACAGCTCACTACATTGTCTCTACATTTGAGCATTGTGCTCAAATAGTAGGCAATGCTTTTAAATAGTCATTGCATGCCAAGAACTGTCTTGAGTACTATGTAAATTTACTAGCTATTCTTTTTTTAATAGTCTCACCAACTATTTTTCTCTCTCTCCCTCATTCTGTGGGAACAACAGCTAAGGTTCAGAAAGGGAGATCAAGTCATATATATATAGGTCTCAGAACTAGGATTTGAAATGCAGTGTGGACACTAACATTATTCCAGTGATGTCCAGTGTCTTCTGATGTCTAAGTAGTTCTTAAGTCTGCTATTTTCCTCCCCAACCCCACTGCAGGCATCACTTACTCTCACCTAGAACATGCACTTGCCCACATGCAGGTACATGCTGGTGACGACAGAGGCCAGAGGAAGGGTCAGATCCTCTGCCGCTGGAGTTAAAGGCAGTTGCGGGCCACCATGTAGTGAGCCCTTAGTCCTCTTCAATACCGGCCAGTGCTCTTAATCACCGTGCCATCTCTCCAGTTGCCCCACCCGACCCCACCCCCTTCTCCACAACGCAATCATTTGTGACCTCCCCTAATACCTTCCAATGGCTTCCCATTTACCCCAGAATGACCCAGAAAGCCCTCTTTATAACCTGCCTTCCATTGGTTTCTCTGGCTTAATTGCACCCCCCCCCCCCATCTCTGCTTCACAACAACCCTTTCCCTCCACATGGCTGTGCTTTCTCTTGCCCCAAGCCCAGTGCTCATGCTCGCGAACCGAGTATCTGTCTACTTGTCTGTCTCTTTCTTACACACAGTAAGTGTTTGGGTCTCAGTGGAGGCATCACATACTGTGAAAATCATGCTTGGTGTTCAGCTTCAAGGGACAGCTCCTTTTTTCTTCACTTACCTCTGCTTGCCTCAGCCTATCTTGTCTCGTCCCCCCACACCCCCCAATACTGCTTCACAGACTCAGAGAGCAGACCCATACAAGTGTGTAGTGGAGTGTATTGTCTATTGCAAGGATTCTCAGGAACATTTTTGGTTTTGTTTTTCAAGACAGGGTTTCTCTGTGTAGCCTTGCCTGTCTTGGACCGAGTTGGCCTTGAACTCACAGTGATCCACCTGTCTTTGCCTCCCGAGTGCTGGGATTACAGGTGTGCGCCATTGTACCTGGCTGGAACATTTATTTCTAAAAGAATAAATACTTTTCATTAGTATTGAAAGGAAGTGGAAAGACAAAAGTGGTCTGTTTTCCAGCTTTTGCCATTTGTCCAGAATGTTCTCTTTACTATGAAAGAGAAAGCTCTTTTCTAGAACTTGTGTTGGTGGCTTATCTTGAAGTTGGCAGCTGCTAATACTCTCATGTTGGACGGTAAGACTTTCAGGCTGAGGTTCATCTCGTATTGAGATTCTTCCTTGATCAGTCAGATATGAATGAGTTGAATGTGAGCTCAGGTATATGGTAGAGTTTACTTTCAGTGCTGGGGTGGGGAATGGGGGGTAGGGTGGGGTGGCAAACCTAGTGCTTTATGCATTCCAGGCAAATCCTCTGCTGCTGAGTGGTACCTCCAAGTCTTTAGGTTTGCTCTGTTGTAGTAATCAACACGCCTTGAGAAAGTCAGTGTGCTCCAGCTGATCTGGCTGAGTTGATGGGTATCTGTTGTGTTCAAACAAAAAGGCACTACACAGCCCCAATAAGGGGTTCCTGACAGTGTTTTGGGGTCTCCCATGGGGTCACAGACTTGGGCAAAAAGGGCTTTTTGATGATCATCTTTCTGTGCCCATTAGATACTTTCTACCTGCTGGCAAGTACTAAACAGGAGGAATAAATAGTTCCTGTCAATGAGGAATTGAAGTGACCTGAGTTCAAAAGGTGTTGATCTATGTGGTAAAGTACTTAAACTAAGAAGTTGTTTGTGTGCCATGGGCTGCACATATTTTAAAGTTTTATGCTGAAGGGGCATCTCACTTCCCTCCGGTGCATGCTTTCTGAAGCTATGGGAGAGGTCTACTATAGGGTGGCCAATGTTAACATCCAAAGGAACCTGGCTATGGAGCCCATTTTTTGCCTCCAACCCAGCCATTTAGTTCTGGGCCATTTGTCATTTTCCAGTGTTTACTTCTCCCCACCTAAGCACAATCCACTTGCTGGGTTACACAGGAAAACTTATGGGTGTTAGACTCTTACTTTGTGTTTCATGTTTCCAAAGTATTGTGCAACCATCTGTTAACTTTTAGCCCTTTTAGAGCAGGGCGGGAGGTGCCACTACAACATAGTCATTTCACTGTTATGCATGGCAGAGAAAGGAAAAAATGCCTGTCTTTGCTCCAAATGAAAGCACCATATACAAACCATATACAATTATTACTCACAAATGTGATGGTAGTCCCTTTTCTTGGAGACTTATGAGTCTCTTGTTATAATGAACTTGTCATATTTTGATGGCAAGACCGGATTGATTTCTCAGCGTTCTCTATGACAGATGACAGTGCCAGGCCTGGGAAGGTGCTGAGGCGAGTGTGAGACAAAGATTATTTCTCCGTGTAGTGAGAGATGTTGAAATTCAACTCTAGTTGAAGTAACCTAAAGAATCAATTTGTACAATGCAGGAGCAGACATTAAATATTTATAAAAATTAATTCACATGATTTATTCCAGGAGACTGAATAACTTGCTGAACCCCCATGTTAGAAGGAGTTGGTTTTTAAAAAAAATTTTTTTTTATAAGAGCAATGTATTGAATAAACCTCTAGTATTAGATCTTCCAAGTAGTAGAATTTAAAAAATTTAAAACAATTTGCAAGGCTGATTAGGATAAAACCGTTACAGCTCTCCTATTTGAGCTTTTTTTTTTTTTTTTTTTTTTTTTTTTTTCAGTGCTTCGTTTTATTGACATTTTTTTCCTCTTGGGAAGAACGTGTGACTTTTACTAGCTTGGCATGGGATTCTGGCACTTCTTGCCAAAGACTCAAGAAAAATTCAGGATTTTTTACATGAAGGACAAAGACCAGATGTTTAGTAAAAAATAACACAGAGCTTTTACACAAAGGTAGGAAGTAGACAGTGTACTAGAATTATATTTGGCCTGTTTTGCTTTTCATATATATTTATTATTTCATATATATTTATTATATATATAATATATATTTATATATATTAAAACAACAAGCAACCATCTCAATATTCCAACTTGAGCAGAACAATATAATTTAAAGTTTAATGTATTAGCATATGTGTGCACGTGTGTGTGCACATGCATGCATTTACATACCACAGTGTACGTGTGAAGGTCAGAAGACAACTTTTAGGAGTTGGTTCTCTCCTTCCTCCTAGAGTTCTGGGGATCAAACTGAGGTGCTCAGGCTAGGGAAGCGTGTGCTTTATTCACTAAACCATTTTTTGGCCCTTAACCAAATATTAGCATGTGACTTTCTAATATTTTATTTTACTATGCTTTATTCAGATTGCATCCCAAAATTGTTATCCCCTCACTTGTATCTTCCTGCTCCCACCCTCCCTCCCTCTTCTGTCCTATTCCCCTCTTCTAGGCCTCTGACAGAAGGGGACCTCCTCTCTCACCATATGACCACAGCCTATCAGGTCTCATCTGGATAGCCTGTTTCCCCTTCCTCTGTTTGCTGCTGGGCCTCCCCACCAAGGCAAAGTGATCAAATGGGGGGAGCCCAGAGTTCATGTCAGAGGCAGTCCCCTCTCCCCCTACAACCTTAGGGAATGAGCTGTCCATTGGCTAGATCTGAACAGGGGAGGGTCTAGGTTTACTGCCTGCATTGTCTTTGGTTGGTTCAACAGTTTGTGCAGATGTCCTGGGTCCAGATCCGCCAGCCTTGATGGTCTCCTTGTGGGACTCCTGAACCCTCTGGGTTCTTCTATCCGCCCATTCTTCCATACCACTCCCACCTGAACTCTAGCAGCAAGTCTCAGCGTCTGTCCTGAATGCCCGCTGAATGGAGTCTCTCAGAGGACATCTATGTTTGGCTAATATTCACTTATAAGTGAGTATATACTATTTATGTTTTTCTGGGTCTGGAATACCTCACTGAGGATGATCATTTCTAGTTCCACCCATTTGCCTGTAAATTTCAAGATTTCCTTGTTTTTAATAGCTGAGTAGTATTCCGTTGTTTAATGTATCAGTTTCTTTATCCATTCTTCGGCTGAGGGATATCTAGGTTGTTTCCAGATTCTGGCTATTACAAATAAAGATGCTATTGTAAGGCCCCCTCTCTCAGCCAGCCTGAGAACGTGACCCAGGCAAGCTTGGGAAAATGACCTAAAAAGAATTGAAGGCCAGCTCAGCTTTAGTTTCTGAGATCAAGGTGGCCAACCGAGATAAACAATTTCAACTAAGGTAAACAATTACCATCTGGAAATTCTCTGAAAACTCCCCAACACCCCTCCCTGCAATAGCCAATAACATTTAGACAAGCACCCTTAGCGACCACCAGAGCCAATCCTGGCATAGGGCACGTAGCCTCTCCTAACCTTTGCGGTTTTAGCCTTTAAAAAAGTCTGTAACAGTGACTCCGGGGGTGTGCCTCCCTTGCTCCTGAGTGAGTGCCGAGGCCCCCTGACGCACGTCAGCAATAAACCTTGTGCCTTTGCATCAACACTGTGGTTCTCGGGTGGCCTCTCACGACGACCCCCCCCCCACCCGAGTGGACCCAAGGGTCCATCACTATGAACATTGTTGAGCAAGTGCCCTTGATGTATGGTGGGGCATCTTTCAGGCATATACCCAGGAGTGGTATAGCTGGGTCTTGAGGTAGCACTATTCCCAATTTTCTGAGAAAGTACCAGATTGATTTCCAAAGTGGTTGTACAAGCTTGCAGTCCCATGAGCAGTGGGGGAGTGTTCCCCTTTCTCCACATTCTTGTCAGCTTGTGCTGCCACTTGAGTTTTTTATCTTAGCCATCTAACATTTTATTTTATTTGTTCTTGTGGTATTTAGAAGTGTTCTGTTCTAGCTGGAGAAGGTGCCTTTAAAGTTATTAGCGTTAATTTTAAAAAGTGAGGCTTTGAATACTGTAGGAAGGAAGGACCCTGCCTAGCCTAAGCCTTGGGGTACCCTTTCTCCCTGGCTTAGCTGGGCTATCTCTGAGAATCTGTTGCTTAAAGCTACACTGATGTGAGCTGAGGAGGATGTTTACAAGCACAGCTAGTTTCCCATCTCAAACAGACATGGACGTAAGGACAGATGTGTAGCTACTCTGAAGGGGCATCATGACTAATGAGGACCTCCTAGATGCTCTTTCATCTGGGTGACTTTTTGGGAAATGCACATGACTGGGTTTTCCCTGCTGGTAGAGCTCCTATTCTGGTGGTGCTGGTGGGAGCTTCTGTAAAGGAGCTTCTTTTGGATAGGCAAGTCTAAGAGAGAGAGAGGCTATTTCCCACTTGAGAGGGTATAATAGAAGGAAACCAAACAAAGTTAGAGAGGGATTTAGTTTAGAGCAGCAGCCAGGCTTCGTTAGGCTCTGTCAGACGTGCATCTAGCTTTGACCACTGCAAGGGGGGTAACACTTCGTTGCTTTGACCCTCTTTCTTCTCCCTGCACTTTGGTGTTGGTCTCAAGTCAACATCTGGTTAAGGGCCTGCAAAAACAGTTCGGTGGGTACAGCATGCGTCTCACTAGCCTGAGCACCTGAGTTTGATGCCTAGAGCCCTAGGAGGGAGGAGAGCACTGGCTCTTGGGAGTTCTCTGTTCCTCATGCATACTGTCACGTGAGTCATAGTCATTAGACTTCAACACAGAGAAAGGTTTTACATATCCCTTCAGTGCTAGTTTTGTGAGATGAGCCCGTGATGTGGCCAGGAGCCACGGCATAGCAGAGCTGCTGATTCAAAGTCAGGCAATTCCATGATAAATAAATAAAACGCCAATTTCAGACAAATAAACAACAACAACAACAACAACAACAAACAAACAAACAAAAAACCAGAAAAACCTTCAATCAAATTGTTAGTATTGGGCTGGGTATGGTCGTGCACATCTGTAATTCCAGCACTCTAGGAGGCAGAGGCAGGCGGATCTCTGTGAGTTCGAGGCCAGCCTCGTGTACAAAGTGAGTCCAGAACAGCCAAAGCTACACAGAGAAACCCTGTCTCAAGGCCCCCTCCCCACCCACAATGTTACTATTGACTTTGGATGTACACTTAGTATTCATAAGTGTCCTGTGACTCTGGGCATAAATTTAGTTAAAGTATTTTCTTTAATGATAATCTTCTGGATCTAGACTGGAAGTTTTTGTATTAACTAAGGTTAAATGTACCAAATAAATGTTGATATAATCCTCACTAAATACCTAATGGCTTTAATTCCATACTGGGTTTTAGCATTTACCAGGTTTTAGATTGGCAAGTCTAAGAGAGTTGCTATTTCCTACTTGAGAGGGTATAATAGAAAGAAAGCAAGCAAAGTTGGGAGCGATTTAGCTTAGAGAATACTTAGGTGCACAGCCAGCTCTGAGGTCAGAAATCTCTTATAAACCCAGATACGGATGGCTCAGAGCATCTTTAGAATGGTGGGTCTTGGCTGATGAGCCGTGTTGCACAGAACCCTCACTCACCAACAGAGACAGCTCACGATCCAAGATCTGGGGGGACCTAAAGTGATGTGGACACAAAGTGAGCCACCCATCTGTGCTTCATCTTCTAACCTCTCGATTAAGAGCTGTTGGAGCCCTTCTGACGTTTTTTATAGACACCAGGTTGATTTCTTTATGCTCATCCCTCCAAAAGCCTTCACATATAACTTAGTCAGCTCTGGGGAAAAAAGATCCAGGGAAGCTCTAAGATGATGCCCAGGTGGGGTAGGACGAGAAAGGCACAGGTTGGAGCTTCTAGCTTGCCGAGCACTTGGCATTTCTTACAGATGCTTTGTGCTTCGAAGTTTCTTATTGGCACAGCTGCAAAATGAGGCTCTTCTTTTTCCTGACAGTTTACTCGTGTCTCCTGGGTTACAGGTTACAGAAATTTCAAGCAAAATGTGCAGTTCATCATGAGGACCCTGGGATGCATCATGCATGGGATTGGGGCCCGTAGACCACCTGGATCCAAGGACTCAAGTCACTATCAGGCCTTTCGAGACAGGGTTTCTCTGTGTAGCCTTGACTATGCTGGATTCGCTTTGTAGACCAGGCTGGTCTCGAACTCACAGCGATCTGCCTGCCTCTGCCTCCCAAGTGCTGGGATTAAAGGTGTGCACCACCACCATGCCTGGCTTACTTTCTAGATTTAAAAGAAAATAGCTATTCATTTTTCAACACTTTCCAAGTTTACATAGTCTTCTCAGTTTTGACCATTCCATGCAAAACTGCCTTTACCCTTCTCTGGTCCAGATTCAAGATATCAAGGACTGCCTCTGATTTGCCCAGTGTAGATAAAGTATCCAGTTCTGAATTAGCTTGTGACTGGGTGGGGTCATAGTACACTGACAGAACTCCCCGTTGTAAGACTGTGAGAGGAGCGGGGTGGGTGGCATTGCTGGGAAGGCAGAAACAAGTCAGTTAAATCCATGGTGTAAAGCAAAAGATGAGCTCCTCAATTAGGCAGAGAAGAGCAGTTCTACTCGATGTCTCCTTATGACTGTGCCAGACACAGAAGTAAGCACGCAGCGCTGGTATCCTGTCCCTTTGTTTCTCGGTGGACATACTGGGACAGTCGCCCTAGGCCAGTTGTATGCTACGGGTAGATAGTACTTCTGCCGGGAAATTTGGGTCTTTGTTCCAGTGAGCAGGTGTTCTTGTGTGATATTTTTGTAGCTTGCATGGGGCTTTGGTGGTTAAAAACAAAACAAAACAACAAATTTTAGATCTTTCTTCCCCAGGGGTTGGTGGAGGGCACAATTCCCAGCTCTTTCTCCATATATCCATCAAAAGCAGAGGCAATTGGGGGTAGGGGGGGGCTGTAAGATTCTTTTTCTCTCTTGGCAGGTGGAGAGCCTGGCTCAGGTGTTTCTCTCTGGCATTTGGAGGCACTCCTGTTTCCAGCATTATTTTCACACCAGTCCTGAGGATTTTAAGACCAGATGGTTTGATCCCTAAATGCTCTTAAACTCTTTTCAATGTGGGCCTCTTTCTGAAATGTTTTATATCCTTTATTTTGCAATGGTGTTACTGGCTTTCCTCATTTCTTTCCATTGAGCTTATTAAGGTCAAGTAATTTTACGAAACAGACTGGAGTGAAAACTAGCTTGTTGATCAAGAGAGCTATATTTTCTTTTAAGTTGGCAAGCCTGAGACATTCTGTGACCAACACTTGGGTAGTCTTCCTCAGAGACACGATTCAAAACCTCCTGTTTGTCTACAGTGAGCTGTGTAGAGGTCACCAAGGAGTGTTTATTTTGGAGATAGTGAAAATAATGCTGTGTATATATAAGCATATATACATTTTTGGTAGTTAGCTTTATTGTTCTCTGTCAGTTTTTGACAGCGTTTACCCTAACTAACAAGTAGCAATAATGGGATATTCTACTGCCGTCCTATAAGCATATTTGTCTGCACTAAAATATTTGCTTCCAGCGACAGAAAGTATTTTAGAAGTGTTCATTAGAACAATTTGATAACTGTGTATCCATTATTAATAACCCAAGACAGGGAATTACATGTTACATGACTCATGTGACCAATAAGGAAGGCTCCATTTCCATAATTATAAAGAATTCATATCACATTCATTTTTACTATTCTGTATCATTTGACCCATTTATGGCTCATTTTGAAAGAGTGAGATTTAAAAATTTATAAAGTTTTTTGAATGAAAAATCTGTCAGGTAGTCCCCCTCCCCCCCGTGTATCTACCAGTAGCCACTTAGCCAGTGACTTTTTTGATCACTTCTTCCAAGAAATTGTCAGAGAAAGTTTGGGGTGCTCTGAGTCAGACTTTCTCCCTCAGGAGGAGACCCAAGCATAGGGCTGCCCTGTGAAAAGATGAAGAGCTTTGGAAAGAGCTCGAAGCCTACACAGGGTACATGCTTTGTCTCTGGTGTGTTGGTGTGAGCTAGCAACATTCTGGAATGAAATAGAGCTGCGAGGTGGAAGGCAGCCACTCAGTGTCCACCTGCTGTCCTCTCAGTGGCCCTGTCACCTTCTCCACAGCCCATCTGGAGAGGACGTTAGCACATACTCAGCATGACTGACTGGGTCTCAGCCCAGTAAGCTCCCGATCCATGTGGGTTGTTGGCTGTATGGCTGCTACTGTGATTATCCCTGCAGTCTTAGAGAGATAACGAAGGTACCCACGCATAGTGGGTGGAAGAGGCAGGCTGCATGGCTGGTGGATTCTGTGCCAGAAAGTAAAGTGCTGAGTGATTCCTGACCTACTCTTTTCAGACACCCAACTCTCAAGCGTATTGAATTCGGAGAGCCACAGATTATTTTTGCATCCGAGAACCTGGGCAACGTGCTCTCCGTGCCTGGCAGTTCGTACCTGCACACTTGACCCCTCGTCTCCTTTACTGCATTGGCCCCCTCCTTCCTTCTCCTCTGGGCATGCCTGGGAACAGCAGTTGCTGCAGTGATTTTGAGGAAATGTGACATTTGTAGACTGTGGCCACTGACCAAAGAATCTGAGCTATGGAATCCAGCATTTTACGAGCTACAAAATAAAAGCTGGCCAGCATTTATTGCTTGTTCGAGCAGCCTGAGCCAAGTTTCCTAAGCCTGCAGAGGAGACTCTTTAGCACTGCTAATTTTACTATCAGCAAATAAGAGGGACAGGGGGAGCTAATATCGGATAGCTGAACCATGGCGTTTCTGAGCGTAATATGACATGGTAATGTGAAGGGAGGATGAGACTTTTCTTTCTTCAAGTTAAAATATTATGGAGAAAAGGCAGAATATAGCAAAGTTCTATGGAGAGAGTGTTCCCTGGCAATGATTTACATATTCAGGTAACCACTAGGCTATGCTAGGAAACTCTCTAGGGAAATGTCCAGAATGATGCATAGAACTTTAATATTAATAGAGGAGTCATCGTGATAATGTAAGTCATAGATCTAAATCTCTCCCATCATCAATTGACTAGCTCCTCTCCAGCCTATTACACAGGTAGCACACGTTTTAAATAGCACCACGTAATAGTTCTGAAGTCTTCCTTTGTCTGTAAGTTCGGAGTTCTGCTCACAGCAACAATGATGAGCCGGTTCATTTGTCTTTCCTGTGCTGTCCAGGCTATCTGCATCTCCCTCCTGGCTTCTTATTAATATCTAGTGATTCTCAAGATATGCTCAAATAGTACCTCCTTTTACAATTACAAAAGAAGTTTTCCTGAGCGCATAATAATTTGCATTCATGAACTTGGTCTGAGGAGATGGATTGGCTATTAATTTATTTGTCCATTCTTTGTTCTACAAAGAAGATAATAATTTCCAAGTTCCTACTCAGTATAGTAATTTACTACTTAATCAGCAACCACTTTGCAAGTGCATGACTCCCTCATCTTAGGCTGAGTTTTCTAGTCTTGGAGCCTTTGACATGACTAGAATGGTGGCATTGCCTCAGGGGTCCTTGAAGACAACAGCAACCCTCTCGGAATGACAATGTTGGTCTGAGTAAACACAGCAGGGTAAGACTTTGCTACTCTCCTCAAGAGAGGCTACAGCATAGATCAGCGAAGATCACAATCAAGGCTTCTATTCTTAGTCTGAGACACACATGAACATAGATCCACAAGTGCAGACTACACACACACACACACACACACACACACGCACATGCACAGACACACACACGCACACACACAGACATACACACACAGCCAGACAGCAGGAACATACTTAGCAAAGTAGATCCTTTCTTTTACCCCACAAACAGCTTCATATTGCATTGTATTTCCCTTTGCTGGGTTACTGTAGGTACTGATCAACTCCACATCTCTGCCCATGGACTGTGAACTACAGACTTTAGGTGCACAGGTCCATGGGCTTTGTGGGCACACGTTTTGTAAGCTGTAAAAGTCCTATTATAAAGAAATCTGTTTTTCAAGGAGGCCCCAGAGGGATCCAAGGCAGTACAGGCATTGCATTACTCTTGGTTGCCCACCATAACTAGATGAAAAAGACAACTGCTGAAAATACTATACAGACAAGCCGCCGGACATGGAGGAACCAATCTGAAACTGACCAGGACATTCCCTGTTTTGGGGGATTGAACTCAGGTCATCAGTTTTGGTGGCGAGTGCTTTACACACTGAGCTATCTTATCAGTGTTTTCTTTTGGGGGGGACGGCAAATCTTTGATAATGTTCAGATCATGAGTTTGGCTATATATATATATTATGAAATCTTAAATCTTTATTTTATGGGTAAGATTTTTGTCTATAATATACAAAGTATACATGGCTCATTGTAAGAACTTAAAACTCCTTGCTAAATGAACGAAGGAAGGAATGAGTGCATAAAGGGGTCTGGGACCTTAAGCGGAAAGATTATCTTTGCAGTGTGTGCTGGTATGTAATGAATGAACTCTTTCAAGTTAAGTACTTTTTCCTTCAGAGTGACTAATTTCCATAGGGTTGATTGAATTGAGATTGACTTGATGTCAAATGGTTAATCATTTACTCTGCCAAAAGTTCAAGATTGGCTGTTATTCAGTCAATTTCCCCGTGTACTGGCATGAGTGGTGTGTTTGTGTGTGTGTGTGTGTGTGTGTGTGCGCGCGCGCATGTACATTTATATACAGTTCTAGTACTCATTCATAACACAGACATTTTTCTTATCTATATTCACTATCAGCCCATAACTCTGAACACACCCCAACCCCCAACAACTGGGAATTTATAGACCTTTTAAACCTTTCATTAAAAATCTAGCGTTACGGAACTATAGGTTTGAGTCTATTATGCTTTTAGCTCTTTAATTTGTAATTCTCCTTTTCCTGATATATGTATGCTAGGTCAGGGCTTTTATTATGGTTTGGGTATTTGTTCTTTTCTTGCATCCCCTTGTATTTCTCTCTCCTTCCCTAGATCCTTTCCTTCTTTAATCTTTAAGACTTTTAGAAGATGTACTGAAATAAAGACGACAGTGTTGCTGGCCTGTTGCACTCCAGGTATATGCTCACAGAATGGCTGATGCGAACATGGGACCATTGCTTTAGGTGTTTTGAGGGTGTAAATGCGAGGGCCAGGCTATGATGGAGGCATGGCTAGAAAGCCATATCAACAACAGCTTTTCTGCATCGCCCTGTTCTCTAATGAAGATGGCTGACAAACTCACCACCTAGTAAAGTAAAGGGTGTAATTATGCTCAAGAACTACGCATTTCTGTGTTAGAGACTAGGGTGCTAAATTGGGTGGTGTCAAACAATCTCTTCTCATGCTGTCGGAATGTAAAAGTAAGATGTTTGATGATGATGATGATGATGATGATGATGCTGGAAGACGAGGAGGAGGAGGAGGAGGAGGAGGAGGAGGAGGAGGAAGAAGAAGAAGAAGAAGAAGAAGAAGAAGAAGAAGAAGAAGAAGAAGAAGAAGAAATAGCAGCAGCTTGCAGGCCTGGGGACAGGAATACCAATTATTCCTCCCTCCACTCCTGCTTAGTTTTTAAGCAATAAAAATGAATATTGCAGCTAAGTGACACTTAGGATTATTCCTGGTCTCAGAAGGCCTAAAACAGAAAACAGACTAATGATAACAGTATCTGGGAAGAGTGACCAGGGAGACTAGGAGAACATACAGTGTAGTGGGAAAAGTGCTGACACTCAGAGAAGAGATGCGTGCCTTCTAGTTCCCGGCTTCCATGCAATCTTGGGGAGGTTATGCAGCTCACTCTGTCTTCATGCAAACACATTTGAGACTGCTGGACAATCCCTAAGGGTTTCCTGCCTCTGACTCCATATTAGTGACAAGACAAGATGAATTGGAGGGAGAAAAAGGAATATGTGTGGCTGTGATTGGTGAAGGTGGCCCAACTCAGGTGCCGTTGTGCTTCTGCTCCCTTAAGTCTGTGGGACAATTGAGGAGACCTAGAAGTTTCTGTCCCCAACGTGGGTATAAATGAATGTCTGGCTAATACAGAAAAGAACTGACATTGTTGAGCCTGTCAGGAAGCCAGAAGATTGGGTCCATACAGTTGGGATCCTTGGAAGGTTCACCCCAGGAAACCAAGCCTTGGGTGGTGTTTCGAGCCTCAGACCTTCATCTTTAGATGGGCTAATTCTGTCAGAGCAGGACAAATTCTTTGGCTTAGCACCCAACAGTTCGTAGGGGTACAAACTCTGGAGCAGAGCTTCCAAGGCTCAGACCATTTGAAAGCCAAGACCGAGAGAAGGAACTGCACTTGACATCCAAGCAGCCCTGACACCTGAATTTCAAAGGTGTTTCAGAAAGAGAGCACATGAACTTGGACCCTTGACCATCAGAGCTGCCCATCTTAGGCTAAGCTCAGGGAGAGTCAGCTGTGGGATGTCAGACAAGCAGAAACCTTCTCAGAGCAGTGCACTGCTGTACTATATTCCCCAGAAAGCCATTCTGTGAAGCCATTCTTATTTTTACAGATGGTGTATCTGAGAAAGGGATTATTTGGTGATTGCAGAATTTTTGGTTTTATGTGCCTTCGAAGGCAAGACATGTTTTGTCTTCGATCAAGCTTTAAAACAATATTTATCCTGGCACCTTCCCATTTTCCTTTCCACATGGAAACTCTGATTCTTTTTTTAAAAGACTAGTCGTGAAATCATTCTTAGGTATGCACATTATACGGAGATCTTAGGAAAACTTTGAAGGAAAAGAATAGAAAATGATAGTCCTTTTATGTACCAGACATTGCGATTCATTCTGCTGTTGGGCTTTTCTTGATTAGCAGATGTACGAGAATATGGCAGTTGGGCTGTCTCTAAAAGGATAGAAGATTGGAAACAGTATGGAGAATGAGGACTTGAAAAGAACGTTCCCATGACAGCATTGTGAATGCAAGGCTATCGTAGAGGTAAGTAAAGCACCAATAACTTTGGATCAGGTACAGTCTTCAATTATGCATTTGGGTTTGGGTAATAAAAGACAAGATTTCCAATAATGTTTGGAATTTTAAGTATACTGACCCCCCCCACCAACTTTTCAAGAGTGCACTTACCAATGCAAGAGTTACCCCCAGCCTGTTCTTGTCTATTAAAAATTAAATGCTTTTTATAGTAAATTATTAAAAGTGCTAGGTTGGCTGCAAATCATCAAAGGTACCATAAACCATTACGCAAGCAAGCAAGCAAGCAAGCAAGCGAGTGAGCGAGCAAGAAGTCTGATTAAATCTAAGCCATCAGAGCCGTATACATCCCTCAATATGCATTGCATCTGAAACTACAAAAGCAACTATAAAATGCTACATTAAGCTACTTTAAAACCTCTTCCAGGGTTTTCAAAATTCAACAATGACTTGCCTTTTCAATTAAGTATAAACTAAGAACTTTCTACCACCAAGGCTCTGGCATTCCACTGTTGAGGAGTCATTACCACCCTAGCTGAATCTGCAGCGAAATCAACCTCATTCGTCCAACTGATATTGCAAACTGAGTGGAACCAAGATATGCAAATAGAGTTCACTGGAAACCAGGTTATGAAGCCCCGTTCTTCCCTAGTTGTCCCCTATCATATGATCACAGTGAGAAACATACGATGCATCCTGGATATAACAAAGCCATGTTGAAATGTTAGACGTATTTAAGTATGCATAAAGAATAAAAAAAGATAATTTATCAGTTTGGTCAAATGAGACAGTGCTATTGTCTGAATATGATTTGAGCATGTCCCCCAAGAATGCATGCGTTGGCAGCATAGTCCCCTACGGTGTGGCATTGGGAAGTGGCAGCAACTTTATGAGGTGGGGCTTTGTGCTCTGCCCTCAAGTGGAGTTAGAGGCATTCTTGTGGGACCCTGGTTAGCCCTCAGGAGAGCGCTACTACAAAAGAGACTCTTGTTCCACAACTTTTTGTCCTCCTCCATTTTCTTGTTACCATGGGGTTCTTCTCTCTTATGATGGTCCCTCCCATATTTGTATATTATGAGTCCTTCAGCAGACACTGAACAACTGGGATTGCTCAGCTGTAGATTTTTCCTTCCTGGCAGCTAAATAAACACTTTAAATATATATATTTTATCCAGGAGTAGGCATTTTGTTATTGCAGTGGAAAATGAATCAGTAGGCTATATAAAATGTAAACTATCTAGTATAGTTCCCGGCACATAGGAGATCCTAAGTGAACACTTCTTGCTCATGCTATCTTTTTATTAATAAATACTCCACCATACCTAACTTATTAGTATATCCTGCATGGTATGAACCCAAGCAACGAATGATTCTGCATAAGTATGCCTATAAGTAAAAAGGTTATAGGAGAAAGAGACATATAGACATGGAGGTATCATTTAGTGAAGCTGAGAAAATGCTGACGAGGAGCAGCAGCTAGAGCTGGTGTTTGCAGTTGGATTTTAGGGTGGTCTGCTTCTGCCTCCTGCCCGGTGTTCACATCTGACAAGTAGAGTGAGGACCAATAATCCCATGGCTTAGCTGGGATTGGTCTGAGTGACTATGGGACCCAAGTGAGAGAGTGAAAAGCAAGCATTTGAGACTTAACCTCGAGCTGGGTGATTTCGCCTGTCAGTGGTCTCACACTTGAGTCTGTACTGGGACCTGAAGAGGTGCTGAGTCACATCTGGAGGGCACATCTGGAGGGTGAGCGCAACCCCTGGTAAAATCAAATTGAGACTATGAAGTCTGGCTAGTAAGGATACAGTGATATTGGAAATATGGCTTTCTGGTAGAGGAAGGGCAAGAACTCCACAAGCTAGGTTCAGAGAGACATAAAACAAACAAACAACCAAACAAACGACCACCACCACCACCACCACCACCAAAAACCCTAGCCCCCCCCCCACCAAAAAAAACCCCAACAACGAAAAACCAAACCAAACCAAAAAACCTTCCCTGCAATCTGATAGCTAATGGCTGTGCCTAGGTAGTGGAGGAGGGGTATATGTGAGGAAGACAGGCAGTGGGAGGGTTTCTTGCCTTCGTATCTGTTGATAAATGAGTTGACTAATTAAGGTAAGGCCTGAGGGTGCCAGAGAGTAGGAACAAGAAAATCAGCACAGTGGGTCTTGTTATCATCCATTCTCTCATGTGGGTAGACAGAGGAAAGGATGTCGTTATAAGGACAAAGGCAAGTCTCTTCTAAGACCTCAGCTGATAGGTGAGGTACCTGTGTTTCCTGAGAGAAGATACAATTGATGTCAGCTGTGGAGACTTTGTTATGCATATAGAACTTTGCCGCCATCGTTGTAGAGGAGATGGAAACACTGACCCCCATAGGCAGGACTGGATGCTGCTCAGAATCCGCACACCCAGACATGGCCACAGCTCAGCTTGTGTTTTGAGAGCCTGGGCTGCTTTGCACCGGGTCTGAAAGGGGGTCTGAAAAACAGCTCAGTAGAACTGCAGCCTTGGTAGGGCAAATGCAGAGGAGACTCTGCATCTTGTCCTTGCTGGGCACCTGGAGACATGAGGGAGGAAGCACTGGTGCTGCCCAGGTACTTGCGGTGGTTAGAGTCAACTGCCAAAATGTCAGAACCTAGAACCACTCAGGGGACAGTCCTTTTGGGCATGCGGGTGGGGGATTATCTTGATTTACTGACGTGAAAAAGACCCACCTTAATTGTGGGCGGACCCATTCTGTGAGCCGGGCGTCTCCAGTGCATTGAGAAAGGAATCTGAAAAATAGCAACCCTGTTTCCTGAGTGCGGATGCTACGTGATGAGATGCAAGCCCCTGCTGCCTTGAACACCCCACCACGATGGGCTGAGCCCTGAACCGAGAGCCTAAATACACTGCTTAGGTTGTTTTCGTTTTGGGTATTGGCTCAGATCAGCAGACAGGGGGAAGGCAGGGCTGCTGTGTAGGTGAGGGCTTGAAAGGAAAGGCCGAAGGTTACAGATTATGTTTCCTTCCTGCAATGCAGCCCTCCCCGCAGCAGCACACACTTTCCCATTGCTAGCATCTGACCTCTCTCCTCCCGAAGGGGAAACAGCAGGGTCTGGAGATGTTATGAAGACCCTGACTCAGGTCAGAATCCCTAGTGATGGAATTTACGGGGTTTGACTGAGAAGACTTCTGGGCCAACTGCTGTAGTGCTGTTGAGGTTTCCACTGCTTGGCGCACAGCTGGCAACGATGCTATGGGTGTCTGTCGTGATTGGAGGGAATTTTCCCATTCAGGACTATTTCATGCCCTCTCAGACAGACCCAGTAGAATCATATGTAAAGCCAGAAGGAAACTGCAGCTGGAGTTAAGGGCGTAATGACTGCCAGAGCATTAGGTACTGGTCTTTTGTTCCTGACCTCCGGGACCACAGCTGTGTTGTAAGGTAGTTTGGCCATTTCACACGGCTGTCTCAGAGAAGAGTTTGCCTGGGCCTCCCCTGTATGATGGACAAGACAAAGGGTGAAGGGGGTTATGTGGGCCTTTTGGAAGTTTTAAAATTGACTCTTGCTATTAATGGCCATGAAATGTTCTTCTACTAGGGAAAGCCAGGCCAGCCTGATTACACATTTCCCAGAGGGGGCATCCTGGGGAACAAGGGACTTGGGACATGATTGGTTCTGAGCAGTTCTGTACTTCTAGATATCATCATCTAGCATGTCACAAACAGAGCAGCAGCTTCATCCCAACAGTGCAGATCCAGTCACTTTCCTGGATGGTGCCTAAGCTATGCCAGATGCAAAATCAGCACAGATTGAGGCTGCGGTTAAGGGGATATTTGCTGTTCAGAAACTTAACCAAAGCACTAGCCATCCAAGTCAAGTTCAGCCAATCCCACTCTGGAGTAACAGGGCCCTTTCAGGTTATGTGCTTGCCTGTGAGCAGACTAGACCATGAGATGCCTCCTATTCGGGAACGGGGCTGCCTTCATGACCCTTATTACCCATGTGGCTATTGGCAATGATACCGAAGACCAGCTTAAACCCCTTTGTGTGTATCACTGTGGTCCACAGACTGACCTTAGACCGTCTGCTGGTGTGGAAGATGAAGTAATGACCTGTCCTAATCCCCAGAGTCATGACTACATTGCTTTACATGGTAAAAGAAACTTTGCAGATTTGGTTAAGTATATTAATATGGGCATCTGCTTCTGGATTGGCGGGGCTGGCCCACTACAAACCCAGTGTCCACGCAAAAGGAAAACAGAAGGGAAAAACAGGTGGTGAGAGTGTCGTGGAAGGTTTTGATGTCTTTAAAAACTCAGTTATGTTATGTAAACAAGTTTTTGTTTTAATCCTGTGTGTGGGATATGGGGGCTGCTCCAGTTTGCCCACAGCTGAGAACAGCCTTACAGGAGGATGCGTGATCTTCATCCACAGGAAGCAGCCTGCACGGAGGCGTGGTCTATGCCAGTTGGAAAAAACACAAAAGCCCAGAGAGAGAGAGAGAGAGAGAGAGAGAGAGAGAGAGAGAGAGAGAGAGAGAGAGAGAGAGAGAGGGAGAGAGAGAGGAAGGATGGCTGTGAGAGGAATACTTGGAGGAGACAAGAAGAGGGAGACAAGGCTACTGCTGCGTTGGCTGTTGCTGGCTGAATATCCTGATGATGGAGATTGGTATGGCCTCAAAGAGCCCAGTGGCCCTAATTAGCAGGAAGTAGCCAAAGAGAACCACGCCTCCTCTCCCCACTAACCTTTTTTCTCTCCTGCCTGGTGTTGGGGTGTTGGAAAAGGACTGGGGTGGAGAAGGGAGAAAGAGATACAAGAAACCAAAATAAAATAAAAATAGATTTAAAAAGTATGCCTACATGAGAGCAAGGCTTTAAGGCTGGATAGAGAAGTCAAAGGAGAAAGGAGAGGCTTCGAGGGTGGAGAAAGGGCTAGTCAGGCAAGGACTGTAGGAGACACCCTGAAGATAGCCCCAAGCCAGATTCCCTGTCGGAGCCTCCTGCTTTAGACTTCTGGCCTGAGTCAGCTGTGGGATCAGAATGTGTTGCTTTCACACGCTAAGTTTGTGGTAACTAAACTGCCACAGGAAACCGAGAGTGTATTGCTGACAGCTGGGTGCTGCTGCGATGAAGCCTGCAAATGTGGAAGTGACTTTGGAATGGGAAATAAGTAGAAGCTAGCATGTGTGTGTGTGTGTGTGTGTGTGTGTGTGTGTGTGTGAGAGAGAGAGAGAGAGAGAGAGAGAGAGAGAGAGAGAGAGAGAGAGAGAGAACCTGGAGCTAGGATGCTGGGCAGCAAGTTCCAGTGATCCTCTTGTCTCTGCCCCCACTCTCTTCAGAGCTGGGGTTACATGTGCGTGTGCAGACGCATGTGCCAACCTCATCTTTTCCCCTGGAGTTTTGGAGATTTGAACTCAGGTCCTCATGCTTGTGCTGCGAGTGCTGTTACCCACTGAGCCATCTCCCCAGCCTAAGGCCAGAGGAATTTTGAAGAGTGTTATAGGATAAGCCTGGGTTGCCTTGCACAGACTTTGAGTAGTGGTACTGGTATTAAAGACTGCCTATGATGGTTGAGAAGAAATAGATAAAGCTACATGACTTAAGAAAATCCCTCAAGCATCATAAATGGGCTGTTGCTAAATGCATATATTCTAAAGTCACTGCAGAAGAAAGCAAGGAGCACACTATTGGAAAATGAAAGACAGACATAACAGAAAAGAGCTTAACAATGAAAGCAGAGTTGAGGGCACAACCTTATTTCTTCCTGCTGCTAATAATGCAGTGTGGAAGGAAACAAACTGATGGGAGGAAGGATTATTTAAAAGAATAGTTATGACTCGAGGAGGAAATTCTCAGACAACTGATATTACAGTAAAATTCAGTTTACTGTCTGGAAAGTTTGCCTGAAGACATACCATGGGTGTGTCTGGACTTCTTTTTGTTAGTGGTTCAGGAGGACATAAAGACCTGCGTATGTAATCACTCACACACACACACACACACACACACACACACACACACACACACACAGCTCGATGTGACCCAGGGGTCCCTTAAGCCACAAAAGCAGAAACCAGGATGTAAAGGGAACACTTGCCTGGTGACACGCATCCCTGCGGTACCCTCGGGAGCCCTCCAGGGCTTCTGAGGACATTTCCTGAGCACAAACACTGTCATCTCAGAGCAAAAGGGAGAGCTCAACAATCAAGGAACTCTAACACAGCCTAAAAAGACTGCTCACCCACAGACACGAGACACCCTTCCAGGGACAGAAAGTGCTTCTAGAAGCCCTGTGTCGGACCCAGGACCTTGCTGCTCCTGGATTCTGAAACAGCTTGGGAGCAGCCTTTCCCTTCACTTATCATTTTCTTTCTACAAGATAATCTTGTACACAGAAAGAAAAAAAGATGTAACTACTCCGGAGAAATCTTGCTCCTTAATGAAGGAATCAGCTGCCAGTACCTGTGGGGGAGGAACGGGCCTGTTTGCTGCCTGACAGCGCGTAATGAGAGGAACTCAAAACTTCTGTGGGATTTCTGTAAAGAAAAGAAAAAAACAAACAACAACAACAAAAAACCAAAAAATCTCTTGAATCTAATTTGGAGGAAACATAAGACAAAGATAAATTGAGAGACAAAGTATAAGACAATTGGCCTGTGTGTTTCCAGTAGTTAAGGCCACAAAAGACCAGATCATCCTGGGAAATTTAACAAGGTTAAGAGAAGAAAAGGAAAGACATGATTTTGGGGTTCAATTTCCTTCCTTTTCCCTCCTTCCCTCTCCCCCCTCTCTTCCTTTCTTTCCCTTCCTTTCTTCCCTTCTCCTTCCTCCCTTCCTTCCCAGGACCTTATGAGGTTCACTCTGGCCTCAAACTTCACCACGTAGCAGAGGATGACCTTGAACTTCCAGTCTTCCTGCCTCCACTTCCCAAGTGTTGGGACTGCAAGTGGACATCACTATGCCTAGCTTTGCCTCTTAAACAATAACAGGTTTTTTTTTCCTCTCTTAAAGCAACTGCCTAGTGTCTCACTTACTGCCCCTCATTTATGAAGCTCAGAGTGTTTCTGTTGAGTGGACCAGGCAAGTTCAATGGCGGGCTTTAAGGAGCAGGACAAGAGGAAAGATGAGTGAAACTTTCACTACCTACTTCACAAACGTGCTGCTGTGTCACGTTTGATAGCAGGCCCAGACTTTAGATTCCCCTCAGTGGCTTGGGATAAAGAACACGTTCACTGTATTTCAATTATCATTTCCCAGAGTTATAGGGCTTCCTAAGAGTAAAAACAAATAAGATCCAGCTATACCACTCTTAGGCATTGACCCAAAGGGCACTTCATCCTACCACAAAGACACTTGCTCAACTGTGTTCACTGCTGCTTTATTTATAAAAGCCAGAAATTGCAAACAACTTAGATGTCCCTCAACAGGACGGATAAAAAAAAAAAAAAAAAAAAAAAGTGGTGCATTTACACAATGGAGTATTACTCAGCCATTAAAAAAATGGCATTATGAAATTTGCAGGCAAATTGATGGAACTAGAAATAATTCTGAGTTTCCCAGAGGGCACCAGGAAAAGGCGCTCTAAATCAACATAAACACAGCTTATAGGAACTTGCAGGGACGGAGGCAGCACACATAAGTCTGCACCAGGCCCTCTTTGTATGTATTACGGCTTCTGGTTTAGTGTTTTTATGGCATTCCTGACTCTGTCAAAGAGCGGGTCTCTGATTCTTGTGTTTTACTTTGGGCTCTTTTTCTTCTGTGGGTTTGTCTTGTCTAACCTTGGTGTGATAGTTTTTGCTCTACCTTATTATGTTTTATTTTGTTGTATTTTATCTTGTAGAAGCCTTATCCTTTTTCTAGTGAGAGTCAGAAAAGGAGGGGACCCAGAGGGGAAAGGAAGTAGGGAGGAGCTGGGAGGAGCAGAGGGAGGAGAAACCATAGTTAGGACATAGCAGATGAGCAAAGAGTCTGTTTTTAATAAAAGGAAGAATAGTATGCCATCAATTTACATATAAGAGCTAGCCGTGGGACCTCTAGCAGAGTTCTGATATAGCTCAGTCTTTCTGAAAAAGAAAGTGTTTAGACCAGCCCCTTGAGTGTATTGCCACATGACCTGTGAGGATTTCTGTCTGTTTAGAGGACTTGTTCATGACCTCTATGATCTGCTCCCAACTTTTTAACTTCTCTCACTACCCGTGCAAGACTCTGGCTTAGTGCAGTTCGGACTAGTTTGCAGCATAGCCACCTGGTAGCTGGCACAGCTAGCAGCACCTCATACACAGCCAGATGACACGATGGCAGAGACACAGGACGAATGTTGGACTGCACAGACGAGGGCCAGCAAACACAGGCTGTTTGCTTCGCTCATAGAGCATCTGGACCTCTTGTGTCCTTCCTACTGGATGCTTTTAACATCAAAATGGACATTTGGGAAAAACCACTCAGAGGGAGAGATATGCCTAGGAAAAGAGATAAGGAGAGTGGAGCACACCCAGGGACAGGAGCAGGCAAAGTGGACATATGCTTAGGGATCTGGAAAAAAATACACTCAGTGCATCTTAAAGTTAACTTGGAAACAATCACCACAAGGCAGTTTGGTGTCCTGTATTGAGGTCCGAAGGTCTCAGGTCTAGTCTCATGTCTGCCAGGCAAAAGTGGTGTTGTTCTTGGAGCTGGTGTCTTTCTGTAAAACACCGTGGTGGGGCGCCGTAGATGACCCTGAGTAGGAGATGTGCGTGTCGTCTGCTTAGTCTGAGCTTTTACTCAGGATTTATATTGCTGGGATCAAACGCCATGCCTTTAAGTCCTTACAGCCTTTAAGTCCATCATGGGGGAAGGCAGAGCGAGAACTCAGGGCAGGAACCTGAGGGCAGGAACCTGGAGGGCAGTAAACTGGGGGGCAAGAACCAGGGGGGCAGGAACCTGGGGCAGAAGCCATATTTGCTTCTCATAGCTTGATCAGCCTGCTTTTTTTTTTTTTTAATAGCACTGAGGCCCACCAGCCCAGGAGTGGCACTGCCCACAGTGAGCTGGGTTCTCTCTCACATCACTTACCAACCATGGGCCAATCTGGCTGGAGCATTTTCTCAACTGAGATTCCCCTGTTGCCAAATGATTCCTGCCTGTGTCCAGTTGACAAAAGGCTAGGAGCCAGCACAGTACTAGTTTTGTGTTGTGAAGTAGGGAGAAGGGTAGGATGAGGTTGAGGCAGGACCTGCCCTGGGAGCCCTGGCCACCACCTTCAGTCGTTAGAGGACAACTTTGGGGATGAATGTGGGGTTATTAAATCATTTCAGAAATAAAATTGAATAGAACTTGACCTCCTAGCGATAGCAAGATGGGCCAGGGCTGACTGGGATGATAAAGAAGGCAAGGCTGTCCTCACCTGTCCTCAAACATGGTCCTTACCCCAGCCAAAAATGTAAGAAATACCTATTTTAATCCCTTAGCATGGATTAGCCAGAACATTAAACTGATTGTCTCCTAATCAATAGTAAATCCCCAGGAAATTAGGCATAGACCAGACAGGTTTTGTTGGGCTGGAGAGTGGAGGACGGGGGAGGGATAGATGGTTCTAGGGCTCATGTGGGTGTGCTGAGCCTACGCTGGACCTTCCAGGAGGGCCCAGGAGCAGCACGAGTGTGTTTGGCACATCCTCAGCAGCATGGGTTGGAGATCTGGTGTATAGGCACAGTGGCAGAGATGAGTCAATCAAACACACCTAGCTCCTCTGTGATTCAGTGTAAGGCAGGCTCTGTGTGGAATGCCACGGTTAGTACATCGAAGGAGAACCAGAAGCACCCAGTAGGGAGGCTCTCCCCGTGCGATGGATAGGGATGACTCCAAGTGCACACCACACATTCCTATCCCTAGACTCTGCCCGCAGGCTTCTGACTGTGCGTCTGTGTTGCAGCCCTGAGTTTGGCGTTTCCAAAACACTCTGGGCGATTCCAGGACAGTTTGTGGATTATGTTTTCAGTTATTGGCTTTTCTTTACTTTTCTTGTTTTGTGTGCACTTGGTATGTGCATCTGTGCAGCTGTGTGCAAGTGTGCGCATCACGGAGAAAACTGTGGAGGCCAGAGGTTGAAGTTGGACAACTATCTCAACTACCCTCTGCCTTATCTTTGGAGGCGGCCTCTCTCACTGAGCCTCACTGTCTGTTTTGGCTACATTGGCCCCATGTGATCTGCTTGATTTCATCCCACAGTACTGGAGTTACAGACACAAAGTATCTTGTTTGTGTGGGTTTATGTGAGCTCTAGGGTGATCAGACTTCAGGGCCCAAGGCTTTCACAGCAAGCGCTTAAACACTAAGCTGTCACTCCAGCTCAGATGGGTCATATGCAGAACAGTCTTCTGTGTTTCCATCTGAAGTATGAGAACCAGCCATTTGGTGCATTGATTTCAGCAGTGTTTAGCTCGTCCTTGCCTGTGGCTGTTTTGTACATCATGTGTTACTGTTTCTGGGAATGGGCAATACTGTCAGATTTGGAAGCAACGAACATGAATCTGGGGGCCTTCCTATCTGCTACTGTGGAAACAGGCTTCCCCACCACCGTTCCAGATAATCGTTGGCTTGAGAAGGCCATGAGAAAACATTCCCCGTCCCTTCGCAACAAACACTGTTCAAATAACAGTGGTTAGGTTTTCTTGGAATTTAGAAGGGTCTAGGATATACAACAATGAGCTGAAACCCACATTTCCAATGTATCCAGTAGAGAAAGACAAGGGCTGGCAAAACCTGAGTTATGGGGCCATAATCCATGTCATGATTCTGGCAGTAGCATAAGCCACTCGAACCCTTCCTTGGTAGTTTATGAAAACATCACCCTCTATCCTTACCCCACCTTCTGCCTTAGAAAATTAAAAGCTCTATAAATTACAATTGTATTAAAATGTATGTATTATATCTCAATATGAGGTTTTCATACAGCTATGAAAATGCCCTTGACTTAAACTCCTTGAGTGGCATGTCTTGCTTTTTGCACTAATGCAAGTTAATTCCAGAGAAGATGTTAATTTTGTAAAAATTAAAAAGCCTTGCAGACTGGGCAGAGTTTTACCCAAGGCCACTGACTATGAGTCAGACCACTCCAGGCTATGAAACAGCCCAGAGTGTACAACCAAAAACAAGCAAGAGAAACAAGTGTATTAAATAGACACAAACACAAACAGGCAAGAGAAAGATGGCTATTTGAGAACAGACAGGAGCAAGTTAAGGCTAAAGTTGTGTAGGCTGCTATGAATGTGTATGGGCAGTGGGGAGGGGCCTGAGCGCAGGAGTCAGTTGGTCTTATGCATTACGAGCAATGGAGGAAAACTTGGAACATGCAGGAAAGCTGGGCTAGGACGTGAAGATGCTACGCTCATGGTATTTGAAGGACTTAAAGATGATGGTACGCTCTCAGTATTTGAAGGGATAAATCACTGAAGATTTCTGTGCAGAAGGTGAAGTTGAAAATGATGCCTAGGGAAATGGCTGTTCAAGATCCTCTAGGGCACCAGTTCTCAACCTGTGGGTTGCTACCTCTGTGAGGGTCAAATGCCCCTCTCACAGGGGTCACCTAAGACCATCAGAAAAGCACAGACGTTGACATTACAATTCACAATAGTAGCAACATTATAGTTATGAAGCAGCAATGGAAATAATGTGGTTGAGGGTTGGTCACCACAACATGAGGAACCGTATTAAAGGGTCACAGCGTTAAGAAGATTGAGAAGCACTGTTTTGGGGACAGCAGACTGGTTGGAGTGGAGCCAGGCGCTCTACCTTGAGATTACGTTTGCATTTGCTTACTTAGGATGCACGTTTGTGCTCTCAGAAGGATCTTGGTGGTGATGGTGGCTGGGCGTCTTGTCCTTCGGCCCCCTGAGCCGTTGTGGAGCTATGCTTATGTCTGTGTTTCTGCCACCGCACAAACCTGTTCTACCCAGATCATCCTCCAGGGACTGCGCCAAGGCCAGTGGAGATGAATGATCTGGACTCATGGCTCACCGTCTCTAAGAGTGTGTGTCATGGCTCTGTCCTTCAGCTCATTAGTCGTTATCTGGATTTTTAAAAACAGACTCCAGATTCTTCCCCAGATAGAGTGGCTGCAGTGTCAATCCTCATGGCCACCAAGTAACACTCAGAAAGGCAAGGGGGAGGGAGAGAGGGAGGGAGAGAAGAAGACAAAAGGAGGGAGTGGGACAGGGGACAAGATAGACAGTGCAAAACTGTTCAGGTGTTGGGCATCTGTAGGGAGAGCTGGGTTGTTGGAACAGTTGCTCACTACTTCCACAGGGGGGCAGACTCTACTCACCAAAATAAGCTCCACCCGGTCAGGCGCTACAGGGAGCATGGAGGATTCAGTATGCCCTTTTCATTCACACTGCTGGACCTTTCTGTCCATCAAGTCCCTTTGATAGGCTCTCATCCCTGGGACCTGGGTGGACTAAAGGAAAACAAACAAATAAACAAACAAACAACCCCTGATTTTGTTCAAGCTTAGACTTTCATAGAACACAGGATATAGAATTGCAGCTAAAAAGATAGCGCAAGACGTGATGCCTTGCCTTACTGTTTTAAATGCAGGCGGTTCCCCTCTATGCTGCAAGGCTATTGCACATGCATCATAGGCGCATCATTGTTCTAGGAGTTTCTGAAGGGGGGAGAACATCTAGTGTCTTTTCCTGTTTGCTTCTGTTGCATTTTCAATACGACAGTGCTTGCAAGTGTGTGTGTGTGTGTGTGTGTGTGTGTGTGTGTGTGTGTGTGTGTGAGAGAGAGAGAGAGAGAGAGAGAGAGAGTGTTAAAAATTCATAAACTTCTGTGTTAGAGGGATATTGTTATTTGGAGAGTGGTCATAACCAACGCACTGTAGGTTGTTTTATGATGCTTAAAATATAATCTCTGCCAGCGGCTGGTTGCTTCTGAGCACAAGATGCCTGGCATGGTAAACACGGGGAAGTCTGAGCTGGGATGGTAAGGGGTGGTGGCGGTTGGTGGTGGGCGTCTATTTTCTTCCATTCCCTGAGTCATTAGATACTATTATGTCTGAAAAGAACATTCCAGTGTGCATGCTGATTTCTTTCTGGTATAATGTGTCCCATTTTTGAACCACATAGAAACAGCCACCTCGAGCGCATGTGCATATTCTAGACTAGACCACTAGTGAGGGAAGGTGGCATCTCTGAAAGGTGGGACCACTCTAGGAGATGGTGATGGGTCTCTGAGACAAAGATCACAGCCCAAGATTAAAAGGGGGCATGGAACTTTATTTGCCACTGTTGAGGATGGGCTGAGGAAAATGCAAATTTGCTCTTCTAAAACTAAACAGACAAACAGGTAAAGGACCAGCAAAGCTGTTAGCAGTGGGCAGAAGTTAGACGCCATTAACCTTTGACATTGCAATGAGCTTCAGGTAGCAAGAGTCATGTTGGACAGTGGCGTTAGTCACATTGTCTGTTAAATTTGGCAGCAGGAGAAAGCATGAAGAGAAGCCTCCTCTGCTCTATAGAAAGGTCATGGGCTCCATCACCTCCTGTCTCGAAGTATAACAAGTTCAACATTACCTCAATTTAAGGCTGCTCACATCACTTTTTATGATGCACCATCTTACTAACTTAGCCCTCAGCCTCCTTAAAGCCCATGATTGTATTGTGGTGAGTCACAGTGGAGTATTTCTGATTATTTCCGGGTGTAGGACTTTCTCTCCCTCCATCTCATGAGCTGCATGCCAATGGCATGAAGCTCTTGGAAGGAAAAAAAGAAAGGTCTTCTGGTTTTTGCGAGGCAGGATGACTAGCTCTAAAGAGTGATTTACTACTGGCCTCTGCCATGCAGCCCTGGGAACTTGGAAGGCTATCAACCATCCTCTGCAATTGGGCCACCACCTTCCCAGGCTTGATAGTGTTTCTAAAGGAAGTCTCTGACAGTCTTCATCATGGCTGCTCATTTGTGCCCTACAGAATCATCTGGAACACATGACGTAGAGGGCTTAGGAGTGAGAAAGTATATGGGGCATCTGGAATTTTGTTTGATTGTTGGTGTGATCTCTTATCTGAAAAATCATAGGCTTTGACCCAAACTTTGAGGTTCCCTCTCAGCTAATTGGCGTTGAGAGAGAAAGTCAGATGCACATGGGGCGTGGGCAGACTGACATAACTCATGAAGCCTAAATTTGCAGCGAGAGCAGCACCAAGTCTTGGGCTTTCTCTTATTTGACTCGGTCCCTGGAGAGATGTTTATGTTTAGTACCCAGTTTTATTGTTCATTCTTCCTAACCTTCAAATCTCAATGTACTTTTAGGAAAAAAAAAAAAAAAGAAAAAAAAAGAAAGAAAAAAACCAAAAGTAATTACTTGGGGACCGCAAAGGCCATATCTATATATGAGATCAAACATTTCCTATCTCCCCTTGCTATTTACCTCTAATAACCACTCTGCTTTCTGCAGCTTTCCACTTGTTTTTGTGACAAACAAACAGCAGGGGTAGTCTTCAGGCTAATCAGCTGGGCTATTCTAGGATCCTGCAGGGAACAGGAGTAAGTAGCTTGCTATTTCCAGCCTTAGTTTCAAGGGAAACTGAACCCTTGGGGGAGAATCAGGGCTGTGCTGACTTCTCAGATCACAAGTAAGTCTGGCCTTAGATTCCTCCTCCCTTCACTGAACAGGGGACCTTGCAATATCCATACTAAGCCTTCTAAGACCCAAGGGTGGTGGCTATAGGTGCTTAGTGCTGCCACACAGTCAGCCTGCCTCTCCCCTTAGCCAGAAAGTTACCCACAGGTGTAAAAGATTTCTAAATCAACGGGAGCAGGGTTGAAGTTGAGTAAGGACTGAAAATAGGGACTTACCTCCTCTTTCAGAAGCAAGGGAACGGCCCCATGCAGTTTGGTCATCCTGTGCAGCTTTGTGAGACTGTCTTAGAAGAGCAAGCGTCCAGGTCTCCCTCGGTGCCGTCTCAAGCATCTGCCGCTGTTCTCAAGAGTCTGCGCACTGACTTTTATTTATCACCAAAATATCACTCTAGACTGCTTCATTGTCCTTATGATAGCCTCCCAGAGGCTTCCCAAGATGGCCAGAGTGTAGACAGGAGAGGATCACACACTCTTGACAGGTAAGCTTGGGTCATGGCCAAAGGGACACTGTGGACCAGAACACTGCCAAGGGGTAATAATAGACAATGGCCAAAGGGACCATCATTCTGGCCTACAATTTCAAGGCTTCATACCATTTCTAGAGTCTGTAGAGAGGATTGTCCAGGTGATGAGTAGGCCGGTTTCGTTGGGTCTTTATCTTGTTCTTTCCAGAATGCCCCTGGCTGGATAGTAGTCTTATGACCTTCTGGGCTGCCCAGAATGTCACATCTCCACTGAGGGACAGAGATGCCAGTTAGACTCCATTTTTTTTTTTTTGGCCACAGTCAGAATCCTGTAGTTTCAGGGCCTGATTATGAGGGAAGGGTCCACTGGCAGTGGACCCAAGCCTGTGGACACTGAACTCTGTACCTAACAATAAGAGAAACTTCTTCAGCTGAGAGTGACAGAGACCCATTAGACGCCAGTGTCCCATTCTCCTCAAGGACTCAAGGTCGCTCCCCATTACCTCTCAATTATATTTGTTTTGCCTGTCTATTCTTCAGATATCAGAGATGAACAGCAGTGTGGGGAGGATGTGAGGTCAGGTCTGAGTTTTGTGGTCTCTTAAAGTCAGGGGTGCATAGGGCCAAGGGTCCTTTCATTTACTTCTATAGGAAAGATAGCCTCTGTTGCCAGGTAGACGGGGAAGTGGTGCAGGGCACCCAGACACTGAATCTCCAGCACACACTCTTTTGTCTCTTCATACCAAGAATGTCATTGCTACAGGATCAATATGATACCATTCTTGCCTTGTGGTGTGGAATTTGTCTTTAAAAACAATAGCTGCTGCTGCTGCTGCTGCTGTCCTGCTCACCTGTGACTACTTTCAATATTTAATTCTCTCAGTGGCCTTTAGTTTCTGCCTTTGCCTCATGTGCGGCTTCCCAGATGGTCACAGTGTCTAGCATATCAACATTTCTCAACACTTAAGGATTCCTTAAGTGTGTGTCCCAAGACCCTTTTTTTGGCTTCATCATGGGCACCTATAGAATTCACTCTGTTTTCATCGTAGACATGGTTCTGTGATTCTGCTCTTGCTCACGTGGTGAGCCTGGCCTAGCTGGAGCGCTGTTCTTCATGCCTGGCCAGGTAGGCCTGATTCCCTCCACTCCCCCCTCCCACTCTCCCCACCTCACCAGCTTGTCTCCTCCAGCTCTGAGCTGGGCTAGAACAGGTCCTGACAGGAAGTGACTCGTTGTACTGCAAAGAGCATTGCAGCTTTGTGCCCTGTCTGATCCCTAGCCAGCGTGCTCACTTAGGAGTCTGCAAATGTGGGTCTGGAGGAGCAGAGGGCCCAAGCTTCTGGATGACACCATCGCACATGTGTGCTCGTATGCCTTCCCTTTCATGTGCACGCAAGTATTCTCCTTATGACATATTCCACACCAACAGTCAGGGTTTCCTGGGAATTGATTTAACTTTTAACACTCTAGGAAAGATTTGATGTAAAACACGTTAACAGCCAGAGAAAATGGCTGTGTTTTCCATCTTTCAACACTACCCCAGGGACAAAATGCCTTTCCCTACCATCTAGTAAGTATTATTTTCCATGATGTGACATTACTACAGTTCATTGATTCACTCGTCCCCCCCCCCCCATCCATTCACAAGCATTTGAGAACGAACTCGGCCCTTTGGAAGGTATCAGGACTTCAATGTTGAGTGAGACTTTTACCCCAGCGCATAGCCAGCTCTCAGCCCCATGAAAGGCGAGGTGAAAAAACTACTGAGTTCATGGACAGTGGGACAAGATGCATCTGGAACATCAGTCATTGGTTCAGAGGGGACATTCTCTTGTGGGCTAAGGGCCGGTGGGGTTTCACTGGGAAGAGAGCTCCTGCACTGACTCTTACAGAGAAGGCAGGGACTTGTCAGATAGCAAGTACATTCCAGGAAGGAGCCTGAAGGACAACAGCAAGGAGCCACTAGGGAGGGTTTGCAGAGGAGTGATTCAGTATAGTAGAACACAGGCTGAAGGGTAGGGAAGGAGGGGAGGAAGCGGCTGGGCAGAGTGCTGGGGAGGGGAGCTTAGCCCATAGCATGCACGTTGTCAAAAATCACACAAGGAGGGCATGAAGAGTCTATTGCGCCTAGATTTGTATGCTAGAGTGACTGCTCTGGCTCTAGTGGCATTCCATGGGAAACGGTGCTGTTGAGGCAGGAAGGTGGAGACGAGGCACCAGTAGCAGTCTAGACTTGGGGTATCAAGATAAACCAGGGCAGCCAAGGTAGGCTGGGAGGCTAGGGAAGAGCTTTAAAATGCATTAAAAGATGGAGATTTAGAACAAGCATCTGGTTTTAGTTTTGAGGGGCTCAATCCTTGGGGAATCCACCAGCCAGGCTGGGGATACTGTTGTAAACACTGTTCTGTATCTGTCTAGTTGGGATTGAAGAGGGGCCTCCAGGCTAAGGGGTCTGTCTGATACGGGGATGTAGGGGGCAAGAGAAATGTGAGGTTGAGACTGTGGCATGGGAGTTGTCTGTCAGAGGAAGGAACGGCTACCTGGTGAGAGCGCATGAAGATGTTTCAGGAGAGCACAGAATGGGTGTGGAATAGAAGCTGGGAGGTGGTGGCATACAGCTTTAGTCCCAGCATTTGGGAGACAGAAGCAGATGGACCTCTGAATTCAAGGCTAACCTGGTCTACAAAGCTAGTTCCAGGATAGCCAGAGCTACACAGAGAAACTCTGTCTTGAAAAAAAAAAAAAAAAAAGAAAGAAAGAAAGAAAGAAAAAACAAAAAGAAAATGAAAAGGAATAGAGTCAAGAACAAAGCTCAAGAGAATACCAATTCTTTCCTTATGTTATTGATTGTTGACAATTTTATACATATATACAATGCGTTAAGACTGTGTCCACCCATGTGCTCCCTTCCCCTCTCCTGCTTCCTGTGAATACCTTCTTCCCGGTTAGTCTCTTTTTCTCTTTCTTTCTTTCTTTCTTTCTTTCTTTCTTTCTTTCTTTCTTTCTTCCTTTCTTTCTTTTTGTTTCTCAAGACAGGGTCTTTCTGTGTAGCCTTGGCTGTCCTGGACTCACTTTGTAGACTCTGCTTCGCGAGTGCTGGGATTAAAGGGGTGCGCCACCACACCCGGCACAATTTTTAACAATAAGAAAGAGGAACTGGTACTAGGCAGAGAAGTCTAGGGCCAATCCCAAGAGGATTTTCTGTTCAGTATATTGTGAAAATCTTTCTATAAAGTAATACATTATACACACAAAAATAGTAACCTGAAACTCCACATCCGTGTTTGACAATTAAATTAACCTTGTGAAGTAATCAGGGGAAATATTATTTTCTCTGTTTTATTCATGAAGGGACAGGGTTGAAAGAAAAGAACTTAATTCACTTATTTAAGCTCCATAATTAAAAGAGCAATGGAAACGGGGCTAACATTTGCATTTTGAGTCACACTCCAGGCATCTTTTCATTCATAAGTCAGTGATAGGGTGGCAACGCTGAGGAGGTTGAATCACCAAGGCAGGAAGTTACAGCAAATCTTAATTAAGGGCATATCTGAGTCAGAGTAAACACAAACCATTGGACTGAATTGTGAACGGCTGCTGAAAGGAATTGCATGGCTTTCTGCATATCATTAGCAACTAATTAATTGCTGCCATGTAAATAGCTTAATGACACATGAATAAAGGAGAAAGGAATTCATAAACAAAGAATATGTGGCTTTTCACATTAGGCAGCAGAATGCACTACCCATCAGTGTGGAGAGGCGAGATGAACTCATCAAGATGGAGTGTGAGCTAAGAGGCCAAGAGTGCCTCTCCTTGGGCATGGGCAAGTCTGTGACAGGTCTGCCCTAAAGTTAACGAACTTCTCTCTGTGGTAACAGAGAGATAGTGGCCCATGGGTGGGTATGTGTAGGCTGCCTATCCCAGAAATGCAGTGGAGGACTCCCGTTCCTGTGTGTCCTTTCCTCATAGGTAGAGGCTGAACCAGTAGCAAACAGCTCAGGGGCAAGTGTGACAGCAGATACAAGAATGTGATGAAGCCAGTGGGAGTCCCTTTTATTTATTTAGTTAATCCATTTTCATTTTTATTCATTTTCATTTAAACATAACTACATGATTTCTCTCTTCCCTTTTCTCCCCGACTCTCTCTCTCTCTCTCTCTTAAATCTCCTTCTCCCAACTCCTGTGTTATCCCAACTCTCAAATTGATATCCTCCTCCTCAATTATTGTTCACACACACACACACACACACGTGCACACACGTGCACACATGTGCATGTGTACATACAAACATATAAATGCAACCTGCTGAGTCCATTTTTGCTGTTTGTGTGTGTGTGGCCATGAGGGCTGACCACTTTGTATCACACAGCCAATTAGGGGGCTCGTACCTGGGAGAGGCTTGTCCCCTCCTTCAGTAGTCAGTTGCCTGCAGCTGCCTGTCCTGGGCTGTGAGCCTGTGAGATTTCTCCCCCTCTGCATTAGCACGCCTATTGATATTGCCTTTACACAGATCTTTTTTAAAGGCAGCCATTCACATGAGAGACTGTTTCGCAGCAGGCTCTTACAATCTTTCCATTCCCTCTTTTACAACACTCCCTGAGCCACAGACGGAGTCGTGATACAGATGTATCCATTGGAGCTGTGGTCCTCACAGTCTGTTGATCTGTACGTTGTGTCCCGCTGTGGATTTCTATGATGGTCTTCATTTGTTGTAAAGAGAGGCTTCTTTGACGAGGGGTGATAGGCACACTCATCTGTAGGTACAAGGATAAGACTTAGAACTTAGGGATTATACTGGTCACCCAAAGTGCTGATAGCAGATTCTCTTATAAGACACACGACCTCAGGAAGTCAACTAGATTTCTAGATTTCTAGTACCAGGCATGGTTTCCCTCCTGTTGAGTAGACCTGAAACCCAGATAGCTGTTGGTCACTGCTAATGTGTGAGTGCCATTTGTCACACCTTTATGGGTATCTTGTCATGTTGGTCACTGCTCTGTTCCATAGGTGCTGCTGCTGGCAGATTGCATAATAATTTCTGGTACCATGGAAGGCAGACCACAGGAAGGAGGCCTTTAGGTGAGATGCAGCATGTGTCCTAAGGGTGCAGTGTCTTTTGCAATAGGGGCTCACCTTCAACCTCTGAGAGGCTCAGGAGGAGTGCCTCATCCTAAACAGAAAGCAGAAAAGTATGACCAATTCATTACTATTGCCCATTTTTTGTTTTTGTTTTTAAATGACCAAACAAGACCCCCACCAAAAACAAACAAACAAACAAACAAAAAACAAAAAAACAACCCAAACATAGCTACTAAAGCCCAACCATACCCATTTACCGTATATCGTCCACAGTTGTGTTTGAGATACAGGGGCAGTGTGGAGTGATGGCCATGGAGTGCCTGCTTATTTATGCTCTAGCCCTTTCGCATATCCATGCTCTATACACCAAGGGTCTGGGAGACTTCAGGTCCGTCCTGAGCTCCAGGAACTGCAGTTTACAAAGTAAGAAAGGCAGAAAGGAGGATGTTTGGAGGAAGCTCATGGTCACGGTGAAAGAAATAAAAATTAAATATCGTTTGAGATGACAAGGGGATGGAGACATTTTAACTCGGAAAAGGGAAATCCCAGAGGTGAAAGGAGGTTTAGGGTGTGGAAGATTCTCAACTAGATTGAAAAGATTAAGCATTTACAAAGTGGAAGGGCATTGTAGACCCAATGAGGACTATCAACTCCAGAGAAGTTATTTAATATACTTTGTAAGAACAGATTAAAAGAATATAATGGGCTGGTTTATGAGGCGGTGTCTCTTTGTGGAGGTGTATCCCTGTGTGGAGGTGTCCCTGTATGGGGGTGTCCCTGTGTGGAGGTGTTCCTGTGTGGGGGTGTGTCCCTGTGTGGAGGTGTGTTCCTGTGTGGGGGTGTGTCCCTGTGTGAGGTGTGTCTCTGTGTGGAGGTGTGTCCCTGTGTGGGGGTGTCCCTGTGTGGAGGTGTCCCTGTGTGGGAGTGTGTCCCTGTGTGGGGGTGTGTCCCTGTGTGGAGGTGTCCCTGTGTGGGGGTGTGTCCCTGTGTGGAGGTGTGTTCCTGTGTGGGGGTATGTCCCTGTGTGGGGGTGTGTCCCTGTGTGGAGGTGTCCCTGTGTGGGGGTGTGTCCCTGTGTGGAGGTGTGTTCCTGTGTGGGGGTGTGTCCCTGTGTGGAGGTGTGTCTCTGTGTGGAGGTGTGTCCCTGTGTGGGGGTGTCCCTGTGTGGAGGTGTCCCTGTGTGGAGGTGCTCATGGTGGGCCTGGAAGATTATTCACTGTGGAGATAAGCTGAGTGAGTTAGGAGCAAGATTAGTCATGACTGGGGAGGGGGTGCTTTCTCCTTTCCTTCGCCTCTTTATCCATCAGCCATAACCCTTGTTATATTATTACGAATCCCAGTTTAATGTGCCTAACACTTTGGCTGGATGATGGGAGACCAAGGGAGCAGGGAAGCAACCGCAGCTCTGAGATCTGTACAAGCTTTGTACCTTCCAATTCCCATCTGCACTGACCAGCCTGCCGGGTGGAGAGAGATGTGGGGCCCAACTTCTCCATTCAGAACTTCCAGGCCCCACAGAACTGAATGGCCAATATGTGGCCCAAACCTGATCCACCTACCACCTTCACAGCTCAGGGGAGTATCACATTCTGGGGTTGACCTTGGTTGATGAGGTCTCCTCCTAGCCACTCAGGTGGAGCTACCTTTCCCTGTGTGCCTCACTGTCTAATAGGAACCTCCTGCCACCTGTACTTTTTGGCTCCACAGCTTCTGCATCCTCCACTCTAGAACTGTCTCCCAGGGCTGCCTGTCATCCTAGGACTGTGTCAACTTCAGTCTATGTGCCTTGGCTCGTGTTTATACCCCGTTCTCAGGTCTCTGAGGTAGTTCATTTTTTAAAATAACAGATTCGCTCTCGAAGGTGCCCTCTGAGTTGCATGAAGTGATAAATTTGATTCCTGTTTACTGTGACCTGCCTACAGGAGGAATCACTGTCTCTCCATAATTTGTATTTTGTGTTTAAGGCTTGTGAGGGCTCCCAGCATTGTCCCAAGGGCAGGACTACTGACACTTCACCTGGGTGACAAGGCGTTGCTTCCCCTCCAGTCTCACTGTCCAGCTGGGGAGGTCTGCAGTGGCTGGCAACCATGTCAGTTTAGGCTTCTTTTCAAAGCATCGCTTGCTTGATCTGTGTATTTTCCCCCCTTTGGCACGTTCAATCTCTACCTTCATCAGTTTCGAAGCTCTTCTTTGTCCTCTGTGGAATAGTAGATTCTTTCTTACACTGACTCTTGTCTTTCCTCAGGTAACACAGGGGCAGCTTCTTGTCTGCCCTCTAACCCTGCAGTCACTGTTTGTATATTATGCATGAGCTCTGATCATAAACTGGCTTTTGGGGTCCTGACTATATACATGCACACATGCACACATGCACACACACATGCACCCACGCACCTACATGCATCCCCCATGTATATCCAATTACTATATATAATTGTATCATCTAACACGTTGCTTCTGTTTGTGTGTCCCTTCGCACAGCTCCACTCTAACTGACTCATTAAAAAGATCAAGGCTTTGTATCATCCAACCAGTAAAACATACATTTTATTTAAGGAGCAAACAAAATTGCAGGTGACTGGTTTGACATTTTTACATCACAAATTTGTTTTATTTTTTTTCCCCGTCTTCCTTTCCTCTTTTTTAACTTCCCATTTGCCATCTACAAACAGTTGCATAAGTTATCCTTGACTAGTGTCAAAATAGCTGACTGAAATTGTTAGTGTTTTCAGGACACATTTCCTCTCATCCTCCCTGAGCCGCTGCCAAATGGTTGCGTTTTCCAGACACACGGGATCATTCCGGTTAGCGCTTACCTTAATGATATGGGGAGTGAGCGAGTACTGAGTTTCCCAAAAAACAAGCAGCACAGTCTCAGGAGGGAGCTCAGAGTTCTGGGTCATTTTCTTTACTAAAATGCTGATCACATTAAATTGGTCTTTCCACGACTTTTGCTCTCTTTATGAGGGAAGTATGCCCCCTGCTGGGTAATGACTCTCCCTCTGATCCTGTGGAGCAACCCCCCCGGCGCCCCCCCCCCCCCCAGGAAACGGGTTGTCACATGCCAACCTGGCAGGCAGCCTCGCTTCTTCCTCTTTCTTCTACATGACTGCCCTCCTTCTGGGTCTCCCATGTACCCCAGTATACTGGCAAAGTCTGCTGTTTCCATGGGCACAAACAGAGCCCCACTGCTACTGAAAAGACAGGCTGTGAGATGCCAAGGAGTCATCTGGCAGAGCTGGGGAGACTTGGCCTTTTCTTTGTATCCTTTGTATGGCATGTCACCAAAACCCTACCATGTTCCAAACCCTCAAAACATGCCATGAATTCTGCTCATAGTAGTTTGCTGAGGCTCCCCAGCAGAGTTCCACAAACCAAGTGGCCCAAACAACAAACATTTAGGGTCTTAGTTCTGGAAGCTCCAAGTTTAAAGATCTGGTGATGGCAGAATTCTGTCCTTCTGAGGCTTGTGCCGGAGAATTTGTCTAGTCTGTTGCTTAGGTCCTGTGACTTTCTGGCTCTCTTTGGTACTCGGTTGCTTTGTAGGCATCACCCTGATGCCTACACTCACCTTCACATAGCATCTACCTCTGTGCCCATCTGTGTTCAAGTCGTGCCCCCCCCCCCCCCCGGTCGAAGCACACCAGCGTCCCATCGTAACTATACCTGCACCCAAAGCAAGTCACATTCTGAACTCCTGAGTGCATGGACTTCATCTTGTCTCTCCGTGCTGTTGGAGGCAGGGCACAGTTGACCCCATAGTGGTCTTCCTGGGCTTCTTTAGTTTTCTTTTTTTGAATGAAGTTGTTGATGAGCCTAAGATGCCTCCCTTAGTGAGAAGCGGTACTTAGGTAGTAAGCTTTGGCAAGGACGAATCTGCTGTAGTTTTCAGGGGTCTCCTTGAAGGAAGGGGATTTGCACGGAGCGATTCTTCAGTGAGGATTTCAGGCAGGGTTCCTGTTGTCTCTGGAAGATGAGGCTGTTCATTGTGTTTTCTTCAGAGGACGGTGTGAGTGCTCTAAGAAGGCTCATTTTGAACAAAGAGGCACTCTTAAGTGTTCATCTTCTGTCCACACAGAGGATAAGTGCCACCTTTCGTCCTCGGAAGTCAACTGCCACAGCTTTCTCAATTCATCCTTTTCAGTCTTCTGAATACTTGGTTGGTTCCCAGTTTGATTTATAACCTGCTTGGGCAGTGGGGGGTAGAGTCACCAAACACAAAGAGGGCTTTTGGATCTTCTATCTGGACAAGACACAGGGTTGTTCCCTGGACACAGACCTCAGGCTCCTAGAGAGACAAGATGACTGCCTGAGATTCCACATCCGGTTAGATCCTTCCTTCACAGTTCTTCACAAAGCTGAACTTAAATCAGTTGACATCTTTGTGGGCCACTGCTTAGCTCCCTTTACTTTTCCTTTCTGTTCTTAAAGGTTTATTTATTTATTTATTTATTTATTTATTTATTTATTTATTTATTATGTATACAGTGTTCTGTCTGCATGAATGCCTGCATGCCAGAAGAGACCATCAGATCACATTATAGATGGCTGTGAGCCACCATGTGGTTGCCGGGAAGAGCAGGTGATGCTCTTAACCTCTGAGCCATCTTTCTAGCCCTCCTTTCTGTTCTTAATTCATTTTATTATAATGACCCCCTATTTTTAAAAACTTCTCTGTCTGTTCTACTGCTCCAGAGAACCTAGCACCTGAGGATAAGGTATATGTTCTCTTAAGAAGCTTAGGATGGTGACTCAGACCTTAGCATACATTGAAAATCACCTGGGGGCTTGTTAAAACAGAGACTGGCAGGCTTTCCCTTGGTTTCTGGTTAGGCAGGTCTGGATAAAGGCTAAAAGTCACATCTCCAGTAAGCATAGCTCCTACACTTTTGAAACTCGCTGACCTAGAACCGTTGGTGGGATACAGCAAGTGCACAATGCGTGCTTTGGGATGCGTAGTGATGGTGAGAAAGATGGTCTGTGACACTGTGTGATCGTAAGGAGATGGCAGGTGATTGTTTACCTGTTCTGTCTGATTCTCCAGGGTGCTGAGTACATTTTGGAAACTGCTTCATCTCTCCCGACCATCCTCGCTCACCCTTGAGAGTGGGTCCAGGGCTGCCGTTGTGACTTTAATGAGGAAGTCCCTCATGGGCTCATGTATCCCACAGTTGGCAGCCGGGTGGTGGTGCTGTTTGGAGAAGTAATGGAACTTTTAAGACACGGGGAGTCCTGCTAGAGAATGTAGGGTACTGAGGCGGGTTTTGGGAGTTTGTAGCCCTACCCCACTTCCGGTTCTCCCTCTGCTTCCTGTGTACAGATGAAACGTGATCAGCCAAGTTCTTGCTCCTGCAGTCATCCCGTCTCTACTGTACAGACTCCTCTAGTGTCTGGAACCGTAAGCCCGAACCGGCTTTCTTCCGTAAGTTGCTGCTGATCATGGTATTTCGTCACAGCAACAGAAAAGTACAGATGGGGTTAGTGTGGGAGGTGGGGGATGAATCCAGAGTTTCCCTATCAGCTATTGCCTTAGTGTCAACCAGAGCTGGGAAGGCTGGCAGCCTGTCTTTGACTGGCACAGGTCTTACCACCTAAGTTTAGCCCCTCTAAGAGGACAGCTGCCATCTTAACTGTAACAAAACAAATCATAAGTCATTAAAAGCATAAGCAAAAAAAAAAAAAAAAAAAAAAAAAGTAGTAGTTTTTGGAATATTTTAATTTGCTCACTTAAATGTCAGCTAAATGTAGAAGGTGCAAGCCAGCTCCAGGGCATCATTTGTGTACGATCCAAGGTGCCGCCTCTGGCTTCAAGAGGAGCACAGTGCGATCTTGTGGGGGCTTGGAGTGAGGACAACAGAGACCCAGTGAACTTGCTCACAAGGGCTCCAGGAAGGCAAGGAACTACAGAGGAGTACTGTTGGCCTCTTATTTTGCCATGCTGGGTGCTAGACACCAGGCTCCAGTCTGTAAAGGAGGTCAGGAAGCCAGCCTCTCTTTGACCAGGGATCACAAGCTCCCCTTTTACACTTTCTTAGTGTCACAGATAAAGGAACTTTAAAACTGACTTATAAGGAAGGGAAATTTTATTAGAGATTGAGGGAAAAAAGGAAACCTAAACCTGAAAACCAGCCAAACAACCAGGACAGGCAAGCCAGAGATTGCAGCAGCTGCCAGGAGAAAGGAACCAGAAATGTTAAACTTCCTGGGTTAGAGGTTGGGGAGGAAGGGAGACACACACACACACACACACACACACACACACACACACACACACACACACACACGCGCGCGCGCGCGCGCGTGCACACACACACACACACACACACACACACACACACACACACACACAGAGACGGGGGGTGGGGGGGACCCTGTCCAGGCAAGAGGGCTTAGAACTTTGGCCAGGGAGAGCTAGAGGGAGGGATAAAGAAAATAATAAAATTCCTGAATTAAAACTCAGAAAGTAGCCAGGCTTGGCAGAAAGGTTCTGTAAGCAATTACATCAGGAGAGGGCTTCAGGGCCTATAAGTACAAATCTCACTAAGGGACAGCCTCTCCATCTTCTTATCCTGTCTTCAGGTGCAACAGGTGTTGTTTGACCTCTGGCTTGAGGCTCTGGAGACTATAAAACAGATCTTCTTCCTCTTGCTGATCTCCCTCATCTCGGCAAGAGAAGAGCCTGCTGATGTCATCAGAGGCACCAACCACCTTAGCACGTTCAATGATTATTTTATAAGATAAGGCTAATGAGTGATAGAAAGAAATAAGGCAAATCTAATTAGATGAGAAACAGTTTAAAATCTAATTGAGGGTGGGAGGAGCCAAGAATAGGTGGCCCTCTACTTTGCCAGGAATCCTCAAATGGCAGTTGGGATGTTAATTTATATTCAACATGAAAAAAGTAAAGAGCTATTTGCATGTGAAAAATAGAGCATTGGCACATAAGATGGAGAGATCATAAAGGCATCCAATTTGGACTGGTGAGATAGAGCACTTTTTATGAGGCTGGTGGATGACTGTGTGGCCAACATTTACACTAACTCATAGATGGTACTAATGCCATGAGGTTTTCATGAAATCAAAATATGACTATCTGGAAGCAAAGGGCCATGTGACCCAACTATCCTACTTGGACGGATGGTTGATTTTGGGTGTCAATTTGACTGGATTGAGGGATGGAGCAGATGCTTTCTGGAGAGCAGGGATGTTCCTATGCTTGGATACCTCAGCCTACCTCTTCAGGGAGAGCAACAAAACCAAAGCTGTGAGCAGGGGAAAAGCTGCAGTCCCCATTAACTGCAAACTGCAAGGGGGTAGGGGTTTGTGTGTGTGTGTGTGTGTGTGTGTGTGTGTAGTCTGTTTAATGGTTATATTTGATCTTGTAACAGTCACAAAGTGGAAGTGTCTAATTTTCTGTGAAGTTGTTTGTGGTTAACTAGGAGACCATCAAGGTCTAGTTAATCATGTTAGGTCAGTCCCTGAATTGTCAGGGTGCCTTTTGTTTTTCTCAGTGAAAATTTATTTAAAGTGAAAGGTCAGGAAAGTAACTTCTGAATCCTCAGTGTATGCATCCAAGCCCTTCTCTGTATTATGCTTGCAATTAAGCCATGTGTATTTTGGGTGGGTTGGCTAAAAGTTACCTTGGTCTAACTAGCCTCAGTTTTTCACACAGCCCTTCACTTTTTTTGTTTCAGCCCTATAACCTGCTCTGTGAATTTCGAGTTAAAGTAGACACTGTTATTTCTTCTGGTTATGTATATTTTTTTCATGGGTTGTGAGACAATATATTTCCATATAGCTTTACAATACACTCTTCATTTATACAGGTCATGTGAAAGAATGGGGTAGGGGACACTCCTGGCCAAAGCATAAGTACAGATGAGGGTAGGGAGATAGGGGAGAGGAAGCAGTTAGGGATAGATTAACCACAACTAAGGATGCATTAAGAAAACATATCTACTAGTTTGTAAGCTAATTAAAAATAAAAAATATTTTTTAAAAAAGGAGTTTGAACAACAATTAAAAAAAAAAAAAGGCTTCATGGGAAGATAATGCTGCTCCCAGAAGACATGGATCATTAAATGAAATTATCATTGTTAACCATGGGATAACTCCTTAGGAAGAGTTGGTGAGGAAGGCCCCACAGACACCCTAAGTAGCACAGACTATTGGCATTGCTTTTGGTTGCCCACCGTAACTAGGATGCAAGATACAGAGAAATCAACCTTAACCGACCAGGATGCTCTTTCCTTACTGGCTAGCTTACACAGCACCAGAAGCTCCTCTGTAGGTTGCTGGGGGACACAAGGTGTCAATGATCTTACTGGACCCCGCATGCTACAATATTCATCTGCTTGACAAGATGTATATGCTTGTGCAGTAGTGGTTATGGGGACAACCAAGTGCCTTTCGCCTGAATATGAAGGCTGTTCCACAGGAGGGATTTCATGCCTAGAACTGAGACCCTGGTCAAAATCTTGGGAAGATCATAGGACCTGAGAGAGAACTACTTCTTCTTCTTCTTCTTCTTCTTCTTCTTCTTCTTCTTTCTTCTTCTTCTTCTTCTTCTTCTTCTTCTTCTTCTTCTTCTTCTTATTATTATTATTATTATTATTATTATTATTATTATTAAATATTTATTTATTTATCTGAATGTACTCCTGCAGGCCAGAAGAGGGCACCAGATCTCATTATAGATGGTTGTGAGCCACCATGTGGTTGCTGGGAATTGAACTCAGGACCTTTGGAAAAGCAGACAGTGCTCTTAACCGCTGAGCCATCTCTCCAGCCCGAGAGCCTGTTATTGCTATACTTAATGGTCATATCAAACTGCCTCCAAAATATATGTGTTTATAATCATAGAGTTGTGTTGTTCTCAACTTTGGCCAGAGAAGCTTCTTTTCCCGCCCCGCCGCCCCCACAGTGGGTAGTGGCTTTCCAATGCCCAGTATATGTAACTGTGAGTATGCATCTGTTGATGACTCATCTATATCAGCCTCCCCCATCCAAGGCTCAGGGAACACCTCAGAGGAGTGGATGGAGTGAATGGCAGAGCTGGTGGACAGGAGCCAGGCATGACACGGCTGTTGTACATACCAACTCATGGCAAATATAGTTAGTTACCCGCACAAAGCCAGTACAATATCAAGCCAGTAAGCAATGCAATAGTATTCTTGTTCTCTTGACTGAAGAGTTCTACTGACGGCGGATGGTCGCTGAGGGAGGGAAACAGCCCTAGTTTGTTTCCTGTTGTTGTGATACGCATGTACTCTGAGCAAAAGCAACTCGAGGAGGAAAGGGGTTATTTGGCTTACAAATCCCAATCACAGTCCACCATTGGAGGAAACCAAGAAAAGTGTAAACTCCAGAGGCAGGAACCAGAACCCTTGCCTGCGGAGGAGGAACGCTGCTTACTGGCTTGCTCCTCATGGCTTGCTCAGCATTCTTTCTTACACAGTTCAGGACTACATGCCCAGGAGAGGCATCCCCTACAGTGGGCGGGGTCCTGTCACATCAATCACCAATCAAGAAAAACTGCCTCCCAGATGTGCCCAGAGGTCAATCTGGTGGAGGCAGTTGCTTAGCTGAGGTTGTCTTCCTAGGTGATCTCAGTATGGGTCATGTTGAGAAAGCAACCAGCACAGAGAGTCGCTCTCCTTTGGGGGACATGGCATTAGTGGGTGCTCATGCTTTGGTGGGTGCTGCCACACTTGTGTGTGGACAGTACTAATTGGACTCACAGTGTTAAACAGGATCAACAAACAGGAGAATAGGGAGTTGGGAGGGACACAGAGTACAGGTGCTAGGTGGATTTTGAAGAGGGTGATGAAGATGGATATGATCAGAATATGTTACATGTACAAGATTTTCAAAGAATAAATAAAAATAATTTTAAAAGCAGGACTGGAGCAAGGACAGATTACACTTGAAGTCCGCACTATGACTGCCAGTTCTAGACTGTACTGTAAAATGAGATTCCCATGTCCCTACACTTCTTGGGTTGTTCGGAAGGCTTGAGTATTAAGGATGAATAATTCTAATGCACGATTCAGTAGTCTCAAATTGATTAAGTGTTGTCTAAGACTTCTATTGATTAGTTTAGAGAACCCTTTTAGATACTTTTAGATGAGTTTTGAGAAGTCGCCAAGGACATTGTAGTGGCAGGATTTCAACTGACAAAGTTCGTGCCCAGAAAATGGAGGACATATTGTTTTTGTCTGTGTCAAATGCCCTCTGTGGTTTCACCCATCAGAAAAAGTGATGTGGTAGAGGGAATAGACTGGGTGTTGGAAACCTGTGGTTCAGCCCTGGCCGTGCCTCTCATTAGTGGCCATGGGAGGAGCTGTGATCTTCCTGGGTTTTAGCTGCCTCCTCTGTAGAACCACCATAGACAGGCTTGCTTTCCCTCTCAGTTCCTAGGTCAAGGGAGATGATGCTTATTAATGGAGGAAAAACTTTAAGGGTGTGCACATCCAAGGAGGCGAGTCTCCTTACAGGAAAGCTGGAAACCTGCTAAGCTTTCTTTTGACAATAGGGCAGACTGATTGTTTTGTGACATATGAAAGCCAGTGGGACATAGTGGGGAATAGAGAGTATAGAATCAAATTGCTCTTCATAAACTATATGGAGGCAATTAGGGAGGGAGGCAGTGCAGAGAAATAGGAGCAACCAGGAAGAAGGCAAAGGGTCATAATGGAGGGGGACACAGTGTGATCACCAGGACCAGCGGTGTGCAGTAAATAATTTAAATCCACTTAGAGTGTAGTAATACAATTCTCAGCTTAGGTCCCTCAGTAAAGCTTTTCTCAAATACAAGAGCTTTGCTTTCCTCTTACTTGCAATCAGTGTTGGAGTAGGACTGGGTTGAGAATATAGTGAGAAAAACAGCTTAAAATGAACAAAAATTAAGTAAAGGCAAGAAAATCAGATTGTAAGATGGGCTGGAGAAATGGTTCAGCCGTCAAAGGTTAGGCTCACAGCCAAACCATCAAGAAATGACCATGAGAACTTAAGTGGCCACGAGAACTAGAGATTGTGAGCAGGTCTTGTACAGAGTAAGACACGAAAGGGGAACCAGCTTACCAGATCTGAAGAGATCAGACGACCCCAGGTGACACGCAAGTAAATAATAGGAAAGGCCAGCGGGAAATACACAGCATGGTAGCATACATTGCTACTATAATTTGGGTGGCTCTGGACCGATAGACTGTGCCATTGTGACAACATATCTGTTGTAAACAACCTAAGGAAGATGGGTTCAAGACTGCATTCATTTGGTTTCAGAAGTTTTAGTCCAAGGTGGGACACATCAACTGCTGTGGACACCAGGCAAGGAAGATATCAAAGTGCTGGGCACAAGTGACAAAGGCCTTGGCTCACAGCAGCCAGGAGAAGAGAATAAAGGGACAGGCAAGGTAAACCCTCAGGGCAAGCTTTAGCCACCTGTTCCCTCCAGCCAGGATGCACCTTACATCGTTACATCTCCCCTATAGCACATAATCTCTTCAAATTTGGAATCCATTAATGGATTAAGCCATTGATTAGGGCAGCACCCTCAGGATTTAGTCAGGGCCCAGAGGTGTGCTTTATCCTTCTCCTAGTGAGTCCCTCAATCCAAGGGCGTTGATAGTGAAGGTTAACCACCAGACTTGGGTGCACATGGATGTCTGAGATGCCTTTCCCCTCGGAAGCGGCACGAGAGCCCAGCTGTGACAATAGGTAAGGCGAGGGGACATCCTCACTGCCATGGGTTTAGTTGAAAAGTCTCTGTGAATTAAGCAGCCTAGGATCCTGTAGAGATCTGCCCACTTGTGGGCCATAACTGCTTTTACAAGGCCTATTTGATCCCTCAAATATACTTTTCATAGAAAGAGACTAGAAGAAGCCAGGAGACCTGCCCACCAGGAAAACATGTGTAGTTGACATGCCTGACACATGATCAGTTTTTAACACTGATGAAGATATTTCAAAAAGTAATTTAAAGAAACAAACAAATAAACAAAGAGTGAGGGGTACTTCCTTTCTCTCTTGCACACGTGTGTGTGTGCGTGCGTGCGTGTGCGTGCATGCGTGTGTGTGTGTGCATGTGTGCGTGCGTGCGTGTGCGTGCATGCGTGTGTGTGTGTGCGTGCGTGTGTGTGTGCGTGCATGCGTGTGTGTGTGTGTGTGTGCGCGTGCATGCGTGCGTGTGTGTGTGTGTGTGTGTATGTGTGCATGTAGTATGAGGCTGACATTAGCTTCTGAGGTCAAACCAATATTTTTTTGTTTCCTCTGCATCATGTTGAAATTCCTGGCAGACTGGGTCCCTCACGGAGTGAGCGCTCAATAAACGTCAGCCACAATGATTTGTACCACACTCGTAATATTTTTAATGTGATTCATTCTGACGAACGCTCTGCTTCTTATGCTAACTTTTATATACCCAGCGACCAAACGGTCTGATGCTGAGTGCACAGAATCCTGGGCTCCAGCTAAGTGTGATTAGATATTGATTTCTGAGTCCAATGGACATTAGCAATGCAGAGACTGTTGGGTGCTGGATCATTATGGACTGTGGGGGACACTGGCAGATGTCCAGCAGTCACGATTTGTGGTAAAATTCTGTAGAGGCTATAAAACCCAGGCTATGAGCCCGACCCTTACATGTGTGTGGCCTTGACCTGCTTCTCCATATACAAACTGTGTCTTGCCCTACTCACCTGCTTTTGCACAAATACTCTTTCAGTTCCAAAGGAAACAGCGTGGAGAGAAATGCTTAGTGCAAGTTTATCCTGATTGCTGGCAAACATTTTCTAAGGCACATGTTGCCAGAGATCTCTGTGGTTTTGAGGCTGCTGCCAAGGAACTGTGGGAAAATGTTTCTAAAGCTTGAATAAGCAGTGAGTGAATAGGAAGGGCCGACTGACTAACACGTTCAGAAATTTTGGGGATAAATCAAAATGGCTGTATGTACAATTTGTTTTTCTCCAAAGTTTGTCCTTTTAATTATAGGGCCTATGCTGCTTCTCCTTGAATTTGGGCTGCTGCTGTGTCTGTAAAGATCAAAGGAATATAGAGCGAGAGGTGTATGTCAGAGACTGGTGGCTTCTACTTTCTGCCGTGTCTTTTTCTCTCAGAATCTAGGCACAGAGAGAAATCTCCTGGGTCCTGCAGTTGACTGCTTTAGCTGAGCTTTTAGACAATGGCAGGAATTAACTGGACAACCAGTATGCCATCTTGGATGTCCAGTCTAAAACACAAAAGTCATCTCTTTTTTTTTTTTTTAAGATTTATTTATTTATTTATTATGTGTACAAATCTCATTATAGATGGTTGTGAGCCACTATGTGGTTGCTGAGAATTGAAACTCATGACCTTCTGAAGAACAGTCAGTGCTCTTAACCTCTGAGCCATCTCTCCAGCCCAAAAGTCATCTCTTGATGAAAGGTAACCTTGGGGCTGTTGATCCACTCATTATTGCTTTGCTTCTGAAGCAAACATACAAAGAAACAAGTATGCAAACAAGGCTTTCAATAACTGTAGCTACTGTCTGACCATAAGCGTGTAAGGGAACTAGGGAGGAGCAGGCAGTGGAGCCAGGCACCCCACAGACCATAAGAGAAAGCAATGCATTGCAAGTGTTTCAAGTCTCTTTCCTTAGGGCGGCTTCTTAGGTAGTAACAGGTAATACAGTTTCTAAGTAGGAGGTCATATGGTAGCTATGAACATTTATTCTTACTCTCACAGCAGCTATTGAGACTGCTGCAGCCAGGTGTGGTGGCGCACGCCTTTAATCCCAGCACTTGGGAGGCAGAGGTAGATGGATCGCTGTGAGTTTGAGACCAGCCTGGTCTACAAAGCAAGCCCAGGACAGCCAAGGCTACACAGAGAGACCCTGTCTTGAAAAACCAAAGAGAGAGAGAGGGGTGGAGGGTGGAGAGAGAGAGAGAGAGAGAGAGAGAGAGAGAGAGAGAGAGAGAGAGAGAGAGAGAGAGAGTGGCATGCACGGGGGTGGGGTTACATGGAAGGGTTTGGAGGGAGAAAAAGGAATGAGAAAATAACGTAATTATAATCTTAAAAAATAGAAAACTCTAAAACATCATTTATTTATTTTCTGAGAGAGAGAGAGAGAGAGTGAGTGTCTGTGTGTGTCTCTCTGTGTGTGTGTGTGTGTGTGTGTGTGTGTGTGTGTGTGTGTGTGTGTGCCTGTGAGCATGAGTATCATGGCACTAATTTGAAGGTCAGATAACAACTTGCTAGAGTCAGTTTTCTCCTTCCATCATGTGGCTCCTGGGGACTGAACTCCCGGGTTGTAAAGTTTGGCGGCAAGCCTTTTAGCCGCCAAGCCATCTTGCCAGCCTTGGAAGCCGTCTTCTAACTGAGAGGATCTTCTGCTTTCTTTACTAAAGTACCCCCAGAAGCCATCACGGTGCTGGCTCCATTTTTTTAAGATCCAAAGGGTATCATGTGTAAGCTGTGAGCTCCTCAGTGACGTCACAAGACTCTTCCTTTCCAGTTTCCTTCTCTCATCGGCAGGGGCCCGTGAGTGGTGTCCGTGGAATTCCTGCATTTGTCTTTCTGATAAGTGGAATTCCTGAAGGGTGGCAGCAGTGATGTTGAAGCTGATGGTTTCCTATTGTTTCTTTTTTACGATGGATGTGGGGAAACTAAGTCCCCCAGCCTGTGAGCCACAGCACAGCTGGCGTTCTCGTAAAGTGTTGCTACTAACATTCAAGGGTAATTCTGAATGTCTGCATCTGCCTGGCTTTAGCTCCAGATTCCCAGCACTGGCTGCACAGTAGGCTCAGCTGGGGGAGACTTCACAAATAAAAATGGCTGAGGTCAGTATTCTCACTTAGTATTTAAAACACTTCTTGGGCGATTTACCAGCACAGTGAAGGGTGAGAGGCATGCCTATTCCAGGGCCTCATTGCCTCTTATTGTGACAGAGAGAAGAAGATTATATTTCCTAATGGTATGTATGTCCAGTCTTGTCTATTTAAGGCATAGGTCAAATATATGCATATAAGATTGGGCGTCAATAGCCAGGCATGGTGGTGCGTGCCTTTAATCCCAGTACTCGGGAGGCAGAGGCAAATGGATCTCTGTGAGTTCGAGGCCAGCCTGCACTACAGAGTGAGTCCAGGACAGCCAAGGCTACACAGAGAAACCCTGTCTCGGAAAAAAAAAGAAAGAAAGAAGGAAGGAAGGAAGGAAACACAAGTGAATGCTGAGAAAGCCATTCTGCTTTTTCATAGCTTCTCTTTGGACACTGGCTCAGTTTTCATGAATATGATCGTGGAGGGTTCTCAGTATGCAGTTCTCCATTAGAACCCTCCTTCCACTGTGGCTCCGCAGCTGTCTCCCAGTGTTTCCTTTTCTGGTCCCTTCCTGGTATTTTCTTTGTCTGAACCATCCTTAGGAAGGGCTCAGGTCTCTCTTTATTTGTGAAGGCAGAGCTCGTTGCCCGAGGGCTGAAGGGTGCTTTACAGTGTGCGGTGGAACGAAAACACCGGGAATACCAAGATGGATGCGGCTGCCTGCTCTTCTTTGCCCACCGACAAAGGCCTGGCTATTTACTCAGCTAATGTGATAAATATTCCCAAACTAGCTGTGATCCACCGGGCCCCACAGCCTTCTTGGCAGGGTTTCTGTGGTGTCTACACTGAGCTGGCACTTGATGTAAATCTTAGCCAGAAAAAGAGCCGGTGGATAATTGTTTGGGGTTTTAGGGCCTTCATTGAAATGTTATTAATTTTGTGAGTTTCCAGTAATTTTGGGGCTGGCTTCTGAGAGAACCATCAATGTAGTCATTTTTGCTTTTTTGCATGCAGTACACTGCTGTTTACATGTTCATTGTGGCTTTTGCTCTGAAACACAAAAGCCTTGTTTCCCCCACTTTAGAATTCAGAATTTTAAGTGATTGCCAGAAGAGTCCCAAAGCTTGCCTGGAATCACAGAATTCCCCACTGAAGCTCAAATCTTTCTCAGCACTAATTCAAGAGGGAGTTATGATCCTGTGATGGACTCATGACATTTCTTATTAGGGATATAAAAGGTCAGATTTTAATACCTTTTGTGATATATGCATCTGGCCCAAGATCAGGCAGTTTTGAATGATGGAATTTAAATTGTAATTTAGTGACAGGGTAAGAGGTGAGAAATGATCGTGCTGTGGTGGGGCCTACGGGGCTGGGCACCGGGCTTCATTGCCTGCATGAGGGTCTGCGGGTCAGTGTTGTTGCTTGGAGTGGTGCTGCAGGGGCAACGGCAAAGGCTTCTCTCAGCTGATGTCCGGGTGGACAGCTGGCATCCCGCTGTGGAAAAGTAAAGACAATTCTCAAGTCATAAACCCTTACCTTGTAAAAAGCCCACAAGTTCGCGAGGCTTCCTCCCCATCACTCCCCATTTTGCCCAGCTGTCTCAAAACTCTTCTTTATTTTTCTCCCTTTCTCAAAAATAAAAGTTATCTTTCAGGCACAAAAAGATCCTCACCCAATCTTTGTTATATGTGAGGTAGGACTGATTGAGGCAAAGTGACTTGGGTGAGCATTTCCCCCCTCCTAATCTAAGAAAAATCACATCTCTCTCTCTCTCCTTACACATACACCAAAGAATTGATCGTGGATGCAGAAAAGGAGTCAGTGTTTGCACTTCCTGGTTCTCTGAACTTCAGTTCCCTCACCTTTAAGTGATCTCCTAGCCTCGCTAATAAGTTGTTCTGAGGCTCAAGGAGAACTGCAGCCTCTCTCACACTGCTCTGTTAATGCGTGGTTTGCGGGGAGTGCTAACTCATGGAGAGTGGTTCAGATAAATCCCCTGCATCATGAATTCTTGTGGGTAAGACAGTATAGCCAAACAAGTGAACTTATCTCACCATCACCATCATCCCCACCATCATCTTATCACCATCATCATCATCACCACCACCGCCACTGTAACCACCACAACCACCATCATCATCACCAACCACCACCACCACCACCACCACCATCATCATCATCATCATCATCACCATCACCACAACTTGGCGATCAATACAGAAAAACCAAAGATCTTAGTTTCTGGCTTCCACATCCACATCCACTCTTGCCACCAAAAAGAAGACGATGAAGGGGGAGACGCTTCGGTTCAACTTGCAGTATGGCTAGAAGTAAAAATCAAAGGCATGGTCTTGGTGTTTCCCTGGCTTCCATTTATCTCACAGCGCCACCAAGGTTAACAAGTACCCCTCAAACTGGCTGCATGTAAATCTCTTGCTCTCATGCTGGTTTGGAAGCAAGAGCTGCATGTCTGCCTTTTTCACGGGCTCCCATACTGACTGCCAACTCGAGTAGTGACGTTCTGGGTGAGGCCGGCAATAGCCTCTTTGCATGAGTTTCCTCTGGCGTGTGCCTGTTAAATCCTCTCCTCATTTTGCTCTTGCAAGTGAATCTGTTTAAAACAATCTAAACAATATAAAGACATATGAACTATCTTCATTTGGAGAAAATACATTCAAAATACAATTAAATATAATTTGTCGTACGCTGCTGAGACCCCCAGGAGCCTTAGGCCAAGCTGTCTTTTCCTTCATTTTTTTTTTCTTTTCCTTCACTTAACTTCCTACTAAGCCCATTTTCCTTTAGTCTGAAATTCTGGGCAAATCAATACAAGAGTTAATTTTCTAATTCAATTAAAGTTTTCCTTGCTTAATTATTACTACTATTGATTTCTTCTTACTCTTTTGTAAAGCCTTGAAGTCTGGAAACCCACTCATTAAAGTGAGCCAGAAAGTAATACAGGTAATATAGCCTGCACTCTCAGCGCTTGGGAGAGGGAGGAAGGAGGACCAGGGGTTCCTGGGCATCCTCTGCTGTGTAGCAAGTATGTTGCCAGCCCAGGCTATGCACGACCTTGCCTCAAATAAACAAAACCAAACATGATTAATATTGATCCTGGTAAACAGAGCATTTGAGTTGCAAATATTTGGCATTTGAGGCAAATATTTAGAATATAGAAGATTGTCTTAATGACCAGTGATCTACATGAAATCCCAGGCGTTTCTAGCTGTTCTGTGGAGGGGAGCACTTCCTAAGTTGTCTGTGTCACCCTAAAATGTAGAAAAGCAAATCAAAAGTTGATTGGCATTTTAGTTGCTTGGGTTTGGCTATTTACAATTAAATTTTATGGCCTAAATACAAACAGTGTACATAACTCTAACAGGTGGTAAGCCAGGCGAGGTTCTTACGGCAAAAGCTGTTTACACAGGAGCAGTAGCCACCACCAGGAGGGAAGGATCAGAAATGAGTGGGTGACCTGACCACATTTACTTGGGGGCCACTGTCCAAACAAATGACTTTGTCCACCTCATCTGAAAAGGCCCATAGTGAAGTGTTTGCCTTCCTCTCCACAGGACACTGTAGACAGTGACCCAGTATAAAATGTACCTTGGTGAGAATTCACCAGTTTTGGCACATCTCATCAGTTGTTCCAGTGTCTTATCAGGGTCTCAGGTTCATGGTGTGTGTGTGTGTGTGTGTGTGTGTGTGTGTGTGTGTGTGCGTGCTATTGCAATTCTTCCTGAATTGGTGCCAGAAACTGTAGCAGGTAAAAGAATTATTTTTTCTTATCTATAAAATAATATTAAATATTTATCTACTTTTACGAGCGTGAGTGGTTTGCCTGTGTGTGTGTCTGGTGCCAGAGGATGTCAGAAGAGAGATGTCATCCCCGAGATGGTATTGAGCTGCTGCGTGGATGCTGCAAATGGAACCCAGGTTCTCTGCAAGAGCAGCAAGTGCTCTGAACCCCAGAGTCAGAGTTCTAGTCCCCATACAAAAGTGAGAGCAGCCAGATGAAAGCACACACATGTATTTAACACAAATTGAATGTGATGTGTGGGGGGGAACCTTCAGAAATGAGGTCCTGAACAGGAAGCCTATGGTTCACGACAAGGACAGTTATGTAGAGATAATTGGATAAAAGGGGTACAGGGGTACGGTCCAATGACAGTAGGCAGAGGAGGAGGAGAGGAGGAGGAAAAGGAGGAGAAGGAAGAGGGGAGGAGGTGATGGAGCAGGCTGGTGGCATCCTCTTTACCTGCTCATGATAGGGACACAGCTGGTGGTGCCCACCATCTTAATACTGTGGTGAAAATTCTGTGGAGGAGAATGTATGGCTAGCTCATCTAGAAAAGCGTGCGTCTCACAGCACGGTGGTGCAGGCCTGTGAGGAGCCTTCCTCTCTGGAGAGAGTGCAGTGAGGCTCCAGGAGGTTCACGGGAGGAACTGTTTCACTTGGTCTGTTGTGCGCTTTCAGGAAGTTGGAGCTGGGAAAAGAGAATGGAAAATGTGGAATCTCAGTTCATTGTTTTTTTTTTTAAGAGACAGGGGATTAGTTCTCAAAAGACAAATGGCAAGGAAGCACCTCAAGGCCAAGAAAGCCACCAAAAGCGTAAAATTAAACTCTTTCTTCTTACACAAGTGTTCTGGCACCCAAACCCTGTTGTGATGCTCTTCCTGGCCTGAGGGGCCTGTGGAGGTTATCGTGACCTTCTCTGCTTGGGAACTTTCTAGTGCCCCACCCTCCTGCTCCCAAGCCCCAAACACTGGAAGCTGTCATCTACTTCTGCTGTTCTAGAAATATCTGTGAAGTCAAAGCCTGGCATAGATTTTTTCTCTGCATCCCTGTCTTATTGGGAGGGCAGGAGGAGACCCTGGCCATCCCAACCTTCACAGTGATTTGTTTAGAAGCATCTGTCATATTTTATGAAAGCTGATTTCTGAAGGATGAGTTTATGTCTGTGGTCACAGGGCCCACTTCCAGGCCTGGACATTTGACCTTTGGGCAGAATTCAGACTTGGCCCTGAGATTTTGTTTGAATGCCCTTGGAAGGACTAGATTTGCCCCCACTAATAGTAAAGAATGTTTAAAAAACACTTCAGAGTTTACCGATTGCACGTTTCCATTATCTCTTTAATTTTCACAACCCTGTGTTGCATTATTTGACTCTAACAGATCCAAAAACCAAAAGCCTTTGAAGGAGACACTTCTCTGGCCTATAGGCTTGCTCTGGAAATACAACTAAATGAGATTAGATGTGAAGCATTAGACGGTAGGCTGGCATATGGTAAGTCCTAGTCAGTGAAGCCACCTGCCAGCACCTCATCTTGCTTGTCATCAGTGACCAGCTTCCCAACATGGAGGTGGCAGTGGCTTTATTATTTTTTTAATCATTATTATTTTATCCACCTCTAGAATGTGTTACAGTGTCTTCATGGCCCGAGAATCAGCCGTTGGGCTCTTTGTCCACACAACGCAGGATCTTGAAGTCGTGGTCTTCACTGCTCAGATGCCTCCTCTGCGAATGAGGCATTTAGTTGAGGTGGCCTCTGACGCCTTTCGCTCTAAAAGCTTCATGTTTGGAAAACCACCACTGCTCCAGGGGAAAGGGTGCATGCGCTCTGAGGGACTGAGGGACCGCGGCTCCTTGGTGCTGAGGTGTACGGAGGCGAGAGAACACCCTGGCTGGGCTGTGCCATCAAGGGAGTCCTCTGGGGCAGCACTCCTAAATCTGTGGTCTGTGCTTACAGCTTTAGATATGTTACTAGTTAGAGAGAGGAAATAGGCCAGAAATCGGGGATTTTCTTATTTGTGGAGGTCAAAGTTTACAGGCCAGAGAGATTGAATCCATACTCTGTATGCTACTGAAAGTAAGAAAAAATAAAAACAAGGGAGTTTTTCTTTTGTGTTAGAACACTGATCAACAGACAGTAGGAGACACCTAGCAGAAACAGCCAAGGTGTCACTTGGGGGTGGGGTTCTCTGGAGCATAGTGCTGGGTCTTAGTTCTCTGGAGCATAGTGCTGGGTCTTAGTTCTCTGCAGCATAGTGCTGGGTCTTAGTTTCTCTGGAGCGTAGTGCTGGGTCTTAGTTCTCTGGAGCATAGTGCTGGGTCTTAGTTCTCTGCAGCATAGTGCTAGGTCTTAGTTCTCTGGAGCATAGTGCTGGGTCTTAGTTCTCTGGAGCATAGTGCTGGGTCTTAGTTCTCTGGAGCATAGTGCTGGGTCTTAGTTCTCTGGAGCATAGTGCTGGGTCTTAGTTCTCTGGAGCATAGTGCTAGGTCTTAGTTCTCTGGAGCATAGTGCTGGGTCTTAGTTCTCTGCAGCATAGTGCTAGGTCTTAGTTCTCTGGAGCATAGTGCTGGGTCTTAGTTCTCTGGAGCATAGTGCTAGGTCTTAGTTCTCTGGAGCTTAGTGCTAGGTCTTAGTTCTCTGGAGCTTAGTGCTGGGTCTTAGTTCTCTGCAGCATAGTGCTAGGTCTTAGTTCTCTGGAGCATAGTGCTAGGTCTTAGTTCTCTGGAGCATAGTGCTAGGTCTTAGTTCTCTGGAGCATAATGCCAAGTCTTAGTTTCTATACACACCAATGGAGGGAAAGGCGACCATTGCTTATACTTAAACACATATGGAAAAATGTATTTTCTGCAAAGATGGGGTTTTTTAGGTCAGTGTTGTAAATGGTGGTGGGTGTCAGGGGAGGGGCGCTCTTCAGACTGGGAGCCAAGTGAAGAACCCAGTTTCTTTGTTTCTGATGCTTTTTGCAGATGTGACCTCTTGGTTTTGTCATCAGATGTTCCCCTGTTGGCTTGATTTATAGAGTGGCTAATTCTGAGCATAGGGAAATCAGGACGGAAATTTCAGAGTATCAATCACCGTCTTCATCTGCTGCCTTGTCTGACATGGCTATAATTTGTGGGCTTTCCATGTAAATTAGACATTTTCTTCAACCAGGAAGCTAGAAAAAGTAAGGTTTCCCATACCCCCCCCCCTGTGTGTGTGTGTGTGTGTGTGTGTGTAAATAATATCCATGTCTGCTTTAAGGGGAAATGATGGGCTTTTATCATTTTTTATAGGGACAGGCTTTGTCCTCTGTTATTTATGACCAGGTTTCAACAACCATGTTTAGACTCAGAGTTAAGACAGACGCCTCAGTATTTGGAAGAACATAGAAGCAAGCATAAATAATACATAGTTAGAATCTAGTTGAAAAACTTAGGTATCATTTTGGCATTTTGCTTTTTTATTTTTTGCCTTGGGTTTGGGGTACATCAAGTTTGGGGGAAGTTACACAAAGAGTAAGAATTGTGTGTGCATAGGTGGAAGAGGACACTGGCCGGATTGAGCCTCCATGCTCCCCTCCTCCTTTGAGACCCACCAGTCCAGCACTGGCTTAGACTTGATGTGACCTCAGGGACCTCTGGAGAGAAGGCATTGAGAGACACTCATTTAAATTTGGAGGTGGGGGTTGGGGGATGAGCTTTACCAGCAATAATAATCTTCTTCTTCTTCTTCTTCTTCTTCTTCTTCTTCTTCTTCTTCTTCTTCTTCTTCTTCTTCTTCTTCTTCTTCTTCTTCTTCTTCTTCTCCATCTCCCCCTCCTCCTCCTCCTCCTTCCTCTTCTGACTATAGTCTGTCCAAAGTTCACCATAATGAGAAGAATCGCTTAACATTTGAGGGACTCTGATTTTCTTCTTCAATACCTTCATTTTAATAAGAATGACAAGATCTGCATTCACACAATGCTGTTGCATTTTTGATTTTGGTAGTCTGCTTTTCCAGGTTCTTGCCTTGTGGGCCAATGTGGGAAGTTGGAAAGCTACCTGACTGAGAGGCTAGAGCTTGAAGATGGTTTAGGATTGCTTGTGGCGTGGCCTTAACTCATTTGCCTAATCTTAGTGATTACTTATATTGCATTTGTAGGATGAGGACAAAATAACGCTTGCCTGCTCTGGGAGTAGGGAACATGCCTTGTAAACATTTACACAGGTGCTGGGAACACCATCTCAGTTGTCTGTGTGGAGCAATGAGAAATCTAGGGCTCAGGCCCTTCCCTGGGCAGCCTGTTAATGTCAGGTTATTTTTCCATCTTTGATTGTTATTTAAGATTATTACCATGAATCTTCTTACTGCCCAGTTCAAGGGCTTTCTCCTGCCCTAGTGATGGCTGAGACTATCTCCTTGGCATCTGCTGGCTGGGGACTAATTGGGGGAAAGTCAGGCTCTCTCATGTGCTATTGGACATGAAGTAGCAGGGCCACAGTTAGATCTGTCAGAGTAGGGCTACCTCAGCATGGCTAGCTGCTAGGAGATTTCTCTCTTTAGTTCTCTTAGTTTAAAAGGTGAGCCTTGCTCTACAGTCTCTATTTGCCTTGGAAGTCTTCATGGTTTCTACAGCTCAGTGTTTGATTCACATCTGTAAGTGCTGTGTTTTAATAGCAGGTGTGGAGCCCTTAAGGCCACAACCTTGATCTGGCTGCCTATCTTTAATTGTGCTTTTGTCACTTAAGCTTTCTGACTCTCTGCCACTCACATGACCTCCCTTAACTTGAATTTTCTCATCTGTAAGAGGAAGGTGATGGCAACTGAGTAGGACAGAGAGAAGATTTGTGTAAAGTGCCTCACCTAGTGCTTGGAAGTTGCTAAGATCTCATCTATGTTAGGTGTCACTGTTAAACTAAGATGAAATCAGTGTTTGCTTAGGTGCGACCTGCCATTAACAGACTAGGTAGGTCTACCAGATTAGGGGTCAGCAAACTGTTAACTCATGAATGAATACATCTTATTGCTTGTTTTTGTAAATAAAGCTTTATCAGAACACAGTTGTGCTTGTTTATATGGAGTTTATATGGACAGTATATACAACTGTCTGTTGTTCTCCAGTTAAATAGTTGTGCCATAAAGTGTGGTCTATGTACAGAGTCTAAATCACTGACTGGCCCCGTCCTGAAGAGAGTTACAGAATCAGTGGAGTTCTAATTACTATTAGTAGCCAGTGGAAGCCTCATCAAAGCTAACATTTCTTGTTTGCATTGTTTTCCTCATGTCTACTAGAGATGGCTAAAGAAACATGGCTGTGGCCTAGAGAGATAACCTGTGGTTAAGAACACTCACTGCTCTTCTGGAGGACTTGAGTTTGGTTTCTAGTAATTCTCAATCACCCTATCTCCAGCTCCAGGGAATCCACTGCGTCTGTGTGTGCACATACCCACATATAGACTCAGATATCACATACTTAATAGTAAGGAAACTTACCTGGACATTTGGCATATGTCAGTCCTTGGCATTGGATTGATGGTGATGTTACCATTGTTGCTAAGTAACCAGCAGAGTCAAATGCCATGTGTATAACCCTCCACATGGGGCTGATTGGTACAAGGCCTTGGGTAAGAAACACGATATGCCTTTCATGTGTGGCCAATACTCTTAACTTTCAGCCTATTCTGGCTTTCATTGACTAGCTCATCTTTGTCTAATCCTTGCACTTTGTAATCATTATTTTTAAAAGTGGAATTGTTTTGGAAAAAAAAAATACCTGGAGGGCAGCAGCCACAACAGATGGAGGCTTTTTCTACGTTGACGTTCTTAGGATCTCAGTCAGACTCCGAGAATGGTAGGCACAGCGATCTCCCACTCCTGATATTTTAAGACCATGGCTGAACATAAAAATGCGAGAATGCAGATTATCCTAAAAATGACAGTTTTATGATAAACGTAATCTATTAAAAAATCATAGAATGGTTATAGCCATTTGACATTGTTAACAATATAAGGATGTGTTAAAACGTTAGAGGAAGGGTTATGTCAGGGTTTATACAGTTGCTGCTGTATAAAAATGTCAAATAAGAATAATCATATACTTGACATTTTCCACTCGCTTTTTACTCTTAAAATAGCTCTAGTTAGAATTTTGCTCAAACTCTGGCTTCCCCTTCCCTAAATAGTTTCTATGCCTGCCCGTGCCACCTTGTTATTTCATTCTGAATACTTTTTTCTTTTAAAAGAGCTTTAAAAAGAATGACTTCTTCATATAGACACGTGTGTGTGTGTGTGTGTGTGTGTGTGTGTGTGTGTGTGAGTGTGAGTGTGTGTTCTTGTATTTGCTCTGTGTATGTATGTCCATTGGTGTTTATGTGTGTGCCATGTGCATGCCTTTGCATTTAGGTGGTTTGGGATATTTGTGGATTTTTTTGTGAAACACAAAAGAAGGTAGGGAAATGAAGATGAACTGAGAAAGTGAGCACATATAATTAAAAGGGAGTCGTATGCTGACTGTGCCTCTGAGTGCTCTGACATCATGGCAGATCATCAAACTTCCATCCCACCAACTTCTTTCCTCACTCTGCAGCAGGTTTTCATTCTCTTCACTAATTCCGTCCTTCCTTTCTGCTTGAGCAAATGCAGAGGCTGAGCTCACTGACTGCCTGACTGCGTTGTGAGCCGACCTCCTCCTCAAGGCGCCTCTGCTTCAAGCCATCAAGAAAACCTCCTGCTTTCTGTGGATTTGGCTTTGTTGGTCTAATGCTGTCACTGACTAAAACTTCACTGTTTTCTTCTTCTTCAAGAGACACCTTCTGATTCAGGCATGCCAGCGCCCCTCCCACTCCCCCCACCTCCCCACCCCGCAACCCTTTCTCCCTTTCTCTGTCTCTGTCTCTCTCAACCTCTGTCTCTATCTCTCTGTCTGTCTCTGTCTCTGTCACTGTCTGTCTGGATTTCTCTCTCTCCCTTCTCTTCTCCTCTTCCTTCTCTCTCTCCCTTCCTCCCTCCCTCTCTCCCTCTCTCCCTCCCTCCCTCTCTCTCTCTCTCTCTTCTTGCCTGAAACCCCATGTCCTCCTTCCTATGCAGCTTCCTCAGTGTTGGGGTTCCAGAAGTGCACCAGGACACCTGGGGCTCATGGTTCCTTTTGAGTTGTAAGTTGTCTGTCTAGTTCTGTCACTAACCCTATCCCTGTGTCACTAACCCTACCCGTGCACTCCCCAGTTCACTGCAGGCTGGCTCCCGTTTTTCATCAAGTCCAGAGCGCTGGTCCCTCAAAGGGCAGAGTGAGGCTTGTGCCTGTAGAAACAGCTGTCTGTCCTTGATCCTTCTGTCCTTTCAAAGTTTTCTTCCAAATGTGAGAGCTCTTCCTGGAAGCTTCTCTTGCTCAGAGCCCCTGTGTGGATCCCAATTCTTCACACCTAAGTGGCCTCTTGCTTTCTGGCACCGTTCTCATACCTCCTCACTCCTGTGGTTGTTTCTGCAGTCTCATTCTTCAGCTTTGTACATACAGGCATTAACTTCCACCTCCAGCAGGAAGCTTATGGGGGGAGGGTGAGAACGCGGGGTCAGTGCTCTTCTTTTTCCAGGGGATGCACTGCTCTTGTGCCCTCTAGTGTGTAAAGAAGAAAGCCTACCAGTTTGTGCTTCTTTGTGAAATGTCATCTCTGTGACCTTACGTAAACAATCACACACACACACACACACACACACACGCACACACACACACACACACACACTTTTTGCAAGGACTTTGGCTGTTGTACAACATTTTGAGAGGTTTCTTGTCAGCAGGTTCCAAAGAGGAACTTACATTACTATTCTTGCAAAGTGAGAAGCAGCTTTGGGCTATAAAACCTTTTCAAATTGGTTTTTTTTTTTTTTTCCCTTCCACAGAAGGGATTTGCGTGCTGACTCACTCCTACTATATTTATAACCCATCGCCCAGCCACTGCTAAGGCAAGATTTCTAATAAAGCTATGGAAATTACATGCACCGCAATGGGGCTGAATACATTGACATTCGTAGTATCTTAACATTTTCAAATTTATTGCAGATTACCTTGTTTGTGCATGTCTGTGCTTTAATGTTTTTTTATAGCAGAAAATAGCGGTTTATGATTGTATTCCCAGTAGAAATTTATTATGAATCCACCATATGGAGAATTGCATAAAACTAAGCCTGGAACATGGGTGGTTTTAATATTGCTTAGCAAGACCTATTGTACTTTATTGAAAATTAGTGATAACAGGAGTGTCAGGGACGGGAAGTTTGCTTTATGAGGGGAGTCTTTATTTTATACTTAAATTGTTACGAAGACTTTTAGATTTTCAGGTGAAAATGATCCATCTTTTGATATAAAGACATCACCTCGTTGGTTGCTCATCCCCCTTTTTCCTGCCCTGCTCCTAGTGCCCCTCTTGGCGGCATTTGCTAAAATGAGGGTACTTATTCCTACTTGTGTTTTGGTAACTGGAAGATTGCACTTTTGACTTGTTCTTGAACTACTGACTTGGGTGAACACGTACCTACAGATACCTTTTGTTTTTGTTTTTTGGAGCTCGTGAGGTTTAAAAAAATCTGCTTTAAAATTCCCACAAAGAGCCTATATTAATTTTATGATCTGGAAAGTATCTAATGAACACAATTAACAATATTAAACAGTGAAAACACCCTTCGTGGCACATTTCCTATCCTAAAGCTTTTGCTGGTTTCCCTGCACACATTCCAGGACAGACTGTCTTCGCAGGCGTGGACAGACTGCCATCCACACTGGAGAACCAGGAAGGAGGAGAAGGGATTGCTTTTGAACCATGTAGGATTGTCAAGAGTTTGCCGTCCTGTTGTGTATTTGAGGCACACAGCCACGTCTCCTGCCTTGAGCGTCTATCATGGCTGAGAACATCTGTCCGCGCTGAAAGGTTTATTATACAGACTACGTGTGTTCTTGTTATAAATATGAAAATTTTGCAATAAGCTTTATAAATGTAAATTGCTGTAGAAAAAAAAAAGAATCTTAAAAGTTAGCTCACTATCGTGTCCCAAACTTCCAGAGGAGACCTCCAGATTGGCGGGACTTTCTGAGCTCTGCGAGTCCTTGTATTGCAACTCTGGCCTTGTCAAATTTTCTTGTCTTATGTTGTAGGAAGAAATGTAGCGCCTTTGCAACAAACAGCGAATGGTTCATTAAAAATTCAAAGTACACGTGTGAAGCACATTTTATACTTCATGCAAACTGCTGCTGAATTTTTGAGGGATTCTCAACATCTTAAATATTCATGTGTGTGAAGAAGTTCAGGGTGCTGAAATGCCTTTGAAGTGTGATTTTCCACACTTGATATCTTTCTTACCTACCCAGCTGTCGTCTTCAGAATATCAATTTACAAGCCTTACTTTCTGCGAGGGAAAGGATTTGGTTGATCGCATTTTGGCCATCATGGAGTTGGGTCTTAGTAATAACTAAAGTTTGTTTTCTTTTCTTTTTTTGCTTGTGAGCCTAATCTTTAACAGCTGAGCCATCTCTCCAGCCTTAACATTTATTTTCTATATGTCATGTTAAAATTTCTTAACAACATAATTAAAACAAAACAAAACAAAACAAAACAACAACAACAAAACCTGAAAAGAGCCATGTGAAGTCAGAGCCGCTGACTTCAGGGAGCGGGTGGTAGGAGTCACCCATAGCCAGACTCGCACCTATCCAGCCTCTTGTTTTGATATTGACAGTATTGCATTGGTACCTGAAGTGACATGTCTGTACCCTGTGGTCAAAGCCTCTCTTAGCAGATTGAGGCATGGTTTCTCCTTAGGACACAGGTTAATGAAGCAGAGCAGCCAGCCTTCTGGAGCTGGTCCGTTCTTCCATTTGGAGAGTCTTTACTCACATTAGTAAACTAAAAGACAAGCCTGGACTCCAAGGAGAGGGCGTAAGCGCGGACTTCAGAGGGATGACACCAGGACTGGGTCCCAGCCTCCGCAGGACCATAGCTGTTCTTTAGGCAGAGATTGTTTTTTTTTAAATAGAAATAAAACTGGTCTCTATTCATCATATCTCTCCCACTTTTCTAGTTATGAGCTATTTGAATTTATTCATTTAAATTCAGGGTTTTTTTTCCCGAAGAATGAATGGCTCAAAGTGAGCAGCATTATTTCCCAAACCAGGCACACAGGCTCCCTGGAAGAGATTAATCAATGCAGAAACAAGCAGGCAGCTGTGAGACAATGGAGTGACGGCAAGGAAGCAGTATCATAAAGCAAATCGAAGAGTTTGTTGACAGATTGTACGTCAGGAACAAAAGAAATGTTTTATGTGAAAAATTGTTATAAGACCCTCAGACTTTAAAAAGTATATCGAAATGTTGACATACTAGCAATTCAAAAATCCAACCCCCCCCCCCCTCTGGTATTTTTGGCATTGCAATGTCCTTTAAAAAGTGGCTCTTGGAGCCAGGCATGGTGGTGCATGTCTTTAATCCCAGCGCTCGAGAGGCAGAGGGAGATGGATCGCTGTGAGTTCGAGGCCAGCCTGCTCTACAAAGTGAGTCCAGGACAGCCAAGGCTACACAGAGAAACCCTGTGCTGAAAAAACAAAAAAAGTCGCTCTTGGTATCCTAAAAATTATAAGCAGAATAGATGTATGGGTAGTGAAAAGCCCATGGTACATTATATTTTTAACTTACTTATGTGTTTATTCAGATGGCCAGCTTTTCGTCAAACACATTTAAACAAATATTCTGCCTAAAGACATTAAAATACCATCTGTCTGTCTGTCTATCATCTATCTATTGTCCTGTAAGAGAGTAACAAAATGTTCAGTTGAATAAGTCAATTATTTTCATTTCATTCACATCTACACAGGCTGGCCTGGACAGGAGTCTGTTCCAATAATAGAAAATACTTAGGTTCATTGGAAGCGTCTAAGACACAATTGGAACACAAGGCATTAGCCCTGAGCAGCAGACCTCTCATGAAAAGAGGAGTATACTTTGGTCACTCCTGTGACTTTTCAATGTAGTGCCTATACGGCCCTCTTTCCAGAGAAAACCATATAATATCTCAAAAGGGGCCCAGAAAGTCAGGTAGGTAGGGCAGGCGTGGGTCAGGAGAGGTCTATACACAGTGCTGGTACTTAGTCTTTCACACTGACCACAGTGCTCAGTGCTTAAGTCTCCAAGCTCAACCATAACAACACCATTTCCTTTCTTATGTCCTCTCTAATCCAGATTAGCATCCAAATTGTCCAAACGCGTTAGTCAGGAAAAGTTAACTTTGTTAACTGAGAAACAGCTACTTTGAGACTCCTAAAGGAAGAACGTTTGCGGTGTTGGTGTACACCTGGGCGCACAAAACAGCAGAACGTCCAAGGAATGTTCTCTTAGTTATCACTGACTAATAAAAGGCAGGTGGGTGTTTTGCTTTGCAGTCTGTTTTCCTAACTGTTGTGGTGACTTTTATCTGTTAGGAAGCGAAGCAGTCTAGAGCTCAGCACGCGAAAGCTTTGGAACTTCGCACCGGCTTGCTGTCAAAACCTTTTGAAGATGACTCCCAAACATCTTTTGATCTTTGCCATAGCTACAGATGGATTTTATTTGATTTAGAGTCTTTTTTCTTTGCAAATTTTTTTTCTTTAAAAATTTATGCCTGTGTGTCTGCTTCTCAGTGTATGTACCAAGTGTGTGTGTGCCCATGAAGACCAGACAACAGTGTTGGGACCCTGGGAACTAGAGTTAAAGGCAGTTATGATCCACCTGATGTGGGTGCTGGGACCCAAACTAAGGTCCAGCGCAAGAGCAGCAAGTGTCTTAACCACTGAGCCACCTCCCCAGTCCTTTACTTAGACTTAACGAAGAATGTTGTTTGTTTTTTGTTGTTGTTTTTTTGTCTTCCAAAACAGGTTTCACGGTGTAGCTTTGGATGTCCTGGACTCTCTTTGTAGACCAGGCTGGCTTCAAACTCACAGAGATCTCTCCTGCCTCTGCCTCCTAAATGCTGGGATTAAAGGGGTGTGCCACCACTCCCTGGCTCTATATTATTTTCATAATTTGCTATGCACAAGCATTTTATCAACTTGCTTTATAAATGCAACACACAACATGTTTTTTGTTTTTGTTTTTTTTTTAAAGAAAAGCCCTTTACAGGTTAAGTAAATGTTTCAAATCTGGTTACCGACCGAGTAGGGTTTGAGCATTGCAGTGTCCTAATGCAGTCATTTGTGTTTGTCTCACAATGGAGAGCCCAGTGCGTCCCCTCAGAGCAGAACTGTTAGAACAACTTAGGAGAGCTCGTTATGCCTTTGAAGAACAACATTCGCCCCACCTTGTTTTGTTCTTGTTGTTCTTCTTCTTCAATGGGAATTTTATTGAAATGGAACTTATTAAATCACAATAAATACCGAAGCGGAACATCTTAAATAGAAACAGTTTTCTTTAAAAACGAGTGCTGCTTAGTCTGAGGCATTGAGTCTGAAGGTGAGTTATAGTTCTGTGTGATTCTCTGTAAATGTTCAGTATTAATCGATGTTCCTTGCACATTACATGTAGTGGTTGTGTTGTAGCGGTGTCATTTGGAGATGGGCTCCCCCGTAGTTAGTTGTTCTCTGCATTTCAGCCAGTTGTGGCTTTCTGTAAAGATCTTTTCTGGAAAAAAAAAAAAAACATCAAACAAACCAAAAGCTTCTTTGGTGAAGGTGAGTGCTAACTTTAGCTGTGGGTATAAGGACAGGTATTTAAAGTGTCGTTAAAGATGACACTGGTGGGAAGTGACAGTGGTATGTTCTTCTTTAGGGTCCAAAGGCCTCTACAGCCAGAGGTAGTTGGCGAGGGCGGGGTTTACAGAACCAGGCTTGAGTCCTTCTATTGAGCGGGCCTTAGGCCCCATTCGACAGCTGGTGGCTACTCCAAGTGTTGCCGTGCATCTCTGGGGGCATCTTACTATGCAGATTCTTGTGGTTGATAGGCAGCATAACTGAACAGGACTGTTGGTGGTCCCCCCACCCCCACCCCCGGCAGCTTCCATAGCTCCTTATAGTCCCATGAGAGCTAGTCCTGAGGGAGGAGGATTCTGGGACTGCTCAGCTCAGTTCCTCTGAGTTCTGGTTCAGGAGCATAAGGGGGCTGGAGCAACCAGGTCTTACCTTAAGTTTCTGGATGGTAACCAAAGAGAAAGATGATACCTTATATTATTTTTGGGATGAGTCTCCTGCAATCTCCTTACTGAAAAGTTTTTTTTTGAAAGTGGGGGTTTTGTTAGATACTCTGTGTCTTTTGGGGAGAGCATTGTTACCTCAGGTGAGGCAACACACACACACACACACACACATATATCATATATATAAATTTAAGTTAAAATAATATGACTGTGGTTTGTTCAAATATCCAACTATAGCATTTCTATTGTTTCTTAAAACTCATTGTGTTGTAGTTGTGCCTTCCTTAGGCTTCTGTAGAAACCTGTATTGATGAGCAACTGGGCAGTGGCTGATTTTCATGGCGATTAAGCCTGCATATAAGCGAATTCGAAATGAAGTGTTCACTTTGTTTACTTGCTTTCTTCCCAGTGTACATGCCGAGCCAAAATCAAGACACTGGACATGGGAGTTTATGATAGTCTGAGCCTTCCGTCCAAGACTTGCTTGGCCATCCCTTGAAAGCCTAAACTATTTAATGTGTATCAGTCAAAACCCACGAGAACCCTGGGAAAGGTGGCGCTCTGCCTGCACAGGTGCTCTGCAGAAGTGCGTGGGTGGGGAGGTCACATGACCAAGTTCTCATCCTGGCTGAATGCTGGTAGGGGCATGGCTGTCCTTCTTCAGGAAGAAAACTCTGATCCGTGCCAGCTTGGAGACGCAAGAACACCACATTATTCACATTTCTTTGATTTTTGTTCTGACTTTTATTTGGCTCTGGCTTTGCCTAGAACCAGAGCTGTCAACACCGTCATCTTTATGTTCATCTTGTTTCCTAGCCAAGGATGAACCATGATGGTTTATGTCCCCGAGAGCCTTAGCTGGGAAATAGCTGTAGGCTATGGTTTAGCTACCCCATGGCCTCATTTTAGGGATGCAAGGCAAAAATATTATCTGAGTCCTTCTCTCAGAATTCCCTGGCTCCAAGTGGTTTTGGGTCATGACCAGAGACTGGCGTCCCACTCTGGCTGTCTTCTGACTTGGGAAGGTGATGATTTCGCTATCATCAACAGTCAATGACGTAGCGTTCTGAGCACTTTCCCTCTTGAGCTTGAAAGCATTGGTTTCTTGTTTCTCATGACCAGAATGCTTCTGAGACGTTGCATAATGCCACATCGTCTAAAGACTCCAGGAGAAAGTTACAACACAAACCCTCAGAGAAGGTTCATCCGAACTGCGGAGAGAGCCTAGTGGTCTGGACAGAGTCTGCGTAGGACAGCAGTGTCACCGTGTTTCCGCTTCATAGATCCGAGGGAGCAACATCAGTGCATGGGGACTTTATGTTCATCAAATGTGGAGCCCATTGCTGACTTGGCAAAGGATGCCTTTTTGTTGTGGAAGAGTTAAATACTACACAAGCTCATATAGAGTTCCAACGAATAGGATTTCCATTCAAATACTTTGCCTGACATCCACTCATGCACCACCTGACATCCTGCTGGGGAGACAGGTGAACAACCGTGATTCGAAGATATGCCCCCCCAAACAGACAACCTGGCTTCACACCTTGGCCATTCTACTTTAGACACTTCAATCTTAGATAAATTTCCTGCCTTAATTTGTCCATTCATAACATGGAAATGAGATGCGTGTTACAAGATTGCTTTGAGAAGATGAAAAGGGAACTCTTGGCTAGAAATCCCTTAGCAACAATCGCCCTTATTCATGGAGGCACCAGTCTGTTTCCCTGCAGTGACAGATGCCCAAGCAAAGGTCCCTCCCCTGCAGTGGCTGATAATACATGGAAGCAGTAAAGATGCTGATGCCAAGGAACACATATCAAAATGCGCAGATCCCCAAAGGTTATCCATTAGATGCTACAGTTATCAGTCACACGTGCTGAGCACCAGTGAGTCTGAGATTGCAAGGGAAGAATCTGGAACCATCACAGAAGATGAGGCTCTGTGCTTGTGTAGTGAGGAACTGTCAGAGAGTAGGCACTCCTCCCATCAAATCCTGACTTAAGCCACCGTGCACCACCACACACACCCATCCTGATCGCCCCCCTCCACTGCCTGCCTCCCCAGCATTAACTGCACCCAGCTGAGCTCCTCAGTAAACCATACTCTTTTGCTGTTTTCTGCTTTTTTTTCAAGATTCTATTATTTATTTTATGTATATGAGTATCCTGTTTTCATTCATTCTGCAAGAGGGAGTCAGATTCCATTACAGATGGCTGTGAGCCACCATGTGGTTGCTGGGAATTGAACTCAGGACCTTTGGAAGAGCAGCCAGTGCTCTTAACTGCTGAGCCATCTCTCCAGACCCCCAATTGTTAATGATTTACCTGTTTTTATTGTATGTAATTGGTGCTATGCCTGCTCGTATGTGTGTGAAAGGGTGTCAATACTCTGGAACTGGAGTTACTGACAGTTATAAGCTGCCATGTGGATGCTGGGAATTGAACCCTGGGTCCTTTGGAAGAGCTGCTAAGTGCACTTAAACCACTGAGCCAATTCTCTAGCCCCCTCTTTTCTGCTTTAGTGCATTCATATATTTTGTCTTTTATTATGATTAATTTCTCAATTTTTTCTTCTTTTGAATGGTGGACCATTTCCCACTGGAATTATACATGACCCTCTCACATCCTTGGAATAATCCCTGCCACCCATCTTCTCCTTCACATGACTTCTGACTTTCTGACTTAGCTTCTCATTCCTGCCTTTCATCATGACTCTTAGCTATGAGAGAAGAGGCTAGTGGTACCCAGAATCTGAGAGTTCGTAGTGTGAAATTATAAACAGACTTGAAATATAACCCATTGCATCAAATCCAATATAAATAGACTTGAAATTTAACCCGTTGCATTTATGCATTTAGTCCAAGCAAGCTGGAAACAAACAGAATAAACCCAAACGTCCCTTGGCATACATGGAAATATACTCATGGGAGAAAAACGTAAGCATGGTCCACTTTTAGGATGAAATGCGTCTTACCCATCAAATAGAAAAGGTTTATCTTTCAAAATGTGTAATTAAAAATTTGGGTGGGGGGAGTATTAGAGAAAAAAGTCTAGCAAAAGAATAGCACATTTGAATACCAGAACTGGCCCATCACCCCTTGAATAAAATGACCAAGGACACTGGTGCTCTTTCTGGTCATTCTAGATACTTCAGAAGGCATAGGAAGCTAGCACTACCTCACCAGATCTCACCCATGCAGGCAGCCGCTGCTCAGAGTACATGATAATGGTAGGAGGTAAGGTGAGAGGAAGGGTCTCACAGTGCCTTTGCTTGTCGTCCTCCATCTGAAAGCCAACAGCATCATCTCTAGCCTTCCCTAGACTCTAAGAGAGCTTCTAATGTGACCATGAATTTCTAAGAAGCCCAGATGCTGAGTTTCTCAGGAAAAGCAATTCACAGTCTGTGATGCCCAGATAACACCATTTAAAACCCCAGCTTCTAGTCTAGTAAGGGACAGAGGGAGGCACTAATTAACAGTGTGACCTTGGGAAAGTCACAGTCCCTGTGCTGAATAATAGCCAGGGCTCTTTCCGGCTCTAGGCTGCCTGGGTCTTACCCTCAAACTCTGCCCTCATTGGCTCTTTTTGAAAAATTCTTTATATTGTGCTTAACAGACTGTTAAATTACCTTAATTAAAGTGTCAAAGGATAAGAATTGAAGATTACCGAGAGCTGCCACCCAACCCTCCCACAGCTAGCTGGAAAAGGCTTCTGCTAGGGAGGGCCCGGTTATGCAGTGCAAGTCTAAAATGGGGTAAGAGTGAGCTGCAGGATCCCACTGTCGTTAGAGACAGACTGCCCAGAAATCTTTAAATTCAGGGCTTCCTATAGAAGTCTTGACTAAACCTTTTGGGGAAAATGTGAGAAGAAAGAGTGCTGGCTAGGCTTCATTCTTCTCCTACATGGGTCAGAGGAGCTCAGAAATTCATGGGCTCATGAGGAGCTCTCTTAGGGTCTAGGGAAGGCTGGAGACCACCTGCTGGCTTGCTGGGAGCAATAGCCAAAGGCACTGTGAGACCCTTCCTCTCATCTTACTTTCTACCTGCATGGGTGCCTGCATGGGTAAGATCTGGTGAGGCAGTGCTGGCTTCCTATGCCTTCTGGAGGACCCAGTACAGTCAGAAATAGCCACCAGTGTCAGCGGTCATTTTATTCAAGGGACAACATGCCAAACTCAAAAGTTGGAGTCTGGTCCTATGTTGGACCTTCAGAGAGATGCTTTATGCAACCTGCTATTTCTGGGATACTTTCAGGTTTGGGGGACCAAGTGCCCAAACACGTAAGCCTGTGGGGTTAGTGCACATTCCAGTCACTACAGAGGCCTTCCTTCCTGGTGAGGCAAAGAAGCTGCTGGTTCCGGGGACCGCACTCGGAGAACCATGCCCTACAAGGAGTGCGACCATGAATTGTACATTGGAGTCACTTGGCTCACTTAGACAGGGGGTGATTAGTCTCAGGCAGTTTACATGACTTGATTTTGGGGGCAGCTCATGCGTTGGTATTGGGGTATACTCACACTCACACTCACACACACACCCCTTTTAGGCATAAAGGATTATGATTCTGTTTAATATATGGAAAGAAAGAACATTATTTTATTCACTTTATATCTCATTCGTAGCCTCTTCCCTTGTCTTTTCCCAGTCCTACCCCCCCCTTCTTCTTCCCCTCATCCCTGTCCCCATAGTCCTCAGGAAGGAGGAGCCCTCCTCCCTTACCAACCGATCCCAGACTCTCAGGTCTCTTCAGGACTGCCTGCATCATCTTCCTCTATGGCCTGGCAAGGCTGCCCCACCGGGGCGGGGGGGGGGGGGAGTGATCAAAGTGCAAGTGCGTGGGGAAGTGAGTGGAGTGCAGGTACCCTCTTACTAGGAGGCCTACATGGAGACTGAGCTGCCTATCAGCTACATCTGAAGAGGGAGACCGGGTCCTCTTCATGCCTGGTCCTTGGTTGGTGCACCAGTTCCTGCAGGCCCCCATGGGCCAGATTTGTGGGCTCTGTTGGTCTTCTTGTCCCTTCTGGTCCTTCTATCCCCCCCACCCCACCCCACTCTTCCCTAAGCCTCCCTGTGCTCTGCTCAAAGTTTGGCTGTGAGTCTCAGCATCTGCTTTGATCCTCTGCTGAGTGGAGTCTTTCAGAGGACATCTACAGAAGGCTCCCAAGAACATCTGTTGTATGTATTCAGGATGTTATCTCTAGGGAAGACTGTAGAAGAGAAGGTAAAAATGGATGCTTCATTTCTTGCCCTCACAACTCCCCTCTCTCCAAACTATATTCTGGTGAGGATGACTACATTGGCTTAATAAGCGAAATCCTTTTTTTCTCCCTGGACACCTTTGGGATGCTAGGAAGAAAATTGCTGCTGTAGGAGTGAGAGTGCTTTTGCACACTTAGTCATGGGGGCGGGGGTGGCGGGATGGAGAAGTATTCCTGCTGCATGATAACCTCTGTAGCTTCTCCTTTGGCCATCAGCAGGAGTCTGCTCTCCCATCCACTGTAACTATAGAAACGGGTTCTCGTGCCAGGCTGCTTGTCATGATAACTACCGGGCCAGAGTGGAGGGTTTTGTGCACCCAGGGCAAGTGGCTTTGTTATGGGGGATGGGAGGGGTTTGAACCATAAAACTGTGAACTTATCTTGGAAAAGGTGGGTAATTGTCCCTCTTGTCAAACCGTCCCTTCGAGGCTGTGTGGAGAAGGAAGTTTAACTAGCAGCAGCCTTCACTTCATTTGATAAAGTGTAGTTTGCTTTCTGCTTGAGATTTTTATTGACCATAATAATTCTAATTGAAATAAACATTTTGATTACAGCTCTGTTCCACAACTGCTTAATAGGGAACTAAAATAACTTTCAATAATCATTTCGTCCAAATGGGATTCATTTAGCCTGACAGTTATTCCAGGCATTTATTGGCACGAGGCAGGCTGGGAGTGTTTCCGAGCATAATTACGGAACATTTTACACTGGGGTTAACCTTACCAAAATGACAGGCTGAAAAGTTGTGTAAAGCAGCAAATGAAACCCATAATCTGGCTTAGAAACTCTTAAATGAATCCCCTTTCTCCAGTGTGTCTGATGCCCACAGCTCTAGTTAAAATTAAAAGTTTTCTGTTGAAACTGACAGTCTGGCTGTGGGAGCCCACTTTAATGAGGGTACACTGCAAACCCGGGCCTTGTGGGCTAAGGGGCACGTTAGAGCCACTTGGCATCTTTGAAGTCAGAACCTGGGCTCTGAGTGACCTGATGTCTTGCCAAAGGTTACATCCTGTCTGGATCCATGGGACTTTTCTCTCTTTAGAGTAGTTAGGGAGAGGAAGAGACTGGCTGTGTGGGGCCTTGATTGTTCTCACTGTCCTTTTACAGAAGAGTTACCTCATGCTGGGTTTGTCCTCTTCCTTGGAAGCTTTCTCCAATCAGTTATAAACATGGAAGATCTTCTGTTAAGGGATGGGGCCAGGAGAGGGACATGGAGGGATGTCTCTCACTTTTTGTGTTCTTAAAGTCAAGAGACATAGAATAAGCAGAAGTTATTTAGCAAAAATAAACCGAGTAGAGAATGTAACGTGGGACTGGAGTGGGCTGCCCCAAAGCAGGGAGCAGCCCGAGAGGGTTCGGCTTTGTGGCTGTCCCCATGATTGTCACGGATGAGGGGTGGTGCTGTCAAAATCACAATGCAAGAGGCATTATTATAATAACATCAGGTCTTTTGAGGCTACTGAGGCTTCATTAGGGCACAGCTATAGGAAAACCCCCTGGTGTGTTAGTTTCTGATGTAGTAGCAGTGAGCTAAGTTCAGCTTCAAGGATATTCAACTACAAAGGACATTTTGACTATTAGGAGGCCCAGCTGCTGCCTTCCTCGGTTACCTCACCCCTAAGTCCTTGCCTCCCAGGTATGACTTTGACTCCTGACCCTGGAAACCAGCATGCTCATGGATGCAATTCACAAAAGGGGCCACTGCGGCTCTCTGGAAGGACACTGATCATCCCTGTCACATCCGTGATGAAGCTTCCTTGTTGCCAGCCAGGATGTGTCCCCTCTGGTGCAGTTAAAATGGTTCCTCCGAATGAATGGAGACTGGGAGAAATCCTTCTACAAGATCATGGATAATCTTAAAGCCAAGGCAACTTAAGCAACCTTGTGATGAACACTTGTGCTGCCTTTTCACGTCAAATGTTATCATTGGACTTTTTTTTTTTCTGAAGCTGGAAACCTGTGCTGCTAGAAAACACGCTCTTGACTGATTTCAGCGACTCACTAGGGTAGTGGAAAGCTATAGTAATTTGCTGCAGTTGCTGAGTTGGTTTGCTGTCCGGGGGCATGCTGGTTTCCAATGTCAGGTATTAGAGTTCTACTGGATGACCAAGGACTTAGGTGCGAGGTGACCAAGGAGGCCCAGAGCTGTGTGTTGCAGATGGGCCTCCCAATAGTCAGATGTCCTCTGTGGTGAAGTTTCCTTGAAGCTGAAGTTAGTTCACACCAGCTGCCAATCTGAGCATATCTGGTGCTGCTTGTGCCAAGATGGGGGTTGGGAGCAACAGTTGATAGATATGCGGGCAATAGCCACCATTTCCGAGGTGTCCCCGTGACCCCGCACTATGGGGTAATGCTTCTTCCCTGAGGTGTTTGATGGTCCTCTGGCAGAGGTCCCACATCCACAGCCTTTTTCTTCTCAGGGCTTTCTACCATCCCGAGACCCCTGCGCTTTCTTTGTTCTTTGAGCAGGTTTGTCTGGGTTTTCAGCTAATTGGAGGGGACTCAACTGACAAATGGACCGGTGGTACTTTGACACTAATGCCCAGGGAAGCATGAGAAGGCAAATTATAGACCTGGCTTGGAAGATGGGAAGGACACCGGAAGCTTGCCTTGCAAGTGATTTTGTCACCTGGAGCAGGAGCTATTGCAGTCTTGGGGGGAACACAATGGGTCCCAGTCTTGTTGGCGCTTTTCTGTTTGTAGGTGTTGTTTCATCCACCCATCCATGGAGAAGTAAGCTAAGTTATGGACCTTCCTGCTAACTTTTGGCCCTACAGCTCTTTTGAAGACCATGAGTTACCCGTGTCTAATTTTATGTCTGATACGGGCAAATCAGTTAGCTTCATCATAGTACGACGTGTTTCATTGATTTTTGTCTGAGGAAAATCTTGATCTGTTAGAACTACAGATGATTTAAATGTTATCTCTCTCAATCCTCATGTCAATGAAGAGTGTAGGTGGACATGACTAAATCATATATTCACATAAAGTATGTATTTCCGTAGATGCTGGGTCCTCTCAGGGGTGAGCTAGAAGAGTTTGTTTGTGACGTGTTAGAGGTCATCACCACTCTTCTCCTGTGCAACTTGCCTCTCAGCAGTCTTGCTTTTGTAAGCCTGAATGGGGTACCAACTTTTCTAGTATTACTGCCTTCCCAAGTTGTATTAGGCAGTATGTACTAATCTTTTAAAGAAGTCTTCCAAGACAACCTCTTTCAATAACCCTTCTGTATGCTGCCCACCCACAGAGCAGAACATCAGGCCTCCATATTATTGCTAGAAAGGTCAGATAGTAAGTCTCTCTCCAGGAGGATGGTTAAAGCAAGAACTGAAGGCATTGCTTCCTGTCTGCAAAGCCAAGGCTGTTTGTTTGTGCTGTTCTAATTAGAAATCGCGTCTTTTTTTTTTTTTTTTTTTTTTTTTTTTTTGACAATTTCCTTGTTGATGCCTTTTTGTGAATATAAATTTGACAGAACTGGAGCAGGCAGAAAGTGGAGGGACTTGTTACAACCCACATTTATGGGAATGTATACATCTCTTACAGGAAGGATCCTGTCTATAAGTTTACAGATGACTGAAAAGAAAGGAAAATCTGTGCGATTGGGATGGCAGACCCTGCTATAAGCTGTGAATCTGTGTGTTCTGGGGGTGGGATGGGGTAGACCCTGCTATGAGCTGTGTAGAAGTTGTCTCACAAATATTCAACTGTCAAGTTTTTGGACTGAAGTGATTACTGATTTTGTTTTGAAAAATGATAGTATAGCAACTCTTGTTGCTTGTAGGAGTATGGAGCACCATGATTGTGATTTTTGCAAACAATGACTCCTTTTGCTTGGACTGAAGGCCGAGGACTCCCCCTGAATGACATCTCTTCCTAGCATGGTCTACCCCTGAGTGACATCTCCTCCTGAGCATGGTCTACCCCTGAATGACGTCTCCTCCTGAGCATGGTCTCCCCCTGAGTGACGTCTCCTCCTGAGCGTGGTCTACCCCTGAGTGATGTCTCCTCCTGAGCGTGGTCTCCCCCTGAGTGACGTCTCCTCCTGAGCGTGGTCTCCCCCTGAGTGACGTCTCCTCCTGAGCATGGTCTCCCCCTGAGTGACGTCTCCTCCTGAGCGTGGTCTACCCCTGAGTGATGTCTCCTCCTGAGCGTGGTCTCCCCCTGAGTGAAGTCTCCTTCTGAGCCTGGTCCCTGAGATGCACTCTGAGGAGGCTGTTATCAGCTCTTCCTGGTACATTCTGAGAGTTCCTTGATTCTGCATCTTTTCTCTGTGCGTCCTCCCTTGCAGGCACTTACGAGGCCAGAGCCTGGTTAACTTCTGAGATCAGGGATGAGGTGCATTCAATGTGGCACATCCATGGATCATGTGCTGGCTTTCACTCCTACAGGTAAACACCAATTTCTCTCCCAGATATGTGTGTTTTATTCTGCCTATCCTTTGCTTTTTCAGAAGGAATGATGACTGGCGATCCATTTTCAGTATCAATGCAGTTACAAAATAAGTGGCTGCATTGTTGTGGCTCCCTCACTGGGGATCTGTGAGCCAGCTATCCTTTAATGAACCTGTGACTTCAATGGGTCTTGTCCTTGACTGTTGGACACTTACTGCTCTCTTTTTCTATCAGTGTTTTTTTTTTAAAATATAGACTTCCTGCTTCCTACCCCTGATGCCACAATTATGCACAACAGTGCCTTTAAATTGATATGTTGAAGTCAAACACCCAGTTCTTCAAATGTAACTTGACTTTGAAGTAGGGTTGCAGCAGACACAGTTACAGTGAGATCATAATGAAATACGTGGCAGGTTTACTGGTGTCTGATGAAAGGGAAGAAGGAGATTAGACAGAGACAGGCTGGGAATCAGGTAGCCAGGTAAAAATTAGAGTTATGCATTCACAGGTGAGGAGGAGTAAAAGTTAGGAGCGTGGCCTGGAAAACATTCCTTCCTGAGCTCCCCAAAGGATGTGTGGCCCTCTGAGGGTTTGGGATGAAAGATGAAAAGCTGTGGTATTTTGTGCTAAGATCCTCCTAACACACACACACACACACACACACACACACACACCCCTTTAGCTTTCCTGTGTTCCTTTGTATAATGATCTTCATTCATAACAATTAGTTCAATGTCAGGTGTCTAGGCTGTTTAAGTCTACTAAGCGAAGGATCCTGTATTATAGTCTACTTAATCCACGGCTATGACATAAACCAAGTGAGATCTCCCTAAGGGCATCTGCCTCCACCCTGGGCAGCCTTACCTCAGTGGACCACGGTGTCTTACCAACCAGTCTTGTATTTCTCTTTCTCAAACACATTTGCATATTAGCAGAGCTTCCAGGGGCTCAATAATGTAGCTGTTTCTGGTCTGTGACAGGTCAGGGGGCAGGCAGAGGGGAGTTTAAGAAGGGGCTGGGATACGGGGAGAAGGACAGTTGACCCCCAATTGGCCAGGAGGGTGCTCACTCTGTTGACACCCTGCCCATCTAATAGCCGGCAATGAACTCCAGCCTACTCAGAAAATGATCAGTAGCAGCCACGGCTTTTTATAGCTTCCTTCCTTTCCTTTCGCTGTAGAAGAATTTCCTCAAAATCTGAGGCTAGAAAAGGACCTCAAACCATTTATGATTTTTTTTCACGTTATTCAAACCCAAGAGACTTTGCAGGCTCTTCTGGATGTTATGGGGGGGTGGAAGGATCGCTGTTCAGAGGGCATGCATTTTGTGCGCAGCAGCACTTTGAAGGACTCGTGCCCAGAGAACGACATTTGTCCCTGAGAGTAAACTCTAAATTACATCACAAATTAACATTTTAAAATTAAAGCTGGCATTTCTGACCTGCCTCCTGGCAGCCATGACCATGCTGAAAAGTGACATCATTTATGACACCAGCCGTTAAGAAGCCCAGTGTTTGAGGTCGTAAAACACTTTCCAGGCCTGATTTAATATCGATTTTGCTGTCAGGCTAACTTTACTTTAATATTTAAACAAATGTTTAATGTTTAAACAGTCTGATTTTCCTCTTTTCATTTTTCTGTGCCTTTAACCCAGTGTTATCTATGTTGTAACAATTTCCCCTTGGGCCAACTTCCACACTCTACTGACCTATCTGAAGCAATATTCTCTGAGTTATTATCTCAATGTATATCCTGTAGCTCAGCCTTCCTTTTTCTTTGAGATAGAATGGGCATCACGCTGTGTGTCATAATTCCCGCAGTACAGATGTTATGATATTATGTTGGGACAGTGTGGGTATGTTGTTAGATCCAGGGGACCGAAGAGTATCCTGCAAGCAGCTGCTGTCTCCTCCCTGCCGCCCCCATAATTCCATGTTCTTTCTCTCTTTAAAAAAAAAATGCAATGCAAAGCACACCAAACACACAAACCCCCAGGGAATATGATCTGTGTTGACCCACTACTCTTCCTAAGCTTGGGACTTGCCCTGGAGTGTGGCACTGAACTCTTGGTTCTCCCATTTCCACCTCTCAATTGTCAGATTACAGGTGTGTGTGTGTGTGTGTGTGTGTGTGTGTGTGTGTGTGTGTGTGCCACCATGTCTGCAGTCTTCCTGCTTATAAATCGAGATGGGGCTTATGCTTAAACAGAAGAAGGTGCCTTTGTCAGAAACTGATTTTTATATAATTCTCATGGGAGCAGCTCATATCTGGAGACAAAAATGTTGGTACCATCAGGAAGCAAGTGTGCGGATATCAGGAGAAACGTCAAATCCACAAAGTGTTAGAAGCCAGTTTCCAGGTGCTCTTCTTTATAGCACCCAGTTCAGATGAATAAATCACCTACTTTCCACACACTCTTATGGAAGAGCGAGACAGGCAAGTTGTGACAAGCAGAGACCACGGCAGGCAGGGCTTAGTTCTACGAGGGAGCTCCTCCCCTCATCTTAGGCATCCTACCATTTCTTTTGGAGGCCTGGGCATTTCCTCACTCTGCATCTGCTGTGATAGCAGGGCAGCTTCCTTGTGCTCTGTATACTGTGGGGATGCAGCAGCAGCACTCACCAGTCTGTCCTCATCTCCAGCTGGTTTCCCCCCCAAAGCAACAGTCTGAATTGTCCCATAAAATATTATCTGGACAGAAAGTGAGCTTGGAATTCTAAGGCTCTAACGGTCTTTCTGCTTCCCAGTCGGCTTCGGCTGGTGTCCTCGTTCAGGTGCACTGTAGACACATACACAGACCCTGCGCTTTTGAATGACCCCCCGCCCAAGGTGCAATTGTTTATCTTTCTGCGTGTTCTATACAGAACCACCACACCCCAGACCTCCAAAGCCAACAATGCTCTGTGTTAGAAAAACAGAGGAATTGCTTTAGGAAGCTAGGCTTGATCTACGATTCAATTTTTTAAATGCTATCCTCTAGGGATGCCCTATGTCCCACTTTTGATGTTGGAGAGTCGTTTCTGCATGTTTGTGGAAGCAAAAGTAACATGTTTAGCCTAGTGTGACAGTCTTCCTGAAAGAACTTTTTACCTTGTAAGACAACGATCAAGCAATTCCCTTGCCCCTTTTGTCAGAGTGTATGGTTAAAGGAAGGTGGGGGCATGGGGAGGGAGCTGATTATTCTAATTAGACAAACAACAGCATCCTTTTCTTTCTGTCACCCCCAGAAAGTCATTTCACAAAAAGGAGGTCCAAACTACCCAGACCACTGCTGTGGAGGAGTGCGTGGAAGGTCTTATTAAACTGCAATCTCTTAGATTCTTCCCATAATGATGAAGCATTATAATTCCTGGGTTTGAGGCCTTCAGTTCTTAAAGACCAGGAGCCTAATATCCACTGCATAAGTGTGTGTGTGTGTGTGTGTGTGTGTGTGTGTGTGTGTGTGTGTGTGTTTGTGTTGTATGCATATGTGCAAGTGTGCTTGCCTCTGTACTGTACCCATGTCTGCATGTGTAAAAACCAGAAAGTCAATGTCAGATGCCTATTTTTGGAGGGGGGGTCAAGATAGGGTTTCTTTGGGTAGCCTTGTCTGTCCTGGAACTCGCTCCATAGATAAGGCTGGCCTGGAACTCACAGATATCCACCTGCCTCTGCTTCCCAAGTGCTGGGATTAAATGTGTGAGCCACTATCGCGGAGCAGATATCTTTTCTCTATTACTGTCCACCTTATATTCTTGACACAAGGTCTTTCACTGATTGGGCTGGACTAACGGGGAGCCCCTGGAATCTCTGATACGCCTCCAACCAGCACTGTGATCACAGGTGCATGCCACCAAGCTTGGTTTGGGGTTCAAGATCCAAACTCAGGTCCTCATTCCTGCAGAGCAAGAACTTTGCCCTCTGAGCTATCCACCTGCCTGCCCGAAGTACATCTTATCACGCCCACCCAACACAAGACAAGCAGTGGCTTCTCCTGAGGTGATCAACACGAAGAAACTGGGACAAGGCAACTTGACTGACATCAGACATCGGCGGCAAGTGGACAGACAGTGAGCAGTGTTTCCAAGTGGGATTCCTGGCCAGTGAGGTTCACTGCCTATGTTGATTCTCTCTCTTTGTAATACCTAGGCCCACGGTGTTATTTGTATTTTTGTCTGACTCCGATCTAGTTTAAGCCCACCACTCGGTCTCTCCTGTTGGCTTCCATCATAGGAAACCAATGGCTCCTAGCTCTCCCCCAGCTGTTACACTGAAGGGGAGGAGCTATATATCATGCTGGAATCATGGCATAAAGCACAGCACAATGAGCATTGTGTTCCCTATGAAATCTGATAAGAACAATGTCCCAGACCTAGGTGAGTGTGCAGGGCAGGCGAAGAGATGGGGAAAAGCCAACACTGAGAGCAGGGCATTGCTTTGCAAGGCACTGGCTGCTAGGTTAGCTACTATCCAGGCATCCTTTGAGAATTTGCTTACTGGGGACAAAAGGCTTGTACATGGTAAATGGGGTGCCGGTTATGAGGGAATTATTTTCTGTCCCTTTTTAAATGGCCAAATGTAACCCCATTCTTAAAATAAAAGTGGTCCTTGTGGCTGGTGCTCTGTCCGGGACAGACTTGGAGTAGAGTGCTGGCTGATGGCGGTGGGGGTGGGGTTTACTGGCACTATTAAAAGCACCCTGAGATCGCCAAGCAAGTGAAAATAAAGGTGTAATGATTGAATTATATCTCTTTCTATGATTGAAAATAATATCAGACAACTGACTCCGGTGCCAGACAGATTACATAAGCACGAGTTAAGTGGTAGAATAAAAATGAGTGATTCTCCTCCTTGACTTAAACGCAGCTCTAAGTAGTCTGCCCTTGAATCCAGCAGAAAGCAATTTCCTCCTCCCCGCTAACAGCTAGGGGGCATCACAAATGCAAATTGAGTTAGCTTTGCATTTTTAATATTCCACATATCCATAACTCACTGCTGAGAGTTTAGAGATGTTATTTCTATCACTTGGGCGCATTTGAATTATTTCGCACCTCTGAACTTTTGCATTAACTTTAACATTGGTGCTTAAGATATGCTTTAATCTATCAAGAGGTCTTTGCTCACAGAAACTCCGGTCGTTGTGACTGGGGCTCCCAACAGTTCAGGACAGACTGTCACTTAGGGTGTCATGTTCTGTTTCAAAGGCAAGCTTGTTGAAATACCTCCTGCGAATATGAAGAGCTATGAACTTCTACGGCTACTGCATGGAGCCATCTTACAAACAAGTATGGGCTGGGCATCCACCCGGGCCAGGAGAGTGGGTAAAAAGCATCTCAAGGCTCCACAGTGTGTGGAGAATTTCATCACTTGTTGATCTTTAGCAATCTATTTCCTTCTTTTTGAAAATCTGCTTTTGTAATTCCTGAGAGGGCTAAGTTTATCTTGTTGCCAGTGGATGAGACTGGGGAATGGCAGAAAATAAGGACTCATCATGTTTCCTGCTGATATACTATGTATGTAAATATATATATATATATATATATATATATGTAAATATGTAAAATATGTAAAATGTGTGTGTGTGTGTGTGTGTGTGTGTGTGTGTGTGTGTGTGTGTGTGTGTGTGTGTATACAGCTTCACATTGCCCATACTTGGAGACCTGTTTGACCTTAGGGAAGCTGTAACTAGTGCAGTCTGTGAATTTTGCTAAATTCTACTGATAAATGTTTTCTTACTAGATTCCACTACATATGTTATTCCTTTATGATGCTTCTGTTTTGGGGTGTGGCAGAAGCTGCATTCATACTCACAGTGTTTGTGTGTCTGTGTGTGTGCGCGTGCATGCACATGTGTGAGTGTGTGTTTGCATAAGTGTGTGTGTGTGTTGTCTGAGAGAGAGAAGCAGAGAGAGAGAGAGAGAGAGAGAGAGAGAGAGAGAGAGAGAGAGAGAGAGAGAGAGAGAGAGAGAGAAGGTTCATATTATTAATCTTACCTAACCAAAACATTATTGCCAACACTGCCTGATCTACAGCTCCTGCCACTTTCTCTTTCTTCCATCCTTTCTAGGTGTGGGTTGGAAGGCCTCTTCTCTTCTGGAATGCCGGCCACTATGATTTGATATGGCGTGTGACTTCCTCCTGGGGTTCATGCTGGAGCTTGGGTCTTAGCCTGGTGATCAGGAGAGGTGGTAGGGCCCAATAGGATGTAATTCCGTCATTGCAAGTGCTACTTGCCAAAGGATCAATGCAGGCTTTGTGGTGTTAGTTCTTGGAGAAGTGAATCATACAAAGGGAGGTTACTCACACACTGAGTCCCTTTGGTGTGTGTCCATTTCCTTTTCTGCCTTTGCACCAGGTTGTGATGCACCTGAGGGGACCCTCACCAGAGGTCAGACAGATGAGTCTGCTCGATCATGGACTTTTACCCTTCAAAGCATTTTCTTTTTAAAGTGCCCAGTCTCAGATATTTTTGTTGCAGAGGCAGAACATTAACTAATACAGTGTTGTTGGGGGAATTTTTCTTAGCTTAGCATCTCCGGCTCGGGCTGTCTTTGACTCTTGCTCATGTTGCTCTTCTCCCCGACTTCAGGGATTCTTTATTGATTTACAGCTATACCCTTACTTCCATGCCATGAACCTAAAAGCAAACAGTAAAAAAGACTAGCCTTGACCTTGGTCCTAATAGGCTGTATAAAGAGAACTTTTTTGATGACTCCATGTTGCTACTCCCTCCATTCTTCTCCGTAACTGCCTCTCACTTCTTCCATAATGCTATGTATATATCCTTGACCTGTAGGTTTTCAATGATAGTGAGGCACGGGCAGGAGACACAGACCCCTCCTAAGATGAAACCAGGACCCTTGACCTGGCCACAGAAGACAATTTCAAGACGAGCCAGTATGAAACAGCAGATAATTTATAAGGATGATTGGGGGTGATCAGAAAGAGAGGCACGCAGGAAAGGGCACCTCACGCCCACGTGTTGGATGTGAGCTTCTCCTGGGACGTCTGCTCTTCACGACAGCTGTATGGACAATTTTGACGGTTCTCAAAGTGGCTGCAGAGCGTCCCTAGGACCTTGGAGGTTTCTCGATGGGATTGAAACATAAGAGAAAGCCAGGGGCCACAAGGGGTCACTTGAAGCTTAAGGCAGTGAAGGATGGACTATATGTGAGGCGTCCTGCAAGAGTCCTAGGAAATAGCCAGGAAAGGGGAAAGGCTTTGAATAACTAGATTCCAAGTATGATCTGCTGTTACTTTAAGATTCCCATTTGAAGCATTTTTTATGTAAAAGAATTGTCTCTATGGGCAGCCTGTAGAACAAACTACATGATTATATCAAATGTGCTGGAATTCTTGATTCTCAGGTGATGTGGACCTTCAACCAGACTCCAGAGTGAGGGTCCATCACTTTCCCTGCCCCCTTCATCATCTCTTTCTATTCTGCCTCATCACTAGGTGATCTCTAGTAACCTCTCTCCACATTACACACAGTGCAGCATCTTTTATGTTATTTGTGTTTTCTTCTATTTGCTTGGGTATTTTGATACAGCGTCTCACTGCATGGCGCTGGCTAGCCTGGAACTCAATAGGTAGACCATGATGACTTTCCTGACACTGCCTCCCGAATCCTCATGCCTGGCACAGTCTTTTCTTCTTACCAGCTGTATGACAGCCGCTGTTCCGAATGCCATGGGCACACTGGTAAATGACAACACTTAACCAGGAAGTCTATTCCGTAGTGTGCCGAAATAAGTACCATGGCATGGTGACCAAGGGTAAGAAGGCGAGCTATAAATTTAAGCAGAGTGGTGAGAATAGGACTATTGGGGAAGGAGAAGTGTGGATAAAGAGTTGAAGGAAGGGAGACAGCTAGGCACACAGGCGCTCTCCAGCAGAAGGAACAGCCATGCCAAGGCCTTCAGGTGAGTCCGTCAGGAAACACCAAGGAAGCCAAGGTGCTCGGAACTGATACAAGGGGCAACATGGCAGAGCGTATTGCGCAGTCCCTTGAGATCGTTGCAAAGTCTCTGACTTCCATAATGTTTTCTCTAATCAAAGACAAATTATACCAAACACTAAGTCCTTGGGTGACCTGCTTTATCTAATATATTCAAATGATGTGTTATAGTTAGTACAATTAGGGCACGAATGATAATTAGTATAGATATGATATATAAGGTGCTGGTTGGAGGCTAAGAACATCTGCTCCCCTTAGCTGTGTAAACTCGCTTGAGCGGCATGCCTTGCTCCCGTATTTTGCAGCCTTTGCCTGCTTTAACCCCGTAGGGGATGCACTCATCCTGACCTGTGTCTACACTTACCAGTTCTACACTGGATATTTTTTTCCTGTGTATAATGCCATAGGTAAGAGGGACTTTTTCTTCGATTTCTGATAAAAGACACTCAGAAGATCAGTTAAAAAGCTGAAGATTACCCAGCAATGAGGAGCATCTCTTAAGGAGGACCCAAGCTTGGTTCCCAGCACCGCACGGGGCAATTCACAGCTGTCTGTGACTCCAGCTCCAAGGGACCTGATGCCTCTGTCCTCTGTGAGCACACACGTGCACATAGCCCCACACAAACATACACATGGTTAATTTAAAATATTTTATTTTAAACAAAATATGTAGTCCAGGCTAGCCTTGAACTCCTGATTCTGCTGCCTTTTCCATTTCAGCATGCCATACTGGCATGTGATATTTTTAAAAAGTGTATCATTTCAATATGTATGCACTTGAAAAGGGATGAAATACATAAACAAGGCAAACTAAAATGTAGTTTGGAAGTATACGTTATTTTATTTAAATTTATATTATTGATAAGAAAATCATAACAACTGGCAGGCCAAAGACCTGCAGTATATGAGGTAATAAAACTTCAAACAGCAGATGCAGGTGTGCATTACAAGGTAAGTTCAGTGCCTTGTCTCGTTAGACACTCAAAATACTGCTCATTTGTGTTGATTTTCAGGAGCTGGGTTCAAGCAGTGCCAGCTGGAAAAAAGTGGGCCTGGGACCTCCTCTGGGATGGGGACAGGACCATGATGGCATGGAGGTTGAAATGGGGGAGCTATGCTTTCCTCGGAGAAATTTAAAAGTCTGTGTCCCATTCTCCACAGTTATGTGGAGAGCGGGAACCGACTGTGACATGAACTCTGGTGCTCCGTAGTTGACCACCTCCCCTCAGTGGGGAGGCCTGGTGGCACTCAAAAAAAGAATAAACAGGCTACCAAGATGAGACTTGATAGCCTATGACCATATAGTGGGGGAGGAGGTCCCCCTCGGTCTTAGACCTAGGGGAGGGGAATAGGGTGAAAGCAGGAGGGAGGGAGGAATGGGAGGGTACAAGTGATGGGATAACAATTGAGTTGTAATCTGAATAAATTAATAAAATTAAAATTAAAAAATTATAAAAAAGCCTGTGTCCCAAGAATGCAGTTCTACTTAACAGGGCTAGAGAAGGTGGGGAGTAATTCAGGGAGCAGAATAGTTTGGACCCCCAGGGAGGACTTAGAGCAAGGCTATCTTCCCTCGAGCAGCGTGCTCAGGAGGGCAGACCCTTCTCGGGACTCTGGCAGATTTGGTCCAGAGTCAACCAGCACTGAATCCTGGGGTGAGGAGTGATGCCATCTCAGAACCCTGTGCTGAGCCTGTTAGCAAGTCACATGGATGCTCATTCTGCTGACACAGGCAAAATTAAGGAAGCTTTCCTAAATTTACTATCCATCCGGGATCCCACAAACACAAAGGTAGCACCAGTCTCTGATACTGCTAGCACTTTCTTCCAGCAATGTAGCTTACTTCCCAGGGACCAAAGGTTATCAACTGAACCGGAGCCCATATTTCAACCCCCATAGCTCCCTTAGTTTGGTACCTACAGTTCATGACAGCCTTGCAAGTAAAGGCATGTTATATTAAAGGTAAAACTTGACTAGAAGTCCTTTATTCTATAACTTGCATTTTTGGCGATAAAAATGAATTATTGATTAAAGAAACAATAAACATAAACAATAATAGGAATCCAGATAACACCCATGGAATCAAAGCTATGGACTCTACAAAGTACTCAGAGGTCATGGTAAAACCTTCAGAGCCTTCTGTCTCAAGGTACCACTATTCCTCATTATGCTAAAGGCTGTTATTCTAATGAATTGTTTAGGGCGGGATAAAACAACTTTTACCTTCTGTTCTCATTGAAGAACCACGCATGCACCACTCCAAAGTCTGTGCTTCGCCGCCCATTAAGGATCTCGGTCTACTTGGCTGAGGAGAGATTTGTTGAATAGCTTCCACCGTTAAGTGCAGGGCACCATGCATGGTGACATCATTATACCTTGACAAATAGAAATTATATCAGGCCTTCCTCCTTCCTTTTCATTACCAAGGATGATTTATTTTAGTGGCTTTCAATTCATAAGCCTATGGATTGTCGGTAAAGTTAAAACCCTTTTAAATTTGCAACATGCAATAGGGGTGGTTAATAGCATTCATGAGCCGTGCCATATAATGTTATTGGTGCCGCTTTCTCTGCAAAGGTGCATTATAAACAGGAGCTGGAAATTTATAGCAAGTAAATTTGTGAGCCGCAATATGCCTGGTCTTATTTCCCAACCAGCCCTAATGCTAAGTTATCATAAGTGACGTGACACGTGACCCTGTTCCATTTCATCTTCATCAAATGTGGAATGATATTGGAAGGTCTTGGAATGAAAACTTACAGAGTCAATAGAATTGTTCGTGTCATGAAAAATAAGTGTAGCTTCTCTCATCACCTTTGTTCTCCTAGCAAATCCCACGTTTGTGGCTCTAGGAGTGGATTATTTTTAATACGCGTGCCCTGCAATGCCTGGGGATTTTTATGAAATTTTCTGTTATTACCCAGGATTCTCTCTCCCTTGCCTACCTCATGCCCTGGAGCTTATAAATGTGTGAAAAGAGGTGCGTGCAAGCGTTTAGACAGTCTATTCCCCAGCTCAGATTACAATTACAGAACAAGCCCTTGGAGTTTGGGGGACGAGATCTGAGTCAGTTGCCACTGGGGATTAAAAACATGGTATATTTTATTTATCTAGGACTAAAATTGGAAGATTAAATGATTACATGAACAGTAGTGATGTGTGTGTATGTGTGATTGTGTGTGTGTGTGTGTGTGTGTGTGTACATGTGTGTGCACATGAGTGTGTACAGGAATACCTGCTTATGTGGAATGTGAGAAGATGAGGTGGGGGTAGGAGAGAAGATGGAATTTGGAGAATAAATTCGTGGTTATCTAAGTACAGAAGTGGACTTGGAGAGGACATTTTTTTTCCCCTCATTCCATTTGTTTCGAAGAGGGGGAGGCAATGAGATTAAGGCAGCTGAAGAAAAAGACAGATTGGGAAGTGAATGAGGAAAGCCGCAGACCAGAGGACTGGCGCCGATGACACCAAGCCGCATCTTCAGCAGGTTTCCAGTGTGTGTGTGTGTGTGTGTGGCGAGGGGTGCACTGGCAACTTGAGAGTTCAGAAAGGGGGAGGCTGAGGAAAGCTCACTGGTGCAGTGAGAAAAGCAGGTCCTTTCCCGGCATGGAGTGGACAGGCAGGGTGAACCTGAATTAGTGAGCCTCCTAGCACACACGCAGCACGTAGGAAGTTGTGCAGAACAGTTGTCAGATGAATCAATCATATGTTAAGGCTGCGATGAAGCCCAGAGCTCAGGGTGTTCACGGTAGGACTGCATCAGGGTGGCGCATTCTTACTGTCCCTGTTTTCAAGTGGCTTGCTGAAGAGCCCTCAAAGAAACCAGCAGGCTACCTCAACCCCTAACTGGTGCGTGCACTCAGTAGCTGAGTTCCTGTCACAAAGGAAAGGTAAATAGAGATCTGTGAGCAAGTGTGTCACGCCAAGACATCCTCTGGTAAGATGCCTAAGCCCTCATGACACAAGAGATTTCTAAGCCAGGGAGAGTTGTCCCTATATTCTCTGTGCCTTATCAGTGTGCCGTGTTTCTGAGAAGACGGCTGGCCAGCCAGCCAGTGGCAGTGCGGTTTGACACTTAGGAAGCACATCTTACTTTTCAAGCACCTCCCAGTCCTACACTAATGCATTTAGTATAAGATGAGTTACTCCTCATCTCCCTGCCCTTGGCCCCTGTACCGCCTAGGCTACCACAGTATCTCTTTTTGAGTATCCTACCTGTGTGTTCAATGTGTACTCCACTGTAGCGTACAGTTTTTGACTAAATTTTATTTGAGTTTTCTTGTTTACTTTTCTCCTTGGGTCTTATTTTTAAGAAGCAGATGATCAAAAACCTGTATGAGAAAACTTACATATTATACAATAAAAGTTATGTTCTAGGTGAAATCATTAGAGTCACTTGACTTAAAATATAAAGAATTAAGGGCCAGGAAGACCAATGCAAGTATCTGGAATTTATAAGATCCGGAGAAAAGGTTAAAGAAATTGAGACCATGTAGCTTTGAAAGGGGAAATAATGACCCGTGATGTAACGGGGCTCAAGCAGGTTTCTAAGGCCTGATGTCTAACAGACTGTTACAAAAGGGAATGTCAAAGCCACCAGTCATAAAGCACTCATTTGACCCAAACCTCAGGGCTTTTATTTTTTCATGGAGAAAGATTTTGGCTATTTTCCTCTCATTTATTTACGTCTTTTTGGCTTGAGGAAAGTGGAACATGGAGAGAATGTGGCAGAATATAGGCAGTTCTAGGCAGCGGAAGCCCAGGATAGGCAGTTCTAGGCAGCGGAAGCCCAGGATAGGCAGTTCTAAGGCAGCGGAACCACCAGGATAGGCAGTTCTAGGCAGCGGAAGCCCGGATAGGCAGTTCTAGGCAGCGGAAGCCCAGGATAAGCAGTTCTAGGCAGAGGAAGCCCAGGATAGGCAGTTCTAGGCAGCGGAAGCCCAGGATAGGCAGTTCTAGGCAGCGGAAACCCAGGATAGGCAGTTCTAGGCAGCAGAAGCCTATAATAGGCAGTTCTAGGCAGCGGAAACCCAGGATAGGCAGTTCTAGGCAGCGGAAACCAGGATAGGCAGTTCTAGCAGCGGAAGCCCAGGATAGGCAGTTCTAGGCAGCGGAAGCCCAGGATAGGCAGTTCTAGGCAGCGGAAGCCCAGGATAGGCAGTTCTAGGCAGCGGAAGCCCAGGATAGGCAGTTCTAGGCAGCGGAAGCCCAGGATAGGCAGTTCTAGGCAGCGGAAGCCCAGGATAGGGCAGTTCTAGGCAGCGGAAGCCCAGGATAGGCAGTTCTAGGCAGCGGAAGCCCAGGATAGGCAGTTCTAGGCAGCGGAAGCCCAGGATAGGCAGTTCTAGGCAGCAGAAGCCTATAATAGGCAGTTCTAGGCAGAGGAAGCCCAGGATAGGCAGTTCTAGGCAGAGGAAGCCCAGGATAGGCAGTTCTAGGCAGCGGAACCCCAGGATAGGCAGTTCTAGGCAGCGGAAGCCCAGGATAGGCAGTTCTAGGCAGCGGAAGCCCAGGATAGCAGTTCTAGGCAGAGGAAGCCCAGGATAGGCAGTTCTAGGCAGAGGAAGCCCAGGATAGGCAGTTCTAGGCAGAGGAGCCCAGGATAGGTCAGTTCTAGGCAGAGGAAGCCCAGGATAGGCAGTTCTAGGCAGAGGAAGCCCAGGATAAGCAGTTTCTAGGCAGCGGAAGCCCAGGATAGGCAGTTCTAGGCAGAGGAAGCCCAGGATAGGCAGTTCTAGGCAGCGGAAGCCCAGGATAGGCAGTTCTAGGCAGCGGAAGCCCAGGATAGGCAGTCTAGGCAGCGGAAGCCCAGGATAAGCAGTTCTAGGCAGCGGAAGCCCAGGATAGGCAGTTCTAGGCAGAGGAAGCCCAGGATAGGCAGTTCTAGGCAGCGGAAGCCCAGGATAAGCAGTTCTAGGCAGAGGAAGCCCAGGATAAGCAGTTCTAGGCAGAGGAAGCCCAGGATAGGCAGTTCTAGGCAGAGGAAGCCCAGGATAGGCAGTTCTAGGCAGCGGAAGCCCAGGATAGGCAGTTCTAGGCAGCGGAAGCCAGGATAGGCAGTTCTAGGCAGCGGAAGCCCAGGATAGGCAGTTCTAGGCAGCGGAAGCCCAGGATAAGCAGTTCTAGGCAGCGGAAGCCCAGGATAGGCAGTTCTAGGCAGCGGAAGCCCAGGATAGGCAGTTCTAGGCAGAGGAAGCCCAGGATAAGCAGTTCTAGGCAGAGGAAGCCCAGGATAGGCAGTTCTAGGCAGAGGAAGCCCAGGATAGGCAGTTCTAGGCAGCGGAAGCCCAGGATAGGCAGTTCTAGGCAGCGGAAGCCCAGGATAGGCAGTTCTAGGCAGAGCGGAAGCCCAGGATAGGCAGTTCTAGGCAGCGGAAGCCCAGGATAAGCATTCTAGGCAGAGGAAGCCCAGGATAGGCAGTTCTAGGCAGCGGAAGCCCAGGATAGGCAGTTCTAGGCAGCGGAAACCCAGGATAGGCAGTTCCTAGGCAGCAGAAGCCTATAATAGGCAGTTCTAGGCAGCGGAAACCCAGGATAGGCAGTTCTAGGCAGCGGAAACCAGGATAGGCAGTTCTAGGCAGCGGAAGCCCAGGATAGGCAGGTTCTAGGCAGCGGAAGCCCAGGATAGGCAGTTCTAGGCAGCGAAGCCCAGGATAGGCAGTTCTAGGCAGCGGAAGCCCAGGATAGGCAGTTCTAGGCAGCGGAAAGCCCAGGATAGGCAGTTCTAGGCAGCGGAAGCCCAGGATAGGCAGTTCTAGGCAGCGGAAGCCCAGGATAAGGCAGTTCTAGGCAGAGGAAGCCCAGGATAGGCAGTTCTAGGCAGTCTAGGCAGTCAGGCAGGAAGCCCAGGATAGGCAGTTCTAGGCAGCAGAAGCCTATAATAGGCAGTTCTAGGCAGAGGAAGCCCAGGATAGGCAGTTCTAGGCAGAGGAAGCCCAGGATAGGCAGTTCTAGGCAGCGGAAGCCCAGGATAGGCAGTTCTAGGCAGCGGAACCCCAGGATAGGCAGTTCTAGGCAGCGGAAGCCCAGGATAGGCAGTTCTAGGCAGCGGAAGCCCAGGATAAGCAGTTCTAGGCAGAGGATGCCCAGGATAAGCAGTTCTAGGCAGCGGAAGCCCAGGATAGGCAGTTCTAGGCAGCGGAAGCCCAGGATAGGCAGTTCTAGGCAGAGGAAGCCAGGATAGGCAGTTCTAGGCAGAGGAAGCCCAGGATAAGCAGTTCTAGGCAGAGGAAGCCCAGGATAGGCAGTTCTAGGCAGAGGAAGCCCAGGATAGGCAGTTCTAGGCAGCGGAAGCCCAGGATAGGCAGTTCTAGGCAGAGGAAGCCCAGGATAGGCAGTTCTAGGCAGCGGAGACCCAGGATAGGCAGTTCTAGGCAGCGGAAGCCAGGATAGGCAGTTCTAGGCAGAGGAAGCCCAGGATAGGCAGTTCTAGGCAGAGGAAGCCCAGGATAGGCAGTTCTAGGCAGCGGAAGCCAGGATAGGCAGTTCTAGGCAGCGGAAGCCCAGGATAGGCAGTTCTAGGCAGCGGAAGCCCAGGATAGGCAGTTCTAGGCAGAGGAAGCCCAGGATAGGCAGTTCTAGGCAGCGGAAGCCCAGGATAAGCAGTTCTAGGCAGAGGAAGCCCAGGATAGGCAGTTCTAGGCAGCGGAAGCCCAGGATAGGCAGTTCTAGGCAGCAGAAGCCCAGGATAAGCAGTTGTAGGCAGCGGAAGCCCAGGATAAGCAGTTCTAGGCAGCGGAAGCCCAGGATAGGCAGTTCTAGGCAGAGGAAGCCCAGGATAGGCAGTTCTAGGCAGCGGAAGCCCAGGATAAGCAGTTCTAGGCAGCGGAAGCCCAGGATAAGCAGTTGTAGGCAGCGGAAGCCCAGGATAAGCAGTTGTAGGCAGCGGAAGCCCAGGATAAGCAGTTCTAGGCAGCGGAAGCCCAGGATAAGCAGTTCTAGGCAGCGGAAGCCCAGGATAAGCAGTTCTAGGCAGCGGAAGCCAGGATAAGCAGTTCTAGGCAGCGGAAGCCAGGATAAGCAGTTGTAGGCAGCGGAAGCCCAGGATAAGCAGTTCTAGGCAGCGGAAGCCCAGGATAAGCAGTTCTAGGCAGCGGAAGCCCAGGATAGGCAGTTCTAGGCAGCAGAAGCCTATAATAGGCAGTTCTAGGCAGCGGAAGCCCAGGATAGGCAGTTCTAGGCAGCGGAAGCCCAGGATAAGCAGTTCTAGGCAGAGGAAGCCCAGGATAGGCAGTTCTAGGCAGCGGAAGCCCAGGATAGGCAGTTCTAGGCAGCGGAAGCCCAGGATAGGCAGTTCTAGGCAGCGGAAGCCCAGGATAGGCAGTTCTAGGCAGAGGAAGCCCAGGATAGGCAGTTCTAGGCAGCAGAAGCCTATAATAGGCAGTTCTAGGCAGCGGAAGCCCAGAATAGGCAGTTCTAGGCAGCGGAAGCCCAGGATAAGCAGTTCTAGGCAGAGGAAGCCCAGGATAGGCAGTTCTAGGCAGAGGAAGCCAGGATAGGCAGTTCTAGGCAGCAGAAGCCTATAATAGGCAGTTCTAGGCAGCGGAAGCCCAGGATAGGCAGTTCTAGGCAGCGGAAGCCCAGGATAAGCAGTTCTAGGCAGAGGAAGCCCAGGATAGGCAGTTCTAGGCAGCGGAAGCCCAGGATAGGCAGTTCTAGGCAGAGGAAGCCCAGGATAGGCAGTTCTAGGCAGAGGAAGCCCAGGATAGGCAGTTCTAGGCAGAGGAAGCCCAGGATAGGCAGTTCTAGGCAGCGGAAGCCCAGGATAAGCAGTTCTAGGCAGAGGAAGCCCAGGATAAGCAGTTCTAGGCAGAGGAAGCCCAGGATAAGCAGTTCTAGGCAGCGGAAGCCCAGGATAGGCAGTTCTAGGCAGCGGAAGCCCAGGATAGGCAGTTCTAGGCAGAGGAAGCCCAGGATAAGCAGTTCTAGGCAGCGGAAGCCCAGGATAAGCAGTCTAGGCAGAGGAAGCCCAGGATAGGCAGTTCTAGGCAGCGGAAGCCCAGGATAGGCAGTTCTAGGCAGCGGAACCCCAGGATAGGCAGTTCTAGGCAGCAGAAGCCTATAATAGGCAGTTCTAGGCAGCGGAAGCCCAGGATAGGCAGTTCTAGGCAGAGGAAGCCCAGGATAGGCAGTTCTAGGCAGCGGAAGCCCAGGATAGGCAGTTCTAGGCAGAGGAAGCCCAGGATAGGCAGTTCTAGGCAGCGGAAGCCCAGGATAGGCAGTTCTAGGCAGCGGAACCCCAGGATAGGCAGTTCTAGGCAGCAGAAGCCTATAATAGGCAGTTCTAGGCAGCGGAAGCCCAGGATAGCAGAGTTCTAGGCAGAGGAAGCCCAGGATAGGCAGTTCTAGGCAGCGGAACCCAGGATAGGCAGTTCTAGGCAGCAGAAGCCTATAATAGGCAGTTCTAGGCAGCGGAAACCCAGGATAGGCAGTTCTAGGCAGCGGAAACCCAGGATAGGCAGTTCTAGGCAGCGGAAGCCCAGGATAGGCAGTTCTAGGCAGCGGAAGCCCAGGATAGGCAGTTCTAGGCAGCGGAAGCCCAGGATAGGCAGTTCTAGGCAGCGGAAGCCCAGGATAGGCAGTTCTAGGCAGCGGAAGCCCAGGATAGGCAGTTCTAGGCAGCGGAAGCCCAGGATAGGCAGTTCTAGGCAGAGGAAGCCCAGGATAGGCAGTTCTAGGCAGCGGAAGCCCAGGATAGGCAGTTCTAGGCAGAGGAAGCCCAGGATAGGCAGTTCTAGGCAGCAGAAGCCTATAATAGGCAGTTCTAGGCAGAGGAAGCCCGTGAACAAACTTGAACCATAAGACAGGAAATGTGAGCTGTTCATACTGACATGAGGCTGGGGATATCTGGGTCCTCAAAATAAACTTACTATTGAAGTCCAGCTTTGACATATCAAGGTCTAAAGGAAGAAGTGTGAAGTCATCAGAATTCATAGACACAGGTCAAATGGGTTCTGTTTTATTTTGGGAGGAAACACGTACAGGTACACACATATACACATAGATACATAACACACACACACACACACACACACACACACACACACACACACACACACACACACACACACCAGTGGCTGAAGCAAGGTTCTAACAAGCTCCAACAATTTCACACACACATACACATATTTGGTAGATGGAGCAAAACTCCAAACAACTTCATATATATGCTTATATACACACACATTGGGTGGGTGGAGCAAAGCTCCAATTACTTTATTTTTTCTCCTATAGCTTATATATCCCAGAAAAATCATTCAAGCAGCATAAAAATGACAATGCAATTGCATCCTATTTTTCTTCTAGTGAATGATTACAATGAGTATACATAAGAAAAAAAAGTATTCTACAATACCCTCACATGATCAAATGCTTTATGTATTATGGTTGAAAAACAAATTATTATCAAGAACCCACACACATTCATAACTAAGCAACTTGTTATAGATTAACAAAGTGTAAGCAAGCAAGTAATTTTCTCAGCCAGTTTCTCTTATGGGCACGCCGCAATTTGCAGTTACAAAGAAAGAACCAATTATTTTGTTATTTATCTTAAAAAGTTATAAAAATCTTAAAAAGAATCACAAGTCTAAACTTTTATATAAAACACAATTGGTCATTTCTACTCTTAAGTCCTCAGGGTGCACTTCTACTCACTGACATTTTTTTTTTATTAAATCATATCAGGAAGCTGAGAGCAAAAATGGGTACAAGAAATTAATCGCCATCTTGATCACCAGCCCAGCCTTAGTGAGCTACATCAGCCAGTGCTAGTCAGGCCGCCTTTGTTCTTGTTTCCTGATGTCAAAATATCCTTAGTGCCTTTCTGAGCTTCAAATTGTTCCCTAAGATTTTCTACATCAAAGCCACTAGCAAAAACATCTTAACCTAGCTTTGCTAACAGTCTACATCTCTAAGTCCTTTCTGAGGATGGTGGATGAATAATCTCCTCCAGCAGCCGTGCTTGAAAAAGATTAACCACTATTCCTGTAAGTGCCAATGACAGTGCCCAGCGAGGGGCTGGAAGCCACTTAGGGTTCATACAACTCACAGACTATGAGGGATGTGGTGACCGTGAAGGCAGCAAGTAGGGTGATGCTCCACAGCACAGGGTGATGCTCCACAGCACAGGGTGATGCTCCACAGCACAGGGTGATGCTCCACAGCACAGGGTGATGCTCCACAGCACAGGGTGATGCTCCACAACACAGGGTGATACTCCACAGCACAGGGTGATGCTCCACAGCACAGGGTGATGCTCCACAACACAGGGTGATGCTCCACAGCACCATGAAGTCCTTAGAACTCTCCCTCTCTGAGGCACACCCACTGTGTGTGCTAACCAGTGGACCACATTCCATGAGTTCTAAAGCTGTTTTGTGGTTCTTTTTGCACGGCTCCCAACAACTCACTTAAAAAAAAAAAAAAAGATTGCTTACCCAGGCATGGTGGTGCTTGCTTGTAATCCCAGCACTCTGGGAATCAGAGGCAGGAGGATCTCTGTGAGTTCAAGACCAGCCTGGTCTACAAAGTGAGTCCAGGACAGCCAAGGCTACATAGAGAAACCCTCTGTCCAAACAAACAAACAAACAAACAAACAAACAAACAAAAAACCGAAAAGAAATAAAAATAAAACACACGTCATTCAAAGTTCAGAACTTTATTCAAAAGTGGAACTTTCCATCTTGTCCTTCACTTGTCCCTCTGGGCAGTTGGGTCAAGATCAGTTGTCTATCTTGGGTTTGTCCTGTGACAATGTGGCAATGGCAGCATCCTGGAGTTTGACTCTGCACTCCCAGCACACGGCCCAGGGAGATTTCCGGAGAAAGGGTGGTTGAGCTAGACTGAACACTCGGACTTTCCAATTTTTGAGTGAGATCCAAGAAGCTCTTAGAGTTTTGAATCCCTAAACTTCCAGGAGCAGATACTGAACCCAAGGCCCCGACTATCTGTGGTGGTAAAGGTGTGAGGGGAGGGACGGCTGCAGGTCAGACAGGAAGAGCTTGGTTCAACTTTATGGAAAGCAAGGAGTAGCTGGTATACATCCAGAAAATGGCAGGAGGGGTGTTTTTTTTTCTGTGCCAGTAATTCTAAAAGAAATTAAAATGACTATTAATGTATCTTGTTTTATGGGTTTCCTTGCATCTTCCAAGGACATTGAAATCCTAATCCCTAGTACCTGTGAGTGTGGCCCTGCTTAGAAACGGAGTCTTTGTTGACAGTAATAAAGTAAAGATGGAGCCATTAGCTTAGGTGTTAATCAGATGCTTGGTGTTATGAAAGTGGAAAATTTGGGTACCTAGAGAAACCAAGAGCATGACATTGGAAGATTGGAATCAGGTAGTGAAAGGAATGCCAAGAATGGCCAGTCAGGAAGACTACCAGAATCCAGAAAAAAAAAATGATGGTCCTTCACAGCCATGAGACACAGCCAGCTCTGTGTGGACACCAGCCTCCATAACCTGTGGGATAGCACGTTTCATTCATCCAGTGTGTGCTACTCACTATGGTGGCTCCAGTGACCAAAAGCATATAGAGAGCTGAACCATGCTTTGCCCTCTTCCGCAGTCTACCCTGTGGCTTAAGCTTTGGAACTGGGTACTTCTTTTCTCCAGTCGTCAGAGGTTTGTAGCACATGTCCCATGGGAGCCTTCCCTGGCCTCTCTGTACCCTGCACCCCACACTGAATTGTATGTTTTTCAAGCAAGTGACAGATTCCATCTCCCCAGTGATCTTTGGCATTTCTTCATCATCTTCTCATTTAGAAACAGCCACCAGCATGAACGTTGACATAGGGTACCAGTTTGGTATTCCATCTTTGGGCAACTTTTTGGAGATAGCGTGACATCTGTAAGCACAGAGTACCTAAGTGTCATTATTACTTTTCTTCATGGAAAATGACTTCAGGGTACCAAATCCTTCTAATAATGAACAAATGACATTCTAATGAATAACCAACTCAGTCATTCTTTTGTCCATTCAACAGCAAAAACAACAACAACAAACAAACAAAACAAAACACCCAACCAGCCAAACAAACAAAACAAAACAAAACAACAAAAAACAAGCAACATGTCTGTCAAAACAGGAGTCAGGCGAAAAGGCAATGGCCCATAAGGGAATAACTGTAGGCGTGTTGCTTTCTCTCTTTATATATATTTATGGACATTTATTGTATTTTTCCTGTAGAGCTTCCCAGAGACAAAATGTCAAAACAAAGTTTATCTGCAGTTTCTCAGCTGCACCCTCGCCTCCTGATCTCGTTCTCGTGAGACACTCCCTTCATGCATCTTCAGGCTGCCAGATGTTTATTACCCTCAGCTCAGACTCTAATTCATCGCTGTCAGGGATTGGGCTTTGGCAGCTGGAGCCCTGAAAGCTTTGAGAAATCTCTTTGGTTCATTAGGCAAATCTTCAAGGCCATGTAGAGCCCTGCCCTAGTCAAAATGCTCACTTCTTTAAGAGAGCCCTTCATCATGGTAACTCCAGGTCACATAGAGAAATTGATGCCTGCCTACTTGGCTGTTGATTAAGCTTACCGCTAGCAGCCAGGCCCACATGGATGGCTCCGTGGGACAGACTACAGGCAGCCTTTTCATATATGGTGGCCCCTTCCTTTGCTCACTGCAGTCTATTGTCTCGCTGCTGAGGGCCCCAGGACCTCAAGACTGAGACTCTTTATAGAGGAGCCTAGATGTTCACACCTTCTTTCTCTAATCATTTCCCTGCTTTGTTGCCTGCTTGCTCTTGAAAGGAATGGCTGGGGCCTGTGGTTACTCATGCACTGCCTTGTCATGCCCTGGCTCTGCATGTGTCTGTGACAGGTGCTCACTGCCTGGATTTTCTGTTTTGTTTCTGTAAAACTGACCGTTAAGTAAAAGCACCGCTCATATGTAATTTGAACCCCAGGGAGACCGTTAGTTACCTAGCTGATCAGAAGAGAGTTTCCCCTCTTTCTCTCCCACACACTCCGTTTTGGCTCAAGTTGGCAACCGGACTGCCCAGATCTCTTCCTAAAATAGGAATGATCACACCATGCATTACCAATAGATGAGATGAAATTAAAGTCCCCAGGTGAGAACAATTTTCAAAAGAAAATGTCTCAGCTGGCATTTTTCCCTCCTTCCTCATCCTTCAGTGTAGTCTGTGGGTGTGCTATCAGAGCAGCACCGGGTGATAAAACCTGTGCTGATGGAAATATGTAGTGTTGGTTAGTTTCTTTGTCAGCGTGATGCAAACTAGAAACACCCAGGAAGACCGAACCTCGATTTTTTCCAAAGATTTATTTATTATTATGTATATAGTGCTCTGCCTGCATGACAGAAGAGGGCATTAGATCACATTGTAGATGCTTGTGAGCCACCATGTAGGTGCTGGGAATTGAACTCAGGACCTCTGGAAGAGTAGTCAGTGCTCTTAACCTCTGAGCCATCTCTCCAGCCCAGACCGAACCTCAATTGAAGAACTGTTTCCATCAGATTGTAAATTGCTAATTGATGCAGAAGGACCCAGGCCACTGTGATCTGTGTGATTCCTAGGCATGGCTATATAAGGAAGGTGGCTGATCCAGCACAGAAGTGGCACTCCTCTGTGGCCTCTGCTTCAGTTCCTGTCTCCAGGTTCCTGCTTTGAGTTCCTGTCCCAACCCTTCCTCAGTGATGAGCTGGTACCCAGAAGTGTGATAGTAAATAATCCTATTTTACCCCCAAGTTGGTTTTGGTCAGGATTTGATCAAAGCATTAGAAAGCAAACTAGAGCATGTGTTTAGTAGTTCCATGTAGCTAGTGGGCATTTGAGATGTAGCTAGTGTGACTCAGAAGCTAAGCCATGAGTCGTGTGTAGATGCTTCTTTCATTGCTGCATTCTGCATGGCTTGGTCCTGGAAGCCTGACTGGGATAACAGTGGGATGAAGGAAGGGCAGAGGCACAGACATCGGTACAGAAAGGGTGGAAATACGTGGGCTGGGCCTGTTCTACTTTGGAGAGCAAAGGATGACAGCCCTCTCTCACGCAAGACCTTAGTCAGTGTGGCTACTGGGTAGCGCTAACAGCTTGTCACTAAAGGGAAGCAGGCCCAGTCCAGGCATGCCTCTGCTATTGGGTGTACCTCAGTGGAGTTGATCACATGATCACATAAGATGCTCTGGACAAATGCTCAGCACCCAGGTGGGATTGTGGCAGAGCCAATTCTAACAGCCAGCATGTAGAAGACTTTCCTTTTTATTGAGGGATTTGGCACTTATTTGAGAAGATTTTCTTCCATAATTGGTATTTTGAACTTTTTTTTTTACTGTACTGTTTTCATATGTCCTAATTAAACATTTAGCAGACATAACAATTACACATATTTATGGTATATGGTGTGATATATTGATACAAATAAACAATTTGTAATGGTTTAAAAAAGATACAGAGTGAAGGGCTAAAGACATGGTTTGGCCATTAAGGGCTAAAGCTCACATCCCAAAATGTTGAGATGATAAGCACGCCCATCATGTCTAACTTTTGAGTATTTGTTCACACACACAGAAATGTGTCTTTGAAGGTGAACAGTTTGAATCCAGGCTCCGCTGATAAGAGTCTTGGTGAGCAGTGTGGCTGGTTTCTCTACACTTATTATTTCATTCTTTTCCTCTGTAACATAAGAAGGTCAGGATGGCTGTGAGGGCTACGCTCAGTGGGAGGTCGTGTATAGCACCTCCAACAGGGGAGGTTGTCAGCGTTTGTTAGCTGGTTTCCTGTGCCTACGATAAACATCATGGCCAAAAGCAAGTTGGTGAGGGAAAGGTTGTTTCATCTTTTGCTTCCACACCACAGCCCATCTCTGAGGGAGGTCAAGGCAGGAATTGGGAGGCAGGAACCCGGCAGCAGGAACTGCAGCAGAGACCAGGGGGGGAAGGCTGCTTACTGGATTGCTCAGCTTGCTTTCTACATCCCAGAATCATCTGCCAAGGGATGACACTGCTCACAGAGTTGGGCCTCCCACATCAGTCATCATTCAAGACCATACAGACTGCTCACAGGCCAATCTGATGAAGGCATTTATTTTCCTTAGACGGGTTCGCTCTTCCAAGGTGTCTGTATTTCATGTTAAGCTGACTAGAACTAACCAGTGCACATTTCCTTTCTGTCCTTCCTCCTAGTTCTAGGGATGGAACCTGGAGTCTTGTACATGCTGGACAAATGCTATACCCATAACCTGCACCCCCAGCCTCTAGAAAGTCTTTCTCAAGGGAGAAGCATCTTGCTAGCAGTTGCTTTGGGTTGGGATAGGGATGACAGTTTGTAGCTGCTTTAATTTTAAGGCATTTAAAGAGGATAGACAGATTGTTGGAGAACCAGGCCAATAATGATCTTGTGAGATCATCTTGTTGACCCTTTTAGCATTGATGAGAAAACGTTAATCCCAAAGCCAAGGACTCTAAATCTTAGGGCTTTACGAGGATGTGTGAGTGGTCATTCATCCAACACAACATGCTTAAGTGATTCTATAGAACACACCAGGTTACCAAATGCTCATATTAACAGATTCCTCATTCCCAAATGTACTTATGCACACTCTGTGGCTATTTGGAAGTATATGGAAGTCAAGAGCAATGGGATGATCTTTGAGAACACTTAAGGAGTAAAGGGAGGCAAAAGAAGTGTGTCTAAAGAGAGATGTCCCCCATAGGCTCGGGTATTTGAACACTTGATCCCCAGTTGGTGGTGCTATTTGGGAGTTTAGAAGGTGTGGTCTTGTTAGAGGAAGTGTGTCTCTAGGAGTTGGTTTGAGGTTTTGTAGTTTCGTTCTACATCCGGTTCACTCTGCCTCATGCTTGTGTTGAAGATGTGAGCTCTCAGGATGCAGCACAGCACTCACCAGTCTGTCTCATCTCCAGCTGGTTTGCCCCCCCAAAGCACAGTCTGAATTGTCCCATAAAATATTACTGGACAGAAAGTGAGCTTGGAATTCTAAGGCTCTAACGGTCTTCTTCTTCAGTCGGCTTCGGCTGGTGTCACCTCGTTCAGGTGCAAGGTGGACACATACACAGACCCTGCCTTTTGAATGACCCCCCGCCCAAGGTAGCAATTTGTTTATCTTTCTGCGTGTTCTATACAGAAACACACACCCCCAGAACTCCAAGCCACATGGCTCTGTGTTAGAAAAACAGGGAATTGCTTTAGGAAGCTAGGCTTGATCTACGATTTTCATTTTTTAAATGCTATACTACTAGGGATGCCCTATTTCCCACTTTTTGATGTTTGGAGAGGCGTTTCTCTGCTGTTGGGTGGTGAAGCAAAAGTAGACAATGGTGATCCTAGTGTACAGTCTTCCTGAAAGAACTTTTTACCTTGTAACAACGACAAGCAATTCCCCTTCCCGGTGCCCCTTTTGTCAGAGTGTATGGTTAAAGGAAGGTGGGGGCATGGGGAGGGGAATCTGATTATTCGTATCGAATTAGACAAGCAACCACATCCATGTCTTTCTGTCACCCCCAGAAAGTCAATTTCACAAAAAGGAGGTCCAAACTACCCAGACCACTGCCTGTGAGGAGTGGCGTGGAATGTCTTATTAAACTAACTGGCAATCTCTTAGATCTTCCCATAATGATGAAGAATTATAATTCCTGGTTTGAGGCCTTCAGTTGCTGAAAGACACACGACAAGAGCCGAATATCCACTGCCATAAGTGTGTGTGTGTGTGTGTTGTGTGTGGTTTTGTGTGTTGTATGCATAGGTTGCAAGTGTCTTGCCTCTGTATACTGTACCAATGTCTGCATGTTGTAAAAACCAGAAAGTCAATGTCAGATGCCCTATTTTTTGAGGGGGGGGTCAGATAGGGTTTCTTTGGGTAGCCTTTCGGTCCTGGAACTCGCGTCCATAGGACAAGGCGGGGCTGGAACTCACAGATATCCACCTGCCTCGCTTCCCAAGTGCTGGGATAAAATGTGTAGCACTTCACGAGGCAGATATCTTTTCTCTATTACGGTCCACCTTGATATTCTTGACACAAGGTCTTGCACTGATTGGCTGGACTAACGGACCCCTGGAATCTCTGATACGCCTCCAACCAGCACTGTGATAACAGGTGCATGCCAACAAGCTTGGTTTGTGGTTCAAGATCCAACGCAGGTCCTCATTCCTGCAGAGAGCAAGAAACTTTGCCCTCTGAGCTATCCACCTGCCTGCCCGAAGTACATCTTATCACGCCCAACAAAACAAGAGACAAGCTGGTTTCCTTCTCTGAGGTGGATCAACACGAAGAACTGGGGACAAGGCCGAATTGACACTGACTCGACATCGGCGGCAAGTGGACAGACAGGTGAGCATGTTTCCAAGTGGGATTCCTGGCCAGTGAGTTCACTGCCTAGTTGATTCTCTCTCGTTGTAAAATACCTAGCCCACGGTGTGATGTGTATTTGTGTCTGACGCCGATCTAGTTTAAGCCCCCATCGGTCTCATCCTTGTTGGCTGCTCCAGCATAGGAAACCAATGGCTCCTAGCTCTCCCCCAGCTGTTTACACTTTTGGAAGGGAGGAGCTTATATCAATGCTGGATCATGGCATAAAGCACAGCACCAATGACATTGTGTGTCCCTATGAAATCTGATAAGACAATGTCCCAGACCTAGTGAGTGTGCAGGGCAAGGGGCGAAGAGATGGGGAAAAGCACACTGAGAGCAGGGCATTGCTTTGCAAGGCACTGGCTGCCTAGGTTAGCTTAACTATCCAGGCATCTTTGAAATTTGCTACTGGACAAAAGGCTTTGTAGCATGGTAAATGGGGGTGCCGGTTTATGAGGGATTATTTTCTTCTGTCCATGTTTAAATGGCCAAATGTAACCCCAGTCTTAAGAATAAAAGTGGTCCTTGTGGCTGGTGCTCTGTCAGGGACGACGTGGAGTAGAGTGCTGGCTGATGGCGGTGGGGGTGGGGTTTTACTGGCACTATTAAAATGACCCCTATATATCGCCAAGCAAATTGAAATAAAGGTGTAATGAATTGAGGAATTATATCTCTTTCTATGATGAAAATAATATCAGAACAACGACTCCGGTGCCAACAGATTACAATAATCACGAGTTAAGTGGTAGAAATAAAATGAGTGATTCTCCTCCTTGAACTTAAACGCAGCTCTAGTAGTCTGCCCTTGAATCCAGCAGAAAGCAATTTCCTCCTCCCCGCTAGCACTAGGGGCATCACAAAATGCAAATTGAGTTAAGCTGTGCATTTTTATAATATTCCCACATTCGCATAACTCACTGCTGAGAGTTTTTAAGATGTTTATTTCGATCACTTGGGGCGCATTGGAATTATTGTCGCACCTACTGACTTTTTGCAGTAACTTTAACATTGGTGCTTAAGATATAGCTTTAATTCTATCAAGAGGTCCTTTGCCAAGAAAACTCCGGGTCGTTGTGACTGGGGCTCCCACAGTTTCAGGACAGATCGGTCACTTAGGGTGTCATGTATCTGTTTCAAAGGAAGCTTGTTGAAATCCTCCTGCGAATATGAAGAGCGTATGAACTCAACGGCTACTGCATGGAGCCATCTTACAAACAATTAATGGGCCCGGGCATCCACCCGGGCCAGAGAGTGCTAAAAGCTCGCAAGGCTCCACATGTGTGGAGAATTTCACACTTGTTATCGTTAGCATCGTTTCCTTCTTTTTGAAATCTGCTTTTGTAATTCCTGAAGGGCTAAGTTTATCGTGTGTGCCAGTGGAGGAGACGGGGAATGCAGAAAATAAGGACTCATCATGTGGCCCTGCGATACACTAATGTTGTAAATATATATAGATATTATATTATATATAATCTATCTATGTAAATAATGTGTGTGTGTGGTGTGTGGTGTGTGGGGTGTGTGTGTGTATACAGCTTCACATTGCCCGTTTGGAGATCTGTGTGCCCGTGGGCAGCTGTACCTCGAGTGCATCTGTGTACTTTTGCTAAATTCTACTGATAACTGTTTTCTTACTAGATGCCCTACATAGGTTATTCCTTTATGATGCTCTGTTTTGGGGTGGTGGCAGAGCTGCATTCAGACCTCAACAGTTTTTGTTGTGTCTGGTGTGTGTGTGCAGCACATGTGTGAGGGTGTGGTTTGCATAAGTGTGTGTGTGTGTTGTCTAGAGAGAGAAGCGAGAGAGAGAGAGAGGGAGAGAGGAGAGAGAGAGAGAGAAGAGAGAGAGAGAGAGAGAGAGAAGGTTCATATTATAATCTGTCCCTAACCAAAAACAGGATTGGCCAACACTGCCTGATCTACACTAGCTCCTGCCAACTTCTCTTCTCTCCTTTCTTTCTCTTCGTTTCTGTGTTCTTCCATTCCTCCTTTCTAGGTGTGGGTTTGGAAGGCCTCCTTCTCTTCCTGGAATGCCGGCCAGATGAATTGAATAGAGTGTAGACTTCCTCCTGGGGTTTTTGCCATTGCTGGAGCTTGGGTCTTAGCCTGGTTGCAGGAGAGGGTGGTAGGGCCCAAGTAGGAATGTAATTTTCCCTCATTTGCAAGTGCTATCTTGCCAAAGGATCAATGCAGGCTTGGTGGTGTTAGTTCTTGGAGAAGTGAATCATCCAAAGGAGGTTACTCAAACACTTGAGGATCCCTTTGTTGTTGTGTTGGTCCATTTCCTTTTCTCTGCCTTTTCCCGGTTGATGCCGCACCTGAGGGGGACCGCACCAGAGGTCGACAGATGGTCGCTCGAGTCATGGCATTTTAAAACCCTTCAAAGCATTTTCTGTTCTTTTTAAGTGCCCATCTCAATTTTTTGGGTGTGCAGAGGAGAACTTAACTACTACAGTGTTGTTTGGAGGAATTTTTTCTTAGCTTAGCATCTCCGCTCGGGCTCCTTTGACTCTTGCCATGTTTGCTCTTTCCTCGACTATTCAGGGATTCTTTTGATTGATTTACAGCTATCCCCTTCCGTCCAGGCAATGAACATAAAGCAAACAGGAAAAAAGACTAGCGCCTTGTAGCCGTGGTCCTAATAGGCAGGTATAAAGAGAAATTTTTTTGAGGACTCATTTTGCTACTCGCCCTCCATATCTTCTCCGTAACTCTAAACGGCCTCTCACTCACGTCTTACCATATGCGATGTATATATCCGTGACCTGTAGGTTTTTCAATGATGTGAAGGCACGGGCAGGAGCACAGACCCCTCCTAAGATGAAACCAGGAACCTTGACGCGGCCACGAAGACAATTTCAAGACGAGCCAGTATGAACAGCGATAATTTATAAGGATGATGTGGGTATCAGGAAAGAGAGGCACGCATAGAAAGGGCAAACCTCACGCCCACGGTGTTGGATGTTAGCTTTCGTCCTGGGACGTTGCTCTGTCACGACGCTGTTATGAAATTTTGCCGGTTCGCAAGTGGCTGCAGAGCGTCCCTAGGACCTTGGAGGGTTTCTCGATAGGGATTGACACATAAGAGAAAGCCAGGGGCCCCAAGGGGTCCCTTGAAAGCGTAATGAGTGGAAAGGATGGACTCATGTGGGCGGCCTGCAGCGTCCTATGAAATAGCCCGGCAGGGGCAAGGGCTTTCATAACTAGCTGTCAAGTCTTAGCTGCTGTGACTTTTAAGATTCCCATTTGAAGCATTTTTTTATGAAAACGATTGTCTCTATGGGCAGCAGGGTAGAAAACAACCTACATGATTATAATCAAATGTGCTGGAATCTTGATTCTGCAGGTGGTGTGGACCTTCAACAAAACCGACTCAGAGTGAGGTACATCACTTTCCCTGCCCCCTTCCATCATCTCTTTCTATTCTGCTGCTGACTCATCACGAGGTGATCTCTAGTAACCTCTCCCTCTACCACTTTACCACACAGTGCAGCTCTTTTATGTTATTTGGGTTTTCTTCTATTGCCGTGGGTAAATTTTGATACACAGCGTCGGCACTGCAGGCCTGGCTAGCCCGGGAACTCAATAGGTAGCCCGTGATGACTTTCCTGCCACTGCCTCCCGAATCCCCTCATGCATGGCACAGTCTTTTCTGTCTTACAGCTGTATGACAGCACCGAGTGTTCTCCGGGCAATGGGCACACTGGTAAATGAACAACACTTAACCATGAATCTATGTCCGTGAGTGTGCCGAATAAGTACCATGGCACGGTGACCAAGGTAAGAAGGGCGAGCTATAAATTTAGCAGAGTGTATAATAGGACTATTGGGGGGAAGGAGAAGTGTGGATAAAGAGTTGAAGGAAGGGAACAGTAGGCACACAGGCGCTCGTCCATCCTCCAGCAGAATGGAACAGCCACGCCAAGGCCTTTCAGTGAGTCCGGTCAGGAACACCAAGAAGCCAAGGTGCTCGTGAACTGATAACAAGGGGCAACATGGCAGAAGCATATTGCGCAGGCCCTTAGATCGTTGCAAGTCTCTGAACTTCCATAATGTTTTCTTTCTTCCTTCTTTTCTCTAATCAAAGACAATTATACAAACACTAAGGTCCTTGGGTGACCTGCTTTATTATAATATCTTCAAATGAGGTGTTATATTAGTACAATTAGGGCACGAATGATAATTGGTAAGATAGAATAGATAAGATAAGGTTGCTGGTTGGAGGCTACGAACCTCTGCTCCTCCTTATCTTTGTAAACTAACTCTCTTTAGCTGCATGCCTTGCTCCCGATTTTGCAGCCTTGGCCTGCTTTAAAACCCCGTAGGGGATGCACTCATCCTGACCTGTGTCTACACTTACCAGTTCTACCTGGATAGGTTTTTCCCTGTGTATAAGGCCATAGGTAAGAGGGACTTTTTCTTTTCTCGAATTTCTGATAAAGACCCAATCGAAGATAGGTTAAAAAGCTGAGATTTGCCCAGGCAAATGAGGAGCATCTCTTAAGGAGGACCCAAGCGTGGTTCCCACACCGCGACAGGGCAATTCACAGCTGTCTGTTGACTCCAGCTCCAAGGGACCTAATGATGCCTCTGGTCCTCTGTGAGCACACACGTTCACAGAAGCCCCAAAACAACATACAAATGTTAATTTACAAATATTTTATTTTAAACAAAATATGTAGTCCAGCGTAGCACTTGAACGCGGATCTGCTGCCGCTTTTGTCCTTCCGTTTCAGCATCCATAACGGGCATGTGTATTTTTAAAAAGTGTATCATTCAATATGTATGCACTTGAAAAGGATGAAATACATAAACAAAGGCAACTAATGGAGTTTGGTAAGTATAACGTTATTTTATTTAAAGTTATATTATATGATTAAGAAATCATAACAACTGCAGGGAGGGCCAAGACCTGCATTATATGAAGGTAATAAACTTCACAGCAGATCAAAGGGTGCATTACAAGGGGGAAGATTCAGGTGCCCTTTTCTCGTTAGAACACTAAAAGACTGCTCATTGTTGATTTTCAGGAGCTGGGTTCAAGCAGTGCCGGCTGGAAAAGTGGGGACCGGGTACCTCCTCTTGGGATGGGACAAGGACCATGGAAATGGCATGGAGGTTGTGAAATGGGGATCTATGCTTTCCTCGGAGAAATTGTAAAAAACAGTCTGTGGATCCCAATTCTCCGACATTAAGTGGAGAGCGGAGAACCGAACTGTGACATGAACTCTGGTGCTCTCCGTAGTTGACACCGCCACCTCAGTGGGGAGCCTGGCTGCACTCAAAAAAGAATAACGCTACCAAGATGAGACTGATAGCCTATGACCATATAGTGTTGGAGGAGGTCCCCACCGACGGTCGTAAGACATAGGGGAGGGAATAGGGTTAAAGCAGAGGATTTAGGAAGTGAATTTTACAAGTGATTGGATAACCATTGAGTTGTAATCTGAATAAATATAAATTAAAATTAAAAAATTAGAAAAAGCTGTGTCACAAGATGCAAATTTCTACTTAACAGGGCTGAGAGAAGGTGGGGAGTATTCAGGAGCAAGAATAGTTTGGACCCCCCCAGGAGGATTAGGAGCAAGGCCTTCTCCTCAGCCATTGTGCTCAGGAGGCAGACCCTGTCGCGGGACTCGGTGCAAGATTTGGTAGAGTCAACCAGCACTGATCCATGGGGTGAGGAGTGATGCCACGTCAGAACCCTGTGCTGGCCTGTTAGCCAAGTCACATGGATGCTCATTCTGCTGACACATGCAAAATTAGGAAGCCTTTCCTAAGTTACTTCCATCCGGGATCCCCAAACCAAGGTACACCAGTCTCTGATACCTGCTAGCACTTTTCTTTTCTTCCAGCATGTAGCGTGCTTCCAGGACAAAAGGTAATCAAATGAACTGGAGCCCATATTTGCAAGGCACCCCCATAAGCTTCCCTTAGTTTGGTACCGTACAGTTCATGAACAGCCTTGGCAAAGAAGCAGGGTTATATTAAAGGGAAAACTTGACTAGAAGTCCTTTATTCTATAACTTGCATTTTTTGCGATAAAATGAATGATTGATTAAAGAAACAATAAACATAACAAGAATGAATCCAGATAACACCCATGGAATCAAAGCTATGGACTCCTACAAAGTATACTAGGGTCATGGTAAAACTTCAGAGCCGTCTGTCTCAAGTACCACTAGTCATCCGCATATGCGGAAAGCTGTTATTCTAATGAATTGTTTGGGCGGATAAAACAAACTGTTTAGCCTCTGTTCTCATTAAGAGCCAAACGCATCAACCACTCCAAGTCTGTGCTTCGCGCCCATTAAGGAGCCTCGGTCTACCTTGGCTGAGGAAGATTTGTTGAATAGCTCCACACAGCCGTTTAAGTGCGGGCACCAGGGCATGGTGACATCATTATACCTTGACAAATAGAAATTATATAAGGCCTTCCTTCCTTGCCTTTTCAATACCAGGATGATTTATTTTAAGTTGCTTTCAATTCATAAGCCTATGGATTGTCCGGTAAGAGTTAAACCCTTTTAAATTTTGCTACATGCAATAGGGTGGTTAATAGCGTTCATGAGCCGTAGGCCATATAATGTTTATTGGTGCCGCTTGCTCTGCAAAGGTCAGTAAGAAAACAGGAGCTTGGAAATTTATAGCAAGTAAATTGTGAGCCGCAATATGCCTGGTCTGATTTCCCAACCATCCCTAATGTAAGTATAATAATAAGTGACGTGACACGTACCCTGTTCCATTCATCATTCAATCAAAATTTGGAATGATATTGGAAGGTCTTGAAGAAAACTTTACAGAGTCAATAGAAGTGTGCGGTCATTAGAAAATAAGTTAGCTTCTCTCATCACCTTGTTCTCCTAGCAATCCCACGGTTGTGGCTTCGAGGATGGATTATTTTTAATACGCTGCCCTGCAATGCCTGGGGGATTTTTATAAATTTCTGTTATTGCACAGGATTCTCCTCTCCCTTGCCTCCTCAATGCCCTGAGCTTATAAATGTGTGAAAGCAGGTGCGTGCAAGCGTTATAGACAGTCTGTCCCAGCTCAGATTACATTTAACATATAACAAGGCCCTTGAGTTTGGGGGAACCGAGAATCGGAGTCAGTTTTGCCAACTGGGATTAAAAAAACATGGTATAATTTTATTTATCTAGGGACTAAATTGGAAGGATTAAATGATAACATTAACAGTAGTGATGTGGTGTAAATGTGTGATTGTGTATGGGTTGTGTGTACATGTGTGTGCACATGAGGTGTGTACAGGAATACCTGCTGATGTGGACAGGTGAGAAGATGAGGGTGGGGGTAGGAGAGAAGATGGAATTTTGGGGAGAAATAATTCGTGGTTATCTAAGTACAAGAAGTGGACCTTGGAGGGACAGTGTTTTCCCCTTTTTTACCTCATTCCATTTGTTTCGAAGAGAGAGGGGGAGGTGCATGAGATTAAGGCAGCATGAAGAAAAAGAGCAGGTTGGGAAGTGGAATGAAGGAAAGCCGCGACGCAAGAATGGCGCCGTGAACACCAAGCGCATCGTCCAGCAGGTTTCCAGTGGTGTGTGTGGTGTGTGTAGCGAGGGTGCACTGGCCAACGTGAGAGTTTCAGAAGGGGGGAGCTGAGAAAGCTCACTGGTGCAGTGGAGAAAAGCAGGGTCATTTCCACGCATGGAGTGGACAGGCAGGGTGAACCTGAATTAGTGAGCTCCTAGCACACACCAGCCACGTAGGAATTGTGCAGAACAGTTGTCAGATGAATCAATCATAGGTTAGGCTGCGATGAAGCCCAGAGCTCAGGGGGTCACGGTAGGACTGCATCATGGGGTGGCGCATTCCTACTGTCCCTGTTTTCAAGAGTCTGCGGAAGAGCCTCAAAGAAACCAGCAGGCTACCACCTCAACCCCTAACGGTGCGTGCACTCAGGAGCTGATTCCGGTCACAAAGGAAAAGGTAATAAGATCTGTGAGCAAAATGTGTCAACGCACAAGACATCCGCTTAGTAAGATGCCTAAGCCCCTCATGACACAAGAGAGTTCTAGCCAGGGAAGTGTCCCTATATTCCTCTGTGACGATGCAGTGTGCCGTGTTTTCTTGAGAATACGGCTGGCCAGCCAGCCAGTGGCCATGCGGTTTGACACTTAGGAAGCACATCTTACTTTAAGCACCTCCCAGTCCTACACTAATGCATTTAGTATAAGATGAGTTAGCTCCTCATCTCCCTGCCCTTGGCCCCTGTACCGTACAGCCTAGGCTACAAACAGTATCTCGTTTTTGATATCCGACAGTGTGTTCAATGTGTACTCCACTGTAGCGTCAGTTTTGACTAAAGTGTATTTGGAGTTTTATTGTTTTACTTTCGCCTTGGGTCTTATTTTAAGAAGCAATGATCAAAACCATGTTGAGAAACGTACATAATTATACGATAAAGTTCTGTTTTGAGGTGAAATCAGTAGATTACCCGTTTACTTAAAATTAAAGAATTAAGGTCCAGGGAAGACCATGCAAGTATCTGGAATTTTAAGAGTCCGGAGAAAGGTTAAAGAATTAGACCAATGGTGGCGTGAAAGGGGAATAATGACCCTGATGTAACGGCTTAAGCATGTTTCTAAGCCCTGATTTCTAACAGACTGTTTACAAAAGGAATGTCAAGCCACCAGTTCATAAGGCACTCATGTGACCCAGAACCTCAGTGCTTTTATTTTTTATCTTGGAGAAGATTTTGGCTATTTTCCTCTCATTTATTTACGTCTTTTTGGCTTGAGGAAAGTGGAACATGGAGAGAATTTGGGTGGCAGAGATAGGCATTCTAGGCATCGAAGCCAGGATAGGCAGTTCTAACTAGCAGAGGAAGCCAGGATAGGCAGGTCTAGGCAGAGGAAGAAGCCCAGGATAAGCAGTTCTGGCAGAGGAAGCCCAGGATAGACAGGTTCTAGGCAGCGGAAGCCCAGATAGGCAGTTTCTAGGCAGCGGAAAGCCCAGATAGGCAGTTCTAGGCAGAGAAGCCCAGGATAGGCAAGTTCTAACAGCGGGAAGCCCAGGATGAGGCCAGTTCTGGCGCGGAATAAGCCCTCATGATAGGCAGTTCTAAGGCAGAGGATCCAGGATATGCAAGTTCGAGAAGAGGAAGCCATGTAAGGCATTCTAGGCAGAGCCAGGATAGGCGTATCGAGGCAGCGGAAGCCCGGATAGGCAGTGTTCTAGGCAGAGAACCAGGATAGGCAGTTTCTAGGCAGAAGGAGCCCAGGATAGGCAGTTCTAGCAGCGAGCCCAGGATTAGGCAGTTCTAGGCAGCGGAAGCCCAGGAGAGGCAGTTCTAGCAGCGGGAAAGCCCAGGAAGGCAGTTCCTAGGCAGCGGAAGCCCAGAATAAAAAAGGCAGTTCTAGGCAGCGGGAAGCCCAGATAGGCAGTTCTAGGCGAGGAAGCACAGGAAATAAGCAGTTCTAGCAGCGAAGCCCGAAGGATAAGGCAGTTCTAGCAGAGGAAGCCAGGATAGGCAGTTATAGGCAGAGGAAGCCCAGGATAGGCCGGTTCTAGGCAGAGGAAGCCCGGATAGGCAGTTCTAGGCAGAGAAGCCCAGAATAGGCAGTTCTAGGCAGAGGAAGCCCAGGGATAGCAGTTCTAGCAGAGGAAGCCCGGAGAGGCAGTCCTAAGGCAGAGAAGCCCGAGGATAAAGGCATTCTAGCAGAGGAAGCCCAGGATAAGGCAGTTCTAGGCAGGGAAAGCCCAGGATAGCAGTTTATAGGCAGAGGAAGCCCAGGATAAGGCATTTTCTACTAGGCAGAGAAGCACAGGAAATATGCATTCTAAGGCAGCGTAAGCCCAGATAGGCCAGTTCTATTCAGATGAAGCCCATTATAGGCAGTTCTAGGCAGCGGAAGCCAGGATAGGGCATTTCTAGGCAGAGGAGCCCAGGGATATGCATTTCTAAGGCAGATTAAGCCCAGGATATGCATTCTAGGCGAGAACCCAGGATAGCAGTTCTAGGCAGAGGTGAGCCAGGATAGGCAATTTCTAAGGCAGAGGAAGCCCAAGGATAGGCATTTCTATGCAGAGGAAGCCCAGGAAAGGCAGTTCTAGGCAGAGGAAAGCCCAGATAGGCAGTTCGAGGCAAGGAAGCCCAGGATAGGCGTTCTAGGCAGAGGAATCCAGGATAGTCAGTTCTAGCAGAGGAAGCCCGTGAACAACTTGAACCATAAGACAGGAAATTGACTTTTTCATAATGAATGAGGCCTGGGTATATCTGGGTCCCTCAAAATAAACTTAAGATTGAAGTCCACTTTGAAATATCAGTTCTAAAGGAAGAAGTGGGAAGTCCATCAAGAAGTCAAATAGCACGGTCAAATGGTTTCTGTTTTTATTTTGGGAGGAAACACGTACAGGTACACACATATACAAAACATAGATACATAACACACGCACACACACAACACACACACAACAACACACAACACACACACACACAACCAGGTGGCTGAAGCAAGGTTCTACAAGCTTCCAACAATTTCCATTCACACACACAATACACGTAATTTGTAGAATGGGCAAAACGAAAAACTACTCCAAACAACTTCTAGATATGCTTATAGACACACACAGGGGGTGGGTGGGAGCAAAGCTCCATTACTTTATGTTTTTCTCCTATAAGGCTATATATCCCCAGAAAAATCATTCAACAGCATAAAATGACAAGGCATGGCATCCTATTTGTTTCTGCTAGTGAATAGTCAATGAGTATACATAGAAAAAAAAAGTATTCTAACATTCTACAATACCTCATATCAAATGCTTTTGTATTATGTTGAAAAAACAATTATTATCAAGAACCCACACACATTCAATAACTAAGCAACTTGTTATAGATAACAAAGGAGCAAAGCAAGTAATTTTCTCAGCCAGTTTTTCTCTTATGGGCAAACGCCGCAATTTGCAGTTACAAAGAAAAACCAATTATTTTGTATTTAATCTTAAAAAGTTATAAAAATCTAAAAAAGAATCACAATCTAAACTTTTATATAAAACACAATTGGTCATTTACTACTCTAAGTCCTAAGGGTGCTTCTACTCACTGACATTTTTTTTTTTATTAAATCATATCAGGAAGCCTGAGAGCAAAAATGGGGTACAAAGAAAAGTAATCGCCATCTTGATCACCAGCCCAGCCTTAGTTAGCTACATCAGCATGCTAGGCAGGCCGCCTTGTTTCTGTGTTTCCTGATGTCCAAAATATCCTTAGTGCCTTTCTGAGCTTCAAAATTGTTCCCTAAGATTTTCTTCTAACATCAAAGCCACTAGCAAAAACATCTTAAAAACCTAGCTTTGCTAACGTCCTAATCCTAAGTCCTTTCTGAAGGATAGGTGGATGAATAGCTCCTCCACAAGCCCGTGCTTGGAAAGATTAACCACTATTCCTGTAAGTGCCAATGAACAGTGCCAAGCGAGGGCTGGAAGCACTTAGTGGTTCAGGACAACTTCGACACGAGACTATAGGGATGTGGTGACCGTGAAAGGCAGCATAGGGGTGAGGCCGCCAACAGCACAGGGTGGAAGCCCACACAAAGGTGATGCTCCACAAGCACAGGTGATGCGCCACGCACGAGTGATGCTCCAACAACAAGGGTTGATGCCTCCACAGCACAGGGGATGCGCACAGCACAGGGTGATGCCTCCAACAACAACGGGTGATGCTCCACAGCACAGGGTGATGCGCCCAGACGGATGGATGCGCCACAGCAACAGGTGATGCTCCACAGCACAGGGTGATGCTCCACAGCCAGGTGATGCTCCACAACACAGGGTGATGCTCCACAGCACAGGGTGTGCCTCCACAAACAGGTGATGCTCCACAGCGACGCATGAAGTCCGTTAGAACGCTCCCTCTCTGAGGCACACCACTTGTGGTGCTAACCATGGACCACGTCCATGATTCTAAAGCTGTTTTGTGGTTCTTTTTGCACGGCTCCCAACAACTCACCGGTTAAAAAAAAAAAAAAAGTGATTGCTTACATCCAAGGCAGGGTGTGCTTGCTTTAGTCCCAGCCGGCTGGAATCAGAAAAAGGCAGGAGGAATCTCTGGGAGTTCAAGACCAGCCTGTCTACAAAGTGAGTCCAGGACAGCCAAGCTACGATAGAGAAACCCTCTGTCCAACAAACAACGAACAAACAAACAAACAAAAAACGAAAAGAAATAAAAATAAAACACACGTCTTTCAAGTTTAGAAATTATATTCAAAAGTGGAACTTTTTCCATCTTGTCCTTCACTTGTTCCCTCCGGGCAGTTGGGTCAAGAATCAGTTGTCTTCTTGGTTTGTCCTGTGACAATGTGCAATGGCAGCATCCTGGAAGTTTGACTCTGCAACTCCCAGCCACACGGCCCAGGGAGATACCGGAGAAGGGTGGGTGAGCTAGACCCTAACACTCGGACTTTCCAATTTTTTGAGTGAGATCCAAGGAAGCTCTTAGGTTTTGAATCCCTAAACTTCCATGGAGGAGCAGATACTGAACCCAAGGACCCCCCGAATATCCGTGGTGGTAAAGGTTGAGGGAGGGACGGCTGCAGGTCAGACAGGAAGAGCTTGGTTCAAACTTTGATGGAAAGCATGGAGTAGCTGGTATACATCCAAAAATGTCAGGAGGGGTGTTTTTTTTTTCTTGCCAGTAATTCTAAAAGAAATTAACATGACGATTAATGTATCTTGTTTTATGGGTTTTCCGTGCATCTTCCAAGGACCTTGAAAATCCTCATCCCTAGTACCTGTTAGTGTGGCACCTGCTTAGAACGGAGTCTTTGTTTGAAATTAAATAAAAGTAAAATTGGGAGCCATTAGCGTAGGTGTTAATCAGATGCTTTGGTGTTATGCCAGTGGCACATTTGGGTACCTCGACGAACCCCGCAGCATGACATTGGCCGCGCTTGAGCCTCCGGTAGTGAACCGGCCTGCCCCAAATGGCCCGGTCAGGAGCCGCTACCAGAATCCAGAAAAAACAATGATGGTCCTTCACAGCATGAGACACAGCAGCTTCTGTGTGGACCCAGCCTCCATAACCTGTGTGATAGCACGGTTCATTCATCCAGTGGGTGCTACTCACTAGGTGGCTCCATGACCAAAGCTATAGAGAGCTGAACATGCCTTTGCCCTCTTCCGCAGTCTACCCTGTGGCTTAAGCTTTGGGAACTGGTACTTCTTTCTCCCATCCGTCAGAGGTTTGAGACATGTACCATGGGAGCCTTCCCTGGCCTCTACTTTACCCTGCACCCCACACGAAGTGTAGGTTTGTTCAAGCAAGTGAACAGATTCCATCGCCCCAGTGACTTTGGGCAGGTTCTTTCGTCTCTTCATCATCGTCTCATTTAGAAACAAGCCACCAGCATGACGTTGACCATAGGGTACCAGTTGGTATTCCGTCTTTGGGCCTTTTTGGAGATAGGCGTGACATCTGTAAGCACAGAGTACCTAAGTGTCGGAGTATTAAATTTTCCTCTTCATGGAAAATGACTTCAGGGTAACAAATCCTTCTAATAATGACAATGAAATTCTATCTAAGAATAACAACGCATCAGGCTTTTGTCCATTCAACAGCAAAAACAAACAACAAACAAACAAACAAAACAAAACAACCCAACCAGCCAAACAAAAAAAACAAACAGAACACAAAAAACAAGCACAGTCTGGTCAAACGGAGTTTCAGGCGAAGGCAATGGGACAATAAGGAATAACTGTAGGCGGTTTGCTTTCTCGCTTTATATATATTTAGGACATTTAATTTTATTTCTTTCCTGATAGACTTCCAGAGACAAAATGTCCAAACAAAGTTTTATCTGCAGTGTTCTCAGCTGCACCCTCGCCTCCTGAGCTCTTTCTCGTGAGACACGCCCTCATGGGGCATCTTCAAGGCTGCCAGATGTTATTACCCTCAGCTCAGACTCTAATTCACGCTGTCAGGATTGGGCTGTTGGCAGCTGGAGGCCCTGAAAGCTTTGAGAAATCCTCTTTGGGTTAATTAGGCAAATCTTCAGGCATGTAGGAGCCCTGCCCTAGTCAAAATCTCAACTTCTTTAAGAGAAGCCCTTCATCCTGGTAATCCAGGTCCATAGAGAAATTGATTGCTGCCAACTTGGCTGTTGAGTAAGCGTTACCGCTAGCAGCCATGGCCCCATGGATGCTCGTGGGACAGCTACAGGCAGCTTTTCACATATGTGGCCCCTTCCGTTGCTCAACTGCAGTCGAATTGTCTCGTGCTGGAGGGCCCAGGACCGCAAGACTGAACTCTTTAGAGAGGAGCCTAGATTGTTCACACAACGACCTTCTTTCTCCTAATCATTTCCCTGCTTTGTGCCTACTTGCATCTTGGAAAGGCAATGGCTGGGCCTGTGGTTACTCAGGCACTGCCTTGTCCATGCCCTGGCTCTGCTGGTTGTCTGGTGACAGGTGCTCAATGCCTGGATTGTCTGTTTTGTTTTTCTGGAAAACTGACCGTTAAGTAAAAGCAAACCGCTCATAGGTAATTTGAACCCCAGGGGAGACCGGTAGTTTACCTAGCTGATCAGGAGAGAGGTTTGCCCTCTGTCCTCCCCCACTCCGTTTTGGCTCAGGTGGCACCGGGACTCCCAGATCTCTTCCTAAAATAGGAAATGATCACAACAGGCATTAACCAATAGATGAGATTGAAATTAAAAGTCCCCAGGTGAGAACAATTTTCAAAAGAAGTCCTCAGCTGGCAATTTTGCCCCTCCTTCCTCATCCTTCAGTTGTTTCTGGGTGGGGGTGCTATCAGGCAGGCACCGGGTGATAAACCTTTGCTGATGGAAATATGTAGTGGTTTGGTTAGTTTCTTTGTCAGCGTGATGCAACTAGAAACAACACCCAGGAAGACCGAACAGCGATTTTTTCCAAAGATGTATTTATTATTATGTATATAAAAAAGTTTTGCTGGTGTTATGTTTTGTGGGGTTTGTTTGGGGGTGCGAACCACCACCACCCCCCCCCGCCCAGCAAGGCCAAAACGACCCACACCCCCCCACCCCAACCCCGCCCACCCCCCCCCCCCACCACCAACACCACCCCAACCCCACCCCCCACACCGCCCCCCCACCCCCCACCAAGCGGCCCCACACCCCCCAAGGGGACTGCTGCATGAAGAAGAGGGCATGAGATCACATTGTAGATGCTTTACAAAATAAGTGGCTGCATTGTTGTGGCTCCCTCACTGGGATCTGTGAGCCAGCTATCCTTTAATGAACCTGTGACTTCAATGGGTCTTGTCCTTGACTGTTGGACACTTACTGCTCTCTTTTTCTATCAGTTTTTTTTTTAAAATATAGACTTCCTGCTTCCTACCCCTGATGCCACAATTATGCACAACAGTGCCTTTAAATTGATATGTTGAAGTCAAACACCCAGTTCTTCAAATGTAACTTGACTTTGAAGTAGGGTTGCAGCAGACACAGTTACAGTGAGATCATAATGAAATACGTGGCAGGTTTACTGGTGTCTGATGAAAGGGAAGAAGGAGATTAGACAGAGACAGGCTGGGAATCAGGTAGCCAGGTAAAAATTAGAGTTATGCATTCACAGGTGAGGAGGAGTAAAAGTTAGGAGCGTGGCCTGGAAAACATTCCTTCCTGAGCTCCCCAAAGGATGTGTGGCCCTCTGAGGGTTTGGGATGAAAGATGAAAAGCTGTGGTATTTTTGCTAAGATCCTCCTACACACACACACACACACACACACACACACACACACACACACACACACCCCTTTAGCTTTCCTGTGTTCCTTTGTATAATGATCTTCATTCATAACAATTAGTTCAATGTCAGGTGTCTAGGCTGTTTAAGTCTACTAAGCGAAGGATCCTGTATTATAGTCTACTTAATCCACGGCTATGACATAAACCAAGTGAGATCTCCCTAAGGGCATCTGCCTCCACCCTGGGCAGCCTTACCTCAGTGGACCACGGTGTCTTACCAACCAGTCTTGTTTTCTCTTTCTCAAACACATTTGCATATTAGCAGAGCTTCCAGGGGCTCAATAATGTAGCTGTTTCTGGTCTGTGACAGGTCAGGGGGCAGGCAGAGGGGAGTTTAAGAAGGGGCTGGGATACGGGGAGAAGGACAGTTGACCCCCAATTGGCCAGGAGGGTGCTCACTCTGTTGACACCCTGCCCATCTAATAGCCGGCAATGAACTCCAGCCTACTCAGAAATGATCAGTAGCAGCCACGGCTTTTTATAGCTTCCTTCCTTCCTTTCCGTCTGTAGAAGAATTTCCTCAAAATCTGAGGCTAGAAAAGGACCTCAAACCATTTATGATTTTTTTTCACGTTATTCAAACCCAAGAGACTTTGCAGGCTCTTCTGGATGTTATGGGGGGGTGGAAGGATCGCTGTTCAGAGGGCATGCATTTTGTGCGCGCAGCACTTTGAAGGACTCGTGCCCAGGAACGACATTTGTCCCTGAGAGTAAACTCTAAATTACATCACAAATTAACATTTTAAAATTAAAGCTGGCATTTCTGACCTGCCTCCTGGCAGCCATGACCATGCTGAAAAGTGACATCATTTATGACACCAGCCGTTAAGAAGCCCAGTGTTTGAGGTCGTAAAACACTTTCCAGGCCTGATTTAATATCGATTTTGCTGTCAGGCTAACTTTACTTTAATATTTAAACAAATGTTTAATGTTTAAACAGTCTGATTTTCCTCTTTTCATTTTTCTGTGCCTTTAACCCAGTGTTATCTATGTTGTAACAATTTCCCCTTGGGCCAACTTCCACCTATCTGAAGCAATATTCTCTGAGTTATTATCTCAATGTATATCCTGTAGCTCAGCCTTCCTTTTTCTTTGAGATAGAATGGGCATCACGCTGTGTGTCATAATTCCCGCAGTACAGATGTTATGATATTATGTTGGGACAGTGTGGGTATGTTGTTAGATCCAGGGGACCGAAGAGTATCCTGCAAGCAGCTGCTGTCTCCTCCCTGCCGCCCCCCATAATTCCATGTTCTTTCTCTCTTTAAAAAAAAAATGCAATGCAAAGCACACCAAACACACAAACCCCCAGGGAATATGATCTGTGTTGACCCACTACTCTTCCTAAGCTTGGGACTTGCCCTGGAGTGTGGCACTGAACTCTTGGTTCTCCCATTTCCACCTCTCAATTGTCAGATTACAGGTGTGTGTGTGTGTGTGTGTGTGTGTGTGTGTGTGTGTGTGTGTGTGCCACCATGTCTGCAGTCTTCCTGCTTATAAATCGAGATGGGGCTTATGCTTAAACAGAAGAAGGTGCCTTTGTCAGAAACTGATTTTTATATAATTCTCATGGGAGCAGCTCATATCTGGAGACAAAAATGTTGGTACCATCAGGAAGCAAGTGTGCGGATATCAGGAGAAACGTCAAATCCACAAAGTGTTAGAAGCCAGTTTCCAGGTGCTCTTCTTATAGCACCCAGTTCAGATGAATAAATCACCTACTTTCCACACACTCTTATGGAAGAGCGAGACAGGCAAGTTGTGACAAGCAGAGACCACGGCAGGCAGGGCTTAGTTCTACGAGGGAGCTCCTCCCCTCATCTTAGGCATCCTACCATTTCTTTTGGAGGCCTGGGCATTTCCTCACTCTGCATCTGCTGTGATAGCAGGGCAGCTTCCTTGTGCTCTGTATACTGTGGGATGGAGCAGCAGCAGCACTCACCAGTCTGTCCTCATCTCCAGCTGGTTTCCCCCCCAAAGCAACAGTCTGAATTGTCCCATAAAATATTATCTGGACAGAAAGTGAGCTTGGAATTCTAAGGCTCTAACGGTCTTTCTGCTTCCCAGTCGGCTTCGGCTGGTGTCCTCGTTCAGGTGCACTGTAGACACATACACAGACCCTGCGCTTTTGAATGACCCCCCGCCCAAGGTGCAATTGTTTATCTTTCTGCGTGTTCTATACAGAACCACCACACCCCAGACCTCCAAAGCCAACAATGCTCTGTGTTAGAAAAACAGAGGAATTGCTTTAGGAAGCTAGGCTTGATCTACGATTCAATTTTTTAAATGCTATCCTCTAGGGATGCCCTATGTCCCACTTTTGATGTTGGAGAGTCGTTTTGCATGTTTGTGGAAGCAAAAGTAACATGTTTAGCCTAGTGTGACAGTCTTCCTGAAAGAACTTTTTACCTTGTAAGACAACGATCAAGCAATTCCCTTGCCCCTTTTGTCAGAGTGTATGGTTAAAGGAAGGTGGGGGCATGGGGAGGGAGCTGATTATTCTAATTAGACAAACAACAGCATCCTTTTCTTTCTGTCACCCCCAGAAAGTCATTTCACAAAAAGGAGGTCCAAACTACCAGACCACTGCTGTGGAGGAGTGCGTGGAAGGTCTTATTAAACTGCATCTCTTAGATTCTTCCCATAATGATGAAGCATTATAATTCCTGGGTTTGAGGCCTTCAGTTCTTAAAGACCAGGAGCCTAATATCCACTGCATAAGTGTGTGTGTGTGTGTGTGTGTGTGTGTGTTTGTGTGTTGTATGCATATGTGCAAGTGTGCTTGCCTCTGTACTGTACCCATGTCTGCATGTGTAAAAACCAGAAAGTCAATGTCAGATGCCTATTTTTGGAGGGGGGGTCAAGATAGGGTTTCTTTGGGTAGCCTTGTCTGTCCTGGAACTCGCTCCATAGACAAGGCTGGCCTGGAACTCACAGATATCCACCTGCCTCTGCTTCCCAAGTGCTGGGATTAAATGTGTGAGCCACTATCACGGAGCAGATATCTTTTCTCTATTACTGTCCACCTTATATTCTTGACACAAGGTCTTTCACTGATTGGGCTGGACTAACGGGGAGCCCCTGGAATCTCTGATACGCCTCCAACCAGCACTGTGATCACAGGTGCATGCCACCAAGCTTGGTTTGGGGTTCAAGATCCAAACTCAGGTCCTCATTCCTGCAGAGCAAGAACTTTGCCCTCTGAGCTATCCACCTGCCTGCCCGAAGTACATCTTATCACGCCCACCCAACACAAGACAAGCAGTGGCTTCTCCTGAGGTGATCAACACGAAGAAACTGGGACAAGGCAACTTGACTGACATCAGACATCGGCGGCAAGTGGACAGACAGTGAGCAGTGTTTCCAAGTGGGATTCCTGGCCAGTGAGGTTCACTGCCTATGTTGATTCTCTCTCTTTGTAATACCTAGGCCCACGGTGTTATTTGTATTTTTGTCTGACTCCGATCTAGTTTAAGCCCACCACTCGGTCTCCTGTTGGCTTCCATCATAGGAAACCAATGGCTCCTAGCTCTCCCCCAGCTGTTACACTGAAGGGGAGGAGCTATATATCATGCTGGAATCATGGCATAAAGCACAGCACAATGAGCATTGTGTTCCCTATGAAATCTGATAAGAACAATGTCCCAGACCTAGGTGAGTGTGCAGGGCAGGCGAAGAGATGGGGAAAAGCCAACACTGAGAGCAGGGCATTGCTTTGCAAGGCACTGGCTGCTAGGTTAGCTACTATCCAGGCATCCTTTGAGAATTTGCTTACTGGGGACAAAAGGCTTGTACATGGTAAATGGGGTGCCGGTTATGAGGGAATTATTTTCTGTCCCTTTTTAAATGGCCAAATGTAACCCCATTCTTAAAATAAAAGTGGTCCTTGTGGCTGGTGCTCTGTCCGGGACAGACTTGGAGTAGAGTGCTGGCTGATGGCGGTGGGGGGGTGGGTTTACTGGCACTATTAAAAGCACCCTGAGATCGCCAAGCAAGTGAAAATAAAGGTGTAATGATTGAATTATCTCTTTCTATGATTGAAAATATATCAGACAACTGACTCCGGTGCCAGACAGATTACATAAGCACGAGTTAAGTGGTAGAATAAAAATGAGTGATTCTCCTCCTTGTACTTAAACGCAGCTCTAAGTAGTCTGCCCTTGAATCCAGCAGAGAAGCAATTTCCTCCTCCCCGCTAACAGCTAGGGGGCATCACAAATGCAAATTGAGTTAGCTTTGCATTTTTAATATTCCACATATCCATAACTCACTGCTGAGAGTTTAGAGATGTTATTTCTATCACTTGGGCGCATTTGAATTATTTCGCACCTCTGAACTTTTGCATTAACTTTAACATTGGTGCTTAAGATATGCTTTAATCTATCAAGAGGTCTTTGCTCACAGAAACTCCGGTCGTTGTGACTGGGGCTCCCAACAGTTCAGGACAGACTGTCACTTAGGGTGTCATGTTCTGTTTCAAAGGCAAGCTTGTTGAAATACCTCCTGCGAATATGAAGAGCTATGAACTTCTACGGCTACTGCATGGAGCCATCTTACAAACAAGTATGGGCCGGGCATCCACCCGGGCCAGGAGAGTGGCTAAAAAGCATCTCAAGGCTCCACAGTGTGTGGAGAATTTCATCACTTGTTGATCTTTAGCAATCTATTTCCTTCTTTTTGAAATCTGCTTTTGTAATTCCTGAGAGGGCTAAGTTTATCTTGTTGCCAGTGGATGAGACTGGGGAATGGCAGAAAATAAGGACTCATCATGTTTCCTGCTGATACACTATGTATGTAAATATATATATATATATATATATATATATATATATGTAAAATATGTGTGTGTGTGTGTGTGTGTGTGTGTGTGTGTGTGTATACAGCTTCACATTGCCCATATTTGGAGATCTGTTTGACCTTAGGGAAGCTGTAACTAGTGCAGTCTGTGAATTTTGCTAAATTCTACTGATAAATGTTTTCTTACTAGATTCCACTACATATGTTATTCCTTTATGATGCTTCTGTTTTGGGGTGTGGCAGAAGCTGCATTCATACTCACAGTGTTTGTGTGTCTGTGTGTGTGTGCATGCACATGTGTGAGTGTGTGTTTGCATAAGTGTGTGTGTGTGTGTCTGAGAGAGAGAAGCAGAGGAGAGAGCGAGAGGAGAGAGCGAGAGAGAGGAGAGAGAGAGGAGAGCTGAGAGGAGAGAGAGGAGAGAGGGAGGAGAGGAGGGAGAGAGAGAGGAGAGAGAGAGAGAAGGTTCATATTATTAATCTTACCTAACCAAAACATTATTGCCAACACTGCCTGATCTACAGCTCCTGCCACTTTCTCTTTCTTCCATCCTTTCTAGGTGTGGGTTGGAAGGCCTCTTCTCTTCTGGAATGCCGGCCACTATGATTTGATATAGAGTGTGACTTCCTCCTGGGGTTCATTGCTGGAGCTTGGGTCTTAGCCTGGTGATCAGGAGAGGTGGTAGGGCCCAATAGGATGTAATTCCGTCATTGCAAGTGCTACTTGCCAAAGGATCAATGCAGGCTTTGTGGTGTTAGTTCTTGGAGAAGTGAATCATACAAAGGGAGGTTACTCACACACTGAGTCCCTTTGGTGTGTGTCCATTTCCTTTTCTGCCTTTGCACCAGGTTGTGATGCCCTGAGGGGACCCTCACCAGAGGTCAGACAGATGAGTCTGCTCGATCATGGACTTTTACCCTTCAAAGCATTTTCTTTTTAAAGTGCCCAGTCTCAGATATTTTTGTTGCAGAGGCAGAACATTAACTAATACAGTGTTGTTGGGGGAATTTTTCTTAGCTTAGCATCTCCGGCTCGGGCTGTCTTTGACTCTTGCTCATGTTGCTCTTCTCCTCGACTTCAGGGATTCTTTATTGATTTACAGCTATACCCTTACTTCCAGGCCATGAACCTAAAAGCAAACAGTAAAAAAGACTAGCCTTGACCTTGGTCCTAATAGGCTGTATAAAGAGAACTTTTTTGATGACTCCATGTTGCTACTCCCTCCATTCTTCTCCGTAACTGCCTCTCACTTCTTCCATAATGCTATGTATATATCCTTGACCTGTAGGTTTTCAATGATAGTGAGGCACGGGCAGGAGACACAGACCCCTCCTAAGATGAAACCAGGACCCTTGACCTGGCCACAGAAGACAATTTCAAGACGAGCCAGTATGAAACAGCAGATAATTTATAAGGATGATTGGGGGTGATCAGAAAGAGAGGCACGCAGGAAAGGGCACCTCACGCCCACGTGTTGGATGTGAGCTTCTCCTGGGACGTCTGCTCTTCACGACAGCTGTATGGACAATTTTGACGGTTCTCAAAGTGGCTGCAGAGCGTCCCTAGGACCTTGGAGGTTTCTCGATGGGATTGAAACATAAGAGAAAGCCAGGGGCCACAAGGGGTCACTTGAAGCTTAAGGCAGTGAAGGATGGACTATATGTGAGGCGTCCTGCAAGAGTCCTAGGAAATAGCCAGGAAAGGGGAAAGGCTTTGAATAACTAGATTCCAAGTATGATCTGCTGTTACTTTAAGATTCCCATTTGAAGCATTTTTTTATGTAAAAGAATTGTCTCTATGGGCAGCCTGTAGAACAAACTACATGATTATATCAAATGTGCTGGAATTCTTGATTCTCAGGTGGTGTGGACCTTCAACCAGACTCCAGAGTGAGGGTCCATCACTTTCCCTGCCCCCTTCATCATCTCTTTCTATTCTGCCTCATCACTAGGTGATCTCTAGTAACCTCTCTCCACATTACACACAGTGCAGCATCTTTTATGTTATTTGTGTTTTCTTCTATTTGCTTGGGTATTTTTGATACAGCGTCTCACTGCATGGCGCTGGCTAGCCTGGAACTCAATAGGTAGACCGTGATGACTTTCCTGCCACTGCCTCCCAAATCCTCATGCCTGGCACAGTCTTTTCTTCTTACCAGCTGTATGACAGCCGCTGTTCCGAATGCCATGGGCACACTGGTAAATGACAACACTTAACCAGGAAGTCTATTCCGTAGTGTGCCGAAATAAGTACCATGGCACGGTGACCAAGGGTAAGAAGGCGAGCTATAAATTTAAGCAGAGTGGTGAGAATAGGACTATTGGGGGAAGGAGAAGTGTGGATAAAGAGTTGAAGGAAGGGAGACAGCTAGGCACACAGGCGCTCTCCAGCAGAAGGAACAGCCACGCCAAGGCCTTCAGGTGAGTCCGTCAGGAAACACCAAGGAAGCCAAGGTGCTCGGAACTGATACAAGGGGCAACATGGCAGAGCATATTGCGCAGGCCCTTGAGATCGTTGCAAAGTCTCTGACTTCCATAATGTTTTCTCTAATCAAAGACAAATTATACCAAACACTAAGTCCTTGGGTGACCTGCTTTATCTAATATATTCAAATGATGTGTTATAGTTAGTACAATTAGGGCACGAATGATAATTAGTATAGATATGATATATAAGGTGCTGGTTGGAGGCTAAGAACATCTGCTCCCCTTAGCTGTGTAAACTCGCTTGAGCGGCATGCCTTGCTCCCGTATTTTGCAGCCTTTGCCTGCTTTAACCCCGTAGGGGATGCACTCATCCTGACCTGTGTCTACACTTACCAGTTCTACACTGGATATTTTTTTCCTGTGTATAATGCCATAGGTAAGAGGGACTTTTTCTTCGATTTCTGATAAAAGACACTCAGAAGATCAGTTAAAAAGCTGAAGATTGCCCAGCAATGAGGAGCATCTCTTAAGGAGGACCCAAGCTTGGTTCCCAGCACCGCACAGGGCAATTCACAGCTGTCTGTGACTCCAGCTCCAAGGGACCTGATGCCTCTGTCCTCTGTGAGCACACACGTGCACATAGCCCCACACAAACATACACATGGTTAATTTAAAATATTTTATTTTAAACAAAATATGTAGTCCAGGCTAGCCTTGAACTCCTGATTCTGCTGCCTTTTCCGTTTCAGCATGCCATACTGGCATGTGATATTTTTAAAAAGTGTATCATTTCAATATGTATGCACTTGAAAAGGGATGAAATACATAAACAAGGCAAACTAAAATGTAGTTTGGAAGTATACGTTATTTTATTTAAATTTATATTATTGATAAGAAAATCATAACAACTGGCAGGCCGAAGACCTGCAGTATATGAGGTAATAAAACTTCAAACAGCAGATGCAGGTGTGCATTACAAGGTAAGTTCAGTGCCTTGTCTCGTTAGACACTTAAAATACTGCTCATTTGTGTTGATTTTCAGGAGCTGGGTTCAAGCAGTGCCAGCTGGAAAAAAGTGGGCCTGGGACCTCCTCTGGGATGGGGACAGGACCATGATGGCATGGAGGTTGAAATGGGGGAGCTATGCTTTCCTCGGAGAAATTTAAAAGTCTGTGTCCCATTCTCCACAGTTATGTGGAGAGCGGGAACCGACTGTGACATGAACTCTGGTGCTCCGTAGTTGACCACCTCCCCTCAGTGGGGAGGCCTGGCGGCACTCAAAAAAAGAATAAACAGGCTACCAAGATGAGACTTGATAGCCTATGACCATATAGTGGGGGAGGAGGTCCCCCTCGGTCTTAGACCTAGGGGAGGGGAATAGGGTGAAAGCAGGAGGGAGGGAGGAATGGAAGGGTACAAGTGATGGGATAACAATTGAGTTGTAATCTGAATAAATTAATAAAATTAAAATTAAAAAATTATAAAAAAGCCTGTGTCCCAAGAATGCAGTTCTACTTAACAGGGCTAGAGAAGGTGGGGAGTAATTCAGGGAGCAGAATAGTTTGGACCCCCAGGAGGACTTAGAGCAAGGCTATCTTCCCTCGAGCAGTGTGCTCAGGAGGGCAGACCCTTCTCGGGACTCTGGCAGATTTGGTCCAGAGTCAACCAGCACTGAATCCTGGGGTGAGGAGTGATGCCATCTCAGAACCCTGTGCTGAGCCTGTTAGCAAGTCACATGGATGCTCATTCTGCTGACACAGGCAAAATTAAGGAAGCTTTCCTAAATTTACTATCCATCCGGGATCCCACAAACACAAAGGTAGCACCAGTCTCTGATACCGCTAGCACTTTCTTCCAGCAATGTAGCTTACTTCCCAGGGACCAAAGGTTATCAACTGAACTGGAGCCCATATTTCAACCCCCATAGCTCCCTTAGTTTGGTACCTACAGTTCATGACAGCCTTGCAAGTAAAGGCATGTTATATTAAAGGTAAAACTTGACTAGAAGTCCTTTATTCTATAACTTGCATTTTGGCGATAAAAATGAATTATTGATTAAAGAAACAATAAACATAAACAATAATAGGAATCCAGATAACACCCATGGAATCAAAGCTATGGACTCTACAAAGTACTCAGAGGTCATGGTAAAACCTTCAGAGCCTTCTGTCTCAAGGTACCACTATTCCTCATTATGCTAAAGGCTGTTATTCTAATGAATTGTTTAGGGCGGGATAAAACAACTTTTACCTTCTGTTCTCATTGAAGAACCACGCATGCACCACTCCAAAGTCTGTGCTTCGCCGCCCATTAAGGATCTCGGTCTACTTGGCTGAGGAGAGATTTGTTGAATAGCTTCCACCGTTAAGTGCAGGGCACCATGCATGGTGACATCATTATACCTTGACAAATAGAAATTATATCAGGCCTTCCTCCTTCCTTTTCATTACCAAGGATGATTTATTTTAGTGGCTTTCAATTCATAAGCCTATGGATTGTCGGTAAAGTTAAAACCCTTTTAAATTTGCAACATGCAATGGGGTGGTTAATAGCATTCATGAGCCGTGCCATATAATGTTATTGGTGCCGCTTTCTCTGCAAAGGTGCATTATAAACAGGAGCTGGAAATTTATAGCAAGTAAATTTGTGAGCCGCAATATGCCTGGTCTTATTTCCCAACCAGCCCTAATGCTAAGTTATCATAAGTGACGTGACACGTGACCCTGTTCCATTTCATCTTCATCAAATGTGGAATGATATTGGAAGGTCTTGGAATGAAAACTTACAGAGTCAATAGAATTGTTCGTGTCATGAAAAATAAGTGTTCTCTCATCACCTTTGTTCTCCTAGCAAATCCCACGTTTGTGGCTCTAGGAGTGGAGTATTTTTAATACGCGTTGCCCTGCAATGCCTGGGGATTTTTATGAAATTTTCTGTTATTACCCAGGATTCTCTCTCCCTTGCCTACCTCATGCCCTGGAGCTTATAAATGTGTGAAAGAGGTGCGTGGCAAGCGTTTAGACAGTCTATTCCCCAGCTCAGATTACAATTACAAGAACAAGCCCTTGGAGTTTGGGGGACGAGATCTGAGTCAGTTGCCACTGGGGATTAAAAACATGGTATATTTTATTTATCTAGGACTAAAATTGGAAGATTAAATGATTACATGAACAGTAGTGATGTGTGTGTATGTGTGATTGTGTATGTGTGTGTGTGTACATGTGTGTGCACATGAGTGTGTACAGGAATTACCTGCTTATGTGAATGTTGAGAAGATGAGGTGGGGGTAGGATAGAAGATGGAATTGGAGAATAAATTCGTGGTTATCTAAGTAAAGAAGTGGACTTGGAGAGGAATTTTTTTCCCCTCATTCCATTTGTTTCGAAGAGGGGAGGCAATGAGATTAAGGCAGCTGAAGAAAAAGACAGATTGGGAAGTGAATGAGGAAAGCCGCAGACCAGAGGACTGGCGCCGATGACACCAAGCCGCATCTTCAGCAGGTTTTCCAGTGTGTGTGTGTGTGTGTGTGGCGCGAGGGTGCACTGGCAACTTGAGAGTTCAGAAAGGGGGAGGCTGAGGAAAGCTCACTGGTGCAGTGAGAAAAGCAGGTCCTTTCCCGGCCATGGAGTGGACAGGCAGGGTGAACCTGAATTAGTGAGCCTCCTAGCACACACGCAGCACGTAGGAAGTTGTGCAGAACAGTTGTCAGATGAATCAATCATATGTTAAGGCTGCGATGAAGCCCAGAGCTCAGGGTGTTCACGGTAGGACTGCATCAGGGTGGCGCATTCTTACTGTCCCTGTTTTCAAGTGGCTTGCTGAAGAGCCCTCAAAGAAACCAGCAGGCTACCTCAACCCCTAACTGGTGCGTGCACTCAGTAGCTGAGTTCCTGTCACAAAGGAAAGGTAAATAGAGATCTGTGAGCAAATGTGTCACGCCAAGACATCCTCTGGTAAGATGCCTAAGCCCTCATGACACAAGAGATTTCTAAGCCAGGGAGAGTTGTCCCCTATTCTCTGTGCCTTATCAGTGTGCCGTGTTTCTGAGAAGACGGCTGGCCAGCCAGCCAGTGGCAGTGCGGTTTGACACTTAGGAAGCACATCTTACTTTTCAAGCACCTCCCAGTCCTACACTAATGCATTTAGTATAAGATGAGTTACTCCTCATCTCCCTGCCCTTGGCCCCTGTACCGCCTAGGCTACCACAGTATCTCTTTTTGAGTATCCTACCTGTGTGTTCAATGTGTACTCCACTGTAGCGTACAGTTTTTGACTAAATTTTATTTGAGTTTTCTTGTTTACTTTTCTCCTTGGGTCTTATTTTTAAGAAGCAGATGATCAAAAACCTGTATGAGAAAACTTACATATTATACAATAAAAGTTATGTTCTAGGTGAAATCATTAGAGTCACTTGACTTAAAATATAAAGAATTAAGGGCCAGGAAGACCAATGCAAGTATCTGGAATTTATAAGATCCGGAGAAAAGGTTAAAGAAATTGAGACCATGTAGCTTTGAAAGGGGAAATAATGACCCGTGATGTAACGGGGCTCAAGCAGGTTTCTAAGGCCTGATGTCTAACAGACTGTTACAAAAGGGAATGTCAAAGCCACCAGTCATAAAGCACTCATTTGACCCAAACCTCAGGGCTTTTATTTTTTCATGGAGAAAGATTTTGGCTATTTTCCTCTCATTTATTTACGTCTTTTTGGCTTGAGGAAAGTGGAACATGGAGAGAATGTGGCAGAAGATAGGCAGTTCTAGGCAGCGGAAGCCCAGGATAGGCAGTTCTAGGCAGCGGAAGCCCAGGATAGGCAGTTCTAGGCAGCGGAACCCCAGGATAGGCAGTTCTAGGCAGCGGAAGCCCAGGATAGGCAGTTCTAGGCAGCGGAAGCCCAGGATAGGCAGTTCTAGGCAGCGGAAGCCCAGGATAGGCAGTTCTAGGCAGAGGAAGCCCAGGATAGGCAGTTCTAGGCAGCGGAAGCCCAGGATAGGCAGTTCTAGGCAGCGGAAGCCCAGGATAGGCAGTTCTAGGCAGAGGAAGCCCAGGATAGGCAGTTCTAGGCAGAGGAAGCCCAGGATAGGCAGTTCTAGGCAGAGGAAGCCCAGGATAGGCAGTTCTAGGCAGCGGAAGCCCAGGATAGGCAGTTCTAGGCAGGAAGCCCAGGATAGGCAGTTCTAGGCAGAGGAAGCCCAGGATAGGCAGTTCTAGGCAGCGGAAGCCCAGGATAGGCAGTTCTAGGCAGCGGAAGCCCAGGATAGGCAGTTCTAGGCAGCGGAAGCCCAGGAAGGCAGTTCTAGGCAGCGGAAGCCCAGGATAGGCAGTTCTAGGCAGCGGAAGCCCAGGATAGGCAGTTCTAGGCAGAGGAAGCCCAGGATAGGCAGTTCTAGGCAGCGGAAGCCCAGGATAGGCAGTTCTAGGCAGAGGAAGCCCAGGATAGGCAGTTCTAGGCAGCGGAAGCCCCAGGATAGGCAGTTCTAGGCAGAGGAAGCCCAGGATAGGCAGTTCTAGGCAGAGGAAGCCCAGGATAGGCAGTTCTAGGCAGAGGAAGCCCAGGATAGGCAGTTCTAGGCAGCGGAAGCCCAGGATAGGCAGTTCTAGGCAGAGGAAGCCCAGGATAGGCAGTTCTAGGCAGAGGAAGCCCAGGATAGGCAGTTCTAGGCAGAGGAAGCCCAGGATAGGCAGTTCTAGGCAGAGGAAGCCCAGGATAGGCAGTTCTAGGCAGAGGAAGCCCAGGATAGGCAGTTCTAGGCAGCGGAAGCCATGGATAGGCAGTTCTAGGCAGAGGAAGCCCAGGATAGGCAGTTCTAGGCAGCGGAAGCCCAGGATAGGCAGTTCTAGGCAGAGGAAGCCCAGGATAGGCAGTTCTAGGCAGAGGAAGCCCAGGATAGGCAGTTCTAGGCAGCGGAAGCCCAGGATAGGCAGTTCTAGGCAGAGGAAGCCCAGGATAGCAGTTCTAGGCAGAGGAAGCCCAGGATAGGCAGTTCTAGGCAGAGGAAGCCCAGGATAGGCAGTTCTAGGCAGCGGAAGCCCAGGATAGGCAGTTCTAGGCAGAGGAAGCCCAGGATAGGCAGTTCTAGGCAGAGGAAGCCCAGGATAGGCAGTTCTAGGCAGAGGAAGCCCGTGAACAAACTTGAACCATAAGACAGGAAATGTGAGCTGTTCATACTGACATGAGGCTGGGGATATCTGGGTCCTCAAAATAAACTTACTATTGAAGTCCAGCTTTGACATATCAAGGTCTAAAGGAAGAAGTGTGAAGTCATCAGAATTCATAGACACAGGTCAAATGGGTTCTGTTTTATTTTGGAGGAAACACGTACAGGTACACACATATACACATAGATACATAACACACACACACACACACACACACACACACACACACACACACACACACACACACCAGTGGCTGAAGCAAGGTTCTAACAAGCTCCAACAATGTCACACACACATACACATATTTGGTAGATGGAGCAAAACTCCAAACAACTTCATATATATGCTTATATACACACACATTGGGTGGGTGGAGCAAAGCTCCAATTACTTTATTTTTTCTCCTATAGCTTATATATCCCAGAAAAATCATTCAAGCAGCATAAAAATGACAATGCAATTGCATCCTATTTTTCTTCTAGTGAATGATTACAATGAGTATACATAAGAAAAAAAAGTATTCTACAATACCCTCACATGATCAAATGCTTTATGTATTATGGTTGAAAAACAAATTATTATCAAGAACCCACACACATTCATAACTAAGCACTTGTTATAGATAACAAGTGTAAGCAAGCAAGTAATTTTCTCAGCCAGTTTCTCTTATGGGCACGCCGCAATTTGCAGTTACAAAGAAAGAACCAATTATTTTGTTATTTATCTTAAAAAGTTATAAAAATCTTAAAAAGAATCACAAGTCTAAACTTTTATATAAAACACAATTGGTCATTTCTACTCTTAAGTCCTCAGGGTGCACTTCTACTCACTGACATTTTTTTTTTATTAAATCATATCAGGAAGCTGAGAGCAAAAATGGGTACAAGAAATTAATCGCCATCTTGATCACCAGCCCAGCCTTAGTGAGCTACATCAGCCAGTGCTAGTCAGGCCGCCTTGTTCTTGTTTCCTGATGTCAAATATCCTTAGTGCCTTTCTGAGCTTCAAATTGTTCCCTAAGATTTTCTACATCAAAGCCACTAGCAAAAACATCTTAACCTAGCTTGCTAACAGTCTACATCTCTAAGTCCTTTCTGAGGATGGTGGATGAATAATCTCCTCCAGCAGCCGTGCTTGAAAAAGATTAACCACTATTCTGTAAGTGCCACTGACAGTGCCCAGCGAGGGCTGGAAGCCACTTAGGGTTCATACAACTCACAGACTATGAGGGATGTGGTGACCGTGAAGGCAGCAAGTAGGGTGATGCTCCACAGCACAGGGTGATGCTCCACAGCACAGGGTGATGCTCCACAGCACAGGGTGATGCTCCACAGCACAGGGTGATGCTCCACAACACAGGGTGATGCTCCACAGCACAGGGTGATGCTCCACAGCACAGGGTGATGCTCCACAACACAGGGTGATGCTCCACAGCACAGGGTGATGCTCCACAGCACAGGATGATGCTCCACAGCACAGGGTGATGCTCCACAGCACAGGGTGATGCTCCACAGCACAGGGTGATGCTCCACAACACAGGGTGATGCTCCACAGCACAGGGTGATGCTCCACAACACAGGGTGATGCTCCACAGCACCATGAAGTCCTTAGAACTCTCCCTCTCTGAGGCACACCCACTGTGTGTGCTAACCAGTGGACCACATTCCATGAGTTCTAAAGCTGTTTTGTGGTTCTTTTTGCACGGCTCCCAACAACTCACTTAAAAAAAAAAAAAAAGATTGCTTACCCAGGCATGGTGGTGCTTGCTTGTAATCCCAGCACTCTGGGAATCAGAGGCAGGAGGATCTCTGTGAGTTCAAGACCAGCCTGGTCTACAAAGTGAGTCCAGGACAGCCAAGGCTACATAGAGAAACCCTCTGTCCAAACAAACAAACAAACAAACAAACAAACAAAAAACCGAAAAGAAATAAAAATAAAACACACGTCATTCAAAGTTTAGAACTTTATTCAAAAGTGGAACTTTCCATCTTGTCCTTCACTTGTCCCTCTGGGCAGTTGGGTCAAGATCAGTTGTCTATCTTGGGTTTGTCCTGTGACAATGTGGCAATGGCAGCATCCTGGAGTTTGACTCTGCACTCCCAGCACACGGCCCAGGGAGATTTCCGGAGAAAGGGTGGTTGAGCTAGACTGAACACTCGGACTTTCCAATTTTTGAGTGAGATCCAAGAAGCTCTTAGAGTTTTGAATCCCTAAACTTCCAGGAGCAGATACTGAACCCAAGGCCCCGACTATCTGTGGTGGTAAAGGTGTGAGGGAGGGACGGCTGCAGGTCAGACAGGAAGAGCTTGGTTCAACTTTATGGAAAGCAAGGAGTAGCTGGTATACATCCAGAAAATGGCAGGAGGGGTGTTTTTTTTTCTGTGCCAGTAATTCTAAAAGAAATTAAAATGACTATTAATGTATCTTGTTTTATGGTTTCCTTGCATCTTCCAAGGACATTGAAATCCTAATCCCTAGTACCTGTGAGTGTGGCCCTGCTTAGAAACGGAGTCTTTGTTGACAGTAATAAAGTAAAGATGGAGCCATTAGCTTAGGTGTTAATCAGATGCTTGGTGTTATGAAAGTGGAAAATTTGGGTACCTAGAGAAACCAAGAGCATGACATTGGAAGATTGGAATCAGGTAGTGAAAGGAATGCCAAGAATGGCCAGTCAGGAAGACTACCAGAATCCAGAAAAAAAAATGATGGTCCTTCACAGCCATGAGACACAGCCAGCTCTGTGTGGACACCAGCCTCCATAACCTGTGGGATAGCACGTTTCATTCATCCAGTGTGTGCTACTCACTATGGTGGCTCCAGTGACCAAAAGCATATAGAGAGCTGAACCATGCTTTGCCCTCTTCCGCAGTCTACCCTGTGGCTTAAGCTTTGGAACTGGGTACTTCTTTTCTCCAGTCGTCAGAGGTTTGTAGCACATGTCCCATGGGAGCCTTCCCTGGCCTCTCTGTACCCTGCACCCCACACTGAATTGTATGTTTTTCAAGCAAGTGACAGATTCCATCTCCCCAGTGATCTTTGGCATTTCTTCATCATCTTCTCATTTAGAAACAGCCACCAGCATGAACGTTGACATAGGGTACCAGTTTGGTATTCCATCTTTGGGCAACTTTTTGGAGATAGCGTGACATCTGTAAGCACAGAGTACCTAAGTGTCATTATTACTTTTCTTCATGGAAAATGACTTCAGGGTACCAAATCCTTCTAATAATGAACAAATGACATTCTAATGAATAACCAACTCAGTCATTCTTTTGTCCATTCAACAGCAAAAACAACAACAACAAACAAACAAAACAAAACACCCAACCAGCCAAACAAACAAACAAAACAAAACAACAAAAAACAAGCAACATGTCTGTCAAAACAGGAGTCAGGCGAAAAGGCAATGGCCCATAAGGGAATAACTGTAGGCGTGTTGCTTTCTCTCTTTATATATATTTATGGACATTTATTGTATTTTTCCTGTAGAGCTTCCCAGAGACAAAATGTCAAAACAAAGTTTATCTGCAGTTTCTCAGCTGCACCCTCGCCTCCTGATCTCTTTCTCGTGAGACACTCCCTTCATGCATCTTCAGGCTGCCAGATGTTTATTACCCTCAGCTCAGACTCTAATTCATCGCTGTCAGGGATTGGGCTTTGGCAGCTGGAGCCCTGAAAGCTTTGAGAAATCTCTTTGGTTCATTAGGCAAATCTTCAAGGCCATGTAGAGCCCTGCCCTAGTCAAAATGCTCACTTCTTTAAGAGAGCCCTTCATCATGGTAACTCCAGGTCACATAGAGAAATTGATGCCTGCCTACTTGGCTGTTGATTAAGCTTACCGCTAGCAGCCAGGCCCACATGGATGGCTCCGTGGGACAGACTACAGGCAGCCTTTTCACATATGGTGGCCCCTTCCTTTGCTCACTGCAGTCTATTGTCTCGCTGCTGAGGGCCCAGGACCTCAAGACTGAGACTCTTTATAGAGGAGCCTAGATGTTCACACCTTCTTTCTCTAATCATTTCCCTGCTTTGTTGCCTACTTGCTCTTGAAAGGAATGGCTGGGGCCTGTGGTTACTCATGCACTGCCTTGTCATGCCCTGGCTCTGCATGTGTCTGTGACAGGTGCTCACTGCCTGGATTTTCTGTTTTGTTTCTGTAAAACTGACCGTTAAGTAAAAGCACCGCTCATATGTAATTTGAACCCCAGGGAGACCGTTAGTTACCTAGCTGATCAGAAGAGAGTTTCCCCTCTTTCTCTCCCACACACTCCGTTTTGGCTCAAGTTGGCAACCGGACTGCCCAGATCTCTTCCTAAAATAGGAATGATCACACCATGCATTACCAATAGATGAGATGAAATTAAAGTCCCCAGGTGAGAACAATTTTCAAAAGAAAATGTCTCAGCTGGCATTTTTCCCTCCTTCCTCATCCTTCAGTGTAGTCTGTGGGTGTGCTATCAGAGCAGCACCGGGTGATAAAACCTGTGCTGATGGAAATATGTAGTGTTGGTTAGTTTCTTTGTCAGCGTGATGCAAACTAGAAACACCCAGGAAGACCGAACCTCGATTTTTTCCAAAGATTTATTTATTATTATGTATATAGTGCTCTGCCTGCATGACAGAAGAGGGCATTAGATCACATTGTAGATGCTTGTGAGCCACCATGTAGGTGCTGGGAATTGAACTCAGGACCTCTGGAAGAGTAGTCAGTGCTCTTAACCTCTGAGCCATCTCTCCAGCCCAGACCGAACCTCAATTGAAGAACTGTTTCCATCAGATTGTAAATTGCTAATTGATGCAGAAGGACCCAGGCCACTGTGATCTGTGTGATTCCTAGGCATGGCTATATAAGGAAGGTGGCTGATCCAGCACAGAAGTGGCACTCCTCTGTGGCCTCTGCTTCAGTTCCTGTCTCCAGGTTCCTGCTTTGAGTTCCTGTCCCAACCCTTCCTCAGTGATGAGCTGGTACCCAGAAGTGTGATAGTAAATAATCCTATTTTACCCCCAAGTTGGTTTTGGTCAGGATTTGATCAAAGCATTAGAAAGCAAACTAGAGCATGTGTTTAGTAGTTCCATGTAGCTAGTGAGCATTTGAGATGTAGCTAGTGTGACTCAGAAGCTAAGCCATGAGTTGTGTGTAGATGCTTCTTTCATTGCTACGTTCTGCATGGCTTGGTCCTGGAAGCCTGACTGGGATAACAGTGGGATGAAGGAAGGGCAGAGGCACAGACATCGGTACAGAAAGGGTGGAAATACGTGGGCTGGGCCTGTTCTACTTTGGAGAGCAAAGGATGACAGCCCTCTCTCACGCAAGACCTTAGTCAGTGTGGCTACTGGGTAGCGCTAACAGCTTGTCACTAAAGGGAAGCAGGCCCAGTCCAGGCATGCCTCTGCTATTGGGTGTACCTCAGTGGAGTTGATCACATGATCACATAAGATGCTCTGGACAAATGCTCAGCACCCAGGTGGGATTGTGGCAGAGCCAATTCTAACAGCCAGCATGTAGAAGACTTTCCTTTTTATTGAGGGATTTGGCACTTATTTGAGAAGATTTTCTTCCATAATTGGTATTTTGAACTTTTTTTTTTACTGTACTGTTTTCATATGTCCTAATTAAACATTTAGCAGACATAACAATTACACATATTTATGGTATATGGTGTGATATATTGATACAAATAAACAATTTGTAATGGTTTAAAAAAGATACAGAGTGAAGGGCTAAAGACATGGTTTGGCCATTAAGGGCTAAAGCTCACATCCCAAAATGTTGAGATGATAAGCACGCCCATCATGTCTAACTTTTGAGTATTTGTTCACACACACAGAAATGTGTCTTTGAAGGTGAACAGTTTGAATCTAGGCTCCGCTGATAAGAGTCTTGGTGAGCAGTGTGGCTGGTTTCTCTACACTTCTTATTTCATTCTTTTCCTCTGTAACATAAGAAGGTCAGGATGGCTGTGAGGGCTACGCTCAGTGGGAGGTCGTGTATAGCACCTCCAACAGGGGAGGTTGTCAGCGTTTGTTAGCTGGTTTCCTGTGCCTACGATAAACATCATGGCCAAAAGCAAGTTGGTGAGGGAAAGGTTGTTTCATCTTTTGCTTCCACACCACAGCCCATCTCTGAGGGAGGTCAAGGCAGGAATTGGGAGGCAGGAACCCGGCAGCAGGAACTGCAGCAGAGACCAGGGGGGGAAGGCTGCTTACTGGATTGCTCAGCTTGCTTTCTACATCCCAGAATCATCTGCCAAGGGATGACACTGCTCACAGAGTTGGGCCTCCCACATCAGTCATCATTCAAGACCATACAGACTGCTCACAGGCCAATCTGATGAAGGCATTTATTTTCCTTAGATGGGTTCGCTCTTCCAAGGTGTCTGTATTTCATGTTAAGCTGACTAGAACTAACCAGTGCACATTTCCTTTCTGTCCTTCCTCCTAGTTCTAGGGATGGAATCTGGAGTCTTGTACATGCTGGACAAATGCTATACCCATAACCTGCACCCCCAGCCTCTAGAAAGTCTTTCTCAAGGGAGAAGCATCTTGCTAGCAGTTGCTTTGGGTTGGGATAGGGATGACAGTTTGTAGCTGCTTTAATTTTAAGGCATTTAAAGAGGATAGACAGATTGTTGGAGAACCAGGCCAATAATGATCTTGTGAGATCATCTTGTTGACCCTTTTAGCATTGATGAGAAAACGTTAATCCCAAAGCCAAGGACTCTAAATCTTAGGGCTTTACGAGGATGTGTGAGTGGTCATTCATCCAACACAACATGCTTAAGTGATTCTATAGAACACACCAGGTTACCAAATGCTCATATTAACAGATTCCTCATTCCCAAATGTACTTATGCACACTCTGTGGCTATTTGGAAGTATATGGAAGTCAAGAGCAATGGGATGATCTTTTGAGAACACTTAAGGAGTAAAGGGAGGCAAAAGAAGTGTGTCTAAAGAGAGATGTCCCCCATAGGCTCGGGTATTTGAACACTTGATCCCCAGTTGGTGGTGCTATTTGGGAGTTTAGAAGGTGTGGTCTTGTTAGAGGAAGTGTGTCTCTAGGAGTTGGTTTTGAGGTTTTGTAGTTTCGTTCTACATCCGGTTCACTCTGCCTCATGCTTGTGTTGAAGATGTGAGCTCTCAGTTTTCTGCTCCTGCTGTTGTGCCTGCCCCCTTGCTGCTATGCTTCCTTGCTGTGATAGACTCATCCCTTTGAAACTGCAAACCAAAACAAACCCTTGCTTCTATAATTTGGCTTGGTCATGGTGGTTTATCACAGCAACAGAAAGTAACTAATACAGGAAGGCTCTGCATCTGGTGGGAAAGCCATCATCATGCATGAAGGGCTCGGAGCAAGTTGCAGACCCACCAGTCTACAATGTGACGTTGGCTGAGTTACTGAAAATCTTTCCATTATGTGTTTATTTCAAGACAAGAGGTTCTCATGGCTGATTTCAAGCTGGGGCCCCATTGTTAGATGATGTCACCCACACCGAAACCCTAAAACACACTGCTCCAACTAAGCCAGTCTTCTTATGCTTTAATAAACACAGATTAAACTCTACTCTCTGGTGGATTTATATCTGTCCAAAATGCTGTCCCTGGAAATATGGAAGACTGTTATAGAAGTCTTAAGAGTCCCTTGTCTATATATACTTTTGGCCTCTCAACTGTAGGAATGGTTTTTATAATCTTGGACCTACCTTCATCTGTAGAAATACAGTGTCCAAGACTTTCATACAAATTGCACATTTCTTTGTATTTTGAGAGTCTTCAGCCATGACTCCAGGGAACTCTGCTAGCCAAGAATGCTCTTCTGCGAACTTGCTAACAATGGGCCCTGGCTCAAGTGTGCGAGGAACTGGCGATTCAGAGAATCTTCTGACCTGAGAGAAGACGTTTCTGAGAAACATCGCACAGCAAAGCTCCTGTTGCTGAGCTTCTGGCTGCCACATTTGGAACCCTCTCATGTCTTTAGTCACAATTGTGACCATGACGTCACCAAGTAAACTCTTTCAAATTAGCTGGCTGAGAGCAACTATAATTGAATTTAAGTGTTCCAGACCTTGGCGGGTGTGAACTTTGGTGTCTGCTTGAATGTGTTGGAAAAGTGAGTTCTGAACACAAAAGATCGTTCTTGCGCCTGGTTCACATCTTGGCTGTGAGCCACCTCTCATGACTTTGTTATACTTCTGAACAGGGTGAATGAAAAACTGTACTCACGCATACACGACGCAGACAAACATACGTATTACATCACATAAGCTGAAATGATGCTTCCAGCCATAATAAAACTGTGCTTGTGTGTGAGAGACAAATGCACAGTTATAACTAAACTGCTACAGGAAGGCTTGCTTCAATTTTAAGTGAGTAATTGAATTCTAAACTGCTTTTAGAATGAAAACTTTTTTTCCTTGCTGCAATCAGTGATTATTTTAACTGAGGAATGAAGACAATAAAGTAATGAGTTGTCAGAGTCCAGTGGGAAATGGAAGCAGCATTGGGATTCAGAGAACTTTGTAGAAGCATCTACTGTTTTCTGAGCCCAGAGCGGATACTTGAGTTGTTTTTACAAGCTCTTCATTTAGCATCTGAGAAAAATCATTAATCTGCTTATTAAGAAACGATACTGTAGTAATCTGGTGTTAATCTTCTGGGTTTTATTTTGGTTTGTTTACACTTTCCCTATCTTTTTAGGTCTGACCCTTCAGTCAGGCTGTTTTGAGTGTCAAACTTGCCCCTGAAGACAAGGCTTTTAAAAAATCTCCTTCATCGTATTAACATAACAGTTACCACTGGTCTAATATTTTTGGGGTGTTCTAGAAACACATTATTTCCAAGATAACATTCCATTAACCTACTCAGTCAGCATCCTGTAGTTTATTGAAACCAGGCATCCTTAATGTGGTAGTTCTCAGCCTTCCTAATGCTCCAGCCCTTCAATACAGTTTCTCAGTGTTGTGGTGACGCTCAGGCACAAAAAATTTTTTTATGCCATTTCATAGCCGATTTTGCTACAGTTATGAATCACAATGGAAATATCTGTATGAGTGGATCATTTGCCTGGCATTGAGGTAGCGATTATAAATTAGATATTCTGTTCTCACAGAGTGTGCAAGAGATCTTGTCTGCTTGTCATGATGGCCCGACAGGGTGGCTATTACTGCCACTTTATAGAGGAAGAATGAGTTAGCAAGGAGTGCCTCAGCTAGCTGCAGTAGGCCCAAGGTACCATTCAGTTTATGTGACTCAAAGCTACCAGGCTTTAAAAAAAAATATGGCATTTTATAAATCCCTTGAGAATTCTCTAAATGCATACAAAGTACTTTGATCGTATTCACCTCTCAACTCCTCCTAGATCCACCCCCTGCTTCTCCACCTCTCCTAACTTTATATATATATATATATATATATATATATATATATATATATATATATATATATATATACACATACACACACACACACACACACACACACACACACACCAATAATCCAGTGAATCCAACTCATGGGTGTAGGACTATCCACTGGGTCCTAGTGCACCTATTAGGGCTCACAAGGGTGTGTGTATCCAGCAATCAGGGCTCACAAGGGTGTGTGTATCCAGCAATAGGTTTCTACCATCAAAATCTGGTGGGCAACCAAAAGCAATGGCCCCCAGGATAACCCTTCCCGCCAACTTGAGAGGAGGTGTCCTACATCTAGCCCTAGGCTTTTTATTTGAGAGCCCTTGATTTTAACATTGGTCCGTCTTCTTTCTCTGTGATTGTTAATTATTTTCCACCACGGGTCACCGTGAGAACACACTACTAAGTGTGTCTGTAAGGGCTGAGCTGGAGAGAGAAGACCCAGCCTGAATGTGGGAAGGGCCACTCACAGCTGAGATGTTAGTCTGGATAACACAGTGAAAGAGAGATGAACACCAGCTTTTGTCTTTCTCTGCTTCCTGACTGTGGATACAGTGTGATGAACTGCCTCACACTCCTGCACCATGCTCCCTCTGCTATGATAGGCTGTCTCCTCACAACTGGAAATGGAAAGGCGCCCACACTCCCTTTTGTTGTTTATTCTCAGGGATTTGGTCACAGTAATGAGGAAGGTAATGGGTTTATCTTCTTCATTCCCCAAATGGCCAGTTTTACAAAGCAGTTTTTGCTTGAGTCATTCAGTGCATGTGGTTCCGAAGTGTAATGTATGTTGAAGAAACACTGTTTCACACCACTTGTCACTCTGGAGACCCAGTGTTCCGAGTGACTAAGGTGGTATAGTAAGTGCAGAGTAAGGGAATACAGCCCTCACGGCACAGGGCTGTTAGCTACTTAGTTTTTGTTGCTAATGTCCTCTATGAATTTTCTACACTATGGAAAATAGAGTTTTTTAATGAGATTTGTTCTGACAGTGCTAAGCATGCAATTTGAAAAAAAAATTGTAAAACAAGCATATGTGAAATTATTTTTTAAAAATCTGGAGGTCTTTTTCCCCCGCTTGGATAAGTCTCAAGGCCCTTTAAAAGATGGACCCTACATGAGACCAAGCGTGCTTTGTAATTAAGACCAAAGGCAACATAACCATTCTAGGATATACTTTTTTTGTATTCTATTTGGTTAGCTAGATGAAACTTATTTTTCATGCCTTGCTATATAAGAACATTGCTCACGTGTTGGTAATGGATAAGTCAGTTTAATGTCTTTCTTAACAATTATTAGGAATATTTCACATGTAAAGCAGACTGTTATATGCTGGAACAAATCACTCTAGAGTCAAAGAAATGAACAGTGACTTTGGGGGACATGGGTAGCTCATGTGTTAGGAGAACCTTGCTCCCAACAAGCAAAGATGCCGTGTAGCCAGGTGTCCTCTTTGAGGTCCTGACTGTAACAGAGAAGTGCTCTAGAAATGAATAGGGCCAGCCCTGAGCTTTGAGGGCATGCAGGCTGCGGAAGGAGGGCGCGGGCACAGGCTCATCAGCTGCCAACGTCAGCGTCAGCGCACCCTGCACCACGTGCTGATTTAAGCTATTTGTTTACACAGAAAATGGGGGAGAGGTCAGAGGCTGTAAATAGATTAGGAGATGATTCCGTATTTTATGCAAAGCCGTACTAGTGGGAGGAGGAAAGGAAGATGAGGAGTGAGGACAGAGAGAAAGAAGCAGAAAGGAGGAAGGCCGGAAGAAAGGGGGCAGGGCAGGGCGAGGGGAGGGGAAGAACATTCGGGCTCAGTTTTCATTTCTTATGGAAATATTTTCAACAATGCAGAAACCTATTCTCGGGGGAAGAGATTAAGAAAGGCCCATGCCTTTAATCCTAGCACTAGGGAGGCAGAGGCAGGCGGATCTTTGTGAGTTCGAGGTCAGCCTGGTCTACAAAAGTGAGTCTAGGACAGCCAAGACTACACAGAGAAACTCTGTCTAGAAAAACAAAACAAAACAAACAAACAAAAAAAAAAAAAAAAAAAAAAAAAAAAAGAAAAAGAAAGAAAGAAAGAAAAGAAACACACAAGTAGTCTAAAGTTTGCCCTTCCGTACTTCTGATTGTCCTCAGCTCCCATGGGGCTTCAGGTGAATTTTATTTGATGAGAGAGCCCAGGCGAGGGCGCTGTCTGTGCTTGGGTTTCTGAAGCCTGATTCACTGAGTCTTGAGCAGAGCTGAGGCCAGTCCAGGATCGCAGGTACCACTTTCCCATGAACACGTAGTGGAGTTTTAGGACCCAGTAGATTAGCCTTACTGGGAGTCACCAAAGCTTGCGGAGTTATCCAAGTCAGAAAAATTTCTATTTCCTGGTTAGTAATAAGTTGGCCCTTTAAACAAACAATTATTTTGGAAAAAGCCAGCTAAGTTCAACGAGTAGATATGGAGTTGCAACGTTTGAAAGTAGAGATGGGTTTTGCTAACCCAGTGAGCTGCATTAAGCAAGGTTTGACGACTCTGCTCTCGTCCTGGCCTTTCTTGTGCCAGTTCTGTGACCAAGGGCGAGCTAGATGCAAGCTGAACAGCCGGGGCATTTCAGATGAGAGAAGGAAGATGGCGTCCATACGTGGCAGCGAGCTGACGGCATGAGCTAAGAGTCTCTTTGCCAGGTATTGTTTGAAAACAAAGCAAACGCTGTCACAGCACTCTCGCTTTCCCGAAATCTTTCTCCTGTCAAGCCGAATGTTTACAACTGGGGACTTTCCCCAACGTTTCTCAGAAAACTTTTTTTTTTCCTGAATTCCCTCCCACCCCTACCCCCTGGAAAAAAAACTGTCAAGAATTAGGAACAAGGAAAAGTATATTTTTTCCTGTGAGAGTTAGAGTTTAAATTAACATAGTCACATGGCCATGGCATCACATGACATGAAATCGTGGGACATGTTAACACCTGGATTCTGGGGCAACAGTGCAGCTTTAGAAATGTGCTTGGGAGCTTTAGAGGAAAAATGCTCTAGCCTCATAGGTGGCTTTGCATGTGGCTGGTGACATTGTGGACATGTGTTCCTGGGTCCTGTCTGCTGCTATTGGTGACTTATTTTTGAAAATGAGACCAATGTTAATAGTGTTCTGTGAATTGTATCCTTCCTGCACGCCCCATGAGTAGCATTTTAGAGAAATAATGAGTTTGAACAGCAAGATAAGGCGGTCTGTTGGCAATTACACTTTAATTCTGTGTTCTTAACTCTCTTGGGCAATCTGACTACCTTTGGGTTGCCCCATAGAGTATGCTTAAGGTGTTAGCTGGTACTTGTATTTTCTAGAGACTACAGTTCTTTGTGTCCTGAGTAATGAGTGAAACTTTCCTAATTATTAGACAGTCCTTTAGGTGTTTGTGATGGGCTAAGTGTGTAGAGAGTGTTCCAAGTGCTTGAAGACTGGTTAATGGCTAGGAGAATTCCAGGGACTTTCCCCCAATTCTGGTTTCATGGTTGGAATTCCCACCAGCGTCTTGCAGGGAGCCAGTTTCTGCTCTCTGGTAAACCGTCTCTGATCCTTGAGATGTAGATCATACCATTGATACTGTGGTCCTGTCTCAGCAGATGTTTTTTCTTTTGGATGAACCTGAAACCTATGTGAACAGTCACAATACTTTAGACATCAATGCTTTAGTCATTAAACACAGAGCCAAGGGATTATTTAATCCATCATTCTAAACTTTAATTTAAAATCAGCTCCCAGAGTAAATTTGAACATGTACTCATCTATGTACGAGTGTGTGCTCATGGACACCCATGTCCTGTGTGAGCAAAGTTGGCCAGCCTTCCCTCAGGGCGAGGTAAGGGAACCAGTATTGTTTTCTTTGCCCTTATGTATTGATTTTCCTGTGGCTTTGAGTCACAACATGGAGTTTCACCATGTAAATGTTAAACACGAAAGCCACGAGGGACCATGTTGGCTTATCCCTAGGATCTGATTATAATGCTCCCACGAGAAGGGGAACATTTATCATATGTCATTGCCTTGGACTGGGTTTAGGCCACAGCTTTATTAAAGGATTTTTATTAAATAGCCTCCAGTTTGGACAGAGAACAATTTTGTTTGCATGGATCTCACTTATCCAGAAGGAGTATCACATATTTATACTTAACATTTTAGGGTCAAATTCTGTGCAGGGAAGTAAATGCTTGAATCGCCACACATCTGTAATCAATGGCTGACTTTCCCTGAAGAGCTCTCAAAATATAATGGTTTCTTTGTGTACTTTCAAGCCAGGAGGCAGCACGGATTCCCATGTTTATGTTGGTTCCGGCTATGGTGCTGTGTGAGTTACTCGTCAATTACTGTAACAAATACTGGAGATAACGTATCAGCTGAAAACATTTTGACTCATGGCTTTAAAAATTTCAGCTGATGGTTGGCTGGCTCCCCTGGTTTGGGGCCCATCTTAAGGTGTCACCTTATAGTAAAGAGCACAGAGTGGGGAAAGGCATTTATCGCATGACTCAGGACTGAGAAGTAATAAATTAACCGGAGACTGGAGCGATAGCACAGTGAGTAAAGTGCTTCATTAGAACCCCAGTCCATCGTTGGCACCCCTGTGAGAAGCTGGGTGTGGTGGGCATGCCTATAGACCCAGCCCTGGCAAAGCAGAGCCAGGAGGACCCTGGGGATTTACTAGGTAATCAATTTAGCGGAATCCATGCATTCTCCGGTTCAGAGAGAAACATTGTCTCAGAAAAGTAAGATGCAGAGTGATTGAGGAAGACATTCAGTGTCAATCTCTGACCTCTAATACATGTACACATATCGTGCACATGCACCTTCAGACTTACACACGTGTATGAACACACAAACAAACAAATACATTGGAAGTCTGTATCCACATGCCTTCTGATAGCATCAGATGAAAGTATCATTAAAAGTTATAACCTGATTATTTATTTGGGATTTACAATAATTTAATGTGATGTCATATTTCAGTTTCATTTGGTCTTTATATTATGTAAGAGCCAATAATTACAATTTTAGAGGATGATCATTATGATCGAAGCTAGTTAAAGTCATCTCTAAATAGAAAGATTTTAGGACAGAAGTGGCAATGAAAAGCTTTTTTATAACTTTGTATTATTCAAAACTGTTAAAACGGTTACAGCCTCAATTAATGTTTTCTTTTTGCATGTACATGTAGGGTGTGTGTGTGTGTGTGTGTGCATGCACATCTGTGAGTACACTCTGGTGCACATGTGTGAGAAGCTTGTTCTTAGCCTTGTTCCTAGCTTGTTCCTTTTGCTCTCTTGTGCACTGGGATTACAAGCAGGCTGTCACACCCACCTGGTATTTAGGATCTGCAAGGCTAGCGATTTGCACTCCAGCCCACAAGCTTCTGTTTTAATATTTTACCCACTGAACCGTCTCCCAAGCCCCAGGTACCGTTCTCTTGACTGTGCAATTAGGCCGAGTCAAGCTTTAAGCTAGTATGAACTAATTTTTAGAAGGCAACATGTTTAAATTATTATTTATTCTTTAAGTTATGTAATTATGCATTATATAATACATCAGTATAACACATAAATATTTTACATAAATTATATGAATAAAATATTAGAATTTATTATTTTTATAGTACAGCTTTAAAAAATTAATATTGCTTCATGCCCACAAAACTGAAATGGTAATTATTGGTAGATGCCAAGCTAAGAGCGGTGGTTGGTGAAGGTTACTTTTGGTGAAAGACTTTCCATTCCTTAGGCAGTAGTTGAAAAAGCTCTGCCCATCTTTGGCTCACAGTAGAGAGAGGCTGAGCAAGCCAGAGATTTTCTCTAGTTCTGTATTTTAGGTAGAGCTCCTGCACTGAACAGATTTGAGCTCTTCACATACCAGGGTCAGGGAAGTTGCATTGTTTGTTTAGAAATGTTAATATACCTCATCTAAGGCACCTTCTCCTTTTGAGTTTTTTTGAACAATACAAAAAATACCATAAAGATCCATGAAAAACATTTTCATAGAAAGAATAGTACTTATGGAAATATTTGGTAGTAAAACACAATTAAAATAAGCATGCTGATTATATAAAAAGAAAATTTATACTCACATACCCATGCTCATAAATAACTCATTCCAACTATGAAAAAAAAAATCCACGGCTGGGCGTAGTGGCACAAGTCTTTAACTCCAGCACCTGGGAGGCAGAAGCAGGCGGATTGCTGTGAGTTCAAGGTCAGCCTGGTCTACAAAGTGAGTCCAGGACAGCCAAGGCTACACAGAGAAACCCTGTCTCTAAAAACCAAAAAAAAAAAAAAAAAACCAAAAAAAAAAAAAAAAATCCAAAGACCATTTATTGGAGTTCTATCTATTGTAATGAATTTTTGAAGACAAAATGATATGTGTCTAAATTAACTGTTCATGAATATGAAAAGGGACATTCTCTGGTCTGTATGAGTAGATATGAACAAAAAGATGGCACTCTGCATTGAGGAGGACACTTGGCCATCTTGGATTCTTTTGAGAACTGTGAGAGTTGTAAATTAACAGAGAGAGACACAAAGACTCAGCAGAGCGAATGGACAGGGAAAGAGATTCAGCGGACATGAGAGACGGGAAGCCTCCACGCTCTCGCTGCGGGGAAGGAATAATACAATTATACGTAATGGAATTAGTTAAACCAGGGAGGAGTAGGAAGCCTCATTTAATCTTTGATTCTGTGGAGATGCCCTGTGAGGGTTGGGGAGAGGACATGGTGCCTTCCAGGATGGGGTAGCCGTGTGGGGGTGAAGGTGAGGACAGAGGAGACTGCCCCTTCTGCCCCTTCTCCGTCTGTCTGTCTGAACTTCCTGAGTCCCCACCAGCTGCATGGGAAGTCCTTCATTTGGGCGGCCAGTGGGAGCACTGAGCACTGCTTCTCAGGAGGAGGAGTCAGCCACTCAGGCTTGTGGTCCCTTCTCTCCCAATTCACTGCTGCCACCTACAAGTCCGAGTAAGTGGGGAGCTCAAGGATAGCACAGTAAAAAGGTATAAAGATTTGAATTCCTTGTATTTGCCTTTCTTTGAGTTCTCTTGTACATAGGAAAGTCCACACACACCTTATTTATAGAAGAAGGAATGCATTAAAAGATCATAATGAAAATATTTTAATCCTGTCAGATAGGATTTGAATAAATCCTGTAAAAGGTTTTGAATTATGAATATTTTCAACGAATGCATAGCATAGTTCTCATATGTTTTCTCTGTCATCTCACATAATTCTCTCACTAGGTTAGGAGAGTGGAAAAAATTTAAAATATTTTAAAAGACGTATTTCTCAAAACTATGCATATGTGTGTGTGTGGGGGGGGGGTGGTGACTAAGGTTATGTGCATGTGAGTGCTGGTGCCCACAGAGGCCAGACAATCCTCCAGAGCTGGAGTCACAGGTGGGTGTGATGAGCTGCCTCACGTGGGTGCTGGGAACCAAATTCAGATCCTCTGTATTAGCAATGCTCCTGACCACTATACCATCTCCCCAGTCCTTTTATGTAGTTGAAGTCCCTAAAATGTGCGGCTGCCACCTGTTTCTTAGACCTATCACTTGACCCAGATTCAGCTTTCTGACGCCTAGAATAGCCACTCCTGTCAGACACCGTATAGAATAACCTGACACTGAATACATCTTAGCTGATGTTGCGGTTTGTTCACTCCACAGCTTATGGTGAAGACGAAGTCACTGTGACAGAAGTCCCCAAAGGATAGTGTCTTGAAAGAGAGTGAATGGCATGCACAAAGCTTCCATGATGTGTTCTAGACTGACCCGAGGCTCCAGTGCCCTCCCTCTTTCTCACGCCCTCATCATCTGCAGCTGTTAACTTCTTTACTAAAGTAACATTGGGTCACAGATGTCTTCATACTTCAGCTAATGGAAGAAAGAGAAACTGGAGCTCCAAAGAGGATGTTCCCTCCTGGCAGGCGGGATGTCCGTTGCTTCCATTCGCTGCGTTAGTTTCTTGCTCAGACGAGGTTGGAAATACAAATTCTACCAAGGGCAGCCCGTGATCAGGAGGTGAGACCAGACAAACTCATTCAAAGTTGGAGTTCTTTTCCTAAACAGGAAGTGGCTTGGAAAGATAAACTACACCGCCCCGTATCCGTAATAACATTGCAACTAACTCAGGGGTGATGGTCTTCTCTCAAGGTCTGCGAGGTTTTAGTTTTTCATCTTCTCTGGGAAACTTGTCATGACAACAAACAACCCAAAACAACAGTCTCCAAAGAGCTCATTTGAAGCCGTGTCCAAATCAGTCTTTCCTTAGAGAGTAGTAGACTAGTAGAAAGACCCCTTGACGTGTACGCAGGAACAAGAATACTCAAGCCTGCATTGCTATTAGGTCAATAAGTGAATTGGGAGTAGTTTCATGTTCCTGTTCACCAGGTGTGAAGTGAAGGCATTAGGGTTATCCATTTTGGCATTGAAGACTCCACTTAATCCTAAAACAATGCCAACCCCCACCCCTGGCAATAATTAGGATTTAAAAAAAAATCCATTTCTTTGGAGAATGAGAAAATGCTACTGTTCATTTAGTAGTACTAGTGAGATTATTTTTATTTACGTTACTTTTATTATATACTTACTCTGTAGATAATTTTAGGTGGGTATTTGGTTTCATAGTTCTGTGACTCTTTATTGAAAACAACTGCAACAGATATTTTCCAAGAAGTTTTACTGCCTTCCCAATTTAATGTTGAGACCATCTTCATAGAAGACTTAGGTGTGTTGCTAAGAAAAGAATGCAGGACAGCTGTGCAAAGTGCATGGGTGATGCTGTGGTTGGCCCTGCCTTTGGGACTCTCCCACATGCAGGACAGCCTTGATACACAGCCTTCCTGTGTGCTGCATACCACTTAGCCTTGCTTTGAGCCTGTGGATGGATGCTGAGTATGTTTTTGTTGTCTCACTCTGTGTAGAATGTGGATAGGAAGAGGAAAAGAAGCAGTAATACTCATCATATTTTCATTCAGAAGAAATAATTTATCGTTTGGTGAAGAATCTGATGAGAAGATCTAGTTTCTTAATAGGTTTTCATAGTATAGTTAAAAGATTTCATTTATTTCATTTTTATTTCTCTGAAGTGATCATGATGATGATGATGATGACGATGACGATGACGACGACGATGATAATGATGTTTTTCGAGGCAGGGTTTCTTTGTGTAGCTCAGTCTGTCCTGGAACTTGCTTTGTAGAACAGGTTGGCCTTGAACTCAGAGATTTGCCTGTCCCTGCCTCTCAAGTGCTGGGATTAAAGGTGTGAGCTACCACTGCCTGGATGAAATTATTTTTAAATAAAGATTTAGGTCACTGTTGATTTTTTTTAATCCCTTGCCCCTCATTTTGACCCATATGAAATCTTATAAATCCTATTCTCTACCATTGTGAGCTGGCTGTTATTGACATTTCATTTTCCAAGTCTAGTTTATTAGATAAATATTTGCAGATACTAATTCTTGGAGGAAATTTGTCTAAACTGTAAACTAGATTTTGCTTCAGTTTATCAAGTTTTTAGCATGTTTCATAAGCCATTATCCTGTGTTATTTTGTTTGTTTCACTATTAAGCTTTGGCTTTGTTGCATTTATAGTATTTATCATGTGTTGGGTAATTTTAACACCCAAAGCACCCAAAGAGATCATTCTTAGAACAGGGGATTAACAGTCAGAGAACAAAAGGTGTGGTCCAGTTATCAGTGGGGGAGACCTTCATTTGTGCAGTCAGCACACCAAAACCTATATCCTGGACACTATCTGAGATTCTACTGAATGCGTTACTCAAAACACAGTCCTTTTAATCAGGAGTAATACACATAATCAGGAGTAAATTTCACCCTTCTTCTGAAATAAGGCATAGGAAGCCCAAGATTGCTGTGGCAACACAAGGATTTTAAGGGCTGGTGGGACACTGGCGGGGAGGGTGGGGGTGTCTGGCTGGTGGGACACTGGCAGGGAGAGTGGGGGTGTCTGACTGGAAGCCTAGGATAGACATGGAGCTCGAGACAAAGGCAATAATGGAAACTCTGTTTTGTTTTGTTCTTATGTATTTGTTTTTGTTTTTGAGACAGAGTGGATGCCATCCAGCCTAGCCTGGAACCAAACTTACTACATAGCCCAGGTTAGCTTTCATTCCCGATCCTCCTGCCTCAGCATTCAGGGACTGCAGATGAGGACTGCCACACTGGTTTGACATGGCTAGCAAAGCCCTGTGTGTAGATGAGCCCATTTAGAATAGTGACAGGAGGAGGAGCCTAAGGAACTTCAGCATCAGTGGTCACACAGAGGAAGGGTCCCGGAGGGGTGCTGTAAGGGCAAGAAGCAGAGAGGGTTGGGAAATTGGGCCCCAGAGCACAGGAGGTAGGATTCAGGAAGATGTAGGGGTTGGTAGCATCGGAACTTGCTGAGATGTTCAGAAAAAGGAGGTTGAACGGTACCCAGTGAATCTGGTAGGAAAATGCCACAGTTGCCCATGCCTCTTGGCCCAGAAATCCCAGTTTCACAAGTCCTCCTGAAGGAGACCAATGAGGTAAAATGCTTACATCAAAGTGTTTTTCTTCACTTTCTCATTGCAAAATGTAATCAAATCATCATAATAAACTAGAAACAAAATGCTCAAACTTCAGAAATATTTTAAAGCTATTTTATCACAGTAACTTAAATTATATTTTTAAAAAAATTAATGACACAAAATAAATACATTAAAACATCAATGGTATTCTGAGAGTTGAGATTATGAATGATTTCATGTTTTCTCCCTTATGCTCATCTGTGTCTTTTAAATTTTTCTATAATGAGAGTATTTAAGGCTATAGTTGAGAAAAAAATGATGTTTAGATAGTTTTTTCTCCCTGAAATGCTTAAAGGGTACACCCTTGCTTGCCAGGCACTGTAGGCATTCATTGGGTTCTTTATGACCAGATAAAAATAGAACCTGAGCCACTGAGAGAAGGATGGGTTCCAAGGAACAAGTGACAGTTTACGTAGTATGTGATTTCTAGTGTTTGCTGAGCGGGGATGCCAGCTGGGATCTTTTGTGGTATTCCTGTTCCTGTATGTCCCTCTGCCTTCTGTCTATGTGAGGAGTGTTCTGCTAACTGTTCTGAAGGGTGCGGGACAGTTCCCCGAGCCCCTTCCAGCTCTCACGTATGCCTGAAATCATCCTTATTTGATTTGCTTCAAAATACAAACAAGAGAGACCCCCCACCCCCCACCCCTTGGTATCAGTGTGAGCAGCAGTGTAAGGAAACTGAGTCTAACTGGTCAAAGCTGGTGTTCAAGAAGGTCAGTCAGAACTGGGGGGAGGCGGTTGGGGGATGAGAAATGTTCTCTTACGTTGCCACAACACAATGATGAATTGGCTTTGCTTCTCCAAAACCAGGCTCAAGCTCCTCTGTTCACCCCTATTATCTGCTGTGGTCTCCAAAGGCACATTACCATATTAATTCATTGTGTTACACAATTTGGTCAAGTAAATGAGCTTACCTTCTGCCCTCTTAATGGCATTGCTTTTAATGTTGGCTTCATGGGATACATTTCACAAAACAGATGTGTCAAGGAAAATGTATTTAAACTCAATTTGGTTTTAGAATGTCTAGTGGTTTCTCTAATGATCCAGGGTTAAAAAAAAAAGTGTTGCAGGCAACAAACGCGCTGCGATAAATGCAGAGTGTAAATGCTGAGCCATCCCCGGCGCCCAGGGTGAGCAGATATGTTTTGCAAGGAAAGTCAGCACTACAACACACTATTCCCAGGGCTGAAGCCTAATCCATCCTCTGCACAAAAGGTATCACATGTTATTTAGAAGGGATGGCTTGAGTGTGAGACAAAGCTTTAATTGCATGTCATAAACACTGCCATCCACTGACTCAGTGAGACAGCTCGAAGAAAGAAATATGTGACGATGGCGCGAGTGCCGAGTGAACCATGGCATTCACTCCCATGCGTAATCTGAGCCTCTTAGAACAGGAGAAAGATGGGTTGAACGTCTTATGTGCTTGGGCCACAATTTTTGTTTCATCCGTTTATTAGCTAATTGTGACAGAATTTGTGAACATGGGCTTCAATCTCCTTGTTTGTGAAGTGGGGATAATAGCACACCTAGAACTGTGAAGTCATGCAGTCATATGGGGACAGTGACTTGCAAGAACTAGCATTTCACTAAGTACATATACTTATCACATTATTTAGCAGCGTATGCTATGCTAATATATACAATAGCTTATTTAAGTATATGACCTCTATCAAAATCCACCCACCTCTAAATAATTATTTGAGTTCCTTGGATTATTAAACTAATAACTGGATCCAAACATTCTGTGCCTAGGGTGGCTTCGGATTAACTTCTGACATTCACAATACGCTGGCCACTGAAGCACCCATGTGATATTCAGTCCCGGTGCGATGCAGATGGACTGCTGGCCGGTGAGGCCATTTTAGCCATTAGCCTGCTCTCAGGAGCATTCATCTGGCCTTGACATTTTGATCGAGTGGCTACACACTCAGGAACTAACTGCCCATGCTTTGCAAAATAGCACAAGTCAACGTGGGGTTTCCTGGATGACATAATCGACATCTTCTCATGGAAGACAACGCTGTCTAGGAGACACTGCTCCACAGTTTCTCTTTGCTGTGACAATGGTGGATAGGCTGATGGCAAAAGACAGGCAATTTACAGTCTTAATTTCATATTTGCTGCATCTGCATCCATGCCTACTAACCCTGGTTCCTGGCTCTGCGCTTTGCCTTTTAATCAAGTTTATTTCCTAACTCTGCACTCAAAACTATGCAATTTACCTGATTTACCTATCTATTACTGTCAACATGGTTACCCTTCCTGGACCTTCTTCTGGTGGTGTCTTCAGGAGGCCCGAACAACCAGAAGCAGGCCCTTTCTCCTCACAGAAATTCTGTTAGCTTCTTTATGTGCCATTCATTCCTTTCTAGCCCTTAAATAAGATAAATTCTTAAATTTTCATCATATGGTTGGGAGGCTAAGTATGGAAGGTAACTGAGCAATATCTAATAAAATTAAATGTATAGGACATTTAATCCAAGAGTTTCATTTGAAAGGGTTTGTCCTAAACTGCATTGCACATGTATAAACACTTCATTCACAAGTGTATTCATTAAAATATTATTTATAGTAAGAGAAGACATTAAAATCTAAATGTCTATTAGTGATTGACTCCATTATGGCCTATGTATGTGTGCAAAATTATAGAGTCAATATAAACAACTATTTGTATTTATTGATGAAAGAAAGTCTTAAAATACATTGTTACATGCGGAAAAGGAAAACTAAAATAGAGTAGAATCTATGGAGGGGGCAAAGGTCTCTACAGAAAATAATATATTATGTCTGTAAACCATAGATAATCTCTAAGGTGACTCAAGAGAACTTGCTAACTATGATCACCTGTGGGGACGGGGCTGGGCAATTATAGGACAAATGTCTTGTCAGTGCTAGCACTGAACCAAGCTTACCTACATATTCATATTATATTATTTTAAACTATGTTATTACAGTTTATGCAATATGTTATGTTGGTATATAAGCTTTACATCATTATTTTATCTAGTGGTTAATAGCATCACATTTGGTGGAACTATAAAATGCTGTGAATTAAAAGGATAACCTCAATCATGTAGACATTTAACCTTTTGGTGTCCCTTCCTTCCTTTCACAGCAGTGCGACTGCCCTGGATGGAAGGAACACCCAACCCTTTGCATGTGGGACTTTTGGAACTATGAACCCGTCAAACTGAATTTCCTCAGGAGTCTCCTGCTGGAATAAGGAAGGGGACAGGGCCTTAGTGCCAGCCAGAGGGCCGCTTGTCCCCTGGAATACACACAATCCTGACAACTTGTGGTCCATCTTGCAGGGGAGATTGGATCTGAGACTATGATGGGTTAGTGATGGGTGGGACCACACCTTGACCAAGGCCACTTAGTTGTGCATCCTTCTAACCCTTTATTTATACCTAAATCTCAAGTCAACACTTGCGAAGTCACTAAGTCTCTTTAATTTTCCTCTTTCTAATGTAGCCCCATTGAATACATCTCAATGTTCTGTTTTGGGGTTATTAATTGTCTCTTTAGCCTACCGAAGATGGGTGGCAGAACCCAGCTTGCCAGAGCTGCAAGAACCCAGGCTCCAACAGTAGACAGGATGAAAGTTTGTCTTGGGATTATTTGTGTCCTGCCATGAAGTAATTTTATACTGTTGAAATATTTTAAATTTCAAGTGTGTGCATGTTGAGGGGTCATGCGGTGGAGGTTGGATGGTGTCATTTCTCTGGACCATCCATGGATAATGTGGTGCTAGTTCCCACTACTGTGAAATAAAATGCACAGAAAGCCATCAACTTAGGCTGAGCTTCTACTGTGGGCCCCAGCAGACCAATCCAAATGGAGTTACTCAAACTAAGATTCCATGTCAACAAACTGCTTCCTGCTGCTATCAGAGAGCTGGGGAGGGTATGTGATGCTGCAAACACATGGAGGCGTCTCACCACAGTTTTGTGCAACTTTCAAAGGGGAAGGCTGCTCTTCACTGTGGGGAAGGAGAGGAAATTTTGTCACTCTGCTGTTTACTGAGACCTGTGAGGACTTAGAGACAGCGGGCAGTGGCAACAATTCAACCCTAGCAGAGAACAGCCTAGAGCTGTGCCACTGCCTCTGACTAGACTTTACTTCAAGTGAGAGAGGATCTTTTGACGCTCTCCATTTGACACGAAGTTATTATACAACCACAGTGAAGACTAAGACTACATCCATTCTGAATTGGTTGGGTATTTCTCTCTTAGACTACATTTTGTAGACCTTTGCATCTGCCTACATGTTCTGCCAAAAGTATTTGGACTGATGAATGTAGTTAAAAAAAAAAAAAAAAAAAAAAAAAGACCATGGCCGATAAGGAAGATATGTTTGAAGTTCTTCCATTTTGCTTTCTCTATATTTCCCCAGAGTCTGTTATAAGCCTTGATGTAAGTGCAATCTGTAAATGCCAGCCCTGCCCCCACTTTCAGCAACGCCATTCGTCCAAGAATCCCAAAGCGTTTTTTAATAACGGGCTCATTAATCCTCATAACACTCTTTCATTTGACACGTGTAGCTCTCACTACATGATGTGTTGCTGCTTGCCCTGGATTTAATTTAACAGATTCCCCCCCGTCATGGCTAGTCATTTACATTGACCTCATTTTCGTTGAGTTATCACCCAGATTTGAGCAAGTTTCAACAGCCTTATTCCAACATGACACCTTCTGGCAGATAGAGGAAAACTATCTGAAGAAGCAATTATTGGTTTTTTTTTTTTTTTTTTAAAGAAGAGCTTTCAGCAATAAATGACACTATAAATAAACAACTGGATTTTAATCATGGGTGAAGAGACTGACATCGTTAGCCATCTTATAAAAATGTGAAATTGAGTGAGTTTCCAAACTTCTGGGCAGAAGAGGACAAAGACCTTAGCTGAGACCAGGAGAGACGAGGATTGACAGAAGCTTAACGTCAAGTTCACTTGCCCGCACTTCCTTTCTCTCCGTTGTCCTTTTGACACCTGCCTTGTCTGAGTTCAGGTGTCAAGAGCGTCTCCCGGTGTTTTCGGCGGAAGCCGTAGAGCTTAAGTTGGACGTGAAATGAGGTCTGGTGCTCAAGAAAGCCTGGCTAGTAACGTGTGTTTCGGAGATGGGTTGATGTGTCTTTTGATTCAAGAAAGCAGGCAAGACAAGCCAGGGAGGGAAAGGATGCGAGGCTGGGTTAGTTGGTGGACAAACAGGACCGTGAGTGTCGCTGAAGCATTGGTCGGTAGCTGAAGAGTAGGCAGGGGATCAGTGTGCATGGGCAGTGTTCACTTTTGGGCTCCGCCCCAGGGTAGGTACCCGTTCTTTCATCACTTGTAAGTGTGTGCCTCCGCAAAGCAGGCATCTCCCAAGCTGACTCTCCCTTGCAGCTTCAGCTACCATCTCTCTACAAATAAAGCTCAGAGCTCTTGTGACGGCCTCCACGTCTTGCTAAAACAATGACCCTTTCCTAAGCGTCATGAAGTTTTTTGATATAAGTCATCTAGATACATAACTAAAATTTCACAATGGCTTAACGGTAAAAAAGGGAAATAGTGCACATCCTTGCATACAGCCGCGGCAGAGGGCCAAGTGAAGTGTGGGAGCCTTACGCTATATCCACTAAGCCACAGAGCTGAGACAAGTATGGGAAGGATGTGTCAGCGTGGCTGCCATCGCGGTCAGTATTGCCACTGCTTGTGTGAAGTCATGGAGTGGTCAATGACACTTAGTCACATTTTAAAGTGAGAAGCAGAGTCTACCATGAATTCACCATCCACTGCATTTTTGGAAGTCTATGCACAGAACATGCCAAAGTTCTTATGTTTTTCTGTAGGGCAGAGTTCAGTCTTACACTTAGGAAATTAGATTCTTTTTTCTTATATCAGGAAAATGTTCTCATGCTTTTTGGTCTCAGAACCTCTTTATGCTCCTAAAAAAATATTGTGGGTCTCTAGTAGCGTTTACACGTTTGGCTTGGAGCTAGTGATATGAGCATAGTGACTAGAAATTAAAACTAAAGATGATAATGTTTTACTTAAAAACAATTCCATTAAGTCACCATAATTTTTTATTTAAAAGCAACTATATCATCTAAAATAATGGAGATTTGATGAAGAGAGCAGCATTTCCCCCCCCATTTCATGAATTTCTGCGATATCTGGCATAATTAAAGACAACTGGATTCTTAGACCTTCTGCATTCAATCTGTTGTCATGTGGTATTTTTGCCAGAAATGTTTGAAGCAAATCAAGATACATACAGAAAAAAAAAAAAAAACTAGTTGGAACAGGCTGGACTATGTAATTATCTGCGTTTTAAGGTAGTTACGGATGTTTTTCTTTGACAATACATAAAACTCAGCAACGCGTGGTGTATATTTAGAGTGTCAGCCGGATCACAGTGATGACGTCATGGGAGTCCACTGGCTTGTCTTGCCTGTGAGGTGGCTCTTTTGCCATGCAGGGCTTTGTAGTACTAGTCATCTGTAAACTGGCTCACTACAGTGCACAGGGTTTCTCAGTGTTGACACATTGCACTCTATGTCAATATGACATTTGTCACTATTGCTACTAGATTTAGTAAAAAAGGACTTTTAATGTGGCAGATGTTGTCAAGCGCGTGGGGTGGCAGCTGAAGTTTCCCCACAATTTATTTATTTATTTCTGCTGGAGTGTTTGAGTTGTACAAACTCAAGCCAGTACAATTAATTGCTTCCTTGGAAATAACATTTTGAAAATTGGAAAAAACCATGATTTTGAGGAAATGATTTGAGAGGTGCTCATTTGAATAAATTCAAGTAATTGTAACCTATCTGCCAGTTGTTTGTTTGATTAAAAATGGCTTTCCAAGAAAAGAGGCCAATTGAACTTAAAAGTCAAAGTGGTATTTTCGTATACAACATTCTGTACTTTAAAAGGTACGTGTCTAAGAGCTAGAAATTATTGTAGTCAATATTTTATTGTTTTGCATGGGACGTTTTCAAGTGAAGCTGGAACTGTGTGTGTGTGTGTGTGTGTGTGTGTTCAGTTGAGATGCACTGCAGTGAAAGTGTTCCATCAGGCAATGGCTGCCACCTTGAGCCACAGCACCAGCATCCCAACAGTTCCTTTGCCTTAGGCTTTTTGTCTGTCCTTTTCACTAGAAAAGGAAAATAACCCCACGGTGTTGCTGTGAAAATGTGTTTGACCTTGAATGGTGACCTTTAGTCTTTCTTTGAGGAAGAGTATTCTACTTATAGATGTGGAAGGATATTTGCTGTACAAGTCCTCATAATGTTTATCCTCTACTGACTGCACACACACACACACACACACACACACACACACACACACACACCTGGCTTCTATCCTTTAATGTCAATACTATTCTACAATCATTTTGTATGTTTTTAATGAGGGATAATTATTTTATCCTTACGGCTGCAGTGTAATTTTGGTATGATTTTACATTGTGTAATAATGAATTTAGGATATTTAGGCTATATCCAGCATCTTAATCATTTATCATTTCTTTGTCATGAGAACATTCAAATCCTCTTCTACCTGTTTTTAATTATGTAATAAACAATGTTGGCAGTAGTAATTTTTGTATAGTAGTACATTACTTCTGGTCATTTTGACAGCAAGAATGTCCTTTAGTCCTTCCCATGGCCTTGGGAACTGGTGTGACCATTGGAGGTCTACATCTCTAGGGGTCCTTTTCATGCTGCCAACTTGAGCAGGAAGCCTTCCCTGGGAATGGCCAGCCTGCACTCAGGCTGTGTGAGCCTGCTCCCCACCCCCTCCTCCCCATCCCACCCCCCTCCAAGGGATGCAGAGCATGGGGGTATGAAAAGCAGCCTGTAGTTCACCTTGGTTCTCTAAAACCGAAACCAAAATAAAACAAACAAACAAAAAAACCCTCCCCCCCAAAAAGTACAAGAAAGGCTAAGTGACTTCACAGCCATAGTAATGATCCAAGTGTTATTGATCAATGGTTCATCCTGTTACTGTCTAGATTTTATTTATTTATCTTCATTTAATTAGAAGATATTTCCAACCCTGTTTTATTTGTGTGTGTGTGTGTGTGTGTGTGTGTGTGTGTGTGTGTGTGTGAGAGAGAGAGAGAGAGAGAGAGAGAGAGAGAGAGAGAGAGAGAGAGAGAGAGAGAGAGAGAGAAGAGAGAGGAGTGAAATGGTGAAATGTCATTCAAGCATCCACAAAAAGAAGACACGGCAGGATAAGTCCAGGTCTCTTGGGTCTGAACACTGTTGTCCTTCCTTTCCGTCATGATTGATCCTCCATTCTCTAGTTTGAGTCTTTTCATGTCATTTTGATTTACTGCCTCATCCCCAGGTATCCTAACTACCGAGTTTTCTCCCTTCCATCCTGAACACTTTCTTCATGCTAAAGTCACAGACTCGGGCAGGCCACCCCATGAAGAGAGAATTGGAATACAAGTACACGCAGAGAGCCCAGCAGGATGGCTGCCTGGGGTGGAGGTGGGGGAGGGGAGGCAGCCTTCTGTCCTGCGACTTGGTGAAGAGGAGGTTCTACGTGGTTCATATCCTTTTTTTTTTTTTTTTTAAATCTTGTCACAGCTCAGCACAGTCACTTCCTTTTATCAAGAAGATATTGCGGCTCAGGGACAGTCACTAGTTTGTGCAAGGTCACCTAGCCTGTCAGTGACAACTGAAAGAATCAGCTCTGGTCTCCTGCCTACAAAGTCCCTTTGCATCCACATATCTATCTCTCCAAGAAGGCGTCTGGAACGACGCTTGGGAAGGCTGGGGTTCCAGCTAGGCTTGGAAGTGGGGTGAATGTAACATGACTCCTGGCTTAGAGGTGGAGCGAGCGCATATTAGGAACCGACCCAGACAGTGGAATGGGACTGGGTTCTAGATTGGTTCCAGGACCAGTGCCAAGTAAGCCACACTCCAAAGCGAGGCAAAGGTAGCTGAGGACATCTGGGCTCAGGGGTCTCCCATGCTTTCATGCTTTTATAGAAACAGGCTGTTTCCCTTAATTTGCTAGGGAATCTCCTAGAGAAATGAAACTTCTGCCCTTGCACCAAGAAGTGAGAGGAGGGTTTCCACTCCTTGCTGGCCCCGAGAAGTCTTAGGGAATCCCTAGAGGCCTGCATGACAGAGGCAACCAAGATGGCGTCGGTGGTGGATGCCCAGGCAGAGGATGAGTCAGGAGGGTGGTTGGTTGCTCCACACTGCCTGGCTGGTCTCAGTGTCCCATTCCACTTGCATTGCCTCTATCACATCCAAGATGTATACGGATGTTCTTGCTCCTCCCAGTCTGCCTGTTGTGGAATTGAGGACACTAGACTCTAGAGGGCTTCTCTACCCGTGTTAGCTCCCAAATAATCAGGACAGAGACCTTTTGGATTTATAAAAGCTTGAAAGCACCATAACAGGGCAGATATCAACCCTCTAAGCTTTTTTGCTATTTCCCAGCTACACACCCCATGTTCCTTGTGATAACTGTCCCTGCCTGGGCTGCTTCTGTTCCATCAGGCCAGCCCTCATTGGCTACGTGCGCATGGTCTATTCTTCCCCCACAGCGACTTCTTTTTCTCCAGCTTCCTCTCCTGACTCCCTCTTCTCCTGCCTCGTGGTCCCCATTTAGCCTTAAGCCTGGAAACCTAAGCTCTACCAACTTCTCTTCTGCCCAGCAACTTTAGTAACCAATAACTTTAAATTAGGGAGAACAGAGTTTACACAACAAAGACGAGTGTGCATGAGGATGCACTCGTACTTGGCTTGGCTGCAATCAGATCTTGGGGGCCAGTAATTTAGCATTTGAATGCATAGCACCAGACCAGGCCCCCTACAGCTGCCTCCTTTCCTTGTCTTTCTTCCCTTGAGGTCTCTTCTGGAACTAGACTGCCAACATTATGCATTGTAAAGGGATGTAGAGTGAAACTTGGAGGCATCCATGGTCAAGACTCTGCCATATTGTATTTAATTGATTTTTAAGAAAGTTAACATACAAATGAGTAATTTTGCTATATTTTCATACGTGTTTATCATTGTAGTTTATTCGTACTTACCTCACTCTCATCTACCACATTTAAATTTTATTTACTATGATTTCACACACGAGGGACAAATCTGACTGAGAAGTAAATTAAAAAAAAAAAACAATAGGAAAATGACAATGTGAGCGATTATTTTTCTCTGGAGACACACACACAACAAATGCCACATTCATGTCGGCGCAGCGAATGTTAACTGGTCTCTCCACGTGCCTGGCCCCTGCGGTTGCACCATGAGGATTCCTGGGCTTTACCTCCAGTCATCAAGGATAGTTTCCCCAGCTCTCCTGTTGGGAACCATCTCCCCAGGCATTTCTGGCTCAGGATGGCTCATTCAGATGCCTGAAGCCCAGCTGGTCATGTGACTTTGGCTTTCTGATACAAGTGGCATCTGAGTTCACTTTAAGGAGCCGGGACCAACCCCATCCACTCAGAAGCCATTTGGTTTCCCCTCTTCAATGATTTCCTGATCACATGTTATTGAAACATTGTGGGTACCCAGTAATAATGTCTGGAAAAAAAAATCCAGAGGTAGTTACAAGCGAAGATGAAAAGGGTCTATTAGAAATTTGGGAGAAATAAAAATCTGCCCTTGGTCTCATTCCAGGAGTCTTACAGGAACATGTGAAAGCGTTCCGAAGGCCTGTGGGGTAGCAGAAGCTGCTGTTTCTGTTTGATGTTTGGGGCTGCAGCTGCTGGGATCCACTCAGGCCCTTACCTCTGATAGGGGGACAGTCTGATGTTAGGGACGTGTGGGGCTTATCCCTGGAAAAACGCCAGGAAATCAGGAATTTAAATCGCCCTGATTTATGTCCAGCTTGTCCTGTCTCGTGGGCTTAGAGGCTGAATATTTGAGTGCACTTCCTGATGTGAGCCTAGGGTGGGATGGGGGGCTGGTGGGGGAGGGGCTGGCAGGTCAGCTGATCATCAACAATGGAGCCTAGTGTTTCAGTGGTGCTCAGCTGGAACCTGCAAACTCATCCATCCCTGCTTTGAGGTGTGCTAGAAATCCCATGAATTAAGAAAACCAATTACATAGGAATATCATCTGACTTTTTATTTTTTATTTTTTTGGACCAGTGTTTCTGAGGTCCATTGCCTCGGGGGATGGAAGCTTAAGCATCCTTTAGCTATGTCCACACATCGGAGCTGCCTTCTTATTGGAAATACACATCAAGTCTAATGAAAAATCGTTTACTGGAGAAGAGACAATGCCAGCACCCTCATCTGCCTCCTGTAAGGTGGCTGCTTATTATGTCTCTAAGCGCATTCCATGCTGTGCAGAAAACCTGGCCCCTCCCACCCACACGGTTACTGTACAGGCTTCAATCAAGCCCTTTTATTCAGCACAGAGCGCAGGAAGCACAATGTGCAGTGACTAAATATGCCATTTAAATTCTTCTCAGGCAGAGAGGTTAAGAGGGAGGTTGGGGGGAGTGGAGGAGTGGCAAGAGCAGAGATGGCCAAGGTACTGCATTCAAATGTTTTTGATAGGTTTCTAAGATACAGCTCTCTTTCTCCGGAGCAAATGCATTCATGTCCCAGGAAGGAAGCCGGCAGGGAGAATGCTAGCTGGTGAGATCATGAGACATGCCAAAGGAGCTGTTTGTGCCGAGCTCCAAATATCAGGGTTTCTTTATTGTTGAGCAATGAGGCTCAGAATCAGGCAGAGCGTTTCCATGACAACTAATAGACGTTATGTTTATTTACTGAGTGGCGGGCGGATGACATGTCAGCAACTGACATTTTAGCTTTTTTTCTCCGGGTTTTCTCTTCAGTATAGATTTGTTTTAGTGGATGAAAATGGCACCGTCTTCCGTTTTATTCACCAGAGCTTCTATGGTGAAAGTAAACGGCAATTTAATTCGATTCAGTTATTCCGTGACGTGCACTTTAAAGCCCCATCACTTGGTGAGCCTTAGAGAGCCCTTTCAGTGGGCAGTTGCCGGCAAGAAGATGATTTGCAAAGCGAAAAGCAAATTTTGGGTTTTATTCACTTGAAAATGATCTAACAACTGCATTCTGGGTGATATGAATTTACACAGGTCTCATTAAGGTCCTCTAAATTCCATATGACCTTGTTTATGCTTCTACTGATGTATTCATTTAAAAGGTCTATTAAGACTCATAACGGAGCCACAGCCTCAGCAGGGATGGGAGACCAGCCACAGGGTTGGCTGGGAACAAATGACCCCTGGTTCTAAATAACCACGTTCCACCATGCTATCTGCCTGTGGCTTGTCTGCCCTCTAACTATTTGCGGTCAATTTTTAATGCTGAACTGGCTTCCTTCTACTCTGCAGCTGGCTTGTGCTCAGGGGATAAAAACCAATGTTAGCGTTTGCTCTGAGAAAACATAATTAGGAAGGCAAGCTGCTGTTGGGTGGGCTGTGGGTATTCACATGACAATGTGCTGAAACACAGAACTGGCTCTTTCCCCCTTGGTCCCCTTCTACAGTGTCTGTTCTGTGGCCTTGAGTAATGTGGACAGTTGAAATCTGAGCTACTTTTGGCTTTTGAGAAAAAGGAACACAGTCAGTTGGTGGCTCTTCAGAGGCACTCACATTGCCATTGTCTGAAAAACGTGCCTCTCCCTCTCTGATGGTCTCAGATAGACATTTGTTTCTCTCAAAATCCTCTGTCACTTCCCAGGAGCTCTCTGATGCAGACCTGCCTCTCACACTACTGCACAAGCAGCTGGAAGGCGGGGCTGCGTCGGGTTCGTCTTTGTGTCTGCAGCATCCAACATGGCTCCCCGGAACAGTAGGCATCAGGGGGAGTGAATAATTGTCACAAACCAGCTAGCTCTTGAGTCTCACTCCTGGTGGGAAGCAGTGTCTAGTTCTGTGAATTGAATATCCAAATGACTGACTGACTGACTGGAAATGAAAGACAATATTCCTCAATGGGATACTCTGTAATGTAGGGTACAGAACACCTTCCCCCCCCCCCCCGCCACACACACACACACACACACACACAGAGTGAGGAAGGAGGGAGAGAGAGAGAGACTGTGGAAAAAAGGGACATCTATGTCTGCCTACGTACATGTGTGCCTTGGGAGAGGAGGACAATGACTACGTGGGAAATTTGGGTTTTTGTTTCTAGCACATCTTCTAGTCTCACAGAAAACGTGGAGTTTGGGCCCGATCACTGTTTCTCACCTTGTCCCATCATGAACAACAATGTATAGAAAATGTTGCTAGCTTGCCTGGATCAATGAAATGGAATAAAGAACCCTGACACTGAGCTAAGATCAAGCAGGAAGGGAAAGAGGACCAGAGGAAGCAAGCTCTTAGGGAACAGGTTCTGCTTTCCGAAGCAGTCCGAACAGGAAGTCTGACATAAGTCCCTAAGTCCGTATGTAACGCTACAGCAAAAGTCCTGAGGCTGGGCGATGCATCCGCAATAGAAGCTTATTTCTCATAGTTCCTGAGGCTGGAAATCCCTGATCAAAGTCTGGTGAGAGCCTTCTTGCTATGCCGTCACATGACAGAAGGCAGAAAGATGAGCTCAGACGAACCACCTTTTAAAAGATGGGGGTTTATCTCTATAGTTTCACAGGGGCCCTCACAGCCTAATCACCTGGCACAGGTCTCATCTCTCAAGGTCAACACTGGCGACGCCAGACTAGCAAAGGACACACTCAAACAGCTTCTTTGATAATTAGCAATCCTGCTGAGGGAAATCTCTAAACTTCTTGAACCCGAACTAGTGGGTCTTTTTCTAGAAGACTCATTGCTGAGATTGTAGAGATGCTGACTTGGGGTCTTGTTTTTTATCAAATGTTTCTCAGTAGGAGTTTATTTATAAACGTTATGTTTTACCAACACAAGATCCACCGGCAAAGGAGGAGAGACTTAGACAGCAAACTTGGACCACTTACTTGTGGTTGGTTTTCGCTCACCGTAAACACCAGTAGCGTTCTGATTACTACACCCTCTCACCCTGCATATATGGGTCAACTTAGGTTTGGAAACTAAATGACTTCAGCAGCATTCTCAGCGTTCAACTGGAAATCTTTCCAGCCCCAGCCCCTGGAATCTTGCAGCATGCAGATCTTAGAACAGGAGGAGACGGGTAAGAATATACTTATCTTCTGAGGCAGTGAGTTTTCTTTCCTCTCCATCAGGCACTGTTATTACATTTGTCCCAGGGCAACAAGAAGTAATGACTGTCTATGAGATATGAACTCATGGACTTTGTCGGGGAAAGGAGGGGAGGAGAGCAGTACTGTAGGCCAAACACTATGCCACGTCTAGGACATTGTGAGATAAGGAGTCCTCTTTACATGCACACAGATCCCAACGTTCATCATGACATAAGGGCCATTGCTGGCAAGAAGCAGAGCTCAAATTATGAAGCTTATAATATCCAAGTGTATGAATATATATATATGTACACACACATATCTAATGATATATATCAGAATATTCAACGAGCGGACAGAACACACTCGCAAGGGAATTAGCACTGCTAAGACTTAATCAAGTCAGGGAAGCATTGAGACAAATGGGAAGAGCATCGTTGGCTTGAGTGGTCAGGTCGAGGCACAAGATTCAGGTTTCAGTGATTATCTGAAAAGCCGGTTAAACAAAAGGCCTGCGGAACCTTAGATGCTTTGCAGATCCATGACCACAGGATTATCTGAGAAATACCACAGGAACTGTAAGCCAAGCGTTTCGTTACCTACGCTGGCTAGTTTTGTCATCTTGATGAAAGCTACAGTCATCGGAGAGAGGGGAACCACAACTGAGAAAAAGCACCCATAAGACCCAGCTGTAAGCATGCCTACAGAACATTTTTAAAATTAGTGATTGATGGGGGAGGTCCTAGCCTATTGTGGGCGGGGCCATGCTTGGCTGGTGGTCCTGGGTTCTATAAGAAAGAAGGCTGAGCAAGCCATGGGGAGCAAGTCAGTAAGCAGCACCCCTCCACAGCCTCTGCATCGGCTCCTGACTCTAGGTTCCCGCCCAGTTGGAGTAGCTGCCTTGGCTTCCCTGGGTGGACTGCGATTTGGGATGTGTAAGGCAAACAAACCCATTACTCTCCAAGTTCTGTTAATCAGGAGGTTTCATCCCAGAAGTAACCACCTTAAGTAAGATACCACCCCAGGTTCCAGAGCTTCGGGGCATCTTAAAACCGCAGACACTCTTGAGCTCCTTGCTGTCGTCTTGATGGACTACTTCATTTGGGTTTCACGGTCTGGCCTTTGTAGTAACCCAAATAATACAGGCATCATATTGTGAAAAGGAAGACATGGAAGCTCAATTGGAAAATAGGCAACAAGATGGTTGTAAAGAACGTTGTTAGCAGCCACACAGTGTTCGTTCTCTCTGTTTTCTTGCATTCACTGCCTCTTACGTTATGCCAAATGGGCCCTAACCGTGACTGGCCTTCCACTCAAGAGAGCTAGGTCTGGCAAATGCTGTGTATGACAGTCTCTCCCTCTTTGGCAATAATGTTGGTTTTATGTCTCCCTATGACAATGTCAACAGGTTCTGGTGAAGTCTAATTGCCGTCCCCGTGGAAGCACCTGTTCATTTTTATTTTATGGTGCTTATGGGCATTCTTCTGCGGCATTGTTCTAGCCAGCAGCAGACCACTTGAGTAAGGCATTAAGTCATTTGGAACGTAAGCTGTAGGTCAAAGATTAGAGCACTTTCAAAAATCTTGAAGCTGTCTTGCTTTTAACAGACCCCATCACTTTTTCATTAGGTATGTCTGCAACCATTAATTGGCCCTAGAGCGCTGATTTTTTTTTCTTTTCCTTTTTAAAAGATGAGCATTTGACGTTCCCCGGAGCAGGGTCAAAGCTTGGAAAATGATTAGAATCACGTGACTTTAGAAGTGGAGGGAATACTTTGCAGACAGTTTCATGCGGGTTTGAACTGTGCCTCTCGGGCCCAGATGAGCCATAGACCCAGGAGCTGCTGCAAGGCATGCTGGGATCCAGCTCTCTGGGTACTGAAGGCAAGTGGCTCCTCTGATATTTCATTTAAGAAATGGCTGCATAGCAACAAGTACGTTTCAAAGCCACATAATTCATATAGTCCCTCTGTTCCCGATAATGGGGGGGAAATGAGGTCTAGAGAAGATCTGGAATCCTTGAGGATGGAATCTAGTAGCAAGCTTGGGAGAAGGCTTTGCTTCGCCCACTCTGCTCAGGCCCACCAGAGTGCAGCATATGCGAGTGCTGTAGGAGCGCATCATATTTATTTGGGTTTGAATTAAGTTTTGGTTCTTGAGACTTCAGGAATTGTATTTACTGTTGCCAAATGTTCACATACACACACACACACACACACACACACACACACACACACACACACACACACACACATACCCCTTCAGTTACAAGCTCTCTCTGTTGGTTGATACCCACAGTTGGAGGACCTGTGCTTTACTGCTGCTTCTGCTTTCGGTCTGGAGACAGCCAAGAGTTAAGAGATGGGTTCCAAGTGCTCAACCACAGCACAGGCCTCCCGAGGACAAAGTATCTGTGCTGCAGGAGCTGAGACCCACAGGCTCAGGTTTCTTAGAGTCGGCGGCTTTCCAAATCTTGAGTCCTCTTGACTTTACAGTGGCTTCGGCTCTTTTACTAACCATTTTGCTACTGAAATAATCAAAGCAGCATTGGTTTTCCTGAATTCTAGCCTTGCAGTTCCTCGAGGTGGTTCCTCTGAGAGGATTGGCATAAAGGGTCGGGCAGGTGGTGAAGAAATGGCTATATGAAGGCAGAAGGAGAAAAACCAATGTTAAGTCATCACCTAACACATGGAAGGTTGAATATATATGCCTACTTAGCCTGCTGCTTAGGGGAGATGGTATGAATTAATCCTTGTGGGCTGTACATAATTATATCACGAGGAGAGAACTCCTTGTTTGTCTGGATGACAAACAACACTGAAAACAAACAAACAAACAAACATCCAATGAGCCACACTGTCTTCATCCTAAGGACTCCAGTTTAAGGAGTCTCTGTTGGCCATGGTCTCCTGTCAGAGAGAAGAAAGCACAGCAGGTCACATACTGGCAACAAAATCTAGAAGCAGGGCATATGGCATGCCATTTCTGTGGACAGTCTATGGCCAATCCTAACGTCAAGGGGTGAGATGACTCAGTCCTTTGGGGGAAGGGTGACAGATAGCCCGGACAGCCGGACAGCCGGACAGCCGGACAGCCGGACAGCTGGACAGCCGGCATCCCTGTCGGATGAAACTCAAATGGCTTGGCAGGTTCAATGTTTTATACTCTTTTGTAAAGTACTGAAACTGTTATCAGCTGTGATCCTAGCTACTCAGGAGACTGAGGCAGGGAGATTGCAATTTGAGGCAACTTTGTCTCAAAGTAAACTAAAGGGGAAAATTAACACAAGTGACCAACCTTAGTTGTCCTGGGTTCAACCTCCAGTAGCAGGAAGAGATTAATGTGATGTCACTTTTCTGATGTGAGGGTTTTTGCACAGTGTCCTGTCATAGGGGGCAGGTGATGGTAGTGGGGGTCTGAGACCCTCCTACCAATAGGAAAGTTTCTAACCGAAAATTCTAGAAGGCAACAGATGTAAGTCCAAAACAGATGGCCTGGCAGCACATATTTTAGGCTACATTATAAATGTAGGAATGAGCTTATTCAACAGAAGGCTTCCGCGATGGTGGCTCTTACTTGGCATTCTATGGTTGGCTGACACTGCAGCGACCCTTCCCAGCAGCTGGTTCAGAGGCCATGTGTCACCAGAGTGAGTTGCTTTGGGTTCAGTTACTCATATCTACCTGTCTGTCAGCTGCCTACCGTCTGTACAGGCTCTGCCCAGGGGTCAGGGGTGCAGCTTTCCAACCTGAAATCACCTCATTTTTCCCAGGACACAGCTGCTCATCGAGGCTTTGAGAACATAAGGAAAATGTCCATTCTCTCTCATGCTTCTGGCTCTCGGCTTCATGGGCATCACATGCCTGGCCAAGAGGGAATGAGGCTCAGATGCGTACATTACGCCCTCGCAGGCCCTTTTGTGGAGACAGGCACATTCACTAAGTGCAGTGGCACTTCCTCGTGTTTGGTTTCCTGAGTGGTGCGCTGAACACATGGGTAACAGTGGCTGTTCCTATTTACATTTGTTTCTGGTGTAGGAAAGAGCAATTGTCCTCAGGTGACAAGAACTTGTGCTCGTCTATATCTCTGAAGTGTGCTTTACTTTGCCCTGGCTCGGGAGCCAGCTGTCGCCGCTGGCTCTGCACCATGTTTTGTCTTCAGTGTGTGTCCCACACTCCCTGTCCGATGCCTTCCTTCCTCCTCTGTTTGAGGGTGGGGTGGGGTGATGTCTGCCTCTATGTATTATTCAGTAAAGACTGCACACATTCTGCGTCTCAAATGTTGCTGAGTGCCTTACTGGGACCAAACACTCTAGTGTGATGCAGGGATGGACTGGGCTCTCCAGAAGGCCACAGTGAGCTCACCCCGCCCCCGCCCCTTGCCTCTTCTGGATGTCTCCCAAGGGAACACAGACTGAAAACACAATAATGTCCTTTATCCTTTTGTCGCCTGTCTTTGTCCCCTAAGAGGCAAATGGCAACGTCTAATTTCTGGGCGCAGCAGAGGCTGACAAAGGTGCTCAAGTCATGTAACTCCTTCATAGGAGCATGCGCATAAGAAACAGGCAGAACTCCCATCTCCAGTGCACAGACCCTCACTTTCCACTCATTTTCATTTCAAATACAAATCATCCTGCTCCCAGAGAATGTTGTAGTAAGTTAACCTAGAAACAGAAAGACTCACCCGGTATATACTCATTTATAATTGGACACTGGCCCAAAAGGCATGTCCCATGAATGTCTTCATTGACCAGGAGATTGGGACAGATGTGAAGACATCCTACTGGGACTCTAGGTAAAAGAAATATAGGAGATGGGGAAATAGAAGGATCCAGAGGATATTAGAAACCTACAAGAGGACATCGTAACGGGTTGATCAGGGCCCAGAGGTGTCTGCTCAAACTATTGCACTAACCAAGGACAATATAAATAGTAAACATCGATCCCCTACTCTGATCTAGCCAATGAACAGGACATCCTCCACAGTTATGTGGAGAGCAGGGACTAACTCTGACATGAGCTCTGGTGCCCCATATTTGACGACCTTCCTTTGGAGGGAAGCCTTGGTGGCACTCAAAGAAAGAATAGGCAACTACCAAGATAAGACTTGTTAGCCTGCGACCATAATGTGGGGGGAGGAGATTCCCCTTGGACATGGACCTAAGGGAGGGTAATAGGGTGGGGGGTGGGAGGGTAGGAGGGTAGGAGGAAGGAAGGATATGAGTGATGGGAGAACAATTGAGTTGTAATCTGAATAAATTAATTTAAAAAAAGGAAAAAAAAAAAAAAAGAGAAAGAAATTCTAGTCACACTGCCTGTAATTATGGTACCTTTTAGGAGGAGATGGTAACTTTTGGGCCAGTCATGAGAGTTAAGGAGAACTTGAATGGTGTGAATGAAGTTCAAAGATGAAATGCATGAGCCTTGATGTATCCCATAATTCTCTTCAGCCCTAGGACCCAAGGAATCCACCTACACTGTATGCCCTAGTCAAATGGTCTATGATGGAGACGCCAAGCAGGAAGGCCATTTCCAAGCTCTATCTTTCCTTCCCTCTGTCAATGCTCGATTCAGACGGCTGAAGTCTGGCCTTCTTGGTGCTCGCGGTTTATCTTTGGATGCAAGACAAGCAAACACTGGGCCAGGCATCAGAAGAGAACCAGGTGGGGACCAACAACAAAAAATTCCATTGCCAAGAGTGTGGAGGAGGCTACGTGGCAGAGCCAGCGTCTTGACTGGCACTGCAGGGTTCTGAAGCCGGGGACATCTGTGGAGCTTGTTGCCTTGGGAGGGAGAGACCGCTTTTCTGTCTTGGCTCCTGCCTTCCCTGCACAGTACCTCTTGCTGAGTTTGTTCTTGGCTGAGTCTCTCTTTAAGGCAAGCCAGATGCTGGGGGAGAGCCAGGTGAGAGGCTGGAAGTTCACCCACCATTGTAATATGAAAGCAAAAAGGGTAATGTGTGACATGGAATGCTTAAGAGTCCTGATTCCGTTTTGAGGGTGAGCCGGAGGAACAGCCTCTGTGGAACTGTAACGGTCTCTAACTGAATAGGGTTGAATACCTTAATTTTCCACCTCTGCTGAAGGCATAGTCTGTGGCTTGGTGAATGCTTGTGCCACTTCAGCTGTATGTAGGAAGTTAAAAATAATGGATTTTGTTGTCTGTGGAATATTTACTAAGCTCCCTGGCTGTCCAGCTGCATGAATACTGTCTTTAGGTTTTACGTGGATGGCTACGAAGGCACAGGCTGGATCTCTTTAATTCTGGATGTATTAAGTGGGTGGGGAAGAAAGACATGAATTAAGTTATTACAAAATATTAAAAGCCAAAGAATTTACTGAGAACTGAAGGTTAAGGTTATGAAAAGTCTAGACAGTCTGAAGTCCCTCAAAGTTTAGGCCTTTATTTAACCCTAATCTAGCCAGTTCTGGCCTTTAGTGAGCACCCACTGCCAGCACACAGAAGCCAGTCTATGCTCTCAGATCTCTCCAGATGGTACATCCACATTTCAAATGCAATACAAGTTCAAGAACCCAGCAATGTCTGTGAAGGTTTGGCTAAGGGACAGGTTTTCTTTCTTTCTTTCTTTTTTTAACATCAACATTTTTTTTCATAGAAATTTTCAGAGGAACAGAAATATTGACTATATAGTATTAGCCAAGGACGATAGAATTATGGTCAAAATCCACACAGAGACCGGAGGAAGCTTTGCCACTTCTTAAGCATGACCTGGGGAAAGCTTTGCTATTCTCATGCATCTGGGACAATGGGGACCTTGATGTGGTCATGTTCATGTCAATAACACACATTCCTTTTGAACTTCATCTTCTCCCTGGATAGTAGCCCTGGCCGAGACCCTATGTTTGGGAGAGCCCACAGGCCCTAGTACACCTACTGCTCTCATCTTGCTAAATGGACACAGTACCAAAGGTCCTTCTAAGTTCAGAGAACTTTCTTTGTATAGTAGATGTGGTTGATGCAAAAACAGCAGCAGCAGCAGCAGCAGCAGCAGCAACAACAACAGCAACAACAAACCACAAAAAACCCCCAAACCAACCATCCAACCAAGCAACCAACCAAAACCCCTCACAATCGGTCAAAGTGCAGAGAGTAAGTGTCAATAGAGGAATCAGTCACAGATGGGACATTGGAGGAGAGGTGCGAGAGTCAGGGTGTGGGGAGCCAGAGTAAAACAGTATCTTATGACATGGCGGCACCTCTGCATTCACGAATTCTCAACGGCAGTGGTTGTCTGCAGAAGACGGGCACAGCATCAATCCAATGGACATTCCGTCATGCAGGGAAAGTAGTTCTTGAGCACCCACTCTTAGCTGGGGAGCTATGGACAGTTTTTGGCTTCTGGCAGAAGGAGAGTCAGTTTCATTAAGGGCGTGGCTCCGCGGGCTGGAGAGATGGCTCAGAGGTTAGGGGCACTGACTGTTCTTCCAGAGGTCCTGAGTTCAATTCCCAGCAACCATATGGTGGCTCACAACCATCTATAAAGTGATCTGATATCCTCTTCTGGCCTGAAAGTGTACATGCAGGCCGAACATTGTATAAATAATGAATAAGTAAATTAAAAAAAAAAAAAAAAAAAAGGCGTGGCTCCTCATAGGTGGACCGTACTCCAGCGATGGGCACACACCTATATGGGCAACACAGCTTGGAGTCAGTATGTGGTTGAGAAAAATAAAAGAGGATGCAGAGTTGTGGTGCTGATTATGACCAAATACACTGTGTGGCGTTACCAAGGAATCAATAAAAATATTTTTTAAGAGTCCATTGAGAGCTGAGTGTGGTGGCGCACACCTGTAATCCCAGCACTCGGGGAGGCAGAGGCAGGCAGATCTCTGTGAGTTCAAGACCAGCCTGGTTTACAAAGTGAGTCCAGGAAGCCAGGGCCACACAGAGAAACCTTGTCTTGAAAACCCCAAAATAAATAAATACATGAATAAATAAATAAATGTCCATTGAGTGTTAATGTGTATAATAAGCATAAATATGACAAACTGAGGGAATTGGGAAGAGTGTATTTTAGATTAAACAAAGAAAGATACATTTGATCCTGGGAGTGTCTCAGGACAACGCGGGCAGCTTGGCTGCCATCGTACTTCCCTTCCTTCAAGGCGTCCGAACCAAAGCTGGGAGATTTGTCCACCAAGCAGCTTCAAGGGGTCAAACTGCGACGGGTGTTTAACGTCATTCGCTAAGGAGTTCTGAATCCCTGAGTCCTTGAACTTGAGTATAAAATTATGTGCATATTCTGAGGAGCTTTGTCCTCTTTTTGGGGGGTAGGGTAGGGATTCAGGACAGGATTTCTCTATGTTGCTTTGACTGTACTGGACTCACTTTGTAAGACCGGGCTGGAGTGTCCCAGGCCTGGTAGCTCATGAACTTAGAAGACTGAGCTTGAGGTCAGCATGGGCTAGGGAGAAGCCAAGAAAACAACTCATCCAAAACAAAGAAATAGAGACAATTATTAAAAAAAAGAAAAAAGAAAAAAGAAAAAAGAAAAAACCAAAGAGCCAATAATAGCCAATCACGCTCCATTAACATACCCAGAGAACTCAGAACATGTTGTATGAATCAATGAGTTGGAGATGACATTGAAAGAAGAGCCAAAGGACAAAAGGATCTTGGAAGTTAAAATGATGATAACAGACATGAAAGTTTGCTCAAAAAGTCAAAATTTCAGAACTCCGAGACATTGAAAGAGTAAATGATGACATGAAGACCAGGGGAGGTGATAACAAGTAAGGGTTAGCCCAGAAACTGAACATCAGAGAGTGAGTGAGGCTCGGATAAAGTAAAGAGGGACCCAACGGAGCCATCTTTAGTCATACCTTATTCATACTTACATCTCACTTTCTGCCTTTTAATAGATAGTATAAAAATATGACTAAGTTTTGTATGTTGATTTTGCATACAGCTCGCTTGGGTTCTGCCCCTCGAGGACTCCATAGGATTATCTATGCACAAAACCATGTTGCCTGTCAACAGTGACTTCTAAGTGTGTTGCAACGGACTTTATTTTCTTGCTTATTGTATCAGCAGGGACCTCCAGGACAATACTGAATAAACAACAAGTTGTCAGGTTTTCTGTAATATAAATCTGCCAGCATGTTGAGGGTATTTCTTTTGAGTCTTAGTTTTATGAGTCTTAAAAATAATGAATGATAAGGACCCTTTATACATACCCTGAAGACAGGCACAAGTGCTTATTAGACTGGCAATATGAAGATTTATATTGATTTGAATACTCTTGGTCAACCTTTAAAAAGCTGGGAGTGTTATACAATCTAAATTGAAATTTATAACAGTAAAAACAGTGCAGTTTTGGACTCAAGGCAGACAAGTAAATCAGTGGAATTAAACGAAGAATTCAAAACAATGCCACATGGCTTTGGAAAACGGATTGATGACAAATGCAAAAAAAGTTAGTGCAGAAAGAGTAATTGACTTGCTGCTGAAACAACTGAGTGTCTGTTCAGAACATAGCACGCCCTTGGAATGAAGCCCACTTGGCCATGTTGCATTATCCTTTTTAATAAATTGTTGGATTTATTTTTAAAAGTATGCTTAAGAGCTTCTGCGTCTGGGTTTATGAAGGACTTTTGTTTTTCCATAGGAATCTCAGAAATGACTTTTTTCTTTTTTATGTATTTCATTTATTTATTTGTGTATTATTTTATTTGCATGTGTGTGTTTGTGTGTGTGTGTGTTTGCGTGTGTGCATGCATATGGTAGGGCAAATTCATGGAGGTCAGAGGGCAACATATAGGACCTGATTCTCTTTGTCCACTTTGTGAGTTCTGGGCATCAAACCCAGGTACTTAGGCTCGGCAGTGGGTGCTTTAACTTGTGGCATCTTATTACCAGCCCCTTGGAATCTACTTTCTTACAATCAAAAACAATTCTGGGATTTTTAATAGAGATATTAGTGAAACTATAGATGAGTTTGGGGAGAAATGGCATCCTATATGGTTTATTGTTTTTGTCAAGTTTTGGTTTCAGATAGTATTGGCCTCAAAAAACTAGTAGGAACTAGTCCTTCTTACTGTAATTTATGGTAGAATTTCTGAGTTCTTCTGTATTGTTTTGTGGTATCATCAGTGAAACCAACCATCATCTATGGCTGGAGTTTAATTCATGGCAAAGTGCCATCTTACAAATTCTGTTTCTTTACTATAATTAGAACTATAAAAGATTTTTTTTCTTGTGTGATCTTGGACCGTTTTTTAATCCATCACAAACTTCATGCATTTCACATGGATTTTCTATTTATACAGCATGGTGTCAGTAGACATGTGCTGGTAGCACCTCTCCCAAGTCTTACTCTCATCCTTTGCATCTTGTTTTTCCTCATCATCCTGGTTAACAGTCATTTCATCAGTCTTCTCATTTGGTTTCTGTCTCTCCCTCCCCCAGCAGTATTGGGAGGGGGCCAGTTTCCTCACAGCGTGAGTCACACACTCTACCACAGAGACAGCTCTAGCTTTCATCCCATGGATTTCTACTCAGGCCTTAATTTTCCACCCGTTTTGTTTGCATTGGGTTTTATTGCTATTCTTCCCCCTGTTTTTATTTCCTTAAGATGAACGCTGAAGTCCTTGACAGCCCTTTTAATGGTGGCATTTCCTATTCCAGGTGTGCAGTCTCTACTATTATAACTTTTCCTGTAAATTCTCCTTTAGACGCTTCTTGCAGAGCTTGGCTCTGTTTGTTTTTTTGTGGTGCTGGAGATCGAATCCCAGACTCTGCACACGGCAGATAAACGCTCTCCCTCTGGGTGATCTCCTCAGCCCTGGACATTGTGTTCCCAGTCTCATCCAAGACAAATTCCATTTCTTTCACCCTTGGGTTGCTTCTGTTCTCATGAATTATTTAGAAGTATATTATTTTGTCCCCAGCATTTAGAGATGTTCCCAGATAGTGTTCTTCTTTGGATTTCTAAGTCATAGCCATGATGGTCAGAGGGCAGACATTATGGACCTTGGTACCATGGGCCGTGCGCACTTAGAAAGCGTGTGTGTTCTCCTGCTCCTGTAATGATGCCGGAATCTCAGTAATACCGAGTTGTCTGGCAGGGGTGTTCAAGCGCCTCTCACCCTTACTGGATGCATGGACACTCATTTTTCCTACTGTTCCAAGAGGGATGTGGCGATCCGTGAGTAGACCTGGGTTTGTCCTGTTTCTTGAAGTTCAATCACCTTTTGCATCATGAGTCTTTAAGCTCTGTTACTAGAATCACACGCATTTCAGATTGCAGCTTCCTCTGGCTAAGCTGACCTTCAGCTACTACCGGTGACCTCTGTCTCCCTAGCAGTCTTACTGGCTCTGGACCCATTGATGGATAGCAGAAAACGGAGACCCCGGGCTGCAGTTTAGGGAAACTGGATCCTGTCAGCCATCTGGATGAGGCTGGAGGCAGATTCCTGGGCAGGGTTTTCAGATGAGAACCCAAACAGCCGAGTTTAAGCCTGATTTTATCTTCTGAACCCCAGGGAGGAGAAGCCTGACTCACTGTACCCCAGTGTCTAGCCTTACAGAGCCTGTGGACATTGAGAACAGACTGCATCACACTCTGTGTTATTCTGTAATGTGTAGAGCAGTGGTCTCGCTTTTGCTTTTGTGTTTTTCCTTTCAGACCGTGCCTTGCCTTGGGAGACTGTTTACAAGCAGTTTTTAACTCCATTTTGAGGATAGGGGCTGACTCTGCACCTCGGTGGACATTGCACGTCAGCACTACTCACATGGCGCAGATTGAAAAATGACTGATTCCTGAGAATAGAAATGGTGCTATATTAGAAATTTACCAGAGTAAATCGAGATTGTAGGGCCACATGGGTTTTTTGAAGTCACACCAGGAAAATTAGGTTTGAGAACTTATCAGATGCACCAGGCTAAAAAAAGAATACAGCTCCTTCACCATGATGTCATTAAGAGATGAGCATCCAGCACTGTGATGGCCACAGCCTCCACAGAGCTGCCATCAGACATGCATGCGTGTGTGTGTGTGTGTGTGTGTGTGTGTGTGTGTGTGTGTGTGTGCACATTAAAGGACTGACATGACTGGCTCAGGAGCCACAGCTACCCTTGTTCCCTGCTGCTGATGTGGCCTAGTTGAACTGTTATCTGCTTATCCTTCTGTTGTCCGTCTGTCCATCTGTCCATCCGGTCCTTCTGAGCCTGGTCCTGCCTTTTGCTTTATTTCATTTCTGCAACTCAGTTCTGAGCCCACAGCCTGGACTCTGTAGCCAGCACTGAGCCTGTGAAACGCTGTCTCCTGGGCGTGTGGCAGCCAGTGCAATCACAGTCTCAGAGCAGCTGTCACTGCCAGCATTGGGCCTATCTCTGTATCTCTATAGACTGGGCCATCCAACAGTCAGTCACGGCCTGGGGAGGAGCTAACGAGGCCCTATTCTTTCCTGATGAACTACTGGTTACTAGTGGATTTTGGTAGGGGGTAAGCGTTGTCTTTAGTTGTGTGTCCGACAACGAGCCCACCAGACTCCAACGGATTGTTCTAACCCATGGTCACACAGATGATCTTGATTAAACTTAGTGGGTCACAAAATAACAGCAACAATGACAATGACAACAAGAATAAGAAGTCATGTTGTGAGAAGAGGATTTGTACAGCGGAGAGTAATAGAGGTGGGAGAGAGAGATTAGAGTGACATTGTAACAACCAGAATGTACTTTATCCATGTATAAAACTGTCAAAGAAAAAACTGCGTGAAAGCTTAAAAAGAAAAGATACCATCAATAAGAGAAAAGATAAATCACAGATTGCAAGAAAATATCCACAATACATATTTCTAATTAAGTATCAGAAAATAACTCTATTTACAAAAAGATACATAACAAACAAAAATGATAAAACATGGGTGACAAACCTATTAAAACATGTTCAGTGTTATTAGCCACCAAATAAATGTGTCTTTTAAAGGGGTTTTCAGTTCTCTATTTAAATATTCATCATTATCCTTTTTTTTTCAAACATAGAAGAATGTCTGTCTAATAATGACACAGAAGTTCTCCTGTCATCTATTGTGCCTGCTAGTTTTTATTCATGTGATTTTATTTCTTTGAATGCCTGGTTAATTTCAATTATGTACCATGTAATACACGCTAAAATTGCTTGTGGCAACAACTTGAGGCCCGAGACTGTGTTATCTTCCCCCACAGAAGACGCATCTTAGATTCCATTGGGGACCTGGAAGCACTGACTATCTTATTAGGACCTTCCTCTGGTTTCCAAGGCCCAGATGACCCCAAGCTGGGGCCGTGTTGGGGGTGTGACTGGTTATTGTTTGATCTTTTGGGGGTGACTTGCTGACTCTGTGACTCAGAAGACCTCAGGATCTCTGGGTGTCCCTCCCTCTAGTCTCCAGAAGCTGTCAAAAGTGTCCCTCGCCATCTTCTTATCCTTTCAGCCACCTCTTTCCAAAACTAACTTTGCTCACATCCTTCCCAGGGAAAGAGGGAAATATAATAACGAGACTGCACTTTCTACATGTATGAAGCTGCCGAAGATCAAACACTCCCTCAGATTTGAGAAAGAACTCTGAATCAGTTAGGAGGATAAACGGTATTCTAGCAGTCCACATTTTATTTGACCCTCTCAACTCTGTCAGTATTTGCTGAGGCTTTTTTTAGACGGGAGGACACTGGCGTGGCAGAGAAGGAACTAGTAAACAGCGCCCCTGAGGTTCCTTTAGCAAAAGGCGTTTAGAGGACGTGAGCTCAAGAAGGTCTCTGACGGGCAACAGGCCCTGTCCTTGGTGACTTGTGCAAAACTCTGCAGTTTGCTTTCTTGGCTGGTCATGGGGCAGGCAATGAGTGTGGCTGTCTCCCCATGTGTCCTTAAGTTTTACTTCTACACTTGTTTCCAAGAGGTACCTAAGAATGCCTTGCCGCTCTTGAGCCTTTGTGAGGAGAGCCCCATCTTCCTACTTTCTTAACATGAAACTTGAAGACATTTCAGTAGGAAAAGTCAAAGAATACTTCCATGACCAATAGATCAACCAAAATACCTATCAGAGGCATGAGCAATTCTGACATGCACCAATAGGCTGGGGGTTGGAAGGGAATGGATGGGTAGAGGTGGGTAGAACGGGTCCTGACTCACCCTCTACAGGCTCAAGGTCAGACCAGCTGTGTCCCTGTTCTGGACATGATGCCCACATTCGCCTCTTCTTTGCCATCATATACTCCACGTTCTAAGAAACCAATGACACAGTCTCCCTTCATGACAGAGATGCACTGCCCAAGACGTGGGGCACAGGGCAGCCTCATGGAGGCTTTCTTTGTCTTAAGGCCCTGGACTCCTGGGCCAGGATTCTGACCAGTTGAGTTGCTAGAAAATGTCCTACACCCCCCACCCCCAATTCACAGGGGGAAGGAAAACAAGACGGTGTGGGCTTGACATTGTTTGTTTTACTATCATTTGAAAAAATAAACACATTTTGCCATCTGGAGTCAGCAGTCATGTTATGCTCTCACAACTTTTAACTGACGTGGGACAAAGAAGGGGAATGTGAGGTAAATAAATACAAATCCAGCCACGCTTCAGGATGCTCTTTCTCAGTTTCCAAGGTCCTTAGAGCCTCTGCAGACTCCTGCCTCCCTCGGCACATCTACTCTGTGAGAGGAGCCAAGTAGCCGTTGGAATTACCTTTGTAAGGAAATTCAGAGAGAATGACATCAACAGAAGAGCCATATTAAATAATGGGAAACAGCTGGCCTGTTACCCTCCAGAGCACCTCCTGTAAGGTCTGCAATCCTTTGCAGGCACGAAAATAATCTAGGGCAATTTAAAAAAACGTACCCCCCCTTTCATACAGATCCTGTGCTTCTTTTGTAGAAGGCCTGATTCAGTGGGTGTTGCCTGAAGCCCCGTGGTCTTCATTTTCAACATGTAAAACAATTAACTAACCATGGGCTCTACCTTGGAGAATTCCCATTGTCGAGACGTGGGACTCCTCCCATGATCTAGAATGTTCATTTAAATGGTCTGGGGTGCTCTCACTAATCCTATTTCAAATGAGATGACATTTCTTTAAGCCCTGAATTATGATTGGTCTTCCTTAGCTTTTATTTTATACATGTATGTGATACATGGCTGCTTTCAGCAGAGTTGAATTATTGTGTATATATATATATATATTTACAAAGTTTCATTAGAAATAGATTTGGTTACAAAGCTCAAAAAGCAATCATCCCTATGACTATTCCGAACCTCAAATTCTCCTTGGTACTTCGGCTGAAGCGTTCATTTAATGACCTCATCAGGATTTTGTCTGTGTATCTGCGATTAGATTACAGACTGCCTGCAGGGGGTGGTGGGAAGTTAGCTTCTAATTTTTGTATCATATACACAAAATCCTAGGCAGTGGATGGCTAGAACATGACCCCTAGCTTCTGTATATGTAGACTTCCTTCCCAACCACTCAACTTCATAAAAGGCAGTGGATCCAATTCGTAGCATTTTGATAACTTTTCAGAACACATTAGGTTCAAAATGAAAATGGGTCTTGGAATGGCGGTCGCGGAAATTTATCTGGATGATATGAATGTTTTCATTTTAGGGAAAAAAACCCCAATATATTATATCACAGTTTTCATTATAGCCTTTACTTTCTTCATGTTTACTGGTGCCACAGAAATACTGCACAGCAGAAACACACCATGCACCTTAGGTAGAAATGGGATGTGAGGAAGCTGAATAGTCTGTGACTAACATTGTATTTGGCTCCACATTTAGGATCTTAGGGGAACTATGTTTTCCATTTTGATATTTTAGGTCTCAATGATGTATATTTTGGCTCTGACATGTCTAAGTGTCCATAGTTTTATTGCATGTTAATTTCTAGTATATCAATACACATGTGATGGCCTTTTTTTTTCATCCCCTCAGGTCTTCAGAGACTCACCTGTGTTGGCTTCATTCCCTCTGCCCCAGAGCATCATGGGATCTTGTTTATGCCCATACCCATGCTTCCGGGAAGTGCCATCTGAACAGTGCTAGTAGAGCAAGCTTTTGACCATTGGAGTGTGAGGCTGAAGAGCAATTCCCTCCCCAACTTTTATTTGAACAATTGGTTCAGGGGGATACACTGCCCATGACCACTCAGAGGGCATCAGAGGGAGGACCAGGCCGTCAGGCGCTTCTCTTGCAGTTCCTGCCTGCTCACTCCCTCTCCTTGTTTTCTTCCCATCATCCCATTCTCCCATCCTCACTGTCGTCACCCACCACTCTTGATTCATAGGATCACACCAAGCAAAAACTCATACATGAGACATGAGGTCTTCCCTTTCTGAAGAATCTACGCAAACGAATTATGAAAGTCAAGGGGAACTGATGGTGAGAAAATCTAAGCGGTGAGCAACCTGAGGTAGGGTGGACAATCTTTAAAACAGCTGATATTCCGGTTGAGCAAACATAAAATACACAATACACTTGTATTAATCACTTGATTATCTTTTAAAGGTCTTTTGGTACTAGGGAGATGGGTCTGTTTGTGAAGTGCCTTCTCTACCTGCACGGAGATCTGAGTTTAAGTCCCTAAGCACTATGTAAAAGCCTGACCTGAACACTTGACTCTCAAACCCTAGCACTGGGAGTGGGTGTGGGGATGGGGCATGAAGATAAGCAGGTCTCTGCTTCTTTCTAGCCAGCCAGTCTTGTCAACTGAACTTAGGGTTCACTTGGGGAGCTTTGTCTCAAAAGATAAAGTGAAGAATGATATTGGGAGCCAAATGACTTCAAGCCCTGGCTTCCATATGCATATTCATATCTGCATGCACTTACATGCATGTGTACACGCATGTGCGCGTGTGCACACACACATACACCACCCACAAGGTCTTTTTGCTGTTTGGATCTAGTCCTAGGTAAGACTTTGTACTGAACTCGGTATGTGTTAGGCTTAAGCCAATCAACGTCTTTCTCTTTGAAATGTCACTTACTTGTTCAGTAAACAAGGTAAGCCATTTGCCCTCTTTGAAATAAGATGGGGCCACAGAAGAAAAGTCCTCTGTGTATTGCCTAAGGATATTTTTTCTTCCATGACAAAGATTCTGTGCATCTTTCTTTAGAGCATTGGGTGGTCCTATAGAGTAGGCCAGATAGGGGTTATGCATTTTCACATTATAGGGAAGCAACAGGAATTTTAATCTAACCTTAAGATATCTCCCCCCTCAATATATATTTATATATATTCACATGTTTTAATTTTAGTTAATTACTATAATATGATATATAATGGTTTTTACTGATGTCACCAGAATCCTTGACTCATAATGAATGATCCTACTGGTCATTAACAATTTTCTTATTTCTCAGGTAAGCCAGTGCTGTCTTTGAGATGTCAAGTGATGGCCTATCAGCTATCACCTAGCAGGGCACTGGCCTAGACCTCTAGACTCCAACTTACTTATGCACAAAAGAGTGCCTGTAGTACTCACCTACTGTGGCAGACGTGCTGATCCATGCTGACACAGTCTGGCTGTCGGCTTAAGACCTTCTTCATGTAATAAAACTCTAAAGCTAACTATGGGTCCAGTTCACAAATATACAGGGGGAACAGTAAATGCATCTGAAAGGTTGTGGAATTCACTCTGGGTAATACTTTTTTTTTAACTTTAAAATATAGGCTATAAACTCAATTATTCAACTTCCATGATTTCCAATTAATATTTCTAAAGATAATCCAATCAAATGAGACAAATAAAGAGTTATCAACTACCAGGAAACACATAAATAGTGATACCAGTGGACCAACCAGGACCTAGAGGAGTTCTCCGTTTTGGCAGACATAAATGATGCATTAAGCGCTGCACTTCTAGCTATTTTACTTGCAGTAAAATTAACAGCCTAAGTGACTCCTAGTCTGGATAATGCTCCAGGGTCATTGGTACTTGCATTACCCATCCTTGGCATTCTGTCTTGGAAGGTCTGTGTTCCAACTCAGCCTTTCATGAGGCATGGTTCTCTCAGAAGTCAGGAGTTCTAGTGCTATAGATGGAATGCTTGTGTTCCCTGAGAGCCTACCCCTCCCATCCCCCCAGTGTGACATTTGGATTGGGGGCATTTGGGAGAAGGTCTTAGGACATGAATGGCCCCCAAAGAGTGCCTTGTCCTAGAGAGGAGTGTAGGCGTCGACCTCTCCCAAACCTACTTTATTTGGGGTTCTTTAATGCTTATACCTCCCTTCCAACCCACCTACCCTAGATAGGAGAGAAAAGAGGTTAATGGGAACAGGAGAAGTAGACCTTTCTCAGACTCAGTTCCTGGGAGCGGTTGCCCTGGCGTAGTCAGCAGGATTTCAGCAGACCAGCAATTCAACCAAAGTTGCTGCTGGAACCTGGAACAGCAGCGAGAACCTGGAGCCCCAAAGTGTTCTCTGGAGCGGTTCTCTCTAGGAGTGTCTCGAAGTGGCGATGAACAGCCAAACAATACCAAGACCCCAAAATCCTTAGCCTCCTGTTGTGGGCTCATATATATCTCCTCTCAGAGTCTGCACTTCTGTGTCTTAGCTAGCAAAAACCAAGCCCCTGTACGAGGTAGTTCATCTTCTAGTGGATAAACATCACCTGATCTCTCACAAGTCTGTTCCCCATCCCCCACTTGGGAACAAAACAAAAACATGTGCACATCCACCACAAAGGAGAGTGCCTGTGTGATACCACCAGCAGGGACAAGTGTGCAAGACCTTTGGTTTAGATGCTCCAGCCTCCAGAGCTGTGGGACCTATAGTGATGCTGTCTCTAGGCAGCAGCTTTACTTATTTTGCTGGCTCAACTGACAGGCTCTGTAACCTCCGGTTCCAATTGTAACCCTGCTGCTGCTTAAGTAAGGAAGAGAGCAAACATTCAAAATGTTGTCAAACCCAATTTCAGCCCTACCCTGTGGAGTCCTGGTGCATAGGGAGTTCTTGCTGTGATGAACCCCTCCTTAGCATCCTCCAGAAAAGCCAAGGGGCTCTGTTCATCAGTTAAGCTGTCACAGTGGAGAAAGGTGACAGGAACAGTAGGGAAAAGATTTAATAGCAACAGTATTTGAAAGCCCAGTCTTTGTTTTGTTTTGGAATGGGGTTCTTACTGTGTCACCCACACTGGCCAGTGACTCCTGGGCTCCGGTGACCTTTCTATGTCCCCTTCTTGGGAGCTGGAGCAGCTGTTGGCATGTGTCACTACACCTAAATTAAAAGATTTATTAAGTTAAAGATAAATAAACAATCAAAAAGTAATCAGATGTGGTGGGGAGCATCTGTAATGCCAGGATCCAGGATATGGAGGCTGCCATGAGTCCCAGGGGGAACCTGGGCTACACTGTAAGTTTCTGGCGATCCTAGGTTATAGTGTAAGACTATGTCTACAAACAAACAAACAAACAAACAAACAAACAAGAACCATTCTGCTAAAGACTGAACAGCACTTCATTCTGACATTTCTGAGAGGGAAGAAATGAATCACCAATAGACATTAAGCTCTGGAAACTATTAACCCCCCCCCCCAAAAGATGATAAAAATTAAAGGGCGTTTTTTTTTTAACCTAAGAGTTCATATGGTTAAGATCTATTTAAAGTGATCGTGGCAGCACCTTGATTTTCCTTTGAAAATATTTTTTAAAATCCACATTGTCCATAATCGCCCAAACCAGACAGGCTATTGGTTTATTTAGCTTGATTCACTGATTCAGATGAATTGTTTCGCAAGGACGCAGCCGAAGGAAATGGGTGTCTCGACAGCAACGCAGCTGATACTGAAGACAATCACTGAGGCAGCTGGAGCCAGTTGGAGCCAGCGCTGTATCTGAGGACGATTTGCTTGAAGCAAATCAGAGGATCCAATTGTATAAGAAACAAGAGAAATGGGCAAAGAGGAGGGGACAAACAATGGTGATGAGTCGGGAGGACGGGGTGTCGTGAAGCCTGGCCATTTATCACATGAAATATTGGGCTGAGTTGAAGTTGAATCATATTGGACACCACAGAGGCCCCATCCTCACTCCCTGAACCTTGGGGTAATCTTTAGACATTACCATTAATTATTTAGACTCAGAAGGCTGCAAGAACCATCTTGATTCATTGGCAAAGTGACAAGCATATGGTGAGTTTTGCAAACCCCTAGTTTTCTGTTGAGAGGAGGCTAACATTAATTTCTTACAAACCCTGCAGGGAATTTCCAAGCCAGCCATTGTTAACATAGTTCAACATCAAAGTTGGGAAGCTTGGAGTCGTTTTGGAAAAAGGAGTTAGGTACCAATGAGTAACTTTAAGGGAAGTTCTGAGGCTGGCCACATTTCTTGCAAAGAGCTACAGAGTATCAGCCGGCCTGGCAACTTGATTGATTGACCGACTGTCAAGGTGGCAGGGCTATTCAGTGGGTCCCACAGAGTGGCGCTTAGAATCTGGTGTTCACCACAGTGCTTGGCTCTCACCTTGGTTCAGACAAGAGTCCCGCTTCAGATTCCCTGAGCATGCGCCTTGATCCTGCTCAGCTCCGAGATGCCTGAGGAGTGTAAACAGCTCACTCGCTTCTGATGCACGGGTGTTGGAGAGCCACTCCTTATGGAGGTAGAGAGGACTGAGTGAGGACAGGGACGATGAAATGGAACAAGTACTACACAAGGAGCCCCTGACCACCTCGGGCTAGGCATCTACTATTGTCTCAACTCTTCCTCACAATGCTTTAACCTTCAGCTCCTTAGTCAAAACCCCTGGTTAAATTTAGTTACCCACTAGACAATAATTCATGCCTTGCTCTCTTCCACTCTTCGTCAGCCCTAAGACCTCCTCAGAGCTCCATCAGCAAGGCACGATCATGTTGGAATTTTGTTTATTATAAAAGTTTATCGAAGGGCAGTTTATACAGCTTAGTCTCTTGTGGTAATTACAGAATACATAAACAGAAAATTCTTGAGACAAAGAAGAAAATAAAAATAAAAAAGGATGTTGAGAACGGCCACAAAGAGCAAATGATGATTCTAACCATGAAGCAGAGTGAGAAGGAGGGGGAAGCGGGTCCTCAGCTGGCTGAGAAGCAGGGAGGCGAGTGTGAGCAGACGTGGAGGAACAGGAAGTGTAGATAAGTACTTTCCAATGGGATGGTCAATCCAGGAATGTTTGCAGGCCACTAGACCTCTACTACCCGGGAACTCAAACTCTCCTTTGAGATGTTGCATAGGAGGTTTCAACGTGCTGCTGGCGAAACCCATCCATAAGTTTATACCCAAAAAAGAAGCACTGGTCATATCTTAAGAGAATTGGTCACGTTTTAAGAGACCCGCCTTGTTTAAAATACGTTTATATGACCGAAATCATTTGGGCTACAGGTAAACCTTTTTTTTTTTTCTGTACTCAGGAAGAGTAGAACACTAAAAATCAAACACCTCCTCTCACAGGAAAAGTGTATCTACACCGTGGCTATGGAAATCATCCTTCCTTTCCCAAGTGCTACAATCCCAGTGTTGTTTCTATTGTCCTCAGGTGTTATTGTTCCAGTATGAAAGCACTTGTTGGGTGCTCCCAAGTGTGAACCCATATTTTGCACCCTTTCACATTGTGTGTGTGTGTGTGTGTGTGTGTCATACCTTTGTACCAGAACATTCTAGAAAATGCTAGTGACTTCCGAGAGCAGGATGTCCACCTAAGGCAAAGCTCCAGTTTCTGTTTCTCAGCCACGCATTATCTGTCCTGTTGAATGGGGCATAGGGCCATGGCCACAATGTTGACTTGGTTTCCCAGGAACAAACTCATTTACTTCTCCTCTGGGGATGCCTCCTTCCGGCGCGTACTGAACAACTGAGGCATCACAAGACCTTGAGATGCAAAATTATGGGGGCTAGCAGGGAGGCTGCAAAGAACCTGCCACCATCCCTTAGAGCCTGCCTCCTCTGCTTGTCCAGTGCAGGCTGTTTTACCCAGCAGCCCATTTGTCTCTGGAGAAATCTGTTCTCCCTTTGGGACTACGCTCAGTTGTCATATCACTATACTCCTGAGATGCGTTCCTTCGCCGCGCGTCCTTCTCCAGAGTGCAGTCTTAGGAAGCAAAGCAGCGCTTTCTCTAATTTTACCACCATCTACCAAGGTACTTGGTCCATTGCAGATCTTCTGGAAATGCTTGCTGAGTTAATTGAAAGCTGGGATTTGGAAATAAAAATAGACTCCAGGGTCACTAATATAATAGGATGCTGCAAGAGTGCCTGGTGCTTAAATGGGTGAAAAGATAAAAGAAAAGGAACAACTAGTTAAGAATAGAGTCACTGCAAACCCTGAATGGCATGTGAGTGCGTAAGTATATGCGCTCGTGTTCCTGTGCGTGCGTGCGTGCGTGCATGCGTGTAGCTGGGCTAGCATGGGATACCAGGACCGGTTAGAGTGCTAGAAGAACTGGGAGGCCAATGTTTTAGAGTTGGGAAGAGGAGTTTTAAGAATGGAAAATTAATCTACACACCAGATCCAGGCTCTGCACGCATGCGCTCCCACTGACCTCCACAACACAACAACTCAGCTGCCCGCCGCTCTCCTTTCCTCTGCTCCCTGGATTGCTTCCACTTCGGGAAGCATGCTTAGCGATCCCCCCCCCCCCCACCCACATACCAAGTACCCGCCATCTCTCTGCTCCAGATATGTCTCTGCTCCTTAGTGCTACATCTTCTGAGTTCTTCCCCCCAAAATAATCGCTCCCTATCATTCTTCTCAGTGAGGACTCCTGCCTTACTCTCTCTTCCAGCCCCTTGCTTATTTCCATCACAGAACTGGCCAGGTTTTAATTCTGTTCGTGCTTCCAATCTCTGCCCTTCCTGTGTGAACTCAACAAAGAAGTGAGACCCACTAAGAGAAAAAGCCTAGGAATAAAGGGCACATGGAATCTGCTTCCTGGCTACACTGTGCCCTTCTGAGCCACTCTCTCCTGCTTCCCTGCCAGGTGGCACCCTTTGTCACTCCGTGTCACCGACTTCTCAGTGCCACCCCTCACTAACTGCTCTGCTAGAAGAGGGTTGCTCCAAATCTACTCTCTCGGTTTGAGACAAAGGCTCTTCTTGCCCACAGATCTTGCTGTCTGTGCCCCTCCCCCTTAAGAAAGGCAAGTGCAAGGCACAGATTCCAGGAAGGCTTCAGCCCCAGGGAGATTCTTGTGTGGAGGGTGCCTGACTGGATGGGTTCAGGGCTGCTCTGAGCTCTGGAAATAGGAGTCCTTGGCTGAGTTGCCTCTCTTCAGCTGCTCTGTGGGGCGCATGTAAAATCTCTGCAAACAGCCCCAGCGTGCTTATAAAACCTCAGGTCACTGACAATTGCAGTGCTCATTTGCTGTGGCCAATTTAGCGCTAATAAGCTGAAACTGGGCTTTGGGGCTTTGTTTCCATGGCACGCAAACTCCCTCTAGAAACACAGTTCCCGAGCAGAGATTGCAACCTAATAGACTTTCCCTTCCTCCTTTGTGTACACTGACTTGTAGCTCATTTCGGAAACACTTTCCCCTTTGCTGAACTTAATGAACAGCTGTCATTTTTGTCAGTGAGCTCCACAGGGGGTCAGAGTGGAGGGTGGGGGAACACCATCCACCGTGCATAGATGGGTACACCATGCCCCCCACCCTCACCCGGACTCCGGCTTTCCCTCTGTCTGGGCAGTACACGGAGGAACTGCCTCGAGTGGGGAAATCTGCCCCTCCATACTCAGGCTCTTCTGTTTGCAAGCCACATCTATGACAGGAATACTGTGGCAGGCCCCTAGCCCAGGCAGGGCTCAGGGCTCTCCCCTCCGAGGAGGACTTCTACAGGCTTGGCCTCACTGGGGCTCACCCAGTGCTGTACAGATGGCAGCCACTCACCTCTGCCAGGAAGGAGCCCTCTTACATCCCTTCCAGTAAGGATATGACACTCCTCCGTTTGTGACTTGGTTCTCCATGACTTGGAGCTTCAAACTCAGTTCTCAGTGAAAGAACTGATTAAGACAGGCTCTCATAACTTTCTCCCATTTGGAACAAAGTGGAAAGGGCATTTTTTTTTTTTTTTTTTTTTTTTTTTTTTTTTGTCCTAAGCACAAACATCCCTGACTCCCTTCAGGCAGTTCTGTGGGTTCAGGAGCTTCTGGTGTCTCCATGGCGACCAGCTCCAAGTTCCTTGGTAAACACTGGCCCCAGATAAGAGGTACCTTGTGTTCCCTCCACTTTACTTGAGCCCCAAGGACAGAAAGGGAAGGAGAGACCCCCAAATTCAACACAAGCAACACTTGAGCAGAAGTCTGGCAGGCACATGGCTCCCCACTCCCAAGGGATGGTTAGGGAGTGCAGATGTCTACTTGTCCCCGACATGCCAAGAGGCCATTAGGAGCTTGCTTCTACCTTGGAAGGTCTGCCAGAAAAAAAAAATCTCTCTGATTCTGGGCAGAGACACTTTAGAGACACCTCTTGGGCCAAGTTTCTTTCATTACGTTTAACTGAAACTCAGGAGAGAGTGAAGCGTGATACAGCTGGAGGAGGGAGTGGGGGAGGGAGGAGGGAGCAGGGGAGAGAGGAGGGGCAGGGAAGGGAGGAGGGGCCGGGGGAGGGAGGAGGGGGCAGGGGAGGAGGAGGGGACAGGGAAAGGAGGAGGGGACAGGGGAGGGAGGAGGGGCTGGGGGAGGGAGGAGGGGGCAGGGGAGGGAGGAGGGGACAGGGAAGGGAGGAGGGGACAGGGGAGGGAGGAGGGGGCAGGGGAGGGAGGAGGGGGCAGGGGAGGGGAGCGTGTCATGGGAAAAAAATCAACCAAGAGCCCAACTCTACTGCCTGAGCTCCCCTCATATGTCATCACCACCCACAGCTTTACTCCACAGCTCAGAAAGGCAGCCACAGGCCCAGAGCTCCGGCCAGTCACCTGGTGTTGTTGGTATAGGGACAGTGGCTGGGTGCCACGGTGGCTCATAAACTCTGTGAGACAGAGGGTGAGAGACAGAAGACAGAGGGAAAGAGTAAAATGGCGGTAGGCTGGTTTCCAGGGTCACCTTTTGCTCATCTTTACTTTTGCTTTGCCTCGTGCCTAGAGTAGAATAGTGGCATAATGAGCATAGTACAAAACAAACAAACAAACAAACAAAACCACAACCAACAACAACAACAAAAAAAAACCCCAAAAAAACCAAAAAAGAAAAAAACCCCAAACAAACAAACAAACAAAACAAAAACAAAAACCCCTATAAGATACAAAGCAAGCTAGATCAAATGACCAGGTGCAGTGATTGGCAGTGGGCCAACTCTGGCAGGTGCTTTGCCTTCCTGGCTTGAGGCCCATGCCCTTGCCTCTCTTTTGTCCCTCACCACTGGTGGAGCCCAGTGCTTGCTGGAACACACGTTGCCTTCTTTCCCAATAAATAACAGCATGGACCATGTTTGTTGCTGACCCCAAAGGCTTGGTGGCCAGATCTCTCGAGCTGCGTGTCCTGTCCCTGACCCTATGGAGGTGTCTCTGGATCACTGGCCCTTCCCATAAGGAGGACACATCGTCACTCGGGGTTTGCAAAACACGAAGGTTCTGCACCGCTACTCTCCAGGCTATCCTGCCAATCAGTGTTGTCTTGTTTAAAAACCAAAACTAAAAGTATATCCCAAATAAGCACACACACACACACCCGCAACAAAAAACAAGTCTGGTTGAGCAAGAAGTTGGTTGGGAGGACGGTGTGTTGCTAGCTCCTTTGGCCGATGGTAGGAGTGTCACACAGCCAAAGTATTTCCACATTTGTGTTTCATCTTTTCCTCCATCCTGTCCCATTGGCTCCAGAAACATGGTGACAGCAATCCAGCCCTCAGGAGAATCTGGTGAAAACGGGCTGTGAGGAGGGTGCACTAACGTATCATAGAGAAGAAACTGACGCCCTCCTCAGATGTCGTCACAGGGGAGCCAGGGATTCAGAAGTTCTTAGAGACAAAGCGCAGCTTTCTTTAAAGCCACGTGGTTGGAGATAATTCACCTTAGGGACATCTATTTAAAAAGATGTGGCCTTTGGCAAAATGACAACAGCCCAAGGGACTGGAGGGTGTCTGTGAGGGCAGGAGTCCACACAGCTGAAGTAGAAGGGATCTGGGTTGTTGTTGTTGTTGTTGTTGTTGTTGTTTTGTTTTGTTTTGTTTTGTTTTTCCTGAGCAACCCTTGCCAGGTGAACACAGAAAGGATACAAGAGTCGAGAGAGAAAAAAAGAAAAATTGGGCTGGAGAGATGGCTCAGTGGTTAAGAGCACTGCCTGCTCTTCCAAAGGACCTGGATTCAATTCCCAGCACCCACATGGCAGCTCACAACTGCCTGTAACCCCAAGATCTGACACCCTCACACCAATGCACATAAGTTAAAATTAAATAAAATATTTTAAAAAAGAAAAGAAAAGAAAAATTAAAGGACAGTCTTTCTAAGCATTGGGATTGTTTAATTACCCAACTCAGCTTTATTGAGTTAACACAGCCTACTCAAAGATGAGTCAAATATTCCATATATATATATATCTATAATGTATATAATCCATAACTATATGGTTTTTTTTTTCTCAAGTTCAAATCTAAACCTTCCAACAGCTGGATTTAAATCAACACCTGTCTAACTGCTAACGGAAGAAGCGCCTTCGCTTCTCAAGCAGCTTTGCTGGGGAAGTGACAATCCCACCACGTCATCTTGCCTCTGCCTACGTGCCTCACCAGCAACACACCTGATCCCTTTGAATGTGACATTTAGATCAGGCTTTAAAAGCCGTGGCTTGGGCCCCCGCTGCCCCCCTACCCCCACCCCACTCCCGCATCATGAGCTTTGCCTCTTTAGTTTTCCTGAGCGACCTTAGGTACAGTTACTCTAGAACCACGTGACCTCCGTGGCCACAGCGTAGGTTTTACTGACTGCTCTGTTTATTCTGCTCAGCTCAGCCGTGGACAGTACATCTCCCCATTACTCTCAGCCTCACACAGAGTGGGTGGGCTGTCCCCGGCGTAGAAGGGTGTGATGCTTGCATGCCTCTAAGCCCACTGGTAGTACTTGCTTCCTATACTGCAACCACTACCCCAGTACGCTGAGGGGCCTGCATCCAGAACACTCTACATGTCCTTTATTTTCGGCTCTTGGTGAGGCACCCTTCTTGGATCCGTGGGGTGCCGGCCCAGATATCTCCTTTCTTGCCCTGAACCTCACTGAAAAGTAGCCACATTGTTGCCTGGTCCTTATTAGCGCACCAAACAGCATCCCTTCTCCAGCTGAGGGTGTTGGGCTGTGCCTTTCTCTACAAAGCAGCTACGTGAGGGGGGAAAAAAAAACCCGGCATAGACGGGACACGGATCAGATCGCTTCCGAGGACCTCTTCATGGGCAGCGCAGAGGGACAGACAGCATCAGCAAGGCATTACCAATCTGGCTGCTTTAACTTTGACAATGGTCCTCGGCTTAGACCCCGAGCCTGAGGACAGTCAAGGACTCAGTTTGTCTTTCACTGCCCTCTGCTGGTTGATATGGGGATTTAAAAAAATCAAAGAACTGAATTGATTGAGACATACACAGGGGGGACAACTGCTCTGATATCCGCGGGGACTTGGTAAGGCTGAGGCAAAACTTATATTTTATGGAGGACCAAAATGATGGTCGTAAACCTTAAAGCCACTGAGTTTGAACCAGTAGCAGGGGAACAACTGGTTCAGCCACATCCGCAGCCCAGCCGCCATCTGGTGCCGAATTTTTCCTGTCCGTGTGCGCAGGTACCTTCTTTACTGCCCAGAGACAAGGGGGGAGGGGGGTGGTAAATAAGGGTGCACAAGTCCTGTAACCATGGGGGCTCCACACGAGGACGAAAGAGCCATAGGAGCCTGAGGGCCTGCTGCCGTCTTACAGCCTCAGTCACCTTTTAGTGTCACCCAGAAGTGAAAGGCCCACTCTTTCTTTCTAAACTGCGAAGGGCCAGCCTCTCCTAATTTAGACCGAGATGCAGGTTTCATTTCTTGGGTCACTTTGTGTCCTGAAAGACCATCCTGGTAGTGAAATGGGTGCCGGGATTTATTTTTACTACAGACACGAGGACCAGGGATGCGAGTGTCTCCCGGATACACAGGGCACGGGGATGCTTTACATCTTATACCCATTGTTCATGAGAGCGGCAGTCAGGGAACACCTGGCAGTACTAACCCTTACAGGTGTCAAGTGGCCAGTAAGGAAGCGAATGGGAGGTAAGCTCTTAGAAAAGAGAAGAGCCGTGTCTATGCAAGGGGAGGTGGGATTTAAATAAACAAAGCAAGACAGAACACAGAGGCGGTGATGGGGCCATGCGAGAGCTGTGCAGAACAGAGCAGAGGTAGGGAGAGAGGGGCCCAGGGAAGGCCAGCTCCACTCAGCAGTCGTCCTGGCTCCCAGACCGGAGCGTAGCTTGTGGGGAGTTTGGAGAGACGGGTACTTCTCAAAAGGTTGCCAGATCCTCTTGTTCCCATGACGTAAGAAAGCGTGGAAGGGAAACTTCTGTCGGGACAGATAAAGGCACTCGAAGTCCTTGCCAGCACTGTGAATGCTCATCTGTATCTTTGAAAGGGAGTTGAATAAATGCAAGTTTTAATAGTCTAGCTCTCTTCTCCTATTATATCTATCTCTCGCTGCTCTATCTTTCTCTTCTCTCTCTCTTCCTCTCTCTCTCTCTCTATCTCTTCTCTCCTCTCTCTCTCTCTCATCACTGGCCACTGTGGTAGGCACCTCCCAGGCACTGTCTCATTTACCCGCCAGGACCCTGTAGGCCAGGCACGATTACCTCCCTCATGTCTGGTGGAGGGACTTTAATGTCTGGTGACACACACGTGCACTAGCTAGCTACGTGCCTAAGTTTTAAATGCAAACTGTAAGAATTTTGTGTCCCTTCATGCCGTACCCCTGTTGTAAATGGCAACCCATTTGCTCGTCAGACATCAGCGCCTGTGTGAAATGGATCTTTTTTTTACCCTACTATGAGGCAACAGGATGAGCCTTTAGAATTACTCTGAATGCTCCTAGGACACTTAGGTAAGTCTAACAAGTCCCCTCTCCCCTAAAAGTTAAATGTGCTAGTGAAAACAGCTTAGTTTTCTAAGGAAAAAGAATATATATGCAGTACCCGACATGTCCAGGTGGTGGCGGTATTTCACCAGTGATTTTCATACTTTTTTTTTTTGTGGGTAAGAAAGTTTGGGAAAGCAGAATGCTGAAGAGGCTTTTATGTGGACAGAGACACTTTCAGTTCCAGATTTTATTAAGCAATGCGGATAAAAACGGATGGCCTACTAAAATTTGACCCCTGTTTTCAACAGTATTTAGTTCATTGTTCAAAACTGGTGATGCAACAGCGACAACTTAGAAGTCTATCTGCGTTTGGGGTGAGCTTTTCCTTAAGGCTAATGGAGTGCCACCTAGAAGAAGACTTTAGTGTGGGGGCTTAGGGCTGAACGTCCTATAAGGAGATGGAGTGCTAACTTCGGTGTAAATATAAATTAAACCCTGATCGTTTACAATTAGATGAAAACTTCTCGTGACAATGTGAAAGCCTTCTCTTCAGATAGCCATCCAGACCTCACCCAGGCATTTCTCTTTCTGCTTTTAACTTTATATTCACACCCCCCCCCGAAAGCCTTTGAAGCAGTTGTTTTAATATTTGTTGTGCTAGTGAAAGGGCTTGATTTTAGCCCCTATTCGCATTGCATTTCCAGGCCAAACAGCAAAATGGTTGATGTTTTCGTATCACCCCCTTTAAGGACCTTGACTCCACTTTGTTTTATGACCAGCACTGAAACCCGGGGCGCCTGACCCCGGAGAAGGAGACTGACTTATTTATCTTCTCGGAGGTTTCATTAAAGTGCGATTCGTCTCTGCAAACAGTGTTTCCTAAACACGCTCTCTGGTTACACAAAGTGTTTTGCCTGTCCAGTTAAACCATATTTTTAAGGGGACATTTTCAAACAAGTGTGCTAAGGAGCTCATGCACCCAGGGGGGAAGAAATACAGCCCGGTGCGCAGCGTCTAGAAGCAAAGTTGCCTCCTAATAAATACACATTGGGATCCTACAGGCGTGGGAGGTCCGCTCATATTTGTGGGAGCTAACAGCATGGATTCCAAGGGAACTCGGAGCACAGACACTTAAAATAACACCAGCAAAGCCACACTAACCGCAGCGCCCTCAACACGTTGCCTTGAGCATGGTGCAATTTTTATTAGGTGACATTTTATATGTTAAAGCTAGAAAACTAAAACAATGAAATGGGGCAAAACTTGGGATAATCCTCCTGTAAATATTTAATGAGAAACAAAGCTGAGACAGATAGCCATTCATCTCCGTTGATAACAAAGAGTGTCTATGGAGGCTCTCCCCCCCGGTGGACAGATCTCCCCTAGAGATGCTCACCCAGGCTGTGGCTAACACCGACACTCTGACACTCTCCATGTGACACTTTCCATGTCTATCCGGGTGGCAGCTTGGTCCCCAGCGTCCCTCTGGAAGGGAAATGGGCTATGTCTCCTGAGCAGGGTTATCTTTACGTACTCATGTCCAGGTCAGTAGAAAAAAAGCACACTGTATTAAAATGTGATGGGGCCATCATGCCGTCTGCATCACCAGGCCGGGTTTCTGTCCTCGGATCCCGCCTGCCCCCCCCCACCACCCCCTGCCCTCCTAGGGAATCCTAGCGTGGCAGCTGCCAAGCGTTCAGAAGTGGGTGACCTGCGAACCGCTTACAGTCACAGCCTGTGTCAGGGACAAAGAAACGGCGACTTCATATCCCTTGTCATTACACTGAGAAACCCTGAGGTCACTCTGAGGAAACGGCTGGTGTCGCCTCCATCACCTTCTCTCTTGGTTTTCTTTGCTGACTACTAAGACTTCCAGAGTGTCTTTTGTTTATCAAGTGGATGGGACCTTTCCAGGATCTTTCTGGAATAGCTCTTACCAGCCTGATTCTCAGATAGAGTATGAACTTAGAACCCGGAAACACAAAGAAGAAATATAGACAACTCAGCTACACTCACCAGCTGAGCGCCCAAGAGCGAGGGCAGCTCTGACACGTGTGCTTATACTTTGCCGGATGTGAAGTGCAGTATTTTGTGTTTTAGATTACCCCCTCCTTTGGGGGGGGGGGAACACTTATTTACTTTTCTTATGACCATTTGATGGGCATTAACAGTAAGTGAAAAGAATTAGCCTTTACGGATTCTGTGGTGAGTGGTGGATGTGGTAGATGCGTTTAACTTGATTGTACCATGACCCACGTATGCGGGTGAGGGAGTGAAGCACGTGGCCATGTCTTCATCTTTCCATAGTAACATTACCACTGGGCACCAACCACTTGAGATCTATTTAAAATGGTAATTGGAAACAAAGCGCGACGAGAGCGTTAGGGAGCGGAGAACGAGGCGTATGAGCTCGAGCGGGCGCCTGAGTCGCGGGAGCCGATAGAGATGGCGCGCAGCGAGGAAGGTTGAGCTCTGTCCTCTCGGCGGCTCTCCTTCTCGGCGCGCTTCTCTCTCTCTCCTCGTAGCTATCTCTCTCTGTCTATCTCTCTCTCTTGCGCGCCGAGCGCCGCGCGTTCGCTCTCTATGGTCTTCTTTCCTCGCTGCGTCCTATTCTCTCGCGCTCGTGAGACTTCTTATGTCTTCTTCGCTTCCTATCGGCTCTCTATCTGTATCCGCTCTTATACTTGCTCTCTCTCTCTCTCCTCTCTCTCTCTCTTCTCTCTCTCTCTCTCTCTCTCTCTCTCTCTCTCTCTCTCTCTCTCTCTCTCTCTCTCTCTCTCTCTCTCTCACACACACACACCTTCCTTAGAGCAGATTTACCCCTGTGCTCTTAACCACTGCTGTATTTTCTCTGCTCACAGCTTTCACTAAATAACTAGAGACGGCCATCAGACAATACATTCTCTTTGATACCTCTCCCAGTCTCCTTCAAGATGTAGCACAGCACTGGTTGCCCCTGAGAAATTTAAAACACTTTTGTTTGTTGTGGGCTGTGGCTTATATTACCTCCTGACTTCCTTTTTCCTAAGTAGCTGTAGCCGATAATAGTAAGACACAATGAGACTGCTGTGCTGAATACACCGCTTTAAAATATATTTTCACCACCCCAATTCCCTTTTGAAATAACGTTTCTGTTAGCAATTAAATAAAGAGTTTAAGAGGGAGTGTCATAGCATCTATAAATAAGCCTGAGAACATCATTTATAAAGAACCATATTTTTACAATCTCATCTCCACTAAACAAAACAATATTATCTGGCACCTGTACACTGGATGTTTCATGTAGTTCTTAGTGTGGAATTTCCTCTCTTCTTTTGAGATTGAAGATAATTACTGAATGTGATAGAAACTTTATAGCCATTAAAAATAGAACAGAAAAATATTACCAGACGGCAAGTTGTTCGGAATAAATAAGAAACAGGACTGGGGCTGTGTCTGAACACCGACAGGGTTGCCGGCTCTAACGGGGTGCAGGTCTCTTTTCTCTTGTTTCTGTAAAAGAATTGGGAGGAGGTTAGGAAAGCGTGAAACCCTTGCTTAATTTTGTGAAAGCTATGGGACTAAACCCCGAAGTTTTGAAACATCATAACCTTTCTCATCTGTCCCAAGCTGTTTCACGGTGCCACTTAGGTTAGTTAAATACAAGGATCAGTGTCCAAAATTACCCTGGTGAAGAGATAATGCACAGGCCCCTTGGCTTCTTTTCACTCACGAAGGGCTTTCGGGTTTCTTTGGTGTTGGCTGAGAAGGACAATGGTGGCAATTAAATCAACACACATGGGTGCCATTTCCACCAAAGTCGGCTGTGGCTTTCAGAAATCTCTTTCCTTCCCTTCAGTGACAAAAGTCTTAGGTTAAAAAAAAAAAAAAAAAAAAAAAAAAAAAAAAAAAAAAAAAAAAAAAAAAAGAAAAAAAAAAAAGAAAACAAACAAACAAACAAACAAAAAAAGAAATAAAAAAAAAGCAGATGGCAAATATGCAAGATCTTTTGTGATTCGAATGTGAATTTTGGACAGCTTTGATCTCCTCAAATTCATCTTTCTGTGCTTCAGAAATTGTCTGGCGGAGTTATTTTTACCTGATCTTACCTAAGTAGAACATCGTATCCGCAGGCCTTTGTGTGGGGCCATAACACTGTGATTTCAGAGTGGATAGATGCAGCTAAAGCCTGAGTCCTGTCAGGTTTAAAGTGAAAATTATTCCTTTTTCTCAGAGCCAATGAGCCTCCAGCTTATGAAGTCTCGAATTCACAGGCTTCCACCAAGCAGCTGTGCTCTGACCAGCAGTTTGGGGGCTTTCGGTTTATGCCAAGTTTAAGGGCAATGTAAATGCTACATGTCACGAACCCCTTCAAGCATCTGGGCTAGACTCCCAAGTAGCCCCTTCTGATAAGGGAGTTGGGATTCTGTGCCTCCTGGAGACACGGTGGGTGTTGCACAGCTGTTGAGTGAGACCCTGAACTCAGGCCACGGGTGTCAAATATCCTAAATGATTTAGGCACATGGATCTCTTCTCACCCCCCCCAACCGCACCCCCACGTCACAGTCATACCTTGCACTATTAATTTATTCCTACGTCACTGACGAGGGGACAGAAGCCCAGAGACCCGATGATTTTCAGGAGCTTCCCATCACTTCCGACCTGTATCCTTCAATAAAGAAGGACTTCATCATGAAAAATCGTAGTACTGCATATCCCGTTTGGGTCTGCCAGACCTCACTGAGCATCCTCCATGTTTTCTCCTTCTGAGAAGACCCCTAACCGGAATTTTGTTTAATTTTGCTTATCCTAGACATGTCACATTTATTCTTCATACAAAAAAAATGTTTAAAAAAATTATCAGTGGTACGTGAGTGTGCGTATCACCTACCATTCACTAGTGAGGTTGGGATAGCTTTGTGGAGTCATTTCTCTCCACGGATGAACTCAAGTCTGTCAGACATTGTCTAGAAAAGACTTAGCCACCGAGCCATCATGCTGGCCCCCAAGTTTCTACGTATAACTGATCTTGCTATTCTGCAGCAAACACATTGGAAATAACCAAATGCTAGATCATTTCAAGATGGCGGATGAATAGTGCAGGGACAGCAGATGTGACATGGCGGGTAGGGATGTTAGTGACCAACTGTAGCTGGTTAAATTTAAAGGACCTCCAGAAGGTGTTACAAGAATGAAGAACCTTTCCTAAGCGAGTATTTGCCATTGGATGAAGCTAGGGGCTAGTACTGATGCTAAGGGCGAGGGCCGGGTCCAATAAGCTTGCCTCCATGCCCGCGGCAGGCATGCGCAGAGTATAGAGCAAACCTTGTCTGACCCCACCTACTTATTTCTACAGCCTTTACGGGAAACGCGGTCCTTGCTATGAACAAGAGTGATAAAGGATCGCCAGAACCTTCTGGAGCAACTATGTGGCCTCGGGATTCAAGTCTCTCATTCCAAGCAGTGTTGTCAGGGAACAGCCGCTCAGTTTGGGAACACTTTGTGAAACCAGTACTAGCCAGACTATGTTCTCAAGAACTCGATTCTGCCGCTGATAAAACTCACAGATCATCCACTGATGTCGGAGGCGCTGCCCACGGGGTTGTGAAACGGAAAATGGCTCTGGGAATTTTGCCGAATAAGTATAGTAGGTGCAGATCCTGGGAGGGAGAAATAGAGGAGAGAAGAGACGTGGGGTGAAGGGTAGAATGAGGGGGTGGCCCTTTGAATAATTGCCGGGGCTTTCAAGAAAATGTTAGCATTTATCTTCCTGCAAGGTTTGCCTCGCCGAAGCTGAGCTGTTTTGCTCTGGCCAATGAGATATTGATAGAGCGCTGAACTCTGTGATAAATGTTAACTTTTTAATGCGCACTGTGTCCCAGAGGCAAGGCCTATGTGGGCTATTGAGAGAAGCAGGCTCAACGAGCCGCTGCTCAAAATTCCAGGAGGTTAATCGGCAAATCAGCCTGGAAATGGGGAGGGGGGAGTTGGGGGGTGGAGTGGGGAAAGGACCAGCTGCGCGTCTACTCTACTCTGGCTTTTCTCAACAACCCAAGGCATCTGGGCACCATCTTCATGCACAAATAGCCCGTTTCTCAACTTCTCTGGGGTTTCGGCTGACGGGACCATTTGCTTTTTATTATTATTAATGGCAGGCTCCAGACAGCCTCACCGGTTCAGGTCACCAAGGTGGACAGGGAAGTAGGGGTCTTCAGCAGGCCCGCTGCCGGACACGAAGCTGGAAGGTCATGGCAACCTTTCGTTTTCCTGCCTCCAGTTGTGCCTAAGAACGAGAGCTACAGTGGTGACAGAGTTTTGGAGATCCACACTGAGATCTGTAAAGGATCTAAAGTTACAGAACTCATACTTTCTCAAATGTAGCTGCAGGCCATACTCAAGGATGCAGGGTCCACACCCAGAGACGCTGATGTCATTTGGTTTAGACTGCAGCCTGGGCATGGGATTTTTAATAAGCTACCCAGAGAATTCTACGTGCAGTGGGTGGGTGAGTGGGTGGGGGGGCGGATGAGATCCATCGGCCCAACCCAAAAGTACATCCTAAAGGCTCACGGGATGGCAAGAGATGCCTCTATTTTAAATACAACCTACTGCTCTCCAACTCTCCTCTGCCAACTCCAAGACTGAAACTCTCCTCTTATTCCAAAAGTAAAAGGGAGAAAGTCCAGTGGTTCTTGGGAACAATTGAGTTTAACGAGTAAGAGGCGATTTCTTGGAGCCATAAATACAACCACACAGTGCCCACGAGGACATGGGAAGGAAAGCACATGCTACCTACACTACAACTGTCAGTGGAGGAGCCTGGTGGAGCTAGTGCTGCAGAGGACCCTCCTTGAAGAGTGCTATTGTGACCTAAGAGACAAGAGAACCGTACACTGGTGGGTGCACATGTATGGCGTCCCCCTAGCAGATGTGATACTCCTGCCAAATCACTTTACCGCCACCCTCTTCTATCCATCACTATGAGCTTCAGAGATGAAACACATCCTAACTAATGCCGTTCTTTCTTTACTGATTTTCCCCCTTTCAGCTTGAAAGCAAAAGTTTTCTTCAAAAAGGCAAATCTCAGTCTAATGAAGACACATCTCAAAAGGGCCTTCCATGGCTCCCGATGGCCACGAACATTCTAGAAACGTGTGTGTAGTGTGCTGTTGTGCTTGTGTGCAGGTCCATGAGTTTTGCAAATTTATTTCCACGTGAAGTGTGTGTATTTTAAATAACATAAACGTGCCAATTTGAAGCAAATGCACTTAGTAATTTATTTGTTAAAAGGCATTCCTTCAAACACAGACCAAATGAGTCGAAGGGTAGGCACATCTTTTTGTAGTATGGATGGCACGTGGTGATAATAAAAGGCAGACTGACTTCAGTCAGTTTTATTACTGTTTGACATTCTCTGTAGACAACATGACCCCTCACTCCTTACCCCTGGGGCAGATCACTTCATCTTTGCGCAGCACTCTTACATAGTAAAGGCCCCACTGTCTAACGACGGAAGTTGGAACTAACACCCGGGCTTCCTGACTCCCAGGGCAGTGCCATTCTGTGTGTAACACGCCATGAATAATGCATTCTTCACAAAAGGGCCCAGGAACACCAGGACAAACTTCTGCATCGGCCTGTAACAAATCGTTACAGGGCAGTGTGGTCTGACATGAAGGACTCAGCCCACGTGTGAGCCCGTTTGGTCCTGTATGTATTAAGTTTCAGTTTCATTTCAGTCCAGAGGTCTGGGTATCATGTGTCCCTTCAGAAAATAGAGGTGGCTTTAGTTTTAATAAGGAGGAAATTATTATTTCGCCTTATTAACAAGTAGCTTGTATCATACTGAAACATTTATTGTCTGCATTCGGCTTGAATACTGTACTCATTACGTTTTCTAATCTGTGTGATTATTACCTGTGTAATTTGATGTCTGCATCTGCTATCAGAATTCTTTCAGCCCATTATATTTCCCATCCCTTTGGTTTTTTTTTTTCTTTTTGGTAATAGAGGGTAAGATTGGGACATGGAAAATTGCAGCAGATTGCCTAAGGCAAACTGTAACCAGCCGACAGCTGGATAGAGCAGAGAAGATGCCCGTTATGTGGGGGATGTGAGAAGGATGGCTTCCAGTCTGTACTCTGTCTGCTGTGACAGCCCAGGTGGAGACGAAGTTGGCCCCCTTTCCTATGTAGGGACTGGCTATCCCCAAATTATCTACAAGAACTTGGCTTGGCATTGCCTGCTCAGGGAAATTATTTGGATAGAATTTGTGAAGTGTAATTGGACAGTGTGCTGTTGGTAAACTGTGGCTGAGGAGCCCCAAGGTGAGGAGTGGGTACTGGGACAAAGCCAGCAAGCTTGGGGAAAGCTGTCTTTTAGGTAAACAGTAAGCTCATACATGTAAATCAAAAATAGCATCAAAAATGAAAGACACTGTCGTTCCCTTCTCTCTCCATTCTAAGTGTGGGCGGCTGTTTCATCTAACAGATCAAAGCCAGAGAGGAGCAAGTGTGGTGACATGATACCAACTGAGGTATGATCCAAGTGTGACCGTCAGAGTCCGATCTCATGTCTGTATCAGATCACACTGGCATATATGATGCTGCACATCACATGGATTCCAGGTAGTTCTCAGTATCTGGTCCATATTGGTGGGCCACCAATTTCAGAGCCTCTTCTTGAGATTCCAGAACCCAACCTACATTAGATAGAAAAAAAAATTTTTTTTAAATCAACTCCTTCATCTACCCCCCCGCCCCATGACACTGTAAATGTGTGGCGAAGGCTGCTCTGTAAGAGCACAGGGTCTACACTCAGCCAAACCTGCTTAGACGTTGCTTTGCCTTTTTCTGTCAATGTGACTTTGGGAAATTTTCTTATACTCTTTTATGCTTGAGATTTTCCCCTTGTGAAGACTAGAAAGAAGGGTGGAAGGTACCATTTAAGGATGGTCCAAGAGTGAGGGCATGTGTTAGAACAGTATGCAATTTCCTCTCTCCCTCCCTCCCTCCCTCCCTCCCTCCCTCCCTCCCCCCAATCTCTCTCTCTTCCTTCCTTTCTCCGTTTTGAGATAAGGTCTCCCCATGTAGATCCAGATGGCCCAGAGCTCTCTATGAAGCACAGGCTTGCCCAGAGCTCTCTATGTAGCACAGGCTGGCCTAGAACTCTCTATGTAGCACAGGCTGGCATTGAAGTTATAGTCTTCCCATCTCAGTTTTCTGAGCTCTGGGATTACAAGCATGTGACACTGTGCTTGACTCCTCCTCCTCCTCCCCTTCCTCTTTCTCCTTCTTGACTAGTATGTCCCGTCCTCTGAACAGTTTGGCTATTGAAGTTTCTGCAGTCCTTGGCAAGAATGGCGTCAGAAACGCCATGTCTTATCTTTAGCTTTTCGCAGGTCCTACCAGCCATGTGCATTCCACTCTGACAGCACTTCCTCGTTGTCTAATTTTGCGCACAGTCAGGGAGAGTGATTAGCGAGATAAACCAAGATTACTAACTTTCCCCACTTCACCATTCCCAAGGCAAATACAAGTCCCTTTGGAAGTGAAGGCCAGCCTGTGACCCCCTGAGATCATCGGGCGTAAGTGAAGGCTGACAGAGGAGCTCTGGGTCAGGGAGAGGTTTCTGTTTCCTCACCTTCTCCTCCTGGCTAGGCCACCAACCCTCTTCAAACGTCCCTGACTCTGGTCTGCTATAGTTTATCTCAGGGAGAGGCTGGGTGGAGAAACATGCCAGGAGCAGACTTCCTGTCAGAGATTGCTGTTTCACTCACCTACAGCCATCTCCATCACCATGTACACACCAGCTGGAACAACAGGCCAAACTGAAGACTTGAAAGTGGGGCTTCAGATGGGCCCCAGGACTTAGAGGATGCATGGCTCCTGGCAGGCCCTTTCAATCCTGTGAGTCTAAGCTGATGACTGCAAAGCAGGCCTGCTGGTGTCACATACATGCCTTGTGGCATTCTTAGAGATCCAAGTGAATAAGGTGAAGAGGGGCTGGAGATGCATCTTGCTGGGCACGCATGCAGTTAGCATGAGCTAGGCTCAACCCCAGACCCATAAAATAAATAAATAAATAAACAAACGAAAAATACATTTGTTAGAAGCTGATGAACACATCTTCCAAGCACCCATGTCAGCATTACCTAAATCACCACCGAGAAGGAAGTGTCCCTGCCAAGCTCGCACGGTTCTTGCAATCTCACTGTCTCCTCCTAGTGTTTCCATCAGTCTGATCATACACAGCTGGGAAGCCAGCACAGACTCTCCACTTCCTGTCTTGGCCTGCCCCACCCCCTCCACACACACACACACACACACACACACACACACACACACACACACACACACACAGAGGAAGAGGGTTCAGGCACTAGAATTAGTTGAGCTGTCACATGTGATCGTGTTTGTTTACCTGGTTGTGACCGGAAACCTGCTAATTAAACCAGTGAGTTTTTCTATAGCACGCATCCTGTACCAACTTTACATTCTGAACTTGATGTAAAACTCACCTGACCTCACAACAGCCCAATGGGTGGATCTGCTGATAGGGCCAGAGTTACAGATGGGAAGGCTGAGGCGCAGAGAGGTCATAGGTGACACAGCTGACAGTTGGTGATGCCAAGACTGGATCACCGGGATCCAGTTTCAACTCTGAGCTTTGATAGCATCATATCCTGCGGACAGAGCATCTTAACCAAACACGCTGATCTTCTACAGATGCAGTCTCTACGCATGGGGCGTTTAGGCCCCGGAACCATCATCTTGTGCTTTTGAAAAGTGGCTTTCTATAGGGAGGATTTACATTTATCAGCTACTAACACTGTCTGTCCCCTTCCCTGTGGCACGAGACATCTTTCTGCATGTGATCACCATCTATGCCCCTCTCTAGACCGGCCCAGGACACAACTGTTGTAACTGTTCCCTCTTCCTCTGTATCTTACCAGTCCTGTCTCGATCCCCTTACTTCTACCCAAACTACCAAAATGGGAACTTAGCCATACGTTTTCCTCCCCATATTCCCCACTCTCCAGCTGTGTTTCTGTTGTGTGATAGACTGTTTCCAGGGAGACACAACACGCGTGTCTACTCACCCCGGATAGGAAGTCTACAACAGACCAAAGTAGAGATACCACCAAACTCAGGCTTGTGGGAACCAATGAGCTTGATTGGGCTTCCTTACAGGGTGAGGGGATGCTCACAGGGGCAGAAACTCAAAGACAGTGGCATCACAGAAGCCCCTCCCAGCGTGGGTGACAGCTCACAGAGCTGGGGACCAGCAGCACACTGCAAAGCCTGCAGGCAGCTCAACAGACTCGAGAAGGTTCTTTCCAGGTGGCTCAGCTGGTCTGAGCCTCTCCAGGAAGCTCTGCTGGTGTCTGCTTTCCCTAGCAGATGGGCTTGTCTGAGACTGACATCAACCAGTCTGTATTGTTTATATAGTCTTGGGCAAGGGAAGGGCCTGGAGAATCTGGTCAGTTTTAGGGACTTCCCAAAGCTTTTGTGAGTTGTCCGTTTCCTGTCTGAAGGAATTTATCCCTCCCCCCCCCCCCCGCTGAGCATCCTGTTGTTTCACCTCCCTGTAAACATACTGTCTTAAGAAGTTTGCCTCCAAGATCGAAGGTTTTCATCTCTAAAAACTGCAACCCAAGTTTCCCAGGGGCTATCACTGTGCTCTGGAACGCCAACAGGGAGGTGAAAACGAGAATAATTTCTTTGTCAAAATTTTAATAATGCACACTGAAGCAAATCACAAGGCATGTGTAGAAGCAGTGTTAGGTAACCCTTTACCTTTAAGACCCGTACCTGCTCAAGAGTGTAAGGCTGGCATGGCGCATCCCAGATCAGTGGTACTCCAGATGTCTGATCTAACCGTGGCTGCCTGGGCATCACCTGCATGAGACATCATCGATTTGATGGTTCAAATCTTGCCTTCAAATTCCACTGCCTCCTTGGGATGCTGTCTCGTGAGCACTCAGTACGAAGCGGCCTGATAGAACTTTCTGTGAAGATGGGAGAGTTTTGTTTCTGTACTGTTCTTTATGGCAGCCATGGCCCACAAGCAGCTATTTGGACATGTGACTCCAGCGTATGCAACTGAGGAATTCCAGTTCTACACCTCTTTACCAATTCAGTTGGATTTTAAACCCCATACGAGGCGGATGGATGGCCACACACTGGGAAGCACAGCTCTGTGCTACGGATGTGACCCAAGCATTGCCATCGCTTGCCGCAGCTGTCTCATCACAACCCAGCACTCTCTTAACAAAACACCTTCATTTCATGGTATCCTCCACCTCAGTGGTTCCCAACCTCCCTAATGCTGTGACCCCTCCAGCCATAAAGCCATTTCTCCAATACTTCATAACTGTAATTTTGCTACTGTTATAAATCAAAAGGCAAATATCTGATATGTGACCACCAAAGGGGTCACGACCCCCCATGTTGAGAACTATTGTTCTACTTAGTCAAACCGAAGCCTTATTTTCCCAGGGGGCTGTGTCCCTTTGCTGTCACTTCTCATTTCTCCTCCCACCTTCTCGGCTTCTCTTTGAGCTTTTGCTTGGGTGTCCAGTCGTTTGCCGTTACAATGCATTGGTGTATCCTTATCTAAGAAAATGGCTTTTGAGTCCTATACACAATAGTAATCTGTGTCTGAGAAGTGTTTTCATGAGTGGTAAGTGTCTTCCTTAGCAGGAGAGCAATGAATGAATGTAGTCATGATATGAAAGTCCTCATCCTCTGCCAGTTCTCATTCACACCTTAAAGCAGAAGAAGACCAGTGGCATGTAACATGTAACAGCAATCCCTTGCTGTGTAACAAATACTTCCAAGATCGGTGGGTTACAATACTAAGCTTTTGTAATCTATAATTGCCCAGAGTGTCTAGGGATCACAAATGATTGAAGCAGCTGGACTGCTGGTTCTAGCTCATGACCCTTCCTTGAGATTGCAGCCACCCTAGCAAGGAGTAGTGCAGTCATTCGAAGGCTTGTCTGGGGGAGAGATCGCCTGTCACATCTGGTCACGTGGTTGTGGGAAAGCTTTCCCTTGTTCCCAGCTGCAGGCGAGAAATTCATTCCTCCACTGTGATGCCTTCCAGAGAGCCTGCCCCAGCTGCCCTCACAACACGAAGGCTGGATTCACTTAGTGCAGTCATTCAAGGAAGTAAGAGGCCAAGATGGAGGCCAGGGTTTCGTATTTCTGACCTGCCAGCCTCTTAGCCATATTCCTTCACACAGATGGCAGTATTGTATGAAAAGAGCTACACAGGGTGTGAATGCCAAAAAGTCGAGGTCCTGGGGTCTTGGCATCACCTCACAACATGATGTGTCTGTGGGACCTAGTGACAGCGCTAGGATCCATGGGTGACAATGGTCTCTAGTGGGTCTCTAGGTATTTAGCCCTCAGCAACTAACCCTCTTAAGTATGAACACAGACAAGGAAACACTTAGGCATCAAAGGAACTGGGTGCTGGGTCCCCTGCTGTTTTAGAGCGCCATCACTGCCGCCACACACAACTGTGCAAGCAACACAATGCAGCTGGGGCTGTTTTTCACTCATCAAAATCAGCACACTAGCTTCCCCGTCCATAAAAATGTTATCTTCTGACTTCCTAAGCTACCCAACGAGGATGGTGGACATCGCAGAAGAAAAAGTCACAGAAACTTGTAACCTGTGTAGCACAGAGCGGAAACCACGGTGGATTTGGAAAACCGCCTTCCCGTCCTCTGTCACACCTGCTTTCCACCATGACACTGCTCTCTCCAGGGCCACACATTGCTTCTACTTTAGAAAAGATGACCAGCTGTTTTCTTTTGGTGTCTTTTTTTTTTTTTTTTATTGCATCCAGAATTCCAAGAGCTGCAGGGGGAAGGCTGCTGAAAACGATGCAGGCCCGGAGCTGCACTTCAAAGCGGCCTTTATTACTCTCCCTTCACACGCGGCTTGCAGGAACCTCCTCTGTTCTCTCCCGGGAACCAAATTCTCCTGGAGATTCTCCTCAGTGATACCACTATTTACAGAGTCCTGGCCCTGGACATCATGTTTATATCTGATTTGTACATGTCCACATGGCCCATAAAGTTTATAAGGGGGTGAGAGAGCTTTTTCCTTGTTCATAAATCTTGCTCTGCAGCCTCCCTTCTAGGAGTGGGAAAGGAAGCAAAAATGAGGACAAGGATGCATTCCGAGATGGAGGGGAGAGCAGCGGCGGCGGCAGCCTCAGGACCCCTCTCCAGCTTCTTCTTCATCTCTCTCCATGGGGGTCTGTTGGACAAGGGAAGGGGTGTGTGTGGTGGCTCAAAAGCTACAAGGGCAGAGGAAGGAAAGGATCTAAATCTCTCCGTTGCTCTTTGTTAAAGGAAGAGACGTAGGGTCTACTCATGAGAACCCTATGATGATGATGATGAGGTGGAGAGCATGGAATTCAGGGCACAGCAATTAGCATAAACAAACAAACAAACAAACAAACAGAAAGCTCAAGGGATGTATTTTAACAAAGTAGCTAGAGACTCCTGGAGGCTACCTATCCATTGCCCACCTCATTTTCCAAGCATCCTATGCTGGCCAACTCAGCTAACTTAGAAAACTTGTCTGCCCAGAATTGCCACGGATAATCGACAATCATCCTCTTCAGGCACAATGTTCAAAGCTGAGCGTGGTTCCACGTCAAAGTTGAGCGTATTGCCGGGTGCCACGCCGTGAGTGGCTTTGGAACATTCCTGCATTTTTGGAGGAAATATTTCTGCAAAGTGAATATTTCACACACGTAGTATCCCCCCATCCCATCCCCAAGCCCACTTGGCATAGGAAATGTCTGCTGGCCCTCGGGGGTGCATGGGAAGAAGACTCGATCAAGAACAATTCACCACTGGTCACATAGATTCCCTTGGCAGCTTATTAACCAGTTGGGTTTGGGAAAAGTCAATATAGTCTGGGTCCACCCAGGCCAGGCAAAGGAGAAAATTGTGAGATTATGTTTTTGAACTGCTTCTATGTATCCAAATAGGAAACCTGCCGTAAAAGAAAAATTTGAATCCTGAATTATTTACAGTTGTCTTAAGGTTAGTCTAATCTCTGAAATCCAATCCCTAGACACCCTCTCCCCACAAAACTGCCATGGGGGGTTGGTGGGCAGCAGGTCTCGGGATGTGGCCAGAGCGATTTTCTCAGAATGCAGATCTGAGTAGGCAGCCCCATTGAGAACCCTTCAGTGGGCACTCACTGCCCTTAGGACAAACAAGAAGCAGTGTGTGGCCTGTGGCTTCAGCAGGACCTGGCCTTGCCTGTCCCTCCGGCTCCATGCCTGTGTCATCTCAGCTCCCTCTCAGGTGCACATGCCGTTCCCTCTGTCTGGGGAGCCTTCTCCTCCCTCTCTTGGACTGGTTAACTCCTCCTCGCCCTTCAGATCTCATCCCAAACACTGTTTATTCCAGGAGGCTCCAGACACTTCCCAAGTTTACCTCAGCGATTTGATGCTTTCCATTTGCATGCTAGATTCAGCGGAGCTAGCCCTTCCTCTGACCATCAGGAAGTGACCCACCGGAAGTTTGTTTATATAATTATTACATCTCTTGCCAGGAAGGTATGGGTTTTTTGTTGTTGTTGTTGTTTTGTTTTTGAGACTAAGGCCTTTGTCTTCTCCACCCTTTTAGCACCTTCATCTGTGCCCGGAGTTAACCTCAGGCTCAAGAAGTCTCTGATGCACAAACATTTGAGGCCTAAGCCGGCGGGGGCCCATCCATCTCTCCATCGTGCAAGGCCTTCATCAACAAAGTGTGGCCTGCTCCGGAATGCCAGCTCATGGGTCTACACGGCTCGCAGGTTGCCGGGAGGAATTGACTCGTGGCATTTTAACAACCGAAAGCATATTGAATTTTATTAGCCCAACCCCTTCATTTTATAGATGAGGAAGCTAGTGGGTAATCAAAAGCTAAAGCCACTCAACTGCTTAACTACCTAGTTAAAGACTGAGATGTGGTCTTCACATTCCTAGAGCTGCAAACTTCCCGTTAAGGAAGCGGATGACAACATGAACATAACAGGAACAGTGACTGCCTTCACTGCCACCTCCTCCCCATCACTTTGTGGGTGTGAGTCCCTCCCCAGAAGGGAAGACACCAGCCTTCAGCGTGTTATCACTCTCTCCTATTCTGACAGCACCCCTGAGCCCTTGCTTTGAACTCTGCGTTGCCATGGCAACAACTGCTCCTCACGAACATCAACATCCCTGCCCACGAATCGCGTGTGCTGAGGTGGATGGTTGCCAAGCAAATCATAGACGGGGGTGGGGGGGGAGTAGAGTGGGGGAGCGGGGAATTTAAAGTCAAGAAGGCCGAAAGCCTCAGATCAAGTCCAAATTATTTGGAGGATGTGTGTGTCAGGGACACTTAGCATCAGTTTCGATGAGGAGGCAGATAAAAGCGTGATTTAAGACGTGGACAGGAGAGAACTGGGCCGCCCGCCTCTGAGCTCTGAGAGATCTTCCAGAACCCCTTTGATGTGATGGAGACATGGAAGTTGCATAATTTTTTGCCCCATCCAGACACAAAGGCTGCTCCGAGGAGCCCAAGGCACCCCCCACTAAACATGTCGAATGCTTCTTAAGCCTTCCTCCCTCCCCATTTCTCCTCCTGCCCTTCTTTGTTCCCACATGCCAGGACCCAACATGTAGGTTTTGTCTCAGAGAAAGGAGGACATTAGTGTCACAGGAGTAAATTTACAAGGCTGTTGAGCTTGGGTGTAATAGGAGCTGCGAGGTCTTGCATCTATTAGGAGAGGTGGTCAAGGCTATGGCAATACAGACTAGTCCCGGGGCAGCCTCCGGCAAGCTCTGATTACTTGGGACTGGAGAGATGCCGTCTCAGAGAGAGGAACACATGCCTTACAAATTGGTCACATCCCATTTAGCCCCTATTAATTTACATCCGACCCTCAGGGCTGAACAGGCAGAATTTTTCATCCTTTTGTCGCTGCCCCCCGCCCCCCCCCCCCCCCCCCCGCAACACACACCGGTGATTTCCTCTTTTCCTTTCTCTCACATGGAATAGTGTCAGCCTGACTGTTTTCACTTCGCTCAGATTTCATTTCTCTACTTAACTGTTGCGCTTGGCAAACCCCAGATCCTTTGCGTTGTAAAGGATACACATACCCCCTCACAGCCTGCTTTCCAACAGCTTTGCCTAAATCAGATTGCCAGATCAGTCCCGTGTGCTGGCAGAGCAATAGCCTTCTTTAGCGGGGACAAAATGGTGCAGGCGAGCGCTGCCTTCTCTGCTTCAAAGACTCCAGAGATTTCCTTTAACCACAAAAATGAGGATGGAAGGGAATGAAGAGTCAAGAGTCCCAAGATGGCAATCTCCCTGCTGGAAATGTTCATGAATTACCTGTAATTTACCTCAGAATGGACCATATGTTGGACTGCGTGATGCACTCTTCTTTTCCCCCCTCCTAAGCAGACTTAGTCTGAGCACTGTTTTCTTTTAACATGGGACTAATGTGGGGAATAGGTTGGGGGGGGGATGCCCCTGAAGCTTCACAAATTAAAGTAGACACCTTACCATTCTGCAGCTTTATACAAGGAAAGAAATGGGCTGCACCCACCTCCCCTCCCCTCAGTATACCTCAGCCCCAGAGGAGGGTGACGATGCCTTAGGAAAGAGGCGCCGCTGACTGACAATTCCTCTGTCTCCTTCGTGGGGGCAGGAACGAAGCATGCCCTCCTAGCAGAAGCCTCAAAGAGTGGCTCTGCTGAGACAGAGGAAGAGCCACTTTCCAAGCCTACATGAAGTCCCAACACGTTTGCCACAGGCCCTTGTCCCCATTGTCACAGGGGTGCCTGGGGATTCCTGAAATGAAACTCCGTGTTGTGGTGAATGCTCCAGGATGATCCTGGTCTCTTAATCTCTTGCAAGCCGAACAGATACAGGGGTAGAAGTGTAAACAATGGTCAAGCCTCTTTTCCACCCAGACAGAGGCATGGGGCCTTGTCACTAGCCAGGCCACATCTGCGCTTTTTGAAGGGAAATGTCATAATATTGCTAATCAATAGGAAGGGCGACAGGCTCATTTGTCAAGACCAAGTCAGCACTGCAGCTGTTGCCGTCCCCTGCCTCTGTCCCCTGCCGCCGCCACCTCAGTGGTGGTGTGGTGTCTAGACAGCTCTGTTCTGAGCTGGGGGCGTCGAAAGGGAGCTACTGGGCACAGGCAGTAACACATCTTGCTGGTGCTCTGCACAAGTGGGCCTGGACAGGACAGCAAGGGCTGGCACACATCAGCAGCCAGCAACCCCCACCCCACCCCCACCGCCTAACCCCCCACTCCCCAGCGAGAGGGAAGGATCTCCTGTCTCAGGAAGTCTATTGCCCTTTAATCTGGGGACTGTGCTGCCTTATGTGTTTCCTTGGAACTGCAGATGTTACTTGCTGCTCTGGTGGTCATAGGATCAGCAGGTCATCTCAGAAAAAGGAGTAGAGCGCGGGGCGGTGGGGGTGGGCTCCGGCCTCAAACTTAATGACAATCTTCATCTTGCTCAGGAGGACAGTCTAACTACAGGGTGGAACACGGTGGCGCGACGACATGAACCCTGTGCCCCGCTTCTCACCAGCTCCCCTGAGCTGTAGCAACATGGCCCAACAGGACTCCAGGCTGCAATCAAATCGTTCATGCATGGGGCTTGGGTGTAGTGCTGAGGTGACAGGGCTGAAGTGCCCTCTCCTACCCCACTGGAAAAATTTCTAAATGGGGAAATTAATCTTAATCAACCCTTGTATCTTCAGCTTTAGCGTGTCTAGGGTACTGTTAGCGATTTTCATGTTGTACTGGAGCAGGATTCCCCAAGGCTAGTGACCTTATTTCGTTGGTAAGAGTGAGCAAAAGATCATATTGCAATGGCAGTCTTTAAGAAATCTGGAAGTCTTGTGTACAGAACAGCCTGGTGCGCATCTCTGCACTGCCCCATTCGGGGTATGCAGTGGGATTTTGGCTGCCTCTTGTCTTGAGAGACTGACTCCATTTGAGTGTCAATCAGAGGTACTTTGGTGCGCACACCTGCATAGCACCATCGAGCACAAGCCACAAGGTACAGGCTGACAGGAAGACCCCTAAAACTACAAAGGGCACCCTCTAAATCCATCAGAGCAATTTGGGGCTGTGGGAACACATGGGCACATTAAAGCCAGATCCGAAAAACCAGGTCCAAGAACTTGCCAAACGCTCTAGACCAGGAAAGATTACAAACTTCTCACTTGGAGCCCATAAAGAGGCAGGCACCTAGCTCTGCAATGGCAGTGGACCCATAGCCCTGTCACGTGACCACCCAGCACGTGATTCAAGGGATCCATGGGCAGAAAACTCCCATCTGGCCCAGGGGCCTTCAGCTGAGCCTGGTCCTCGCTAACGATGTGGTCCGCTTGAACTGTTGGCCGCCCATCCACTTGCTTGTCTGGATCCAGTTTTGTCTTTTACCTCCTCCATTCCTCACTGTGCTTTAGCTAAACCAGAAGCTAGGCTTGGCTCTGTAGCAGCAATTTCTCCATTAGACGGTCGACCTGTTATTAGACGCCCTCTGGCCCCGCCCCCGGAGACTCTTTGCTTCTCCATCATCTTTTACCTTTGTTTTTTTTTTTAGTGGGTGGGTGGGTGTTTTGCCTACATATACCATGTACATGCCTGTGCCCATTGATGCCAAAAAAAAAAAAAAAAAAAAAAAAAAAAAAGGGCATCAGATCCCCTAGTACTAGAGTTACAGTTATGAGGCTTCATGTGGGTCCATGATCTTAACTGTCAATCATCTCTCTAGGCCCTCTGTCAGCTTGCTTCTGCCTCTCAGGACTCTTCCAATCATTATGGCTTCTTCTGCGGACTCTTTGTAACCTCTCTCTGTCTCTTTCTGTCTCTCTGTCTCTGTCTCTGTCTCTCTGTCTCTCTCTCTCTCTCTCTCTCTCTCTCTCATACACACACACACACACACACACACACACACACACACACACACACAGAGGCACACTCACACAGCACAATAAGAATTAATATTTAGTCAGGATAAAAGAAACCTGTGTTTACCTCAGCGGGCCACCAAGGAAATCAGAACTACTTGGTAAAGTGCTGCTGAGGAACCCAGTATACTTCGTAGATGTATTGTTACTGACTAATTTCTGGCATTGAGGAAAGGCACAAATGAGTTTATGTTTCCAACACAGCTAGCTCACAACATCTGGTCTAGTCACACATCTTCCATTCGCTTCTTCTTGTCCTTAAGAAGAGGTGATGTTGTAGGAAGTGTGTCTTTCCCTCGTGGTACTCCCAGCGTCTGGCATTAGAAAGCCAACAGTATCCAGCTTAAAGAAGAATGTGCTTCGGACATTCCATTATAAGGTTTGTATGCTTCTGAAAAACACCAGGCAGGAACACAATGCGAAGCAGCAGCCAGCCACCAGCCCCGAGGCTCCGGAGCAAGGACTCACTATCTGCAAAGAACTGCTTGGTTAAAGGAAGGTGGTTTGTTTCCAGTCCTATAATGCATCACCCTTTATAATAGAATATGACAGCAATCCCTTAGGCACTGCGTGGGGAGTTTACAATTCTCGGAAGGCACAGATATAAGGTTGTAAGACTAATATTGAAAAAAACACAGTAAAGTGGAGGACAAATGAATGAATGAAGTTACCTTCGAGGCAGCTTTTGTAGCCCTGTGGAATCCCAGTGGCTGGAAACACTTTTGGTGGCTCTGCAAGAGTCAGTCTTTGTCTTCTCAAATATCTCCAGGAGACAAGGGCTACTTGTTTAGAGTAATTGGATGCGCTTTTCCCATCTCTAAAGTCATTCAAAAACAAGCAGGAGTTGGCACTAAAATAGGTTACTTGGTTTGGCCCAACCACAGTAGGTAGAGGCTCAGGAGATGGTGTGAGATGACACCAGATGCGTAGCCTGGGCCATGACTGGTCAGGAAGCCTCCATCGCAGAGCAGGAGAGCAGCTTTCGCGGGGAGGGAAAAGTCCTTGATTTGTTCAATAAGTTCTGATGTTCGTTTAAACATAGCTGAACCTTCCTGATGATGACGCAGTGAAGGGTGGGGCCTCTGCAGCACACACACAAGTGAAGCTCCTTGAGCTGCCTCTGACAGGTGTGAGCTCAGTCTTCTGAGGAGCTGGACTTCCTCAGCTCACTTCTGTGTCGCCTTCACACTTAGGAACAACGGCTTGTGTAGTTATAATACCGCCCTGACCACGCTCTAAAGGCAGACTAGAAAGGGCGTGGCATTTGTTCCTAGCTGTGCAGTTTAGCGGGGAAGGTCCTGTAGTTTGTGGCTCTCCATTCATGGCGCTTGGGCTGTGTTTATCAGAAGCCGGTCATCAGTGTGCTCTTTTTCTGCCCAGGCAAGATCTCTGCCTGTCTCTTGCTTAGCGGTGAGAAAGCTGCGCAGGGGCCTCGTTTTGGGCTTCTGAGTGAGAAGACCTCTGAGGACTCTTCCCTACAGGAAAAGAAACTCATCCAGAGCTGACTTATATGCACAGGAGGGCTTCTGACCTCGGGCTGCCGACTGACCAGAAGAGAAGCCTGGTGGTCAGGCCAGAGCGGACATTAAAGGGCACTTCGGGGTTCCCTTTGTGGTTTTTTGCCTTCTCTCTTTCTCTCTCTCTTTTTAAAAACACCCAAACTTGAAACACCTACTAGATCTCATTTTCTTTTCATTATAGAATCTAAATGAGTCCAATACAACTGAAGGCAGTTTCCAGGCTGCCCAATGTACACGAGGGACTCGACACTGCCGTGGAGGACCTGGTGTTGTTTATGAGGACACTTTTCAGAGGTGTATGTGGGCTAGGAATAATGGACATGCTGGCAATTGATGTCTTCCAGGAGACTGTCCCCAGGCATGTGTCTGGACAGTGCATCCTCACACCTAATGGGTCTATGGCTCCACACGAGCTCCCCTGAGATGTCAGGACTCTACTTACTGGACAGACTTTAGGCCTAAACCTGGTCAACTTGGGAAACGAATTAATGCTGCCAACTGGCCCTGTTTAGATGACTCTCACCATACAACGTGTGAATGTTGTGCTGTCAAACATCACACAGATGCAGGCAGAGGTTGGCTCAGAGAAGGAATGTGGGCAGTTGAGTGTCCTGTGTGCTTCCTAATTTGCTGAGAAGACATCTTGGGGGGCTGACACGGCACAGATTATGGGAGTGAGGCACACTATATATGAATCTCAGGCAATTGTAGGTCATTCTATTGACCCACACATCAGTTTTCCTATGTTCAAAAAGATTTAATTTTGAATTACATGTATATGAATGTGTCTTTATGTTGACATAGGCTTGTGTACATGAGGATTGATTGATCGATGTCTGCAGAGACCAGGGAAGGGCATCAGATCCTCTGGAGCTAGAGGGACAGATGGTTGCGAGCTGTCCTACCCGGGTGCTGGGAGCTGAATTTGTGTCCCCCGAAAGAGCAGCAAGTGTTCTTAACTGCTGAGCCATCTCTCCAGTCCTTGTCCTGTCTTTAATATTAGAAAAAGCATACCTACCTGTACCCACCTCTATCAGGAGTCCAGGCCACTGTGCTGGTCGTCTGTTCCCATGGGGTGACCTGTGAAGTGTCAGCGTCATATTAGTGGGTGCCAGCCTGCAGTTAGAAAGGGAACCGTCCCATTTGTAGAGTCCCCCACTCAAAATGTTTCAGAAAACTAAGTTAAAAGGAAGTGAGTGGGTTTAGAGCTGTGAGACTAGTAAGTCAGGAGATTTTTTTTTTACAGGGAACTGCTTAAGAAAGCTCATAAAAGGAAAAAAGTTTGGGATTTTTAAAAAAGTGGAATTGGCCTAGCCTGTTTTTAGTAGACATCTTCTTCTAAAGACTCGCATTAAATTGAAGGAAGAGGAGGTCTGAGGCCAGCAAATAAGAGAAACACGGAGTGGGCCTCGGCTGTGGTCCGCTCTTCTCAATTAGGGAGCTCGGGACTTGAGAGCATTAAATTGACTTTATCTTTGTATCCACAAATGCTCTCCCTCACAAAGAAGCAATGACCCCGGGGTCACCCGGAAGGCTTGTGAAAAGGACACCCACTTTCTTTCAATGCCCGCTTGTGCTATGGCAAGTGATTTCCCAGCAGTCAGAGCTCGTGGCTGAAGGATGGGGTGGTGTTTCTCGTAGAAGCTGAGACTTGATCCCTTGGCTCTGATTTCACCCGCGCTCTCCTTCACTGAGAGGTTGTGATGACAACAACATCCAAACTTGGTTGTCTTTTCTTTTCCCGGGGGATCTTTAACAGATTCCCCAATTCCTGACCTTATATTGTGCTAATTTAGTCAGATATCTGAGGTTGGAGCCATGCATCAGAATTTCATGTACAGCCCTGGGTGGTGCTGATGTGAAGCAAGGTTTGAATGCCTCGGACTGAGTTCTGCAAACCTTAATGGTGTGGGGAGACATAATACCATACAGGCTGATGCCTGCCAAACGGTAATCCACGTTTCCAGTAGTAAGAAAATCTGTCCATTATGACAATAATGACAACAATAATAGTGAGTCCTTAATATTTAGGGGGCTTCCCACTGTACTGTCATGTGTATGGCTATTCTAGCCCCTAATGGATCTCCCATGAGATGAACATGGGCACATGAACAGCATCTTTTCCATCTTACAAGCAAGGAAATGGAGCTGAAAAGCGTTAGTGATGTTCTCAAGCAGAACCTGGCCTAGAGCTGGGTCTTCTGGGTTGTAGGAGTTTTAGTTTCTTTAAAAACTCATTATGATATGTAAACATCCTTTGATTTTAATCCCAGTTGTGGGATATGGGGGCTGCTCCAGTTTGTCCACAGCTGATAACAGCCTGCTGAGAAGGCATGTGGTCATTGTCATCAGGAAACTGCCTCATGCAGAGGTGTGGTCTTTGCCAGTTAGAAGAGAGAGAGAGAGAGAGAAAGAGAGAAAGAGACAGACAGACAGATAGACAGAGACACAGAGACAGAGACAGAGACAGAGACAGAGGAAGAGAAGGCTGCTATTGCATTTATTGTTGCTGGCTAAATATCCTGATGACAGAGATTATAGCCCCAAAGAACCTGACAACCCTAAACAGTAAGATGTAGCCAAAGGGAACTATGCCCCTACTCCCCACTAATCTTTCTCTCCTGCCTAGTGTTGGAGTGTTAAAAGTGACTGGGGTAGAGAAGGGAGAAAGAAATATAAACAAAACAAAACAAAATAAAGCCAGGCACAGGACAGCCAAGGCTATATAGAGAAACCCTGTCTTGATAAACAAAAACAAAAACAAAACAAATAAAAATAGATTTAAAAACATATGCCTACACTTCGGCTTTCATGCCCATAGTCCGTCCTACTCTTCAACACTCACTGCATTCTAGACACTTTCAGTGGGCAGGGGGGAAAACATATCCATTTGTGAGTCGTATTGAAAATTCATAGTAGGTAAAAAACACCAGTTGACATCATATGCAGAAAACCATGTAGAGGTCCACCTCCCTGTCACCATCGTAATGATGCAGCTAGAATGAGCAATGGCAGGTCTCACCTCCTTCCTGAACCTGGCCAGGTACCAGACATCTCTCGACTACCAAAGTAGGACAAGCCAGAAAAGCAGAGTACATCACAGAAACACAGAGCAGAACCTCTTGGGGTTTGTTCTTGCATCATTTACAGCCAAGAATGAAGGTGTAAGTTGAGTCCACCATGCTTGAATGCCAGGGGTTAGCAGGTCATTCTCCCTAGATCCATACAAGATGGCTAACATTAGCCATGCCTGCTGCTGGGTGCACTAGTCAGTAAGTTTTTCTTTTTCCTTTGGGAAAGGGAAACTGAGGGCTGTTTTTTGTGTTATGAAGATGGCGGTGAGACAAAATTCTTCCCATAGCAGGCAGAATGTGATGACAGGCTCCATGGATGGCACAAGAAGTAGATACATGGTGGCTAAGAGAGCTGTGGCTAGGGCAGACTTCCCGACAGGTTGATTGGATTCTTCTCTGATCTTGGGGACGGTAGCATCTTAGCATCCTGGGGATTAACTTACATACATCTGATTCGGCTGAGCAAGCAAGCATAGTTGAAACCTCTTGGAAGGAGACGGTGAGGGTAGCCAGAGAGCCCAAGTCTTACCAACCAGGTAAGTGCTTGGTTTTGCTGACTCAAGTTGCCTAAACACACCTTTGAAAGAGAAGCTATTTTTTATTCTTTAAAGCGTGTTGGTTAAAATGAATTTTGCAACTCCAAGGAGAGGAAGTAATCCTATCATGATGCATGGGGGCACTGCTATAGACAGCAAATCCTGATCCTGATGGTCACTCGCGGTGCGGTCTCAGGCATGTTGCCTAAGCTCTCAACAATGCAACCTTCTCTGGTAGCCCTTTTCCAAAGGCTGCCGGGAGACATCGCGTGCCAAAGAATGATCTGGTTTCTGATGTGCTGCATGCGCTTCAGCAAACGTGGCCGCTGCTGTGCTTTCTGGTTCTTTTCTAGGACTCAGATCCATCCTACTACAGAGACGCCCCCTGCTGGCGTTTTGGGAACAGGACTGCCCAATGGCCAAGAAGCTCACCTTGCTGTCTTCTGTCTTCTTTGGATCTTGGGTGCTTTCCACCTTTGACCTTCAGGGAATCTGTCACCTTGGAGGAGAGGCCCTTCTCTCTCCTTCCATTAAGGTTTCATTCATCTTTCAAGTTTCATTGCAGATTCCATTTGGGGAAATTAGGAGACGCTTTATGGAGGAACTGGCATTCATCTCTCTCCCTGCACCCACAGGCATTTGTAATTTTATTATGGCATTTATCATATTCTATCTGTACTGTAGTTGTATGCCATCTGTCTCTTTCAGCACATAGTAACTTTCCCGAGGGGAGAAAGTCTAGTCGATTTATCGTGAAATCTCCAACTGCTCATAGCATCAACTTGACACGCCGATGTCAATAAATATTTGTTCAAATGGATTAAGATATTTTTTAAAGCCCATTTTACAACCCCCACCTTCATGTTTATCCAGCACCCTTTCCAACCGTCAAGGATCAGTTTGGAGATTTGTGGACAGCAAACCCAAACTTCAGAAACCAAGGGTGATGTGATTTCCACTCTTACGTCACTTCCATAGCTCCTTAAGAGGTGATAGTAACCTCTATTGGGGCCTTGAACAGTTGACTGTTGAGTGACAATTATAGGCCCCAGTCCTGCCACTGTACTACCCAGTACACTTTGAGCCTCAGTTTCTCCAATGAATATAATGAAGATGAAGAGACTGATTTTACTTACAGGTTTCCTGGAATTCTTAGACCCTTTATTCAGACATAAAAAGGAGTTTTGTTATGGCCTTTCATATCCTTCCCCATTAACTTAGTAAGTTGAGTAGGGTACTGTTTTAATCACTACTCCTCTGGGATCCAGAACAGTGTCTGGATCATAGTAGTTGCCCAATAAATATTTATTCATCTATACAAATAACAAATAAGTACATTGAGATATAATTTAGAAATGCTAACTGCCATAATGAAGAACAAGTGTAGTCCTGCCCGCCAGACTTTCTCACTATTGTGGGGCACTCTACAGCAAGATGCAGACTTGAGAAGACAGTTGTGTATAATGGAATCTGGGCCCTGTTTGGCTTTTATCTATCTGTCTTGTGGCATAAAGGATACAAATTTCAATGCACACATACCAGTGCACTTAACATTTTGGTAAGATATTTGTTGAATGAAGTATCCTATGTGGGACAAGACATCTTAACATGGAAGTATCCTATTCAGAGCTAGAGTCCCTGCTCAGGACATGCCAGTACAACCAGGGCCACCTCTGAGTATCCGTGGAGCCCCTCGAAAGAGCATCGTTAACCTGCCATATTGACTGGGTCAGCCTGTGGTGGAGAGCTCTCTGTGTCCTCTCTTTGGTACCACATGGACTCATGAGATACATTTGAGACGTCTTCGTTTTGACTCTGGGCCTTCCTTATGGAATGACAAGGCAGATGGTCTTTTCCTCAGTATGTGAGTGGAATGGCCACAGAAAACTTAGTGTTTCCTCTCACTCTCATATCCGAGAAAGAAAGAGTGGTAAGCTTGTGGAGAAGCTGCCAGGGCATTTATAGCCTTGCCGTCAACCTTGGCTTGGTACTGACTTTGAAATCTGAACAATATCTGGCCTTGTTAGATCCGGTATCACCGGCCAATATTTTTCTGATGGTGCCAGTTACAGCACCCCTCCATAGCCTCTGCTCCAGGATCTTTGAGTTCCTGTCCTGACTTCCCTCAGTGACAGAATACAACTGTGAGCTGAAAGCCTTTCCTTCCCTAAGTTGCTTTTGGTTGTGATGTTTGTCATAGCTGTAGTAATCTCACTAGGACACCTTGGCATTTTGTTGGCCTATGGCATGGTTGCAGTTCTATGCTTCGCAAGTGAGAGAGTACAAACAGGTACCGTGGCGATGTTCACTGAGTTGCACAGGGCCTTTGCACAGCTGCCATTCTGCCCTGTCCTCTGGGGGTTACCTTTAAAGACATAGGACCAGATGGCTTGCTGACAAGTTCACTGTCTTAGCAGACAGGAAGGAGGAAAAACATTGTTTGTTCTTTTTCTCTAAGGGAATGGCACCTCTAGCCATCATCTTCTGTTGAACAAAATTATACAGATAATCCATAGCCAGTGTAGCCTCAAGGGAGTCTTGAGATGTGGTGTTTATCATGGGATATTATATACCCAGGCTAAAATTAAATGACAGTGGAAGAAGCCGAATGGATATTGAGAAGAATGTAACTATCTGTAATAGCATCCCTCTCTTGAGCATTTTGGGGCAAACCTTGGCTGCCTTACCCACATAGAAAGTCCTCTTCTCTGTCCAGAATCAGTGCATCGCTCACCATCATGGGTACTCAGGAGATACTTTTCTGGAACTTTGTTTGCCTATCTTCTAGTCTTGCTTTCCCCAAGTACTTTTAAATTACCTTCTTTTTAAAGCGGAGTTCTCCTGGGCCCATCTACTTTTATGATTTTTTCCCCCCCATCTGTAAACTGGTTCACTTTCGACCTTTATGTCTTACTGAATTCCTCTCACTTAAGATTCTTTGTCTAAAATCAAAGTTCCTCAACAGGAAGAGGATTGTGTTGCAGTAATCAAGGAGCTTTGGGAGCGTCATTAAGAACATATTTAGCACCGTGCAAATGGCTCATTCCACAATCCTGTTCCTAATCTCAAGGCTCATCAGCTCTCATCTCAAGATACTGAAACGATCATTGGGGCCTCGTTCTTAGTTCCAGACACCGCCTCATACAGCTCATCTCTAAGATGCTCCCTATCTAAATGTGTATGCCTATGGCTTACAGCATCAAGTCAGAGGCTTGGCATATGGGGCTGTTTTCATATCCTTTCCTTCCATAGTCGGACACACTCCCCCAGCCTAGGTGACCTGCAGAGGTCTTATTGCTTCTCTTTTCTAGAGTGCCACTGTCCTTTAGCTTTATCTTGAAGACTCCTGCCCACGCTTTAATGCCTCCTCAAACGTCACTTCCAGTGTGAAGCCTCTTGTGACTGCTCCCCAGGCGAATTGCTGCTCGCCCTTAATGCACACCCTCTTTAGGGTCTGCTCTTTTGCTTATATATTTCCTCCAGGAGGCTTTGAATGTCCAGCCAGAGAAAGGAGAGGTTGTCTTATTTACCTCTATGCGCCCTGTCCTTAGCATAGACTCCTGTAGAGATAATCAATAGTGCTTGCTCATCGAACGGACAAGTAATGCCTAATTAGCTGCTGAGGGGAGCCCATGAAGTTAGCCCCAGGAGGCCTGGAGGACCGGGTTCCTGTGCCAAATGCTCACCAATCACCACACTGTGGCTGCCCTGACACACACACACACACACACACACACACACACACACACACACACACACACACAATCTAGCAAGTTTGGGAAGAAGAGAATCTGGACTGGAACGCAGGCCAAGGCTTCTCTGCCCATTGGCCTCAGCGCCTTGCTTCTGGTTGTCTTAGAATGTCTTTGCGGCATTACACAGATGCTAAAGTCTTCCCCAAGCCTCAAGGAAGGGTTCTCACCAAGTAGTGCAAGTCATTCAACAGGTCTCTCACATTGAAGAAGGTAAGTAAATTAAAAACCAACTTCCCCTTATGAAGAAAGGAAAACTCCTGGAAAGGTTTTAAACCGTGAATTGTTGGCCAGCCTGCTGTGCACCGTGGAATCAGGCATCTGTACGTGACAGAGGAGAGGATTCATGCGTGACCTTAGTGATACCACTGAGCGCAGAGCTTTCCCCCGGCCACATGCACATGTGGTAAGACACAGGAGCCATTAATCTGTCTTCACACCTCTTTCTTGCCCAGAAGGAAAACTATTTTGCCTAGCAAAGGAGGAGGCCTGCAAAGGGAGACAAGTTGGATTACGTTTCCCAAGGGAGCTGGGTTTTCAGAATGAGCAGACAGCCATAACTCACCCAGGCCCCTAAAGTGTGAGCATGAGCGTCCTCAGGCTGCCACCTTAGTCATAGATGCAGTGTGACGAAATGTGCAGTGGGGTTGAGAGGCTCAGGTTACCCCTGCATGTTAGCAGCGGGCCTCCCCACCTCCTCTAAACTTGGTAAATCTGACTTCTGTAATCCTGCACTGATGGAAATGTGACCAGTATCACACAATGCAATGAGCGATTTTGCACCCTTGCACGGGTGGTTCTCATGGCAGATAAACATTCCCTCCTGTCTGCGATTAGTATGGTAGAGAGCAACTGGTTCACCTGTCCCCTTCTGTGCCGTGCTCACACCCCATCAGTCTCCCCGACTCACCCATTTTCCAGAAGAGGAAACTGAGCCTCCCAACATCCTAGTAAACAACTTGTCTGATGTCACGCAGATAAGAGCAAGAACCAAAGCTAGACTTGTGAGGAAGCTTCGGATTCTGTGCCAAGTATGGGCAACTCCTGATTCTTCTATTTAAAAATAAGATTTTATGCTGGGCACATCAGGCCATTTTAGTACAAGTAGATAGTGGACTTCAATCACAATTCTCATATTCTGCTGCCCTCCCCATGCTCCCTTTCCTTTTTTCCCCCAGTTTCACATCTACTTTCATGCCCTCTATAGGTGTATGATCATATATAATCTAAGACCCAATGAGAGAACACATGACGTTTGGTTGTTTTGGAATTAATTCGCTTAGCATGACACTCTCCAGCTATACCTGTTTTCCTGCAAATGACCCAACTCTGTTCTTCTTTATGGCTGGGGTAAACATGTATCACGTATGTAATCCAGTTTCTTCATCCAGTCCTCTGTTGTGAAACACCTGGCTTGGCTAGAGCTATCGTGAAAAGGGGCTGCAATAAGCACTGATGTGTAAATATCTCTGTGCTGTGTTGACTGGGATTTCTTCTTGTCTGAGCAAGATAAATCTAAACACCTCCTCTCTTTCACAGCATCCACGTACACTACCCATTTTGAGTTGTAGCTATTCACACAGTAGGAGCAGGGGTGGGGGTGGGGTGCTGGGGGACTCTAAAGGGTGACTGATGCTTTACATCTGAGCAGGATACTTTCAATGAACCATCTAAAGAGTAAAACCATATTTTAAAACCTGAAACTTGTCTCAAAGTCTAATATGTGTGACCAGTCGTGTGGCCCTAGAATCACTCCATGCAGCAGCAGTGAACTCCTGTCTCCTGTTTTGCTGCCTGGCCTCCTCCAGATGAAATCTCAGGAAGCTGCTATCGGTTGGTTGTGTCTCTTTGGGAAAGGGTTTGTGGGAAACTTAGACCCCAAAGGCATATGCTGATAGTGTTCATGTGTAGGGGCTTCTGGGGAGTCATTCTGGCTCTGTCCTCTTGAGTAAGTGAATCCACCTGTGGGCTAATGAATTAATGGATCAATGGCCTACTTGTAGTGGATTTTTAAAAATAGAACAACAGTTCTTTTTGAGATTATAATTACAACATTTTTCTCTTTCCTTTCTTCTTTCTAAACCCTCCCATGTATCCCTGCCTACTCTCCTTCAAATCCATGCCTTCTTTTTCACTAACTGTTACTGCATGCACAAAAGTATATGCACATAAGTTTGCCTTCCCAAGTGTAACCTATTCCACCTGCATAGTGTTACTTGCGTGTATGCTTTCAGGGATTACTCTTTGGCACTGGACAACCACTTGGTGTACTTTTCCCTGAGGAAGACCAACCTCTCCCACTCCCAGCTTTTCCCAGTTGCCTAGAGTTCTTTGTGTAGAGTTGAGGCCTCGTGGGGTTTTCTTCCAATGGTTTGGAGTGTCCATCGATGTCATCCTTGCTCAGCTCATGTTTGGGCAGTTATGTTGGACTTTATCCATATGGTTTCTGGCGTTCCTAGGAGAGTCCCTGATCGTCTGATCCTTAACATCTTCTCTCTGTCTCGGTCTCTCTTACACACACACACACACACACACACACACACACACACACACACCCCTCTTCTGCAATGTTCCCTGAGAGAGTGTTGTGTAGATGTGTCTACTGGTTACTAGGATCCACAACTCTGCAGTTTGATTGCCTCTGTTCTCTGTGGTGTTGAAAGGTTAATTGCTTCAACGAGGAACAAGGACTACATTTATCTGTGTCTAAGGACACACATTTATAGATTGTTGTTAGGGATTTTGCTCACAGGTAGATTAGTGGTTGTAGATTCTCCTCCTCCAATAGCCAATGACATCACTAGCACTGAGTAGAGAGCTAGATTTCCAGTACTAGGCTTGAGTGGTTGTTAAGTCAAATTAGAGAGCTGTTGGTTACTGCCAATGTACATGTGCCACCACTGCACCTTGTGTCATTGACGGCTCTGGAAACTTTCAATTTGCCTAAACTAAAACAGTATTTTAAGTCAAGTTTCCTCAAACAGAATCCTAGGTGTGGATTCCTAAGCAATGATAGAGAGATTTGCTCTCAGATAAACCTGTTAGAGTGAGGAATGCAGCATAGGGCACTATAAGAAACTAGGACAGATGGGGAGCTGGGCGAGACTGCCCTGGGTTTGATCTCAAGTGATCTGGAGTGCAAATAATTATTCTATTTTGAGAAAAGTGTGTTGGATTTTTCGAGTCCTAACCCCATCAGATTTCCCCGGGAGGGTGTAGGAAAAACCTCACAGGTATAGCTGATGCCCAGGGGCAATGCTCTGAGGCTGGGAAGCACTTAACTGGCGCCTCCTAGTGGTCAGTCAAAACTGCAGCTGGTGTGTAGGGTATGGTCAGACCACCAAGACCAGACAGGAAAGCACTGCCATATTTCAGAGTCCTGGAAAAGAAAAACAACTATACATGACACAAAACAATAAATGAGCATTGTTCACTGTAAAGTAGAATTCACGGTCCAGTGTCTTGAGATGGGGCATGGAAGACACAGACAAGATACCGAAAGCATAGAACAGCTACAGCCACCCCTGATGATGGCTCTGTTAGGCCCCTTATGCGGCTGGATAAAGTAGAATGTCTCAAAGGCTCAGGGCGCTGGCTATAACTCACAGCTCCCTAAGGAGCATGCTCAGTGCTAGGTGCCTGCTTCTGCTTTGAGATCCTTCCTGCAATGATCCCAGTGCCCCTGCCCATGAACTGGGCACTTCCAAACTCCAGAGGAAATTCAATTACGTCTTTCTTGTCTATTCAGCTGATTTATTTTAAAAGTTCTGTAAGAGCACGGGAAAAGGAAGCGTGGAGCCTCATGATTTAGTTAGTGTGGCTTTTCCGTGACCCAGTTCTCTCATAGGTTGGATGATTTTCTTTGGCAAATTGAATAATTTTCACAAGTCAATTACACACATTCCCTTAGCCTGTTTGAGAGTAATGAAATAGCTTAATAGAATAAAACAATAACCACCACGATGATGATGTTGGCCATTATTAAGTATAACAATAGGAATTAATTATGACCACAGAATGGATAATTGATGACTCAGAGAGTGGGTTCTAAAGTTCTCTGTCGTGACTTCAGAGGCATTTGAAGAGCTGCGTGGCTCGGTGGGTTTTGACCAGGGCTATTAATAACAGTTTTTCTTAGCGCCTTATATTTGGCTAGCCTTTTATAAGGCACTTGTCATGCTTGGAGTCTTGTTTCAATTTCACTGACACAAGGTCCCAGACCTTATTTTGAACAATTCAGAGGAGTAGACTTCCCAGAGCCCCACATCTCTGCCCTGTGACAGGGGTGGCTCCGTTATCCTGAGGACACCGGCATAGGCAGAGGTGGGAACTCGAGTTCAGTTCCCTCCTCCTGGGATACAGCAGATCCAGAACTGGGAATCAATCTGCTTTCGGGTCACTGCTTTAAACCCAGAACTGGGACTCAATCTACTTCCGGGTCACTGCTTTAAACCCAGACCTGGGACTCAATCTACTTCCGGGTCATTATTTTAAACCCTGACTCCATTTGGTCTACCCCATTGGAGTCTTAAAACTCTTTGCAAATCAGGAATGCTCAGTTCTTCTTCCGTTTTTTATTTTTATTTTTTTGAGGAATTTCTGAAACCGAAATTAAGATATTTGCAACAACCGTACAGCTAGCAAGTCAGCCCGGGGCTGGGATGCAAGCCCCTGCCTTATATTCTCAACTCAGTGCATTTTCTATTATGCTTTTATGAGGCAACAAATTATTTCATTTAAGTTGGTATATAATATTTCTAGAATGTTGAGACATGGAGAAAAAAATAACACTGTTTTTTATTGGGAAGAACTGGGAAGAAAATTATATGCAGGTGCCGAGGGCTGGTAGAAACATGCACACAGTTCTTTTTAACCAGAGAGTCTGTTAATTTCACAGCGTAGACTCACACAAGGTGTGATGTCGGGGGAACGCATTGTCTCTGAATAATGCTTTAAGCTGCCCACACATAGGAGGTCTCTGGGGAATGTGTCACCAATGCAAGTTCTCAAGTTCCAACCTGGTATTCTTGTTCAGTAGATCTGAGGTTGGTCTTCCAAATGGAAAGTGGTGCTGCGCAGGCCAGATTACCGCCCTGTCCACATTTACCTGAAACGCAAAAAAGTGTGATGTGGGGTTAACAGGGTACTGATGTACTTTGGTTTGCTCATAAGGTGACATTTATGAAATTCAGAGATTAGTTAATTCTACTAAGAACCACAAACTCACTAATGGAATTTGTCCTTAAAGGAATTCAGTTTTTCATATACAGGAAGCTACAAGCTACAATTTTAAAGGAATTGACTCTAACTGAAGACTTTTAATCTCAATGAATGTAAGCAGCGTTATGTACTCTTCCAGAAATTAATTCGAATTGTTCTATCAACGTTAATGCATAAAATCAAATTTAGACCAAATTCAAGTAGCAGAAGGTTTACCTAGAGACCTATAGAGAGGTTGGCTATGAGCAACTGAATTTCTTCAGCCTTGTAAGGAGGCCACCTGCAGGCTGGAAGTGTCCACAATCCTCCTGGGAACTGGAAGGCCTGATCTGGGCCTCTTCAGGAGTGGATCGTTGGCCCAGCCCTAAGCCACATTCCCTGAGCCCATCCAGCCAGGCTCAGAGTGTGCAGTCCTAGAAACCATATTTAGAGGCGATTATTACCTCTGTTTCTACCACCCAAGTGGTTTGCGGTGGACCCCAAAAACCTAAGTCAGATTACCCAACCCTGAACATTGATTGGGATCTAAAGGTTTTATTGATGTTTTCTAATTGCTTTGTGTATAAACTCACGAACTTCCAGATCCTAACTGATGGAAGAAGCGTTCTAAAGATATATGTAGGAATAATAATCAAAGAGAATGAGGCCATGAATTCGGGAGGGAGTAAGGGGGGGCACAAGAGATGCTTGAGAGAGAGAGAGAGAGAGAGAGAGAGAGAGAGAGAGAGAGAGAGAGAGAGAGAGAGAGAGAGAGAGAGAGAGCGCGCACCTGGGAGGGATTGCATGGAGAAGAGGGAGGGGGAAATGGAATGAATATATTTTAATTAAAATGTAAAATTATTTTTAAAAAAACCAACAACTAGTCAAAATGTAGTTTTGGAGTCCAATCACTCAACTTCCAAACCTAAGGCTCAGGGATCGATCATTGGAGAAGAGTGGGTGGCACAAGAGGATCAGTGAAGTTTTTGTTTTGTTTTGTTGTTTGTTTTTGAGACAGGGTTTCTCTGTGTAGCCTTGGCTGTCCTAGACTCACTTTGTAGACCAGGCTGGCCTCGAACTCACAGCGATCCGCCTACCTCTGCCTCCCAAATGCTGGGATGAAAGGCGTGCGCCACCACACCCGGCCTGGATCAGGGAGTTTGATGTGAGACTGAGTCTCCTAGAAATGTCAGAAGCTCCACACATATAGCCTTGCCAACACAACTGCCTAACTGCGAGCTGAACGAGGACAATAGCAAAGACCTGCTGAAGTGCATGGGGAAAGCTCATGAGACCTCAGCCCTGCACGAAGAACTAGTGCAGCCAGTTAAGGAATGCTGAGAGAGGGAGAAATTGTGCTCCCTGGGAAGAGCACACTAATTGGTTATCCAATACCAAATGGCCAGCCCTGAAGGCACATATAGACAGTCACATTATACAGACTGAGCAGGTTGTATTTATGTGTTTAGACTATATATGTATATACACGTATGTATCTAGCAACAATTAATGGGGAAAAGGGTCATGAATCTGAAAGAGAGCAGAGGGAATATATGGGAGGGCTTGGAGGGAAGGGGGAAATGGTACAATTATGATCTCTAAAAAAATAAATAAAATTGAAACAGAAACAACAGCAGCAGTAACAATAACAAAAGCAAGTGTCCAGGACAAAGATGACAAAGACCAGATATTTAAAAATAGAGACTAAAAAAATTTAATAAAAAATTATCATTAAAAAACACACACAGAGAAATAAATACGATAAAATAAATAAAAATAAAGATAAAAATAGAGACTAACAGTTTAGCTCAAAGTCACAGGTGGGCCTTGAGCAGATCATGAGACGATCTATATTTAAGGCTTCTGTGAACAGCAGCTTTCATGTTAATCATTTTGGCCCCAGTTAACACCCTTCCTTAATTCCCCTTCCACCTTTAAAAAAGTTGGCCTTTTCTAGTTTATATGCAAGACTTTGGATGACTCAACTCAAGAGCAACTCAGGTGCAATGGCTTGTGGGAAGTTTCACAAAGCTCATAGTGCATGGTGTTAGAAATAACTGGATAGATCGTGGAGCCAGGTATCCTTAGATGATCAATATTTGTCTGGAACGTGGAATGATCCAGTTAACCTTCCTCACACCCACAAACGCAAACTCAAGACACACATGCCTGTATGCACACATGCACACGAGCTTTTATTTTAGCCACTTCCGTTTGCTTTCTTTAGCCTAGAAAACTTTTTTTAAAATGGTCATAAAGTTCCCTCCATCCAAAGAGTTCAACAAACAGCCAGCTATAAAATTATAGAATTCCAGCTTGAAAAGGAGGGTTTTGGGTGCATGATGGGACCACCTGCTATCCTAGCACTTGACGTACTTGTCAAAGTGGCGCAGGGCTTACTATGAAAAGAGGCTCTGGCCTAAGTGGACCTTAAGACCCTAAAAACAGAGCTGAGAATTGGGATGTTAAAATAGCTAGCAACCCAAATGATCAGAAAGCATTCAAAAGACTAGAGCCAGCAGTAGAAAGACTAGGAGTCAGAGGAAAATGCTTCCCAGGTGAAACCCCTCTGCCCATTGCGAACTGGCTTTCTACAGCCTGTAGCTGCCCCAATAGGTGTGATGTAGACTAGATATTTTATCTTGCTCAGCTGCTTAATGAAAACTGAAAGGACCACACAGACCCTTGGTGAGATCAGCCGAGCGCTCTCCTCTCTTCCCCACTTCATTCTTGGCCAGTCCAAGCCACAATTAGGGCATTTCATCTGATTTTCTTTCTTTCCAGGCAATGCATTGTAACCTATCAAATAATGTTTGGCAATCAATTCTTGATCTCACCTGGAGGTCAGTCAGTGACACCATCTAGATTGTCATCTCATTTCTGTCTTTAAAGAGAGCCCATCTATTTTCTTTGAGCACATGAGGCAAGCAACGGGCTAAATCATCCATGAAACAAATGACCTTTTTCTCTTTCTCGCCAACACTGGCTTCCTTGGGGAAGCTGGACTTAGGTATTTAAAAGGATCTGTTTTATTTAAAGTTCCTCTTAAAGCTAGGTATGGCGGCACAGACCTGTAATCCCAGCACTTGGGAGACAGTCAGCTATGTGGTGAGTTCAAGGTCAGCCTGGGATAAATGAAACCAAAGGGCGAAGCAAGATCCAGCTCACAACTCACTTACCTCTTCTTTGTGTTCATTGGGAGGGCTTCTCATTTCTTAGTGGCTTTTACTTGGGGTATGAAGGGCGCGAGGAAGGATGCTGTAAACCGAACACCAAGAATCAAAAGGTTCCCATGAGCGAGCATTGGTTATTGATGTACCTGGTAGCAGGTCAACCAGTCTGCAGTGACCCATGTGGGTTAACACAGTAAAGTAGAGCGAGTGGAAAGACAGAAGCAAAAACTGTGGCTTGGGCATTGAAAGGTGCCTTTTATGTACATAGTCTGTTTGCTGAGAGCACCGTCCCTTATACTTTATTTATCTTATGGCTCCTGAATCTTTTGGAGATTTTCAGAAACTTTAGCCAAACCTCCCTCAGCTATTGTGTCTTTCTGGATGTTCCTACCTCAAATCTACTCTGGGCAGTTTTTAGCTTCTAAAATTAATAATTTGAAAATGGCGTTCTGTCTACATGTAAAGACTTCATTTTGTCTGCAGAAATGATTCATGGCAGCTGTTGCTCCCGATACATAGGTCGGACTCATTAAGTGAGATTGCAGTGAGCGGGCACAGGACCCATCTCTGGTTAACTGCAGGAATAGCGGGTTAGCGGAAGGTGGGAGCAGCGTCAATAGCCATCTCCTTTCTGTACCTAAGCTCCATCTTCCTCTGTGTCTACAGCTCTACCTTTCTTCTGTTGTGTACCATTTGGAACATGCACTGCACTCAGTCCAGGTCCATGGAGGGGGGGGGAGTTGCATGAAATATAACAGCATCATTTTAAGTGCTCAATTTGTCCTAAAGAACATTCATTCCGAGGGATTTTTAGATATCTTTATAAAGGCCTTCATTATCCTCCATTGTCTGTTCCATCTCTTTGCTAGAATATGCTGGTGAGTGGTTTTGCAGCTAACCGAAAAGAAACAAACTCATAAGGCAAACATGTGCTTATGAAATAAATAAAATCCTACCTCTCATTGATGATGCTTTTGCTTCGCTTCACCATATGGTTCACGGTCTACTAACTGAGTCATTGTGTAAGGGGATGGCCACCAGGTAGAGAGCCAGGGAAAACAGTGGAGGCGAGGTTTCCGTTGGGGCATGGGGGCAGGTCTGAAGGTCTAGGGGGGACTCCAACTTCTCCAAGCACTTTGCAAAACAGCAAGAAGCTCCAGGGTCCCAGGGCCTGATTTTTTGGTGAAATCTCGGTTCCTGCTGAAACACCTGACAAGTCATCAGAGAATCATTCCTTTTCAGGTGGACTTCACACAGCTTCAATCTCTCAGCCCTGTATTTTTGGCTTGATATTTTTGTTAGTCACAACAGCCACTGAGCAGGACAGAAGAGGCAGTGAGTGGGCTGTCTAAAGAAACATCCCTTAACAGCAGGAACTGTTGTTATACAGTGGCGACCTATGCTGGAGCGATTTGTCGTTGCTTCCTTTTCCTTTTCCTTATTTATTTTTGGTTGTGACAAGATACGTATCATATACATTTATTGTTTTAATCATTTTAAAAAAAACGATGTTTAGTGTCACCCAGCACATTTGCTACTGTGTAGCTCCAGAATATTCTGCCATCCCAAATTGGATTGTACCTATTAATAATACCTTCTGGCCCCCACGTCCCCTTAGGTTGCCCCCATTCTGTTTTCTTTCTGATGTTTGCCGTGCTTTGACAATATGGCCAGCTCCAAGTATTGCTTAACCTTGGGAACTTTCTGTTGTTTATTTTTAAAACCCATCAGAGAAAATGCACAGCATCCAGGGAAGGCACAGGCCTCCAGGGGTCTATTTGAAAGAATGATTACACCAATAATAATGCTTGCGGAAGGAACTGTGGTCCCTGAATGAGGCAGGCTCTTGAGAGGCTGTGCCAAACTTAAAACCCTATTTCTGCTTTGAATGGCTAGTGATCGAGAGGAGCTTTGTGCTTTGAAGGGAAGACGGTTCAATCACCGGGCCAGCCAACATGTAGAAATGGATGGCCTTTCGGTCTGCCACGGGGTTATTGTTGGCAGAGGACGCGCCTGCAGTTTATTCTGCGGTCTTTGTGATGAAAGCACCATGGGGCCAAGTGGCTCATTTGTCTCAGTTTATCGAATTGCCAGACCAAGGTAAAGACCTGGAATGGTTTAAAAGATAGAAATGAAGCCAGTGAGGGACTGCAGCTGGATGTGGTCCTGACCGTGGGCGCGATATCCGTTGTTCCCTCCGCCTCTCCCAGATCCTCTGATGCCATCAGTCTCCTGGAAAAGCAAGCAATCAACCCCTCCTGAAAGTAATTTATGCATGCAAAGAGTGCGGAAGAAGCTTAGCGCCGACCTGGAAAAGTTTCACCCGAAGAAAAATTCTGGTCCTTTTCAAAACAGAATTAGGTCTGTTTTTATCTGAGTTACCATGATAATTATATCAACTTACCAATTCTTTTTGTCTTTAGGTACACATGGATCTAGCCAGAAATTAAATCATGACTTTGCTTTCATGCATGTCTTTCTGCAAAGTTTTGTTTATAATACATTTAAAGCAAAAAAACAAAACAAAACAAAACAAAACAAAACAAAACAAAACAAAAAACCAACCCAGATGTACAGAGTTTATATGTAGAGAGAAGAAAATCGCTACAGATATAAATATCTGGCACAGGGAGAAACAAAACAAGACTTAGCTTGTTAGTTCCATTTAAACATGGGGTAAATAATTTGTGGACACGCTTCGGTGGGACATTTCACTTACTCCATTGGGCACATGTTCCAAGTACACACTGAGGTTTCTGTGTGTTCAGAGTTGGGGACCTTCCCTCCCAGCTCCAGGAACATCTCTCCGAGGACACGAGAGCAACTGAAGGCATGACATCTGTATGTGAATTTTACCGTCTCCTCAGGAGCTGGAGATGGAAACAGTTTCGTAAAAATACAAGACTTTACTACATTTGTTGAGTCATTGTCACAGCATAATACTTTTATTTTTAAATCAGATCACCTTGAAATGGGACAATAGACTGATATTTGACATGAGAAGGGGGTCACACACGAGGGTATAGGCTCAGAGCCAAGGAGGGCGGTCTCTGGGTAAGAGGCAATGGTAAAATGTGAAAGGTGGTAGCTCTGAGAGCTTTCCTCCTTTTCCTAAGCAGCCCAGAGCTTTCAGTGACTCCTCAACACGGCAATCTGGTCTGGTAGGGTTGAATTCAGAAGACGGGTTGGCCTGGCCTCAGATGTCTGATTGTACTGGAATGCAGTTTCTTTACCTCTGATGTGAGGGTTCTATTCAGTCAGAGATGCTGAGCATCTTAAAAGGACTGTGGGAGAGTGGGGCGTGGTTTTTCTGCTCTTCAGTGATACTCTGCAGGGAGAAGGGCCATACATATAGGCCATGTTTCTAGGCAAATGAGAATATCAGGCTTTTTGAGATATAACATGTTCAGTCCAGGATCTGTCTGGCTCCATAGTGTCCAGTGTGACGGCTCATGGCTAATCTAGATGCTCAACTTATGTTGCATGAGTGGCAGCAGCTGAACTGGGAAAGGCCCATTGGGGGTGGGGCACTATCCTCCAAAAACATGTGCTTGGCAGCCTGAGACTCATTAGGCTCCTGCCTCTGGCCTCTCCATATGATAGGATGGTTTTATTGCCATTGGCATATGAGAAGGGAGTGCGTGTAAGAAGAGTGCTGAGCTGATTGTTAGGGACTTGGGTTCAATACTTGTCTCTGCCACTTAGTGTGTGACAGAGGGGAGCTACTGATCACTTCTGAGTCTCTCCCTCATCTGTGAAGCTAGAGTGTTGATTACAGCTATTTTCTGGAACTGTCCTGAGAGGTCAAGACAATATAAGCAAAGTCCTTAATTCAGTTCCCAGCTTAATAGCCAATAGGATGGAGGAAGTAACTTAGCAGAGTCACCTTCTGAAAACAGAAGGACGAAGTCCTGAGGAAAGATCAGGTCTCCTCTTCCTCTTCTTCCTCTTCCTTTCTTCTTCTTCTTCTCCTTCTTCTTTTCTTTCTTCTTCTTCTGATTATTATTATTATTATTATATTTCTTTATTTTAGTTTGCATGCATGTTTGTGCACCACATACATGCCCTGGAGCTGGAGTATGGATGGATGCAAGACGCAAGATGCAAGCTACTATATGGCTGCTTAGAACCAAACCAAGATCATCTGCAAGAGCAGCAGTAAGAGCTCCTAACTGCTGAGCCATCTCGTCATTCCCCCCAGACAATCTGTTCTTAATAAGCTACCAGGTAGGCATTGCTGCCCCCCTTTAGCAGAGTTACTTGTTCAAAATCATTGCAGCTCACCTTCCAAACAGGAAGGTCCTAGTGAGAGAAACACATGGAATTTCCGCAAGCCCTTCCTACTTACACACACACACACACACACACACACACACCCCGACACAGAGCAGGAAGTGGTCCTTGGAGCCATCAGTTGTGAGTATGAGGAACATTTGTGGAAAGTAGACCCACGCTTCCTCTCGCAGGAGTGGAGTGCAGGAAGAGAAGAGAGCTCGGCAGCCTCCTGCAAATAGGCCAGATGCTCAAGGACACAGGGCTCCCAGAGGATGTGCCTTAGACCACGCCTTATTTAGTCAGCAAGAAACATTGCCTTCAGGAAATAAAATAGTGGGCAGATATAGTCACTAAAGGATCATTCTTCACTTGTGTTCAAGGCTGGGCCGGTTAGTGTTTGACAGCTTGTCAGAAACTAGCGTCCCCTGGAAAGAGGAAGCCTCATCTGGGGAGTGAACCCCATCAGATTGCCCTCTGGTCACACCTGTGGGGTGTTTTTCTTGATTAATGATTGCTGTGGGAGGGCACAGGCCACTGTGTGGGGACTACATAAGTCCTGTCAGTTTTCTGAACAAGAAACTGTTCACACACACACAATGCTTTTGATTTCTAAACAGACTCTGGCCTGGCCTTTCCCAATAGCTTGGTGCTGAGCTTGTCTTTGGCTATAGATGCCTGGCTATGAGACTGGGCTGACTATAAAACATTAAAACAAGATTTTCAAGGTGGCTCTGCACCAGGAATATTGCCATTTTATTTTACCACCCTATGCTTGCTTTCTGTATTTTAAAAATGACATTCAGAAAAGTTATTCTTTCAACTGTATCAACTCGTAATTAATCTTATCTAAAGAACAGCTGGTCAAGAGTTGTCAGGAAACATTGCACTTTGCTCTTCGCCTTGAGCCGTCTCACAGTACAGGACCCGGCTTCTCAGAAAGCCCTCCCTGCAAAGGATGCCTCATGTCTCCCGCATTCCCACCACAGATTTCAGCACCTCTGTGCTAACTGCTGAAAGCCTAGGGCCCCATTTCTCCAGCCAGATACAATCTGTGGATGCAACTCAAGAGCCTAAAGGAAGGGCTCTGTCCACACTTGCTTTCCCTCCAGCCCACAACACAGAGCTGGTGTCAGGGCAGGGAGCCAGTGAGTCTTTATTGTGGCTTGCTCTGCTGGGATTAGAGATCATACAACTCACGGCTCTAAACAAGAAGGGTGGGAACAGGCAGATAAGAGCGAGGGGCTTACAACTGAGATGTAATGTAAATAAATTATAATTCACACACACACACACACACACACACACACACACACACTCACAGAATAGAGGTCGGCCAGGCATGATGGTACTCTCCTATAATCCTAGCACTCTGGGAGGCAGAGGCAAGTGGATCTTTGAGTTCTACAAATGAAACTCTGTCTTAGAAAAACCAAAAGGGAGAGTGGGGGAGGGAAAGAGAGAGGGAAGGGGAGGAAGGGGGAGAAGGAGAGAGAGAGAGACAGGAGAGAGGAGGAGAGGGGGAAGAGAGAGAGAGAGGAGAGAGAGACAGACACACACACACACACACACACACAAACAGAAAGAGAGAGAGAGAGAGAGAGAGAGAGAGAGAGAGAGAGAGAGAGAGAGAGAGATTGGCTCAGTTTCTTCCTCTTGTAGAAAACCTTTCAGAGTGCCAGTGCAGTGGCACATGCAGCATTCAGGGAGGCAGAGGCAGGAGGATCTCTGTGAGTTTGAGGCCAGCTTGGTCTACAATTCGAGTCCAAGACAGCCAGGGAAACCCTGTCTCGAAAAACCAAAAGCAAACCAAAACAACCAACCAACCAAACAAAAACCCTGACAAACTCTCGCAGTAAACACATCACTTACAGCAACTGTAAGCAGCAATAACACAGCACCAGGAGATATGTGAGCCAAAGCTCAGGGTTCGCCCTTCTTCTTATGAGATATTTTCCCGCAAATATTGAAGTCTGAAAATGACATTTCAAGTACTTGCTTATCTCACGTGTAATTTCATGGAGGCTGGAGGCCTGTCATCTGGGCTGGCCGAGAATACCCCTCTCCCAGCCCTGCCCAGGCCCTACTCCAAAGAATTCTGCACCCCCTTCCTGGCTCTGTTTACACTTATTTTGTAACAAGCCACTGCCAGTTAGGCCTTCCTCAACAACACAGCACTCTCAGGACAAGAAAGACATTTCCAGATATAATAGTAACATAGTACCACTATAGAAAAATTGGAGAGTTAAGGCACAGGCAGAGAGTAATTAAAATGCCATATTCTCTTATGCACGAGAGACACTGCTAACATTTGCCGCATATAACTCTGCTTTCCATTCTATGGTCCAGGCACTTTATGCACTTTTCTATTTTACAAAATTGAAGTTTTACTCAAATATAATATACAAAGATGTCCTCATAACATTAAAATATGTCTCTGCAACAACATGGCAAGCTTCCACAGTGGCTTGGGACCATCTGGGTGGCTGGTCATCTATCTATCCCCTTAAACCTCTCTCTCCAAACTCCTTAAGGCTATACATCAGGGGACATAGACACAGCTCTACCTCCTAGTTTATTCTGATACTGTTCCTCCTCCAACCACATGTCAATCAATATTTTATATACTCTCTTCATTGTTTGTACAATCTGTCACACAGATGAGGACATGTTCCTGGAAGAAGCTGACTTTAATTCCCATTTTAGGAGTTGTGGGGATACTCAGATTAAGTAAAATGATACTCCAAAAAGGAGAAACTGGGCTCACAAAATATCTAGGTTAGTTCTACCAACTGCTTTAAACTGCCCAAAGTATCATTTTATTCAAAGTATCCCAGGACATATGGTAAGGCATTTTTTAAAGTGAATTTTTGGAAAGATTTGTTTCTGCAAAGTTTTTTTTTAACCAAAATTAAAACTACTGTTAGAAAATCTAAGTTCAACCCAATGATAAACAGACCAAAACTCTCAGAGAAGAAATCCCCTCGCCCCCAGCTTCTTCCCCTCTGTGTGCTAACCCTCCATTTATGGCTGTTTGGGGCCTTTTGGATTTCTCCTTTGGGTATGTAATTCCTAATCTCTTTGCAAAGCATTCCCAGGTTTGATGCCTCTCACGATCCCTCAGCACTTTCTGAGTAACTCTGGGATGTAAGTCCTCTGTGAGCCTGACAACATAACAAGCGAGTGCTATAGCTGATGCTTCATCGAAGTAAAGGAGGGAGAGGTAAACATCAGGACCACGAGGGCCTGGCTGTCACAGCAGATTAGCTAGCTGGTCTTCTGTTAATTCCAAGGCCACTCATACTTAAAACCAACAGCCACAGAACTCTAGAGACAATTATCTATCAAGGGGATGCAGCCAACGGCCTGGCTTATCTCTGCTCTCAGGTGGTGTTCATCATGTTGGGCTTATCCCAAGCCTATAGAAACAGCCACCTTAGCACTGAGCAGGAGAGAGGGGAGGCGTCAAGGACAGTGGGCACCCTCTGGAAGCACTGTTAAACAGGCAGCTGTAATTTTTTTAAGCATTAAAGTTAAATCTCAAAGTCTATGGGCTTTTTATATCTAAAAACAGCCATGGCAGCCAAAGAGGAGACTGGAGATCACAGCCGGGTGCGGAGACAATGATGAAGGCCACGCTTACAGGAAGTTCCAAAGGCTTACACTGGATGGCAAGCTCCGGCTGCTTCCAACACATAGCCACAGACGATCTCGCCAGAACATTAGCTTGGTAAGTGGCCCTCCAAGATATCTCATTTCAAGCATTTCTGCAATTCCCGCTTGTGAAGACTCATGCAATCGAGCCTTTTCTGCACGTCTCCATGATCTCCAGCCATTTGCATACTCGCACTAAACTATCTGCTGTGTGCCAGTTGACTGGGCAAGGGAAGAGCTAGTTTTCCAGAGAGAGAGAGAGAGAGAGAGAGAGAGAGAGAGAGAGAGAGAGAGAGAGAGAGAGAGAGAGAGAGAGCGCCAAGACCTGAAAGGGAATGGTAAGTCAGAGTGGTTAAGAAACCAGAGCAAGGTGATGCACTTAGAACAAAGCCCCACTAGAATTTGCCTCCATATCTTGTCTTACACCCATCTCTCTCTCTCTCCCTCCTCTTTCCAATTCTTTGCATTCTGATTGGACGGAGGAGAACACTGATGCTTTCTAACTGTGCACCGCATGTTCTATCTCCTCATAGCAAGCCCCTGTGTTCATGTTAGGGAGCTGCCTTTCCCCACCACAACAAGCTGATAGGACTGTTGATTAAGATGATGGTGTGCTGCCCTCCAAACCTAATGGGCACCTCCTGCCTGAAATCCTAACTAATGAGTAAAGAACGGTGTAAAATGAGAAGCCACTGGCCTTCACTCTCTCCAGGTGCTGCTTCCTGGGTCCCTCTGAGTATAGGAAGTGTTCTCTTCCCAAGCCAGCTTAGCTCCTTCCGTACAACCCTCCAGCTCATAGACCCTCCCTTACAATCCTTAGACGCCCCTGACACACATACCCAATACGATGTTTGCTTCTTTTAGCCTATTGGCTTCTGTTGCCTGCAAACTAAGAATCTGGGTTAAACACATCTTGAAGTTATGGAGCCACCCAAAGAACTGACCTAGTGCATTGTGGGTTTTTTCGGAGCTCACCTGACCGAGTCATGGGCTCTCGAGATTCATCTAGGAGAGCTATGCATGGTGGCTTCATTCCAAGCTTTCCCAGTCACTTTTTTTTTTGTGCATTTTTATTAATTTATTCTTGTTACATCTCAATGTTTATCCCATCCCTTGTATCCTCCCATTCCTCCCCCGCCCATTTTCCCCTTATTCCCCTCCCCTATGACTGTTCCTGAGGGGGATTACGTCCCCCTGTATATTCTCATAGGGTATCAAGTCTCTTCTTGGCTACTTGCTGTCCTTCCTCTGAGTGCCACCAGGTCTCCCCCTCCAGGGGACATGGTCAAATGTGAGGCACCAGAGTACGTGAGAAAGTCATATCACACTCTCCACTCAACTGTGGAGAATATTCTGACCATTGGCTAGATCTGGGAAGGGGTTTAAAGTTTACCTCCTGTATTGTCCTTGGCTGGTGCCTTAGTTTGAGCGGGACCCCTGGGCCCAAATCTGCCTATCATATTGTTCTACTTGTAGATTTCTAGGACCCTCTGGATCCTTTTATTTTGCTATTCTCCCATGCGTCTCTCATTTAGAGTCCCAATAGGATGCCTTCCCCTCTGTCCCAGTTTCCTGGTAAGTGAAGGCTTTTGTGGGACATGCCCCTTGGGCTAGTATGCAGATATAAGTGAGTATATACCATTTGATTCTTTCTGCTTCTGGGTCCCAGTCACTTTTTATTCTAGAAACAAGCCTCAACTTTCACCCTTCTCCTTGGTGCTGAACTCAAACTCACTCCACTGAGTGAGCTCTCTTCTCTGCGCTCTCAATGTGAAGATTATGTCACACCTGACTTGTCTTTCCTCCGCCTTTCCTCATTCATTTTTTTCCAGGCTTCTTCTATCAAGATGCTCAATAAACATTTAAAATTTGCATACATTGATCTTTCTTGATTTATTCATTTATTGGTGGGAACTTCCCTATTCACATTGCACACTGCCGTTGGGCACCCTGTAGAAATATTTCTTTTATAGACACCATTGGTGGAAATGCTGAGTTTTAGGCATGCACATGCACAGTTTCACTCAGTTATTCCACATTGCCTTTCCATAAATTGCCATTTACTATACAGGCATGATGTTTACTCTTGTCTCCATAATCTGATGATATTTAATATTACTCAGGATTATTTTTTGTTTTCTAACTGTGCAAATGCTACCAGGACCTCATAATTCTAATTTGCCTCTCTGTGGTTACTGACTGTTGCTACATATGTTCGTCCACCACCCAATGTCCCTGAGGCACCTGCTTACCTTCTTTGACTCTTTCTTTTGGGTCTCTTTGTGCAGCAAAGTGCATTTTTTAAAATGGCCATGATGATATTTTCATTTCACGTTTATTTCCAGAACTTTGTAACCACCCCGGGGGACAGAATGTGGTGGAAATGGCTATATGGCTATGCAGGCTGGTCCTTAAAAAGTTCTTCCTCCTCCTCTTCTTCTTCTCCTCCTTCTTCCTCTGCTTCTTCTCTTCTTCCTCCTCTTCTGCCTTCTCTTCTTCCTTTCCTTCCTTTCTTCCTCCTCTTTTTCTTCTTCTTCTTCCTTTCTGTCCTTCTCTTTCCCTTCCTCCCCCTCCTCCCCAGACACACACACACACACACACACACACACACACACACACACACACCACACGTCTTGCTCTTGAATTCTAATCATCATGATGTACAGATACCCAGACCGCATGATGAAGCAGTGTTAACCAATGGCTTGCCACAGACTCGGCTGCCTGTGACATGTGAGTGAAGGCCCCTGGGACAATAATTTTCAAAATCTTTCTTAAAGAGCCAAGTAATACTCAAGAGTGTGTTAAAGCACACTTTTATCCTATAACTTGGCGACTGCGGCAAAAGGATTATGAATTTTAGGCCATCCTGGCTTACATAGTAATATCTTGTTTCAAAAATTAAAAAAAAAAAAAAAAAAACCATTCTTAGTGGGCGGGTTATATAAAAGGTGACACCAGGGTTTGGCCTTTGTTTTAAATGCTTCCTGTCCCCAACCTTCATGACACCCAGATACAAGTACGTACCGCAGAGGTAGGCTTTCCCACCAACCTATGCCAGGCAAATGAAGAAATGCCACAAAGCCCACAGGACAGGATAGGACAGTGCCTGCCATACATTAAGTGCTGGGGCTGGTAAAGAGCATCTTCTCCTTCCGGTGCATATATTTTCAGCCTGCTTACAGAGACCTTCCTCACCCTTTCTTGATCCTCCCTCAACTATGTTCGTTCCAAGGTGATACTAACCTTGAGCAAATTAACTAGACACAGTCCTGTTGTTTTCTGTCTGGAATATGTACAGCATTGTCTTATGTATTGAGCACTGTACAGTGTAGAGACTTTTCTCTTCTAGCTTTATAGGATTCCCCACTATCCATTACTGATTTCCAGTCTAATTCCACAATGATTTGATGGAAGATATTACATGGCCTCTAGTCTTCTAAAGTTATTAAGTTATCCTTATATATGGTCTCAAATTAGAGTTAGCAGAGTTTAGTGTATGCCTCAGAAGAATGTGCCTGTGGCGGCTGTTCAGTACTGTGTCTGTAGGCGTCAATGGTACCCTACTGACCAACAGTGACACGGAGCTCAGTTCAGTCCTTAGTTGGTTCAGCTTTTAGGTTTCTCTACTTCTGGCAAAGGATGCAGAAGCATCTAGCTACAGCCATGGATTAATCTACTTCTTCCCACCCCCATCTCAGTGTTCTGCTGGTAGGTACACACATGCTAAGGATTATTAGGTATCGGAGACTGGCCTTTAATCTCTATGTGGTACTCTGTTTACCCTTGATAATTGTTTTTGCTGTGGTATCTGCTCTGTTTCATGTCAACAGGGCCATTCCTGCTTTCTTTTTTATTAGTGGTAAGCACGGTATACTTCATTTTTAATCCTCCAGTGTCTGAAGATTTAGTAAGTTCTTAAAATAAAGAACTTACAACTGCATATTGTCTTGAGCCATGCCACCCATGTCCTTTCCCAAGTGGTTTTAGACCAGTGGCATCTAATATGCAATTACTGTTAGAATTGCGTTTGAGTTACTAAATTTGTGACTTCTAAATGTTATTGCCCTATGCTTATTCCTACACTTGTCTCTTCCTCATTTTCTGTCGTTTTTATATTAATTAAGCATTTTATATGATTAAATCTTCTCTTCTTTCTTAGCATTCCAATTATATTGCCTCTGTGTTACATTTTGGTTTGGTTTTAATTTGATTATTTTAGTGGCCACCCAAGAGTTTGTAATGTAGACTGATGTTTAATGCAAATCCATTTTAAATAACAAAAGCAATGAAAGTATTTACAAACAAAACAGATTCCTTCCCTCCTTCCCTCCCTCCCTCCCTCCTTTCCTTCCCTCCTTCTTTCTTCTTACCTCTCAGGTCAGGGCTATCACTCATTTCACTTATAAATAAATGTACACCAGCATGTATACTGTGTGTATAAAGAGGGTTGGATACATTGTTCTTATTATCACTTTGAACAAGATGCTATTTATTAAGTCAGTTAAGAGTAAAAGGGGGCCTGAGCTAGAGAGATAGCTCAGCCATTAGGAGTGTTATTCTTTCCATGGCCCAAGTTCAAGTCCTAACATCCACATCAGATGGCTCATAGCTACTTGTAAGTCCATCTCTGGGGATATCTGAGGCCTCCACAGGCATCTGCACTCAAGTGCATATACAACCTCCCACTTTTAATATTTATGAGTGTTTGGCCTACATGTATTCTGTGTACCACACGCATATCTGGTGCTCTCAGAGGCCAGGAGTGGCCATTGGATCCCCCTCAAGCTGGAGCTACAAGCATTGTAAGTCACCATGTGGGTACTGGAATCCTACAGGGTCCTCTGGGAGAACAGCCAGTGCTCTTAACCAATAAGTCATCTCTCCAGCACAAACATTAAGGGAGTAACCAGCCATGTTTTTTATTGCATTTAAGGTCCACTCCATGAGGTGAAACTCATATCTTACACTGTTAAATTGATCAAGAACTTTAAACTAGAGAGAACATAGGCTTAGGAGAAGCTTACCTGCTTACTATCATCTGCAAAAGGAAAATACAATAAAACGACTCAACGCTGTACTGCCACACTCACAGATCTGTGCATCACCCTGGCCAGAGAAGTGTCTTCCTGCAACAGGTAGCAATTAACAGAGGCCTACAACTAAGTACCGTGCAGAGAGGAAGAGATATGGGGACACCCGGGTGTAAACAGGATGATTTCATCAAGTCCTTCCTCTCAAAGCTTGTATCTACGTGGAGGAGGAAGTGGAGAGCCAGAGGTGGTGGATGGCTCTCAGACACAGCAGGGTTGATGCACATATGAATTCACAGAGATGGTGACAGCACATGCAAGACCTGCACAGGCGCAGAGCACACACAATCCCTGTGCTGAAAAGGGGGCATGGATGCAAAGTCCTGCTCCCTAATCAAGAAGCTACGTACAATTGATACCCGCTGGATGAGGGAAAGTCAGGCCCCTCATCCCTGTCCTCCAATGCCCATACTCCCATTCTCCCCGCCCCATGGAGTGTCAGTGGGTACACAACCTTGCTCCAGGGCAAACTCCATGCCCAGAAGTAGTTGGCCAGGACAAAACAAACTGTTTTGTTTTTGTTTCCTGGACTTTTTGTTTCATTTTTGGTTTGTTTTGGCTCCTTGTTTCTTATTAGGTTTTGTTTGTTTATGAGTTTCTTTTTTGAGGAATTCTTTTTGCAATATTTTTTGAAAGAGAAATGGAACTGAAAGTTGGGCGGGGAGGGAGGTGGCGAGGGTTTGGAAGAAATTAGGGGAAGATAAAATATGATCAAAATACATCATATTAAAATGTTGAATAAAATGTTTAAATAGAAAAAAATTTAATGGAAAATTTTGAAATTTTACCTTTACACCTTTTTCTCCAACACTCTTCCTTTCTTTATAAAGATCGGGCTTCCCCACTCTGTGAAGAACCTCACATACTTCTTGCATGATGGGTCTGTTGGCCACAAATTTCTTAATTTTTGTTTGTCCAGGAAGCTATTTTTCCTCCCCTTGTAAGGATAACTCCTCAGAGTGGAGAATTACTGGTTTCTGGTTCCCCTGAAGAGTTTGGGATCCTTCACTCTACTTTCTTATCTTAGGGCTTCGGAGGAGACAGTGAGTGTAACTTTATCTTTGTCCCTGTATCAATACAGTGTCCCCACCCTGGCTCTTTTCTAACTATTTGCTTGTAGATTTTATTTTTATTTGTGTGTATCTCACTTGTGTTGGGGTAAGGGGGCCAGGAAACAGGCACTGGACCCCTGAAGCTGGAGACACAAGTGGCCGTGAGTTGCCTCTTGTGAATTCCGGGAAGAGAACACCTGAAAATGAACTCCTGCCTTTGCTCTTGGCTGCTGACTCATCTTGCAGCCCTACAGCTTTTGTTTTTGTTTTCTGTTTGTTTTGTTTTTTAATCTTTGAACTTTTTTTTTTTTTGCAATTTGAAAATAGATTGTAATGATGCATTTTAAGCATTTATTTTGTTTTTTGAGATTCCTGAACATATAATTTTTACTAATTTTTTACTAATTATTTCAACATTCCTCCTTTCTTCTCCCTGTGTCCCCATTGCACATATACCTGTTTTATTAATTCTAGAGTTCTTGCATACTCTGTCTTACTTTTTCCAAGTCTTTTTTTTTTTTCTTTGCTTTTCAGTTCAGGGCATTTTTAAAAAAAGATTTATTTATTATTATGTATACAGTAGTCTGTCTGCATGTACACCTGCAGGCCAGAAGAGGACATCAGATCATATTACAGATGGTTGTGAGCCACCATGTGGTTGCTGGGAATTGAACTCAGGACCTCTGGAAGAGCAGCCAGTGCCCTTAACCTCTGAGCCATCTCTCCAGCCCCAGTTCAGGGTGTTTTAATTGACAAGTTCCCAAGGTCATGCTCTTTTCTTAGTTGCGGATGGTGTTCCTGTGCATCCATGAGAATGTTCTCCATCTCTCTTACAGTCTTCTTAACTGCCTGCATCTGTTCCATCCTTTCCCAGAGTTCCTAGCGCTCACCTTACATTGCCTGTGTGTTCTTGAGTGTTGTCTACCACTTTCATGAAAGCTTTGGGGACTTTTTTCCATCTCAACATTCCCGTCATATTTAAGTCTGGTTTGCTTGCTTTGCTTCTTCAAAACGCCTTGTAATTTTTTTGTTTGTTTTTAGACTATCTTGTATTATTTTTTTGTTTGTTTTTTTATAAGATATGATGCATTGAGTAAGAGAAGCTATTGAATAACACTTTGCCAGTATAGTGGAGGGAAAGGAAGCAATCTGTGTCCTGTAAGTAGTTGTCAGCTTTCCAGGGAGCCAGTGGCCATGGGCTGTGAACTCCACACGCAGCTCTTACCCTTTATTTAGGTACAATGGGATAGGAGCTGGGCTGTACCCCTCCCTTCCCACTGTTCTTTGCACACCATGGTACTGTTTGTCCTGTATCTCGAGGCTTTCTCATTGATGGATATCTTTCTTTGTCTTGATATCTTGCTGACATTCCTACATAAGTCTCCATTTCCCCCAAGTTATGTACTTATTAGTGTCCATGGCTTTAAAGTGGCTTCTGATTTAGAATGAGAAATATGACAGGTGCTATTCTGTCAGAATCTTCTGCCCCCCCCTTCTCTTCTGGTACAGCTCCCCTCCACCATAGCTATATCCCACAAGCCTAGCTCTTTAACCAACAACCCTACTGAGATGCTATCATGGTGATTTTCCCATCAGCCAAGTCTGGAGAAGCCTTGTCTTTCTCCCTCCTCTCCCACTACCAGATCAAACTCATCTATTGATGTCATCATAGTTAGCTTTCGATCCCTGAGACAGACGGGGGCCGCCACTCATAAAGTAGTCCTACCTCCCATAAAGGCTCCAGGCTCCATCTTGCTTAACCGAAGTGGTCCTCTGGCTCTTCTAGACACAGAAGGGCCCAGTGTGGATCAGAGACTTTTAGGATCAAAAATTTGGCATCAGATTTTTAAGTCTGATACCCTAGGCAGAAGTCTGGCATACAGGCAACAGATCTGCCATGTGTGGGTTCACTGTGTCTAAACACTAAAGAACAAAGGCTAACAACAGTTCAGACTTGGCTTTCGCTTTGCTGTTCATATTTCTCTTAGTCACTGAAGCACAGAGCCTGCTGAGAGTTGGCAAGCTCTGCAGCAGAAACAAGACAGACTGGCTTTGATTGTCCGGGTGATCTCTCTTGAACAAAGTCCTTTAAGGAATTCCTTGCTGTCACTAGCTGGACTTTGCTGGAACACAGTCATAAAGCTTTCATATTAGTCTGCTCACATTTGATAGCTCCAGTGTTCCCCCTCATTAAACCCCACTTCATCCCTTTCTCTCTGCAAATTTCTTGAAGGATTAGAGCAGTGATGACAAGCCTGGTTTTCCTCCATGCTGGCTGTGTGAGACCATCAGCAATCCTTAACTTTGCCCATCTATAAAATGGGCACAGTAATTAACCCTGTCTCATAGTAGCTTTCTAAGACTCAAAGGGCACAGTTCCTGTGAGCCTTTAGAACCACATGTTTTCACCAGTTGGGTTACCCGTGATTCTCATCTGAAGCAGGTGTCCTCTCAGAGGACACTTGGCAATGCAAAGGGACACATTTGCTTGTCACAACTGGACTAAAGAGTGCTACTGACATTGAGTGAGGAAAGTCCCAGAATGCTACTTAACATCTGATAGTGTGTAAGGCAGCCCCCAGGCACTCTACTCAACTAAAAACTAAAACCCCAGAATAGAAAGAACCAATCTACCTGTAGCACTAGTGGCTCTGAGTCTGGGCCATCCTGGCTTAGTTGTGGAGATGGGAATAGAAGAGATGAGCAATTCTGGAGTCAGATCTTATTTTAACAGATGGGTTTGTCACCAAAACAAGTGCATGACTGTTAACGTGGGGCCGGCTTGTCCACACCATCGGGCATAATCTCTCTGCTGTCAGATTCCACGTCCTCAGCTCAGTATCCAGGAAGGACAAGTCTGGGACTCTGTGTACACACTGGCTCCTCTTATTCCTTTGATCCTAGAAGATAAACTGCCAAGTCCAGAGGCCTCCCTTTGAAAAACTGAAGCGTTCCTAACCTCTTCTCCTATAAAAAAAAATGCCTCAGAAATTTATTATCTAAAGAATTGAAATTTATCATTGTTCCTTGACTTCTGCTATGAGTCTGATTTCATTCAGTTAGATTAGACTCCGTAATTGGCTCATCTTGATGAGTCTGCCAACCCCTGGAAGGCTTTGTCATTAATTCAACTCATATTTAACGAGCACCATCTATTTATTCAAATTATGCTAGATGCTGAAGAGATAATGGATAAATAAACACGCTCTCTGTTCTGGTTTGCTTTCTGTTGCTGTGAAAAAAATTACCATGACCAAAAGCAAGTCTGGGGCACTGGGCCGAGAGAGGTGGCTAAGGGCTTAAGAACACTTGCTCTTCTTGCAAGGAACCCATCCACATGACAGCTTAACCCTGACTATAATGCCGGTTCCCTGGGACTGAGACCTCATGGCCTCCTATGGCCTCCTCAGGTACCCGCCACTCCTTGGTACACATAGGTACATGCAGGAAAAACACTTATATGCATGTTTTTTTTTTAAAACAAAATACAAGATTGGGAATAAGGGTGCTTATTTCATCTTACAGGTGCTATAGTCCATCATGAGGGAAGCCAAAGCTGGAACTCAAAACAGGCACGTGAAACAGGAACCATGGAGGAACATTGCTTACTGGCATGTTCCCCAGATCATACCTAGCTACCTTTCTTATATAGCCCAGTCCTACTGCCTATAGATGATACCAGCCATGTTGGCCTGGGCTCTCCTACATCAAATGCCAATCAAGAAAATGTCCTATAGACATGCCCACAGGCTGATTTGATGGGAGGCAGTTCTTTAGCTGAAGTTCTTTCTTCCCATGTATATATAAAAAAACAAGATCAGCTCTCACAGTCCCAGTCTATACGGAGGTGGTGGTTTGAGTGAAAATGGCCCCATAGGCTCACAGGGGGTGACACTATTGGGAGGTGTGGCCTTACTGCAGTAGGCGTGGACTTGTTGGAGAAAGTCTGTCAACTGAAGGCAGGCTATGAGGTTTCAGAAGCGCAAGCCAGGACCAGTGTTGCTCTCTCTTCCTGCTGCCTGCCTACCGGATGTAGAACTCTCAGCGACATCGCCAGCACCATGTGTGCCTGTCTGGCCCCATGCTTCCTGCCATGATAATGATGGACTAAACCTCCGAATGCAAGCAAGTCCCAATTAAATGATTTCTTTTTAAAAGAGTTGCTGTGGTCATGATGTCTCTTCACAGAAAAAACAAAAAAACAAAAAACAAAAACAAAAAAACAAAAAACAAAAACAAAAACAAAACCTAACTACGACAGTGGAGGATTGAGACTATGTAAATAATTACAAGTCCAATGTTAGTAAGTGTTGTAAAAGAGGTAACATTGTAAGGCTATGGGAGGAGGCTTAGTGGAGCTATGAAGGGCTTCCCTCAGCTTGAACAAAACAGTTGATGGTGATTCTCGGGACTAAATCCACGGCCTTATACATACTAGGCACCTATGCTGGGCATTCTGCAACACCACTCCAAGGGGAAGCGCTAGGAAAACATATCACTATGAGATTTCTTTGTTAAAGTGACTCAGTTTAGAGACTGCATTGTTGTTAAGTGGGTTATGGCTCACAAATGGAAATCCACCCACTTGTATGAGTGCCTGGCTTTGTTCAAGCTTGGACAACGTTATCGGTTTCACTGTGCTATTAGCTCTTTATTGAAAAGCAGAATGGTAGAATCTAGCAAAATAAATATGTGCTCCTTTTCTGCCTTTCAAAGTCTTCAAATGCTAAGTATCTTGCATCTCCTTCCTAATAGCCTCTTGTTTTACTTACTTTACTTAGCATAAATTAGAGTTAACACATCCCCATTTTTAATAGCTCTTTCAAAGTCTGTTGATGTGCTATTTGGAATGAATCATCCTAAATGCTTCCCCTCATGGGCACGACCCATCTGTCAAGAGCTACAAAATGATCTCTCCTGCTTCTGGGAGACAGCGATGTGGAGCAGAATGCCCTCCCTGCCAAGGAGGACGCCACTGCGGCTGCATGCTAATTGGCCAGTACCCTGCAAATCCATCTTTGGGGATGTTCAGGAAAAACAGCACAAAGCCTAAGGTCCAAACTCAGTATTAAAAAGCTGTTTTCCTAGTCTGTCCTACAAGCAAGCTTTGCCATGAGTATAGAGTTGTTAGATTTAACAAATAAAATACAGCTTCTCTTTCAGTGTAAGTGTGACACATTTATGTGAAGTGCTCGCTTACGGTGCATCGGGTGATGTTTGAGAGGTCTGTGTCCACTTATTGTCCTTCAGATTTTCGCTTGAATATCATCTTCTCAGTGGCGCATCCACCGATCACCCTGTTTAAATGGGGTGGCCTCTTCGTGTTTATTACTTGACCCTCTGCATTTTATAACATGTATCAGCAAAGTGTTTATATGTTGACTGTCTTCCCTGCTAGAATGGAGTTTGGTCAGTTTTATTTAATACAATGTGTCCTGCATACAGAGGAGGCACTGACATAGAACAGATACCTAGTAAAGGGCTTGTAAAATCATTCATCCATCCACTCAACATGCATCCATCCTACCATCTGCAAAGCACTGTGACTCTAAGTGCATGCCAGAGTCTCATTGACTTGAGTCTGAGTTTTGGCTATACAGAGTTTCTGTTGTGATGCTACAAGTTACATCTTTTTCTTTTCTTGGGTTTTCCCCCCCTTGTTAAAGAAAGAGAAGATTAGAATCCTTATAGTGGATGCATGAAGAGCCCATAGAGATCTTACCACAGTGTCTGGAGGTAAGAAATGCTCACTCTGTGGTGCTTACTATACAGCTATTAAGTCCTGGTTGATTTTCCTTTTGGATCTTAGATAATGCTCCAGGTTTTACAGAATCCGATGAACACATAGTGTCCTCACCTTAAAGAGGTGATAATCTAGTGAGAAGAGACACATACAGTTTAAATTATAGTAAATACTGCCTACTGGGTAGCAGCGTGGTCTCTGTGGAACATTAGGAAGACACCAGACACAGAGCTGAGTTGTAGGGAGGGGTGGTAGGAAAGAGTTCATGAAAGAACGGGCATCTAAAGATAATAGGCTATGGTTAATCAGAAGAGGATGAGATGGCATTGACAGGGTAAAAAAGTAAACATTTCAGGAGGAGGGAAAAATGGACAACAGATCACAGAGGACACAGGCGTGCACATTGCTTCTGTGTTGCCGGAGAGAAGGGTAGGCTTGTGTGGCTGGCTCTCAGAAGGGGGTGATTGACACACCAGATCATGGAGTTCAGACCCTGACTCAAGAAGAGTTATTTTTCACTTGAGAAATTAAGTCATTTTGCTCATAAAAACCTTTAGTCTGTACCACTAAAAAGTAAGTGTACGAGTTCATTTACTGTTGCTATAACAAAACACCTGCGGCTGATTATTTTTAAGGAAAACATTTAGCTCAGTTTTAGAGACTGAAAGTCCAAAATTGTGCAATCTTCTGAGAGTCTAGTGGTAGATGGCACCACAATTGTGGAAGTGACAATGACATCATGTGATGACACAGGCAGCTAGAGATTGAAGAAGGAACAAACCTGATTTATTTTTCTAACAATCCATTTTTTTTTTCAGGATTGAACTCACTCCGTGAAATTGGCATTAATTTCTACCAATGACCTAATTATCTTTCTCTGAGTCTCACCTCTTTAAGATTCAACCACCTCCCAATATCACCACACTGAAGACCAAGAGTCCCACATATAAATCCTTGGGGTAAATGCCTAAACTATATTCAAACCGTGGCAATAAAAATAATTTTATTTATAACCTATTTGTTGATTTATTTTGACAGTTCTGGGGATGGAACATGGGACCTCCATAGGTCTAGAGAAACATTCTATGCACTCAGCTAAATGCCCAGATCTTGCAAAAGAACATTAAAAAATATCACACCACCATTACCTTACCTTTAAAATTTTATAATAATTCAAGATGATGCACGGTCAAATTATCTCATAAATTCACGTCCTTCTAATTATCTGTTTCTATCTTCCTCTTCTCTACCTATCTTTGGTTTGGTTGCCTCTTCTTCTCTCTCCTCTCCTCTTCTCTCCCTTCCTCTCCTCTCTTTCTTCATCCTTCTCTCTGTCTCTCTCTTCCTCTCTGTTTCTGTCTTTCATCTTTGTTTTATAGAATTTCTAATAGTCCTGGCTTTGAGGACTAAACACCAATACTTCTCTGTCTTTTGTATTTCTTACAAATTGTTAATGGTCTGGAAGACTGACCAAGTAGGTCTAGGATCCATAATACTCCTTGATGTTATAAAGCTCTTTATATATGGGATTATTATGATTTAATTTCCAAGAAATCCACTTGAAGAGGCCATTGTAAGTCCTACTACCAGGGACTGCTCCAGACTCCTTTTCAGAATCTACCTTTTATTCACCACACTGAGCCTTATATTATTCAGTCACATCTCAAAGAAATAGTTAGATTCAGCAAAATAGTCAATACAGGGAGAGAGATAACCTCATATATTCAAAAACATTCTGAAGTCAAGTTCTGAGGGGAGTGCCCTAGACAGGACATTGCAAGGAACATTGCAGATGGCTGAACTGGTGTTTGTCTGTGAATTTAATTTCAGGTTTTATTATCCTAATTTACACATTCATAAAAATGAAATAGGTCATTATGAAGTGCTTAATTTTCATTGTAAGTCATAAAATGCATATACACATACTATAGCTTGGAGTTCCATTTAGGATTTGTATTCCAGACTCAAATGATCCATAGACAGAGAGTGGGAAAATGTTTATCAATGTCTGTCTTCCCCCAATCATTCACTCAGTCATTGTCACATCTCCAAACATAATCAGGTGGCAGTCACAGGGCATCCCTACACTTTTGAAAGTTTCAGGGAAAGATGGATAGAAAAGCCAGATACAAAGCAAATCACAGAATGCTGTAGAGGAGCTATGAACAGAATAGTGGGAGTTAGCGTGGAAGGGACGTAATCTCACGCCACCCTAAGAGGACCGGCCTCTTTTCTGCTTTTTGAGTTTTAAAAGCATATGTAACTTTTTATTTTATTCATAATAGGGATACAAATTAAAAGCATTTGTAGTAGATGCTGTCCCAGGCATCTTCTCTTCTTAATATTTGATAGCTTTTTACTTCTAACGCTGAATCTACGGGCATTTTCCCCCCTCATTCCAGCCAATCTCCAGCTCTCTGGACACGACTATGCAACTTGCAATTCAGCTTAGCTCTGTCTGTGTCCACCTAGAGCTAGCAGCAGTTGCATGTCCCATTTGAAAGCTCTGCTGCTGACTGTTTGGCCGTGAAGTCAAGGGTTCACACAACCCTCTCCAGGCAATTTGCTAAAGTGACTCAGAACTTACTGTGACCCAGTTATCACAGATGGTATGGTTAGGAAATAGCCTGATGGAAAAGATGCATAAACAATCTGTGGTGGTGAATGGGGCACTCTCTGAGTGAAGGCCCTGCTGGCACTTTCCTGTGTCCATCATTTGGGAAGCTTCTTGAACCCATCCTTTAGCAGCTTTTATGAGAGCTCCATGGCCTAAGTGTGATTGATTAACCCACTGACTGTTGATGACTAACTCTATTGCAGCCCATGTCTTCCCCCGAGGTTGGGGGAAGCATGCAGTGGAGACATGCTCTGGAAAACACCAACATTGGAATCATCCATTTGGTCTTCCTAGCAACCTGACCCTTTCCTAAACCATCCATGGGCTCACCAAGAAGCCATTATCAGCACAGACATAGTCAAAAGGGGCCCCTTACAAATGACATGATTTACCTGTCGCCTACACTGCTTGGAAAGTTTCAGGGCTTTAGAATCCCTGTGTCTGGAACCAAAGACAAGAGACAAGCGAAATGTGTGTGGTGTGGTGTGGTATGTGTGGTATGTAGGGATGTGTGTGTGTGGTGTGTGTGAGTGTGTGTGTGTGTGTGTGTGTGTGTGTGTGTGTGTTTAAAATCAGTCTGTCAGGTGGCCATCTGAAGGGAGGGCCCTTTTGAAATGGACCGACTCTCAGTATCTTAAGGGGCCTGAGTCATAAGCATCACAACATACAACAAAACCCTGCTCATGGGAATGGATAGGCGATGATGGGAGCTCATGGTCACTCTGAAGTCATTTCTTTCCCATTTCTGTCTCAAGGATGGTGGTGGCATCAGGGGCACCGACAGCAGATGTTGCCAGCTTAAATCTCAGCTCAGCCTCTTAGTGGCTGTGTCTTGCTTAACAGCCCATTGCCTCAGTTTCCTGTCCTGTAAAGTGAAGCTACTAATAAACTCCCCATCTTAGCTGATTTTCCTTCTGTTGTAACGAATATCCTGACAGAAGTAACTTAAGGGATAAAGGCTTTATTCTGGCTCATGGTTCAAGTTCCAGTCGGAGGAGAAGGCATGGCGGCAGGAGCTGGCCAAGTCAGTCAAGGGCCACGTGAGTGTGTGCCTGCTGGATCACAGCGAATTCTCTCCAGTTTTAGATAAGCAGGAGTTCCCACCCCGGGAGCGCGTCCTCCCACAGTTAAGACGTTTCCTCCCACATCAGTTTCTGTGTCAGGATAACCCCTTACAGACATCTCCAGGGGCCAGGCTTAGTTTAGATAATCCCTTGCAGGTGAGTTGGGAGTTTTGCCTCCTAGGCGAGTCCAGATTCTGTGTAGCTGGCAATCAACACCAGGCACCACAATGCCCCCAAATGCTTCCCTAAGCATCAAATGGATGAAAGCGTTTAAAGCAGTGAGTGCATGACAATCAAAATCACCTTCAGATAGTGGCACATGTCTCCTGTGTGCACAGCACTGCCTTGGTCGAGAGGGCTTTATCTAAGGAGCAGAACATTGCAGTCACTGGAAGGCCCCCTGGGCATGTGGTAGAATTAGCCCGCAGAGCTGCAATCACAGCTTGCAATAACTCTGTATTGGACTGAAATCTGAAGCACAGCACTGTACATCAGTGGGTTACTGGTAGGGCACCACGTCCCCTTGGAAGATTACAATATAAATGAAACACATTCTTACCACAGAGAGACCCTAACCATGGAAACCCAACATATATGAACAAACAATCACGATGGGTAAGATGGTGTGTTCCTTAAGTGTTATAGCAAATTTACCACCTGCTTGGAAAATGGTTTTGAGTCCTTCATTTCTGTCATTATTAAAATCATTACTGGATTTTTTTCCCTAGTGTAGCAGTTGAGAATGAATGTTTGTGTTACTTTCCAAATACGTTGAAACGTAATCCCCAGTTTAGTAATGTTGGAGGGGAGAGGGGAGAGCTCAGTGCCCTTACAGGGACAGAGCTGGGAGCCTGAGCTCAGTCACGTACAATCTCCTGGAGGGCAAGTGTCTATCTGAAGACCAGCTGGTGGCCCTCACTGAACTCTGGATTATTAATGCCTGGATTTGGACTCCCCTCAGAACCAAGAGAAATGTGTGTTTGTTTTATAAGTCACCCGGTCTGTGGTGTATTTGTTACAGCAGCCTGAACCAAGAGTGAACGCTACAAAGCTCCATCTTGTGATGGGCCACACTCAGAAACTTGGACATGCAAATTGCTAAGCTCTTGTTTGTTTATAAAGACTATTTCATTGCAGGAAGCAATGCGTTTACAGTAGGATTCAAAGCAGGTGGGGGGCGTTGGTTCTTAGGGAAAACATCAGGGGTGAAAGTGAACTTTGTTTATCATGTGGGTCAGAATGCATATCTCAAAGACCCATCTAAGAACTAGAGGAGTCACAGTGGCGCACGCCTTTAATCCCAGCACTCGGGAGGCAGAGGCAGGCGGATCTCTGTGAGTTCGAGGCCAGCCTGGACTACAAAGTGAGTCTAGGACAGCCAGGGCTACAGAGAGAAACCGTGTCTTGGGAAAAAAAAAAAGAACTAGAGAATTCTTAGAGTAAACCAGGGGGCTCTGAGAACATAAGAGACTAACTTTACACAAGGCCTCATGATATGTCTATTTATGGGAGAATTACACTGCTGGTAACTGTATACAGAGTGACAGTTCATAAACCTTTTGAAGATGAATGGAAAAGATCAGATGAATTCAAATACAGCACACACTGGATGAATGTCTTCAAAAGTGGCAACACAAAAGGTACCACTCATCCTAGACCTTTATATCACAGTTTCATGGGCTTACCTTTAACTCTTGTAAGTCAGTGTATTAGGGCTCTACTGAGAAATAGAACCAATTGTAAGTGTATAACCTGCAGAAGGTGTGTGTGTGTGTGTGTGTGTGTGTACATGTGCTTATGTGTGCATGCATATATATTCATGCATGTATATACACATGTATACTTGTGTATGCATGTATGTGTGCAAGTGTGTACATGTATGTGTGCACATGTGCTGAAAATTAGTCTAATACATTCATTATCATGAAACAACTTTCATAGCCGTGGAGTCCCAGGCTCTGCAATTGGCCAGCTGGAGACCAGGAACATTGATGGTACCAGATTGACTGTAAAGGATGAAGAGCCAGGAGACTCAATGGTATGGTTTCAGTCCAAAGGCAAAGCAGCTCAGTTTCCAGATCATGGGGATCTGGTAGAAGGAGCTCACTGTTTCTTTGAGGGGGAATATTCATTTTGTCCCAATCAGGCCTTCAGCTGATGAATGAGGCTTACCTACATTTGGTCCTGGCTGCCAAATCAGATGTCAAATGTTAATTTCACTCAGAAACATCATATGCTTACCTGCATACTAAGGATAATGTTTAACCAGTTATCAGGGCTCATAAAATAGACACAATCAGGTGATACATAAAAGTTGCCATCATGCTTGGACACAGTCTTCTGTCATCCTGACCTGTCATGGACTTGACATCATGCCCCTTGCTGGATTTATATCTCGAGATCTATTGGAAAGGCGAGGGCTACAATTTATGGAGCCCATTATGGATGACTTCTACCAGTTGCTTCTCAGCCCTTGATGAGCCCACATCCTTTAGGTGAGCTATCTGTGGTCCTTAATAAGGAGGTCATTATATAAATCATGACATCACATTATAGGTTTTATGATTAACCTTGAAATTTTTATTCCGGGTGTCGTGGGAGTCATGACTCCATAATTGGTGAGGTGCTAGTGGTAAATCGCTTCCTCTCAAATCCAATCTCATGGAAGAGACAGATGTGCTAACCTCTGGAGGATGCGGGGGGGGGGGGGAGGAGATGCTTTATGAGCATGGTTAGGCTTTCAATTGGCATCTTGGTCTCAGTATAAACTGTTCTAACCTGTTCCAAAACCTGAAAGGATGAAGAGGAGGAAAAGAAGCCTCTGGACTCTTAAAATCTGTTGAATAAGTGGAACCCAGGCTAGGGGCTGCCCCTGGGCTATTGAACTCCAAGCACAAGGCAGATATACTGCCCAACTGGGCTATAATTCCAATAAAGTCAGACCTTATAAAACACTGACGAAGAGCTGAGAACCATGACCTTGAAAGGCCTTTGACAAAGAGGATCTGCAGATATTTTCCTAGAAGAAAACAGGATAAGATCCTTTTGTTGGTTAGTTTTTATGTCATCTTGATTCAAGTTGAAGTTATTTGGGATTCTCAATTAAGAAAATGCCTCCATAAGGTTGGTTTATAGGAAAGTGTATCAGGCACTTTCTTGACTAATGACTGATGTAGAAGAGCCCATCTTACCATGGGTGGGTTCAACCCTGGCCAGGTGGTCCTGTTAGAATGCATTGTTTAAGAAACCAGGTTGAACAACCAAGAGGAGCACGCCAGTAAGAAGCACTCCTCCGTGGCCTCTGCATCAGCCCCTGCGTCCAGGTTCCTGCCCTGACTTCTCTCTGTGGTGGACTGTGCTGTAGAAGTGTAAACAGAAACGAACCCTTTCTGACACAAGTGGCTTTTGATGGTAATACTTCATCACAGCCATAGAACACTAGGAAAGAACTTGATCCTAGGCAGTGCAGTGTTCCTGTGACAGTCCTGGCCACATGCTTTTGGGGGAAGATTGTGATGGCATTTGAACATTTGGATGGAAAAGCCATTGAGTGCTCAGAGTTCTGTGGGCTGCCCTGTGGGAGCATGGTAGATGGGAGTGTGTGAGCAATGCAGACAGACAACAGAGGCCTGGGTCGTGCTGTTTCAGAACCAAGCAGACTTCACAGGGACCATTTCTCACTTACTGCTTCCCATGAGCCCATTTACTGCTTCCAAACAGATATTTCCATCTTGCCAAACTGTTCCAAGGCTAAGTGCTTTTCAAGTTTTCCTTAAGCTTTTTATGAAAGAGACTTTCACTTTCAGGAATTTTTGTCATAAAAGTCCGTTTTTGTCAAACACCCTCGACGTGGCCCTTATGAACAGGGTCTATAACTTCTAGCAACTTGGGAGGAAGATGGCCAGACCCACCCCTCAGTACACCCCACCCCCATTTTCCCCAAATCCTTGAAGTGTGTCTTCTACACAGTGATGTTTGGAGATTACTAACAGTTTGTTTGGGGAAAAAAAGAGTGACGGGGCTGGGCAGGTGTCTCGGTGCGCAGTGCACCCTGGCTAGCTTTAGCTGTGGGCTTGATAAGACCTAGAATGATCTGGGAAAAGAATATCATTTTAGGAATTGCGTGCATCAGGTGGCCAATGTGAAGTTGTTTGTTGATATAGCAGGGCCCAGCTCACTGTAGACAGCACAATTGCCCAGGCAAATAATCCTGAACTATATAAGAACACTAGCTAAGCATCAGTGTGCCCGCCAGCTGGCAAACCACACCCTTTTGGTTCCTGCCATGCTCCTTTGGTTATGAAGTGAGTTCCTTGGTCAGAGGTTTAGAACAGCAGACAAGTCTGCCTTCAAGTTGTTGCCTTGACTTCTCCAGTTTGCTAGACTGTGGCCTGGAATTGCAAGCCAGCTGACCCAGGAAGAGCAGGTAACAAATGGCTACACTCTCAACAGCGTTCTCAGAGGGTATCTGCAGCAGGGAATCTTTTGTATTTCTATTGCTCCTCCAAAAGTGGCTTTGGGTCAAATTTTTTGTCATGGCAACATAAATAAAATAGCAGTGGGGAGAGTACTTCCTGCACAAGCCTGGGGGCCTGAGTCTGGACTCCAGCTGTCACATAAAAGCTAGGTATGGTGTCACAAATCTGTAACACTGGCATGGGGGTATCAGCAAAGATAGACAGCTATTCGGGGCCTCCCGGCAAGACACCTGAACTGAAATAGCAAATTATACTTCTGTTGAGAGACCCTATGACAAAATAAGGTGGAGAGCCATGGAAGACGATGGCCAGCATTGACATCTGGCCCCCTCATGTACACAAATGAATGTGCGGACTCCACATCCATACACCACCCTCTACACAAGTAAAGCTAAAGTCAAGTAATAACCAGATAATTTTTAAATGTGTGGATACATGAATGAGAGAATGATTACTGAAGGAAAAAAATGAGTAAATGCCTTTGCACATTATATAGAAGAGTTGGTTTATAAAAATTCTAGAAAAGGTAAATCATTGTCTTTGTGTATCTATCAATGACTCTGCCTGGCTCCAATGGACACTTCCAATGTGATGCTCACCCAGATGGCAACTAAATAGATCACAAAGCCAAACTAAAAGTCGTGAACAGGACTGGTGGGGTAGAATGGGGGCGGGCATTGATGTGGGTGAGAAGGAAATAGGAGAGGGTAAGGGAAGAGTAATTAGAATATATTATACATACATGAAATTGCCAAACTACAAAACTAATGAATGAAAAGGGGGGGGGCAGTCCTGTGTCTGGTAAGCTGGCTCAGGGTTAAAGGTTCTTATCACTGAGACTTATAAACTTCCAGAAGGAGAACTAGGTCCCTGCCAGCTGTCCTCAGACTGTATGAGCTACCTCCCCACAGTGCACACACAAGTAAACTTATCAAAACGTAGTGCAATCATAGGTTCTACATACGGAGACACACTAGCAAAAGGGGATGAGAGGCTGAGCAGGGAAAATGAGTTTGGAATCCTTGATGCCTTTTCTCTGTCCTTCAGGGTTCACAATGGCCATATGGGAGCCAGGTGTCAGTTCTAGGTGACTTCCAGTGGGTTGAAGTGACATTCTGTTTTATTGGGAAGTCCAGCAAGCAGGTCAGGCTGAACCCTTGTGAAATTGCCAATTCTATATTTGCTCTTTCCTCTTTTTTGAGTTTAATTATAAACTCCTTCTTATTCCCCTAGGCTCTTTTCTTTTCCCAAGATTTTCCTTGTAATGTAAGGCCCCAAACAAGACCTATAAATGCTAAATCCTCCCCCCACATTAAATTGAAGAAAAGAAAAAATATTTTGCCAAAAACTTTTCAGCATCTAATGAGATGATCATGTGGGCTTTTTTCCCTTTCAGTTTGTTTGTATGGTGGACTATGTTAATGGATTTTCATATGTTGAACCATCCCTGCATCCTGGGATGAAGCCTACTTGATCATGGTGGATGACATTTTTGATGTGTTCCTGGATTTGGTTTGTGAGTATTTTATTATTTTTGTATCAATGTTTCTGAGAGAAATTGGTCTGAAATTGTCTTTCTTTGGTGGGTCTTTGTGTGGTCTAGGTATCTGGGTAACTGTGGCCTCATAGAATGAGTCTGGCAATGTTCCTTCTGTTTCTACTGTGTAACTATTTGAGGAGTATTGGCATTAGCTCTTCTTTGAAAGTCTGGTACAATTCTGTGCTGAAACCACCTGGCCCTGTGCTTTTTTGTTTTGTTTTGTTGTTGTTGTTGGGAGATGTTTAGTGACTGCTTCTACTTCCTTGGGGGTTTATAGGACTGTTTAAACTGTTTACCTGAGTGTAATTTAATGTTGGTAAGTGATATCTGTAAGGTTTCTCAGAAATTTGGGAATAGCTCTACCTCAAGAGCCAGCTATACTACTCCTGGGCACATACCCAAAAGATGTCCCATCACACAACAAGGACATTTGCTCAGCTATGTTCATAGCAGCTTTATTTGTAATAGCCAGAAACTGGAAACAACCCAGATGCCCCTCAATGGATGAATGAGCTCAGAAATCATGGTACATTTACACAATGGAATACTACCCAGCTAATTAAAGCAAGGAAATTGTGAGCTTTGCAGACAAATGGATGGAAGTAGAAAAGATCATTCTGAGTGAGGAAACCCAGACCTAGAAAGACAAACATAGTATGTACTCACTTATAAGTGGATATTAGCCGTACAGTACAGGATGACCATAGTACAATTCACAGACCCAAAGAAGATAAGTAGCCAGGAGGGCCCAAGGGAGGATGCATGAATCTCACTGAGGAGGGAAAATAGAATAGACAGAGGACGTGATTGAAGAGAAGCAACAGGATAGGAGAGGGAGTGCTAAGGGAAATGAGGTTGGGGACCAGATGTGGGGAAATGGGGGAGGGGAAGACATGAGGACCGAGGACTTGCAGAGAGAACACAAACAATGGTCATGGGCATCTCTGGGACAGGCTGGGGATCTACAACAGAGTAGGCTCCTGGGAGGATACGGGGGGGGGGGTGTGTGACTCTAGCTGAGACCTCTCATAGCTGCAGACATGGAGACTGAAGGGGCCACCCTCTAACTAGGCAGGACTCCTTGTAGAGGGAGGAGAACACCAACCCACCCACAAACACTTTGAACCAAAATTTACCCTACCTACAAGATGTGCAGGGATAAAGAAGAAGCAGAGATTGAGGGAATGTCCAACCAATGCCTGGCTGCAACATGCAAGAGAGCTTAGTAACACTCTGCTATGCTTGTAGGAGGGAGCCTAGCATCGCTGTCCTCTGAGAGGATCCACCCAGCAATGAATCTAAACAGATGCTGAGAATCACAGGCAAACATTGGGTGGAGTGCAAAGAGCTTTGTGGAAGAGTGGGAGGAAGGATAGAAGGACCCAGAGGGGTCAGGAGCTCCACAAGAAGACCAACAGAGCCAACAAACCAGGGCCCACTGGGGCTGGCAGAGACCTAAGCACCAACCAAGGACCATGTAAGGTCTAGGCCTAGACTCCCTACACATATGTACCTGATGGGCAGCTTGGTCTTTATGTGGATGTCAGGGTGTCGGGGCGGGGGGTGGGGGCGGCGCTGTCTCTGACAAGGATTTTTTTTTTTGCATGCTTTTCATCACTTCCTCCTGGCGGGGCTCCCTTACCAGGCCATCTTGGTAGAGGATGTGCTCAGTTCTGATGCAACTTGACCTGCTGGGATGGGTTGGTGGGGAGGGCTCCCTTTTTCTGAGGGGTAGGGGAGGGGGGATATCAGGAAGAAGGAGTAAAGGTGGGACCTGGAAGAGAGGGGAGAGAGAGCTACAGTTGTGATGTGAAGTGAATGAATGAATGAATGAATAAATAAAAATTTTAAAAGGAAAAAAAAGATATCATATTCAAATACGCATGTACCCTTGAGAGCCACCTGGATATTACCCATGGGAGTTGTATACATCTCATGTTTAGGTATAATCAGTTAGAAACTGTAACAAATTAACATCCACTAGTTTAACATAGAGGAGAAAAATATCCACATAAACACCTATATTGCTTGTGTTGCCTAGGGACCCAAAATAAATATGGCTTCTCCTTGGGGGGTATCTTGGTTTCCCTTGGAAGTCCTGGAGCCTACCTGTAACCCGAGGATGAAGTGAAAATGATGTTTTTTTTTTTAAGCGTCCAGTGCACAGCAGGGAGATAGCAAGAAAGCTCTAGAACAGAAATCACGCTGCATTTGGCTTTGCCGTCAGTGGTCTCATGTATTAGCAACATCTCGCAACTCTGTTTTAGCGGCTGATATTAAGAAAAAGTGTTGCTTGTAGTATTATGTGCAGGGCTGTCAAGTTCATGCATGTACGCCCTTTGGTCTGAAAAATGATGGTTTTTATTACATCGATTCAACAGTGTAAAGCTCATAAATTTGTATTAGGAATACGAGGCCTACATTACATCACAAGAGGAAAGTGGAGTCCTGCTGCTGGGGAAATGCACGGCCATCTTCTAAAATCAATGTCAAGAGTCAGGTATGAGTCAGTGGAAACTTTCTAGAAATCAATGTAGGATATTGCTCTTGTTTTGAAAAGGTGGGCTCAGCTCAGAGATCTTTTTCAGTATTTATGTAGAGGCGAGTGCCCGCGCTTCCAAGGTCACAGAGGGGCTCAATCAATGTATCCGGTTAGAAGTGTGACACTCTTAAAATAAAGTCATCTTAGCCCTTACAGGTAGATAACTCTGAGGTCTCCTGAGCAGGAGAGGGTTCTCTCAACAAGAGAACCGATTAGTGCTCCCCAGCACAAAATGATGGGCACCCTCATTAACCTCATCCCGGCATCATCTCTTAGGAGAAGTTTGAAAAAAGAACCAGGAATGGCCAAACCAAAAGCAACAGTCTCACTATAAGAAGAAAATAGAGTTTCTCAACAACCATCCCAGAGCAGTGTCACTGTGGATGTACTTTGGGGGCCAAGGGACTGAATATGGAGTAGAACGGGACAGATGAGAGGTGACATTTGCTTGGCACTCAGTGTCTCCGGTGTGTGGTCTTTTGGAATATTTCTATTTCCTTCAAAAGTTCTGGGAAGAAGATGCTGACACAGACTTTCTTGCTATGCCTCTAACAGCAGAGTGGAGTCCTTTCTCCTCAGGCCCTCTTTTTTTTTCTTTTCTTTTCTTTTCTTCACAGGTAAATCTAACGTACTGGAGCTGCCCTTAGTAGAGACTAACTTTTGAAACGTAAGGTGGAAAAGGAGTAATCTACAACAAAGCTCTATTGTTCTTGGAAAAGCAGCAACAAAAAGACTCATTTCACCAAATCAGGATTCTTTTCTCCCAAAAGACATGTGGCATGCTACACCCCACTCTCACTGACTTTAAATAGAAAGACCACTCTGCCGTGACAAGCCCGCCCCCGTCCTAACTGGCCCACGGCATGCGCGCCCCTCCTCCTGTTGGTTTGTTTATCCGTGTATGCACACACATGCATGTTTACATCCACACATGCCCATGGATGGATCATAGAGCACGTGAAGACACGTTTCTAGAGTTGAATCTCTCTGTTCACCATGTGGGTTCTCAGCACTGAACTCAGGCCACCAGGCAAGTGCCTCTACCCTCGGAGCTGTCTTGGCATCCCTCGGCAGCTGTCTCATGAAGGTGTCTCTTCACGGCTGTGCCAGGTGTGCTGTGTATTCTGCTTGCCATAGCTCAGATCTATCCTGAGTGTATCTGCTGAGTCCTCCTGAGGAATGTTTCTTGTCCTTTCTTCCTTCTTCTCACAATGGGACAGATGAAGGGAGCCTGCAAAGCAACTCAAAGCCTCTGTCCATTCGAAGGTCTTGTTTCTGTTAAAAGGGGGTCCAGTCTTGGATCTGCTTGGAGTCTGCCTTCAGCCTATGGACATGTCTCTTAAGAATCAGATTTGGACTCTGGAGAGGAAAACTGAAGCTAAGCAGCTGCCTTCTAATATGTTTGCCCAGTCTGAGTGCTGTACTCATCTTGGCTCAAAGAAGTAGGGGGCTGATCTGATTGGGTGATCCTAAAAGCAACCTGAGAAATAGGAAACCCTTCTAAGCCTGAGAGATGATGCACACGCACGACACAACATGTCCCTGCGTCCTCAAAGGTTCACATCGCTAAGCGCCCTTCCTTTTAGTTTGAAAGTGAGTAAAGACATTTAACTGAAGAGTCCGGGCTGCTTTTATGACAGCAGCAATGAGATCTATCCCATTGGGAAGCTAGGTGCATAAGGCAGGAATGTGAGGTCCTTCCATTAGTTCCCTTTGGGCCCACAAAAGACTCCCACACATAAACAAAGCAGGGTGAATGTGGCAGAAAATACAATCGAGAGAGCAGAAGACCTCACCATACCGAAACACGGCTCTCTGGCTTAACGTGGATGGAGCAGAGCTTACAAGGCAGCCCTCTGTGGAGAAAGACCAGACACTTGTTTCTTCCAATACTCAGGATCACATTTCTGGAAACCACAGGGACTCTGTTCACTCAGCCGACTGGGAAAACGCTCTGGCCGGCTCAACCGATTTCCATTGGCACCTCTTGTCCTCAGTGCAGCTGGCTCTTCCCTGAAATTTTCTCAGCTTAAACATCAAAGTGCTCTAAGGAGTCCATGGGCAGAGAGAGCAGAGCCTTGCAATGCTTCTATTACAAAGGAAGGATGGGAAGGATTTGGATGAGGAACAGAGAGAAGGTTTTTGGTTTTGTTTTGCCACATGAAGGGTTTGTGTATGACAGCCCCATTCTACCTAATGCTTATCCAGGAACCTGGTCCAGACATGATTGTCCTCACTCACTCTTGCCATGACATCCAAAAATAAAAAAACAACGTGCATCAGTGTCTTCTGCCGCTGGAACTTTATTGAGACCCGCCCCTCCACCTTAACCTGAAGACTCCTCTTTCACGCCAAAAGGGCAACGGAGCTCCTTAATGGAGAAGCATGCAGAAGCGAACTCAGCTTCAGAAGAGTGCATCCGAGTGAGAGGATGAGGAACGGACTAGGGAAAACTACAGCCTAGAACCATTTGTTCCTCCGGCTCTGAGTGTTGAAGGCACTGGGTTCTCTAGAGCTTGAAGGACGATGAGCAATTTCCATGTGGCCGTTCCTCCAACGCGGTGCCAAAATCATCGGTGCTTCCCGAAGAAAGACTTCAACTGATCTGTCTTAAGTGGAATGGGGAATTCTCACCTTCTCAGGAGCAACCCGGGCAAATGAAAAGGAAGGGTTGATGGGTGTGGGGAGGCGATGCGGGTGAAGTAATCCTTTGGGTTCCCGGTTTCCTTCTTATGCCATGCACAATCACTCAAGCATGGTTTTTACCCTATGAAAGCCTTTGATTTGATAAAGTCAGTCCCTGAGAAATCCATCGTAACCCTAAGTGCTCTCTGCCACAGGATGAAGCACCCACCCACCGAAGGTCTCTGTGACCCTGAAACATCCCATTGTGTACTGCCCACCTACCTTCACACCAAGCCACAGCGCTTGTCACACCATGACCATTAGGTCTCTTCTGCCTGTGGCAATTCTTAGCTTGACTGATCTGCTCTTTGGCAAGAGGTTCTCTGCAATCCTTTTGCTGCACCGAGGGCCTGGTGAGCAGAAACGGTGACAGGATAGGAGAGGTGAAAGCAATTTCCTAGTGGCCTGTGGAAATGCTGAAATAGGTGCCCCCAGAAATAGGTATTGTTTTAGCATGAGCAGAACTCGCCTGGTGACCATGGGAGCAATACCTCCTCCAAAGGTGAAGAGCCCTGAGGTGCTGGGGCAGGAGTCCCTGGGCAAGTATATTCTATCTTAGCCCATGCTGTAAATATTAAAAACACTGGGATTAGTTGGTCACCATCTGCTGCCCCTATTAGCCAGCACACCTGAATGGAGACATTGGCCATTCTCTCTGTTGTGCTAGCTCTTGAGGCAGGATGGAACAGCTTATTTGATTTTTAAGGCTCAAGAATACTCAATCACAGCAAGAGAGGACCAGGATGGAGCACACCTCACGAGGTCACTCGGCTCACCTTCATACTGTGTGCTTCTCCTTGCTGCCAGCAATGTACTGACAGAGCTCTGCATCCAGGATGGTAAGTTCATGACGATGACACAGCATGAGAATCATGACAGATTAACGAAAGAGCTCTCCATCTCATGACCTTTCGGCCTCATTGAAGCCAGAAGTTATGAGACTAAATAAAAAGCAACAAAACAATAACGCGCAAATTTGTACCCAGATCCGTCTGTCAAGGCTTGAGGACAGGTGTCAGAGGATTTCTTGTGGAACCTGGAATTAGAGTCGCTAGCCTTGATGGAGGAAAGGGGGGAACCTCTCCATGAAGGTGACTAGTAGGGATTGCTGCTTGGTGGACAAACTTCATGAATAGGAGTCAAGGGTCCTTTGAAAGCTGACATAGCATGGGAGCCCACCCAGGGATAAAAAGTATGAGCCAAACTCTCAAACCACCCTTTGTGATAATGTTCAGGGAAAGACTTCTATCTTCAAGACACTGAACCTCTGTGAGACGTCATCTGGAAAACATGGACTATCGACGTACCTTCCTCAGGAGGTGAGAAGGTACATGACACTCTCACACAGGCCACAAAGTGACTATTGTTCTGTCAGCCTCAGGTGTCAGTGTTTGCCTGGCCTGGTCATCCTTTCCAGCAGAAAGAAGTCAACGCACAAAGCTTGTGGTGTCTGTGATGAGAAGTTCCAAGTTTTGAGGTCTAGGGTCATTGAAGGGACCCAGAATGTCTACAGGAGGCTGGGGTGCTCCTCCACAGCTCACCCCAACAAGTTTAAAGAGAAGCAGACCCCGCAGCAGCACGTGCTCATGGGAACTGCGCTCTCCGTAATGTCTTGGCAGTCAGTCCACACTGCATAAGAGCCCACTTAGAGGAAGGAGTTGCTTGCTTCTATCAGGAAAGCTTCTTGGTATGATTTGGAGTGGGAGCACCCCCAAAGACTCACATACTGGATTGTTGGTCCCCAGCCTATGTTCACAGGTGGGGCTGAAAGGTTGTAGCCCAGCTGCACTTTGAGTTTGTTAATCCACTGATGTGCTCTTCGTTGGCTCGGAAGATGACAGACACTTAAGCCATGGGTGTGGTTGAAAAGAGTGGGTTCCAAGGGCAGTGTGCCCTTGAGGGTTACATCTTATCCCCGGCCACTCGACCTTCAACCCCGCTTCATGATCACCATGGGAAGAGGTAGTACTGCTCCACTGAACACTCCATGACAAAAAAAATCTTTGCCCCACCAGAGGAAGGAGATCAAGTGACCACTGAAATATCTGAAACCAGGAAGAAGAAGAAGAAGAACCCCTCCCCTTTAAGTTGTTTCTCCTCCAGTGTTTTGTCACAGTGTCTGAAAGCTAATACAATTATTCATTTAGGGTTTTAACTTTAACCAAAAAAGTAGATATTGGATTTTTGATTTTTTTTTTTAAAGTTTTAAGGTGTGATTGTCCTAGAGCTAATGGAGAATTGATATACAAATGGCCTCTGAAAGATCTCAAGTAGTCTCGCACTATCTCTTTTGTCCTTTTGAGTTGATGCAGATTGATCATTGTATGTGTATTGTCCTTTTTCTTGTGAATGTATAGAATAATCATGGAATGATCTACATCATACCACTAACAGTTTGCACCTTTGGGGGAGAAATATCAGGGGAGATGAGGCAAAAGGAAAAATGAACTTTTTTTTTTCCTCTGTAGAAAATGTATTCTTTGACTTTTGTTTCTGTAGACAGGGTTTCAGCTTTCCAGTAAGATAAAATCATAGAAGAATTACAAGAGAGACCACTTCACAGAGAAGCGTGGAAAACTGGTGAAACCCTAAGGCCCGGATCTGGCTACTCTTGACTGGGTGTGGGTTATAGATGTTGAACCTTAGGAATAGAAACTAAGGTACTGTTTGCTTTCATTGTTCCCAGACTCAGGTAGAGCTGGGTCAGCAGATGTCAACTGCTGTGCTGGCTCACCACAGGAAGCCTCTGCCCCAGCATACTTGGCCAGTTCCCTTATCCCTTAGCACCTCCTTGCTTCTATTATGTACCAGGCAGGCTGTCAGAAACCTGAGGCACGAGGGAGAAGTCACTACCCATAACGTCTGCTGAGGAGATTTTAGGTTTCTACAAGGTTAGGGACCTGGTGCATTTGCTTAACCTTAGTGTGATGACTGGGACAGAGTTCCAAGTTGAATTCAGATCCTAAGAAACATGCGGGCTTTTTTTTCCCTCTTAACAGGCTGCAGGCGTGCGCAGAGCAGAGGTGAGAGTGGTTTGTAAACACAGACCACCACACAAATGCAAGGGCTAACTTGGGAAATGGAAGGAGAGAGAGAGTCTAGCCCCTGAAAAAGATCACCTCCCCCACCCCCACCCCTGTGAACATCAAAGGGTGGACAAGAGAAGGCTGGGGCAGGAGGACAGAGGTAGAGCGCGGAATGTTGGCTCTCCCTCAAAGGCACTTCCTCTTTGTTGGGAATCAAAAGCAGAGACTCCAGTGATCATGATTCTCGTTTTACGGCCGTTTTATTACTCAAGGTTGGCTGAGTCCTGTTCCCCTCAAAGGCATATGGATAAAGATGAAAAGTGCCAAGTTATTATCTTGAAGGAGGCAAGGTCTATAACCAAGCTCTCCATGGGCAGATGCAGCATCAACCCTGTTTGCCCTGTTTGCATGTCTCAGCCTCCGTTCTGCTTCTGCAGTGAGACTCCAGTCTGCCCCCTGTGGGAACCGAGTGTAGGACACAGGAAAAAGGCATCTTTTCGTGTGTGCATTTTTAGCAAACCCATCCGCCCACTCCTGGAGTAGTTGCCAGGAAAGACACCAGATTCAAATATTGTCACTTAATAAATGTCATCTCAAGGCCACAGTTGACTTCAGTGAAGAAGAAAAACCATGATGTGACACAGTAGTGCCAATTTGTGCCCAACACTCTCTTAGGAGCATGGTAGTTTAGCAATCTGGCTTGTAAGTGTTTCAGCATCGAAGCTGCACATGGGTAAAAGTGATTTGTTCAAAAAGAAAAAAAGGGGGAGGGGTGGTTTAAAGCAACTCTCTGGTTTCTTGTACTAAGTTCTGTAAAATGAGAATGCTAAGCCAGTGTATCATTTTCTTTCTTTAATCTCTCCTGTACAGTTAGAATTGGCCAGCTCACCTCACAACGTCTATGTTTTTTGTTTTGTTTTGTCTTTAAAATTTGTCTATATGACTGGCAAGATGATTCATTGAGGAAGTCCTTCATAAGCACAAGGACCCCAGTTCAGATAACCCACACCTAACAAAGAGATTAATATGGCAGTGCACACCTATGGTACTGAAGTGATGAGGTGGGCAGGTCCTTAAGAGCTCACTGGCCAGCCACGTCTAGCCAAAACAGCAAGCTTCAGGTTCCATGAGGAGACCCTGTCTCAAAGAGTAAGAAGGAGAAGCCCGGTAGTGGTGGCACACACCTTTAATCCCAGCACTTGGGAGGCAGAGGCAGGCAGATCGCTGTGAGTTCAATGCCAGCCTGGTCTACAAGGCAAGTCCAAGACAGTCAAGACTACACAGAGAATCCCTGTTTCAAAAACAAAAACAACAACAAAAAAAACAAAACAAGAATAAGAAGGAAAGTGGCCTGGATTCAACCTTTGGCCTCTCATGAGCATAGGTGGGCAAATGAACCTGCACACACATGCATAACACACATATGCATATAGTACACACACACACACACACACACACACACACACACACACATACACTCACACACACACATACACACACCTGCATCGGGCCAAGAGTCAAGTCCAGCCTACTGCCTCCTTCTGAAGAGACAGGTCAAGCAGAGCCAGGCTCCCTTATGCATATAGCGCGCACACACACACACACACACACACACACACACACACACACACACACACACCTGCATCAGGCCAAGAGTCAAGTCCAGCCTACTGCCTCCTTTTGTAGAGACAGGTCAAGCAGAGCCAGGCTTCCTTCCTTTCTTTATTGCCCATTACTCTTTTGTGCTAATCTGACAGAGGAGAACACGCTTGAAAGGCCTTAAATGTTTACTGTCTAGCTTGCTGATCTCTGGCCTAGGGTAACAGAGAGAAACAGAAGAAAATCTCAAAATGAATGCTGGTGTCCGACTTCTGCAGAGGCAATGGACGCTCTGCTGAGAGTCAGGCAATCTCCATGTTGGCTTGCCATCCCTGGTACACACATACGGGCATAATGGAAGGGCCATGAAGGCTAGAGGCAGTTCTTTTCCTCACTGGCTCTGTGACCAGGAATGAATCTTTCAGCTTCCCCGAGCCTCCATTTTCTCAGCTATGAGTTCTAGAAGCTTAAGAGTCTGTGGTGGCAGAGCAGAGGCATGGTAGCTGGAGCTGAGAGCTGGGAGTTTACATCTCGCACAGAAAACACAGTGGAGAGAGAAAATTTGAAAGGTCCTTATACTCTCAAAGCCCACCTCCAGTAGCATACTTTCAACAAGGCCATATCTCTTTTGACTCTGAAAACACCACCACCACCTGGGGACCAGGTATTCATGTGGTCGAGCCTATGTCATTCAAACTCCCACAGGGGGAGAGGAAAAACAGGAAGGAAGGACAGAGAGATGATAGGAATAAAACTGAGATTTTGAGTGTTAAGATAGAGGGTTCCATCAAATGGTGGACAGGGGGACACCGTCCTCACAACAGAACACTGGGGGCGCACAGCTCCGATTGCGAGAGATTAAAAGCCTTTACCCTTTCCCAAGTTTGTCTGCACTGAGCATCTGTTTTATAATGAACATCAAATGATATGAAAAGGGAGGATGAGAAAAGAGCCATCTTCATCATAAAGTGGTTAGACTCTTTACACATGAACACACACACAAGAGATGCGCGCACAATTTATGCTGTTGTTTTGTGACATTCAGAACATAGAGTCTAATAAAAACAGATGTACAAACGCCCTTTGGCAAGCAACACATTGCAAGATTAGGGCTGCCTGTAGCTGATTACATTGCTGGTGTGTCAGACGTAGGGTTTTAAGTTCAAAATGCTTGCTAACAGAAATCATTACAATGCACAGGCTTGGTTGGAGGGAAATAGTCTAAAATTTGGATACATTTAAAAGAAAATGTTTCAATGTGTTTATGTTCAAACTGAGCCTCAAAGGGTAACCTTTCAACTTTAAGAGCCATTGTGGACAACTGCTCTTGAAACAGTCATGCTTGTAAGACCCAATTGTTCATGACTATGGAAAATACATTGCCCTCTTCTTGAAGCCAGAATATAGCTAACGAGGGCCCTCCAAGTGAGTTGGCCCAAAACTTATCTTCTGAGTGTTTTCCTGTAAGCACTTAGCTGTTTTGTTTTCCTTTCTCACTTTCATTCCTGGGAAAGGACTGATCATGGGTGTTTTCTTCAAAGACAGTTGAAAGAGTAAGGCCTCCTTAGGTTACAAGTGCATTTGTTGTTTGGTTGCTTAGGACGACAGAGGATGTGAGTCTGTAGGAAAGTGTGTGTGCCCTGTAGTGTAAAGAGGAGTCAGGGGCTTCAAAAACAGAAAGGCGTGCTTTTGGCTCAAGGAACAAAGAGGTCACTGAGTCCAGGAGAGAGAGAGAGAGAGAGAGAGAGAGAGAGAGAGAGAGAGAGAGAGAGAGAGAGAGAGAGAGAGAGAGAAAGGGACCCTTTTCTGTAGTAGTGTTCAGGGGGAGTGCCAAGTTTCCAGAAGAGAAAGGGGCTGTAAATATAGGTGTCCTAAGCTTGGTCTTCAAGAGAAAAGGTAAAAGGAGTTGGTGGTCCTCCATATGCAAGATGAGTAGTGATGGAAGAGAGGGGAGGACCAGGCAAGAGAGAGGAAACCGGTTGGAAGCATCTCTGGGACGGGGAGGCCCCCAGGGGCCCATAGGGTAGCCCTGGCTGAGATTCCTAGCAGTGAGGGATATGGAGAATGAAGTTGCCACCTCCTGTAGCCAGGTGGGACTTGCAGTGGAGGGAGGGGGACAGTAACTCACCCATAGAACCCTCAACCCAAAGTTAGTTCTGCCTTCAGGAAATGCAGTGATGAAGACGGAACTGAGACGGAGGGAATGGCCAACCAATGACTGGCCTAACTCTGGCCTGTCTGGGAGAGAACCAATCCCTGGCACTATAAGTGACACTCTGCTATGCTTGCAGACAGGAGCCTAGCACAGCTGTCCTCTGAGAGGCTCCATCCAGCAGCTCATGAAAACAGATGCAGCGACCCACAGCCAAACAACAGTCAGAGCCAGCCCAAGAAGTTTTGTGGAAGAGTGGGAGAGATGATAGAGGGAGCCAGAGGGGTCAAGGACACCTCAAGAAGACCTACAGGGTAAACTAACTTGAGCCGCTCGGGCCTCTCAAACACCGAACCACCAAACAAAGAGCATGCACGGGGGCCCCTACCTAGACTCCCTTAATGGATGCACAGCATGATTATCATGTGGGTGGGTCCCTTAACAATGGGAATGAGGGTCATCTCCAACTCTGTTGCCTGCCTCTGGATCGCCTCATCTTAGGGGAAACTGCCTTGTCAGACCTCAGTGGGAGAGGTTGAGCTTAGTTCTGCTGTGACTTGAGGTGCCTGAGTGGGTTGGTACCCTGTGGGGCCTCCCCTTCTCTGAGAAAGAGTGGGGTAGAGGAGCATGAGAGTGGGAGGGAGGGGGGAGGGGGAGGGAGGGGGACAGAAAAGGGAAGGGGAGGGGCTGGGATCAGGCTGTAAAGTGATTTTTAAAAAATCATATTTTTAGAAAAAAAAAAAAAAGTAACCAGTTTGTGTTTCCCTTGTCCTCAAGCTTTGGCTTGACTCTAGGATCACCCCCAACTGGGAAGTTATCCCAGGAAAGGTTAAAGCTCCTTTGCCAAGCAGGTTAGGATTTGGAGTTGAAACTGAGTAATATCCCAGATGACATATTTTGTGCTCGCACCTGAATAAGAATTGACAGTCACAAATCAGTGTACCATTGAGTGACGGAATGGCATCATGTTGCCTCTTTGCAGTGTGTGTACATTTGATGAAGATACCAAAGGTCAGACATGTGTGCACCGTGTCTAGTAAAACTGCTGCTTCCCGCTGAGGGTGCTCAGTCTCTCCTGGCCTCAGGCTGCTAACAGTTTGTAACTGTGGCTCATCCAAGGAATCGACCTTCACCACAGGAACCAAATTTGGCTCTTCCCAGGTGGAGACAGCCTTTTACCTGCCTCAACCTAAGAAGCCTGATGAGCCTTCTCAGCACCAGGGCTCCTGCTTGGATGGGCTGGTGCAAATGCAGGTCCTGAGATACTATCCTACTTCTAGAATGGGAACAGTTAATTTTCACTTTATGGCCACCCAGTCTATGGCATTTTGTTATGGCAGCATGACAGGAGACATTGGTTATGAGTTTCTGGAGACTATCAACTCTTTGGGATGACCTTGGGGAGCTAGTAGAAGCATCTCCAGCCCCCACTACACCTGCACCTGCTGCTGTATTATAGCAATTCCATGTTGTCATTTTCCTTATGAAAATGACATATTCCCCTGTGCTCCATTCTCATTCCACCTCCCCCACCCCCTCCCCCTCTCTCTCCACTCTTCTGCCTTCTTTATTTTTAACTCTTCCCATGTCATTAACAAAGCCTCGCTGGCAGATACAGTCAGTCATGGGAGACCATTGCTCCTGCTTCAGTAGAGCAAAACTGGCCCAGTCATCAATTCACCGCACGCTGAGTTCTCCCCCGTACATGGTCTATATACTACGTTTTCCAATTAGCACCAGGAAGCTGTGCACTTCCGACACACTGGCTCTGTTCTCCAGGCCTTCAGTACAAGAGCAGTTGGCTCTTGATTAGATGGTCAATGGTCTGGTCCTTGAATAAAAGGGAGGAGCCTGTGAGTGGGTTTTAAGCAAAGGATACCAATTTCTCAACACAATCTTTGATGTATAAGATTAGTTTGGTTTGGTAGAAAAATCCCACTGACTTTGCTTTTGTTGACTTATTGGTTAACTGACTGGCTGACTGACTGATTGATCGATTGATCAATCAATGTATACGTTTATTTCAGCATCGCTGGGCATCAAGGCAGGGTCCTTCACAAGCGGGGCACCTGCTCTACCACTGATCTACTCTTGGGTCCATCTCAGTTTCTTTTAAAGAAAGATTCTCCCTCCTTGTAACTTTCCTCTTCATCTCAGGAAACAAGGCAGGAAATGTGGCCTGTGATGTACCTAGGGTTCATCTTCGTCAAGTGTTTCCTTGCTTAGCAGCTGAGTCTGCCTCTCGGGCCACACACTTTCTTTCTGCCCTAACCACAGTTGCTGTTACATCTCATATTAATGATGCTGGAAGGTCTAAGTTACCAAGACTAGATGGCTTGCATTTAATACCTCCATCTCTCTTTATTTATTCCTCTTTCTATCTCCTCTCTTTCGCATTAAAGTTGTTCTCTCACTCGTGGAAAACTGAAGGCCCATGGAAGGGCCAGAATGTTCTAGAAAGGAACTAAAGAACCAGGAATCCTGGATTTGGATGCTGTTTTGGACACCTTCCTTCTCTCTGTTCTTGGCTTTGCTTTTGCAAAGGAAATGCACCAATACAGAGCAGCTTTTTTTTTTTTTTTTTGGCAACATAACTACAGTATTTTTTTTTTTACATTATTTGTGACTTTTGCATGGCTACACTTTGGCCAGAGGGGGTTTTTAGAGCCATGGGAACATTGCTGGTTGGTCCCAAGGCCACTGCCAGGATTGGTGATTCCCATGCCGAACTCAGGGGACACCTCCTATAGTCACAGCAATGACGCAAGACAGCAAGAGGGAACCAAATTCTGTCAACAAGGTGAAAGCGCATGGGCAGGGTCCAGAGGGAAAACAAATGCTAGCCCCCAACCATGGCTTCTCATGCGTGGAGTCACATGGACGCTCTTAATTTGTTCAGCAATGAGTTACGACGCCATGTGTGAAGTGCGGTCAGTCTCGAAATCTTGTGGAGACTCTGTCGAGTTTTTATTGGGGGGCAGCAGTCATGTAGATACACAAAAAATACAATTCTCAGAAAAAAACTCAAATGTTCCAAATAAAGCACATTGTTTATGTAAACAGTTTAAATAGAGCGAGTCATTGTTCGTGCAGAGTGGTGAGAGCCCTGCTGGAATCTAACGTCCCAGTCACTGGCTGCATGCCCACCTCCGGTCTCTCCCAGGCTCACATACGTGCTGTGGCTTCTTTCCTAGTTTGGGCTTGTATAGTACTCTATAGTTTATACACATTGCAATGGAATGAAATGGAATTTTTCCCATCTGAGTCCTTTTTTTCCTTTCCATTAATAAAGCAACATTTTCATTCAAGAAAACTTGGGAAGTAAGATAAAACAGAAAGAAGGAAAACATCGCCTGTGCAGCAGCTTTGGCAGCAGAAACATCTCTGGCTACTCTCCTTTCACCTACTTGGGCCTGGATTAGCGTGATGCCCATTTAAAAGACATTCTGTGCCCATTGTTACCTTACAGAACAATTTAAAGTTATTTCAAAACATTTTGCAAGCATAACTTGTAACACCTATAAGAACTTACCATACCAAGATGCACACAACCAAGGCTCATCTTGCCATTTTAAATGTAAGGAGCCCTTTCTGCACAAAGCTCTCTGTATGTACCATTGCTCCTCCTGGAAGAGTCTTGGGGGTGAATTTACCAAGACAAAGGCCACAAGGGTTTAAAAGCCTTCCTTGTGTCTTGCCCATGGTTTCCAGGGATATAAGATATGATAGCCACTACCAAACACTTCCCCACAGTAAAATGGTGCTTTCACTTGTCTTCCTTTGATATGTTTTCTTTTCCTCTGTCCTTTAGCCTGGCCTCTGTGTTGTCTTATTAGCCCACCATGGGGCACTGCTGAAGGCAACAGCAGAATATTCAGGCATTTCATTTTTCTTTCTTTTTAAAAAAAATATCTATTTATTTATTATGTATACAGTGTTGTATCTGCATGCACAACTGCACACCAGAAGAGGGCATCAGATATCATTATAGATGGTTGTGAGCCAGCATGTGGTTGCTGGGAATTGAACTCAGGACCTCTGGAAGAGCAGACAGTACTCTTAACCTCTGAGCCATCTCTCCAACCCTTTCTTTTTGAAGCAAGAGTGTTACCTAAGAGTCCAGACACTTCTTTTTAAAGCAAGATTGTTACCCAAGAGTCCTCATTGCACTGTGGCTACCTAATCAATTCACTTGTTAGTTTCCCAGCAAAGGGATTCATGCTCCCATGGATTCCATGGTTTGGACTTGGGAGGCAGGAGAGGGCTGCCGGAGGGAGGATGTGGGGAAGTGGGATCTGGGACCTCTGCTGATTGGTGGTGGTGCAGTGTGCTGCAGGGCCCTGCATAAGTGCAAGAGGAGCAAAGGAGTTCTAAGGAGCAGAGTTTGAAAAGATGTCAAGAGGTGCAACGTAACATTCACGCTCAAGAGGAAGGTTGACTGAGTAAGCCCCGGGAGGAAGTGCACAGCAAGAGGAAAGCGAGTTTGGAAGTAGCCAGCTCAGGCCGTTTCCTCATGCCTTCTGTGCCTTGTCACTCAAAAGAGTTCCTCACCTTCCTCTTTAGTAAAGGGGGAATGCTAGACTCCGCCCTCTCCCCTGCATGCCCCACGCCACCTACCTCACGAGGCTTCTAGGAATCACTTTGAATTTGGGTGATAAATGCTCAGGACATCTGAGTGCATACTGTGTGGTACATGAAGGGCTGAGTCACTGATTGCAAAGAGATGAGAGGAGAGAAAACTCCTCCCAGAGCCTTTGCTGGGGCTTACACACCAGGCAGACATAGACATTATTGCGAAGACGTGGTTTTGAAATACTAGCAAATACTATTGTGTTTTCAAAGTAAAGCACGCTTCACTGGCGAGGAGTAGTGTCACCGGCATGTGAATGTTTTAATTAGGAGAAAGTCCTACTGAGCCCTAACATTTGCTCTGGGATATTTTTTGGTTTGTTTTGGTTTTGGTTTCTTGAGGTTTTTGTTGTTGTCGATTGGTTGGGTTTTGATAGAAAAAAAAAAATTCATTCAAATACGTATACATGCAAATGAACTGCTGGAGCAAAATCTTTGGCTGAATTAGTGATAATTAAGCTGAGTCAGAAAGTGACCTCTCTCTCTGTCTCTGTCTCTGTCTCTGTCTCTTCTCTGTCTCTGTCTCTGTCTCTGTCGCTCTCTCTCTCTCACATACACACACACACAAACACACACACACACACACACACACACAACCAGAGAGAGAGAGAGAGAGAGAGAGAGAGAGAGAGAGAGAGAGGAGAGAGAGAGAGAGAGAGAGAGAGATGGGTTAAAACTTTTCTTATAAAAATTATACATGTACCTTTAGAAAACACAAAAGCACAAACATCCCAAATTCCTTCTTTCAAAGGTAGTCATCTCACACACACACACACACACACACACACACACACACACACACACACACACACACACACTCCACCACCACCACCACCACCACCACCATCACCACCGTTAATTCCTTCTAGTATTTTTGGCCAGAATTTTAATAGCGATTGTTTTTTAGGCAATATGGCAAAAGAGAAATTTGTTTTGGAGTCACACAGGGGCTATTGCAGCCATGTCTCTGAGGACTGGGGAAATGGTTAGGTAGTTAAGAGTATTTGTTGGTCTTGCTAATGACCCAGGTTTGATTTCCAGCGTCCACGCCATGGCTCACAACCATCCACAAATCTAGGTCCAGCTAATCTAATGCTCTCTTCCTCACTTTCTTGGACACCAGGCCCACAGGTAGTATACACACACACATCCAGAGAAAACACTCAGACACATTTTTTTTTTTTTTTAATCTAAAAGATTCTTTAGTGTCTTGTCTCTGCTGCTTGATGGCTACAATATTGTAGGAAAGTCATTTAGTTTTTCTGGGTCTTGCTTTCCTCATTCATAAAATGGAAACCATGGTGCTTACTTTCTAAATCAATAGTCACCCCCCAAATATCTGGGGGAGCCCTCAGTGGAAGGCACTTGCCTGTTACCTGCACAGTCCTGAGTTCTGTCTACAGCATTCCAAGCAAAAATGCAGACATCCACAGAGACTGGTTTTCAGAAGCTGCACTGCACACAAGCCTACCGCCTTTACCTAGAAACAAGAGTTCAGATGATGTAAACACAGGTATGCTGGTTAAATTTCTGTTAACCTGACACACAAGAGCCACTGGGAAGAGGAGACCTCTAGTGAGAAACTGTTTCTATAAGAGCTGCCTGGCGGTAAGTCCATGAGACACGTGCTTGCTTCTCCATTGATGTGGGCGGGCCCAGCCCACTGTGGGTGGTATCACCCCTAGTCAAGCGTCTTGGGTGGTATAAGAGAGAGGGCTGGGCAAGCCATAGGTAGCAAGCTAGCAAGTAGCAAACAAAATAGTTATTTAAAAATTATTCCTGGCTTTCTTTCAAGAGCATCAAAGGCCAGGGAGTTATCAGTGCGACTTAGGGTAAGTCCCACAGGCAGGACTAGAACCCAGCAACCGTTCTTCTCATTAACCCTCATGGATTGAACACCATCTTTGTTCTAGGTCACTCCGCTGAATACAGAGGTGAAAAGATATAGGACACTAATCTTCCCTCCAGAAGCTCCCATGTTGAGATGTGCCTCCTAAAAGTGTTAGCTGAAGACCTCTCGTCCTGCTATAGAGAATCTCCTAAGGTACTTTTGAAAAGTGAGAAAAAAAAAAAAAAAAAAAAAAAAAAAAAAAAGACATCAAAAATTGCCAGTCCCTTCTTGAGGGTCCTTCTGCATGCAGACTCTCTGGAACTCACCAGCATGGACCACTTTTCCGTTTGATGATGCTCTGGAAATGCCTAGAGGGGAACGAGATGTGGCAATGAACTCTGACCTGCTCCGTGGATGTAACGGTGTATTATGCAGCAGCGTGGAGTCACACCAGACCGGGACTCAGCTGGCGAGCATGTGAAACTTTGGTGGAGCCTAGCCGCATCCCTCCGCCTTCATTGTTATCATCTGTGCCACGCCTGCCTCTGAATGATGCCCCATCACATGAGATGATGGTTTATAGGGAGATATTGAACGCGCTGTCTTGTTCAGCAGAGGTGCTAGAAATGCCGCGGCCATTGTCATGGTCTGCTGCAAAGGTGAATGAGCTCAGGCACATCCCAAACTATGCCCGCTTTGGCTCTAGTTCCACCACGGAGGCATTTCCATGGCGGCTAAGGGTGCCCCAAGCCTTGACAAAGATCTTGTCTCCTCCTGAGCCTCACTATTCACTTTTAGCAGCTAAGGACCAGATTACCTCACCCCCTTTCCCAGCTGGTCTCCCTCTTTAATCCCCCTTTTTCTCTCTCAGCTCTGTATAGAGGGAAACAGTACCCCAGGAGACTGCAGAGGCAGAAACCTGTTACCAGTTTTGTCAGCTCCCGAAATGGCAGATGGCTGCAGCCCGCAGCATCTCGCTATAACCAAGATGTCTTCATCTGTCCTCCCAGGACCCCAGGAAAAAAAAACGCTTCTGGCGAGAGAAAGAGGAAGGGATAAGAGTTCAGGATAAGGCCTTGCATTCAGAGGGCCCTTTATGGGTTTAGATGTGTGATGTGGGTTTAATGGTGGTCAGGAGGCAGGTGATTAGGAGCTGCAGGCTGCTCTGATCGCCCTGTACACAGCCCCTTATAGCTCCCAGTACTCCGATGCCTTGTTTGCTTTCTCTGAGGCAGAAATCCCACAAGGTCTGCCCGCTGCCAGCTGTCGAGCTAACGAACTGTCTGCGTGCTGCTGAATGGGAGCCCGCAGCCTGGCGAGGCTCAGCATCCCGGGCTGTCTCCAAGCGTGATTGCCTTTATCTAGCTGGTGCAGGCGCCCTTCTAATCAGGCGGCTGCTGGCCTCCAAGGGTCAAACCCGGACCATCGCTACCTAAACAAACGACAGCGATGTCACCTTTGGGGGGAGACTGATAAGCAGTTGGCAGGCAGGCCACCGGCAAAAAGAAGGCAGGGAAGGCGCCAGCAGCCAGCAATCTGCGAAGGCCGTAAATACACTGCAGTCTCAGCAGGGAGACGGGCAATATAGCCACCAAGAGGCCTTTGTTTAATGAGCTGTCAGAAAGCAGGCATGAAATTATGTTTGAAAACATGTGCAAGCTGCAGAGACAGAGTGGGGCCTATAAATGGACCTCTTCCTTCACAGGGGATGTTTGCAGCATCTTATCAGTGTGCTGGCTGTCGTCGGATGAAAGCTATCATTAGCAAACTAATGGTGTTTGAAAGCTACAAATTTCTCTCTCTCCTCTCTATTTTTGACTTAAATGGATTATAGAAACAATTTTAATTGTTTTATTTTTCTTTCCTTGGGATTTTGGTAAACATGCAAATTGGAAGAGAATCAAAAACAAACAAACAAAAAACCTCCCCAAAATGTAGCTTTGGAAGAGTGAAGAAAGCAGCTTGACTTGCAGGCTCTGCACAGAGTTCTTAGCTCATAGTCTCTCCAGTTCTGTGGAAACTCCAACTAGAGAACTCTAATGTAACTCCAGCTACCGTTTTATTTCAATCAGGCCCATAAAAGAAGGCATAAATATAAAATGAATTGCTTACAGATAATCTGCATATTAAAATTAGTGGGTAGGTAGAAAACCATTTCTACCACATCAGCCATCAAATACAGAATAATTTTCTAAGGACCCAAAACTACCCTTATGGGCCACATGGCTGCGGAGTTTATTTCTGTTAAGGGTGAAACTTAAAGACTTTAAAAAGCGTCTGCCAGGATGGAGAAGCTCCGCTGACTCGGAACCCCTTGGTCCAGGTTCTCAAGGTCTGGAAATGATGAATGAGCGCTTGGTTGTCCTGTCATGGCCAGTAAACCCAACTCTCTCCAACCAAGCCAGGCGGCCAGAAAACGACACCAACAAACCCAGTTTCCTGTGGCAAAGCTGTTCCAGGAAGGTGGGTGGCAAATAAGCAAGGTGTCTTCTCTATACCTCCTGTGTGGCTGACCGGACAGGAGCCTCTGCTGCCTTCCACTGTAGAGAAAAGGGGGAAGGAAAGGCCTGAGTGAAGCAAGGAATGAGAGTTAGAGGATCAGATTTAAACAAAGGAAATTAGGAGAAGGAAAAGAGAACTTCCCACTGAGTAACATTAACTGATGTTGACACAGTCCTGCTGAAATCTGAGAGGAAAGTGGCAGAAGTCCTCCAGACATTGTGCACTCTAACACCGGGCCCTGGCACCCAAAGGACCCGTTCTGCCCCTTCATAGGCGGAGCTGTCTCTGAGAGCATCTTTCTGCCTCCCCCCCCCCCCCCCCCCCACCCCGCATTCCGGAAGATTTTGTTAATGAGGAGGGAGAACTGTAGTCCACACTGGAGACCCTGAGAGGCAACACAAAATCAACTTAGGACGACCAAGGCTGAACTGTGCTCTGCCCGAAACAAGCAGAAAAGGTGACCTTGTCGAATGGAGAGCTGGGAGTGAGTTTGCTGGAGCTGAAACTGCCTCGTGGATGGTTTTCTGAGGCTACTTTGTAGAAGCGCTGATGATTTATAGATTTATATCACTATTAGGTTGAAAATGTTTAGTTTACTCCTCTTGAATAAATATAGAATGAGTCCTTATAGGTGCTTATACTGTGCTAAGTACTGTGCAGAATGTTAAAAAAAAAACAACTATGTGGCAGGATCTCTCTCTCTCTCTCTCTCTCTCTCTCTCTCTGTGTGTGTGTGTGTGTGTGTCTGTCTGTCTGTCTGTCTGTCTGTCTGTCTGTTTGATACCAGCCTTGGTGTTATTTCTCAGGAGACACCTACTTTGGTTTTGGCTATTTGTTCTTTCTGTTTTGACAAAGGGCCTCTTACTGGGTCCCGGGTCTCACAGATTAGGCTACACTGACTGGCCAGCTGACTTCAGAGATCTGCCCTCTGCTTCCCCTGTGCTAGGATGGCAAGCAAGCGCCACCACACCCAGCTTTTCACGTGCGCTCTGGGGATTTAACTTGGGTACGCATACTTAGGTAGCAGTCATTTCACAGGCTGTGTCACCTCCCTAGCCTGTGGCTGTGTCTTTGCCACTCTACTCGCTCTCTCTAGCTTCCCTGCCACTCCCTCCCCCAGCCCCCCTACTCCCTCTCCCATCTTACCCCCCATCCTCACACCCTCCCTCATCTGCTTGTCACTGGCTCCCCAAGCCTCCTTTCAGAGCTTGGGCAAGAGAGAATGATGTCTTGTCACAGAGACTAAGACCTTGTTTTCATATCCCTAAAGCTTTATATTTTTATTGAATCCCTACTAGTGCAACAATCGCACTAGTTTACAAAACAATCATCTTGGGCTGGAGAGAGAGCTCAATAGTAAATATATGGTCTCTGGTTGGTGCATCAGTCTCTGTGTTGTGGTGTAGTTATCCTGTATTACATGGCTGATATCTGCTTAGGAGTGAGTACATACTATGTTATTGTTTTTTAATAATTTATTTATTTTTATTTTATGTGCATTGGTGTTCTGACTGCACATATGTCTGTGTGAGGGTGTTGGGTTCCCTGGAACAGGAGGTATATACAGACAGTTGTGAGCTGCCATGTGGGTGCTGGGATTTGAACCCAGGTCCTCTGGAAGAGCAGCCCGTGCTTTTAACCACTGAGTCATTTCTCTAGTCGCGCTATTGTTTATTTTTAATTCATCCGTGTTTAAATAATTCAAAATTTCTTCCTACCCAGGCTCTACATACCTCGTGCCCCCAGGCCCCAGTAATCAGCACCATCAGTTCCTTGGGTGTATAAGGTTATGCCTGAAGGTTTTAAATATAATATTGTAAATAATTAAAAGACTTGTTGAGAATATCATACAATGTACCTTGATCATACTCACCTCTTATTTCCCCAATTTCCAAAATCCACAAATCCCAGATCCCTTCTTCTTCTTCTTCTTCTTCTTCTTCTTCTTCTTCTTCTTCTTCTTCTTCTTCTTCTTCTCCTTCTCCTCTTCCTCCTCCTCCTCCTCCTCCTCCTTCTTCTTTACAAAAAATAACCCACCTAGTCCAGTTTGTGCTGTTCATTTACTCTTAGGTAGAGTGTAGATGATGTACCGGGGGCCTCACCCTTCAAGAAAACCAACCGACTGTCCTCTCCACAGAAGACACTAACTGTCAATAGCTGCTCGGTCAGAGGTGGGGACTCACCAGCCCCTCCAATCCCCATGGGATGTTGCTGAGTTGATCCTGTGCACGTCTTTTGTGGCAGCCACGGCTCCTGTGAGCTCATGAGTATAGAGGTCCTGTCATGTCCAGAAGGTACTGTTTCAATGTTTTTCCCCTTAAACTCTGCCTCTTACAACCTTCTGCCTCTCTTCCGGCATGGTCCCTGGACCTTGTGAGGATGGGGCCTTACATAGATGTCCCACTGTGGCTGTGCCCTCCACTGACACTTACGCTGTGCACTTTGACCGGTTGTGAGCTTCTGTACTGTCATCCACTACACCAAGAAGCTTCTATGATAAGATCTGAAAACTAAACTCATCAATAAGTAGAGAGATAGGCGTTTAGAGGGTGGTTTAATACTACATTGGTCTAGCAGAATAACCTGTGAATTCCCCAACCAGGGCTTCTTGGCCAAAGTGGCAGTACCAGGCACATCTCCTTCTGTGCAGTGGGCCTTGAACCCAATGAAAGAGAAGCTGGTTATCTCATAACATTCACGACACTGTCACACCCATGGACATATGGTGTCACGCTGGCTCTTCTGGTAGCTAAGGGTTCACAGCTGGGTAAGCCTGTTAAGAACTTCTTCCCCTAGCAGCCTGGATAGGCTTCTGGGACTTTAAGCCAGCCAACAAGGAGGTAGATTCCTGGTCAGCACTAGCTTGGTTTCTCCATGTCCTCTGACCAAAGTATGTCATGTTTTCAGCAATATGGTTTTACCATCAAGTTGTGGTGTGCAACCAAGAGCAATGGTAATAGTCGGCATCATTTAGGGGGCCTCGGTGACACCCTTGACCAGACACCTCACACCTGGAAGTGGGCTTTTTATCTGGAAACTTATGGATTCTGGAAGAGGGACTACTCTGTGTGGAGCATTTTAAACTATTTTATATGAACACGCCCACACGTGTGTGTGTGTGTGTGTGTGTGTGTGTGTGTGTGTGTGTGTGTGTGTGTGTGTGTGTGTGTGCGCGCAGCTTATATAAAATAGTAGTTGCCCACACATCTTTTTAAAATATCCTATGGTTACTTATCCCTCTTCCCACCCCCTTCCTTTTGTGATTTCATCTCTGTTTGGCATCAGAAGTTCTGATCCAGATGAGAATGTGAGAATAAGAGGTGAGTTGTGAAGCCACCTTGCCTCACAGGGTAGTTTTCTCACCCGTTATCCAGTTATGCAAACAGTCTTTATAGTCTAGCCAATTGACTTCTACTAATTTGAAAAGACACCTTAATCATATTCTAAATTTCTTAATTGTATAATCCTTTCCCTTTGCATTTGAAATCTCTGCATGCATCCTGACCTCTGTGATGCTCCCAGGTTTGTTGTACTGCCTTGCTACTGACTTGTGTGTGGACACCATGCGGCTTTAATTCTTGTCATCGCTTACAAGAATAGCTTTTGAGTGGATACATTTAGGTTTGCCAAGTAAGCAATGCTACCATTCACAAGTAATGATAATTTGACTTTCTTCTTTTCAGGATTTATATTTTCAACTTCTTTTTCTTACATAGTTATATCAGCTAGTGACTCCACAAAATTGATTAATATAGTGAGTGAAATATGGCTAGGTCCAGGTTGAGGCCTGCACATCCCTAGAACAAATCCTACATAGTCCCCGGGGCAGAGACTTTACAGATAGTTATTTCATGTTTTTATTTTCTGAATATGCAGGTTTTTAAATTTTTTTAATATTTTACCCAAAAGCTATTTAATAATGAGCAGTTTTAGGAAACTGAGCCTTTGTCTTAATGATTTCACTGTGACTAGAGGCTGTGATTTGTACCATCTCTCCTTTGTAGGTTTTGGTATTTTCTGCTCATACAGACATTTGCTTCACTTGCTCTTGGTGCTCAAATCTCTAACGCGTGTTGTGTCTGAATGATTGGCCAATGATCTTGTTTCCCTCTTTACTGGAAAACACAATGGGGACGTTGGAAGACAATCGCCAAACTCTCGTAGTAACTTCCCCCTGCCTGCCAGGGTCTGGGCTCACGGATAGCTCTCGCCACCCACCCTGTTATGGAATTGACCTTGTTCCTCTCCAGGACAGACCCACGCATGCGTGCGAAGTCTTGCCCCACTTTCTTACTCAGTGCTTCTCTCTGCTTTATTCGATGGCAGCAGTTTCTTTTCTGCTACAGATCTGTTCCACCAGCACACAGTCACAGCATTGCACTTATGGCCTTAAAAGTGAAAATGCAAGATTGAGTGTTCTTCTCATAACACTTACCTCTTTTCTATGTTCCTTACTTACCACTTAGCAAAACTCCTTGAAAGCTGGTCCAACCCCGCACCTTCCCGCTGTCAGTTAAATCTACTTTGGTCAGTCTGCGGACTCTAACACACCACTCAACCTTTACCACTGACTTCCATGTTGCAAACTCTGGACTTTCATGGAACTTGGCATTTGGGTGCTATAATGTACAGCTGATCTATTACTTTGAATGGAAATGATTTCTTTGCTTGTTCTAGAAGACACTGCATAACTTAATCTCCCTTCAACTTCCCTCATTGTTTCTTCTTTGTCTCCTTTACTGGTTCAATTTTGGCCCTTTCTCCTCCTCCACGTCCCCTTAATCCTCTCTTCCTCCTCCACTTCAGTTTCTTGGCTTTAAATGACACCTGTATGAGAAGGATACGGCCACTGTCACTCCCTGTTCTGAACTTATAGTATGCCCTGAGGTGATTGTCTCCAAGTTTCATGCCTTTAAATAGCATTTATCTTCAAGTGCGTGCCTTCCTACATGGTGACTACACTGTGCACGAGCACATATCAAGTATCTGTCAATTATGTCTCTAATGGATGCCTCAAAGGTGTTATACCTAAACCAAACTCCTGATATTATCTCCCTACAGCTCCCCCAATCTCAGCAAAAGGTACCTGCTCTCTGATTCTGGAGAGGCCTCAGCCATTAGAAAGCATTGGTACTGTGCCAGATGAGTGCTTACTGTAGCCACAGCGAGGGATAATGGCGAGAAAGGAATCTCTGTGCTATAAAATTCTTTAAGGCATGAGCTAACCTTCACCTCTACGGTCTGTGTATTACCTCTTTTCAAGTTCCAGTATAATGCTTTGACCCGAAAAAGACCTCATCTTTGTGCATTTGGGGACTATCCTCTTCTCTAATTGAAGTCAGATGGCTGGCTTGCGGGTTTCTCTCTCCCTTTCCAGAGCTGCCTCCTAACAGCTGTGGTCTATTGCCAATGAGTTACCAGTGGACAGACGTGAGATTCCTTTATGATGTTAAATGACATATCACAGCGTTTCTTCTACAAACTAAAAAAGCTCAACAACGTGGACAATATCAAATCTTGTGCAGCGGTTATTCATTCCATAAAATACATGTTGATTTCTGAACTATAACTACATGATGATTTTTTGGCCACTTTCCTAACATATGCTCCATTTCATGAAAAACTATTTTCATAGAATTGGATGATCTTCATTAGTTTCATATTTTTAGGCAATAACAACAACAGCAAGAGTTGGATCTGACCTTAAATGTTGGAGACAGGTCAATCATTATTAAGACACAATTAAATTAAAATTAAGACCTACCAGTGTAATAATTGATTCAGGCAAGGGTCATCACCAGATGCTTCGGCCACTGGATAATGTGTCATATATCTAGTATTTGCATGGAGAGGATGGCAAGACATTAACCAACCAGCTAAACCAAACTGGCATGATTTAGTTTTAGTCTCACTGTCCCTCTGTGCTTCTGGATGGGATGGAAGAAAAATGCAGTGACAAAATTCCCAGTAAAGGTGTTTAAGCTGAGTCAAATGAAAACAGAAGAGTCTAGTAAAAACACCATAGTTACCCAGGGGAAATCCTTTATCTAGGAATAATCCTTGGGGTTGGAGTATTACAGCAAGTGGGACTCACTTTCAAATAGCTGGGCAACAGAACAGAACAGGTGACAGCTATAAATGAGGTGAACGCACCTAGAATCAGTGCATTATATCCTTAAGATGGTAATTTTGTGGTACTTCTTTTGAAAATTGAAAAGCACACAGATGGGAAACTATCTTAGGGAACAGAACACACTTTCCCCTTTGAAGGTGTCCAGGGTCTTTATTTTTTTTTTTTCTCCATGCTGGTGGATGTCCCTTATATTCTGATTTTAATCCACCACTTCTCACTATTAATCACGCCCGTTGTCATGATGCCAGTTACCTTCCTTGAACATTACTATTATCTAAGGATTTTCTTCAAACTTACACCTTCCATCCTGAAGGGAGAATCGCAAGGCTGAGGAAGATAAGGAAACTTACAAGGCTTAGGGAGGTGCTAAAGTTACAGGACTCATGAGCCCCCTTACCCAAAGTGATGGCTAATTTTGGTTATTAACTTGACTACATCTGGAATCAGCCAGAAGATAAACTGCTAGACACCCCTGTGAGAGATTTCCTTCACCAGATTTTTCAAAGAGGCTGCCCAGGTAGAAGGAAGTCCTATGGAACACCTTTTTAAACATTTTAAAAAAAATTTTTGCCTCACTGCCTCCACATCTCTCTGGCCAGTCCATCTACCCAAATGGAAAGTGAGTCTAACTTGTTGCTGCCATAGCTGCTGCCATGTTCTTTCCCTAATATCAGAACTCAGCTTCTTTGGGGTTCCAAACAAAGACAGCACTTCTCCAGGAATGTTCCAGGTCTTCATGACCAGAATAGTATTGATGAAGCACCCATCTTTGAGGACTAGGAGGCTACCAGGTTCTCTGTAGGGCAAAGGCAGCCATCTTTGTAATACCCAAACTGTGACGTGTAAGAGAACCTAATACACTCCTTTTAACATATGCTTATTTTATGGGTCCTGTTCCTAACTAGAACATCCAGGTCAGAATGAGTAGTGGACACTTGATGTGGCAAAAATATCTTCAGTGGAACTGACTAAAAGTTAGACAGGAAGCTCTAGGAACACATTACCCAGGAGGACAGCTGTCTAGGGGTCACCCATGTACTGTAAGTAGCTCTCACCCATGTATAATGAGTAACCGTGACCCATGCCCCTGTAAGTAACCCTTACTTTTGCCCCTGTGAGTAACCCTCACCCGTGCCCCTGTAAGCAACCCTCACCTATGCCCCTGTAAGTAACTCTCACCTATGCCCCTGTAAGTAACCCTCACCTATGCCCCTGTAAGTAACCCTCACCTATGCCCCTGTAAGTAACCCTCACCTGTGCCCCTGTAAGTAACCCTCACCTGTGCCCCTGTAAGTAACCTTCACCTGTGCCCCTGTAAGTAACCCTCACCCAGGCCCCTGTAAGTAACCCTCACCCAGGCCCCTGTAAGTAACCCTCACCTGTGCCCCTGTAAGTAACCCTCACCCGTGCCCCTGTAAGTAACCCTCACCCAGGCCCCTGTAAGTAACCCTCACCCGTGCCCCTGTAAGTAACAGTCACCCGTGCCCCTCTAACTCCAAACCTCATCCGTTTACAAAGCTAGACCTTGGCTGACAATCTGTTTGTATTTCCTCATGAAAAGTGACACAGAATTGCCTATATGGTCACATTTGCACCCTAGGAGCTGAGGTAGACAGCACTGGTTGCATTTTCTAGATGCAGAAACAAAAGTAGAGGTCATGTGCTTTGCTCAGGTCTTTCTGAAACTCTCAGGGCTGCCATTTGTGCTGAACAAAGCCTCCGAGAAGGCCCCACTTTGGATCTGCAAACAGCAGGAGCCACATTTAAGGGTGAGGAGATCATTTCCCTCAGAATCTTTTTTTTTTTTTTAATTCCCCAGCCTTATCCTGTCACTTTATCAGGCTGGAAAGCAAATAACATCAAAAAGACCAGAACTGTACCAGCTGCAAAGGCTGAAGAGGACATAGTACAGTGAGACTTGCTACCCCTTAAGAGCATATCCTCATCTCGGTATGACCTGAACACTCAGCACTGGGTGATCCTTACGCATAACACAAAGTATCCCACTGTCTTCCTCCAAGCACTGCTATATGGATGGCAGCAAATAGCACTGACAGAGAAATTCAGTATTAACTGGAGGGGTTAGAAACTATTTGAAAATGAAAGGACATAACATTTAATTTATTAGGAGTTTGCAACTACTTTTGTCTGAGTTCCAGTTAGCAAGTCTTGTCTGAACCCCTCTGGGTGGAGGAAGAACCAGAATGGATCCATCTGTTTGGTGTCTAATCTTGTTTATTACTCTTAACAAACAGTGGGGAGAATTTTATATTGCCAGAAAACAGAATATTTAAATTTCAATGAAAGATCGAAACTACATTGCATGCAGTTGGAACTGCAGCTGTCAGACCTTGAAGCTACCTACCATGCAGGACCATGTCTACACTTCCAAGGATGTTTTCCCACCATATTCACTAATTCTAATGTTTTACATGGTGCCAAGAAGTATGAAAAATAGCGAGATTTATATCAGAGCAACACCAGGAAGTTAATTAATTAGTGCTTGCGAAGTTGAACCTAACAGACACTGCCCTGGTATTTCAGGGTCCCCAACTCCAACCTCAACACCGTCTTTTGTTTTGTGATGTGTATAGTATGCTTAAGCATCCTGTGACTTCATTTCCTGACTTGTAAAACATAGTAACTAAAAACTGAAATGAAAGACCTCCTCACATCTAATTTAAAAAATTCTTGCATTTGCACATAGACTTAAGTTCTGTGGAGGATACTCCTGAGTATTCCCAATTCTTTTTTCTCACCCAATATACATACATACATACATACATGCATACATGCATACATACATACATGCATGCATACATACATTAAGTATATATACATATCCTGTATATATATTATATGTGTGTGTGTCTATTCAGTATATATGTGTGTATATGTACTACATATGTATATATTGTATATATGTGTGTATATATACTCACTCATATACACTGAAAGGAATTTATGAATAGAAGAGACACTGTATGTGAGTGATATATAATATGTATCATGAAATTTTAACTGACCTAATAGTGTTATGTATCTGTGGAATATAGAGTGATATTTCTATACATCTATACAAATAATGATCATGGTAATGCGATTAGTAACCCATCATCTCAAATTTAAATTGTTTCTTTATGAGGAAAACATTCCAAATCCTTCTTCTACTGCTTTTGCCGTATACATTACCCTAAACTACTGCCACTCTTATGGCTTGGATATGAAATGCCCTTCCATATAGTAAAGGCTTGCAGACAGCATTTGCGGGTGGGACTTGGAGAAGCAAAAAGTACTCCTCCTTCATCAATGGAATAACTCACAGATGAATCCAAACTTCAGCTGGCATTAGGAAATGGCAGAACTGCGTGGTTTAAATGGAGGTGCCCTCCTCTTACCCTCGCTGCCCCCACAAGGTGAGTGAGTGACTTAGTTCTTCCTGACGTAGTTTGGCCCCACTACAGGCCCACAGTAACGAAGCAGGCTGACCATAGAGTGATACCTCCAAAACCGTGAGCTGAGATACATTTCTTCTCTATGAGGTGTTCCTTTAGCTATTTGTTAGAGTGGTCAAAGGGCAAGGGGAAGACATGTGGTTATTGTAGTCACACTACTGTAGATGCCACAGCTTTTCCTTTCTGTCTATCTGTAGTCTTGTAGCTGCCACGCAATATTTCTCTCTGTTCCCTGCTCCCTGTCCTTCCCTAGAGATCCACTATTCCACCCTCTACTCCTACAATGCCATTTTATGCATTTCCCGATCCTTCCTGTTAATTGAGCCAACCAAGAGTTAGAAGCCAAGCAAGCTCCCCTTTCTTCCATGTAACATATACTGGTTCTTTAAAAAAAATTTTGTTGTTGTTGTTGTTTTAAAATAAGGTTATAGGGGGAAATGCAACCCAACTTGAACTCTTTCTCCAACTTTTTAAAGCCATAATCATCATAATTCTGATAGTCACATACAACTTTGGGGAGGCAATCTAGGGCCGCATGTGTACTCTTTCTTGTACGCATATGTACAATGTGCAACTTGAGATCCTATTATGTTCCTTGTGAGATGAAGACACTGAGTCTTAAAGATGATGCCTTCAGTGGGTCACACAGCTCTTTAAAATCCAAGCCCACATAATGTGGAGCTCTCACTAGCAATGACTATATCCTTGAGTATGGGGCTGGTTCTTGAAAACAAACCATAAAACTATTTAGCGGGGAAATAGTACATCAATAAATGTGAGGAAGACTTTTCAGTCAAGGTATCAATTCATTGTGTGCATACTTCCATCATATTTTCATTACCATCTGATTGTCCAGTTATTTCACAGTGATGATACAGGAAAGTAAAATAATATGCCGTGTGTTTCCAGTAGAAAAGGGAGGCAATGGCTGAATTCATTTGGATTCAATTCTGCAGCAGCCAATCTTTTATAGAAATGAGGTTATAATGGAAATGAATGTACACTTGTACTGGAGGGAAACATATATAGCCTTTAAAGTTATTCAATTTATATTGCTACTCAGTTGCTAAAGTGTTGGTGAACTAGCATGTATATAAATATGACACCAGTGACAGCTATAAAGATAAAGTGTGTTCTTTCTAACTTCTCCATTTAAGCACATAAGACCAAATTTTGGGAGTAAATCATGATAGCAGGCAGGCACTGCATGTATGTGAGAAAATGAATAAAAGTCCCATGCTATCAGCTTATTAACCTGTAATGAGTAGAGACTTTTATCATTGTGTTGTAGATTTCTTCTGGAATACCTTAACCCATTGGGCTATAGATAGTGTAGACTCATCTGGTTGCTAAGAATTAATTTTATTCCCTTAGAAATGGATTTTCCCAGCACCCCATAATAGGCTTGGCCGTGAGTGTGTGACTGACCCCAACACATTAGGCAGCCATGTGGCAAATGGGTGTGAAAATGTTCAGTTATGTCCTTTCTTTATCCTGCTGGGAGAGAAGTGTGTAAGGATTGTATATAGATGGCGGGAGGAGTTAAAGACAGTAAGACTCCCCAGGGTACAATGACCAGGTGCTCCCAGGTGATTCCCAGCACTCTACCCTGAAATAAACACTATAGGGGAGCTACCTGGCAGCAAGGGCGGGGCATGGGGTGCCCACAGGCCTCACACTGTGCATGAAGATGCCACATCAGCAATATGCCTCTAGAGGCATTGCAACAACCTTTGTCTCCATAGCTCCTGCTACACCCTTGGCCCTTGATGTCTCCTCAATGGTTTGCTCTGTAATGAAGGCTTTGGTTTCAGGGTGCCCTAGCTCTATAGGGCAAGTGCGTGCAGAGTAGCAGGAGGTGGAGGGTTGTCCAAAGATCAGCCTCAGCATTTCTCTGGGGGTGTCGTGGCAACAAGCCAAGGGCCAGTGGCCTCCCTCCAGTGGGAGATACTGCAAAGTCAATCATGCATCTAAGAAACAGTGATAAAAGCTGGTACCTGTGTACAGACTGGCAATGGAGCCTAAAAGTTCATGACCGAAGACAGTACCACATTCCTCCCCCTAAAGGAGAATCAAAGAGGAGATGTCGCATGGTGGCGCACGCCTTTAATCCCAGCTCTTGGGAGGCAGAGGCAGGTGGATCGCTGTGAGTTCGAGGCCAGCCTAGTCTACAAAGTGAGTCCAGGATGGCTAAGGCTACACAGAGAAACCTTGTCTCGAAAAACCAAAAAAAAAAAAAAGAGCACACGGCACCTCCAGCCCACCCTCAGTAGTGTACCCAGAAATCAGGAGCCACAGCCCTTGCTCTTTGGTCTCCTAATTCCCACTAGTATCAGGCGACATCAGTGCAACTTGCCTGCACTCTTCACAGAATACTTCAGGCACGGGAATGCGTCGAGAACCGTGGAGTGTGTAGACCAAGGCCAGAAGAACGCAGTGATAAGTTCAAAGCCACCCTGATTGTTAACTGCAGGGTGAGAGTCTCGGCCTTCTGTCTCCCACAGAAGGAACACATGTTATCGCTGACAGGCTTATCCTACAGGCTAGCAGTCAGTTCCTGGGTCTTCAGTGAAAAGAACTGAGAGCTAGGAACATAAGTATAAATGTGTCCACGCATGCTCACGGCATCATGATCATGATGGCAAAAGGGCAGAAACAACTCAAATACCTACCAGTGAACGGACAGCTAAATACTGTTCTGTACTCAACAGTGGAACATTAGTCAGCCTTGAAAAGGAGAGATTCCTATTTTACACATAAGCTGCCAAATAGGTGAATCTTGAAGTTACTCTAAGTGAGAGAAGCCAGACCAAAAAGGTAAATACTGTGTGGTGATACTTATGTAAGAAACAAAGAAAGGTTAAATTCATAGAAAGATAATAAAGTAGAAAAGTAGTTGCTGGGGGAGGTGCTGGATAGGGGAGAGAAAAGGTCAATGGTGATATTTGGTTTCTCTTTCAGATGATGGAAAGTTCTGGGGATGGCAGGAACAGTGGCTTATGACACCATAGATGGATTAAGTGCCATCAAGAACTCCAAACCCAGAACTTTCCAGATGAAAAAGAAGAAGGAGAAGTAGTAAGTGAAAGAGCGATCTCCAGTTTTCCATGACGGTCGGCCGCCATCTTTAATTCCCTATTCTCTTTGCTCTACCTGCTCCTGTTCTTGCATCAGTGCTTTGAGGTGTGGAGGGAAAGCAGGCACGCTGGCTACCTCCAGGTGTGCGAAATCTTTACCCTAAGGACTACCCCCAGGTGTGCTAAATCTTTATCCCAAGGGTACCCAAGTGTACGGATGCCACTAAAGCCAGAAAAGGGGGCCTCGTGCTCAGAAAAGAGTTCCACACTGTTGTCCAAGTGAGGCCTGAGTGTGCCCCACCCCAAGAACAGCCCAGAAGACAGAGGCTAGAAAACAACGGGACTGATACAGAGCAAAGGCACCAGTCGAGTGGAAGCACAGCAAGTTGCTGCTTCCCCTGAATTTCCTTTTCACAAAATGAGAGTGCCCTTGTATTGATTCCAGGGTTGTGATGATTACATAAAGCCCAATGCGTAGAGTAAGTATTGGTTCCCATTACATTTCACTCATTATTTATTTTAATTCCTTCCTGAAAGTTCCAGTTCACAGTAGTCCTCGGTTCTTGGGCTTCCGTGTGCATGTGTGGGCATGTGTGCATGTGCACATGTGTGCTGACATGTGTGAAGGTCAGAGATCAACCTCAGCTGTCACTTCTCAGGGGACTGTTCATCTTTCCCCCAGTTTTCCTCCCTCCCTGTCTTTTTTTCATATTGTTTTTGTGTGTTTTGTTTTGCTGTTTTGAGACAAGGTGTCTCGCCGGCTTGGAGCTCACCAGCAAGCCCTAGGGTCTTGTCTCTGCTTCCCCAGAAGTGGGGTTACAAAGATGCCCCACCATGCCTGGCTGTTTATGTGAGTGGTGTGGTCACACTTAGTCCTCACGCATCTCTGCAGACATTTCAGACTGAGCCGTCTCCCCTTGTCCATCTTCAAAGTGCAGTTGTCTCACGATTTCCTGCACTTGTATCCAGCACAGCGTCTTTCTGGTTTTGGGGCCCTTTCATCACATACATTAAAGACATTTGTGAGTAAAGTCACCTCTTCTGTCCTTACTGCTGTTTTGCCTGCTTGGAGTGTCCTTGCTTGCTTCTGTTCTGAGCCATTATTATCACTGTCCTACTCTCTGGAGAGTCTCCTGTAGCCAAGGGTGGATCTGTAGGGACAAATGCCCTCGGCTTTCCTTCATCTGGAATGTGTTCGCTTCTCCCTCACACCTGAAGGGGCACGTGATTGCTCTGCTTGGTGCTTTTCAATACACAGCTTTGCGCTTTCACTGCTCAGATGAGGAAATGCAGTCCAGGTGAGGTGGCCCAGCTACGAAAGCATGTGTGCACAAACCCAGTGATTCAAGTTCAATCCCCGGGACCCATGGAAAGGTTAAAGGAGAGGGCCACCTCCACAAGGTTGTACTCATCCCTGCACATGTGTGCCATGGCATGTATGTGCCCACGCTTACACACAATAGTAATAAGTGTGTGGCCTTCAAAAAATCTGCTATAGGTGAATTGTCATTCTCTTTGCTTTCTTTTTATAATTTTCTTGAATAATTCATTCCCACAATCGTTTTTCTCTGCTGGAGAGCCCTGTCGATACAAATACGTGATTTTTGCATTTGTGATTGTCTCATGGGTCCCCGAGGCCTGCTCTTTTTTAATTATTTATTTTATTCTGTTGTTAACATTGTGTAGATTCTGTTACTCTGCCCCATCAGTTCGCTGATTGCATTTCTGTGTCATGTCCATCTAGAGATGATTTTGGTTTGGGGTTTTGTGGGGGGTGTTTGTTTGTGTGTTTTGTTTTTGGTCAGGTTGCTTGGGTTTGCTTTCTTTTTCAATTTTTTCATTTCTATTCTGCTCTCTCTGTAGCTTTTGTTTCTTGGCTATTCTTTTAATCTTCAATTGTTCGAGTGAGTCGGATATTATGTGTTGTAACGACTGAACGGCAGCCACTTTGAAGTCTCTTCCTGTGAATTGCACTCACACTGGTGTTGGGGCTGGGCCATTGTCTTTTCTCAACCAGGTTGTGGTTTCCAGGCTCATGGTCTGACGAGTGCGTTTCAGTTATTCTCTGGACAGTCTGAGTACTTCATTAAGAGACTCTGCGTCCCATTAAACCTTGCTTTGTACCTGGCAGCCCCTAATGTAAGGCCACGCAGGCTCTGCCATGGTTTCCGGATGCTTCCCCATGGCATTCCTGGCTCCCGGGCCTAGCAATGCACCTGTTCTCCTTTGCTCTTCAGGTTGCACATGGGCTCATGTTAGATTTGTGTGTGTGTGTGTGTGTGTGTGTGTGTGTGTGTGTGTGTGTGTGTGTGTGTGTGTGTGTGTGTAGGGGGCGGGGGTAGAGAGCACTATTTGTGTGGGCCACATGCAGTCATTAGGAGAAGGAGGGGTTTGGGAACCCACGGGATGGGACTCCCTTAGCCTACTCTTCAGACAGCAAATAGTGAGCTTCCTGCTTGATCTGCTGACTCTGCAGAGGGGAAGCATGTTTTGCTGCTGGGTAAAGAGCATAAAGCCACATGGTCTGAGTGGCTCTCCATCACTGGAGGAGGCTCAGAATTTTCTCAGCCTAATGCACCTTTTGCTGCCGTATGAAAAAAGTAAGAGCCCAGGCTTGCATTGCTTTCTGTCCATAGGTAAAGGGTGTTACCAGGTGAGCCTTGTCTTCTGCTGCTGAGTCGAGATGGAGAAAAGTGGCCTTTCCAGAGCTGCTGGCACAGGAGACAGAAGGCCACCTCTGCCCCAGGGCAGCGGGGAGGGAGAGGAGGCAGCCGTCCCAGGCTCTGGTGTAGCTTCCATCACAGATCTGTGGCTTTATTGTTGCTCAGGGGCACGGAGGAGAGACAGGTTGGGCCACCTGTCCTCTTGTCTTGATTCTGATGCAGGCAGATGGCCCACTAGGCTCCTGCTTAGCTACTTTCTCGGGGCCTTGGCTGGAGGGAACATGCTTTCCTTATATTTTCTTTCATTGAGTTTCTGCTGCTGCAAGGTCCAGCTTGCAGCCCCTCTGCCTAGCTGGATAAGAGACAAATAGAGAGCCCAGGGAAGACACATGTTCTTTCCCCCTCATCCTTCTGAGCTGTTTACAATCACTGAGTGTGATTGTACATACAGGAAGAGAGGGGGAAAGTGGGGTGTGCTATATTACTCATGACTCAGGAGCTCTTGCCTTCCGTGCTTGAAGGGTAGAGCTGACTGCCGAGGGCACCGCGTTCCTCTACTATGCTCACTTGAACTCAGCTCTCCTTCCTATTCGGCCTTGACTGTCTCCTTTAGCTTACAATCTAGAGGCTTGAAAAAAGCAAATATAGGAAACGTAGCAAACCCAGGGCTAGCATTCTGTTTGAGAAAACCATTGGGGGCAAGAAAAGAATTAAGCAATAGGCTTTAAAAATAACTTTTTTCTTAAAATTCAAAGAGAATGCAGACAATCACATGAGTACACAGTATTATCTCTTTCAAACCATGTAAGGTCTTCCCACCTGTGTCCTCAAAGTAACCTGTTACTTCTAAAAATAGTGTGGATGCAACATCTCCTGGGAATTTCTTCTTTACACTAGGAATTAAAGATGCTCTTAGCCAGATGTGTAGTCCTTTATTCTGCTTCGAGCAAATGCCTATAACTTCAAGACACATATTTTGTGTATTGCTCCGTACTTGAATTTTTCCTCCTGTCTTCTTCCATTTTTGTCTTATAACAGATTTTTTAAAGGTCATTTTGGAAAGTGGTGGCATAGAGAGGAATAAAATACTCCCTACCCCGGCTTCAAGCATTAAGATCAAGTGGACTCAGGGGACAGTGGCTGAGCTCAGGACGAAGGGGGAAACAATAAGTATTCTCAAATGGAGACCAGTGTCTCTGAAGCAACATAAAAAGGGGGAGCCATGCTGTATCCACTCTTGCAGTCCTGTTCCCACAGTGAGTGTCCAGGAAGAGTCTGGCGAGGTCAACTGAGCGCCTTAGGAAGCCTGGTCTGAGAAGAAGCCCGGCCTCCTCCCGAGCTCTCCTGTCGCTTCCTTTCACACTAATACAGTCTCCTTTGCAGACTAAACAGTCTAGAAACTTGCAGACAGCAGCAACGGTGGACTTTACAGGCAATAACAAAACAAAATAGTGAGTCCTGAAAGCACAGACTTCAATCACTAACCCATCAGCTGAAAGGATGGTCTGTAACTTCTTCAGCCATCCATAGACCCATCCTGTGGTTCATTGCAATCAACCAACCATGCAAGCCTGAATGCTTTTGACGTCAAATTTGGAGGTAGCCCACACCTCTTGCTAAAGCAGAAAGGCCTTTCCCAGAAGACTTCCTGTCTGGGTTGCCCCATCTGATAAAGGAAGGCTTGGAAAACAAGCCATGCCTCGGTGATGTCACGTATGCTCTTCTCTGCCCACGGCAGCCAGCAGAATTCAGCTGTGTAAGCACAGTCGGGGGTGACCGCCAATCAACCATCTCTGTACAGACGCCTTCCAGGCTAGCTGCTCCTGGAAGGTGCCCACATCTATCCAAACGGAACTGTGGACAGCATGAATGACACCTGCCCCCACGCTGCCCTCTAAAATGTTCTGATGCAGAGCTCTCAGTCTCCCCGCTTAAGCAGCTCTGGTACCTAAGTGTCAGTCAGCAGCTCAATTAGGGGATGGGAAACAAAATGGATAATCCTTCTCCCTGATGACCCTGGTCTGAGGATAGAGTGGCACGGTTCTCATTAATAGATTTTGCCAATCTCTGGACAAGAAATCAGGCAGGCACAGAGCACCCATTAAAGGCAAACTGGCTTTATGGCTGACAGTCTCTCTTCAAGGCAATATACTCACACATCAACTCTGCTTGGTTTCTGAGCCCCCCCCCCCCCGCCATCCTTTATTTTTATCTCAGACAAACAAGGCCCTGGGCAAGGCAGTGAAATTATTTTCAACTGGTGATCAGAGTCCTGCTGTTTCCCCCAGGTCTTCCACTTTGCAAGGATTTGTCTGTGAGGTGATGCCCAGAAAAGAATTGAGCAGCCGTGCCAATTAGCAATGACCTTCAGCCTCCGGAGCAGAGAGGAATCGTGCTCTGGGTAAGAGGAAAATGGCTTATCACGATGGAAAACACGTCTTATAGATCAAATGAAGTCACTTTGGGCAAGTTAATATGCTATAAATAGAGATCACACATGCTCAGACGGAAGAGGAAAGAGGCCCCATCACAGCAATGCAAGCTTCTCCCTAATGCATTTATGAGGATCACACTGCCTTAACCTTTTGTGGAGCAAGAAGGACAGGAGGAAAGAAAAAGAACTTTGTTTTGCACAGTAGTTATTACTCTGACCCACACTTCCTTTGTGGCTTTAACTAGCGCTGATAGGGAGTGTTTTTTGGAAGCTATGCTGCTTAGTTTTTTTTGTCAACCTGGCCACAGCTAGGGTCATCGGGGAAGACAGGACCTCAGGTGAGAAAAACGCCCCCATCAGATTGGCCTGTAGGCAAGTCTGTGGGCCATTTTCTTGGTCAGTGACTGATAGGGAAAGACCCAGCTCACTGTTGTTGGTGCCACTCAAGGACAGGCAGTCTGAGGACATATAAGAAAGCAAGATGGAGCCATGATGAGCAATCCAGTAAGGCCCATTCCTTCAGATCACACACCAGTAGGCTGGGAATTCAAATGCAAGTCTGATTACAAAAGACACTAGACAGTGACATCTCTATTGCTGATATTATAGTCTGAATGTATGGCAAAAATACAATATGAGCTTTTGAAGCATACAGCAACCCAACGAGATCAATAGTGGTTCAGAGTATATTATTTTATATATAATAGTATGTATTGTATTTATATATCATATAATATATATTACCTAATATATATTAATATGTGAAATAAATATTGTTTCATGCCATCTAAATCTTATGACCAAGTTTTAAAAACCGCAATGAGTTTCTAAAGTTTATAGCTTCATTAAAAAAAATTAAAAGATATAAATGAATTTATTGATAGATATTATTTTCGAAAGGATACAGAATTAATATCAAATAGTTGTCTCCATATGACTAATCTTCCTTGAGCCTGACTGCATTTAAATTATGTCTTGCCCTTATTCAGACTTCATCTAAGGAAATAAATGAATCCTTCATTCTGGAAGGAGATAGAATGGAGAATATCCCATGAGGAGTCAGAGGAGAAATAGTCTTGAGTTTTTTTTTTTTAATTTAATTTAATTTAATATTTATTTATTTATTTTTATTAATTCATTCATATTACATCTCAATATTTATCCCACCCCTTGTTTCCTCCCATTCCTCCCTTCCTCCCGCTTTCCCCTACTCCCCTCCCCTATGACTGTGACTGAGGGGTTCTCCTCCCCCTGTATATGCTCATAGGGTATCAAGTCTCTTATTGGTAGCCTGCTATCCTTCCTCTGAGTGCCACCGGGCCTCCCCATCAAGGGGACGTGGTCAAACATGGGGTACCAGAGATTGTGTGAAAGTCAGTCTCCATTCTCCACTCAACTGTGGAGAACGTCCCTGAGTTCTTAAAAGATGGATGGAGAACCTTTTCCTCCTAGTTGGTAAGAGGGCATACACATCACACTGTAACAAATCCCGAGCCTTTCCAAACCATCCCTTCTAATGCTGTCTTCCCAGGCTCCTGAGTTCACAGAGCCCTGCTGTCTACAGCCATCTCCCCCAGAGCCCATGGAGAGGGATGGTGTGCTTTGTAGTCTAGAGAGACAGCAGCCTGCTCACTTCCCAGAACACGTTCTAGAACTTGAATGGGGACACCACAAACTCTGAGACAGCCATTCATAGCCTTCAAGGACAAACAATGGAAATGGGTGTTGCTTAGTGACAGAGCATGTTCCTAATGAACATGAGGCCCTAGGTAACAGTGCAGATTTACCCAACATTTGCCCATGCCCCCCTTGGATGTAAAGACCTAGAGATATATCTATGTTTTCATGTGTACGGCTCAATCATGTCGTAAAGTTGTCATACCGAGTAGGGTTCCACATGCAGTGGAATCAAACTGGGGGTCAGCTGGGGAATTCCCTCCCTTCCCTCAGGAAGCCTGAGTGGTTCTTTGTTCAGAAAAGTCTCAGGGGCACCTTGGTTAAACAAACCTGAGGATGGGCAAGTTATCGCTTAATCCCCATGGTGTTCGCTGGTACCCTGACTGGAGATATTCTCTCAGAGTGGTGTGGATAAAACTCTCCTTAGATGGAGAACAGCCAAAAGGGACAGACCAGAGACATCAGTTTCGGGGGGCTTGCTGTAATGAGAGATGGTAAATCCTGCCATGAGAAGGAAATGAGGTGCGGTCAACAAAGGGTTCTGCCCAGCCTCATGTGGGGAACGGCAGGAGGTTTGTGTATGAATTGGGTAAGGCTGAAGTGGAGATAGTTGGTGCTTGGGAAGAGAGAGGCAGTCAATGAAGCTTGTTTTTGACCGGCTAAGTAAGTTTTAAAGGGCTAAATAAGGCTCAACACAGCGCTGAAGCGCTGACCTCAGACAGCTCACTCATGACAGTCAGTGAGGTGTGATACTTCACAACAGCAACACCAAGTGGGAAGACACTGCCACCATGACCTGTGAAAGTCCCCTCCAGGCTGCTCAGTGTTAGTTAGTGATGAAATAAAGCATTCGGCTGAGATGAAGACTGAGGAGTGTGAGGAGGGAGGAAAGAGACTAACCGTTCAGTTGAGTGCCAAGAGGAACAGTCAAGACGCACAACTCAAACTTATTTCTGGACTGTGACATGATATACTTAAACTTGACCCAACAGACTCTAGCTGTCAGCTCAAGCTTTGAAATCTGATTGGGATTGGCAGGTGGTGACAACGTAATGCTTTTTTACACACCGGGCAAGTTGGAGTCAGTGAGTCTACAGAACAGAAATATTTTCAATAAAATCAAATAAAGCCATTCTCCTGAGATGAGGACAGACCTGACACCAGAACCCTTCAAAAATGCTTTGCGAATGTTTCAGGGACTTGAGGGAAAACTACAAATCAAGAAGCTGAAAGATGATACTGCCTTCAAAAGCAAGAAATGGAACCTAAGTCAGACACTTACAGCGCTGGCAGCATGGCCCTTCAAGAGTATTCTTGAAATGTAATGTTAGAGGTATAAAAGGCATTCATATCTAAATCAGGATCCATGAGGCAACGTTTAGGTGGAGTGACCTGATTTTTGCGCTCTCCAGAAGTTGCACATCAGGGAGTGTTTGCACATGAATAAAGTATGAGCTTCCAGAAGAGAATCCAGTTCTGAGTTCTCAGAATAGCCCATGATTTCAAAGGCCTTAAGGGTGAAGTCATTAAAACAAAACAAAACAAAACAAAACAAAACAGCTGCCTGCAGCGGACAGTCTGACGACACAGTGGAATATTTCACACGAGGCAATTTCTGAAGCAGAGGGTCGGTATTGGGACAGCATCACCAGATACAGAGTCTGGATTCTACAAGGTGGTTTCAGAACACACAGCCTTTTTCTCGTCCTTGTCTTGGGCTCATCCAGAAAGGACTCTGCTTCTGTCCTAAGGAGTTGTGACTTTCACCACGGCTCTCAGATAGTCTGGGATGCTTCTGAAGGAATGTGTGAGGAGGGCCAACATCCCCAAATTCCTGTGTGTCCTCGGGGAACATGGGTAATGGCTGGTGGCTGGTTACCATGCTCCGTGGGAAGAGATGGGAGCACACAGCAAGGAAGCCCCATCAGATCGCTTATGCAGGGGACTCCCAACTGGAGTCTCAGTAGGAACAGCCCACAAGGTGTCATGATAGACAAAAGGAAGTCTCTCTGCTTCACAGCTCTTGCCCACTGCCCTGCTCTCATTTCTATGACACTCCGTTGTCTCTTTTACCGCTCCCTCTACCTATCCCGTCTTCCCAGCGAGAACTGACATAAGAAACAGTCTATGAAGAGGCAACTTCTTTGGGTCAGAACAGACAGGGCACTGCCCTACTTCATAACCTCAACCAAGGAAGTAGTTCAAAGGCAAGTACCAAAAAATGTGTTTGTGTCGTCATAGCAACTGCTAGGACCTTTGTAGCCACCTCCTATGCCAAGCTCAGCTCCAGTGCACTCTTGCTGGGAGATCCTGAGTAGCCTCTTGACCTAGAGGTCCTGGTTCTTAAGATAGGATGCTGGTGATGGTAGCAGGGATGCATAGAAGATTACATTTCTTTGATTTGCTTGCCTTGTTGTTGTTGTTTTTTGTTTGTTTTGTTTTTCTTTCTTTTTTCTTTTTTTTTTTTCTTTTTCTTTCTTTTTTTTTTTTTTTGTCTAAGCATGGGGAAAAGGGTAGAACAGATGAGAGTCTCTCAAACCACTACGGCTCTGCCTTCCAGCATGTTCTTGTGGAAAGGCTGCATCTCTAAGTGGCTACTGTTCTTCTCACCCGTAGTTCAACTGTTTTACAAACTAAGAGATGCACAGGGGTGGTAGCAGCTGATGGATCTTACCAACAGAGCGCCATGGGCATCCATTGATGATGAGTTCATCAACAAGAAACGGTCCCCTCTAGAAACACTGGCCACCAGGAGCTTCCCTAACGATCTCTCAGACAGGAAGGCCAACAAATTGACATGTAGTTGAGGAACTCGGCAGGTGGTCTGCCCTTCCAGACTTTCCACACCCAGAGAGTTAGCAGCTAAGTGGCCAGCCAAGCCCAGTACTCACCTCAGCCAGTGTTAGCAAGCCCACATATTGTGTCAGAACCTTCCAAAGAGGAACAAGGCAAAATATTTTATCATTTATAACTAAACAGAACCATGTAGAAAAATATTTTGCAGTATCAATGGCTGGATTTAGTAGTATGGGGTCTGTTTAACTTTTTTTTTTTTTGGCCAGTTCCCCCATGGGTAGTTTTATTTTGCTGAAAAGGCACAGAAAGGGGTTAGGAAAATTAGCATTAATTAGACTTTATTTCTCTTGGCCACTGGCCACAAAGTTCAAATGAAGTGCAGCCTTTGGCTAAGTCCTGTCACAAGCAAAATTCAAAATACACAGCTTAATTCACTTTTTTTTTTCGAACAAGAAAAGGGTAATAGAGCTGCAGTGTGGAGGAATAAGTGAACCGTCTCTTCGTCTTCCTTTAATTTTCTTGGGAAAACAAAGTGAGAATTGGAAGGAAGAGACAAGATACAAAGTTATGCATCAATCAGGTACATTGTTAGTATTTGAGTAGCCAACATACTACATGCCTGTGCATACTGCATGCCTGTGCATAGTACATGCCTGTGCATACTGCATGCCTGTGCATAGTACATGCCTGTGCATACTGCATGCCTGTGCATAATACATGCCTTGCATAGTACATGCTTGTGTATAATACATGTCTGTGCATAATACATGCCTGTGCATAATACATTTCTGTGCATAGTACATGTCTGTGCATAATACAAGCCTGTGCACAGTGTGCATGCTTGTGCATAGTACATGCCTGTGTATAATACATGCCTGTGCATAGTACATGCCTGTGCATAATACATGCCTGTGCATAGTACATGCCTGTGCATAATACATGCCTGTGCATAGTGTACATGCTTGTGCATTGTACATGCCTGTGCATAATACATGCTTGTGCATATTATATGCCTGTGCATTGTACATGCCTGTGCATAATACATGCCTGTGCATAGTACATGCCTGTGCATAGTATATGCCTGTGCATAGTACATGCCTGTGCATAGTACATGCCTGTGCATAATACATGCCTGTGCATAGTATATGCCTGTGCATAATACATGCCTGTGCATAGTGTACATGCTTGTGCATAATACATGCCTGTGCATAATACATGCCTGTGCATAGTACATGCCTGTGCATAATACATGCCTGTGCATAGTATATGCCTGTGCATAATACATGCCTGTGCATAGTGTACGTGCTTGTGCATAATACATGCCTGTGCATAATACATGCCTGTGCATAGTACATGCCTGTGCATAATACATGCCTGTGCATAGTACATGCCTGTGCATAATACATGCCTGTGCATAGTACATGCCTGTGCATAATACATGCCTGTGCATAGTACATGCCTGTGTATAATACATGCCTGTGCATAGTATATGCCTGTGCATAATACATGCCTGGGCATAGTACATGCCTGTGCATAGTACATGCCTGCGCACTAAAGCTCCAATCCTTCAGTGCAAGACAGAAGACTTGGCACTGATCCCTGCACCCCACATTCCTCCAGTCTCTGCTTTCTTTTAAAATTTTTAAATTGCACACACACACACACACACACACACACACACAGACCTGTGGAGGTCAGTGGACAAGTTGCAGGAATTGGTTCTCTACTTCCATCTTACAGGTTCTCCAGACCCAAGTCAGGCTGTCAGGCTTGCTAGAAAGCATCGTGACCCCCGGAGCCATTGCACTGGCCTCCAGCCCTGCTTTCAAAACAGATGGGCATCCAGTTGCTTCCCAGCCCCTCTAGTGCAAGCCTACTCGGACAGGTCACTGTAACCTCTGTGCTGAACATTCAGAAAGTCCTCGAGATGAGCCTGCATGCTTCTCTCCCAGAGAAGTTCTCTCCTCTGTCAGCTTCCTGCAGCTCCAGCAGCTCCTTGCTTGGGCTTTCATTTCCAGCCATGAGGCGTCATACGTGTTTATACATGAAACATTCCCTCAACCAGGCATGAATACATGCACATCTTTATGCTTAAACCTGCTTTGCTTGGCTAAGCAGCAGGGCTCTATCCTTTTTTCCTTCGGGCCAGTTCTGAGTGTCTCAGATTCTCAGAGGGGTCCTTCTAGATCATTCCATGCAGCATCCAAACCTTCATCTAGGCCACTATAGTGCCTGTGACCATTTTAATTTTTTCTCCATAGTGTGGACCAAAATTTTGCGCACTTTTTTTTTTTTTTTTTTGCTATGCAACACACCCACATGCTCCTTGAGGTGTGGTTTTGTTGACTCGTTTATGAACCCCCAGTGCCTGACATGGAGTTGGTATCAAATAAATGTCAACAGAACAAACAAGTGAATAGCTAAATAAGAACGCACATACAAAAGAAAGGGAGAGAAGATGAGAGAGCCCGAATAACAGAAGGGGGAAAGGACACAAGCTAACAGGTCATCAAGCTCTGAGGCCGTAGCTTGGTGGATGAGCGCACGAAAACATCGGGTAGTGAAAGTGTAAGGTCCGACATGAAGCCCCACAGCTTGCACTCAGAGTGTCTGCTCCAGCTGTGGAGAAGTGCAGGGAACGGCATCGCCTCTGGGTCTGGTTAACTTCAGTGTGTGTGCATGTGTATGTGTGTTTTCAACTGTCAGCTTTTTGTAATAATCTTTAAAAAAAGAAAACAACCACCAAGCACACGTGCCTCAAGTAGTAGCAATGGTTAGTATTTTATAGTTTTCTTAAATGTATGACATAAAATGGTGCTGTTTCAACCAAATTCCAAGAAGCTACGGCATTTAAGTGATGTTTGTGAAATTTGAGGTCTAGCCAGAATTTGAGAACATACACTCTTCTGAGTCAGGGTTTGAGGTGAAAGTCCAAATTGTCTTAATGGTGCTGTCATCTGAGTCACCAGGTCCATCCCAAGGCTCCTGGCCACTCTTTTGTGTCATCCAGTCCGTATCTCAACATCAACCTCTCCATGCTCCCTGGCACGCGCCACCTTTTCCACCCCAGCACGCTGTCAACTACCGCCGGGTTCCCAGTAGCCAGTTTTCCTCCTCATGTACTGTCCACAGTTCTAAGACTCTAACATTTTCTTCATGAGTCTCTACCTATTTTTTCTTTTTCTTTCTTTTTTTTTTTTTTTAAGATTTATTTATTTATTATGTACACAATGTTCTGTCTGCATGTGTATCTGCCCACCAGAAGAGGGCACCAGATCTCATTATAGATGGTTATGAGCCATGTGGTTGCTGGGAATTGAACTCAGGACCTCTAGAAGAGCAGATGGTGCTCTTAACCCCTGAGCCATCTCTCCAGCCCCCTGTCATCCCTGCTTCTGAATCCAATTCTCTGCTTCTAACCTCTCCCCTTCAGGCAGCTTCCCCATCTGGAAATTTTCTGGAACTCAGACCTAACTATCTCCTTCGCTGCGCTGGCTAGAATCTCTCATCTACTGCCCTGTGGGCCACACCATTCCCTTCAGCATCCCCCTGCATGGGTGCATTGCCCATGGACCCCAGCCCATCTCAACTCCAGGACCTGTGTCTCAAGTTCCTCGGCCACCTCTTGCCCCCAGTGAGTTAGCACCTATCTCCAAAGCTCAGCTCTCCGGCCACTTCCTTCGGAAGGTTTGGCCCAGTTAAGTTGGCTGTTGCCCCTTGGGATTCTCAGAGGAAGGTGGACCATGTTTCAGTCACTGATTTACTCACAGCAATCTTAGATTGCACTCTTAGCTCCCTGGGGGCGGGGGTGGGGGCGGGGGCGGGGTGTGTGTCTTAATCCTGTATTTCAACCTGACATTGAACTCAACATTTGACATCCAGTAGAAATGTCCTAAACTCTTATAAAAGGGAAGGGGGGGGGGGAGGAAATCCAGCTTAATAATAATAATTAGATAGAATGGGGCTGTAAATATGTTTTGAGGAAAGTACATAAGGTCTGGGGCTGTGCACACTTGATCTCTGGATGTTTGCAAGCCTTGGAGCTGAGCTTTTGGAAGAGAACAGAATGTGGTGATTAATGAGGGGTCACATGCATTTGAAGCCCAGCTTAACCATTTCAAAACTGACTGCCCCAAGCATATTGCTGGGTCAATCTGACCCTCAGTTTCCTCATCTGTAAGAGGTGGCAAGTGTGAAACCGTCAGGCTGCCGGAGTTGGTGTGAGGTGAAACAGGATAAGTCGCTGAAGACTCAGCACAGTGCCTGGGAGCAGCAAATGTTCAGTAAATGTCACTAATGATAATGTTGATGATAATCACCAAGAAACAAGACACCGAAGTGTTTTTAACCACGCAGCAAGGGGAGATCCAACAATACAATTCTCCGTTACCTCAAGCGTGAATCGCATCCACGGGGCTTCACAGGCCAGCCCCTGCACCGGCACCCTTCATGGGGGGGGGGGGGGAGCCAACCGGCTGCTCTTCACAGCACACCAGCCGCACCACAGGGGACAGGGAGGAGGTGTTCACCTTTCTTGTGATTTAGCTGCAGTTTTAAAACTGTGCTCAGCACCATTCCTCGGGATGGTAATGGGCATTATGTGGAAACAAGTGTTCCGTGACTCAATGGGGCTATAAGACGCCGTAAACCAACTCCAAGGGTGTTGTACACTGGCCGCAAGGTTTCTCCAGGCCCCGGGAAGCAGATGGCAAGGCTCACGCTGTATTTTTCATTAGACCATTCTATGGTTTTTAGATCATCTCTTAGGACGGCTGTGAGCATCCTGACTTGAGTTCATCTCCAAGGTCAATGTGTACATTCCAGGTGACTGGGAGAGTGAGAGGGAACGAGGAAGAAAGAACACAATCTCCAGGAACATATTTTCATAGTGATAGGACACCTGAGAGTTGTGTGTTCAGAAAATTTTCCGAATGCATAAAGACATTCTATAATAAAAAAATCAAGATACATTTTCCCCTTAAAACAATCCTCATATTTGAAATTTGAGACCATGAAAACCTTTTTAGGAAGGAAAATTCACTGTGCGTTGTGAGCGCCTAGGCAGACCCAGGTAAAACAAAGAATTCAACAGCCCTAAATGTAGCAAGGACCTTCCCTCCCCAGGCCCTCCGCTCCGGCCCCTGACGCCCCCAATCCCCTGGGTGGAGTACCTGAGGTGCCACTGAGCAGACTCTTCTAGAGCTGTATTTGTCCAGGGCTTCTAGCCCTTTTGAATCTGACTTTCCTTCCTGAGGGCACCTGAGGCCCAGAACAGCCCTGTGCTCTGCTGGCCCAGTGATACCAAATCAGTCTCACCTCATGAGGAGGGAAAACCCATTTTTAATCTGGGCCATGGGGTTCAAGCCTGATCCTTTGTTCTTTGGTTGTCATTAGTCCTCTCTGTATTTGTGATTTTGTGTGCAAGTTTCTCTCTTGTGTTCAAAGTGATCTCCTGACACTTTTATGAAAAGGAATTTATTGGTGTGTGTGTCTCTCTCTCTCTCTCTGTGTGTGTGTGTGTGTGTGTGTGTGTTGCCTAAATCTTTTCCTAACCTGGGGTCTTTGCTTTTGTGTTTGGGTTCATTTCCTCTTTCTGTGTTGAACCCAACTCCAAGGCCCTTAGATCAGGGACAGGTGGGTGTAGGATGGGATGGAGACAGGCAGATCCCAGAGCAGCACTCTGCTAGCTGACTACTGTTCCCTCAAGTATTTGCTGCGACTCTTGCCCCCAGCAGCTCATCACATGACTGAATGAAGCAGGCCCATGCACAGAGCCACTATCCACACAAAGTGCCGCAGGCTGCCCTGTAGCTTCAGAAAGAGCAGAGGCTATCAATACCTTCAGCAGGGCTAGAAGAAACTACCAGCTCCACATGGAACCAAGTAGGCAGGGACGATCTTTAGTTGTCCTCAAGGGGGCGCTTCCTTGGCTAGTCAAGCAGCCATCAAAATCCATGGATACTCTCCTCAGTGCCTGCCAGAGGCCTCCAGTAGATCAAAGCAGGGCATAGCCCTGAGGTAACAGAGAAGTGACGGAATTGGGTATCATTCAGTAAGCAATGCCCAGTCTGGTCTTTCCACTTCAGGAGTCTGTTACTCAGGGTTTTTAGGGGAGCAGAACTTATAGAATCTATCCGTATCTACACATCATCTATATCTTTCTATATATCACTGTATAAGCAAACAAGGGTTTATTACAGTGGCTTACAGGCTGTGGTCCAGCTAGTCCAACAATGACTGTCTCCCAACAGAAGGTCCGCAAGGCTGGATGTCTCATCTGGTCCTCAGGATATACAAGAATACCAAAGACATAGAGTCTAATGCCAGTGAAGGAATGGACTTGCCAGCAAAAGTAAGGGCAAGCAGACTGAAAGCAAAAGCTTCCTTCTTCCATGTGCTTTACATAGGCAGCCAGCAGGAGGCGTGGCCCCATATTAGAGGTGGGTCTTCCCTCCTTATAAGATCTAGATTAGGGGTGAATCTTCGCACCTCAACAGATGCGAATTACAAGTGAGCTTTCCCATTTCAAATGATTTCACTAAGAACCCCACTGCCCGCAGTGCGCGCGCGCGCACACACACACACACACACACACACACACACACAGAGGTCTGCTCAGCTGTTTGGGTTTTAGTTAATTTCAATTTAGCTGACAACCAAGACTAGGCATCAGAAGTAGGAACTGTCATCATTGCAGGAGACTGTGGGGCAGGGGCGCACTCTGTAATTGTGCTTGGACCACATATGCATCACACACTCTTACAGGAGACTGGTGAAAAGAAATGCAGAAGTTAGACTTGAGATTCATTTGCCAACCAAGGGAAATGTCTTCTAGAAAGCTAAGTGGAAGACAGGACTGTGCAACACTCTGATACCATGTTTTGAGCTGTGCTTTTAAAAAGCTTGCCATAACATACTGAAACTATGGGCATGGATGAAGTAGGACAGATTTTCCCTTTTAATGGGATTCTTGGTGGGTTTCCTTTTATGAATTGTTGCATCTTCTAATTTTCTTCAATGAGTAGTGTCACTTTTAACAACAGAAAAAATCACTACTTCGTTTGTTCAGCATCTGTGTTTAAATATCTCTTTGGAGTCTCAACTATAAACAAAGCAACATGTCTGTGCCTGTTTGTGTGTGAGCAGGCAGCATGGTTACACATGACTAAATGAGTAAATATGTGTGCATTAGAATGCCTGTACATCTTATCATGGTTAACTTCAAGAGTGAAAATGACAGAGGACTTGTCTTCTGTAAACTCACAGATGTACATCATATATTAGGTGTGGGCTTTGACCTTTCCCAAACCTACTTTATTTGAGGTTCTTTAATGCTTCCAACCCACCTACCGTAGATAGGAGAGAAAAGAGGTTAATGGGAACAGAAGAAGTAGACCTTTTTAAGACTCAGTTCCTGGGAGCAATTCCCTTGGTGTAGTTGCCAGGGTTTCAGCAGACCAGCAATTCAACCAAAGTTGCTGCTGGAACCTGGAACAGCAGCTGGAACCTTGAGCCTCAAAGTTTTCTCTGGAGCAGTTCTTTCTTGGAGTGTCTTGAAGTGGAGCAATGAACAGCCAAACAATACCCAATACCAAGCCCCCAAACACCCCAGCCTCCTGTTTTGGGCATATATATATATATGTGTGTGTGTGTGTGTGTGTGTGTGTGTGTGTGTGTGTGTATGTATATATGTATCTATATGTATATATACACATATCTATGTGTATATATATCCTCTCAGAGTCTGTACTAAGATGTGTTTCAGCTGGCAAAACCCAAAATCCCCCCATGAGGTGGTTCATCTTCTAGTGAATAAACATCACAAGTTCTCTCACAAGTCTGTTCCCCATCCCACACTTGGGATCAAAACAAAAACATGTGTAATCCACTACAATCAGGTCAACAACAAATAAGTCAAAGAATCTGGACGTGATGGCACACACCTTTAATCCCAGCACTCAAGACTGAGATGCAGTCAGATTTCTAAGTTCTAGGCCATCTTGATCTACAGAGTTAGTTTCATTCAGGACAGCCAGGGCTACACAGAGAAACTCTGTCTCAACAAACAAACAAGCCAGACAGAAAGATGCCCACTAAGTAGGGCAGGTGACACCATGGCGACTGTGATCTTCACTGGCATTTGTGTCCAGGAGAAGTTTTTCTGAACCTTTTCCTGTTGGGAAACTGTTGTACATGCATATTGAGCAGGAGACGGAAGAGGGTTCCCTCTCAGGTCAGGACAAATCCAGGGCCGTGTGTCTTAGACTCCGAAGTCAAGAGATTTCTTCTTGTGTGCTCTGCTCACCTGAGTGTCCCACCAGGCTTCCTGCCAGTCATCAGCCAGTGCCCTTTCTGACAGGCCCCCTTGCTCTTTGTGCCCAGAACTTACCCTAAAGGGAAGGCTTTAGATAGATCCAAGAGCCGTAGGCTCTACAACTCCACAACTCTGAGTCCTCAGGACTGGCCCCTCACATCCCTTTCAGCTCCCTCCCTTCCTCTCAGAGTATGACTCTGTCTCTAAGAAGCACAGTGCTCCCTTATGCATAACTGCATCCTCCAAGGTGAGAACTCTGATCCCCCACAGGGAATCCTGTGTGGGCGGCAGTGATTCAGAGGCCTGAATTTCTTTTTAAGTTAAATAGATTTTTAAAAAATTACACTATTGAGGATGACCCTAGGGCTTTGCACATTCTGAGTACACATCTTACATTGAGCTGCACCTCAGCCCCTGGTGTTCTACTATTGCTCTGTAATTTATCTTACTTACTACATACATTAGTGCTGGCTGGCATGGGAGCTTGGTACTCCACCGTATGTTATGAGTCAAGGTCTTTTGGGTCCCTCTTACAGGGTGAATTAGAAGAGTATATACATGTGTGTACTGAAAGAAAAGAATCACCCAAACAAGTCATTTCCATAATATCATCGTCCACTGGTGCCTGAAGTTATATGGAAATTTTTTAGTCCATGTGTCTGTTCAGTTATTTTTTTTTTTCAAAGCACAGGACCCAACAACTGCTGTCAATGGGGTGACTGATGCACTGGGGAATGCAGCTCATAATCAAACGGGTTTCCTTTCTTGGTCTATACAGCTTAGCACTGCATCCCACTGTGAAAGTCACAGTCATCTTTCCAAGTGTTTCAGTCTCATAAATCAACATTGTCTTCTTTGGCCAAAATTGAAAAGAAATCAAAGAGGACTCAGTGAACTCTCTGTCTATGTCAGCTTGTCTTGGGTTTTAAGGATTGTGACAGTAACCTAAGAATCAAGCTTTGAATAACTATTACTCCCATTGGGTCATATATTTTAATGCTTTGACACTAGGATACGGCACCATTTGAAAGGGTTTGAAGGGATTCGAAGGATTCGAAGGTGTGGTCCTACTGGTGGCAGTGTGTTACTGAAAGTGGGCTTTAAAGTTTTAAAACCCCATGCCAGATTCTCTCTCTCTCTCTCTCTCTCTCTCTCTCTCTCTCTCTCTCTCTCTCTCTCTCTGTCTCTCTGTCTGTCTCTCCTCTCTCTCTCTCTCCTCCCTCCTTCCTATATATACTTAAGGAAAGTATATATAACCCCAAATCACATCTTAATTGTTTCACATTAAAGAGATACCGGTGTCACCCATCTGCCATAAAGCAAATAGCAGCAAAGGCTTTGCTGTTATCTTTGTAAGAGTCATAGCCACTTCAAAGCTAATCACCCTGGCTTTAGGATACAGGGCTTGGACTGACCTGAGGATTGCATTCTTCGTCTGCATCCTGGATCAGGAATAGCTGGTGTGGGGTGCTACTTAGGAGCCCGGGGCACGGGAGAAACCCAGGGCCCTGTGGGAAAGTGGTGAATAGACCTGAACAAGGGGTGGCAAAGACAGATGTACAAAATATTCCTGTGCGATGTACCTGAACATGAAAGGGAATTGATCTTGCTGCAGAGAAATCCAGAAACTAAGAGGGAAACCAGACAGAAAGCTGAGCTATGTCACACTGCGGAGTCCAGGGTTATCCAGAAGACTTAGAAGCTCCAGAACCTGTTCCTCAAAATACCTTCACAGGCCAATATATATATATATATATATATATATATATATATATATATATATATATATATATATATATATATATATATATATATATATATAAGAATGGGCCTCCAGTCATGATCAAAAGTGTTTGTTTCCATAAAACAGAATCCAAATAGCTTTGGGGTCAAACATGTTTTCCAGGAACTGAGGTATTTTTGTTCCTTCCCTGCCCCCCAAAGAAGTCCAAATTTAATTAAGATGGGATGAAGAGCATCTGGACACTCCAGCTTGCATTTCAGCAGGATATAGCCTTGCAGGCAGTAGGCTCTGTTCAAGAGATACCCTGCACTTGTTTCCAGTGGATTCTGTCCTTACGTGGTGGGGCATATGGGGCTGGGATTCATTATGTGTCCGGCCTGCATGGTACAGAGGTCTTTAAAGTCTTACAAGCCCTGGTTGAGAGCATCTCTTACCAAAGACTTTTAGTTTTGTGACATCTAATCTACCTCCACATGGTATCTTGTGCTACAGCTGCAAATGACAAGATCAATTGCTCGTTTTCTCTCTTTCTTTCTGAGTCTTTCTTTCCTCTCTCTCCCTCTCAGCCCATGCCTTCGGTACCTGCTCTTTCAATTTTCAGTGCTCATGGTGTCTCTACACCAAAACACTCCATCCTACAATGCATGCCCTCTCTGACTTTGTGTGGCCACACTCAGTAAGACCACAGTGACTCTGAATGCCGTAGCCTGTCAATTTCATCCAAGATTCAATGACCACGCTGTTTGCCTCAGCTGTAACCTTTCTTCTTTTACAAGACCTGCCTGCTTCAAGCCCACGGAGGCAGTTTCCCTAGTGTCAAATGCCTGTCCCTCAGTGACTTCACATCTCTGGGTTCATCTGCAAGGTGAGCAGTTTGGCTTGATGATTTCTGCTGCTCCCAGGGGCTGACACCTTGGGATGCCAGAGTCCCTAGATAAACTGGCCCCTTTTGGACAGGTTCTCTGACTATGGCTTTTCCTGGCAGCTTTTATTTGAAGACCAAGTCCTAGTCCCACCCTGGAGAGGATGCCTGAAATAGAAAAGCCAGACTAGATAGAGGGGACAGAGACCAGATACCCAAACTAGTACAGTTAAATCAATAGCTTTGGCAATAGCACTGTTCTTTTTTCCTCCTCCCCTCTGGCACTAAAGCCTGTGTGCTGACGGCTGAAAATCAGTCATTAGCGGCCAGGAAATGACTTTCCCATCCATCAGAACCCTGCTCAGCCGTGCTCCAGCCTTTTCCCTCCTCTCTGTGCATAATTATTCTCATCCACCCTGATTACAGTTTGTAATAGCTGTAATTCTTTTCAGATCAATCACAGCTTTACCACGGGGTTACCAGCAGAAACAGGAAGGGGCACAGACGCCCCGGCTGGCCTTCAGATTCGGAAATTGCCAGTTTTCATCTGGATCTCATTGAATCATCTAGAGCGTCAAAGAAAAGCTAAGGTTTTTTTTTTCCCCCATTGAAAGACTTTTTAAAAACTTGCTTTTAACTCTTTCCTTCAGATTTTTTTTTAAGGGAAAGGATGGTTTCTTGAGGCTGATACGGTGCAAAAGCCCAGGGGTGCTGTGTAAAGAGATCAGTGGCGATCGCTGTGGATTTGTTTTTCATGGCGGGTATTCTTGCGGCACTCTACTCACCCGAGTACTGTGCACACTGCTCACTTTCTGTGCTTTCTGCATAGTTTAGTCGTTACCTTTTCTCTGGACTAACTCAACAGAAGTTTCTATCCTAGAGATAAACTTTGTTCACAGTAAGAACTCATTATGAAAAAGTGTGACCATGAATCGCTTGCTGAGAATTTTAAGCATCTTAATTTTTATTTCACATTTGTTGAACTTACTGCGTACCATATAGTATGCTGATGGTTTGATTTTTAAAAAGAAATATATATTTTCTAGTTACTTCATTCTAAGGTTCCATAGCTGAGCCTGGGGAAAAAAAGAGATATATAAATAACCATATTAGAATTCATTATGGGCTCCTTGGCCTGTGGCAATCCAAGAACTGTAAGAGAGTCCTAAGGAAAACTCTTCACCCCTTCTGATCTTAGAGTTCTCTTGGAAATGAACACTGCTGTGGAAGGTCTTGAGCAGGCGTCCTCCCAGAGGTAGGAAAAGTGAATTACAAATCTTCCTGGAAGAAGGACAGATGAGGGACACTGAGGCAGGAGGAAGAAAGTAAGCAGTGGTATGCTGTCTCCTCCAGGGCCAGAGGAGGACAGATGACTATGCACTGTCAGGGTGTCCCCAGGAAGCTATAGACAACCACAGTAGTCACTCTGTGAACATTCTAGAAACCTTGAGGTTGCCATGCCAAACCATCCAACAAGACAGAATACGTTGTTGGCGATAGATGTCATCTCCCAACCACGGATTTCCCCACCAGCACACATGCAGTCTCGAAGCTGGCAATGTTTACCTGACTCTGAATAGACAACTGACGTCATGGTGTGTATGGACACCCACCCAAGCCAGCACGGGCTGGTTTATTGAAAAACCTTTAAACTTTCGGGTGGGGGGGCCCTTACAGTCTCATTTGCCAGGGTTATCATCTATAAGACATGAAGTCATCCAAGCAGGAAAGGCCAGGGGTCTGCAGTCTAGGGAATGGTTCTAGGTATTTTCTAATCTGGAAATGATTTTCCCTCTCAAACACTCAGGGTGGTCCAAAGCAGTGGTTTCCAAACCACCCAGCTACCTTAATATTTCATGAGGCAGTATAATTTTTTTTAAAAGTTGTATAGTAGTAAGGAGAAAAACACGAGTTTTTAGTTTTTCTTTTATTTTGTCATGTATTAAAATTAGCAGCTGCTATAACCCTGTTTTTTAATATTAAAAGGTATCTTAATAATAAAAATACAAGCAAAGTTAACATCAACATAAATAAGAGTCTTTCTAGTCAGAACCTTTACTGAAGATACCCACTCCATTGCCCTTACCTACATACCTTTCATTTTTCTTTCTTTTTCTTTTTTTTTTGAAAATTCAGAAAACACTTTATTTTCTTTTGGTCCTTCCTGCCTACTAAGTTAAAGGTGGGGCTATCAAGAGAGAAATAAATCCAATTGTGTTATCCTCATGTGCCTTCGTTATGGACAAGAAAGAAACAAATTTTGGGCCAGCTACGAAGTACAAATACATGAACTGACTCATTCATATTTTAGTTAAATGTTCTCCATTTACCTTTTATGCTGTCATTGTATGATATAAATAATACCTTTCATTTTTCAAAGACTTATTTCATTTTTATTATTTTTATTAATTTATTCAGATTACATCTCAATTGTTATCCTTTCACTTGCATCCTCCCGTTCCTCCCTCCCTCCTTCTTTTACCCTATTTCCCTCCCCTAGGTGACAGAAAGGGACCTCCTCCTCCACCATATGGTCACAGCCTATCAAGTCTCATCTTGGTACCCTTATTATCCTTCCTCTGAGTGCCACCAGGCCTCCCTATCAAGGGTAAGTGGTCAAATATGGGGCACCAGAGTTCATGTCAAAGTCAGTCCCAGCTCTCCACACGAGGCTGAGAAGCTTCTGTAAGGCAGAAGTCACTGTCAACAGAACAAAGCAACAATCTACAGACTGGGAAAAGATCTTCACCAACCCTACATCTAACAAAGGTTTAATACCCAAAATATATAAAGAGCTCAAGAAATTAAATTCCATCAAACCAAATAACCCAATTAAGAAATGGAGCTCAGAATTAAACAGAATTCTCAACAAAGGAACATTGAATGGTTGAGAAACACGTAAAGAAATGCTCAACGTCCTTAGTCATCAGAGAAATACAAATCAAAACAACTCTGAGATTCCATCTTACACCCATTAGAATGGCTAAGGAAAAAAACCTCATTTTTATTATTTATTCATGTGTATATGTCTGTGTCTCTGTCTGCTATCAGTGCAATGCCGACAAAGGTCAGAAGCGGGCGTCAGATCCCCTGAACTGGAGTTACAGGTTGTTGGATGGGTGCTGGGAGCTGAACTCAGGTCCTCTGCAGAAGCAGCAACCCTTTTAATCTCTGAGCAGTCTTCCCAGGCCCCACTTTGCTTTCTGAGGGCAGAGTCTCTGAGTATGTATTTCAGAACAGCTCTGTGCTCCCAGTCAGGCTGCCTCGGCCTAGCTCTACAGCTAGAGCTATGTACTACGATGTCTGCCGCAAAGATGTGTTCTCGAAGGACTGGTCCTTTGAGAGTCTCTGATCCACATGATGCTGCTCCCTTCCTCGGAGAGGCATGGCAGAGGGCTGTGGACTCAAGGTCCTTTCTCCAAACACACTGGAATAAATGGAGAGAGCAGGCTTGTCTTCCAGCATTGGGCAGATAATAAGGAAGCAACTTACAGGGTTGTGTTTTTATAAGGACCCACGTGACAAAGATCAGCCAAAAATACAAACTCAAGACAAAAGAGAGTTGATGGTTTAGAGTAGGGCATGATCAGAAATGCCTCCTTGTTTAACATTTGCATTAAACTCCAAAGTAGGAGCAGAGACAGAAAAGGCTTTTGGACCAATAGCAATTACCTGAAGCACCTACTGTGTGCTATAGTCCTATGCTGCTGACCTAAGCACCTACTGTGCGCTGTAGTCCTATGCCGCTGACCTAAGCACTTACTGTGCACTGTAGTCTTATGCTGCTGACCTTTCTGCCCGCCATCTCACTCAGTCCTCAGGATGGTGTCTGCTCTGGTTTGGACCTGAGATGCTCACAATGGCCCATTTGTTGAAGATCCCATCCCCAGCCTCTGGCACCAGGGTGTGTGATAGAATCTGGAAGAGTTAAGCCTTTGTGGAGTGAAATTAGATCATTGGGGGCGGCATGAGCTTCAAGGGATAGTGGAACCCCCATTGTTTCCCCTCTCCCCTCCTCCTCCTTCCCTGCCTGCTGCCATGAGTGGACTGCGGGGCATGTTTCCCCAGGGATACTGGGATCCTGAAAGAACCTTTCTTACCTGAAAGCCACTTGTCCCAAGTGTTTCGTTATAGTAACGGGATACTGACTAACACAACATCTAATGTACATTCTTGAGGTTTAAACAAATTTTGAAAAGGTGATGAAGGGGGTGCATGGAAGGGGCTGGAGGGAGGAGCGGGAAGGGGAAAATGATTTAAGTATGTTGTAATTTCAGAAAAATATGTAAAACAAATTGAAAACTAACCTTTAGAGATTATATATGTATATTGTATAGTAAGTGTAGACCACATAAGACTATTTGACTTTTTCATCATATGAACTTAAAAAAATAAATTAAGACCTCTTGTAGGAATTTTTAAAAAGAATAAAAGTGAGGCTCTTGCCTGAAATGGCATGGAAGTGGATACAAGACCAAGGTCTGTCTGACCATTGTGCTCAGACCCTTCCTCTAGGATCTGAGCTGTGTTTCATGTGGCCATCCCCCTGCACATGTGCCCCACATGTGATCAGGGACCCTTCTAAAAGCGTGCAAACTGAGGGTCTCATAGCTACCAGCAGCCCTGGAGAGTCAGAGAAGCTGACCTACATGAAATCATAAAGCTACAAACAATGTGACAGGGTCTAGGTGTGAGGATTTGTGTTCAAAATCTATGCCAAAAAAATTTGAGTTCTGTGGTGTATTCTCATAATCCCTGAGCTGGAAAGGCAGAGTTAAGTCTAGGCCTGGGTGTGTCTCAGTAGCCTGACAGCCCAGGCTAACTCAGGAACCTCAGGCCCCAGTGTGGGATACTATCTCAAAAGCAAGGTAAACAGAACTGAGGAATGACACTCAACATTGTCCTTTGACCTTACTCAAACACGTGTACAGCTAGCTACACACACACACACACACACACACACACACACAGAGAGAGAGAGAGAGAGAGAGAGAGAGACAGACAGAGAGAGAGAGAGAGAGACAGAGAGAGAGACACACACAGAGAGAGAGAGAGAGAGAGAGAGAGACAGAGAGAGAGAGAGAGAGAGAGAGAGAGAGAGACTATAAAATTTTTGTAGCCAATTTCTGTAGGTTTTAGCATCAGCGTTGCAGATGATCCCATCATACTTCGGTGTCAAAAGCGTGGCCACATATGCAGCTGTCAGACTCCCCTTGTAGGCCCCAATTCTTGTCAACCCCAGCACAACACACACACTCCATTGTCTTGGAGAGGGTCCTGACTCAGATGTGAGGGAAACTGAGTCGATGGACTCAGGTAAGGGTTTAGAAGCCCAAGCAAAACCGGGAGGAGACCATAGTTTGAGGGAGAGAGTACATCTTAAATCTGATCCACGTTACAATTCTGGACTAAAACAGACACGCATTCACATTAGAAGTGTAGAATCCCACTTCTGCTGCTGCCTTTCTCTGGCTCACCTGTTCAAGTGTGTCTGTGTGTGCACTGACCGGACCTATAAACTAATGGCTGTGGAGCAAAGTGTGTGGCTCCTCACTCACCTGCAGCGCTGGTCTACCCTCAGGTGGTTACAGGGCAGAGTATATGGTTCAGGCTTTGCAGGGAGCAGGGCTAACTTCACTTTGGAGCCTACGCTTAGGAAAGCATTGAACTTGCACCAAGGTAGTGCAAAGGATATCGGCTAAAGTTCCCAGATGCAAATTAACTGCATGATTTTGGGTCTGTCCCTTTACCCTTCTGACCTCCTGCTGCCTTCTCAATCTACGTGTTAGACCTCACTTGGAGAAGGAGCTAGAAGCCCAGATTCGCTGGGTTTTTGAAGCTTTGTTTAGAGTCCTGAGGACAGTCAGATGTGTAGTCCATGCGTGAATGATCACTACGATCTGTGCATGCTCTTTTCTGGGGTTGTATTTACTTCCTTCAGACTGTGTTAACACTCATGTGACTGCTGCTTTCCAGCCCATGATAGATACAGTCATGCGTGTTTTAATTTGACGCTAACATTTTAAATGTGTTATTGCCTAGTAAAATTGACGCTTCAGGAATAGGTGTCATGTTCAATTTGTGCAGAACTCACAGCTTTGTGTCAGTGATGGACACATGGCTCGCTCTGAGAAACTCAGCACTGGATTGGCAAGGGCCTTCTTCTTCAGTTTTGCTGGTGCCTGGCATCAGCTGTCTAGGCATCCTCAGCAGAAAGTCCTATTCCTGAGAGAAACGAATCCCTCGCCCCCTGTATGAGCTAAAAGACCATTCATACTCGCCTCTGCCCTGGGGTCAGTCTAGCAAAGACATGGGTATGAAAATTTTGTCCTGCTTTCCCCCATATACACTGAAGGACTCTGCCCCAGAAAACTCAACGTACATAAACTATATTCTATGCTTCCCAGCACCAGGCCCATGACCCAGAAACATAGTTCTTGTATATTTGAGAATCCCTTCCAGGGCCTAGGGAGATGGCTCAGGCCATGAGGACCCGAGTTCAAATCACCAAAGCCCATGTGAATGTTGAGGAGGAACATGGAAGCCCTTTCACAGTCCCAGCACCCAGGAGGGAGGGACGGAGACTCCCTAGGGCAATCTGGCTCTCAATGAGCTTTGAGGTGAATAAATAATGCAGGGAGCAGTTGAGAAAGACCATCAATACCAGCCTGTAGACTCCATATGTATATACACAGACATGTGGGCACACAGACCACAGACACATACACATGCAAGACGAAGAGCTTCTCCTTCTCTCACATGGTTGCCCTTAGGGTAGAGTAAACTGCTCTCACTAGAATGTCAAAGACAGACACGGAGTACTTGGGTATGTATGTCTAGTGTGTTATATTGCAAGAGGATGTCACTAACTGATCCAACAGAAAGTGACTTTAGGGTGGAATTCCAGACATGAGCATCCATTAATGGAGAGAAGGTCATTTACAACCGAAGTGGGCTTTCTGGGCCTTCTCAGGTGACACAGCTTTGCCTTGTAGCTGGCAATGTGTTAATCATTTCTTGGCAACAGAGAGTCTTTAAGCATGGGAAAGCATGTATTTTTAAAAAGAACATCAACCAACCAACCAAACAAACAAACTCCAAGATGTTACTAGAATACCTATTCAGATTGCTCAAAGTCATGAAGATGAATTAAGGATGCTTCAGTCAAGCCTGGCAGATGAACAAGGAGGACGATGGTCTAGAACATTAGGCTAGATCCTAACAAGAATGAGGCAAAGAAAGAAGTAAATTGCAGTCAAGAGGAGCCCTAAAGGAGAGACCTGAGCTTTCCTAGAAATACACTGGAGCCAAGAAGCAGACACAGAGAGTGAGACAATGGGGGAGGGGAAGGGACAGGAGGGGAGGGGAGGGGAGGGAGGGACGGGAAGGGATGGAAGGGGAGGGGAGGGGCAGGAGATGAGAAAAGCGACCAAGGTGTCTCCTGGAGGAAAGAATGGGCACTAACATCTCTTTGCAACCGGCTGCTGGACTCTGAGTCCTCTAAAGGGGGTAACTTTCAGAAGAGCAAGCTCCCAATTTCCCAGATTCCTATGAGCCGGTGGCAGCCCATGTCCTCACAGGGAAAGATTTCAAAGGCAGGAGTAGCCAGATGAAGCAGAGTTTCAGAGGAATTCAGCCTTAGATCCAATAGAAAAAGAGCCCACTCCACTCATCCACCCATTGACTCCAGGATCAGGTCACCAGTCACTGGTCACCCCTTGTCTGGACAGACCAACAGACAAGCAAACAAACAAACAAAACAAAACAAAACAAAACAAAAACAAATAAATAGAACCACTCTCTCTTCCTCGAAAGAATCAGTTTATGCTGTAGGAAGTGCGTGAAGCGGATCTCTGAAGTCCACTCTGTCATAGAAGCACCTGTCTCACCTTGTTCACGTGGATTCAGAACGGGTCCCCTAGACACTTGTCAGGATGATGATGTCAGGATAAAGAAAGGCAGAAGGGAGTCAGTCCAGCCCCTTGGTGCTGAGAGATGGCAGGATGAGGGGGATGGGAGGAAGTTATGACACGGGACATTACCTCCCTCTGAATGAGAAGGATGGGCAGCTGGGCTGTGACACAATGGCCTCCAACAAGCAAGGTTCCTGCATCGACTTCCAGTGAAAAGCATCTAGGGTCTCACCAGCCGTAGTCCTGCCCACGGGTCTAAGGCAAGATCTCAGTCGTGGGCTTTAGCTTCGTGACCAGTATGGCCAGGGAGGAGTGCAGGGAGAATAGAGGGCTGGACTGAGCGGAGGCCAGTGGACCTCGGGGCTGTGCCCAAGCAGTGAGGGAGTGTGCAGGAATTGGAGGTCCGCAAAGGATGTGTAGCTTGCAACTTCGTTTTGCTGAGTAAATATTTATTTGTTGCTCTAGCAGTTTCTGACATAGAGCACCGCATCCAGGTCCAAGGAAGGAGGGGTGGCTGTGCCTGCGAACAGAGAGAGCTCCTTTTGGGGTGCTAAAATCTTAGAGAGTGGGTGATGGTTACAGAAATGTAACATGATAAAACCTGCAAAAATCGTTCAAGTCAATGTGGTTGGTTTTATTTCATATGAGTTTTGTTGGAACTTTAAAAATATGGAATGGATTTTCCCCTTTGCCAGGAGGTATAAATTGCAAGCAGCTTCTTGGATAGGGGTGTAAAAATCTGGTTTTTTTTTTCAGCTGGCACGTTACTAGGTATGCAGCCATACATTGGGGCTAGCATAAGACACACTCCATGGTTCTTTATTGTTGTTGTTGCTGGGGGGTATTGGTTGGTTTTCTTTCTTTCTTATTTTTGTCTTATTGGGATTTTTTTGGTCTGTTTTTTATTTCTCTCTCTCTCTCTCTCTCTCTCTCTCTCTCTCTCTCTCTCTCTCTGTGTGTGTGTGTGTGTGTGTGTGTGTGTGTGTGTTAAAGAGAGAAAAATCATAAAGCTGGATGGGATAGACAAGTGGGGAGGATCTGAAAAGAGTTGGGGGAAGAGAAACATGATCAAAATATATTATATGAAAAAACTTTTTAATAAAAAAATAATTTAAAAAACAGAGCTATATATTTTCAGAAAGGCTACTTTGGGAGTTCAGCAGGCTCTGAGGTGAGGGCTCCCCATCTGGAGGCTACACTCTACTCATGTCCTCCTGTCAGAATCACATTTTTAATATACAAAGTATCAGCCCTGAAATTACAAAGAGGATTAGTTACAGCAAAATGCAGCTACCAAATTGTTGTAAACCAAGTTTATAATATGCCACTATACTTATTTCTGTGATATCGTGTTAGATGTCAAGAACTAGCCACCAAGTAAGGACTACGCCATATCAGAGCTGCGACCAGTGCACAGTGCGAAGACCAGCTTGACAGATGCTGCCCACCGTGGTGGCTCCTTACTGGTCTCCACGGTTGAAGGAAATGGTGCATTTCAATCAAAAGTTAGTGAAGACAGAAAATGCGTGACATACCCTCAGGCCCTGTGTAGACCATTTGGAGAGTAGGTGTTAAGAATGTCTCCATTCAGGGCTGGGGAGATGGCTCAGTCTATAAAGTCGTTGTTATACAGGGATAAGGTCCAATTTGGTCCCCAGAACCCAAGTTAAAAGCTAGATGTGTTAACATGCACCCCTAATCTCACCACTGGTGAAAAGTGAGGACCCCTGGGGCTCTATAGCCAGCCAGTCTAGCCTAAGAAGAGGCCATGTCCAGTGAGCAATCCCATGTCTCTAAAAACAAGGCAGGTGGCTCCTGAGGAAAAGTAGCCTAGGTTATCCTCTGGCCTCCACCCCAAACCCCCAGAAGCACAAAGAATTCCTAAGTTGAGCCATTTGGGAGAGTACATGGGGACAATGCAAAGGATTTAACACTCTGAAGCATTGTTGTCCCTTCAGTTACAGTACATCCCAAACCCAACAGTCAATGACGAGAAAAGCAGTACCAAGTACAATGGCACAGGCCACATCCTCACTCTCGGTAGCCAGCAGAGTCCCTTAGACTCAAGTTGAGCTTATCTGTGTATTATTTGTGTGATCAGAGCAAAGGGGAAAGTCTGTGCTCTTGTGGAGGGCGGTCTGTCTTGAGAACGCTCTTGCGGTTGGGTGGGGGGGGGGGACAGGGGGGAGTGACTTCTGCAGAGAATGAATCCAGTTATGCACGTCCACCCTGCAGTGGGAAGGGTGTCACACCCGAGCCCGCTAATTCCTCTATGCTGCTTGTCACTTCATGCCATCTGTGGTCACTAGGTGCTGTAGCTTAGCCAAGACAGGCCAGGTAGGTAAGCTGTGAGTGTGGAATAGTGACACAGAAAGGTTAAGTCACGAAACACACATAGACGTTTAGTGGGGCTTTTCCTTGCAAACACACTTCATTATCAGTGGTACAACGTGCTATTAATTAGTTTAGCATTCTTAGGAGGGTTGTTTGGAGAAAGCTAAAATGTAGAATGGACACTGAAAAGCAACAGTTATTTATTTTTAATGGAGATTGAACACAGGCCTTTTTGCTTAGTGGTCAGGACTTTGGTTCGCACTCTGGTGCCCTCGGATTCCCTGGCCCATAGCTTCTGAAACTGTTTAGCCGGGCTTTCTGTCTTCCACCTAACTGTCCACCTTGACAGCTGTTCTAGAAGGGAACGTGACTCTGAGGACTTCAAAGCCTAATGTGCCTGTGTGTCCATGCATAGTAAGCTGTCCCCCATCCATACCATTCCCGCACTTGTCAGTCTGCAACTTCCTTGGTCTCTGACACAACGGAGAGTTCCACTCGTCACTGCCTGCAGTAGGACCCTGTCTGACGTCATTTGCTGAACACAAGTGGCCTCGAATTGGCAATCCTTGTGCCTCTGCCTCCTGGGTGCTGGGATTTCTGGAGTGTGCTACCACAATTAATGCTTCGTTAAGTTGTCCCCGCCTCAAATAAAATCCCCTTCCCTTCTCTTTCCCCAGATGATCATGACAACATCCCTGACCACGCAGTCAAACGCTGGAAGGTGAGTTCTCGATGAGAGGATGTGGCCACGAGCCTGGGTCTAGCCTCAGAGCCTTTCCAAATCAGGGGGCTGATTAACCCAAGGTGAAAGAACACTGGAGGCAAAGCCTTTTACAGCTCTGTATTAAACCCTTGGCAATGAGCATCAAAGAGCAGTTCAGTGCTGGAGAAGGGCTGGGTCCCAGGACAATAAGGGCTGTCCTTTCATTTTCAGCTAGTGCTCCAAGGCCAATATGGCTCTTAAGTAGCCACGCTAGATAATTCATCTCATCTCTTGATTTATGTGGCAATGTTTGGTGCTGGGACCCACTAAGGGAAAAAGCAGCCAAGTAGTGCATGCCAGTTGCTCGCGCAAGGAGAGATTTGGCGCTCTCCAGGTGTGTCAATGTGTACAGAGGCCTGGCTGCCCAAGGGCCCTTCTTACTCAGTGCCAAGCCTCCTGGCCTCTGTGGTTCATTTACTGTCCAGGCCCCATTGGTCTGGTGGGATCAACTTTTGCCTTTTCTCCTAGGCGTCCCCACCTTCTGTTTTTGACCATCCTTTGTCCATGTCACCTGAACCTCCTTCCCTTCCGTCACCCTGAAAATCAGGATGGCTGCCTTAGCTTCCAAGAATGTTCAGTGTCATTTTAGCTTTTAGCCATTTGGTGTGTGTGTGTGTGTGTGTGTGTGTGTGTGTGTGTGTGTGTGTGTGTGTGTGTGTGTGTGTGTTTGGTTGGTTTTAGTTATATATATATTTTTTAGATATGTCATCTCCACATAGTTCACGTTGGCCTCAAACTCACAGTTCACCTGCTTCAGCCACTTGAGCCTGAGGTCACTGGTCTACTGCACGATCCGTGTGTCTTGTCCCACCGTGACAGAACTTCTTTTCTCCTGTCTCACTAACGACATTTCTGCTCACACAGACTGCAGCTGAATGGCTCCTGCTGAGAAGAGCTGAGCACTCATGTCTTCTTATCCCGCATCGACAGCCAACTCCTGCGATCACTTTCTCTCTAGTCTAAACCCCTGCCACAGCCCAATCCCTGCTTTAAAGACAACATCCTGGCCATCGGGTACTGCAGCTGAGAGCAGGCCCTGCTGTGGGGTCAGCCCCTTTCTGCCAAGCCAGTCTTGTCAGCTACGTCAACACTTTCTGCTCAGGAATCTCCTCCCCATGGAAGCGTCTCAGCCCAGGGAAAAGCACACTGGGCCCACACTCCTCACGGAATACACAGGTGATGGGGAGAATCCTACAGGTGAATTCTGCCCTCTGTGGAATCTATGGATGGAGACCTTCTGAGGCTCCAAGCCAGTAAACTGGACTAGAGAGAGCCCAGCCAGATGCCTAGGAAAGCATAGAGGGGACAGGACGAGCTACCACCTGTCACTGCCCTGTCTCTGCCAGTTCGAAATGATCACCCAAAGAGATTGGTGGCTCCCCCACCCCTGACCCAGGTTCTAGGAAGCGGCCTCAGAAGCAGAGGTGTAGGCAGTTACAACGAGCAAGGATAGTCCCAAGTGCCCACCTCTCCATAACTTGGTGAACATGGCAGAGGACCTTCTGGGCCATGGAAATTGCCCTGGCTTTGGAAGGGAAAGACTGATTGGAGCCCTGGCTCCTGCTGGCCTCTGGGTAGAGAAACCCTGCAAGTGAGGCACAAAGCCAACTCCACTTCCACAGGAAATCTCTCCTCCTCCTCCTTTCAGCAGCTCAAACCCCTCCTGGAGAGCACCCCTTCCCCTCCCGGTGTCCCTGCCTTGCTGTCCTCAGCATCTGTGAGGTCACCCTTAGCCCAAGACTGGGCGCTTACTACCATGAGTAGTGGGTGAGTTCCCGATGCCTCCAGCTCGCCTGTGCAGATGGATCCGCAGCTGATTAATGACACCCCGTGCCACTGCAGTGCTCATCTGCTTAACAACCTGATTTTTAGGACGTTTTTAGAAGTTGTTAGCTGACTGCCAAAAACGAGGATCATTAAAAATAGATTCACAGCTGTTGAGAAAGCCAGAGATATAATTTTACCTTCATTATGCCTTATTGCAGATGTTATTGATTTAATCTCGGTGCATTTTACTGTGTAATATCAATTGGCACCGTCTTTGCCATAGAAACTGGGAGCTGTGTTTATTCTTCCTGTCTTCATAACAGAAGGTATAGTTAGTTGGACAGTCTGAGTAGGTCCAAGCCCCCCCCCCACCTCCACAAGTAGAGACCCTGTAGGTGAGCCTCATGCATAGCTACTATGAGATGACTCCAGCATACATGGATGGCAGAACAATAGTCTAAAAATGGGGCTTCTGCATCCTGTAAGATAACGTTCAGGACCAGGAGCCATCAGCATCAAATGCATAAGGAGAGGCTTGGGGACCATCCTTCCAGCTCCTTCCAGTTTTGCCTGTGCATCACCAACCACGTTGGTGCATTGTAGCCTTCACTTTTGGGTCAGTTCTGATCTCTGAAAAAAAAAACTCTTCTGCAGAAAACTGGGAAAACAGAATTTAATCCAAAGGAAGATTAGAATGCATTACGGTGTCGTCTTTCAAACAGTGTCTCTCGGAAGACTCATTCTGAGATATTCCATGATTTAAGAGAGGGGGGAAAAAAAAGGTTCAGACTTCAAAAGTTTGAGAGTGTTACATGAAAGAAGTTTGGGATGCCCTGCATAGCAGCCTTGCTTTTCAAGTCACTACAGTTGCAGCCCTATTAAAGGCTCCTGGGTACCAAAGACATTTAATTGATTTTGTTTAATAAAGCATTTTCAAAGCTAATTTGATGCAGAGATGTTTATTCTACCCATGCGCTGACACTCCTTGGTGTGCATTAGCAACTAACAGCGGTTGGAAGCCCTTGCTTTAAGTTAAAAAGGACAACTGGAACCTTCTGGAACTCCCCGTATGCTCCTGTGCTGCTGCCGTGGGCTCCATCTTAAGTTGCAGGGTTGTGCAAAGACTCAGCTGGTGAACTTTGGCACTGTAGTGGCCTCGGAAGCACCCCCTCACCCTGTCCCTGTTTCACCGCCTTAGCCTCTAAATTCCGAATAGCCCACCCCTCAACTTCCGTCTCCTGCCTCCCCGACACCCTGCCCTTCTCATGCCCTGAGAGAGCTGGGCAGAGCTTACCACATCACCAGGGGATGCAGCAAGGCTTAGCCAGCCTTGGTTCTGCCAAGCCCAGCTCAGATGACATTAGCTACATAATTATTCAAGTCTGTACCTCTTTTTGTAGCTGTGGTTTTCAGTGGGCCACGTAACCAGTTGTTTTGGTACCCCCCCCCCCAGCCAGCATGGCACATATAAAAACATGCTCCAAAAACAGGTGAGACAGAACCATGTCTCTGTCTGTGAGAGATTAGCAAAGGGCCTTTGTTTCAACCACTAGCATTTGAAAAGGCTCCCTAGGCATCATTTAGATTGGTGAGTGCACACAGGAAGATCCATCAACTCTGGGGTACATTGTCGGAAATGCTGTCTCATTCCCTCTTTATGCCCACTGAAGACTTTAGATATTGTTATGGCTAGTGAACAGCTCTATGGTGTGCGTGCATGCGTGTGTGTGTGTGTGTGTGTGTGTGTGTGTGTGCATGTGTCAGTCTCTGCTGCTTCATAGACAGCACATAGCACCTTTGATCATGAGGTCTAATGTCTGCTATCAGCTAGGAAAGAATATGAAATACCTCTGTATACCAACTTGGAGGAGTCTTCAAAAATCCACTCACTGGCCTCACTCCCACCTCCCTGGTGACTTAACTGTGGGTAATTTCAGACAGAAATCAAATCAAGGAAACCATCCCATTTCATCTGGCAACCGTTCCTCATTTTTCTTTTTTTAATTAATTTATTCAGATTACAACTCAATTGTTATCCCATCACTTGTATCCTCCCATTCCTCCCTCCCTCCCACTTTCACTCTATTCCCCTCCCCTAGGTCTATGACTGAGGGGGACCTCCTCCCCCCACTATATGGTCATAGGCTATCAAGTCTCATCTTGGTAGCCTGCTTATTCTTTCTTTGGGTGCCATCAGGCCTCCCCACCAAGGGGAAGTGGTCAAATATGTGGCACCAGAGTTCATGTCTAAGTCAGTCCGTGCTCTCCACATAGCTGTGGAGAATGTCCTGTCCATTGGCTAGATCAGAGTAGGGGTTTGATGTTTACTATTGTATAGTCCTTGGTTAGTGCAATAGTTTGAGCACACACTCCTGGGCCCCGATCCACTCATCATGATGTTCTTCTCGTAGGTTTCTAGGACTCTCTGGGTCCTTCTATTTACCCATCTCCTATATTTGTCTTACCTAGAGTCCCAGTGGGATGTCCTCACTACACATTTTTCTTAACTATCCAACAGCAGAGGATGCGGTGCCCTCTGCAGTTCTGAAGTAGCAGGTTCCGGGCGGGCTGGGCTGCGCATCTCTCCACATAGCCACTGAGCCTCAGCACCGGGCATCTTTCAGGCAGGAAGGATGGAACAAATCTCTCCCCATGTTCAGACTGTTCTCAGAAGGACCTCAGTCACAGAGGATGGACTGAAAAGCTAAGCTGCCCTTGCCACGTGCCTGTGCGGTGCCTCTTAGAAGCACCTAGACCTCTCAGATGGAGCCAGTTACTAGATATAGCCAAAAATTGTGTTTAGGAAAAGCGAGGGGTGGCGTGGGTGCCTAGTCATGATCCCATAGACTTTCAAGGCGGGAGGATGTCTTTGAGGATATGTAGGCAGGGACACCAGGCAGGGGACTAACTCACAGATGAACCGCTAACTCACTAAGGAGTGGCGCCGGACAAACTCTGCTCCACACAACTCAGTCAGCCCTCACATCTTTTAATGATGCCTTCTGTGGTCTGTTTCCAACGCATTTTGTAGCTCTGATAGAATTTAGAACTCTGTCTCTTGAATATCACGCTAAAATGAAAATTTCAGAAAAACTCCAAAGAATATGAGCCGGTGAGAAACCAAAAAGAAAAACCTCACATTGTATATAGTTGAATGTCTTGAAAAACAAAACAAAACAAAACAAAGCAAAACAAAATAAAAGCAAAAACTGTGTGCTAACTCATCTGCATGCTGCTGGGCAGGTATGGTAAGACACATAACGAGTTTCCTCTTTTAGCACGCTCTCAGAAAGGAAAAGCACAGAAGCCAGACATAATAGTAAGAGACTAGGAAAATAGAAATGTGTTTTACACAACTAAAACTAACCCATTAACTTCTCTGCTAAACAAAGGAATAAAAAAAATTAAATTAAAACCAGACTGAAGGAAAATGACGGCGTGGTGCCACCTAGTGTCAATTTTTTTTTACAACAGCTGGTGTTTCCTGCGCCCTCTGCTGGTGCGAGGTAGACGGAAACGCCGTCTGTGATGCCTGTTCCTTTGCTTTGTGCTGGTTGCACAGGTAAAAATAGTCCCTCGGTTGTATCAGTGTGTATTTGGGCTGAGCAAGATAGACAGGCAGTCACCATATTCAAAACTGAACAGTCGAAAACACCCTATTTCACAGTTACTGCAGAACAAAGTCTTCCGTACTTCAAGCGAACTTTAGCCTTCAGAGCCTAAATAATGACATGTTTTTAAAGCTCTCTGTCTCCATAAAACCTGTTGCTTTTTAGTTCAGACCCAGTGTTAACATTTAGTTAACTTTTAAAAATCAAAATAAGCTTTGATTTAAAAAATGAAAGAGGTATACACCAAAGGATTTAGAACCAGAAACGAGCCGCGTTTCCAAAAGAGGTATACACCAAAGGATTTAGAACCAGAAACGAGCCGCGTTTCCATATGTCTCGGTTCACCCAGATAACAAGAAACGGTTCAGTCCACCCTCCTTCTCGTGGGGGAGGGAGGCAGTTGCTATGGTCAAGAACAAATAAGATGACTGTTTATGGAAGCAATTGAGGAATGGAGCAGACATTATTTGCACAAAACAGAGGTACTATTGTGTGGGATTTCTTTTTTTTTTTTTTTTTTAATAACTGAGTTGAGTTCCAGGCCAAATATTTATGGCTCCAGAATTTTTAATTGGTTAATTGTGGAAAAAAACCAATGAATGGGGGAAATTAAAAGACCCAGTCTAGTGCCAAGATTTAGCTCGAAACACATCATTCACGTCTGTGTATCACTTCTGTAAAATGGGGACCGTTGGAGGATGTGGCCGTAAGGCCTGTTCTGTTCCTAAAATCCTGTGATCACTCTTGTCACTGTTACCCATCTCTGGACCATTACATGTCCCTCTAACAGATCTCTCCCAACTCAAATCCATCCTGACAGGTTAACCAGGGAAAGCTGGTATTTCCCAGATGCCTCTTGGTCAGTGTGAGTCCAGTCACCCTTTTCTTCTGACTAAAGGCATCCATCTCAGCTGCTCTCTAGGAACTAGTGTGGTCCATGCTTTTTTCGCCCGGGTCATTCTGCCCATGAGAGGTAGGACAGACGGCATCTGGGCTTTATCACATGCTGTGTATCTCTTTGCCTCCAACCCCTCCTCTGTGCAACGGTGCTGAGTAAACACTGGGGATCTCGGCCCAGATGCTACCTGTCTGTCACTCTCCTGCACCTGCTCACAGAACCTGACCTAATGTCCTTCTTGCCATTTTGCTTTTAAGAGTCCAACGTGCGTTCAGTCCAATCCCCACCCCAAATACAGAGTTATCCAATATGTGGTGGCTTGAATTGACAAAGGTCTGAAGTGTACTCACACCACAGGCCCATTTTATTTGATACAGTCCTGAGTACATTCCATGAACTTATATAGACTTTATCATAAAATATTGCAAGTGGGAGGAGGTTCTTGCCTGACTACTGATAGTTTCATTTACAAATGTAATTTTGATTCACAGTATTTTTTATTTACAGTAGTTTTGTTGGAGACATAGTTTCATCACAAGCTGAGGAGTCTGTAAATACCTCCTCTGGCGTTTGCTGGGGTGGGGGGGTGGGGGGGGGGGGGTGGGGAAGCCACTTCTTTCTCTCTACTGACCCCTGGTGGTCAACATAGAAATGAAAATAGCACACAAAGCTAGGTGTTGTGGATACTGATCTCAGTAACATTACTCAAGGTCAGGCCCCAAAGCCCATTCTTTCATGAGGTTTAGACACATTACCTATGTCTTACACACGTCCTCCTTGTGCCCCTCTCACACTGTGCACTCCCAGACACTGGGCCCAGTCTCATCCTCTAAGATATTGCTGCCCATTCAGTGGCCACTGGCTATAGGCAGCTACTGAGTGCTTAGCATGTGGCTGGTTCAGGTGACACTGTCTTGAGAAATGCATGCAGATTCTAAGGGCATCTTATAGAGAGATGAATAAAATATGAACTACATATTTTGGTATTTTTAATTTGTATTGATTATATATTGAAATGATACTCAGGCTGTACTAGATAGAACGAAAGTGTTATTAAAGTTAACTTGAAATATATATAGGCACAGGATAAATGGCCCTTGGCATCCCTCCACTCAGGAAGAAACACTGTGTGTGTGTGTGTTGCAGGATTTTTATTGCTAGAGATGTGTCCAGGCTCACGGCCCAAGTACTTTGTCATCTAGTTTGTTCATGAAATATGTCCTCTGCTGTGATGTTTCTTTTTGTTAAGATGGGATCCAGCTATGTTAGCCTGGGCTAGTCTAGAACTTACAATCCTCCCAAGTGCAGGGATGGCAGGTGTGTACAGATCCACCCCCTTCCTCTTCCTCCTCCTCTTCCTCCTCCTCTTCCTGCTCCTCCTCTCAGGCTTAAGGTTGAAACTAGTGCCTTGTGCATGATAAGCAGGGGTCTTGCCTCTGAGCCCTAGCCCCTACCCTAGCCTGTTTTTCTAAAAACAATTTGAGACAAGATCTCATTAGACTGACCAGAATCGGCCTGACCTCACTTTGTAGCTGATTCAGGCCTTAAATTGAAGATCCTCTGCCTCAGTCTTCTGAGTAGCTGGCGTTACAGGCCTGCACCACCAAGCGGATAGCTTCATAATTTGTTGGCTAATTTTGTTCACTGAAGGTTTCGTTTATATATAGAATGTATTTCTGAGTACTCTCGCCACCAACCTTCTCTTATCTTCCCACCCATCGCCATCAATTTCCCCGGTCTCTATCTCTACCCGTCCCGTTCGCAGACTCGTGACTTTTGGGTTAGTTGTATAACTTTCTTTAGTGTCATCTGCATGAGCATTGAATTGGAACTAGCTACAGGAGCCCAGGAGGGTCACGCGTGGAAGCACAACTGAAGGCAACAACTCCACTCTCCCTGAGTCTCTCAGTAGCAAATGGTCTACCTGTGCCTGTGTGTGGGATGGCCCATTCTTGTGTGGGCCCTGTACAGGGATCCACGGCTACTGGGACTTTGTGACTGCAACAGCTGCGTCTTGTCCAGAAGATGGCGTTTCACAGCCTTTCCCCTACATATGCTCTTATATTCGCTCTTCCCTCCCTTCTATAGTATTCCATGAACTGGAGAGGAAACGGCATAAACAGCTTGCTTAGGTTCTGACCGTTCACCATATGGATATAAACATAAACAGAGCGCAGGCTGATGTTATGTCAATTCAGCTTATAGAAAGTGCATAGTCCCCCTGCCTCAGTGCCTTTTTGATAACTACATGATCTTCCATGGCATAGGTTCCTGACCATGTTTCCAGGCACAGCTTCCATCTTGTAGAATAGGTTTCAAATCCAATTAGAGAGCGCTTGGCTACCCCGGTAATAGGGATGCCACTACTGCGCCTCTTACCTGGCGGGCTGATCTTCCAGTTTGTAGGTTTCATATCTAAGTAAGAGCTTTGGTGACTTTTTCCCCTGGCCACCTGCATAGCAGTGTCTGGACTGTGAAAGCTAGCTGGCAGGGAGACCAGCTTCATTCTTAATGGCTGCGTGAGTGTCATGTTTATGGATGTACGTCCTCCATTCAGACAGTCCGTGAGTAAAGCCATGGGTTAAGCGAAGGGGAAGATAACACTTCAAAGCATCCTTTGCAGTGTCTGTGGCTACATTACCAGCTTCTGGCACCGCCCCCCTCCAAAAAAAATGTGGTCGTAATTGTGTGAACAAATCCATAGTGGATTCTGTCACTTGTCTTTTTTCTCTCTCCTCATTCATCAGTTAGGTGGGTACAAGAAGTCCACAGGAGGATTTTAACATTCAGACAGTAGAACTACATGATAGAGTGAGTCAGGGTCCTTAAATCACGTATGGAAGCTGGACAGTTTACCTTGAATTGTGTCATAGGTTACAAATAAATTATGATTGCATTAAGCCACATGTGATACTTTTAAAGGATCGTTTTATTATTTATGTATGTGTACACGTGTCTGTGTCTGTGCCTGTGCACTCACATGTGGGTGTGCGTGCACTCTCAGAGGCCAGAAAAAGGGCATCTGCTCCCCTGCAGCTGGAGTTTTAAGCAGTCACGAGCTGCTCAGGACAGGAGTGCTAGGAATCGAACTTGGGTCCCCTGGAAGAACAGCACAAACTCTTCACCTGTGCACCATCTCTTCAGCCCCTGATACGCGAGGGGCAGGGGTGGTTATTTGAAAAGTCAAGCTAACGTTAATTATCTTAGCACATACTATTGGATAATTGGTTAATAGCCATATTTTTGAGATACGTTCCTAGAAGCCGACTTGCAAAGTCAAAGGGCATGTGTATTTTTATGACCTTTAAAAACTGCCAAATTCTGTTGAGAAAATGGAACCATTTTCTTAGTCTTACATTCCTCATATAAGAAGGTACATTCAGGTCCTGGTACCATCAGGATGGTAGCTCTGTGCAGATGAGTAGCAGAAGAAGATGCTCACAGAGTACGCAGAAGAAGATGCTGCGTTTTAGGAATGATGGCTTTGGAGTGGAGGTCTCAGAAACCACATGAGAGGTGTAGGCGCTTTCAAGAAATAAGGATTATAGAAACAGGCAGCGAGTAGTGTGCGTATGCCTGGGCAGAACTTCAGCGTTGAAGGGCATTGGTTGTTACTGAGGAAGGAAAGCCATGGTCCAGCCAGCCAGTCTGGGATATGATTCACCCACCATGGATCGGCCACTTGGACTCGGCAGACAGGCTGCATCTTAGCACTCGTCTCTGGATTCTCTCCATAAACCTCAGGGCACACAGCTGAGCTAGGCCCTTTTCATCTGTCACAAGCCAGTGCCTTTTTGATAACTACATTTGGTCCTTTAAGAGATACAGATGTTCGTTGTGGAAGGAGTGAAGATAAGACCATATAACTTTTAAGATTCACCCCCCGCAAACCCTGAGACTCCGCATGAAGGGCTCTGCAAGGAAATGAGTGAGGTTGCCTGGCACATGAGTCTGCTCTGGAAGAGATCACAGTAGCTTGCCCGCCACATTACAATCCGCAGGATACAGGGCTCACCCAGAGCCTGAGCAGAGCATCTCTCTGCCTTTGGCTATAGGCTAGAGCTCTTTCATCTTAGACCATAACTATAACCTGCATCCTCTTAAACAAAGAAGGCAGAAGTGATCATTGCAACTAAGCCTGAGCCTATTGGAAGATGAGCTTTGGAGGCAAAAAAGATGCAAGCCAAAGCATTTTATTTTTTTTACTTATTTGGACTTTTCTGCTTCTCTGTGGTGACGTGGTCATCCTTGAGGTGCAAACCCACCACCTTCACAGAGTCCTTGGTGGGTGGTGGCATCCAAGAGTTTTGATTGAAATCCGTTGGGTATATATACTTTACATATTATGCAAATACTTCTCAGCCGACCAGACAATCAGAGCTTAAACAAAGCAGCAGTGATCACAGGGAGCCTAGAAACTGCCTGACACACAGAGGATGCTCGAATACAGTAAAAGCAAGAAATCTTTTATGGGAGAGTGCCACTCCTCTTACTGCCTGGGAGGTCACAGTTTATTGGGTACCTATATGTTAAATGCAGCCTCCTCTTGCCTCTCCACCCACCCCCATCTTCCTCAGGCCAGAAAGCAGGGTTCTAGTTTATATCACTTTACACTTTTGAGAACCTGATCTCCAAGGAGCACAGGAAAAGACTAATTGGCAGAGAAGTGGACCTCACGCCTTCTGTTGGGCGTGTTCTTTGCTTTTCCGCCTGAGATGTATTTCCTATCTCGCTCACCTGTGGCATCAGAATAACCCCAGGATCACACCAGGTGACACACTATACACTCTAAATTGCTTGTCTTCTACTGTGCATTTTAAGTGACTTAGCAACAAGACTGCTTTAAGTAATAAAAGTGTCCAGTGGTTGCCATTTTGCACTGTGCTCTTCATGGGTGATTGACAAGGGTGGCTTGGTAAGTTGAATGAAATAAAATAAACAGAAAGTAAAATATTTCTTCTTTTTATTAGTCACAGAAATAATATTGCTGTTCTTGCCATTTCCGTCAGTGGCAATTGTCCCTCCTCGGTGGCAAAGCACCACTGTGGCCCCTGGAGGGGTGCATCCAGCCAGCACTTCGACTCCAGAACGGCTCCTTGCTCCAGGGTGAGCGGGCCTCTCGAATGTTTTCCTTACTCCCCATCCTGAAGCCAGTTTCTTTGTCCCAGACCCCTTCCTTTTGGCTCTGGCCCCTCGAAGCACTCAGGGAAATGACTGCCCTAATCATAATCTCTGCGATCGCCGCATAAGGTGTCCATAACTGGAATTTCCTCATTACTTTAATGTCCTTCTAGTCACAGCTCCATGGACCTATTATGTGTAAATTAGAAACACATTATTCCACCGGCAAAGCTTTGCTTTCAAATTCATAGAATTTTATAACCTGTCACAATCTATTAAATTCTGAATTGTCTGTACCGAAGCTGACTTTTTTCTGCACGAAGATGTCAAAGGATCTTAATTTCAGCTAATTCTGGCACCAGATCGAGCCCTTCTGCTTAATAGCTGGCACCAGTCTCTACAGCAAAGTGCTTCCAGGGACAACTGGAAATTACAAAGATAATAGTGGGTTTCTTTGGTTAGCATCACCTCTGAAATGCAGGGTGTTTGCCAACTCAAAGCTGCTTTGTTGTCTTTTTAAAAACCAAATCTCCTGAAAGCTTTTAAATATTAAGACAATTTGACGTAAGGAGACAGGAAGATGGGAACAGAAGGCTGGGAGAAGGAATGTGCCTGGCCTGCTGAGTTCTAGAATTCCAGAAGGGCTTCTCAGCAGATAGGGAAAGTTGGCAGACACAGCTGTGGGGGGCTCATTTAGCGTGTCCCTCTCTGCAGAGCTGGGCACATGCTTATGGCTAGCGCTTTTGGGGCTTCATGGTCATACTGCCATACTTCCAAAGATGATATATATTTGGGCGAGAAAGCCATTGCTTCCGTCAAAACCAGCTCGTGGAGTGCGACAGCTTAGTCCAGCAGTGAGAGTTTTCCCCTTAGGCATCTCCACTAGAGTGTCTGTCTCTGACTTTGGGGGATCCTGCCAAGAAAGCATCGTTGAGCCAATCGAGGAGAGTTAGGTGAGGCCTAACTTACAGCAACAGGTATTATGTTAAATACTTTCCGTTCTCCATCTCTTTGGTCCTTTAAAATGTCGTGGGGTTAACTTAATTGTTACTCCTATTACAGAGAGCTGAGACTAAAAAGAGAGAGAGTTCAGACTTGAACTCAGGTCATCCTTGGCGCTCGCTCTCTCTCTCTCTCTCTCTCTCTCTCTCTCTCTCTCTCTCTCTCTCTCTGACAAAGGATGGAAAATAAACATGGCAAGGAGTGTCTCTTAAATGGTCACTCACTCTTAAATCTGTTAAGGATTAACTCTTTCAAAATCCAAATTGTAGGCACGGTTAAGAGGCGAACATGAGTAAATTTCTGTGGGTGCTGTTCATTGATTTCAAGATTAATGCATTCAAAGCTTACACGCACAAAAAAGGTGTTCAATAGGTTCTTGAGACAGATGTGCCCACTTCCTTTGCCTGGTACTTGGTGCACTAGTAGAAGAAGCCTCACCCACTCTTGTCAGCTCTTCGCCTGGCCCAGCTGTGTGAAAACAGTTCAACATGGTCAACTCCTCAGGATGGTGGAAGGCCAGTGGAAGTCCAGAGTGCTAGGATTCAGCTTCCAAATTCCCGATTTCTTCAGTTCTGCGTAAGGCCCAAAAATTTGCATTTGGACCAAATTCCCAAATGCTGCTGGTGCTGCTGGTTTGGGGAAACCCTCCAACCTGTGCTAATAGAACAAGTGTGATGGCAATCCTCACTACACATGGGAACCATTTCTTCCTGGTCTGTCCAAAAACTGAAAATACCCATGTGGGGGTTTTGTAATATGACACTGCTGTGACACCCAAGTGTATGATCAACAGGCATCTGCCACATGTGGTGGGAGGGGCTGCAGGAGCCCAGTTCTCATTCTGGGACAGGCTGAAAAACACAAAGCCCTGATCATTCAACACAGACAGTCTGAATAGAGCTTTGTAAATCATGATGCCGTAGTGACATATTTTGGGAAAATGTAAACACACAAGTGAGTCAGGTGTAGCCTTCCTCGCTCAGTGAGCAACACCTGGAAAGAGACAGATGCTAGGTCCTGAGCTCCAGGTAAACACCCAGGACTGTAGACATAGACCCAAGTGTGACATTACACATCAAAGCCATGTTTCAGGCCAGGGGCCAAATTGCTCAGGCTTCTTAGAGGTTGGGAGACTTGAAGAAGAAATGGACTAGGTAGAATTTAGGAGCACCAAACTCATGTGGGGATCAACCTGGGTCCGTGGATAGCTTCCCAAAGGTGTCTATAGCTAACTCTCACTTATGGGCATCCAAGGAGACAGTGGACATAGAGGAATTCTCTATTGTCAGAGAGTCGCCTAAGCCCCAGGTCTTAGTATCTAGGCCTGAAAATTTCCACATGGCTCAGGGGCCAAGTGAGATCAAGCACCCATCCAGGCCCTACACAGTGTACTCGTGAGGCTAAGAACCAGGAGAAGGGAATACTTAAAACTATCTTCTACTGTCTCAGGAGGGCAAAGCTGCAGAGAAGGGGGACTTAAAACTATCCCCTCCAGTGCTCAGGATAGTAATGCTCAGGAGAGGGGGGGGGGACTTAAAACGATCCCCTAGACCTCAGCTACTTGGGCTGCCATTTTGTTTTATCTTCTTAAACATTTTTTTAAATTAAAATTCCCAGGGATCTCATTGCCAATTATCAGGATGCAGATGTTCCCTGCCTTGAGTGACAGGATCCTCTTGGGCTGGCTGATTGGAAGCCCATGTGAATGGGCCTTCCTCGTGATTTCAAAGCCTGATGGATGCGCCTCAAATTTACTTTGCTAACTGTCTCCCCAAATGGATCTCCTGATAGCGCTACAACTCTACTAGCTGTGATTTATTTTTTAATATTTTGCACTTCGAGCTCTGATAAATCCAGTGTTCTCGCTAAGCACTTGTACAAATTAGATTGCCGGCAGAGGAGTTTAGCATTCTTACACGTTCAATACATCAGGGCTGAGCAGTGTCGAAGGGGCCTGGGTATGCATGTCTCTGCTCCCCACAGAAGTCTGTCTTCTCTCTTAAGCCTCCGTTGACTAGAGCCATTCAGGGAGAGGTTCTCTTAGACCCACAGACTCGCCTCTACAGTTTCTGCTACCCACAGCCAATGCCAGTCCAAAAATAATACATGGAAAGTTCCATAAACAAAGACTCCATACATTTTAAATTGTATACCATTCTCCGCAATGTAACAAAATTTCCTACCGCCCCACTCCATCCCATTCAGGAGATGAATCATACCCCCATAGTAGCCATTGCTGTTAACAGACACGCCATCTGAAGGACCACAGTATCTGCCCCAACGTAATACTTATTTTACTTAGCAACAGGCCTGAGTGTAAGAAGGGTGTAGCCATGCCAAGAAAACACTACTGGTTGCTTCCTTCAGGTAAAAGGATGGCAAGCTACCCAGAAGCCTGTAGTGCAGTACGAGGCCTTTGCTCCTTAATCTGCTGGCTCACCTTCATCCTGAGACTAAGCCCACAGTTCCTTTTAGGACTGCAGGCTTTCATCCTCAGCACCGGAAAAGGAAAAAAACAAAGAATATTTCTAAGTAGTGATGTTAATATGTTTACTACATTAACATATTTGTATAGATGCAACGCAATTATTATTATATTAAAACAAAAGGTGAAACGAAGGAAATGGTGATGGAGGAGGGGAAGTTACCAGGTACAGAGTATGGCTGGGTATTGTAAGGAGCACTTTACCAGACGGCAAAGCCCTCAGCATGGGTTTGGTGATGGCTACTTAATATGTGAGAAACTTGAATGTATAGAAAAGCCAAGGATTTATAAACAATGAAATTGTACTTGAACTCAAATTGTTATGATTTTGAATTTTATTTCCTATTCTCTTTGCTAAAAGAACTTGTAGAAGAAGATGCACTCATTCATTCATTCATTCATTCATTTATTCACTCACCCAGTCACCTGTGCCCTCAGTGGGGACGGCCTGGAATCCTGCCACGGTCCCACGTTACTTTGCGCTTGCAGAAAAGATCATTCAGGAAACAGATTTTGGACTTGAGTTTTAGACGATCTGGGGGTAAGGTTTGTTAAGAACGAGCAGGCCTGTGTTCTCTCTCCTCAATCAAATGAGAATGATAGAATCACTGATGATTATGGGAACTTGAAGTCTGAGCATAACGTGCTCCCAGGCCCTTAGGGCACAAAGGGTGCTGTGCTCCCGGGCTATTGTCCCATCTGCTGTCCTCCAGGACACTATTTATCCTTTAGATGGAATCTCCATGATCTCTTTAATCCTCCATAGCACTCTTCTGAAGGAGTCATTGAAGGAAAGGGACTGTGACCACTCAAGTTCTTCCTCGTTCTGAGTCTAGACGGGAGGACATGGAAGAGCCATTGAGGTTGACGCTTTGATTCTGTTCTGTTCGGGAAAGAGGTGGCTTGTGTGTTGTGGCTTGTTCTGGGTGTTTAGCACACTCAAAGTGTTGGTGTTTTGTGTGCCTGGGCTCTCAGTGCACAGACTGGCAGCACGGACAGAGCCACAGAGTTGATACCACACAACGTTAGCCAGTCTCATCTGAGATGAGCCAGTATGGACCAACAAGCTGTTGGTATTTGAGTTAATGATTGGGAAATAATCCAAACTAGTTGATACAGAGTCACCATCTTGGTTGCTCATCCGTTTTCCCCGCGTGGTTGGCCTGACCTCTTCCCAAGAAACTGCTCTTCACTGAGCTTTCCTCAGGATGTAAACCAGAGGCTTCCTAGCTCCCATCCCAGTGCCATAGTACCGTTTGTTTAATTGCTCTGCATCTCAGCAATCTCAGCAGTGAGACATCTACAAATGACGTGTAGCCTACGTGATTCCTGAACGTGGAAGGATGAGGAAGAAAATTTGGAACCAACTGAAAAGTGAACACATTTTGGCAGGCCATGTGTTGATCCCTTGGACCTCTTACAACACTCTACCATGCTCCCCTGAGCTTTCCAAAATTATTCTCCCCATATCCCACCCGGCATCATCCTACAGAAGCCTCAGGTGAGCTTTCAATATGGATCCCCCCAAATCCAGGCCTTCAGTGAATGAGCTTCAGTTTCTTCTGTGTGTATGTTCATGGGAAACAAACAAGAGGGAGTGGGCAGAGTCCTTTCAACTCATGACCAGAATGCTCTCCCTCGAGACAGTGGGTTGCGGGCTGGAGAGATGGCTCAGTGGTTAAGAGCACTATCTGCTCTTCTAAAGGACCCAGGTTCAATTCTCAGCACCCACATGGCAGCTCACAACTGTCTGTAACTTCAGTTGCAGGTGATCTGACACCCTCACACCAGTGCACATAAAATTCAATAATTTATTTTTTTTAAAAGACACCTGGTTGCAAGTTTAAAACAACAGTATTCTTTTAAATGTTGGATCAGACTTGAACAGAATGGACCCAGAATGACACTCGGCCATACAGCTCAGTCAGAAACAGGTCACGAGGCCATCCCAGCCAATGTCTGATGAAGGTTCTACATTCCTGGCTTTTTCAATGGAATTTGCCCTAGAGCATGGATAGGATTCTTGGGTCTCAGGGGTCCTGCCAAAAAGTGAATACCATGGGCAACCAGCAACATCTGGCTGATACAAAACCTACTGGGAAATGACAGACAGAATAGGCACATGTGTTGGTAGTGAACAGAAGGGGCATGGTGTGGCTGGAGGGGTCCAGAGGGCGGGGTTATCACTAGTAGAGACTGAAAGGCAAGGGTCTTTAGGAGCAAGAATGCTAGAGTGGAAAGCTCGTTTTCAGTTTCAGTTTTTGTTTTTATTGCTGAGTAACAACCATTCCAGACCTTGGTAGCTTAGAATAATACTAGGGAATCCTCGTTCACTGGTTAGGAGAGTCACTGGAGGTCCCACCAGTGTGGGTGGGCCAAGCTGGCCTGAGTGTGTCTGGACCATAGGTTCTCTACCTGTGGGTCACAACACCCTTGACAAACCTCTACCTCCAAAACTATTTACTATACAGCTCAGAACAGTAGCAAAGTTTACAGCTATGAAGTAGCAACAAAAATAATTTTATGCTTGGGGAGAGGTTACCCCAACATGGGGAACTGTAGTAGAGGGTCATGGTGTTAGGAAGGTTGAGAACTACTGGCCTAGCCTCCGATGAGGCCACAGGCACTGGCTGGAATAGAATGGCCTTCGCTGGGACTGTGCACATCTGTTCCCCAAAGCCTGTCACCCGCTAGAAGGCCAGACCAGGCGTATGTACCCAGCAGCTCAAAGGGTGAAAGAGCATGGATTACCTATGAGTTATAGGTCTTATCTTGAGACCTGGTCACAGAGTGAAGATACTGTCCAGAAAGCCGTCAGACCAGCCAAGAGCTGCAGAGTCACATTAGGAGCAGCTCCTGGGGAAAATGAAGAGTGGTGGACACTCAGGTCATTAATCTACTCCAGTGGCCTTGGAGGGACATCTTTCTCTGCACCACAGTCCCTTTCACTGCTGATGAAAAACTAACAGTAGCATGTTTCTAAGTGCACAGATTCTGGCAAGTACTTAGCACAGTGCCAGGCGCACGGTAAGCATTAGCTTTCAATTTGCTTGTTTTTGTGATCAGAACCCATACTGTTACTCACCATTACTAAGTTTGGTGATGACTATGGCAACGTTCAGGTTCTTTCTGGTTGGTTCCGATTCCACCAGGAGTTGAGCCTTCAAACAATCTAGACGTGCTGGCTCCCCAGCAGCTGCTGATGAGAACAGGCTGTCTCTGCTCCCTACCACCTCCCAGGCCGTTTGGTGAGGGCCACTGGTCCCTTCTCTGTGTGCCTCTCTAGTGAAAGCATGCAACGAAGCGTCATAATGGTGACTGAAGCTAACTTTGGCCAGCACAGCCTCCTGATAGCCAGATTGATACTCTTTCCCATTGTCCCACCTACGCCCAGTGCAGAACTCTCAACGTGATGACGTAATTCAGGGATGCCAGAGTGGGTAGTAAGTAATAAGGAGAAACTCCCCTGCACTCTCGTTTGCTTCAACTCAGCTACCAAGAATTCAAACCGGTTGACGACTCGAGTCTGAAGTCTACAGACAACCCCGGCTGTTTTTAAAGTGGCTATTTTGTTCTTGACGACGCTGGCTTTGGTACCCAGGCAGCCTCTGGCCACGCCAAGGAGGGAAGGGCCAGCAGCTTGCTAACTTCGTGTCATCTGCCACCACGGCCTTCCCATCTGCTCAGGGACACGGCCGGACAATTTTCCACATATAATTGCAGTCCTTTGTAATTTAGACTGAAACAGAATCAACAGCTTGATCATGACCCCACGGCGGGGATTTCAAGGGCAGCGCTGCCATTTTCTGTCCTCCCTCAAAGCCAGAGCAGCCCTTCCCTTGTGTGCACATCCCCCTGCCTGTCCATCTCAGGGGCTTCTGTTTATCTGTCTGCCTACCATGTTTGCTGGCCCTTCCCAGTTTTTCTTTGTCCTTTCCTTTTATCAGGCACTATATTTCTGTCTTGTAAATGTGCCGGCTGTAACTGGACACCTCCCATAGATTATGCCGCCACAATAACCATTGTCAGGTCTCCCCAGCTAATTGTAGCCCCACCCTGCATCATCTGGCTAGGGTTAAGATGGATGTTCAATTTGCATTATTTATGTCTTTTGCTCTGTGTTTCAGTGATGTGCTTTTGCATAACATATGTAAAATTCTGCTGATGTGGAGAATTCGTCTGGCCTGAGATGCTCAGAAGAGTTGGGGGCAGGCGGTGGGGGCGCGGGGGGGGGCGCGGACTCTGTAAATTCAAAAGCCGTCAAACAGCTCTGTGCTCATCTGGTTCTGAGAAGAGGGGAAGGGGAAGGAAAATTTGCTCCTAGTATTGAAGACTCTGTGTGTGCGTGCGTGCGTGCGTGCGTGCGTGCGTGTGTGTGTGTGTGTATGTGTGTGTGTGTGTGTGTGTGTGTGTGTGTGTGTGTGTGTGTGTGTCTTAAGCTAAACAGCCCAGTGAGTCCTTTTGCTTAAAGAGCTTCAGGTCTATCTGGACTTCAGAAGGTCAAGGCAAGCGATCCAGGTCCATGTTAGGTGCAAATGCAAGCCTGTTGCTATAATTAAAGAGCATTCGTTAGTAGAGGAAGAAGCTGAGACTTCCTGGATGTTACACAGAGTAAGTAGCAGAGCTGAGATTCAGCCCAGTTGGCCTCACTTAAAAGTCCCAGATGAAGGGGCTGGATGACAGTCGGGGATGAGTACTTTACGCTGCTATGTGAGGCCCCAGTTTCCATCTCTATCACCACAATAAATAAATAAGAAGAGATTAAAAGTAGCCTCTAGTCCAAGTGGTCTGTGCCACAGTCTTTGAACTGCTGTTTCTGATCTTGCCCCTCCTGACACTTGACAACATTTTTGTGCGTGCGTGCGCACACGCGCGCACACACACACGCACACACACACACACACACACACACACACACACACACACACACACCCTTTAGCATAGAATCTGCTGCTGTAAAAAGAAAACTAAAGTTTTATATTGGTCACTGTTCCAGCACTGTTGTGCCACACAGAATGTTCCTTGGCCCCCCAAATACTTCCTAGCCAAGTGCTGAGAAACGTGTACAGTCAGTGCTAGGCTTGTCACTTTCTGTGAAAATATATGTGCCCGTTTAGACTCTGTGGGCATGCCTTTGTTTCACTGAGGCACATACATCAATAACCCTAAGGCTTGTCCCCTGACAGAATTCAGAACTTATCCAGGGAGAGGGAGCCTAGTCCTATGGCTCAAGGAGCAGCATGGTGCTGGACAGCACACACGTGTGCTATAGAACGGGTCCTCTGGGCACGGGACATTGAAAGTATTACTCCAAACCAGATCTCACGCACTGTTTCTCCTCTATCGTCAACCTGTGCAGAGGAGCCTTGGTGTACAAGTGTCTGTCCTTAGCAACTCCAGCAAGTACCCTAAGCTCTTCCCCGGTTCTGCCCACCCCATTCCTTTCCCTTCTATTGCCACTGAGCTATCCAGTGAGCAGTGGGTGGAGCCTGGTGTAGTGAGGACTGTTTGTTGGCTATTCGTGTGCACTCACTCTTCTTTGGGGAGCGACACTGAGTTTCTTTGGTAGAACCTTGAAAAGCCATGTGACCCAGGAAGCATCAGTTAGGTCCACTAGAGCAGCATTCTATGCCACTAGGAGCCAGATACGTCACACGAGCCATCATCCGCTGAAGTAAAAAATAAACAAGGGGGGAGTGGAGTTGCTTTTACTGCAGAGAACAAAGGAAGTTTTCCGGGGAACACAAGGCAGGAGTTAGCAACAGCTGCTGCTGCTGCTGCTGCTGCTGCTGCTGCTGCTGCTGTTTTATGTGTACAGATGCACATATGTGTGTACCATGTTCCTTGGTACCTGAGGAGGCCAGAAGAGGGTATTTGATCCCCTGGAACTGGAGTTGCACATACTTACGAGCTACCGTGTGGGTGCTGGGACTTGAAAGCAGCTCTTAACCTCGCTCCAGCCTGATCAGCAGCTACCTTGTTACTGTGGACCCCGAGGGTGAGGGCATATGGTCAGGGTGAGCTCCAAGAGGTGGGGAGACACCACGTCTTGTTGACACTGCCTGTACCGTCCTCCAGTGCAAGCTGCACCCGGAGCCATGTCCCTCTCTGGGGTTGAGTTCTCTGTGCTGCTTTGCTTCAGCCACTTGAACTTGTGTGTGTGTGTGTCGCCCTTTCCATGGAAAATCCTGAGTGAGTCTTGGGCTTCACCCCACTCTCGTATTTCCAACCTTGCCACGATGGCTCCAGGTTCTTGTCCTCGCTCAGCCCGAAGTGCCAAGAAGACAGTGCTTTGTTTCCCAGTGAGCTGCTCTTCATACCCGGTTTATGTCACGCCTCTCAGTAAACAAACGTTTGTCTTGGGCAATGTATGCTTTTTAGGACAAGAGATGTTCCTTGGGGGGTGGGGTGCACTCTAGATAAGCCTCTAATGAGTAGCCCTGTCCCTGTGGGCTCTAGTTTGCTTCTGGAATATTATTATGGGGTTGTGTGTTGATTTCTAGGTCCCCATTATGCCAAACTGGGAGGTGACAGATCTGTTAGGAAGTGGGACCCAGAGGGAGGAAGGCAGGACATTGGGGAAGTTTCACAGATGCACAAATGGGGGCCCTAGGCTTTGTTTGTCTCTTTTTGCTTGTGAGCTGCTATGAGAAAAGTAGCTTCCTCAGATATCTGCTCCCATTTGGAGGACAGCGTAAGAGGGCTGAGGCAGGAAGGCCACAAGCTCAAGGGCAGCCTGGTGAATAGTGATTTCCAGGTCAGCCTGGGCTACTTTGTGAGACCCTGTTTCAATGGTAAACAAATGCACAGAGACAAAGAGGAGACCAGGGGATTTAAAAGACGCATCAGTCAATCATCTCATATGGAACTTATTTGAATTCTGATTAAGTTGAACAAAAAAAAAAAACCCTTTCATCTCATTAGGAGGCAAATATTCAGTAATTTCTACTCCTCGCTTGATTTTATTATTAAGGTCCAGAATGGATTGCTATTAAGCATCAGTGGTAGGATTTTTAATGCTCATCATTTAGGCTTAATGAGTAAAAAATATTAATTTCAGGTTAGATACATATTTTTGTAGCGGGCAAGTAAAATGAAATGTTCAATAAAAAATTTTAGGCATAAAAATACATTCCAGAGGATTTAAATAATATGAGAAAAGTAAAACATAAATAATTCATTTATGGAAATAAGGAAACATAATAAAATTTCAAGAGTCTCTCTTTATTTTCTATACACTTAAAAAAAGACCCAGCAAGTTTCAGAACTGGGAAGACATCTAGGTGGGCAATGTGTTAAGGACCAGCGTTTGGATTTCCAGCGTCTACGTAAACACCAGGTGGGCACAGTAGCTCACCTGTGATTGTAACTGAGGTGGGGGACTCCCTGGAGCAAACTGGCTGGGTAGAAGAGTTGAAACGGCAAGATTCAGGCTCAACTGAGAGGCCCTGCCTAAAAGAATAAGACAGAGGCTGATGAAAAAAAGGCTCCCAAGGTTGGCCTCAGGCCTCCTCACACAGGCAATCACATGCGTGCACACTAGCATACACATGTGCACCCTCACACATGTAAGCTTATGCACACCAAGCATCTAATTGTCTAGATTCTGTGGCTACATTTGATACAGCCATGTAATGTTTTGATGCCAGTACTTAAAACATGGTTTTTAAAAAAAATATCTCCAGAATAGTTGCTACAACTTGTGTTGAAAAATGTAGATTCTAACCTAAAAATGGGACATGGGACATGGTATCAAATCCTCCCAGGGGTACACAAACAAAAGAGTTTGAAACGCCTGGTGATTTACTTCTACTCGATACATTTTAATTTAAATGCCTCTCTTAACCTGTAGTTATCACCACATATGTCTTTGGTCATCTGTGATCCAACCACAATCTGAAAATATCAGTGGAAAAGTCTCTAAGCAGGTCATACGTTTTTAAACCGTACATATTGTACACCCTTCTGAGTAGCCTGATGAAATCTCACAGCACTCCACTCCTGCCTGGGATGGAAGTCATCTCTTTAGCCACGTATCCACTGTGTGTGCTACCCACTTCCGTGAGTCACACAGTAGTCTTGGTTATCCACCAGATTACCTGGATCCAAGCAGTGCTGTTTTCAAGGAACCCCTGCTTTGCTTAGTAACAACCCCAAAGTTGAGAAGGTCCCAGAAAGACGTCAAACGATTAGGAGATAAATGTCTGTTACCATGGTCAGTGCTTCCGGGCATGTAGGAAAAACATAACAGGTACCAGTTGTGGCTTCAGGCTGCCACTGGGGAGCTCTGAAGGTGTCTTCTGTGAATAAAAGGGACCACTCTTCTTATTTACACCCTTCAAAACACACTGTATGAGACCAAACTGAAATAACTCCAAAGCCTCTGATGGTTGCTCTGTGGCACCGAGAGGTGTGGGCTTTTCAGTATCACTTGCTGCTCATCCTTCATCTACTGAATCAGCTGAGAAGGTGCTAGGTTCAAGTCCCCATGTGAGGACCCAGGGAAGCACCCCTGGCGGCCCAAACACCTCTGGTTACGAAGCTTAAGGAAGATCGATTCTTAAGTTGCCCTCAGCTGGCATGCCTGGATGAGATGTGAGTGACGTCCTTGCAGTGTTCCTGCAGAGACAGAAACGCTCTCAGAGGACTCTAACACAAGGCATAAATGGCAATGGTGAGGCGCCATGATAAAACTCCCAGTCTGCTCTTAAAGCAGAGCCTTGTTTTCTCTGTAGCCCCTTGAAAAGGTGAGTTAGGAGCTCCAACACAGGAAGGTTAGAGGACACGTCCTCACAAACTGGAGGACAGCCTAGGAAGTGATGTCACTACCCAGATCGGTCACTCTGAGTCCCTTGATTTTCAAATGCTCTGCAGAGCCTGTGTCTAGACTTTAGCTGAGAGTGACTTAACAGCAGCGATATGACCACTTCTGCCAAGCAGAGTGAGCTATATTTGGGGAGGCAGAGCTTTAAGATGACATTATAATGACCACATCCATCACTGAGGAAACACAAAGTTACTTCCTGCCCTTCTGAGCTCTGTAGGTACAAAGTCCCCACGTGTGTGCTGTTGTCTACTGTGTAAATGTTGCGTACGTGAAGCCCAGGCAGCATGTTAAAGGCACATTTCACTCTGTATTACGTATTCCTCCCCACTTGCCATTTTTCAACTGATATTTTCATTCACACATTCTTACACTCTTTAGCCTGATTTCTGCATAGAATGTTACTCAGTGATAAGTCCTCACTGGGCTAGAAGTGGGAGCAGGAAGCTCTTTCTGCCCCCATTCCCAAATGCTGTGCTAGACCCAGCTCCTCGGGCGCTACGCTGGCAAGAGCCAACTCTCCAAGACACCTTTGCTGTTGGTGCTTTGCTTTCAGCAATCAGAGTAGGCCTGGCCTTTCACTCCGCGATCACCTATGACATCAGAGAGGGACCTGAAGGAACAGCGAGCTGCTTCGGAGGATAACGGGGCTTACAGGGTAAGCCTGAAGACAGAGTTCGGTCTCCAGAACCTACGTAAGCGTGGAAGGAGAGGACCAGCCCCACAGTGCGTCTTCTGACACCCGCACATGCACTGCGACACGTACACACCTGAACTCAGCATCTTTCACATATGAATGAATGAATGAATGAATGAATGAATGAATGATCACAGTGATCTAGGACTGGACCCCAGCACTTTGAGAAGCTGAGTCAGAAAGGTGATGTGTTCAAGGCTAGCCTAGACCACATGATGTGATTCGGTCTCAGACAGGAAAAAAATCTCAGAGACTAGATTTTCTTAGGCATTTGAGAAAAACAAAACAAAACAAAACCCAACAGAAGTTTGTCCTCATTGCAATCTCACACATCCAACAGATATTTATGGGCTGCCTGTGGTAGCCAAAGCTCCTGACCCGATCTTCCTTTTTAATATGGCAGTTTAGGGCACTGAAGGCAACTTGAGATCCACTACAAGGAAAAAAGCTATGCCATGGAGCAGACAGGAAGTCTGGCCTCCCTACTCCTGCCTGCAAGGGTCTGACACAGCCTCAGGCTAACACGTTGCTTCAGCTCAGGTGACGTAGGATAGTCACAGGAAGGGCAGGGCACGTGACTCAAAATTTACCTGGAATTCCCAGAACGATGGACTTTGTCTGCCTTCCTTTCACATGGCACTAAGCCACCAAGAAGAATGCTGAGTCCTCTCTGATTTACGAGTGGCTATCCCATTTTTAGTAACAGATTTCTTAGAACAAATCAGGTTGCTGGTAACTCAACACCACCTTCCGTGTCCTGGCCCAGTGCACCTTCCAGGAGAACTCATGGGCTGCTGCCACCGCCACACCCGGAAGTCAGAGTGAAAGGCAGCAGGAATGAACACGTCTTTCAGCCTGTACCTGGGAATGATCCTGTTTTCATCTTTTAACCCATAATACCTGCAAACCAAAGCAGGCATAGAACCATCAATACCTTAAGAAGAAAAGTCACCTATATGTGTCTGTTACTAAAAAACAAAGCATAGACAGCTTAGCAAGCTATTTTCTCTGTCTCATTCTGAGAGCATCATGTCTTAAGGCTTCAATGTCCCTGGCTTACAAACCAACACTGCTCTCTCCCAGTGACACGGGGACACGTGTGTGGTACCTCCGAAACTCAAATTGCCCTGGGTGTTTGTATTGTATCTGGCACTCTTATCCCTAACAGCCATTGCTGGTGACTCACCAAACATTTTATGGCTACGGCTTCTTCTGATCAAAGAGATTTCAAGTAATGAGAAAAACTGCAGGATTGGGCAGCCTATCAAAGAAGCGTGAGAAGACCTCCCAGCATCGTGGCAGTCATAATACAGACAGAGGCCCTGCATGTTTCTGTGGAAGGTGGCCTACGCGGTCATCAGAGAGGACAGGCCACCAGCAACAAACTAAAAAAAAAAAAAAAAATCACCAAGGAACAGCCCATCTTCCAGACCCAGGGGACACTATGTGCTAGGCCTCCCCACGAGGTCAGCCTGTACCAACTTTGAGAAACACTGGCCAGTGCTTTTCCTCCTTAGCTTCCAAGAAAGTGGAGACTGAGGCCTTAGTTTTGGCATTTTGGAAACCTTAATATCATGCCAGAGGCCCAAGCTATTTTCCATCTTCTTCCCTTTGTATTGCAGCCAGGACTTTCACCTAGTTTCTCATAAAGCAAGCTAATACTTATAGGTGGGAGACGGTACTGGGTGCCTTGGTAAGCTCAAAGCAACACTTAAATACGTGTGTGGACCACTTAGTCATGAGATCTGGGATATATACATACATACATATACATGCCACGTATTATCCCCCCTCCTGCACTTGGGGCCTCAAAATTTGATCCAAGTCTGGGAGTTAAAAAGTCCCATTTTGTGCAATCAGGTTCTAGTTGAACATGATTGCTGAATTATTTTAAATTGAAGACACATGTCTGGGGGTTGAGCCCTATGTATTATTTCAGGATGGTGTCCATTAGGTCTTATCCACCCAGGCTATCTTCAACTTTTGCCACATTCAATGCATTCTTCACACATCAGCATTTGCAAAATAGTGAATCATATATAAGGGAAAATTGGAGGAATATGGTCCTTGTTAAAGGGTGATTTTTTTTTTTGTTTGAAATTATCTTTAATGCATTATTCAGACCCAATTCTAGTCTCCCCTGCTAAGGGTCCCAGGGCTTGTTGGAAAACTTCTAGAGGGAAAAGAATATTTTTCAGACAGTAACATTGCATAAATAAACATAGCCATTTAGCCATTGTGCAAGGCTACATCTTTAAAGACTTTACGACTGAATCAACATCTGCTGGTCGCAAACACTTCAAATATCTTAATTGTGGATCTAAATTGCTGCCACAGCTTCCCACCCTGGCCCCGCCAAATATGTTGGTTCCTGAATCAAGGCTCTGACAGAATTCACGTTGTGAGGGCAGCCAGTCTGCTGTGTAAATTCTTGCATCAGCAAGGCAGCTACACTGACTTGCAGGTCACTTGCTTCTCATGGTGGGACAGTTAGGGTAAGGGGAACCGCAAAACTGAGTTAGGTGGGTGTTCTTTCCAAAGATGCCCTCCATGCTGGGAGATGGGGCATCTGCCCTGTGGGTGCTTATATATATATATCATTAGGGGACATAAATCCTGTACCAGAGACTTCACTGAACATATCCAGTTCAATAATTTGAGGTGAACTTAAAGAACTGGGAAGCCATAATAGAAGTCTATGTTTAGGTCATCTGCATCACCCCCAAAAGGAATTACCCCCAACTCATTCACAATTGCCCCATTATTCCCTTGAAAATCACCAATGTACTTTCTGTCTCTAGTTTTGCCTTGTAGGAGCATTTTATAGAAATGCAATCACCCAGACCTTGGCCTGTTTTGTCTGACTTTTTTCACTTAGTATAACTTTTTCAAGATTGGTCCACATTTCGTACGTGTCACCACTTTGTCTTCACTACTGGGCTCCAGTTCACTTAGTAGATGTAAGACACTTACTTCGCCCAGGCATCCGTTGATGGGCATTTATTTGTGCCATTTTTACTTTGCAGCTACTGTGAAGGTGCTGTGTGAACATTTCTGTGAAAGAGAAATAAGGAACACTTGAGAGGCGATGTCTATTGTCATCCACAGTGAGCTTTAAGCTGGGTTCAGTTTGCTTAAGTTCATTCCGTAGGCTCTTCTTAAGGCTGCCTACTGGGGGTCAGAACATTCCAGAACACAGTCGGTTCATGAGGATTTCAAGAACCAACTTTCATCAGGGTGAGAACCTTAGTGATTCCAGGACATGAGTGGTTAAGAGTAAGAAAAGGAATCCTTGAGAGAGAGAGAGAGAGAGAGAGAGAGAGAGAGAGAGAGAGAGAGAGAGAGAGAGAGAAGCTTTGCCCATTACAGCCTGCACTTACCTCACCCCACTGTGTGCACAACTCCCTGGCAGCCTGGGAACATGCTGCCTTCTGCCTGGAAGTCCTGCTGCCTTGAATAACGGGAGGCTGCTCGGGGAGAAGTCAAGTTGGAAGTGGCAGGAGAGGGGAAGAGGTTGCGACCCATGGAACAGGGTTGTCAGGCTTTGTTTATTTCCGTTTTCCACAGCGTTGGCGCCTGATAGGAGACTTGGCGGACCTGTCATCAAGAAATGAGCTCCCCTACCTGTTGCGATGCAGTGGGATCACAAAAGGCCCTCACACACTGCTATCCCAGTCATCCATGTCAGGCCAGGGGGAAAAAAATCTCAGGCCATGAGAAACCCTGCCATGGAGATCCTGGCAGGAAGGCGGCACATGGAAAGAAACAGGATATAAATATGCTCTAAAGCCGGGTACCTTGTTCACTTCACTGGGACCCCGACTGTGACCTTGCTTGGGTCACTAATCTGTCTGCGTCTTGATTTCCTTCTTGAAAAGTCAAGAGTATCATGATTCTTGCTTGAGCTTTTTTTCCCCCCACATCCACTGTTCTGTATCTCTGATGACTTTGGATGCTCTACTCTTTTGAAATGCACATTTAGATTATAAAGCAGCACCATTGTACTGCAAACCATCAGCTCACTGATACCAAGGGACACAGTCTGGAACAGCAACTGGTGAATAATTAGCATTTGGAACACAGTTTTTTGTTTGGTTTTTTTTTTCCCCCTTTTTATGCCACCCTGTCTCCCAGTGGCAACGATTTTGCAGATGGGAAAAATTGTTGTTGGCTTTTCTACATATCCCCTTGCAGGTAGTTTAGCTCCTTAGTGTCAGAGTTGGGAATTGGACCCACATTTTAGGGCTTTCAGACCTTTATTGTATAAATTAATCCAAATTGCCCGAGAACAGAGAAAATAATCATTCGAGAGCGGTGTGACCTGGGCACTGCTAGAAAGCCTGCTGACTCATTGGGGGGATACAGAGTCTTACTTCTTCCTGGTTTTGCCTTCTGGCTTAGGTTCTTGTGGGGATCATGAGAACACATGGGAAAAAGAAGAGGGTGGGCAGTCACAGTACGATAATGATGAGACGGATGATCTTCCGGAATAAAGAGTGTTCCTGATGGGGAGGATGGCAAGGCAGCCTTCCCATCTTTCTCAGTTGCCTGTGTCCTCTTCCTCCTGTGGAGCCATGTGGCCGCTCCCTTTGACTCACAGATGCAAAGCCAGCTTTCGAGAGCTTAATGTGCTTTCGTCACAATGATCAAGTGCACCTCTTGTGGGTAGGCAGCAGCCCTAGAGTTCACGAGCATGCCTGCTCCTTTGAACTCCATGCAGAGCATTAGGAGCCCTGCTATTCTGCCTGGCTTACCAAAGCCAGTGACCAGCCTGGGAGTTGAAAGAAACCTGGAGACAGATGGTATGAAACTGAAATTGCAGGACCACTGCCCTCTCACAAATGCTGGCCTATTGTTTTGAGGAATCTCCACAAAGTGCCATGGCATTTGTGCTGACCTCGCTGGAGGTCCACAAGTGAAAGAGAGATGCCTCAGTGCCAGTGCTGATGGAGAGGGGACGTCTCTGCTGTTTTGTCATCCCTCTCTGACAATCAGGGCAACACGTATTTGAAGACAATGAGCAAACAGTAAGGCACCTTTCCATGGACACACCCATCTGTTTTTTGAGAGAAAATCGCATATTGGAGAGGACCTGTTGGACAGGCAACCTGGTATTTGAGGAAAGGAAAGTAGCTACAAAAGTTCTTTTCTCTAATTTTCTCCCTTTGAGTTTAGCTAAAAGGCTGTTCCTTAGAAAAAGCCAAATGACATCATAAGAAGATCCTGACATCTTCCTTTGATTTTTTCTTTTAGGTGTTAGACAACCGTTGGTTGATTTTTCTCATTTGTAAATTTAAAAAGTGGTCAGTAATTGTTACAAACCAAGAGTTGGCTGTCCTGGCTGAATTCTTGCCAAAGAACCTAAGTGGATATGGGGTAAAGTGAGGTAGGAAGTACCACCTCTTGAGGCCATTAGATGTTGGTAGTGATTCCAGGTACAAGGTATATGATGCTGAGCCAGTTCCCCACTAACCAGCTTTAATAACAGCCAGCATCAGTGTGTGGTGCCATCAAGATGCTCCGGCTGGCAGCAGCTCCTTGCCTGATGCTGTTCATTTATTCCATGGCAAAGACTTATATTTCCTCTTTCCCTGAATATTTCAAAAAATGGTGCAAATAATGTGTAAGCCCACAAACATCAACATGTTTTAGATTCCTCAAAGATTAATTTTTTGAGAAACGCACATTGCATTTCTCTGACCTCCTATTGAGAAAGGCAAACACAGTGGGTAAAACAGGTCTATCTTATTCTAAGCCACTGTCATCTAGGCGCAGAAAGGCAAAGGCTTTGGAGGCTGGCGGTTTGGGTTTTTAATGCCTGCTCTGCAGCTTTATGTCTCAATGAAAAAGAACTCGGCTTCAGTCTCCTTATCCTTGGGAGTTGGCTCACTAACCTCAGTAAGGGCCACCTTACAGAATTGTAAGAATTAACTGTTACATTGTTTTTTTTGTTTTTTTTTAATAGGAAAGTCTTAATTGAAAGCTAGTTGTTACCTGTTGGGAGCAAAGCAAGAAGTCAGCAAAACATCTGGAAAAGCTCTGCCATTTGTCGTCAGGGCCGTCACCCATCACTCGAGGGGTGATGCAGAGACAAATGCAAAACTCAAGGAGGCTAGGTATATCATGGTTTGGACACCTTCCTTGGCTGTATCTGTCTTTGCAATTGTGTCTCCAAAAGGTCCTCCTCACTTCTGGAGCAGATTTCTGTGTGCTTCCTGATCAGGGAGACCGTGCTGTCAAAGGAGACACAAACTGTGTTAGAGACAAACTTCCTGCCACCTTCACTACTTCCAGTGCCTTCCTTAGAGATCAGGCGTTTGTGCCTGGTGTGTCCCTGGGTCCTTGGTTGCATAGCTCTGCTTGCCTGCATGCAAGCCTTTGATTTAGGAACCGGGGGTCACTTTGCGAGCCGGGAAAATGGAGAAGTGTAGATACCAGCAAATACAGGCTTTGGTAATGTCCTCTCATAGTGGTTGACTGGAAGAAGCACACCACTTTCTTACTCCCATAATAGTTAGAAATACTGGGATCTGACCTTGTAAGTTATCAACAGCACAGCATTCCCTTAAAAACTAATTCTTAATACAGATGCGTTGTAAGAAAAGACACTGGCTGCATTCTTAGCTAGATCCCAGCGTGGCAGTTCTGCCCGTGGGCTTGGGGATGTTTATCCCTTTGAATGATGAAAGTGGCACCGTTTTCCTTAGCCAATTCAAAGGGAAGAAAGAGGAAAGGCTGGAGGCCAAAATGCAAGCCAGCCTGACCCTAAAAAGAAAGGGAGCCTTATATTTTGAGAAAATGATTCTGAGCCGGCTTGTGGATTAAAGATTGAGCCTTCCTGGCCTTTACCGCACTGCCGCATGGCTGTCGGAAAGTGGCAGTCTTCGGATCACTGTCCACGGAAGGTCATGGACTACGATCCAAAGACTAAAGAAGATGTTTCTTTTTTTTAAAAAAAATCTTCACTTTGTCTAGAAAGTATAGGGACAAACTCGGTTTGAGGGGCTGGCCAAAGGGACTTTTGAAGCTTTGATATACACCCCACAACTAAGACAAAAAGCTGGCATGAAACATCGGCAAACAACTCCGGATACTTAGAGATAGCCGCAGCAGTCTGCGCCTCCGGAATTTACCCTTCTGTTTGAATGATGAGCATGCTGACATGGGAGGCTCGCCTGGCGTATGAAGCTGTATGTCATAACAGTATGTGATAATATTCACATAGCCGATAGCACTGATGAACAGGAGCCATGTGTGATGAATGTCCCTTCCGGAACTGCAAAGGACAAAGACGTCACCCTCCAATTAGGACTTTTAATACCTTCATGTTAATAAAAAAAAGTAAATCTGTTTTCTAGAAAAGATTTCATAATTCTTGACTCCCAAGAAACAATCTATATCTTTGCTTCTATTTATTTAGCAACAAACACGTTCTAAGAAAAAGAAATATGTGAAATCTCCCTGCGAGAAAAAAACCCAATTAAAAAAAAAAAACCCACAAAGAAATAGTTATTTGTTTGGTGGAAATGCCTGAAATTAGATCTCTTTGGTAGGAAACAGATTTTCCATGCAGACAAAGTGCTGTTTCTTCATTTTAGAGCACGCTAGTTCATTATTTCTACTAAGGACTGGCGCTGCACTGTGCTAGTCATTTTGTTCCATCTTGAGAACTACGAAACACCTAACCCTTTCTAGAAGAAACACCAAAATCTCATAAAGATCTTTCACATTTTACCATGGATTTTCACTAAATTAAATTAACTTCTCAGAACATGTGCTTTCTCAATCTGAAGCAAACAGTAGAATAGACTCTTGTTCTTCTTGCTTATCAAGTTTTCAATGTATTTACTATGAAATATCTAAGGCACCCCAGCCAAGCTAGATGTCCCATGGTTTCTGATTGTCTTAAAGCAATTTTAATGTTTAAGTTGGCTATAAAAGCTTTTGACTTTTGTACTAAAACACCCTTTAGTTTTTCGTGTGTCACCAGGTGAATAGTGCTATTAAAATATTGAATCCAAGTGTTCAGCCCTGCCACACATTCCCTATATTATTCTCCTAAAGAAACAAGAAGTATATTTGCAGTTAATGAGGATGTGTCTGGCTGTGGGCTCTTCTGCCTTCACACAGGGACGGCTTCATTTTCAGAATCACAAGCATATAAAAATCATATTTCACTGTTTGTCAAAGGCCAGCAAGCTCGTGTTATATAAAACGTAAATCTGGAGGCAGTGCACACAACATTTGATGATATTTCTGAAGGAAAAAAAAGTTAAGAAAAAAGTGAAGAAAGGAAACAAAATATATCACCTAAAGTATAGTGATTCTAACCTTGTTTTTTTTTTAACTATATGAAATTATTGATTTTATATTTTTAATTTGATCCTTTTTTTTCACTCAGTTCGCAAAAACAAATGAAAATGTAAATAGATACTGAGAGTCCTGCCCTACCTTGTCTGATCTTGCTTTGAAAAAGTCAATTCTTTTTTAGGGTGTGGGCGGGGATCCAAACAAGACTGTCAAAAAAATTATAATAACCCGTTTTTTCTAAGTCTGTGTTATCATTAAGTTGTGGGTCTCATAGTCTGTGTTATCATTAAATTGTGGGTTTCATGTACTTGGCACTTAATGGATCCCTATGGTGAGCAGCTTCCATGAAGCAGGCTGCGTTTTTCTTTCATTATTGGGAATTCAGAGCATCTTTCTCTTAGAATCAAATGTTTTACAGGATAGAAGGATTCGCTGACTGACTCCGAAAATTCACAAGTGTGCCGTGGCTGAGCTTGTTTTGAAACAGGAATGCCTGATGGCTATGGTGATGGTGGTTTGGGGGACGGAGTTGCACCGTCTGGTTCTGGCTGTTTGGGAGCTTTTTGTACAAACCAGGTGGCCTTGAACTTGTGGTGAGTCACCTGTCTCTGCTTCTCTGAGTGTCGGTATTATAGACACGAGCCACGAAGCCAAGCAGATGAGCAGTGTTTAAACAGCAGCCACTGATCAGGTAAAACACTTTCTATAGAAAAATGCACTCTCTAGGCCATCTCAGGGTCCCGAAGTTGCACAGACCTTGGAGTCAGAGGAGGAGTGCCTGGAGAGGGAGGGAGGAGGGAAGGAAGGGGCAGTTAACTGAGACCATAAGAAACCTCTAAATGGTCTAGTATTGCAAAACGGAAGAAAGGAGGGGAAGAAGAGGGGGCGAGGGAGGGAGAAGGGAGGAGGGAGGAAGGAGAGGGGGCGAGGGAGGGAGGAGGGAGGAGGGAGGAAGGAGAGGGGGCCAGGTGGGGAGGAGGGAAGAAAGGAGGAAGGTCAAATCATGTTTTTCACATGAAAATAAAACAAACTGGTTGGTATCCAGGTTTTTTTTTTACTTAATTCTAATAAAAGACAAGTAAGATGTTATTATGGGATCAAACCACACATCTGTGCAATAAGGAAGGTAGAAATGCATTTATTAAGGGGGTAAAAGGTTTTATTTATAAGGTAATACTTGATTTCTTCCAAATACATATTCGCATCCCTGTAGATGAGAATTATTTTCATTATTATCAGTCTCCTATACTTGCATAATTATAAAATAGCTCTTTATTTAACAATAAAAGATAAAAATAACTAGAAGAATGCCTTGGGCAGGCCACTCGGGGATTTTTTTCCTCTCATCAATTTCAAGTGCTTTGTAACTTTCCCTGCCAGGCTGTGCAAAAGCAGGATCATCTCAGGCCAGACAAGCCCAGTGCCATGACAGGGGAAGAAGATGTCCAATCCGGGTAGCCATAGCCCCATGGGCTCTACAAATGCCGTGCCTGTGTTTCACAGCAGAAAAGCAATGCATGCTACAAATGCAGTCACATATGTGACTTAAAGTTTTCTAGTATCTACACTTTTAAAAATCAAAAGAAGCAGTTATTACATTTAATAAACACATGTATGCAAAGTATTTCAACATGTAAGAAATATGAAAGAACTATCAATGAGAGACTTGCCTTTTTCTGAATTATAGGTACTCAAAAGTCAATGTTTCCATTCAAATTAACCACATTTCAAATGTTTACCTGACCACATATGGCCAGGAACTCAAAGACTGGCTGAGTTTAGCATTGTTTTGAGTATTATTTAAAACGTTTTGCATCCGTCTCAGCCCTCCTGTACTCATACAGTTATTTTCCAGATAGCTAGGTTCTTAGATTTCCTCGTTTAAGAATGGGGAATGCTCGATGCCCAAGGAAACTATAATCCAAAACAACTGTCCCCTGTGGCCCCAGCAGCATGCTCATTAGCAGTTTGTGGTGTTTTCTCCTGAGGAGATCTTGCCTATGTTCTTGTTGTTACAGAGAGAGATGTGCACAGAGGGACAGGGCAGAAGCCATGAAAATAAACATATTATCACCGTATCTGTAACCTGAATATAATAGTGCCTATTAAAAATATTAACTTTCTCATTTTCATGTCCCTCTTGGGGTAAAGAGAGAAGACAAATTTCTCATCAGCTCTCTTTCACTGTAGATTAGGAAGAGACCTGGAGTCTGGGACACTGACAACACCTCATGGGGCTAGTGAATGCAACTTTAAACCCCATCTGTGAGAGGGGAGAGGCATGGCCACCATCCTGCTTAGCATGAGCCGAGGCAGGCTCAGGAGCAAGGTCTAGGAAAGTGAACCCTGCTCACCCACGCGAGCCAGGCTCTGGGACCCTTGAGAACCCACTCTTTAAACTAGCTCTTTCATAACATCTGTATTTATATATATTTTTCCTTTATGTCATCCTTTGTCTTCTCAGTGAGCTTTCTGAGGTAATTCAAGACCAAGGTAAAACAGTTCACTGGGAATCTTAATGCAAAGCTATTCACAAAATTACAAGTCACAGCCGACTTCTTGCTTGCCTGTTAGAGTTCTGCAGCTTTATATGATTTGAGCTGGGAGCATAGTGTATGTGAGTGAGAGAGAGAGAGAGAATGGGGGGGTGCAGACAGACAGATGGACAGACAGAAGCAGGCCATCAGATAAGAAAATATCCCCCTTCCCTTATTTTCTCAGGACCCTGGCCAAAAAAAAAAAAAAAAAAAAAAGTGTTCTAGGAGCCAGGGCTCAGCACCATAGGTTTTGATGACCTCCTCTACCCTTCACACCCTCTCTTGGACTTTGAAAAGAGCAGGGAAAGCCACGCAACCCACCCCCACCCACCCACCCACCCATTATGACACCAGTAGTCACCATTTGTAATCATTGCCTCCCTTGTGTGAGTGAGTGGCACTTTTCACCACACAAGAGACACAGGCATCCCATTCAAGTGGCGGAGTTCATCTGTGTTCAGCATTAGCTGCTCAAAACTGCCTCCTTGAAGGACTGGGCCCTCTAATGTTTGTGTAAGGAGAGAAACAAGGAAGAAAAGAGTCCCGTGTGCTGAAGTCAAGAAGGGGCGGGGGGGGGGGGGGGGAGAAGCCTCCTTTCCCACTGTAAACAGAAATGATTAGAAAACCAGAACCCACAAATGGCTCCTCGCCCTTCGCTTTGGCAAGAGGGCTTAGGTTCCTGCAAGGCCCTGTCTATGTGTGCTGACTTCTCCTGGTTTTTACTACATTCCAGGCAGGGAGATAGAGACCAAACCAAATAAAGTGCCCCCGAAGGACCTTCTCCCCTCTCATCCACCCCCACCCCTGCCTCCCCAAAGGCTCCTATGTTTAATTCTCCTCAGCTTTTCAAACAGTCAAATGGGGGAGGTTTGGCAGTCTGCGGTGGCAGAGGATGCCGATGCTCTTCGCAGACACCCACTTTGGATAATCCCAGCTGGCAGCAGCCGGACAGCAGGGCCACAGCTGGGCTAAGGGTTTTTCTTGGCACATTCTGTCACTACAGACCTCTGTTTTCCTCTCCCCAAAAGAGTAGAGCACAGGTTTGAAGCTGCTTGCTCATGGAATGCAGGCCATACCTTCTGCCCCAGGGCATCAGGGTTGAAGGCTCCGAGTACGTTTTCTCCCAAGCATGATACCTTTTATGGGCTCCTACTTTGAAACCAATATCCCTGATCCTGTGGCTTTTCCTCACTCACCTCACATTCAACTCCTGAGCAGGAAGGACGTTGTTAGACCATCATTATCAGGCGAGGAACTCGCAGGCCCATGGGATATCTTGAGCCATCCTCTCACAGGTGCCTGGAGAAATAGTGACAAGGAAGTATTCCACTCTATCTGTGGCTCTCCTTAACATGTGAACTTGTGACTAACCCATACCCTCTCCCGGCCACACACTATATACAGAGGAATGTCATTTTGGGGGGCACCCGATGAACACTGATGGCCCAGATTCTAAGAGCATCATTTGACAAAAATGTCCTGATCTCTACCACATGGCACACCCTCTTATACCTCACAACCTGATCCCCCTTCACAGCCAACATCCAGAGATTGCAGCAACCTCGGATACCCTTCACCAGGGAACATAACACTACAAAAGGGCTACGGGGCATCTCCACTTGCTCTGAGGCTGCCTTTGCACAGCTGTCTCCATACACACAGGGCTTACTTTCAAAGGACAAGAGGCAGTTGGCCATACAACATACTAGACCCAAATAACCTCGCAGGGTTCCTAAGGACAGGCTTGAAGATCAGGAAGGAAGTGCCAAGAGAGCTGCAGGTGTGAAGGAGACAAGCCCACGCCAGTGTGGCGGGGCATCGGCCATGCGGATTTCAAAGTTATGTCAACCTCCTAAGGTTACAGTCATTAAATCAAGAATTTAAATCTTTAGCCAAAATACCCTGTTTCCTAATCCAGAGTTCGTTCTTGGCAAAATTCTGCTCATGAATGCCTCCTGCTCTTTTTCTTCCTCTTTCCATACTTGAGCGCTCTACTGAAGGCCAATTTATATTAAAGGAGGAAGAAAGCAATAGAAATAAAAAAGAACAAACGTGTTGGGGACCCCTCTCTCATCCCATGATTTCTTATCAACTTTGAAGGCAATAAAGTGTAAGCACACTTCAGCCATGAACTTGGTGCATAAACTGGGGGGGGGGGGTGTGAATTTAGAGCTTATGTTTTCAATTAATTTATATTCAACTCATCAAAATATTTTGCAGTTTTAAGAAGCCAGGACCCATTTGATGTCTGGAGAATTGTTTCCAGCTTTCAACGTGAAGCTCATAGATTTCTTCTCATTTCCAAATAAGAAGATGCAGGATTCTTAAGAAAACAGGAACTGTAGCGCAGAGAGGTTCGGGGATGGTGTCAAGCTCGGAGCTATGAATTTGGCGAGGGTTCAAAAGTTGGCAAAGTGAACCTTCTCCTCCCTGCTCACAAATAATAAATATCACCAGGAATGGGGGAGAGAGAAAGCCACTGGAAAGCCATAACTTATCCTGTCTCCAGTCTTACAGTTCTCTCTCATAAACCTGGTGTTCTTTGGAGAACATAGGCTGTGCTGCCTGCAGGGAGCTGAGCTTGCCTTGGGTCGTAAATTACCTTGCTTGGTCTAAGCTTTTGTCCAGGTCCAACCACCGGACAGCTCTGCAAGACCCATCACCCAGCTTGGGGCTTCTTAAATTATTCTTCATCTGGCTCTGACACCTGAAAAGCTAGAGGGAAAAGGATCACCCCAAATCTGACCTTCCTGTACCAGTAGACACACACACACACACACACACACACACACACACACACACACACCGGGAGGTGGGGGGTGGAGAGAGATACAACCACATTCCACTTATAAACACAAGTGGGGTGAGGCAGAACTTTCTTTGTGTGACACCAAATGTACACTACAATATACATAAACTGCAGATCCGGTTTGGGTTTTTTTTAAATAGCAATGTGACCCTAAGTCAACCTGAGGTAGCCTTAGTGGTGGTTGAAATCTCCCCCTTTAACTCTCATTCCTAATCAACACTTTGCAATCATTCACTTTCCAACTATACTCAGATGTGTAAACACACAGACTGACACAAGCACACAAATGTCTCAGCACCCAGAATTATCTGAGAGGATGGCTGTGGTTCCTTGAAATGTGATCAAGACCAAGAGAGCAGGTATCCAGCCAAAAGAAATAACTCTTATCCGAAAAAGAAAAAGTTCCACAATAAATCAGAAAGCCTTTTTCCCCCCACATGTCACCCGACATGTTTAATTTGTCTGCTTTGACAGAACCATGGCAAGCCCAGCCGACCACTGGCACAAGCAGAATGAGTCTTTGTGACGAAGGATAGGCTACGTCGCGTAGACGGGGCATAGTGGGGGACTCACGTAGCAGGCATCTGAGAAGCACCGTGGGCTAGCCCTGTATGGTGGACCATGCAACCAGGATTTAGACCCCATGGATTTACAACCCATCAAGCCAATGGGAAGATGCAGTGCCTGTCATATTATCCAAGACGTTTAACTTCCTCCTTTGTGTCACCCTGGACTTCAGCTTTGCCATAAACTCTAAGGAGTGCTAGAGGCTTGCTCATTTTCACTTCAGAACTCTACTTATGGAGCACAAGATTTACACCAAAGACAAGGAAGTACTCTTTAGATTGTCTGCACCTTCTGAGCCAAGGAAAGCCTGTGGATTTATTAGTGTCAGTTGGCTAACGCATCTGGTCATATGATTTGCTTTTTACCAGGAGAAGGAATATACCTGAGCCTGCTAACAAAAAGGTGTTTAAATGTCCACACTTTGTTTAGGAAAAAGAAAAAAAAAAAAAAACAAAAAAAAGGTCGCAGTTGCCATCTGTCAGTGGTGCTGCCAACCCAGCCTGTACTAACAGGCACAGCTAATTACCAAGCCTTTCATAAGTCCTATATTCATTGTGCTTTCTTGACTTATACAAGTTAGCCCAAGTCAGCAGAGGACTAGCCAATCCCTGTGAGTAAATTGAAACATGGCAGACATCATGTGACTTCCCCCACAGGCACTCGATGGCAGCCTCAAGGCAGACAGTCTGACTCCAGGGTGTCCTTTCCACCACAGCTTCATGAGTTAGAGTTAGGAGTTAGACTCCTGCCTACTAAGTGCAGATATTCAGTGTGTGGTTGGCTGTACATTTGCTCCTTGTCTTGACATCTGTTCACTTGTTGTTTGCTATTTTAATATAATTGAAGTCTGCTACACATATATAAGAAAATCGGAATGCTCAGTCCTGTGACTTTTTGCGCAGTGGCACATGGATGCTCAGGCTAAGAAATGCCATTCCTAACACAGAAGCCCACTTCACGCTCCCTTTTATTTATTTATTTATTTATTTATTTATTTATTTATTATATATACAACATTCTGCCTGCAGGGCCAGAAGAGAGCACCAGATCTCCTTATAGATAGTTGTGAGCCAACATATGGTTGCTGGGAATTGAACTCATGATGTTTGGAAGAGTAGTCAATGCTCTTAACCGCTGAGCCATCTCTCCAGCCCTTCATGCTCCCTTTAAGTCATACCTCCACCCCAGCCCCAAACATAATCCTTCCTTTTTAGAGGTGGAAGGATAAAGCAAGGAACATGTTTGATGATAAGCAACTTTTTTATAATCCTGTGACTCCTAATATGCGTCGCACTCCTGGGACCAGTCACTCCACTCCCTGCCCCACCCCCTATAAAACAAGAACATTCACAGAATCTGCCCCGTGAGGTCACAGTGAAGTTCTAAGGAGCTCGGGTGAGGGCAGATGGAAAGCCCAGGCTAAAATTCCAGTTCTTTCTGCTCTCTCAGAGACTGCCAGCAATGATGGAGAAGACATGGGCACAAAGGGACCCAAAGCAAAGTGGATGACAAGGAGAGGGAGAAAGTGACCTGCAGTCCAAGGTCTTAAGCATGGTCTGTAGAAAGCCAAAGCCATCCTGAGGCTCGGGAGAGCAGAGTTGACAGCCAAAGCAGAGCACGTTAGAGATCCAGTCGCACAGACGCCAGTGTGCAGGAGAGCTGTTATGTGAAGCATATTGTACTTTCTCCTTATTCCTTCTCACAAGTCTGTATTCATGTATGCACGCATGTGTGAGCACGTGCGCGCGCGCACACACACACACACACACACACACACACACACACACACACACACACATGCACGCACTCAAAGATTCCAGGTATCTAGAATTGGAAAGTGTCTTTTAAATTTTCCTAGGACAGCAAGGAAAAGTATACTTTTTCCCATACCATGGACAATTGAATTCCTCTTGACCATTATACTCCATTAACTATTTTGACCACAAATGCAAAAACACTGCCACATGGGTAGAGGAGACCCCGGCATCCCACGGCCTCCTTTTACAGGTGTTTGCCCGCTTCACTAAACATACTGATGCTCTCAGTGTAAATCAGAGTAAACAGCTGGTTTAGAGCACACATCCAGAGGAGTAAGAAACCTCAGGGAAATACGAACACAAGATCTAGAACATGCTGTGTGTGTTTCTTTTCTTCCTCTGTGAGAGACACATTTACAGCAACAGCTTTTTTACGTCTGCGTATAAATGTCAAAATAATTAATGTTATTGAAGCTTTAAAAAAGAAAATAAAATGTTTCAAGTAATATTAAAAATGATAAGCACGTGATGCTATTTTGAATAACAAGCTGATGACAGTGAAAGGACTGACAAGTTTGGATTCCCAATTGGTACCAACTAGGGTGAGGCCAGACACATGGAACTGTTGTATTATATAACCGCGTACAGAGAAACTCCACACAGATCAGGAAAGAGGTCACCAGCCCCACTGATGTCCTTACGCGGCCTCTCTTGCCTTTGTCGTTTTTCTCTTCACATTTATTATGAGGTAAACAGACCAGAGATAAGGATGAAACCAACCACACTGTGCGCCTGAAGTTCTAATAGATCTTTTTTAATGTAGCGCGGCTAATACATCTTACAGTGCTTTTCAACAGTTTGGCAGTATCCCTGACCAGGAACAACATGCTTCCTTCCTGGGTGGCTGGCTGTGGGCTGGAACAGTACGCAGTGTTCCAGATAAGAAGGAAACGGAAGCTCCCAGCATTGTGGGCGTGGCTTAACCAAAGGAGGAACATAGGAAAGGGACAGCCAGTGGGAAGCTGCCTTGTTTGAGACGTGTGTCCGAGTCAGGGTGGGGATTTTGAAGTGGACCAGGCTCTCCCTCCAGCGGGCTTTGTCCCAGCAACTCAGCACGGCACAGACAGCAATGTGAGATGAGTGGCTGTGTTGTCTTTCAGGGATATTGTAAGTATCAGCAAGCTGGTGATAAGGTTCTTGATGCCCTTGAGTTTGCTGTGAGTGATGAAGTATGCTCCTTCCAGGGCTGGAGGCCGTGTCTATTTCCAAAGCCAGCACTCTCTGTTCACTCTCCTGGTCCCTCCACCCTGCCCCATGCAAGATGCTAGTGATCACCTCAGCCACAACAGTAGCCTTCAGTCTTGGCTGTGCATTACATGGCCTGCCTCTGGCCCAGGAAACCGCTGGCCCCACAGCCTTCTGCAGTTTCTTTAGTAACAGTATTAGATTTGGCCATAGAGGGTATTTCTTCAGGTTGAGCCCATTTGAAAAGAAAACTAAAAGGTAAAAGACATAGCATGTTTCAATTAGCTCTGCGGGCCTCAGCGAGCTCCTTATCTCTCTGGTTCGCCATATTCTTATCAGTAAATGGGCCTCACAGGACAACCTTAAAATCAATGACATGTAACACAACAAATTCTTAGTTCTGGAGATATCTCCTGTTTTGCTCCCCTTTTTAGACTCTTGTTCAGGACAGTCTGATGGGAGCTGGTGATGTCCCCAACTTTATTTCCCGGAAGTGTGTGAGCTGTGAAGCATATTACAGGCAGGGGCATGGGGTAACCCCAGTACTTAGCAAGCTGAGACAAGAGGTTAATGAGTTCAAGGCTAACCTTGGATATATAAGGAAACCCTCTTTCAAAAAAAATTCAATAAAAAAACGGAAGGAAAATAGGAAGAAGGGAGGGAAGGAAGGAGGGAGGAGGGAAGGAAGGAGGGAGGAGGGAAGGAAGGAGGGAGGAGGGAAGGAAGGAGGGATGAAGGAAGGAAGGAGGGATGTAGGAAATGAAAGGAGAAGAAAGGAGAAAACAAACTTGTATAATTCCCCACACATTCTTTTTTTTTTTTTTTTTTTTTTTTGGTTTTGGTTTTGGTTTTTCGAGACAGGGTTTCTCTGCGTAGTCTTGGCTGTTCTGGAATCACCATGTAGACCAGGCTGGCCTCAAACTCACAGCAATCCTCTTGCCTCCGCCTCCCAAGTGCTGGGATTAAAGGCGTGCGCCACCATGCCCGGCTACATGCTTATATATGCATTTAAAACTGAACTTGTCCCATGTACAAAATAAAGAGAAATGATTGTGTTAATAATTGTAAGTTTAACATTTCATTACTCAAGGGATCAGCAACTTAAAAAACACACTAACAAGTTACTTAGACATGCGTAAGATGTAAAATGTACTCTCGTGCTTTTGGAAGAAGACATCCCACTCTTTGTACCACCTAAGAGCTGGCTGTGTCCCTGGCCATCCCACCGGTCTCACAACAACTGTCCATCTGGAGTGAGTCCACCCAAGTGGCCCTCTCTACTGGAGAGGGGAAGAATTTCCACTTTGCCTTAAGACAAGATCCGCTTGCCTAAGCTATAGCTAATCACAGTCAACATCCGGCTTTATTTTTCATCCATTCAGTGAATATTTACAAAGTTAACTGATTTCAGACTTAAATAATGGACAGCCAAGCATTTTCTCAAGCACTGTCCATCCTGCACTGTGTCTGACACAGTACAAAGAACACAGCCATGGAGACCTGAGGACTTTCAGGCAACTGGGTTCCGGATTCTTCACCACACCCAGAAGCTAATGACTTCCAGAGGTAGGCACCACAAAGAATGCATTGGAACACTGGTCACTGTGTCAAGAGTCATGTCGGGAAGAGAAGGTCACCACTTTCAAGTATTTCAGAGGTGAAAAGGCCACTCTCTAAATACCGTGTCCTCCACATTGGCTCTCCACAGTACATGCTTGTTGCAATGCAGGCAGCAATTGTCACCAAGGCAGACACAGTCCACATGAAATCCTTCAGCCTCCACCAGCTGGGTGTCACCATCTGTCTTGGTTGACTCCTTGAGAAAGTGGTGCAGATGCATGTGTTTTGTCTCTGGAATGAGTGACATCGTTGGTTCACAGTGCTGTGCAGGGACCACCAGGGGCTCTGTGACCCATCTAGGATTTGTGTATTACAAATACCTTCATCACAATGCTCAAATGCTATTCTCTCCTCATTATGGTGTGGTTTTTCTACAGCCAACAAGTCCAGAGGATTTCATCATCTTTATGACCAACCAAAGCAGAATTCCTGTATCTAGAACATTCTATGCACAATATGATTAATACGTGTAAGCATCGGCTGGATAAGCTAAAAGCTCATCATGAATTGTTGAGTATGTGAAGAGGAGCTGAGTGTCTGAGAACCTGTGGACTAACCCGAAGCATCTGTCCCCCACTCCACATCTTCCAAGGCAGGCCTAGCTTGTCTGCTTCCAAATAATTCTCTTTTAACCCTCAAATGACTCCCATGCTCCCCCAATGAACACGGCATGCCAGTACCACTGTATGGATCCCAGTAACAGAGGCTTGGTCATTTCAGCAAACAGGAAACTAAAGTAATCTATGCCTGTCACTTTGCAAAGTGGCTTTTTACAGAGCCTGAGCCACCAATTAGATTTTGTGTGGCCAACATAGTTTTAATCATTTTTGTAAAAAAAAAAAAAAAAAAGACCTAGTATATGTTTATTTTAAGAACATTTCTTTCCTATAGACAGAAAAGAAAAAGAAAGATATTGGTTGAGTTAATTGCATAAGACAAAGCATATCCTTGGAAAGGGAAGTGGATACTGACTCCTAAAGAATGTTTTACTCACATCCCCAACACACACACACACACACACACACACACACACACACACACACACACACCACACACCTTCAAGAACACATGTGGTATTTAATACATACCGGTTACAGAATGGTGCATGGTTTTACCTTTTCATGAACTGTGAGTCATCCTCTTGCCCAGGAGTTCTTCTGAGCTTCATAAATATTGAACATACTCCTTAAATCCTTACAGGTGGCTTCTACATATATGAATACTATTTCTCTGCTTCACCCCTTATTTCCTATAGTCATTTGCCCTGTAATTGCTGACTATCATGGAAGAAAAGGAGATTCTGCCTAGATAATTTCCCCTGAAAACACCAAACTTGGCTATTTTAAATCCCACAACACTCACTCACTCACTCACTCACTCACTCATCCATCCATCCATCTGAAAACAGTCGTGGACCATGAGTCAGGAATTATACTGAGCCTTTTAACAATTAAGTAAATTTATCCTATAAAAAAGCTAATATTCTAAAATACGAAGAATGGAATTTTTCCTAAATTTTATCCCAGTGGTCTTAAAAGTGAAATCATCTTTTTTAAAAAAAACAGACAAAATTAAATAACCTGTATCTTTTATGCTTTATAATATAAACAATATATTTGTTTATTAGCACTTGTATATATAATAAGCAACTAAAAATGCTCATCAACTGGGGCTGTTCCCAAGATGTTGACTGAGCCAGCTCTGCCAGATCTTTTGTTTACCATAAGGCTGAATAGATGTCCCTCCATGAAACAGAAGACCTGGCAGAACCTAATCAGCTGCCAAAACTCACCAGAAAATCAGAAGGCCGATTTAGCAGACCCGGAAATAGTTTGGGAACCGAAAGACCAACGACTGGAATGCTTTCTTTTTAAAATGAGACAAGGCCCAGCGCAGTGAGAGATTGCCTAAGTTAGAACTCCCAGCGTGGTTAGGGGTTAGCGGTTCTCAAGAGTGTGATTCTGAGTCAGCCTTACAGTGAGCAGAGCCTTGTGAGAGCACTTGTTGTTTTCAACAGGCTTCCAAAGTAAATCACTCGATAGGGGAAGAACCATGGGACTTGGAAGGTGGGGACTTGGCCATGTTTCAACTCCTCCATGCACATTGTCTTGGCTTTGAGGGCATGTGCTATGTATTCCCCCTCCCCCCCACCCCCGCAACAATGACGCCCTCGGGCTTTCCAGATGTGCAGTGCTGTTTGACCCATTACAGATGCTATGAATTGCTGGCCTTGCTAATTCTGGGACCCTCTTCCTGAAGGTTTTTGCTTTTTTATCTTTTCCTTTGATGTCAAGCAGTTTGTCTTCATTTCCTACTGCCTTTGGTGTGATTACCACTAACCTCTCTTTCCTCTTTCCTTCTCCCCCTCAATTTTCTGCTTTTAATTCAGCGTGGCCCGAGTGATTGAATAAGTGGGCTCATTAGGAGTGTGCGCTAATTAAGAGTCAATTAGACATAGCTGGAGTGCATCGCTTTGTGACTGGTGTTTCCGCTGTTTCCAGCCTGTCTTGCATCCTTCCTGCTCCTCAAGCTGAATTCCAGAAGGTTGAGGTTGAGGGACATCTGACCTCTGGTTAAGTGGGGCACAAGAATGTTTACTTTCTTGTCACATTTCACTGCTGTCTAGGCTCAGAGAATCTAGCCGGAGGGGGGTGGGGGGGTGCAGAGGAGCCAGTCGGTGCTTAATGACTCAGGACACCTGGGTGTAATCCGCCCCTCCTGCTCTCCCCAAGTTCAAAGTGATTTACTGGAAGGCAGAAAGGACAGCAGGCAGGAAGCACAAGAAATGGCCTCCTCCCCAGAATGGACCAGGGTGTAAGATTCTACCTCCCCTGAAGGAGGCACTGACTTTCAGTTCTAGAAGGGTCTGGAGCTGTACCCCTCAGATAGTTTCTGGGGAGTCTTAGCTTGGATACTCATAAGGGCACCCCTGGCCATGGCAGGGGACAGGCAGCTGTGGGTGTGGAGAGGCATTCCGAACACAGAAGGCACACAGTGTCTAAAACAGGGGTCTGCCCCATGCAAAAGCACCGTTTTAACATCTACAGTAGCCCTTTGTAAAACGACATCTCATAGCTCAAGCATTTCCACAACTGTTAATTAGCATTGGGATAAAACAGAAGGTCATAAAATATTCATCTTTATCCTGCACATAAGTAGGAAGCAGGAATCCATTGTCCTCACAGCACCCGAGGAGCCTTTCTCTTTCTTCGTCTCAGGTAAACATGCAGTCTTTTCAGTATCACTCTTCTGCCCTTCCAGACATACACAGTAATCAACACAAACTCTAACAGGAATCCAAAGATAATGTGGGTTTCCCCCAGCTTGCCAAACTCCTTGTGAGCTTGTCCCAGAAAAAAAGGGGGCGGGGGCAGTGCAATGTTTTCATCTCCTACCCACTAGGACGTGAGTGGCTGAGGATGAAACAGGAAGAAGAGGGAGAGAGGGAGGAGAAAATGCTTAAGAGGGAACCAAAAGTGCCAGGCGCTTGCCCACAGTGCAGGCTCATGCTGTTGGTTTGTTTCTGCGCTTAGTTACAGTCCACTCTAACTAGTCCTTTATTGTCCCCCGGCTGCTGTTCTTTTGTTTTGCTGTTTTACTTTTCTTTGAACACCTAAGAGGAGGCCTCAAGCCTTGTCCCGAAAGTCATCAGAAGCAGAACGGGATCCCAGATGTCTCCTTTCTGGTCTTGTTTGCAATCCCATTTGGTTGTTTATACCTTGCGTTCAAATCTCTCATTTTTGCTCCAACCTCCCTTTGCTTTGAGCATGACCTCAGAGCGCTGACCTGCCTTCTTCCTGTAGCCAGCTGACGAACTGCGTACCAGGAGCCTTGTGCTTTACTCAGCATCATAACTTCCCAATAGTCTCTAGGTAGGCCTTGTATACTAAACACTATCCTTTAGAGTGCCAGAGATGCATGGAGGCCCGAGTGCCTAGAGGCCTTTGTAGGAAAGCTTTTTTTTAAAAAAAATGGTGCTCATAGGAAATCATCTCAAGTTTGATAGATTCTTTATCTGAATGCACCAGGGTCACACGGCTTAGAACTTATAAGGATAATACTGTCTTAGCCAAGAAGACTGGCTGCTAAAACCAGACTATGGGCTTGGTGAGCTGGGGCTCCAACTGTTGATAAAATATATCACCCAAGCCAGAGCATAGCAGGAAGCTGAGAAGTGAGAGAGACCTGGGCCCTGATCTTAGTGGGCCACATTTCCTCCTCATCTTGAGTTATACAGAGAAACACGCAGCATCCGGCTTGAGAAAGCTCATGCAAATCGCATCAGCCAATGCTTGAAAAGCACCAACCAGACTCCAAGTCAACTCAAGAAATCAGAGCTGTTTGTGTTGTAGTTTTTTTGAAGAAAAGGAGCTGGTTGTTTGGCTCTTTCTGTCTCTAGCATGCTGAAGAAAAACATTAGCTGACCTCAAGTCAAACCGTTGGGGTGACTTCTGTGAGTCAGGTGACCACGCAATGTGTGCTCCAAACCAAGGCACCTTGAGAATGAAATACGGGATTTTAGTTATTACTACAGGGCATTTGGTAACCTTAAGTATTTTCTGGTTCAATGTACCAGTTTTTATGGAGGAGGAAAATGAAGTCAAGAGCAGTGTGAGGTGACTTAGCCAACATCACATAAGCTAATAGTTAAGACCAAATACGTGGAATTATGGTACCTTTAGCAAGGATGAGGACCATTTCTCCTCCGTCTCTTCTCCTGAAAAGATCCCACGGTGTCATCTCTTATCTTTGACTCTAATTTGAAAACTGAAGGGTCTATATAAGTCAGTTTTCTACAGGAAAGCTTGTCGTTTTTCTAACCTTAACCACCACCACCACCCCCCCACGCCCCCACATGCTGCTGCTCTGAGCTATTTTGGGCTTTCTGGTTTTCTGGTTTTGTTTTGTGAAACAAGAGTCTTAATCTTCAGGCTAGCCAACAGCCCTTCCTCCACCTCCCTCGTGAGCCACCATGTCTGACCCAGCCATTTTCTTTTATTATTCAGTGATGGTTTGAAAGAGAGAAACAGTAACTTCGGCCACCTTCCATAAAGGAAGTTCTTTTATTTTGATACCCATCTATTTCCTGTGTGTGCATGTGCACACACACAGGAATACAATGGTGCATACACATGATTTCATGTGGAGGTCAGACAACCACTTGCAGGAGCTGGTTCTTCTATCATTCTACTGCGTGGGCCCCGGGGAATCTAAGTCAAGTTGTCACGTTCCATGGCAATCATTGCAGCCCACTGAGCCACTTCACCAGCCCAAGGAAGTTCTGTCAGTTCCCTTTCAATTATTCCCTGTTCCATTTTCCTCTGACTCAGTGGTCTACCTTTAGTTCTTAGCTGGGGCATCCTTCCAACAAGTTTCCCGAAGCATCACACCAGGACTCACTTAGGTCTACGTCCCCTGGACATCGCACACGTCCATCTTTAATCCCTGTTGAATGCTGGACACATATGGGTCATGAAGAGCTCTCACTTCCTGCCCTGAGTTAGTTAGGCACGCGAACACTGCTGTGCAGAATCTAACTTTAGAGACAACGACACCAAAAGATCAGAAACCACAATGGTTCAGGGCTTCCTGAGGACACCGTCCACTTCTCTCCGTAATGAAGAGCATGTTTTATATCCGCGGTCCCAGGAAAGTGGAAATAGATCGACACTGCTTATTTAGGCTTCTGCTTCTGTCCCTTAGTGTCATGGTTCTACCCTCCTAAGCCTTTTGGCCTTGAAAAAAAGATAGCACAGTTGGTTGTTCTCTGCACATCTCTCCCGGTTTTATGCTCCAGTGTGCCCACAAGATGACAGGAAGAGCGTTTCAGAAGTCTTGTGTCCTTGGACCGTTTTGTGTAAGAGGCAGAGAAAGAATCAAAGTGAACACTGCCGAATGTGGCTCTTGCTTTCCCATCGTGCAGTTCACAGTTGAGCAAGGCAGGGGCTGGAGCAGCAGTGAAGCTCTGAGAACCTAGAGAGCAGCGACTGCCGGAAGTTTCTCTGGATGCTCCTAGGAACTGGCCCATCACCCTGTGCATTCTCCATGGTGTGTGTATGTGTATTATGTACATGGGTTAGGGTTCAAATATGTGGGATCTTTCCATATCTCTGATTAGAAGACCATTTTCAAAAGAAGCAGGTCTAACATTTAAATGGTACGTTGTACTCAGTTCGAAGCCAGTTAGAAACAAATGAGATCAACCCCGTGTGTTCTGAGAAGATACCCGTTGAAGGATGCCAGTTAAATAAATGATTTGGATTATGAGGTTAAAAGCACAGACTGATGTCAGATCTGGACTTAAATCCTGTCCTATGACCCTGCAGCCTTAGGCAAATTGCCTGACCATTCTACCTCAGTTTCCCCACCTGTAAATTACGAATAGAGCTCTCCAGGTCAGGCTTGTCTCTAGGTGGACAGAGAGGCTCTGTCTCTAAAGCAAGAGCCTGTAGCACTTCTCCTGCAAGGTAGGGAAGGATGCATCAAAGACCCTTAGAACCAAGGAGAGGGGACTCCTCTTAGAACTGCCAGGTGTCCCTCCATAATGACATCAGTGAACAGGAAGTACTATCCTTTATATCAAACCTGCATGTGATTCCCCCTTTGCTCTCAGTCAGAGGATCTAAGCTCTGTGTGTTTAGAACATCCTCGGGGTCCCTGTGCATCTGGCTCTTGCCCTGCCCCCTCTTCCTATCGTTCTGCACTCTGTCTGACAGCTAGAGGAGGGGGGGGGGGCTCAAGTTTCATGGCTGGGCTTGAGGCCCTCCAGGTATATTACAACTGCCCCAATTCATGTGAAATCTTGCAGCTTGACCAAGAGTCAGTGACCTCAAGAGCAGCCATTTAACCTCCATTACTTGGTTTATATTGGTAATATTTACATGGGAACTTGATTAAAGCTGACCTTTGAGGGGGAAAAAACCAGAATTCAGTGTGTATTTGAAACGGTTCTGCTTTCTCCAGCCCATGTCAGGCGTCATCTGTTTCACTTCTTCCTTAATTGGCGAGCTGGACTCCGCTTTGCCTGTGTCTACCCCTCCCTGAATTTCTGCACTGCTTTCCATTTGGGTCTGTGCCTTGCCCCCCATAAGCAGGCTTGAAAATCCACAGGGCTAGATCCCCAGTTTGGTCGCGGTTAGTGACGGTTTGTCTTAAACAGACCCTTTCACCCTGTGTGTGTGAGTGCCTCAGACACGGCTATGCCAACCCACCTCACAAGGACAGCTAAGGCCCATGGGAAAGGAATGCAGCAGCCATCGATTCTGGGTGAAAGTCACTATCCAATATAAAAAAAAAAAAAAATCTTATCTATATAGCTTTTCATCTCAAGATAAAAAAAAAGTCTGTAAAATTGCAGGAGAGGCTATTTGAAAGCATGCTTGTTTGCTGACATGTCCAGAAGCTGTGCCTGGTATTATGACTCAGCAACAGTCAGTTACCTTCGGAGAATGCTAGAAAGTCTGGTACTGACACACTTACATAGACGTCTAAATCTTAGAGGGGTGTCGGCGGGGGGGCGGGGGGGCGTGGAGGGCAAACCAGAGACAGAGACAGAGAGACAGAGAGAGACAGAGCAAGCATGTGTATATGAACATACATGTGAGTAGAGTATGTGAACATATGTGAGAGCCAGTTGCGTGTGTGTGAGTGTGTGTACGTATGACTGTGTGTATGTTGGAAGTGGAGGCATGGGTAGGGGCCACATGTGAGTACACAAATGTTGCACGACAGTAGAAGACTCGGGTGGCCTGTGTATTGGTAGGCTTGGATTGCTTCAAGCTTCCTTAAGCGTCTTTACGGAGTCACACAGTCTCCAAGCCTTAGAGGGAAGCGGACCCTTTGCCCGGAAATATAAATTAGGTAGGTTTCAACTCGACGGTTGGCTTTCGTGACTCCAGAAAAGCAGACAGAGAGTGTTAAGAAGGGACAAGCATGAGCATTAGCATCAGTGCCAAGGCATGGCCAGGTCACATGGAGTGGAGGCACTTGGGAGGAACCAATAGCTGGGGAGGTGGTGTTGGGGGGGTGAGGCGGGGAGGGGGCGGCGTCTGGGAACCGGTATAGCTTCTACTACCTTTGTGTATTCCGAGGCCTAGAGGGCACCGCATTCCTCCCTGGATTGCTTTCCTCTAACGGATATCAGAAGTATGGTTTTAGTGATGGAGCGCTTCCCCGTGTCTCAGGCACGCAGATTCCCCACACCTTTTCCGCCGCTTTGTGAGGCTGCAACAATTATGCCCATTTTCCAGATGAATTTGGAAATTGACAACTCGCCCTGGTCACACACAGAGAAGAGCAAGGACCTGAACCTTGCACACACGGTCCATTCCAAAGCATTCTGGGGACCGTTCACACGGCCTGACTCTCTCATGCCTTTGGAAGCTGGGGCGTGGGGGGGGGGCGGGGAGACAGGCTGTTCAAGCTGTGGCCAAGATGGTACCCATGTGGGCGTGGGCTTTGGGAAGCAGGCATCTTTTCCTGCGCACAGCAGAGAAAAAGACTAAATTATTGGGAATAGCATTGCATATTTAGGTTTTTTACCCCCCTATCAAAACCATGCTTCCTCTGCTTTTGCTAGTCAAAGACTCTCCTTCCCCTTATGTAAACAATCAGGGGACTTGGTTCTCTCAAATCGCAGCCTTCTCTGTCGGTGAAGGTTATTATTGGCTTGGTTAAACAAAGTACGTGTTTATAATAGATATAATAGATGACAGAGTCATTTTGAAATTACACAGTTGGTGCAATAAAACCAGTTAGAACCTTATTTTTAAAAATGTCAAAGTTGGTCAAATGCATTCATAGCACGTGGCTTAGTTTTCTATCTCCTTCGCCAGGGACTACAGGCCTAGTCTCGGTTCCCAGAGGGAGCAAAGGGTTAGTGAGAAAAAAAAGGAACCTTTCCACTGGCTTTTCTCCCAGCTCATCTCTACAGTCATGAACTGACTCAGGGCTTACTTACCTCTTCCCAGGCCTCCTCCTGTCGTTTGCAACACCAGTCACTTGCAGAATTCTCAAAATTCCAAGGCAATGTAAGAAATGCATACGGTGTAAATATAGAGTGCATTTTAGAGGCTGACCTCACACAGAAATAACACACTGCATAAACAAAATGCTCACAACTGGCCAGCATATTTTTTTTCTCCTGTTGATACTTCCCAAGTTGAATAATAAAGTCAAAAAAGAAAAAGTGTCCCCACTGGTCCTCACACATCAGAGCAGAGCTGCGCTGCCCCTGTGTGTTGGAATCTCTCACTCAGAGCTATGTCTTTCCTGGGATGTGCTGTTGGAAACTGGCTTGTTTCTTCCCACGGTAATGCTTTGACTGAGGGCTTAAGTCTGGATTTGCCAGGCTGGCAGCACCCGGTCAGATGGGCCATCTTAGAACTGTACCCAGACTTTGCCTACAGCTCAGAGATGCCACCTCTAATCATCAGGCCTGCCATGAGTTTGTTTTTTGTCATAAATGAAGCATGAGACTGTGCTTTAATTTTCCTCACTGCCCTCTGTCAAGTAATAACCATAAATATTGTCCTGAATCATTAAGTCACAACCTGAAACCTGATCCTGCCCAGCTCCCAATCAGACGGCCATCTGGAAGATGAAAGGAGTCTATCTGGGTTTTGGAATGATCCAGACTCTAATTTGTAGCAACAGTCTTAACAGGCTGTTTCAGAGACATTAACCAGCAGCTTGTCTCAGCTTCTCAAGGAAGGCGCATTGTCCACAGTTGGCGATGTTTACTTCAGGCAGAACTGTGAGTTGGCACTGCTGAAAACTACCAGGCTCTCTGCCTTTCAATCAAATGCCACGCTCTTCCATGGACACTAGGTTTCTACCTACCCATGGGCAAGGATATATGCATGCCAGTGCACATACAGTATATCTCTGAATGTTTCCATGTCATAAGGAAAGCAAACACTTCAAAGGGGAAAACAAACTGCATCGTCTACAGGCAAACAACAATGCACTGTGCTAGATATATAGTTTTTCCTACCACCCTGAGGTTACTTTCTTTGGAGAAAATAAATCCTATCCTTTTTGGCTGTAGAATAAATTTGTGAACACAAAAGGAGAGTCAGTATCTGAAGTCTGGGTATGTGGCTAACACAAGTTTGTGCCTGATTAAGAGGACCGCCAGCTGATGATTTACATTAAGTAACTGAAGGTCTGGACTGACAGGTGAGCCAAGCAGCACAGTCCGGAGATGCCTCTCCATGTCCACTTGACCTTGGGGCCTGTCAGAGAACCCCCTAGCATATGACCACGCTATATACACTCTCCCGAATGCATTCTATACTGTGTTGTATTTAAATTCTGAGCATGTAAATACTTAATAATAAAATGAAGGTATTTACATACAAGGAAGTAAGACAGTGAGTCTGGCATTGTGAGGGCCACTGCGGTGACACAATATAGTTTACATCCTTCAGGGAAGAAACTTTCATACCCGTGTTCAGAAGCTTTTTTCTTTTGCCTCAAAATATGGCCCAGCACCTCTCACTCAGAGCAGTTAAAAGATGTATCACTGGTATGAATTTTTAAAAAGCATGGAAATAGAGAGTAAAAGAATTTTAAATGCATTTCCTGATTTGATTTAATCCAGTTTGAACAAATCTGTTCTTTTTTAAAGGTCCATAATGTGATAAAAATCACAGAAATCTGAACATGGGCCGAGTGTTCAATCACATTAGGGAATCCTTTGCAGATGTGATGATAGTGTGATCATTTTAAGCCCTTCTCTTTCAGAGCTAAGTGCTTAAATATTTATGAGAGAAATGACACGGTGTCTGAGATTCGCTTTCAAACATTAAAGAAATAGACAGCAGTAAATATAGAAGAAACAATGGATGACATCATGAGAGAAGACAGATGACAGATTACCAAAGTATTCACAATTATTGGGAAAGCATTGTAGATATGATTTATTGCCCATTCGTTTAATTTTATCGCTGCTTGAATTTTTTTTTTTACATGAAACGATGGCTTTAAAATGTACTTGGGATGGAGGACAAGATTCTCAGAGAGAAGGTGTTCTTCCTTCCTCCTGCAGCTTCAGTAAGTACATTTGGAGGCCAAGTGGTTGTCACAGTCACACAGCTGAAAGGCACTAGCACGGACCGAACAGAGGTCAGGGAAGTGGCAAAACACCCTGCCATCCTCAGGACAGCCCCAAGGCGGCGTTCTCTAGAGCCAGCAGTGCTGAGAGTGAGATGCCTGGCTTGGGGAAGGGGATAGATGTCGTTGTGAAAGCCCATACAGGCTGAGGCTAAGGCAACCTAGAGCAAGAGGGAAGGCACAGGACAGTCAGTGCTGCGAAAGAAGGTGGGCAGCATCTCCCTTCAGCATGGGAGGACCTGAGTGTCTCCAGCTGAGTCCCAGGAGTGATAACTTGTGGCACTTTAGTGCTTGGCTCAAGGGAGTTACCGGGAAGGCAGGAAAGGCTGCCAGCTCCTTGTCAGGGTTCCCAAGTGAGCTCCAGTGAAAGGGCAGTTTGGGTGGTCCAGAATTGGTCCTTTCCCAAAACAAGCGGAGACGCCTGCATGCCCCACTGACTCCCACTGCGGCCATAATGTCTGGCACCGGGGGCCACGTTGGCTCAGAGAGCTCATTAGTGAATACAGAAAGGAAGGGCAGAGGAGTGCAAGACCGGAGGAGCGGAGGAGCAGAGGAGCGGGATAGCAAAAGTTGGAAACCACTCCATCTATTAGTCAGGGGGCCTCAGCTAGCAAAGTAAGGGCAATGGGGAAGGGCCTGGGGCAAAAGGCTGGGTTCAGGCCTTTCACTGCCTGGCTAAGCCAATCATTAACTCCTTGGAGTCTGATTTCAGTGTTTCAGCCAGACCTAGGTTCAAATCTGTCTCAGGCACTAATTGGCTCTTTGATTATCATTCATTGGGCCATGCTGTCTTAACAACAAAATCATTTTTAGAGGAGGAGGAGGAAGAGGAGGACGAGGCAGAAGGAGGAGAGGCAGAAGAGTGTTCTTTGTTGTGAGATTTAACAAGCATCTTTGCATGGATTCAATGATGGTGGGTTCTATTGTCACCTCTCTCATCATAAGGATTATCCACAAGCCACAGGTACACTTTATCCCAGGCACAAAGTTAGCTGTCGTCACCACCTATGAGGTCATCTATAGTCAACAAAGCCTCTTCAAAATAAAGACTAATATTCCAAGGGGGTCAGGACCGCCCTGTTCCCTCATCTTTACACCTGAGGTCAAGTGTGTGGCCACTGGGTCACTCACAACGTTGGGGTATCCATTAGGGAAAACCAGCTGGTTTAGTGGGAGCAGTCATTGGAGTGGATAATTCTACTTTCAGAGAAATGATGTGCCACTTGGCAGCTGGTTTTCTGGGCATGACTTACAGTGGAGAAGAACCATCTGCTCCTGTAAGGGGCGGGGCCATCAGGCCTCTAGCTTGACTCTCCCCATAGCTTTACTGCTGGTAGATTCTTTCTTTTCTAGTCTCCCCTCCATCCAACTCCCAGCCACTGTCTTATCAACAGAGGCCTTTTGGATACATAGTTGCTGGGTCAGGGATTTCTTAAACACTGTAACAAATGGCTCAGGCATCCTGGATAGCGGGTCTGGGTTCTATGTGTAACCTTCCTCTGACCCAAGCCCTGGGAAGTCCCAGGGGGCATAGGGAACGGCTCTTAGCGCTTTGCTGTTTCCTAGACCTCTTCAGACCTTTCCAGTCTGGAAACTTAGAGTGAGACTCTCCGGAGACAAGTAATCTAGTAGGTTGTTGACTCTTCCTGTTCCCAAAAAGGACAACTCCAGCACTGTGACAGATGACTCAATCTGAGTTTTGTCCTTAGGCAGTTGCACGCCCCCGCTGCCCCACCCTCCCCACCCTTGCCCCAGACACAGGGAGGGCACAGAAATCTATCTGAAAAGCACTGCCTCTAAGATCTAAAAATGTCTTCTTTCTCAGCCTAAGTTTAGTTTAGTTTCGGGTCAACAGTCAGGTTAAAGTGCTCCCTCCCAGGTCACCCCAGCTGGGAAGGGGACCCTCTGAGCCTGCTTTGATTTAGCCATCGCCATCTTCCTGTCATCGCTCTGTGCTGTATGTTCTTTGCGCTTTGCTTCTCCTGATGTCAAGGCAGTAGCGTAGTTACTGGCCTGTGATGGATGGCTGCCAGCCCTGTCTTGCCTTCAGTGAGTCTACCAAAGCCAGTGCCTGTGCAGCCATATTCCCACTCCCTAACCTGGCCCTTTGGCCGTACGGGGTCTGACCATTCCACACATGCTGAGGGTGGAACTCAGAAGATCATCCTGGCCTCTTCTTTATCCTCCCCACATAGAGACAGAGACGGGCTTGCCTTCCAGTCACCCAGAGCTGTGTGGCGAAGCTGAAAATAAGGGTAGCCTTGTCTGCGCTGCTGACCTGAAGCTTGGAATTTGAGCTGTGGCCCATGCAGGCTATAAGAGCTCCCCACAAATATGACCAGTTCTCTGAGGTCTCATGGGGTGGGGTTGGGGGGGGGGCGCCGAGGTTTGGGTAGCAGGAAGAAGGCTGCTGGAAAGGAACTCGAATGACCTCTCTTTAGCTCTGCTGTGAGGGTGTACATCCTGATGACTGTGTTACAAAGACACCTCTGTCACCTCCTTTCTGGCCTGCTAACGGCTGCAAAAATAATCCCAAACCCTGCAGTATAACGGCCTCAGCTGTCACCAGGCAGCAAGCACAGTGTACTGGGTCAAAGCTGGTCTCCGGAGCCATACTGCATGGATCTGAGCTATGCTTCTGTGGCTTCCTGGCTGACTCCAGCCTCAAAATGTTTGCATTTCCTCATCCATAAAGTAGAAGTGACAATAGGACGTATCCCACTGGTCATGCCAGGTGTGAAATGAGTGCACATGTGGGAAGTGCTTGTACCAACACCCGGCATACAGTAAACATTTATAAAATATAGAGATCCATATAAGCATTTATAAACCACTCAGGTGTCCACAGTGCGGTTTCCCATGGCATACAGTGGTAATTTCCAGATGGGTGTTTTAAGTTCACTAGACACCGGGGTTGAGAAGCTTACTTGGAAGATACTGTCGAGAATAAACATTTGGTACCCACAAGACTGGAACAAGCACAGCAGGCTGCCTTTGTGCCTCCTACTGCATGGGGAGGAAGCAACCACAACCTTCCACATAGAAATTTTTTTCTCTTGAAAGCTGGAAACCATTCTCCATAAAAATACCTGAAAATGCTCCTTCTTTGGATTCTATATGCTAGCGTCAATGCCAATATTATAGCTGAGACAAAGCAGGACAGACTGAGCTCTTCATGAATAGCCACTCTCTGGTGTGTGTCAGAAACATCCAGAGCTGCTCTGGCAGTCATAAGTGGGTGCTGGTGACTGGGAAGCTGTTATAAGGACAGCTCCCCCCCCAGCCCCACCTGGGAATCATGTGTTCATAATGTCAGCAATACAGGCTGTGTATTAACCATGCAGCTAGTAGAGCTAGAAGGCAGCACACCCCAGGGTCTAGGGTTTGCCATCCTTAAAAGAGAACTAGCCTCACAGTAGCCATATACACACATGGAAGGGATTATAAATTTTAAATAAGTCACTTTCTTTTCTTTTTTTTTTTTTTTTTTAATCAAATCCCAACAGAAACTGGTGCCCTGAACATACAGGGCATGGAATACAATGTCCTTCATTGCCTGGCCATCCCTGCTTCTCCAAATACAACTTTAATTTCCATGCTGTAGCTTCTTGCACTTACCAAAAACAAAACAAAAACAAAAACAAAAAAAAAAACAAAAACCAGTCATCCTCAGTCAAGTCTCCTCGTCTCTTCATGTGCAGTTCTGATGTCACATGTTCTTCCTGCCTTTTCAGGAGGCTGAACCCCAGCAGCCTCTTGAGACTCAGCCCAGGAGTCTTTCTTCCCTGCCCCTCGGTTGATTTACCTAGCACCTACTACACAGCCACCATTGTTCTGGCTTCGAGGAATCCAGAGCTACCTTAGCTGTCGAGACAAGACTCTTCCTTGCTGAAGAGTCTTCACTAGTTGAAGCCACATGTCCACTAATAAACTGACTTCCTTCCTCCTCACCCTAATTCCATCACCAGCCATCCTACCCCTCAAATCCCAACTACAGGCTATTTCTCACATGCCACCATCCCTCACCCCACGGAAGATCCCACTGAGGGTGGTGCTGCCACCATATACTTCACTGCTCATCTTCTTCTCCACTTCACCACTGTACCACAGCCAGCAGCATGGTCTTTAACTCCTTCCTCTCTCTGCTTTCACTCCTGCCCCTTCTACAAATCCTTCTCCCTGTAGTCACCAGAAAGATTTGGGGGGTGGGGTGGGGTGGGGCGATGAAGGCAAGAACATGTCACTTCCTGTCTTCAAACCAAGCGCTTCTTATACCGTAGCTGGCCCGGAACGCACGGTGTAGCCAGGCTGGCCTCAAACTCATAGCAATCCTCCTACCTTCTTCGTCTCCCATACTATACCATCATCCAAACAAATCGGTTGCTTTCAAGGTAACATTGCCTCTTTCCTGACCCACTGTGATTCCCCTAAGCAACAGTGTCCCCCTGGGCCTCGGGAAGATGCAGCCCAGCTCACACCTGCTGCTGCTTCTTGGTGAGCAGGGTGAGACTTGACCCAGGGTGGGCACTTTGAATGTGCCAGAAACAAAGGATGCTTCTGAGTGTTTGTGATGGAGAAATGCTGTTACCATCTCTCAAAGTAGGGCCAATTACCTGAAGACAGGAAGAGTGAATCTCGTCCCTGGCATCTGTTTCTGAGGAAGCACTGTTTGTCTACAGGCAGGTGCTAAGGACTCTTTAAAACAGACGATGTGGACTGCAGTCTCTGCTGTACTCTTTCCAGCTGAGTGACCTTGCAAATGCCACAGACTCATCAAGTGCTCATGTGTGGAACGGAGCTGCCCACTCCTACCACTGTGGTTAATTTAAGCAGTAATGGGGTGACTGATGGACACAAAACAGCATGAGGGACACAGTGGCATCCTATGGCTTTTACCACGGCATTGCCCAAAAGTAAGTGGGCCCACGTGACCTCTACCATATGACCATCAACAAAGCTTCCCCAATGACAGAGCTTTCTGTGGTCTGTGTCAACAGACCAAGGGGAAGATTCCCAAAGAGAGTGCAATTTCTGATTGTCCTGGCTAATTAAAGAATTCACAAAGGCCTCCTGCCCTCGGCGTCCCGCTTTATCCGGAATAGAAACAAGCCCCTACCCTTCCAGGAAGAACAAGCTTCATGTGGGGCAGTCCCGTGAACTTCGGGGCATTTTCTGATCCAGAGCATGGGCTGCAGACAGCTCCCTGGGAAGAGGCCTCCCAGACGGAGCTCAGAGAAAACTCCCGAGTGGAGAAGGCAGGGAATGTACTTTGAACAGGGTGGGAAATTCCTTGCGCGCGGCATAGGCGACGGCCAAGATTCATGGGAATGTAATTTTATACGGGCAGATTGGAGAGTTCCCCCACCCCAGAGAAGTGAGGAACAGAGTTCTTGAGAACTCCCGGTAGGAATTCAGTCCTCCCTCAGGCCCCCCACCACTTCCCTGTAGTAACGCCCTGCTTTCACTTTCTCCCAGATAGTAGTAAAACATAGCTTGCACAACCAGTGCCCTCGGGCCTGGGCTGGACACACCAAACACTCTCAGGGGCCGTGATGGAGCTTAACTCTGCCAGCGTGAAAATATCTGGAATAGCACGATTCAGGAATAAGTCACGTTATTTTCCACTGACCTCTGTTATTGAGTCAATAAAAATTCTCCATAAAAAAAAAAATATATATATATATATATATATATATATGTTAGTCTCCTGAAAACAATGTCCAGAGTGTTTTAGAAATAAGTTAAGACTATTCCTCAATGGCACACAACTCGCCATCCAAAGAAAGCGAGAGGAATTAGTCTGTCACTTGGACAGAATGTGGTTGTTGGTCTCAGTGGATCTTTCTTGTTCTTCTCCTGCAATAATGAAGGCATTAAATTACCAGGTCAGAGGCCCCAATTCTCAGAGAAATAATATCAGTTTATTATTTCTAATCTTATTAAGTTAGAAAATAGTCCTGAGATGTAATGTCATCCCAGAATGGCTGAAGTATCGATTCCACGAGGCTGTTCTCATGGATAATTCAAGGAGCCTGATTTCATTTAATTTCAGTAATTTTTAAAACATTCCAACAAATTTCCTATAAAGCAAATAATCTTAAATTATCCCCATAAATAATGTAGATGAGTGGTCAGATTTACTTTGTATTTACCGGTTACACATTTGGTATTATGAGTTTAAAAAGAAGAGATTATTTCCAATCCCGTTTTCCTAGTCCCTAGTGTTTTCCTCGGGCCAAATAGGCCTTTAAAAATATATACTGCAATTCAGAAAAAAAAAATTAAATGTAGACAATTATCAAAATAGGATGTGTGACAGTCCATTGATGCTGCCGTTTTCTTATAATTGTATTACCTTCAGAGCTGAAGTGAGTTGGCATAATGCAAGAAAAGCTCAAGGGTAGGCACGGCAGTGTAGACCAGCCACAGCCAAGCTGGGAGAATTAACTCCAGTGAGGTACATTTCTCCTGCAAAGTAGCAAAGCCATATCAGGGCCAGTGCTGGGACAAAGGTTCTGTGCCACAAGCCACACTCCCCCCTCACACTAAGACAAGTGGCCTTAGCCTCTTGTGGCCAGAATCCAACCCTGCAGTTAATGAATACCTCCTGGGGTCCAACACCAAGGCAAGAGGTATAAGAATGGCCAAATTATATTTCCTCCCTTTGAGATATTTTAACTTGACCTATCCCTCCATAAAGAGAGGCTCCGAGAGTGATGCCCAGCTGGCCAGGGGCCTTCTCTCCACGAATAGAATGTGCCAGCTCTAAACTTGTCACCATCCTTTGCATTTCTGTCACGCTGCCCGTGTCCCTCTCCTCTTTCATAAGAGCATTTGTGTCTTCACTCACCACAGCATTTCCCAGATACTGCTCTAGCGAGAGGAACACAGCGAGCAGTGAGACTTTGTAAAAGTCTAGTAGAGACTACAGACAGGCCGGTGAAGAGAGCACAGTGAGATGCCTTGACAAGGGCCAATAACCATCCTGAAAGATTGGGAAAGGCTTTTGGGAAGATAGGACAACTAAACTCAGTCTTCAATTGTGATGTACATTTAGAGAGAGAGATAGATAGATAGAGAGAGAGAGAGAGAGAGAGAGAGAGAGAGAGAGAGAGAGAGAGAGAGAGAGAGAGAGAGAGAGAGAGAGGAGAGGGGAGAGAGAGCTGGAAATAGGGTGTGACAGACCAGACAGAGAAGAACAGCATGTCCAAGAGGTGCGAGGTGAGAGAGAAAGACAGGATGGGAAATTTCTACGTGATTTGTTACGTGTTCATGGTGCACGAAGTGGTAGCAATAGCTACCAGACAGACTTGCGTAATGTGCGATGGTGTTTGTGTCATGGTCAGTTGGGTTAGGGCCAGCTTCAGCTCTATCCCACTGGGGTTCCCGCTCCTGTGGCCTGTGCCCTATAAGATCACAGTGCCCAGCAGTCTCTCTATCTTCTCCCAAAGGGTTTTCATTAAACTCTTCCCATCTCTGTTTCCAAGATGCTGCTGTGGGCGATAGACAAAGCACCTTCATGCAATTAATGAGCCTGGAGTTACAGATCCAAACCTGAGGCTCATACCCTCAAGAACATTTCCTCTTGGGATATTTATTAGTCCAGAAGACATGTGGGGGCAGAGCATGTTATTTAGTGACCTGTAATGCCTGAATAATGATCACAATAAATCAGCCCTCATTATTATGTGCGGGAGAGCTGGACAGCCCAACTGGCTAGGTAATGAGGTCTAATTTAATGCCCTTGTACTATTCTGCACTTGTTCTCTGAGAATTAAGGGGTGGGGTAGGGGGGTGGACTCATGGATCCAGATGCCCTGGGATGTTCTGCACTTATAGAGGGTTGGGGGGTGACCGGGCAGTGGCACAAGCATATGTTAGGAGTTGGAGAAAGAGCACAGTCAGCAGTGCTCAGCCCCTCTCAGTGGGTTCCAGGGACGCCTGGTTCATCACACCAGCCTAAATGGGAAATGCTGATAGAGCTAATTATAAGAAACAGCAACATCCTGGGAGCTATTTCTTGGAAGTAAAAGGTAAATTTCATAGTCAGGAAATGGCAGCAGGGGCAGAGAAATCAGAATCTTAGTGTCAAGGACTGCAAGTGTACCAAGCTTTGCTCCATGAGCTGGCATCACAGGCAGGACTATTAAATGAGTCGTCCAAGCCAGGGGAGATGGCTCGCAGTCCATTCTTCTTTGCGTGTGTCCGGCTCTCATTTCTTGCTATGAAGAGCCTTTTTGCCATAGCTACCCATTATTACAGCCTTTAATTATATCTGTGTGGCCAAGCACATAGATTACCTAGCCTCAATAGTTTAGGCCTGTCTCATGCAAACTCAAAGGCGAATCAACTTTAGCCATATGGCGTACAGAAATGTGTTCTTCTAGAGTTCTGAGACCGCTCATTTATCTTACGCCGATCAAATCATGAATCCTTTCTTGCTGTTGGTTTCCTGTTGGTAGTGAACATAAAAAGGGACTTGTTTGAGACCTTTGTGCCGCTGTCCTTCTCGAGATCCCTATGGGGCCACTATCCACAAAGCCTTCAGTAGTATCTGCTAGTTATAAAACGTATTATCTACGTAGGACACCAGGGGCCAGGCAGGCTGCCATGCTCCCCACTCTATAAGCTACAGTTCTCTCTCTCTCTCTCTCTCTCTCTCTCTCTCTCTCTCTCTCTCTCTCTCTCTCTCACACACACACACACACACACACACACACACACACCTTCCTAGACAGCTGCCAATCCTCTCCTGTCTGTCCATGTGGTTAAGTCAAATGAGGCAGATAGCCTTCCACGTGTCAGACAGTCAGGTGGAGCAATGGGATCCCCGCTAGAAAGTGATGTTGAGCACAAATCCTTCTGTCTCTTCCACATCATCCAGGCAGCAAACTTCTCACACATCTTCTCCAATCAGCAGCATGGGCGTTTGTTTCTATATAGCCCAGGAAAAATGATTGCTCTGTATTGCCTTTGCGTTTGAATAGGATCCTTAAGCCAGCTTCTGTCCTGGGACCTCTAGGTTCACGGTCAAGCAAGACAAAACAGATTTCTACTAAAATCAAAGTATGATGCAGAATGGCCATCCCAAGTGCAGGAGAGCAGCTACTGGGAGATGCCTTTGTGTCTTAAAGTAGCCTAGGCAACAGAAGAAGAGCCTATGAACCCTTAACAGAAATCCTCTGTGATGCAGATGATACATTTTGCTGTAAACTAGCTATTAAGTATTAAGTGAGCATTTGTTGCATGGTGGTACCCTGCGGAAGGAGTGGGGCTGTAGATTAGATTAGAATCTAAGAGTCTCTTGATTAGAATCCAAAACAGTGATGCGAAGTGAGATGTAACAAGGCCAGAGAATGTAGCTCAAACTGATCCCAGTAAGTGAAAACCGACGTTAGTCTAGTTAACCTTGTGAAGCCTCAGGGATAATGTCTGTTAAAGATGGCTGTAAGAAGCCCGGCGTGGTGGCGCACACCTTGAATCCCGGGACTCAAGAGGCAGAGGCAGGCAGATCGCTGTGAGTTTGAGGCCAGCCTGGTCTACAAAGTGAGTCCAGGACAGCCAAGGCTACACAGAGAAACCCTGTCTCAAAAAACCAACAAAACAAAACAAACAAACAAACACACAAAAAACAAAAATCAACCCCCCAAAAAAGATGGCTGTAAGTAGCTCTCGGTAAAAGCCCACCGAGGCTTTCTCTAGCATTAAAATAGGTGCCTAGGTCCTCACTTGAGCTTACATTGAAAGGTTAACAGTGTAAAGGGGCGGGAAAAGGTTGCTGTTGAGAACTAACTGCAAAAAAAATCCATCTTCGAGAGCTGTGAAGTTATGCCCCCAACTTCCGACACACGTAGGTACAGCAGCTCTCATATTTTAGTCCTTCTCAGAACCCCCAAGGACAGCCTGCCGAGATGACCCCAGAGTTCTTGACACAGGATGTCTGGGACGGTCTTAGAACTCACGTCCTGATGGAGCTGTTTCCCCTGGACCAGTGGCAACTCCGAGGAGCTGCTTGTAAAGTGTTTCTGAGTGCATGGGAAAACCTCACCCCTTCTGTGAGCAGCCACACTGCCTTGCTACGGCTCACTTCTATCCTCTGCAGGCTCCATGTGATCGCCTGCCAGTGTCTCACCGACTTCTGCTACTGTGTTTACGGGCCTGTAAGATACCCCTCTTGATGTTAAAAAAATCAGATCAGCCTTTAAACCCTTGCTGAATCTGGCCTTTGGCTTTTCTCTACTCACCAACAGTCCCTAGATGTACCAGAGCAGGCAGCCTCGCAGTAGGCAGGAAAATAGATTCCTGTTGTTTATTTGAAATCAGTCGGACATTCCAATATGCACAGGCTTCTACTGCCCAGGAAAAAAAAAGGAGCCACAATAAAGTATTAACAGTTTTGGAAATGCCCCCGAATCACCAGATGAAGGCAAGATTCAAAGCACATGGAGATATGTAAGTACATGCATATTACACAAATGTCATACACAAACACACTCACTCACATAACATTTCAAAGACGAAGGTTAAAATACACCAGTCCTTCATAGACATGACTTACGTAATTAAATTTAGTCTGAGTGCATAGTTGAAATCATATCAAATATTTTTTTTTTTGTGATCTCCTCCATCAAATATGTTCCTTGGTGAACAAATAAAATAGATGTGTGTAGTTTAAGATAAGAGAAGAAAAGCAGAAAGAGGGCCATGCATCGAGTTCATGGCTATGACAGAGGCTCTGGAACATTCTCTCCCTGGAGCTGAAGGCAGTTGAGTAAAGGAGAAGTATGTATGCAGTGGAGAGAAAACAGGAAGAACAAAACTCACTGGCCTGTGGCCTCTCGAGACTACCAGAGCTTCCTTCTTCTTCCCTCGAGATAGAACTCCTGAACTGATGAGAAATTTTCAGAACCAGTTTTCATCTACCCTCTAGGATCATGTGAGAAGTTTTGGCTGAGAGCACGGGTAGGTGCTTAGCCTTAGGAGCTTTTGAAACAAAGTAAGTATATTCAATCCACATTATTTCTCAAATATGGTCAACATCAACCCACCAGCGGTGTTTTTAAAATAAAAGGTTATTTTTCCCCCTTCGTTTATTATTTAGTTTTCCATATCCGGAGCTGAGAACCGTGAAGGGTTCAGGCAGTGACACACAGATGCCACCATGTATTCAGTGAGCCACTGTGAGTGCTCTCTCCTCCCCCAGGAGCAGCATAGCAGCCTCTGGAAAAGTGTGGCTGCAAATCCACTCCCATCTGAAGGTTGCAAAATGACCTAACTATAAAAAGACCCAACGGTCCAGGAACAACTTGAGGAATGTTCTACAGCAATGATCTCAGGATAAATCTAGTCTCTGCTTCCTTCAGGTCCCGACTTGCCTCCTTTCAAGGTAAGGAAGCCATCGAGAAGGTCTTAAAAGTATTAACTGTCCTCTGGCTTTTCTAATACTGTTATAGCCAGTATCCCCCATCATCCTTATTTTCTGTATTGTGTGTTTTCCTTCCTCCTACACTATAGACAAACTGGCCAAGGGTCAAACGCTTTCCATTGTTTTCGATTCAGTCTGGATAAAGGCTGTGATTTATGGGAGAGACCTAATAAGAGGCTCGATGCTCCGCTCTGTGCAAAATGAAAGTTTGGACAGGCCATTTACAATCTGAACCTCTGACATTTCCCAGGTGAGCATGCACAAGGACCACGGTGAGCACGCCTAATTACCTGGAGGGAGATGCCTGTCTTTCCAAGCCACGTGTGTTTCAGGCTTGGAGAACACTCGTAGGCCTCAGCTGACCTGCCCTAGATGATCCTTCTGTTCCAGACTAGTATCTCCAATGAACACTGTGAGGGACTCACTGGTCCTCTTTCCTTCTCCACCCTAAATAAATGTCATTATCCAGCTCACAGGTTGCCAAATGGTCTGATTTTCTTATCTCCTTCTTTCAAAATGTCCCAGGCTAATATCTACATGGCTCAAAAATCATGCTAACTGCTTTATTTTGTTAGAAGAGACTAGGGACCTCGGTGAATTTATAAAAAGAAAATCTAATTTCTCACTCATGTCACAGCCCAACATGTCTGTTTCTGATTAAAAGGTTTTACAGCCTATAACAGTATGAGAACCCAGACTCTTTCCATGTTCTTGCTCAGCATCTCCAGTAGGCAATGGCACGCAAATTGTTCTAGAATCGTTTCCAATATAAACAAACAGAAATCACAGTGAACCTCAAGTGGGATGTTTAAAAGGCCAGATTCAGAAGTGGAACAAGTCACTGCCACTCGTGTTCCTCAGCCCCACCCTTAGCTCTGCAAACGCTTTACCACAACAGACAGGAAAACGTGTTTAGCCCATGTCAGTTTGGGAAGGAAAAGAAGCAGGTCGTGGAAATTCCCAAGCAGCCTCTGCTACAATGACTTTCACAGGCTTTTTGGATGTTTATCATAGATAGACAAGGGAGGTGGGGGGCGGGAAACAAACTAGCTCACTTGGTACCTGCAGGCTCTCCTGTTTAATCTCTTGCTAAGGAAAAATCCTGTGACAGCTTTATGGGAAACATACTCGAAGAGAAGACAGGAGAAGAGCAGGGAAGCAGGAGGGGAGGGGAGGGGAAGGGAAGGGAGGGCAGAGGAAAGAACTGGACAAGCACTCAGAGAAGTCCCTGGTAGGTAGCCTACATAATCTTCACAGCTTGTTAGCATGTACCTGGGGTTGGTTTGGAGTTGGATCAGCCACCATCACCCCCCCTCCCTCCACCCTTCCTTCCTCTGATCCCCAGTGCCAGACAGAGTTTCCCCTGAGGTGTGCTATTGTTGATCTGGATGAAACCGTTCTCAGTGTCACCTCGCTTGTTACCAACATTTGTGAAACATCAGCACGGTGTGTGGAGCGCACCCAGGTGGCAAGTGCAAGCCCGGATGCTCACAACGTGGACAACAAAATGTCGGAAGAACCATGAGGAAGGATTGCTGGGTAACGAGTGTATGACATGAGGAGCTCAGCGAGTTAACAGTCACCGGAGCTTGGGAATGATCTGACTTTTGAACCCAGGGAGACCTTGTTTCCTATTCTTCCTATTTTGATTGTAACTTTATCTTGTTTGCTTTTATGGATGCTAAGGACTGGAAATCTTTAACACCGGGAGACCACTAACATTTGACTTGGTCATCTTTCAGCCAGTGGTGCCAATCCAAACTGGGCTTTGAGGCCTCAAAGAGGGAAGGATTCTGAACACTGTAAGAACACACAAACACACAACCACCTCCTCTCAGATGACATCACATGGGCCAGAGGAATGGTGAGGGGTCAACGAAAGGACTAACTCCCTTCTTAGAGTCTTCTTCCCTGAGAGAGGTCACCTGATGTAGGTTCACTCCTTATCCCCAATCAGAATAGACTGGACTTTGGAAGAAATTGGGGACTCTGCAGGTTTGCTCTCTCATTTTCACAGGAGTGCTGTATCGGTTGTGTGACAATGTTCCCTAGAGGACTATGACCCAGGCTGACAAAACTGTGTAGTGTGTCTCTCCACAGACAGAGGACAGGAAGAGAAATTAAAAGAAGTGGTCTTCGTCCTTCAGTGAGTGGAGAGGGACTCCTCTCTCATGAGAGACGTTTGAGTCCAATATGACGGTGAAGGCCTGACAATGTCTTCAACCTCCAACTGCCTCTGAGGCAGCATCAAGGTGAATTTTGTTGCTATTATAAAGAAAGCAACTGAATGATTTCAAGTAGCTCCCACAGCTGAGGGAGGCTATGGTCCCCAAGGCATTGAGGAAGGAAGCCAGGTGAGTGCCTCCTAGGGACAAAATGAAAAGGAGGTGTCCTACGGAAGGGAGCCCAGCCGTCTGACTTTCAAGAGAAGCTGAAAACTACCTCTACATCAATTATCCCAATACTGTGATGATGAAAACCAATTCATGGGTTGGGTGTTTGGGTTTTTTAAAATACTATTCCGTCGTCACCAAATATATCTTATGGTATGATCCAACAAGGCGTCTCTAAGTAAACTGACTCCCCCTGCTAGTAGCTGCGATGTCCTTACCCACTTGGATTGTGTACGTCATGGGGCTTCTATAATGTAATAGTACAATGAAATCATCACAGTAAGGCTATCACTAGAAAGGCAAACGAGCAGAAGCAAATCAGGCGATGGGAAGTCTCCCTGAGCCCCTCATAAAAGTGTGGTTCGATTCCAGGATCTTAAACTTTACACAGCATGGCTACATGCAATTTTCTCTGAAAAGGGAAGATTTTACAGAGTCATTAAAATCCAAGCATTTGACTTGGGAAGCCAAGTCACGGGCATTACTAGTCAGCAGCCTGCAGAAGAGAGGGGAATCCCTCTCAATGAGATCTCAAGAAAGATCTGTTGATTGGTTAGCCAGAGAAGAGCTGCTTAAATACCAGGGGTGAGATTTGAATAAAGGTGCTGAAAACACACAGGCAGTAGGGGACTTTTGGTGGGAAATTTGCAAACTTGCAAGTAGCTCCATGCCCCTTCAGGCAAAGTCCTGGGCTGGCCTGCCCTTAAGGATGATTGGTTCAGACACAAAGGTCTAAGCTACCAGAGGAGGTGCTTCCATCGCTAGAAATGGATTTTACTCCCACGTAGCAGCCTCCCTGGACCCTAAAGCTTTTTAATTCAAGTTTATTAACCCAGATTTTAATTAGCTGCATTATTTTATACCAAGACCAGTGAAACTAGTGAAATGCTGAAAATGAGCAACAGAGCAACTGAGGGTACTGTTTTGTTTGTTCACTCCATTGGTCAGTTTTGTTTATGAGACAAACTGTCTATATTAGCCTAGGCTGGCCTCAAACTTGTGGTCCTCTTGACTCGGCCCCTGGGATGCTGGAATTGGAAGCTTGTGTCAGCCTACCTGGAGATGATTCTTAACCACCATCAATTTAAGGTAATTTTCAGCTGAGGCTGGAGAGAAGGCTCCAGCTGCTCTTCCGGTGGACCTGTGTTCAATCTCCAGTGCCTACAAGACAGCTCACAGCCATTGATAGCTCCAGTTCTAGCAGATCCAATGACCTTTTTTGGCCTTTGAGTGCAGCAGACATACACGGTACACAGACATACATGCTGGCAAAACACGCATATACATAAAATATATTTTAAAAATTTTAAATAGAAACAAACAAAAAGCCCCTCAAACATAAGATAATCCAGTTGCTCACTTTAGCGACTCTTTGATGAGGACCTATGAAATCAGCACACGGAGCCCCTGGTTCAGCTCTCATGACACCTGCCTGTGAGCGTTCTGCTTTCTCTTCGTGTTGCAGTGGGACAAGGCTTGTTTGTGGTCCCCTGGAATGGCTGCATGTGAAGTCTAAGAAAGCAGGGTTTCTGGACCCCAGCAGACTGGGTGATACCAGCTCGTCACCCAGCCACTGCTTCATGAGCCATGGGACTGTGTGAGGTGTGAGATTTGTCTTGGGGGGGGGTCTCAGAGTGCACCTCTCATAAAATACAGGAGCGGGGCTTTAAATTCTGTAATGAGTAAGTGGTAACTGCATTTTTGAAACGTTTACAGCAAGGGAGGAAATAAAGAATTATCGTACCAATATCTTTTAACTCTTCCCCCAAACTGCATGGGAAAAAATACACTAAAATGCTGGCAGTAATTCTGCATGGTCATAGGAAATTTTGCCATCTTCTCCCCACCACAAATGACAATGAAGTGTCAGTTAAGTTAACTCCATAGAGAGATTTTCCTCCCCTTATTTCCATGAGAGTAAATAACAGAAGTGAAGAGCAGTTGGAGTCTTATCGGGTCCCACTTGTTTCTGGGAAGCATCGGTTCAGTTCTTTTTTATAATTAAAAATGGATTTTGTAACTTACTCACTTTTAATTTAGGAAGTCCAGCCTACCTGTCACCTCAGTGGTATGTAATTGAGGAAGGACAACTCAATGTTGGGAACTGTTGCATGGTCCCGTCTCTTGGGCATGGCACAGGGGACTTAGATGTGAGCACGGTGCCAGTGTTAGCCCTGAGGTGCACCTGCCTCTGAAAGCAGAGTGTTGGGTGTCTTTCTTTATTTCCCTCCACCACTTTAAAAGCCAAGTCCTTGCTTTTCCCCGGGGTATCGGGGGAGCATTTGGGGAGCGAATTTACCACATCACATTTTCATCTATCTTAATTTAGACCTTTACATCTCTGGAATTGGTGATTGATAGCCCCCAAACACATAAACACTCTCCACCTGTACAGAATGCTCCAGGGAACTCACTTTCAGAAATATAGGACCAAGGTAGGAACAGAGGGAAAAAAAACCCAGAGTACACTCATGACCAGGAGTAAGGTCCAAAATGGGCTGTGGCTGTGGAAGGTAGCTGTGACTTTGCAGCAAATAGAAATTTGGTAGTTTTATCTACTACCAGAACTCTCCTCAAAAAAAAATGCAGCCGATGAGGGAGAAAGCAGGAGCCCCACCGTCTCATTTTTAACAAGGACCAGCTGAGAAATGAAGGCGCACACCGCACAAACCATCTCATGTCTGCCAGTTCATTTCCTGGCCCCCAAAGGGGAAGGGGGGGACCTTGTGTTTCCTCTTGTGCAGGCCAAACATGGCGGAGCACCGAGGGAATTCTGAGTGGAATCAATTGCACTTGTTACTAACTGAGTTTTCTTTTATTCTTATATTACGGAGGGCTGGATACTCAGCTGCAAGCAATTATAATGAAGAGTTACTGAGTAATGGTTTCCAGATTGCTCCGTGATGGGGCATTAATTGAAAGGGACAATTTAAGAGCTTGGGCCATGTAAATGCATTTCTTATTCTGTCAGATTGAGAAATTTCTCCATGCAAAAGACTGAAATGTTCAGAGCTGATAAAGACTTAATTGTGCCCATTTAAACTAGCATTTTTGAAATGAGTTTCATGTCTTTAAGAGAAGAAATATAAAGTAGTAAACCTGTGGGTGTACCCATGCAATCAGGAGAATGTTGTAAATGACACGCTGGCCTGCCACACTCGTGTTAGTGGGGTGCGCACGTTGCACAGAATCTGACTTGAATAGTGGTGCTCTGCAAGGCCAGTTACGCTTTCCGGAACACTTACTTCTCAAGTCAAATGCTCCTGCAATGTGTAAGTGTTCTCTGACTCTTTGGCTTTATCTAGGCCTCTCTGTGCGTGCTTTAACATTTTAAATTATATTTTAAAACACGAGCTTTAAAATCTGGGTGTGATTTTTAAATGCGAAGCAGCATTTTAAATGGATTTGTATGCGGCTTCCACAGGACTTAACTGGTATCATCATAACCAGAAAATATTTGGTTTTTTTTTTTAAGTAACTTTTTAAAAAAAATTCCCCAAGTCCCATTTAAACAGCATTTCCAAAGGGACTTTCTGGTAGTCTCATTGGAGGAGTACCAGAAGAGTAACAAGCAAGGGAAGGAATAGGGCTCCATCTCTCTGTAAAAGGAAAAGGTAGTGCTGCCTTTAAAGGGCTAATTTCAGAGTCCTGCATTACTTCATTAGTGCGGTTTTATTCTCAGAAAGAGGAAAGGGGGAGGGAGGGAGGGAGGGAGGGAGGAAGAAATGGAAAGAGAAGATGGAGAAAAGGAAAGATGCACGCTCAACCCATTGACCAATGGACGGATGGACAAAGATGCAGACGCATTTTAAAAGGCAAGTTCAAAGTTGAAGAAAAGATGGGCCCTGGTCTATTTTCTAAATCGAAATTGCCATCTGATAACTAAGCATTTTCCTTCTTCCTACCTTCAGCCTTCTTTTGCACATCTGGGTTTGCACAAAGGAACTGTGGAGCTATGAACATCTCCTAGAGCCTCAATACAAATAGTGCCCTGGACAGCAACAGGTACAGATGAAAGATGCTGTCAACCTGGGGAAACACAACTATCCAATCAGAGAGAAGGAGCAGAGATGCCTCATGACCTCTGTTCCTTGCCTTGCCCCTTCTCACGCATTCATTCAGCAGGCCATGGTGACTCCATCCATCTCTTCAAACACTGGCCAAGCACAACACCAGAATAAAGACAACTTAACCACTCACTGGTGTGTCTTCAGTGATAAAGTAATCCTGATACTCTGTCTTGGTGTCTTTCCTTTTGGATTATTCATTCCCGGGACAAAAGCCCTGAGTTAATTAATGCTCTCATGGAGCTCTCATTTATTTGACAACAGTGAAAGTAAGTTGAACCAACACTGAAAAGGTTTTACTGCCCCCGCTAAGGCGAAGGTTACATCACACGTCCTTGGCAGATCCTAGGCTACGAGGCCTACAGTAAGAAGCAAAACCATTTGAAAAGTAATTGGTCAGTTTGGATCAGGTTTGAGCACATAACAAAATTATCTAAATTTCTTATTCAAATGGACTTTTAAGAGTCAAAGCTGTGAGACTTGATACCCTATGAGCATATACAGGGAGAGGAAGTCCTCCTCAGTCACAGTCATAGGGGAGGGGAGTAAGGGAAAAATGGGAGGGAGGGAGGAATGGGAGGATACAAGGGATGGGATAACCATTGAGATGTAATATGAATAAATTAATTAAAAAAAAAGAGTCAAAGCTGAGAGGAAAAGTATTATTTTGCCATGAAATAAAACAGACGGGTGACTTGGACATTTGCACAAAGCTAGAAAATGACATTGTGTAGAATGGTCTCCTTTTAGTCACAAATATGTACAATATACAGTTGTTACTTTATGACCTCTTCTTCCTTTTCTCCACTTGTGCTGAAATCTAACATTCTGACTATAATGTTCAAAACTCTGTTGTTCCCCATATTCGAGGAGGAAGAGTTTCTTTTTAAACATCTTGAGTCTGGAAATAAATTAAACAAGAAGGCTTAGCTCATCTCTTTGTATCAGTTTGTGACTTCCTGTTCTATGCATTGTGCTAACAAATTATCGTAAGCCACACCGTCACTTTTGCCTAAGAAATATTTGTAAAATATCATAGAGGCCACCTGTCACTCAGCCATTTTCTGGGCCGCTGCTACTGCCAGTGGTATCCAAAGACCCGGGCAAACCCGGGGACCCCCAGCCAAGTGGCACTGAAAGCAGCAGGCTTCGGATAGGATAGTCAGATAGTTCGTTTTTAATGCACCTTAATTGGGCATCCTCCTCCTTCCTCCACTTAGGTAGGAAAAGGAAATGAGGGGCAAATCCTCGTCTGGCAACACAGCTTATGCTGAAAGGGCTGGACAAATACATGCACGTTGAATTGCCCCCAAAAAAGATTCCTTGTAACCTTTTTCCTGAACATAGATTTCATTTGAACAGTTCACAGAAAAGAAAGTATTTGGAGGTGGCAGGCTGAATTTTACGGTGAGCTGTGAGCAGTTTAGAAGCTGATTTGGAGGGTTATGGGTTTTTTTGTTTGTTTGTTTTTGTTTTTTAAGTTTCAAAGTCTCTCGAATGCAGATATTGTACAAAAGAGGCCCCAAGTCCCACAGCTGGCAATTCCACACTTAACACTGAGAAGTTTTGCTTGCATTGGTACCTGGAAAAACTACAACAGTTCTGGTGTTTACAGGCTCCACTCAAGCAAAGCAGAAGCAACATTGGCAAGGGATTAGGCATCGAAAATTGCAAACCTCCCATCACCACACAAGCCGGCCTGTTCATTTTGTTCAGATCGTAAAATCCAGAACATGGCCCAGACCCCTGTCCAGAAAATGCTCACATCCTAATTTTAAAAATAGCTTTTATACATGACGGCTCTCTTCTCAATAAAACAAAGATTTGTTTATTGCTACGGTTTAATTAAGAGCCCTCTCTAGGAGGAAGATCTGCAAACCAGGGACCTTATTTTTTTTTCTTTTCTTTTCTTTTCCTTTTCCTTTTCCGCCCCCATCTCTCAAATCAGGGCTGTTTGTTTATTGGCTTAATTTTCCCTGAAGTAAAAATACACTTTGAAATGTAACATGTCATTATATAATTTGTAGTAACAAAGTGCAGGCCCAGTGTATAACAGCACATGGGGTGGCTCCACTCACGGTGTCCCGTGTTGGCTGCCCCCCACCCCATCTGATTAACAGTCTGTGTAAACACACAGCCAACCAGAACCCTAGCCGGCACACACTTTGGTCAGTCATAAAACTGCCACCCAAACGTGGACATGAGGGTTTTAGGCAGAAATCTTAATTTGGGGCAAATGATCAAAACTGAGACAACAGGGCCCCAACCAGAGCTGGAAAGGGCTAACCTTTGTTTTCATTAATCCTTCTCCAATCCCTAAACTGGGGGTGATGACATCACTGCTGAAGCTGAAATGCGTAATAAAATGTCCGTGAAATACAGAGGTTCAGAGGTGACACCATCGGAGAAATTCTTAACACCTTAAAGGAAAAGTCAAGGAGAAAAAGTAAGAGTGTAGTGAAGGAAATTTTTTAAAGTGTTATTTGGAAAGACCCTATTTGACATGCCCAGGATGGATTCTCTGTCTGTGCAAGGAAAGTTAATATGCCTTCAGACTGCAGAAATAAATGGAGTTTATACAAAGGACTGTTTTGTTGGATTTTGTTTTTCTTCCCAGTATTTTCATTGCTCTTAGCAAAAAAAAAAAAAAAAAAAAAAAAAAAAAATCTTTTAGACCCTTCACATAATGGGAAATTCAAAATGTGCAACGTAAATCAAGTATTTAGTAGGAAACAGTTAATTTCATTTATTCTTAAAAAAAAAAAAAAAAGAAAGAAAGAAAGAAAGAAAGAAAAGAAAAGAATACTTTCACAAGGTTGCAAATTTGTTTGCCCTGGAGCAGACCAGTATTTTAGGACCCACTTTTTGACACATAATAATGGTCTGAGGGCCTGGTGTGGGGTGTGGCACCTACACACGTGTACAATGTAGCAAGCATCTCCTCTTCTTGGGGTTACACAACACCACTGGCTTCCTATTCTCTTTTAGAATAATATGCTGGTGTAAAGAAGCTGTCGCAGTCATGCCAAACAGCTGCCATCCCGGCTGCCTCCCTGAGAGCTCATGGCAGTTCCTCACAGCCCTTCCACGGCTCCGGCCTGGCTCCTTGATTTTCAACTTCTGCCCTGTTTGAAAAGGAGCGGTGATGGTCAGTTCTGCCCTGGCCCTCCCCCCTCCCCAACATCTTCAGTGTATCTAAATGTGGTCACATTCGTGACTTCATCATGCCTTATTCTAGGTGGCTTTGCCCCCAACAGGACAAGAAACTGTGCAGACATACACAGCCTTTGGTTTTGTTTCCCCGGGCACTACACAAAATGCATATGAAATCTTGGGCTGTGGTTACGACTTGTTGCCAAATTTATTCCTACGGATTAGGGGCCTCCATAGAAAGAATCTTAGTAATTTACCCACAAAGCCACACAGGGAGCAGGCAACAAAAGTACACCCATGATAACTTTATTCACAAGCTAGGCCTTCCCCTCTTGGGTAGCTTCCAGTCATTGTCTCATAGCCTCAGGGTCAGGGCTCAGGTAAAAGGGGACTGCTCTTTGCTGACAGCGCTTATGACTGGTGGCTTGGGACCTTCGGGAGCACGTCCTTCAGCGTGTGAAAGCTATGGATACGTCAAACTCTGAGCCGCTGCTTAGTGGCACGTGCCTCCAAACTCCTGCTTTCCCATTTCAGTGCCCATGGCTACACCACTGAAGACATGACACCTCCTTCCTCGGTAGCAGTTGACTGCCCATAGTTCATGAGTGAGGAGGGCTGGTGGGGAGGTGGAATGGATAAAGCCTTGAGTGAACGTGCGTTTTGACACACACACTCAGCCTAAGAAGGACTCCAAGACCAATTGCCTTCTGGTAAGTTGGCAAAGCTGTTCCCCCACATGGGCTAGGCTCAAGAGGGATGGCAAAGCTTCTTTCTGGAGTCTGGGTGCTAATGGATGAGTGGTCAGTGTGTGCAGACTGACAATGGCAGCTTCCTCCTCAGGGATGTTTACAGCCCGGCCTTGCTCCTTACAGAGACTTCCTAGGAAGACTCCACAAGCCTTCCTGTGTTGTGCTGTAACAAAGAAACGTACTGAGGTTCCAGGTTGGTTGCAGTGGTGGAGGTTAGAGCATCCTTCTGAGTCCCCAGCTTCGCTGTACGCTTGTCTGTGTGTCTATCCTGTCTTTGTTCCTCTGTTACCCCTGACAAAGGTTCAGGGCTCTGAGTCTTGGACCCCATGGGCTCTTATTTGTCATGGATACTGTGTAGGGGGTGCATAGTTATCTACTGATGCAGGTGCCTCTGCTCAGACCTTTTAAAGGAATTTTAAATGACATTGTTAATCGGTTTACAGAATAGTAGGTTTCCATGGGGCTTTGTCATAGGTCCTTACTATTGGCTATCTCTTCCTCGTCCCCCCACATTTCCCCTCTACTATATGCTGCATCTTCCTGCTGTCCCACCTCCCCTTCACACACACACACACACACACACAACAGACAGAGAGGAGGAGCACATTTCCGGGCCTTCATAGGGAATCAAAGTTATTCACACTACTCTAAAGTTTAGAAGCTAGGATACGCTTCTAATAGAGCACATACAGAATTAGTCCATCTGGGCCTTGCTCACCCAAGTCAGTATAATTTTATTCCACTTACCTCCATTGCAAATGAACTATCATTTTAAATGCCTAACCTATAGAAATTGTTCATTCCTTGTTTTCTTCCCCCTCCCATACTAACTAAGCTCAATGACTTTTGATAGATTTTTGTGGTGGTCTTTACAAATAAAACTGATCAAATTCCATTCCCAGGACACAGTTTAATAAAGTGTAATGCTTTGATGTGTTGAGGCGCTGGGTCACACTGAATTGCATATACTCAAAATGTAAAAGTCAAACTGACCCTTCAAGTATAGTTAAAAGATGGGACTCCTCACACACACACACACACCCACAAACCCTAGCGGACATTTCCAGATTTCGGCATTGTAAAGCGTTCGCTGCAGTGGGTGTGGCCATGTACGGAGATAGGTGCCTATTCAACCGTAAGCTCAGGCAGAGTTCCAGTGTCAAAGGCCCTTCTTCCCCGAGGGGCGTTCACCAGCCTGTCATCACAGTCTGCCTTTAGCCAGTTTTTGCAGCGGAATAAGGGGAAATTAGTAGGCATACAATAGAAAGATGTCATGGAGCTGCCCCCAACTGCTCTTCTAACAGTGTTAAGACATCTTGGTCTCAATTGCAAGCACTAGATCTCCACATGGATCAATTTCGTATAGAAAGTAAGCGAACAAAGATATTCTTAGGCCTACAGGTGTCTCTCAAACCATTGTGTGTTTTCTTCTCTTTCAACTCTTTGTTCTAACACATGAGCACTAACACCAAGTGGGGCCTTCAATGTCTTCATCAATAAATTAAATAGTAATGCATTAGTTACTTTCCCACGGCCTTATCTAGCTCCTATCAAAGGCTCTACACATATCTGGATGTTGGCCAGCACCAAAGGCCATTTTTATTCACAAACTCAAGCTATCCTAACTGTTGAAAGGAGAAGGAATAGATTCTCAAATGAGGTTTCAAATTATCCTCGCCTTTGAGATCATCGGTGCTCGCGGTCCAGTATTTGTACAAGATGAAGTGATTTACTGACTCCAGCCTGGAAAATCTGGAGGGCAACTCCAAAAGGCAAGAACATGTTGCCGAGTCAATCACTCACCCTGCCAGGGAAACTACGGTCGTTTCCAAACACTGTAATGAGACACTGATCTCCATCCAGGCAGAAAAAAATCACTGAAGAGGCTGGAGGAGGTTGGCCACACAGCCAGCACGGAGAGCTGGAGTTTTTGGCAGGGCACTTCCACCCCAAAAGCAGAGAGAGTCCTGGAAGGGTGCTCGCATAAACAAAACACAGAGACGGCTTCATCTCTGTACAGAGGCTCATCCTGTCCAAGATCAAAGCCTGCACCAGAGACACAGGCCTCTGGAACACAGTGTCCTTTTTGGGATGTCCCTCACAGGAGAGGAGACGTGAAACTGGAGCCACAGCCTTGCCACCTGCAGCCAGTGGCTTCCACTGTGATTTTCACAGGCTAGGGAGCTTGTAGCTGCTAAAGCAACAGAAGGTGAGGACAGAGAAAACCTGAGGAAAGTTTCTAGCTAAATTTGCCTCCCACCCACCCTGCTGCCTACGGAGTGTGGGGTTAGAACTCAACTCGGGCTTATGGCCAGAATGCAAACCCAGACACTTCTTACACTGCTCAATGGCAATGTGATTAATGGCTGAGTTTCCCCAGTGCAAAAATGGTCCTACTCAGAGTACCTAAGGTCTGACCAACTCGTGCAGCAGCCCTCAAAGATTGCAGTTGCTGCCTGAAGTCACACAGTCCAGGGTTTGGACCTGGCTTTGTCTCTCAGTGGGGACAGGAAGAAGTGATCACCTTTGAGGTTCAATATGGCCCTTGCAGCACTGCCATGTTGATTTTGAGTTGATGCATCACACAGTAGAAGTCCAGTAAACAGCACCCCCCAATTAATATTTTTCCTGGTTCCCAGTGGAGAATGTACACAGGACTGGTTAGACTGGAAGAAGCCAGGCCAGTGAAATTTAAGATCCTCCAAAGTCCTCACAACTTCATCCATATACAAAAGAGATATGTCTCCAGGGATTGACTGAGTCCTGGGTGTTTTAGATACATGGCTTTATTTTAAGGCAGCAAAGGGAACCTGGGCATGTTCCCAAATTGAACATCTGCAGGCAGATAGGATGACGAAATATATTAGTATTGAGGAATAACTTTCTCCTGTGTTCCTTCTTGGAAAACATCTGGGGTCTTACCCTCCTCTCCCCTGATTCCCTCACCCCCAAAAATTGACTCTTGGCTGACAGTTTATCAGAGATAAATGGAAACACCTGGGAGCCAGATAAGGCAGCTGGGTATGATCAGGTGAGGACCCCTAGGGGCCACATGCCACTGGCTATATTTTTTTCTACTTCAGGCAGGTTGTAAGGTGATAAGTACCACTTTTTTGTTAATTCATTCATTCACTTGTTCATTCAGTCAGTCAGTCACTTATTCCGAACACCCACAGGAGGCATCCTGCCCAACTCTGTGCCTGAAGGGCTAGGCTGGAGCCACAGGCTGAGTAAGATGTCTGTTGATCCTGCTTCTAAGAGTTTCTGTGAAAAGACATGACAAGAGCTCACTCTGTATTTTGTATGACTCTTTAACAACCTCTCTTTTGTCAAGCCAAACTCTCTCTGGCTACAACATGTTGTATCTACAGAGATGCAAGACCCAATAAAATCTTTTGTGCCCCGTGGCCATGCAGGGATATTTTTATGGCCACGCAAGCTATAATAACCTCCTAGGGCATGCAAACTTTCCATCCCTTTTGCTTCCCGCATCTTTATGCCATTCCAGACTAAACAGTCCTCATCCCCTGTATCACTTCCCCAAAGGTCTTTCTCACCTTCCCTCTAATTGATGTGTTCTTCTCTCAACGCAGTCCAGCTTCTATGCAGCACCCAGGGGCGAAAACTCTTCTAAAAACCCAACACTCAACAAGTATCCAACTGTCTTTGAAGTGAGACTAGTCCAGGTACGGGTCCACACAGCCACCATTCAGGGTCCAAGCAAGATCCAGAGCATTTCCAGATCTCAGATTCCTCAGCCATAAAGATTTTTAATCACCAAGAACACAGGGCAAGAACATGACATCAGAAAGACCAAATCCGAGAAAATTCGGATTAACTTGGAAAGGCTTGGAGTTGGGGGGGGGGGGTGTGGAGGACCAGTCCTACCTAGAGCAAAGGCATGAACAAAGGTCTTGAGGCAGGGACATGGCAAACAGGAATGACTAGGTGGAAACCACCAAAGGGAAACAAATGATATGAGGTGAGGCTAGGAAGACTAGCACACAGAGAGTGTAGGAATTTGCATGCTAAGGTAAAGGTCCCATGAAGATGACAGTTGTAAATAGTTCTCTGTGTGTTTAAAAAAAAATACTGGCCATAGGGTGGATAGGACATAGCGTAGGTCTGGAGAAAGTGGGAGGATCCTGAAGTAATCCAGGATTGCAAAAGCACAGACCACAGTGTCATTTGGAGAGACAGAGGTAGACACATCTGGAAATGAGAATCAGAGCACATAGCTGGCTTGGTGGATGTGACAGGGAGAGGGAGGTGCGGGGATGGCTGCCAAGGCCCTGATGGGCTCATCTTGGGTTGGTGGAGCTGTTTACTGGGAATGCTGGGGGAGGAAAGCGGGTAGAGAGACAGTGGGAGTTCAGTTTGGGGCCATGCAGAGTCTGACGTGCCTGTAGATGGCCAAAGTCAAGATGTGAAATAGGCAACTCGATTTATGACCGGGAGCGCAGAGGAGCGTCTGGACCAGGAGATATAAATTCAAGAGTCATCAGCACATAGATAATAATTAAAACTGAAGGCATGAGCGAGAGCCCAGGAGGAGGACAGAGGCTATGAAGGAGATGAGCCCAGGAGATCACATGGCGAAGCTCTCCAGTGCTCAACAGTCAGGGAGGAGAAGGTGTGCCAGCAAAGAGACTGCAGAGTCCCTAGGAGTAGGGAAGACCAGAAGAGGGCTGGGCTGGAGAGTTAAAAGGATGGTGGGAGAGAGGAAGAAAACAAGGAGGCTGCCACAGCCCGCTGAGAGTCAGGGCCCAGAGCCAGGTCACATTCCTGTCAGATTTCAGAATATATGTTTTCCCAGGATTCTTCATCTCAGAGCCTACTATGGTCAAAGTTATGACTGCAGCACTGCAGCACGACTTAGCAGCACTAGCTTACACTTCATTCTTCCAGCAACTTCCTCCATGCAAAGTATTTTAGAGGATTAAGAAGACCAGCCCCTCCAAAAATAATATGAAATCATTGTGGCTCAGGCCTATCTACTTACTAATACTTAGGTGTTTACCAGCAGGAACCTTTAAGCATCACTTTTTGCATAGAGCCACTTTAATTTTTGCTTTGTAGATTTTGAAAAGATGATACTCAGTTTCTTTATCCAGGATAAAAATGGAAAGAACCTATAGGCAGGGTTAGGGTGGAGGAGGGTCACAAGAGGTATGCAAACCTATCCCTGGCCAGCCAGTGACCCAGTGATTGCCAAAGAGCAATGGATACAAAAGGCAGGCTACAGAACAGAGAGATGAACTTGTGGCCTGTGTCCACTTCGTCAGGGCTAAATATCCCTTCTCCCGCAATAACCTCTAGGTGAAAGAATTCTGAGTGACGTCTGTTTGTGATAACCAAAAATCCTGAAGTGCATGTTTAAAAGGGGGGAGGAAGCCTATTGTCAGATTTGTTTGTTTGTTTGTTTCTTCTGTCCTTTGTATTTTCCATAACCTGGTGGTGACAGCAGAAAATTCAATTGGGTCCCAGTTAAAGTTGCTGATAGGAGTCATCATGGGACATGAGGTAAGCATGGGCATGGCTCTGAGAACTTGAAACCGATGGGTGGGTGCCGGCATCCTCCATTCCACAGCCTCCTGGGTCTTTGACGAAGGCATCTGCTACCACTCTCATCAAGTTGAAAACCAGCTGGCTGTGCTAGTGCATGCCTACCATGTTGGTGTTCTGAAGGTGGAGAGAGAAGGATCATGAATTTAAGGTCAGCCTAGGCTAACTATCAAGCCATAATGGGGGTGGGGGTGGGGGGAGGGGTTGGTGACGAAGAAGGAGCAGGAGGGAAAGAGGGAAATTGAAAACTGAAGAAAGCTGTAAACTCTACATCATGGAGAACCCATTTTACCAACAAGTAAATTGCAGAGGAAGAGCAGAGATAGGAGGAAGAAGAGAGGGCTATAGAGTTAAAGAAACTGAAGAGAGAAAGACAAGTCCTGTCTATTAGTGAATACACATTTATAGGGGGATTTTTAAACTGATCAGAACTAAAGGCTTATTTATCTTAGGTATCATAAGACTGTTGTAGTTATACATTGAGTAGTCTGTTTCTTATTGAGATGTATACTGAGGTATTATGGACCCAGTGACATGATGTCTGATGTTTATAAATGGGGGGGTGGGGGGGAGGCACTGGCCTTGGCAGTGTGAGCAAGGAGGCTTGGGTAGAGCAGAAAACCTCAGCCATGAGGCAGGCTGAGGCTGGCCAGTGAGGATCAGGGATCACGGGCCACCCATGCTCTCTACAGTCAAGAAAGGCTTGAGATGTTCCTAACAAAAAGCTAAAGACTATCTTTAAATTCATTTCTTTTTCTTTCTCTCTTTCTTTCTTTCTTTCTTTCTTTCTTTCTTTCTTTCTTTCTTTCTTTCTTTTTCTTTCTGGAAGATTTCTCCAGCAGCATGAACTTAACGTGAAAGACCAGTTATTTGCAAAGTCCTGTGGGTAAATGAGAAGTCAGGCAAAGACGCGGTCTCCTCAGATGAGAGAGGTGTGAGTGGTGGGTTACCTCAAGGAGAGCAACAACCAGAAGAGAGCAAGCAGGAGGACACAGTCACTTCATGGTACATTGGGTAGAGGGCTGCACGCCCCAGAATGGATTTCTAGCTGAAACATTCATGACCTTCCTTGGGGCAGATGGCAAAATCTGACTTCTGCTGGCGACCGTGTCTCTGTTCTGGAAGAGCCTTTATGCCCTTGACTTTGCGAGCCAGCTCTCTCTCCTCCTCTCTCTATTCTTTTGTTTCCTGTCCCCTGCTCCCCAAAGATGGCTCTCTTTCATTTACTAACTCCACCATGCAATGACGTGAAATATTGGGGAAAGCTTTAAGAAGGAAAACTCCATGGGAAGATACCTCATTTCCAAAGTCACCAGCTCCTTTCCTGGGGGTGCTGGAACTGCGCCCCCTAGAGATTCCCTGGCTGTCTGTTTGTGGAGGCACTGGGAAGGCTGCAGAGCATTCTCCAGAGCTCCATGCACGGGTGGGGGACAAAGGTGTCCAGACAGCCCAGGCTTTCACTCACTTTAGCCTCCCAGTATCTGAGAACAAAGATCACATTACACGTGCCTAGAAGCTTCTGGAATATCAGGCTGCTGTCAGGATGACTGGCAGGGCCACATTGGGGTCCTCCCCACTGAATTTTCACTTCCACTATCCCTGAGTTCAAGAAGCTAACCATCCTCTGGAATTCTGCTCATCTTTAAGCATGTATCTTCAGCATATCAAACCATAGAGTCTTCTTCAAACCTACCCATGGGAGCCAAGGGACCTCTCCTATGCCCCCGGTCTTTGCTTATAGAGCTTGCACAATGTTTGGGAACACTGACTTATTGGTAAACTTCTAGGAGGCTGGGCCATGTCTCAGTTACCTGTGTCCTATCCTACAGCATCCCTGTCCCTAGGGATTGCACCACACATGGGAGTGATACATATGATAATACAGACGAGTTCCCCAATGGGGTTTTCCAAGGCCCTGACCCCGCTATACTTAACCTGCCATCTGCTCTGCCCTTCCTGACACCTCTCCTTTCCGTGACTCCCCCTTTCCCACGTCTGACTCTTTACTTCAGAGTTGAGAAGTAAGCAGTGAAGGGGGAAAGGGTTCGTTTTCATGCCCTAAGCTTAGGTTGTCTCCATGGCTTTCCCTGTGGTGGGCAATTTCAGGCTTACCCAGGCATCCTCCAGCTCCTGCTGCCTTGAGGGCCCATCACAGCTTTCTGGATGAACGAATCCCTGCTTCCATCAATAGGAGCTTTGTGAACTCAACAGATGCCACGGGGCCTAGAAGTCAAATAAATATGATTATTCAAACAACATTAGATTGCACTGCGCATAATTCAGGAAATTCAATTACGTCTCTCTGGCAACAGTTACAAACTCAGGCTGGGTTGACAGACCTTGTTTTCTGATGTGCGAGAGGCTGACCTTCATGCCGTCACATGGGGGGACACGATGGGATCTGGCAGACAAGCAGTTGCCATTGGAAATCTGACTGACGCCCTCCCCTCGATCCTATGCCGGCAAATGCAAAGATGGTTTTCACTAACATAAACACAGAACAACTTTAACTGTGGGATGACCCAATGTCACGGGCACAAAACAGAAAACAGATGCACTTAAGGCACAGAATGACTCTTGGAGTGTGAAATGTCAGTATCACACACGCCTATGCCCTATTGCTTTGTATGCAGGCCATTAACTAAAAAGAGATCAATGGTGTACTACATACATCACAGGTTCATATCCTGCCTCTCTCTGTGCCTCAGTTTCCTCAGTCATCACATAGAAATCATGGTGTTGGTTGAGTGCAGGCTTATTGGAGTAAATGTGTTACTGGATGTCTAGTCAAGATTTATTAATGACGTCTTTTAGCCCTGTTTCTCAACCCTACTTACAAGTGGGGTTGATGCTTGCACCAAGATCAGAGCTGGGATGTGGTGTGTGTGTGTGTGTGTGTGTGTGTGTGTGTGTGTGTGTGTGTGCGGCTTTGAATCTATTCCTTGTCATTTCCTCAGCAAGCTGTATTTATTTTCCCATTCCTCAGTCCTCTGTGGGCGTCAGTTAAGCCTTTTCTCATCATGAGTGCAAGGCAAAGGTTAGGCTTTGCTTCTTAGAGGACACGGAAGCTTGCACGACAGCCAGTTTTGCAGAGTTTGACGGTTCCACTTGAGCTCCGCACAGCTGATTTATAAGACACCAAGCTCATTGGCGTAATCTCCTCTTCTCCCCTGGTCATTTCTCAATCTGGAAACATCTGAGAAAAACATTTCCTCAGAGATGCACAGGCAGCGCATTCAGATTCCATAACATTTCGGGGGCTCCCCTAGATCCCCAGTTCACAGCTAGCGTCCATGCCTCACTTCTGTCTTGAGCACTGGCAAGCAGGTCCCTTCTGCACTTGGCCTCTTTGACTCTGATGTGAAGTGACAGGGCTTACACTGCACACACTGTTCTCCAGCCTTGCCCAGCTTTGCCTGGGACGGCAGGATTAGGCAGGGAAACCTGAGCACGAGATGCCCGATGGGTTTAGTGACTTAATTGTCTGAGTGCTTGAAGCTGTGAGATTAATTCCACTTTAGGTACACTTGCTTCTTTCTCACTAATAAATGGGAGTTTGTTCAAACTAATTCATTTGAACAAAGACGTAATAGAACCTCCAAAGAATCCCTGACACAGCTAGGCCACCTCCTCTTTCTCTGTTTCTAGGGAGCTCCCACATTTGCCCACTCGCTCACCAATTTGGCCTTAAAAGTACATAAACCTCTAATCTGAAACTGGCTTTTGCCAAACTCTCCTTTTCATGCTTGGAGTAATTTGCAATGGCCGCTTTCTGCATCCTGGTCACACACATGTCTTGGTCAATCAGCGCAATGTCAAAGCCTTGTGGGGTTATTGTAACTCCAGCTGTGAGCTGCTAATAATAAACTTGCCCACAGGACAGTCCTGCCATATGGTGGATGGGCAATCAAGACTGGGCTACCCATTAGGGAAAAAAAAAAGATCCTGTCAACAGTCGGTGGGTGTAAGTGGATGGCCAGGATGCTGACATGTGACAGCTGAGTTTGGGTCGGTTGCTATATCATTGGCATCTATGAATCGCTCCCACTTTGCAGTGTCTGCCCTGAAACACAAAGGCGCGGCAATGGTAAACGACCCGGCTGGAATCAGAAACGTAGACAAAACACACCGAAATGTATATTGTGGGTCAGGGTGTGGGGGCTGTTGAAAAGAAGCATAGTTCAGATTCTTTGGTAGGAAAAGGACTCAGCTCCACATGCTGGTCATGGGAAATGAACTGTGTGTTACAAGGCACATTTAATGGGAGTTTCGAGGCACATAAAACCGAGGCTGATGAGTGGTAGAGGGGTGAAGGGGGGCGGTGACCTACTTGGCTGACAGCATGGCTGCCCTTCCCAGGGGTTAGGGCTTGATGACTTCAGATTGGTTTTGAACTGGGGGTCAGGGCACTATGGGTGTGAGTGGGAAGACTTGGTACATAGCTGAACCATGAGTGTGTCCCTAGAGAGCAAGCTGTCCTCCACTGAAGGCAAATGGTATCATAAAACCTACAACGTGTGTTGATGGTCAAACTAGTTCTTACATATCTCTAGGTCAGTTTCATCTGAAATTATAAGGAGCCAATACAGAATGACAGAAGGCCATGTGAGGTGTTTGGACTCATGCCTCTGTTGCTGGGTCAGCCCTGGGAGCTGTCTAGTTTTTGCAGTACTGCACCTCTCAATTCAGTGTTTCAAGCTGAAAATCCAGGTAATAATAGTCCACATGCCTTCTTCTTTAAATTTAAATATTCCCCAACCCTGCCCCCACAGGTCCTTTTTTTTTTCCCTACCTTCTCTTTTATTTTTTTCTCTCCTGATTAAAAACTGAAAGGTCAAAATGTCTCCTGAGGTTTCTTTTCCATAGAGTACAGATCTTGTCAAAAAAGAAAGAAAGAAAGAAAGAAAGAAAAGAAAGAAAGGAAAAGAAAAGAAAAAAAAACTTTCTCCCACTGAAAACAAAAGCCCTCTTAATTGCCACTGGGTGATCACACAATAAAGGTCCAATTGAAAGCCTAGAGACCCCATTGCTTGCCCTGGGGCCTGTCTGAATTGCTTGATAATTAGAAACACCCAGGGAACTAGGGGACTGCAGCTTCCTGCCACACACTTCCTGCAGGGACTTTATATGGTAGCCCACTTTTATCAAGGAAGAAGTAAACTACTTCTCTGCCCTCCTCCTGGCTCTGCCTTAAAGCTGGAATCCAGAGGAAACTGCCCTGTCCCAGAGGCGTAAGTCCATTCCTGGGTGCTCCTGTATGTGTGGGAGCAGGAGGGGGTGGGGGAGCAGGGGGCCAGGAGGGCACACACACAAATGTACCCATGTGCATGCTTCCCCTCTACCCTAGTTTCTTGGTCACTGACGGTTCTATGAATTTCCTGGCATTCTGAAGCGGCATCACTAATTCAGTGCTTCTCAGCTGGGTGCACAGTAATGTCTTGGGGATGTTTCTGGCTGTCACAACCAGGAGATGGAAAGATCTCATGGAGCCTGTCTGGTGGGTGGAGGAGCCAGGAAAGTTGATCCAGGCTCCTCGGTGCTCAGTAACCACCCCTAACTAAAATTTACCTGGCCCTACTGTCAGCAGTGGCAAAGTTGCAAGGATATAGGCGGAGTCTATGGATTTGGGCTCCAAATAAAAGTGATGAAATGAAACTACAAAACTCCTTCTATCACCTCTGCTTCATTCCAAAGACCTGGCTCTAATTACCTCACCTCTGCTGAAGCCAGTTTTCCTTATGGTGTCATAGGTGGGGCTCAGCACCCTACAGCCTATTATGGCTGCCTCCTTTTCTCCAGCCAGGAAGAATGATGCATTTTGACTCGTGAACGTAAAGTCTACTTAGAGTCAAGCCACACCCATTTCCTTATGTGTCCTGAGGATGGATTTAGCACTTGCAAGAATAACGATTTGATCCCATGGCCTATAATATTTTCTACCTGGCCCTTGACAACAGCAAAGGTTTGCTGACTTGTGCCCAAGGCCAGTGATGTGACTCACCTTTGGACTTACGCTAACGGAAGGTACCATGTTTGACCACAGAGGTTTAAAATTAAAGGGGTGCAACCTTAAAAGCCTGCCCTGGTCCTGCCTCTGACGTCAGCACCATGTTCTAGTTTGGAGATACAACGGGGACACATAGTGCAAAAAGGGAAGAGGTGTCTGGACCTGGAGGCTGTGGTTGGTCCTAAAGCAGCACGGAAAGAGAATGACAGCATCTCTTTCTGAGGCATCAGGAAGGCTGACATGTTGAAGGCTTTCAACCCATTTCACAGAAGGAAAAAACAGAATCTATGAAATGATGTGGAGAAGGGCAAAGACTTAGCAAGGTAGAGGAACAGGTTTCAAACCAAATCTATGTGTCTGCTAATCTTTCCATGTTAAAAGGATACTTCAGGGCAGAAGAGGGATGTGAATGGTTCCTGGATGTGCTCAGAAGGCAAAGGACTGCTAAACTATGAAGGAGAAAAACGTTGGAATATGATCATGAGATGCAAATATAGCCAGGGCTGGCTGGAATAGGCAGATTACAGGAGTGGTTAGAGACAGGGTTAGGAGGGTTCTTAGAATCAGAATAGGCAGACAGCAGATACTACTGGAAAAGGCTGGTGAGAGCCAAAAGAAACCACTCTTAGAAATAGATCTTGCAAGGCCCATGTGGAAGAAATGTCCTATAATAAAAAGATAACCGTCTTGACAGCTTTATCTATAACTTCCAAAACCTGAAAGCAACCAAGATGTCCTTCATACACACATGGAGTGAGGACTAGTGCATCCATATGACAGAATATGGATTCATAGGTGAAACGAACTATCAAGTCACTAAATGGTGTGAAGGAGCCTTCAGTGCATATCACTAAGGGAAAGAAGTCCACTGCAGAGGGCTATATGCTATGGAATTATTTTTAATGGCTGTCAGAGGTTGTATAGCAGTGATGGATAACTGGTAGAGGAATTTTAGGGCAGCAAAATCATTTCTTGTATAACCCTACACTAGTGGGGTACACACCGTGATACATCTGTCAAAACCCATAGCATGCCCAACCCAAGGAGTAGATTCTAATGTAAACTGTAGACTTTAGTTAACACTGTAGTAACCAATGTAGCAAGATTGGTTCATCTGTTGTTAAAGGTGTAGTGAACTCAAGATTGTAAGGGTGAGGAGCGGTTGGGATTGGGTGGAAAGGATGCAAGAGAAAAACCATTATTTTTTTCATTTTCTGTAAACCTAGAACTTACACACACACACACACACACACACACGCACACGCACACACACACACACACACACACACACGGTAATTAAAGAAAAGCAAACCAAGCTTGCCTATCATCTCAGTTACTTGGGTAACTGAAGAGGAGAGATCACAAGTTGGCAGTGCATCTTAATGAGACTCTACCTCAAAATCAGAAGTAAAATGAGAATTGAAGATGCAGTTTAGTGACAGAGCGCTTCCAGCGTGTCCAAGGCACCAGACTCTATGCTCCACTCTACCCCCCACCACACACTAGACGGAGATTCTAAAACTGAACCAAGCAGTCAGTGCAAGGCCCACCACAACCTATGACCCTAGGATAATGGACATTTACCTGATTCTTTTCCCTTCACTTAAAAGTAAAATAAAGGCCCTTGGGCCAGGAACATGAGCCCATTGTGTGTGGGGAAATATGAGGCAACAAGTCAGGACACATACTTTCACTTGTCTAGGGCACATGACGTCATCCCACACCCAGCGGGTGTTGTTGAGAATAGTGTAATAGTGTGCACATCCTAAGCTAATCTTGAACAGAGTGTATTTCCTGGGGCTGATTAGTTTGTAGCATAATGGAAACTAGCAACTGGCATGACACAGTGTGCTGACGTTAGGAGAAGGCAGTGTGGGTTGTTAACATGTCTCCTCTTGCATGTCTCCATGTGCTGAGCAGCTTGACAGAAAATTGGCCATGGCTGCCTTGGAAGTGCCGGTGTGACTGGCAACTGAGCGGAGAGCATCTAGTGTGCTCATGTTAACCAGCAGAGGTGGCTACAGTGTCACTGAGTCCCCAGTCACCTTGATCAGCTGACAGTTCCAGGATTCCTGCAGGGTGGCAGCCCGGAGGAGGGTGAGGTGTGAGCTCATGTCAGAAGTATGTTTTTACCTAATCCCTCAGAAATCATAATTACACAAAGATGTCAGCAGGTCCCAGAGAAGTAATAAAGGCACCCTTTAAGACGATGGTTCATGAGGAAAGGTGAACATGCAGACAACTGAGGTGGCCTATTCAATTCTTTGTGAAGACATACCCAAAAAGACACATCGGCTTTATGTTATGCACCTATTTTTTATGCACACAAACATGGTTTTTCAGTTCAATAGAGAAACAAACACGGCCAATTTTTACTTGTAATTAAACGTCATATATTGAAAACTTAGACGGATGTGTGTTTCTGACTTTTAAAATGCACATATGTAAAGCATTTAATAGTGGAGTACATTTATCCACCAGTGGATTTCACAGTGTATTTGCATCTTTTGTGTAATACATACGCTGTTTATTTGTATTGACATTTATGATCGAAAGCCAAGCAGCCCCATGCAACTGAGCTCTTCCTGGCTTTTGAAGCAATCCCTAGAAGTTGGTGCTGCTTGGGAAAGGGTAAGGAGGAGCCTGAATGGTAGCTGACTCCAAACCACTAATAAGGGAAAATCATACATTTTAAAATAACAAAAAATTAAAAGTAAAACATAGACTCTACACAAGTCAAAAATAAGAGGCTATTTTTCCCCGTGGAAAGACAGAACAGGCTTTTGCATCCGCCGCCGTCAGATATTTGAAAGAAGGAGAGGTGTGAGGTCTGGGCAGGGGCAAGGAGGTGGCCCCCCCCCCCCATCGAGACCCCATCCAGCACTTTTCAATGAGGATTCCAGAACACGTGGCTTGTAAATGCCTGTATTGTCTTCTGAGTCACAGCTGAACATTTCATTTGGGAGGACCACAAAAGTCTTCTTCTTACATCCAAGACTTAGGTTTTTTTTAATAGCGGCTGTGTTTGGGAAAACTCTAAAATCAGAAAGGATGTGGTCTGAAGCGCTGAAGTGTGTAGCCACATATGGAATACACAGCAGCTCGGAGACGTGAAGTGCCTCATTTATCAGGTTTCAATGCAGAGTCTCGGGTTTTGGGATCCAATGGAAATTTCTTACCCGGACTAGAGGTTGCTGAGTGCCTTTGTCCACTGAGGCCCATGAATTTTTCAGCTCCCCTCCACAGCAGTGGGCTCTGCTGCCCTTTGACGCACATTATTAATGTCACTGACAATTCCGTTTATTCCCCTATCTCTGTATCAGTAATACAGCCTTATGAATCTAATAAATATAAGCCTAGACTTCAACTGTACATTGGTGAATTCTCTTTCCCTTTGCTAGCTCTCCTGCTCTTTGAGGCAAATCACCACACTGACTGAGACCTGTGCGGAGTGGAATGGCATCTCCAGGGAAGTGCTGGCAGTCCTTATGTTGTCATTTCAAGCTGCTCTAGAAACTCAGATGGTGACACCGGTCTTTAAACTCAAAACCAGATGCTCTCTCAGAACTTACGGTTGTTCTCTAGTTTAAATTCTAATGGTTGTAGAGACAAACAAGCCGGAAGAGTTTTTCCATTCCGTTCTGCAGAGTTGCGTAGAGGCCAGGTTTAGTATGACGAGGCCGAGAGAAGTGAAATCAGAATAAAACAGCCATCAAGTACAGCCTTCAGGACAGGCTGGGGATGGCTCAGTCGGCAGAGTGCTTGCAGTGTCCTGATGATTCTCAAGTCCTCAGTCAGTAAAACATCTGCAGGTGACACAGTCAAAGTGTTTCCTATTTGATCATAGGGGAGGATGGCAGCACCTTGGTAGTGGGTTGGGGTACCTTGGTTGACTGAGACATTTTATAAGATTGCCTCAGAAATAAATTACACCAAAGCCCTTCATAGTAGAAGGTGCATACATGTACAAGGGAACAGATTGGACAGGTCTTGAGAAAGGCTCGAGTAGTGACTGGAACATGGCCAAGTGAGCAGATGAAGACCCGGAATCTAGAAATGTCCTGGAATGATTATTTGGGGCAAAAGGTGAGAAAACATATGGTCCTTCTGACTAGCCCTGGCCTGAAGCTGGGTCTGCTGATGAGCAAGTCCCTATCGGGTGGAGGCTTTTCCATCTAGCTCCCTTCTGCTTATCCCTTGTGAAACATCTTTAGGAGAAGAGATTGGAGCAAAGAGGCAGATGAATTTAAAAAAAAAAAAACCTGTGTGGCCTTCCTGATGCTAGCTTGTTCCCAGCTAAAATGACATTCTGAGGAACTAACTATTCTAGAAAACTCTGGGCTTTGGGTTTTTGTTTTTGTTTTTGTTTTTGTTTTTCTTAAGAGATCTGAAGAATTAGAAGGAGTGCACACTTGTAGGATTGGATTCTATAGAGGTGGCAAAGAGTGATGTGATGATGTAATGATGACTTTTATAGGAAAAAAAAAGTCCAATACTCTTTCCCATGAAAGAGATCCAGATATGTCAGCCAGTTCAGGTATCCATCACCTTCTTCCTCGCTCAACGTGTGGTATCCTCCTCCTCCTCCTCCTCCTCTTCCTTTAAGATTCATTTATTTTTATTTTGTGTGTATAGGTATTTGGCTCGCATGTGTGTCTGTGTACTACATGTGCACAGTGAGCAGAGAATTCAGAAGAGGCCATTAAGTCCTCTGGAACTGGAGTTACAGAGTGTTGTTTGTTGGCCGTGACGTGGGTACTGGGAATTAAACCCTAGTTGTCTGAAAAAAGCAACAACTGCTTTTTAATCACTGAGCCGTCTTTCCAGGCTTGACTTTCCAACATGTGGCTTCTGCCTCATGACACAACGTGGCTGCTTGGGCTCCAGCAGTCGGTCTTTACACCAGCAGTAGAGACTATAATGGGCAAAGGAAAACACATCCACTCCTTGTAAACAAGGTTCTCAGATTTGGCATCTGGCTTTTCCTGTAGATGCAAGATAAAACTTAGGCTTCACTCTGAGGGACACTATGCCAAGCCTAAAATCAGATTATTTCATTCAAGGAGAAGAGAAAGAATTTTTTCAGCACAACCCTGAGTTCTAGCCACAGCAAAGCAGGAAGAGGCCCTCTTGGGCTTCACCAGGTGGAGCAGCAGTGAACTGAGCTAAAGCTGGGGTGTCAGCTCTGAGAGTCCCAGCCCTGCGGGCCCTTAACAGGAACTATACGCTAGGAGGCTTACAAGAGGGCGGAGTGGAGGAGATGAGGAAGTGTGCTTGATGCTGCATAGAGGCCTGCGGAGCCCAGCGCACTCCAGAGGACGCATAGTCAGGAGCCTTCAGCTGCTTCCAGCTCAGGCGGCTTTGAGCCTGAGCCCTGAAGATCTGTGTGGTTCTGAAAACCGGGTTGGCCTTGCCAACACTTAATTCTTTCATCAAAAACATATAGACAGTCATACACTTTTAGATTGTATTGAATACTAAAGTAGATAAAGCACAAAGCTTTTGACAAAGGGAGTTTTCTAGAAGCAAGAAAGAACTTCATTTCTAGAATCTATGAATTCAGATAGATAGACCAACTGACCGCTGGTTCTTGTATCTAAAATTAATAATTGTTTGTTATTTCCTTAGCCAAAGTTTACAAAGCATGAACTCCCCTTCAAGGGCTGGAGGAGAAGTGACGGCTGAGAGAAAGATGTTCATAAGCAGGAATATGGGCTCTTTTAACTCTATTACAGTGAGTAACATGTGGCAGCTCCTTCAGACATGCTATTAAAAAAAAAAAAAGGAAAGAAGAAAGGAGGGAGAAAAAGAAAGGGAGTGAGACTTTACCCATAATCCTTCTTACATTCCTTCTAAAATGAAATTTACTGACTAAAATCTGATAAGTTTTTTTTTCATTCCCCAGGGAACAGGACAACGGATGTAGGTATCTAACTTATCGCCACCCTCACTTTAACCTGAAATCTGAACCCTAAGACTGTAGGCTGAGCTCCACATCGTGTCATGCGCACTTTACTGGTTTCAAAGATCTCTGGTTATAGGCAATTTTCATGGCTGCAAAGTCAAATTCCAAAAGCAATTCATGTTTTGGAGATGTTGATGTATCACGCTGTGTTCTAATAACGGTTTTCAATGCTGGCTGTGACACAGATTACACTACTCTTGCTTCCCAGGGGACTCGGGCAGGAGAACCCCTCCAGTGAGCATCCTGGAGCCTAGGTGAACGCTATGAAGTGCTGAGACACACATTTCATATCAGCAGATGACAGAGAAATGTGGGCAGGGGAGAAACTGCTTTTCCAGTCATCTCTCCTTGTATACGAAGGCCACACTGTGCTGACACCTTCCCCACAAATATAGGAGAGACAAAAAAAAAAAACTGTGGAGATAACGGTTTAATGGGCCTTCAAGCAGCACTGCATAACAAGACATGAAAGCCAAACTGCCTTGAACTGAGCTTGTCCAAGAAAGCACTCAAAAGCTCTGGAAACATCAAAGCTTGAAGGTCAGAGGGCTAGCATGAAAAAAAAAACCCTCTCTTCCATCCTAGCGACTCAAACTCAATCTGACACGAGCATCAAGTGGGTTTTGTATGCCTGCCAAGAGAAAGGGAAAAAGCAGTTACCCTAGAGGAACACAGGACCACTGACCTCTTGCTACTGAGACCTCTGTGGCCTGCCTGGGTCTTCCCTCTGTCCTCGGCATCCCCCCACAAGGACTGAAGTACTGTTTGAGTTTTGAAAGTCCTCCTTCGAGGTATTTGGCCTCTTTTAGGATAATAGAAAACACTGGTTTAGAACTACAATCAGAATCATTTTCCAGCATAGAAGTTTGACAGTGGAGAAATTCTTTGGTAATGTTCTTAACAAGAGTAGAAATACAGACTGGCTCTTAGGTTTCTGGTGATAGCAAAAAGAGGCATGACCTTCATACAAACAAACAAACAAACAAACAAACCAATGTGGTTGGGGATAGTTTAGTGGTAGAGTGCCTGCCTCCCATGCACAGGACTCTGGGATCCACCCGTAGTCCCTAGTACTATAGAAGGAAAAAAAAGGGGGGGGGATGTGACAATATTTGCCTAAATGCAAATATATGTGCAGTTTAACTAATTGTTCCACCTCTAAACCCCCAAACAATAAAAGCACTCTCCACTTGTGTGACCGGATGCACATTTGGTATAGTTGGGGCACCACTATTGACAAAGCAAAGAGACTGAACGAATCCCAAGGGTCCATCAGTAAGGGCCATGGATCAGTAGGAGCATCCATAAGTGAACACAAACAGTGACTAGGAAGCTTGCCATGAGCTCATACCACCTGTGAGAAGAGCTTTATCTGGCTTGCAGTTCGGGAGATCTCGGTCCATGATCAGTTGGCTCTCAGAGCCATACCAAAGGAGAAGCCTCACAGAGAGCTGGCCCACTGGGTCACCCAGAATCCTAGGACATAGACTGGACCTCCAGGCCAGCTTCCCTCCCAGGTGCTCCAGCCTTTATCATGCCATAAAGTACCATCTTAGGCCAGTGGGCATCAACCCAGCTTTTCACTCCGCCGTGAACACTCTAAGGACCGTGATCCCAAACTTGCCAGCAAGCAGAGTCCAGCTTCAGACCAGCAGCTCTGCCTGGGTGCCAGAGACAGCTCGTCTGCCCTAGGGTTTCTGGTTATGGGCAGTATTTCTGATCTATATGTGATTTTCTTCAAAGCTTCCTTCCTGCAGTCACAGCACCTCATAAGTGGCCACTGCTGAAGCCTTCAGTGCCTAGACAAATTACAGCACGGTTCTGCCAATGGGCACTCTGGGAAGTCAATGAGTTTGTTGGACTTCCTTACAGAGCAAGGCTGGATTTTATGGGGGTGTAGATGCCCCTCCCCCAAAACCTTACCCAGCAGGGATGAGGACTTTTCGCTATCTTCATCCATGGATGCCCAGCTCTAGCTTGCTCTGGCCTTTACACACGCTAGCCCCTTTATATTTTCCTGCCCAGGCCACATGCAAGCAAAGCAGAGTTTTGTGCAACAGGTGGCAGAAGTCAGCTTGATAGTGAGGTGGGAATATCGTGTCCCTTTTTTCATCCCTCTATGTGTGGGTGTAAATGGTCAACAAGCCATACTGAGGTGAAGTTTTGCAAGGGGTGTACCAAGATGGTTGGTGGCTTGCCTTGGAGGACAGTGGCTTAGGACAGAAGGACTGCTGAGGGCAGTAGGAGGACTCCGGCTCAGCACGTACTAAGATGCTAGCGGCTGTAGGAGGCTAAGTGTATGCTCAGGCTAAGCATACACTGGGAAGCTGGGGACTAGGAAGGATTCAGGCTTAGCACACATTAGGATGCTGGGGGCTATGGAGGACTCAGGCTCAGCATACACTGGGATGCTGCAGGCTATAGGAGGACTCAGGCTCAGCATACATCTGGATTCTGGAAGGCTGTCGGAGGACTCAGACTTGGTTTAAACTGAGATTTGAAGGCTGGCTATGTCTGAAAATCTTCCACCCTTATGGGCTTGATCCCATTGCCATGGCAACAGCATTAACCCATTCATGAGAGGAGTCCTCACCATATAATCACCTGTTAAAGTGACTCACACACACACCCGCCCCGCCACCTCTCCTCACTATTTCAGCACCATCACGCTGGAGATTAGGTTGCCAAGGCATGGTCTTTCAGGAACACTTTTGAGCTACAGCAGACCAGGTTCAATGAAGCAACCAGACCTGGAGGTTCATGTCAAGATGGCTCCTGTGGACCTGGAGCAGGAGAAGCTGGAGCAGTCAGGTGGCAAGCAACAGGTTGTTGCCTGGGCTAGCAGAAGACAAGGGTACTGGACACTGGAGTGACAGTACTGTGGACAACAGTCCCGTAGTGTGGATCATGTTCTGTGTTCACACTCCCCTGCCTTGCACCTCATTTTGCTTATTAATTCACCTAAAATCTTCCCCAGGCATCATACACTGTCTGAAACTCCTAGGTTGGCTTTTAGAACTGTCTGGAGTAAACTTAAATTTCTGAAACTCTCACCAGCTAGGCTCAAGGTGAACAGGGTGAGTCATCTACGATTCACTTGTCATCAAACCAAAAAAAGGTGCTTTTTCATCTTTGTTCTTGTTGCCTGGCCTCCATCCAACATCCAGCATCATTTATTAACATCTTACCATATTTAAGATTCAACTCAACACCACCTCTTCCATCTCCTGTAACAACCAGGCATGGGTGCTCTTCCTGTTTTGCCTCTGGCTTATCTCTGCTCCCATCTCCGGGTTCTTTATGCATTGCTGTGTGTGCTGCTGTGCTCCTGAGGAGTAAGTTGGAGTTTGGATTTTTCTGTACCATATCATTAAGCCTTGGACCTATACATGATGCATATAATATATACGTAATATGGGCTTGCAACATTTAAACTAGAGTAGCTTGCTGTGAGCCAAATTGTGCCCTACCACACATTAATATATCCTAACTAACTCCAAAGGTATTTAGAGAAAGGATCCACTGGAGAAAAAAAAATCAGTTTTGATGAAGTAGTTGCCGTGGTGCCCTCCTCCATGGGACCAGGGTCCTTATGAGAAGTGGCGCTGGAAGCCTGCTCTCTCTTTCCTTTCTCTGCTGTGTGAGTGTACCACGAGAAGGGAATGCTCACCAGAACTCAACTCTGCAGCCCCTGATCCAACGTTTTGCAGCCTCCAAAACCATCCAAAGTATTGACTTCTGCTGAAGCCATCCAGTCTATAGGATAGTATTAGGCTACTACACAGTAGATGTGGCCTTTGGTGGTGCTCTAAACAGCGCCATTTTATACAGTGGTTAAGTGCCAAATCTAAAGGGCTGCAGAGCAGCGCAGAGATCAACCTCCAGTCTCTTAACCCCAGCCAGTGCTCCAGCAAGCATACAAAGCTTGCCAAATAACACAAAATGAAAGAAAAAGCTCAAGGCAATAAGTGTGTTTTTCTTAAACATGTCCATACCTTAAACTCTTTTTATCCTAGCCTTGAAATAACAAACCAAAGGTCCAAGGGGACTTCTAGTGAGGTCTGAAATTAAGAATATGGTTTAAAGGCTGCCAAGGATGAGAAAGAAAGAGGCCTGTTTGGTTATGACAATATCGCCTTACAAAGTTATGAATTATGCAAGGGAAAACAGACCGCGCAGGATGCATGACCTCACGAGACTTCACATACCTGTACACAACACTGCGCGAACAAGCACTTCAGAGCCCCACTTGAAACATTTTCTGTTATACCGCAGCTTTACCCTCCTACAGTCCTTTGCTTCTCACTCACAATGGTGCCTGCACGTGTCAAATTGTGCAGTCTGTGTAACCACCAACATAGCTATCACCCTCTCAGAGCGAAATGACACAATGGAGTGTCAGAACTGAAGAACTGAATACAGCGTATGTGTGTGTGTGTGTGTGTGAGAGAGAGAGAGAGAGAGAGAGAGAGAGAGAGAGAGAGAGAGAGAGAGAGAGAGAGAGAGAGAGAGAGAGAGAGAGAGAGAGCGCCTGGGGGAGGGGGACTTGCTATAGGGCTGCTCCTGTTTCTCATCTATTCCAGGCTAGCATTCAAACCCACAAATGTTCCCCATCAGCCTGTGCTGAAAGAGAAATAAACAATAGAGACGCCTGAGGTCAGCCCTAGCCTGTTCCCTGTGATTGGAGTAAGAATTCAGCCTCTGTGCTATTTCTTCCTGGGTGGAGGGTGTTGGATTGTTTTCTCTTTAGATGCAGGTCATCTGTGAGCTTCCCAGAGTTAAAGAACGTTAGCTAAGAGACCAGGCTGGCTTACTTGCCAAAGCTTTTGAGCTTTGGATCAAGCTCATTGGAAGAAGACACCATCCACAATGCTTCTTACCAACTCTACAGGGGAAAGTGATGGAGACTGTGTACTTGGCTTTTAACTCAAGTTAACTCAAGCCTGCCCTATGGGCTTTAGTGGAAAGACTCAGAGTTAGCCGCCTGCTTCCAATGGAGCTGACGTGACTTTGAGAGTCAAAAGCAAGTATGGGATGGACTAGGGTCTTATTCTTCTGAGACTAACAAGCACCACGTTTCTCAAATTCTCTCCTTACAGAAAGAATTCAAGATTGCTGGTACCCTGCCCCACTGAGAGCCCAGACACTCTTGATTTCGGGACAGAAGGCTTGAGATGGGTTTGGGCACTTGATTATGCTTAACACTTAGAAATGGTGCAGATAGAAAATTTAATGTTTTTTCTTTATTTTTGAGAATTTCATACCTTACAAAATATAATCTACATAACCCCAATATACATGCCTACCCTTCCATGCTCCCCAATATGCCAACTGGGTAAGATGTCTGGTTGGTTTTATTTTTAAATAACCCACTGTGAGTTATTAAATAACTCACTATGAGTTAGTGCCACTCATAGGTGCACAGGTGTGGGACCATCTGATGGAACATGGGAAACTTACCAGTGGCTATAGCTTCCAAGATAAATGATTATCTTCCTCTCTCAACAACTACCCACTGCCAACAGCTCCTCAGCAAGGGGCAGAGCCTGGGAAGCATCGTCATCTATGCCTACACTGTATCTGCCTTGATCCTGCATGTGTCTTGTGTGGGTAACTACAGCTGCTATGAATTCATGACTGCACTAGCCATGTCGTGTCCAGGATACAGGATATCACGCGCTTCTCCCCGCCCTCCAGCTCTTATAGTCTCTCCACCTCCTCTTCAAAGATGTTCACTAATCCTTGGTAGGGGTTTGATACAGATGTCCCAGCTGTGACTAAGCAAGCATCGTTTTTATTCTCAGCACTCGGACCAATTCTGCATCTCTCCATTGCTGCCCCATCGCACAAAGAAACTTCTCCATGCCATCACCAGGTCGGCATCTGGACAAACACATGGGGGCATTTTCTTGATTAATGATTGATGTGGGTCCCGACCTCTGGGTGGGTCATTCTGGATGGTAAAAGAAAGCAGCCTGAGTAAGATGTGTGACACAAGCCAGTGGGCAGCACCCCTCCGTGGTATGCCTCAGTTACTGCCTCCAGGTTCCTGCCTTGAGTTCCTGCCCTGACTGGCCTGCATGGTAGACTGCAAGCTGCAGGATAAAATAAACCCTTTCTTTCTTGGGGGAAAAAAACTTCCTAGGGATACAAACACAAATATTTAGAAAGCAATTTGACAGCATGACCATTTGGAAAATAGCAATAACAGGTTCTAATCTAAGGCTGTGACAGAATTGTGAGACCAGACTTGACACTCTTTCCTAGGAATCAGGCCTCAAGTTCAATCAGAAAGTGGTCCCTTAGCCCATTACGGTTGTGCCACTGTTGCAGCACTGGGCAGTCTAGACTGGCAGGTCCACATTGTGGCACACAGGATTCAGGGCTGGGTAAGATCACTGATGTTTTCTGTGCCCCTGCATCCCGCTTGGCACCATCTGGCGCTATGGAAGCTAGCCAGCACAGCAGAAGTTTCCCGTTCTGTTTGAAAGCAATTTCTCAAAACCCCACAGCCTAAGTGTGGGATAGAAGACAATAAATTTCCCGTTAACTGCATTTTGCCACCATGAACAACTTTTAACGCTTGGAAAGGGGGATGGCCTAGTTTTAGGTTTTTGTAGATCTTACAAATGCCTGGTTTAGCAAACCTCATTGAATTATCTTACCCATCCCTCTACTCAGTCCAGTGCAGTTCACTGCTGTCATGGAACCTGCATAACGTTTATGCAGCATCAGGACCGTTGCTTGTTAACATGAAAAAAAAAAAAAGACTTTGGATATACTTTTCGGGTAAGAAGTATTTGATGCTTTGCCAGAACTTACCAAGTGGCAGCTTCTTAAAGGTTACAGGTTGCTCAGAATGTGGCATCTGAAACTGTGGGTCCAAACTCTTGCTGTACGGTCACAGTCAGGTCCCTTGTCCACACCTTGGACTTTGAATCGAGTTTGTCCACACATGGTTTGGTAACTTTAAGCATAGTAGTGAAGAAATACCAGCTCACTCTGCTCTATGATCTCCCAGATTCTGGCCTATTCGGTTTTACAGCACATCGCGTAAGCCGGCCTCACTTCTCAGCTCGCTGGAGTGGTCCCTAACCATTGTGAGGCCATCAGACTTACTGTGGTGAACCCAAGTTTTTAAAAAAATTCCAAGTTTCTCCTGAACGCTCATTATTTTAATCTTATCCATAAACACTATCAGTAATGATCTCTACCCAACAAGCTCACTTTGTTTATTCACGTAAATAGATCTATATCTGCAAAAAGTCTGAATATTCAAAGTTTTCCTGTTATTCCCACAAGTAGAACTGGAGCTCAAACCAGCAAGCAAGTTCTTTTCATCAAGGTATCCATAATTTCCCCATGGACAGGAGAAGGGCTTCACAAGTGGAATATGAAAATAAGATGTGTACTTAGGGATTGAGGTTTAAGAAAATTAATATTATAATGTGTTTAATGAATATTAATGCTGTTGGGTAAGACCGGCTTTATTTCTTTCCCCCTTCACAAATTCATGATGGTGGCCTGCACCAGGACAAGCAGTCGGTGTCACCACTTTTGCTACCAAGGCTCTGGCAGCATCAGGACAAGGAGCAGCTCTGCATACAAGGTAAAACAAAACAAAACAAAAACAAACAGAAAAACACCATTGTCTCTCAGCATCCACAGGGAACTAACTGGTTCCAGCATCTCCTGTGGATCCTCAAATCCAGGGACGGTGAAGTCTCTTAGATAAAATACGATGGTGTTTACGTACAACCTATACACACCCTCCCGTGTGCGTCACTACCTCTGCCTCACTGGTATACTACCGTGTAGACACTACATGGGAGGGGGGGCGCGGGGGGGAACAAGACATGGTCTTGTAGAAAAGTACTATTTACAATCTAAAGTTATTTGAATCCTCAGCTGCGGGACATACAGAGGCCAGCAGCACTTTGACCCGCGAGTTTCTAGAAAGTGCCGTGAGCCTGCTGAGAGCGCCTTGAAGATAGAGTTCCCACTGAAAAGATGCCCCTGGAAATGTTGTTGGGCAAGTTAGCAAACTTTGGTTTCCTCTTCTCGAAGTGGGAATGGCACTAACCGTCCCACGGCCCCGTGAAAGTGCGCTTGAGAAGGAACTGAGCCGGAGTGGGAGGTGAGCTGACCTCAGCCCCTGGCTTACTGTGAGTGACAAATGCTGGCTTGTAGTGCAGTTTGCTGTTGCTACCAACCTGTAGCTCACCTTTGCCCCTCTGTCAAATGCCAATATGTTCTCCTTTTTTTTTTTTTTTTTTTTTTGGTAAACAGCACTGAAAGCAATCTCCTCATTGCCACAATGTTGTCCCTCTGCAAAAGAAGATCACATTTAGCAGCAAGCCATTAAAGTCACTGTGGATAAACGTTGGCCAACACATGATCGTCACAGCTCCCTCTGTACTGCCAGGCTGGTACCAGAGATACCTCAGTCCCTGAATTTAAGAGAAGTCTGTGACATTTTGAAGTTAACAACTGGTCTGTTTTAATGCTTGAACATAGTTTCTTCCAAAACAGAGTCTAGACCTAAGACAACAGAGTCAAGCACCTCCCATTCTCAAGAGAAAATTAGATGAACTTATTGGGCATTGAACAAAACAAAACAAAAACAAAAAACAAAAAAAAAGCCGCCGTTGCTCAAGGCAGTAACTGAACATTTCTCAGAGACTTGTGGGGGTGGTTTTGTGCGTGAAATTTCTCTCTTTCTCTGTCAGAAAAATTATAATGGAAAAGTGGGAATCCCCAGGGATATTCACTTCAGTTCATAATTTATTAGGATGCAGGCCTTAGCCTCCTGAACCAGGGACAGCACAAACTCCTTAGGAAGCACAGCCCTGCCACTCTTTACAGCATCCAGACCTTGGGTTCCAAGGAATGAAATAGCTGGGAAGTCACTGCATTTGTCCTATTTCAAGCTGGGCGTGTAAATAATAAAGGTCAAACTTAAAAAAAAACAAGGCGGATAATTCCTTGGTGACCAGCCAGACCCCAGTTCCCATCATTAATTCATATGTTGATAGACTTCCCCAGGAAGCCTGGGAACAGAACAGAAGTAACTCAGCTTCCCCCCAAGAGAAAAGGCCTCAGTTTTTTCCCTGGCAGATTCATTCCTAATCACATAGCAGGGAACCATTATTAACATCTGGATATTCAAAAAGGGCCACTGAATTATTATAAAAAAAAAATGCTTCAACTCATCAGCCTACGGCCCAAATGATCTACAGTGTGCACTATGCTTTCCCCGCTTTAGTCAAGAAGATAAATGAAAAAAAAAAACTTCTGTGTATTTCAACTGCCATTACACATTTGTTTCCAATCTGGGAACATTCATGTCTGTCTACTGTACCTCCTATCCTAAGGCAGATGCGTCAGCGACGGCTTCTACCCCTCAGGCAGTGAGGTTCTCGGTGTACAGTTTAAGAAGGCTACTGCCAACGCTAATTGGTTGGAAGTAGTTGCAAGTCAGAGACTAATGCGGAGTTAGATCTTCTTTGATGAAAAAGTCTTTCGTTCCTTAGCCAGCCAAGCCCTCCTTCCATACTTGCAACCCTCACAACTATCACAGACCCCACTCCCTGCCCTCAGCCAAGGCACTAACTAGGAGCTGGTGGCACCAGGTAAATGTGCGCCACTCCTCTGTCTGAGCCCATTTCACCTTTCCTTTGCTATGAAGCCCCGTTTCCACCAGGATCCACAGGCTCTTCTTGCGGCCCCAGTATTGAATATCTCAGGCTCGTGTGGGAAAACAAAACTATTTTTAGACCATTGCTCCCAGTAAGGGTGGACAGCTCAAAACTTTGCAAGCAGCGCTTACTTAAACAAAGCCCACTCACTCCAGAAGAACTCCCCTGAGGGTAGGTAGGTTGTCAATGCTCCATCAAAGTCTGCTCTGCCCTCCCCACCGCCCTCCTCTCCCGTCATGCCGTGTGCATGGCTCAAGGTTCTGCCTCAAAGTCCCTGGGATTTGTTGGGTTCCCCCCCCCCCTTAAACTGGCCTGATCTCATTCGGTCTCAAATCTTGGCATCAAAGTCACCTCCTGGGGGGCAGGGCGGGGGGGGGGGGGAACGGACTTTGCCCATAAACACACACACATTCCACTAGAGGAATCTGTTTTGTCTGTTTTCCCAAGGAGCCTCACTCTCTTTGGGTCATGTAAACTCTTCAAACCTAGCTGAGAACCTACAACGTCATGGGAGGAATGTGGGAGACCATTTTGGACAAGGCGGAGCTCTCCTGAGGTTCAGCATAAATTTCCCGGGGGGAGGGGGGAACCCATCTCAGATGGAGGGACAGAAAGCAGGATGCACTGGGTGCTGAAGGATTGCAAGAAGAGACAGAGGCTCCCAAACCACTCATCTGCATATTTTGGATCAGCTAATACGTAGTTAAGCTGAATATGGCTTATACCCACTTTTAAAATAAAATTTTTACCTTCAGAATAAACTAGAGGTCTAGGTGCTCACCCAGCAAGGCACAAATACAGCTGTATAGCTGATCTCTAGCACTCAAGCAAGCAACAGCTTTAACTTTTTCTTTTATTGAATTGATATAATTATTGATTTATTTATGCACACATGCACGTGTGTGCTTGCATGTGGAGGGAGTGGGGTAAGGACAACCTTCAGGAGTTGGTTCTTCCCTTCCATCTCATGTATCCCAGGGACCCAGCGCATGTCACAGAGCTTAGCTGTAAACCACCTTTCCTCACTGAGTCATCTAACCCGGCCGGCCCACAGTTTTAAACTCTTCAACACAGGGCCCTGATTTTCTTTTCACACATTCACTCTGCTAGTCTAGGCGAGAAGAGCGGACCGTTCTTCTTGAAAGGGACATGGAGACAAAGGATAGTTAAGATCTAGTGCTACTGTACCGGCCACAGAGTGGACATAAGTGAAAGTTATTGGCTATAGAGATGTGCTTTAACCATCATCTTCCAGATCAAGCCCAAGAACAACTGTGCCAGTTTCTTCCTCTGCATATTTTCCAACCCTGTCTTCATCTGCCATGTCCCCAGAGACCAGTATTAGGTGAAAGTCTTAATGTCCCAGGCCATTCTCAATGATGCCCAGCCCCGTGGTTACCAGAACCTTCCATAGGTTACTGGGGGCGGGGGGCAAGGATCCCTACAGGGAGAGGCGTTTTCAGCCTGACATGAGCTTGCTTGCATTTGTCAAGGACATAGACTGAAGGGCTGTCTCCCATGAGCCCCGTTTTCCTTTCATCTTCCATTATCCTTACAGAAACGATTTGTTACTGCCAGCCACTCTAACAACTGGCTTCAATTTTTACCTTTTCTCATACCCTCTGTTGGATAATTACCACAATCTTCATTCAAACATGCAGTGAGAAACTTTCATACATGGCTTGTAATTAACTATAAAGCGATCCATAAATCCCTCTTAGAAGTGGAAGGACAGGGCCCAGCGTTGCGACATGAAGGGAAAAAAGCATTGTCCTGTGCGCGACTGTGCGACTCCCATCCTCTCTCTGCTCTGTAGGTACAACTGTCACTTGTGAAGGCTTCGCCCGGGCTTCTTTCCAGGCCTCTAATGATGACCTGCTTCCTCCTTCTTAACTAAGACATAACCACACTGGAAACTAACTTGGAAGAATCACATATCCTGTCGGCTTGGCTGACGGAATTAGCTGAAGCGCAAGAGACCGGCTTGAGTCATTTTACCCATGTGTGGAAGTGAACCGCTTTTTGAAAGTGACCTCTCAAAACTGCGACTTGCCACACCATCAGCCGTTCAGGGAAGAAGGATGAAATTCCAGGTGAAACATATTAACTGACTTATTTTCCAGCCTCTCTTCTGGCTCCACCTCCGGGAGAACTAAGGCTTAGTTGATCCCAGGACACGAAAAGCAATTAAATTTCACTCGGTGTAAAGTTGAAGAAAGTGTCCCATGTGAAAAGACTGTGTCTTTGCCACATCGCATGGGTGGCAATAAACAGCCACACTCACTGGCTTTGATATAGTAGCGTGCACTTTCACGGGGCTCAAGTTGATTTCATTTTAAAAAGTAGAATTTATGGGACAGAGGATTGAAGGGTCTGTACTGACATGTTTAAAACCTCCTTTTAAAAAGTGGCAGATTGCATCGTTCCATTTAAGCGTTCACACCGCAGCCTGAAACATAATCTGTTTACTGAAAAAACAACTTTTTACTGCCCTGCGAATAATTTCCCATTGAAAAAGAAAACAATGTACAGTATTTTACAGCTTCGAAAAACATCTGGAAAGTTTTCTCGGTTGCTAAAGTGATGAAGAATTTGCATCCACATTTGAACTACTGATTTTTTAATTCAACACAGAGTGACTTCAGACATTGTATTGAACCAACTAATACTTCAAGTTTCCAGGGCCCACTGATGGTACCCAGAGAAAGCAATTGGTCCCCAGGAAGGTAAGGAAGGGGGTCTACGTCCTCAGGCCCTGAGCAGTATAACGGTGCACTCCTTTGGTCAGGGTCATTCCAAGCCGCTGCAGAATGTAGCTTATACCAGCTTTACCTCTATTCACCTGAACACCCAGTTTTGGGTGCCAGGCAAGCAGGAGGCTTCCAGGAGACGGGACAGGGGCCCTGGCTGGGCCACCTGCATCTCTGCCATCTTGAACTTAAAGGAGTGTGAGACCACAGCGTGGACGAGGCAATCCACACCCCCCCCCCATTGGCAAGAACACAATCATATGACCAAAGGACCAGCAAGCTGTCAAAGAAATGACTATTAGCTGTCCCAAAAGGACAAAGAAGGGACCTGCCAAACAGTCTTTAGATCCCAGCCAGCACTTCGCAAGATAAAATTTTTTTCTCCAAATCAAGGCAGGTAGAATGTGTAGAAGAGTTGGCTTCTCCGTTCTCTCTTGGGGGGCTCTGTGAAAAGCCCTCTCCTAACAATATGAGGATGTGGGTGAGGCGAACAAAGCCATCTGCCTTGACACTTCATCCTGTTGTCGCCTTCTAAGCCTGTGGCTTCATTTGCGAAAGTTGTGGGATGGCATTATTATGGAGACAGTAAATTTAAAACAATCCAAAGCTTTCAAAAAGACTGCAACTTCCTTAGTCAAACCCCCCCTTTTTTGTATTTCATTCTATTTTACTCCCCCCTCCCGTCACCAAACTATTAGCTCTCCACAAAAGCGTTTAATGAAAGTTAAGACTCTGGTGCTCTATACAGAAGCATCTCTGCCCAGTTGTGGAAATGCTGAGGGGTGGGCACAAGGCTTAGGCTTCAAGGGCATGCAGTGATCAGAGGCTGTTTTCTCAAGGACAAGTCCATCTAGAAGGACGTCTTATATACTGGGGGGAGGCAGGGAATGGCTTAGTAAGGTGGCTGCCACAAAAGTAGGAGGACCCAAGTTTGCGTCCCCAGCACCCACTTAAAAGCTGGACAGAACTGATGGGATCTGGTTCAGTAAGAGACCTTATCTCAAAAACTAAGGTGCAGTATGCCAGTGAGAGAGTACAAGGGGTTAAGCACTTGCAGCCAAGCCTTATGACCCAAGCTCAGTCTCCACAATCACGTGGTGAAAGGAGAGACTCAGCTCCCTCAGGTTTTCCTCTGACTTCCATGTGCAGGTGCTTACACAATATAATTCGGTAGATAGATAGAAAGATAAGTAGGCAGGTATATTTTTAAGTGGAAATCAATAGAGGAAGACAACCAATATTGATCTCTGGCCTCCATATGCACATGTTTGCCCTTGTGCAAGTGCATGCAAAGAAGTACATATACTATGCATACACATACATGTGCAGGCGCACGCGCGCGCGCGCACACACACACACACACACACACACACACACACACCACTGAGGGCTCTGTGTGGAATCTTCGGCTCTCAATGCACATCTTCTTTTACAATGACTCTTCTCTGTGTCACTATGAGATACCATCAACTTCATCAGCTGATGGCAATTGTGTATTTACTTGTCAGCTCTTCTGTTATTCCTGTGAAGAAATAGAGACAGCCACCCCCTGCTTCTCTCTCTTGTATCACCAGCACAACCTTAGGCTTTGGCTTCTAATGGATGTTTGGTGAATGAGGGAGTGTTGAGGGCAATTATAAAAAAGATGAGTTCCATAAAACTTTAAACGAATCAAAGAGCTGGCCAGGCGTGGTGGTCTACGATGTTAATCCCAGCACTCGGGAGAGACAGAGGCAGGCAGAGACCTGTGAGCTCAAGGCCAGCCTGGTCTGCAATGAGAGTTTCAGGACAGCCATAGCTGTTACACAAAGAAACTCTGTCTCAAAAAACAAAACAAACAGAAAGCTACCAGTGTTTAAGAGGGGCTACCATGCACCTGCAGGAAGGGAGTAGGGGTGGGGGGCACAAGAACTTGTTTAACGAAGGGTAAACGCTCAACAAGCAGGCTCCCTGGGCAGCACTACAGGTGGAGGGACCACTGTACAGATGCCTGGTGTATCTTCAGAACACTTAGTGTCCATATTCACAACATGTAGAGCATGCAAGGGGGTAGAAGAAGCAGGATGGGAAAGAAGGTTGCAGCCATTCCAAAAGGGCGTTGGCTCCCAGGATACCGAGTGTCCTCAGCTCTGTGGGCACTGAAGTGCTGGGTGACGTCTTGGTACAAAGAGGGCTAATCTGCCAAGGAAGGACGGTGGGGACAGCAGGAGTCACGGTAACCACCCAAATGACTCTCCGTGCTTCACCAGAGGACAATGGAGAGCACAGAGACAGGATGGGGTGGGGCAGGGAACACTGGGTGTGGGGTGAAGGGAAAGCCTCAGCTCTTAGCAACTGGTTAGATTCAAGGAATCAAGAAGCACAAGGTCAATGAAAACGTAATACTGTCATTCAAGGGAAGAGGAAAGAGGGGCACTGAGGTTTGAGAGGGCCAGGGCAGGGAGTCTCAAATATGAGGAACTTCAAAGCCATCAGGCAGGGCTTGAGTCAACACTGAAGAGGGTCACGTGTTGTAGACCTGGTCATCTTGAAGTCGCTCACACAGGTTTTGTTCTTTGGCAGGGGAGGCTCTACAAAAATGCTGTTGTCGAATGGCTGTCAAAGTTCATGCTCAGGCCTCAGGGTTGGATTAGTAGGAGGGAATGTTGGAAAAACAATTGTCATTAGGACTCTACTGTCGTGAAAGAAGGTTCCTTCCCTTTCCGCTCCTGTTCCCTTCTGCCACATGAGACCAGAGTTCCATTCACACAGAGGCGCCATCTTGAAGCAGAGAGATCTTTCCTGGCACTGCCCCCCTCCCGTTAGTGTGCCGATCTCAGGATACAGCTTCAAATGAACTTCTCTTTCTTACAAATCAGTCAGTCCCAGGTATTTTATTATTGTGTCATGAACAGCCCAAAGCCAACTATACAGCCTTTGAATTTATGTAGGTGTTGTAAATTGGGTAAGCATACGTAAACTTTGGAAGTACCGTATTTTCCTGACCTACTGAGATAGTTACTCATTGTTCTAACATACGCAGAGACTTTTAAAGTTTATCAAGATCTTGTGAGGACTCAGGACAGGGGTCTCACCATAACCTTCATTCACCTCCAATTGCAGTGATCTCCACTGAACGGTGGGATCCTCCTGTCAATAGCCAGCTCTCTCTCTCTGTTTAATTGGAACCCAGTGGCTACTTCGCTCTCCTTTCTGGGTGAATTCATTTCTGCAATACATAATCTGGAAAGAACAGTGAAGGCTAAAGACCCGTTCGTCTATATGGAAGTATTCCCTATAGACATCAAAGCAGAGAAAGACTTTATAGAAGAAAACCCTAACTTCCTTTCAAAAAGAAAAAAGGGGGCGCAGCAAAACAACCTTGTACCATTAGCATTGCATGTGGCAGTTCTCAGATGCAAACCAGGAGCCATTTTTAGTGCCAAGCCTTCTGATTATCATGGGAACTGTCTAGCTTGGTGCTGGAGTCCTGGGCAAGCAGGCAGTAAAGATCCCAGAGAGTCCTGTTATTTTGCACACTGTGGCTTCCCCTTTTGAACACAGAAATTCACCAGAGGCGCTCTCTGAGACCCTTTCAGGCCTCATGCGTGTGGAGAGAAATGAAGTGAAGATGTGGAGGATTTAAGTGAACTTGAAGATGAAGGGGAAAATGGTCCCCCCCTCTCCTTCCTCATTAAACCCTGGGAAGATTGCTTTAAGAAGAGCGAGCGCGTTGCCCAATTATAAGAATACGTTCTTAGTACCCCTGGTCTTGCTTCGCAAAGCTGACTTTGGCGACCTACCCTTTACCTGTACTGTGGTATAAACTCTCGCTGAGATCGTTGTCTCATTCTGACGCCAATTAGAACACGAGTTTTCAGCAGAAGAAAGCACGGCAATTTAGTCCAGACCTTGGAAGAAAAGGAAACACTAATCGAGATGAAGACTGCCCCAAACCCAATTGAACAGGTGTGCATTTCCATAATAGCTGCACAATTCAGCGATGAAGTGGCGCTTGCTGCTTTTGCTGGTGAACTGAATCAGTAATCTTCTCCTGCCCTGTCCCGGTGATTGAAATAAATTACTTAGTTAAATTGCAAAGCAGGTTGACCCATCTGTTGGCCCATGAATGTTCAGAATCTCGGAGGGTTTATTACTCCAAATAATGTCTGCCATATGCAGTGGTAAACAGTTCCCTTAAAACTGACTGAAGGCTGTGGTGCTGCTTCTGAAGGCAATTTATAAAGCGCTTCATGTTCCCCTGAAAGGACCTGCCCTTCAGCTAAACTTCCAGAAAAGTCTAGCTGTCTTGATCAGTTAATCCCAGCTGAGACACCCTGCTCTCTCTGTGGAGGAAAAGAGAAGGTTGAAACGGAAGCACATGCTCTTGGGGGCGGGGCGGGGGACCTACTATGTGTTGGGCAGAAGCTCACCTGCTGTCACGTCTTCAAGAAGTGTCAGGACACCCCTGTGCAGTGGACATGTTATCTCGGGAAGCCACAGAGGTTAAGTGGCACATCCAGAGACAACTGCAACACAGTCCATCTGTGTCCCAGACACTTGGTTCTAGGGGACAGTCTGAGTCAGGAGTGTTGAACCTGGGAGGCACAGTCAGGATTTTTCCCACCGCACAGTTTCAACCCACAGGGGAACCCAAATGCCAAGTGTTAATGGCCTTGGGCTGTTTGGCTCCCATTTCTCAAAAGCATGAGCCATGCTCTTGCCTTCTTGGTCACTAAGGACAGGGCCACACTTTGACCTGCCACTGGCATGTTTCTAACAGGAATGTGTACAGACAGGGATGCGTGGATCTTCTTGTCATGTGTGCATTTCCTTGCTTTAGATCATGCTTGATTTCACATCCTGGGGGGAGAAGGCCTGCTCCAGTCACACAAGGTCCATAAACCGCTCTGTCTGTGGACCAGCCATGATTTGTTCATGATGTTGGCGGGGCCTCACTGCGGCTCGGTTACAGATGTGAAATTGCTGATGGATGGCCCAAAGCCAGCACATGGCCGGCTCTTCTGGTATTCAACTTCAATATTAATCATGTGTAGAAAGGCATCTCCCCCCACCCCCACCCCACCGTGAAAAATGAAATGGCTAATATACAGTATGGAATGAGTGTTCGGGAACAATTTCTTTTCTTAACGGGAAAAGAATAAAGCTATTAAAAGAATAAACTCCCGTATATGACATGATGACAGTGGGGGTTTCTCTGATGGCCTAAATGAGTAAGCTCCCTTCCCTTTGATTTATGCCAGCCCAGGGTCTCTTGGAGCTTCAAAAGGCAGGGAGCACATTTGGAAGCCAACAGTCTCCACTCCATTTGTTTAATGAGAATATGAGGCCAAGATTCAGCCAAAGGCGAAAGTTTGACAGACTGAGAACTGAAAAGGTCAGTCCCAAGGGCTCAGGCACAGGGAGAGGAAGTGATACCTTGGGGGGTTGCCCTTTGGTAGAGGGACTCACCCTTTGTTGTAAGAGCACCCCCCACACACACACACACAGGCACATGTAGGTACCTCTGCATGAGCCAGCCAGGCCCTGCCTCTGTGGTTGGTCTTTGCCCCAAACCAGAGGAAATCAGTCCTTCGACTTTGCTGTCAGTTCGTATTGTGAGGAGGAGGCTAAAAATCAGCCTTGTTCTTCTCCTCTCCCTAAATGTGCATCCTATAACCACATGAGAACCTCAGAAAAAGCTTGCTTCCCCTCAGGCCAGGGTAACTCACCCGTAATCTCTGCACTCTGGAGGCAGAGGCAGGAGCATCACACATTCCAGATCAGCCTGGCTGCGCACAGAGGCAGGAGGATGAACCGTTCGAGGCCAACCTGGGCTGTGTCAGAGCCTGCTCAAAACAGAACAAAAAGGCTTACCATATAAGGGGACCTCGTTAGAGAAAATACGGAGGTCCCCAGTTTTCTTTCACATGGTTCTATCTAATTTCGTATGGTGCATACACATGGCACAATCCTAAGACAGGAAATTAGCCTCAGTGCAATACTGCTAACCAAACTACAGGGTGTCCTGGGATCTCTCTGACCTTTTCATTACCAGATCTCACCCAGAACTCCCTGGTCCTCCATAGCACTGGGGTGTCTTTTCTACTTGGTGCCAATTATTCTGTGACAGCCCACCTCCACATTTCTTAGGGTTTCATAACCCTGACATATTAAAAAAACCTCTGGCCAAGGCTGTAGAATGCCCACCCTTCTGGAGCCGTGCCACACTGAGGTCTAGACTGAGTTACAGAAGCCCACACCCCAGATATAATGTGCCCTGTGCAGTGTTTCAGGAGCACATGAGCCCTATGTAGGTCTGGCTTCCAGTGAGGCGAACCTGAGTCTTCAACAAAGGTACTGTAGTTTCTTCAAGAGAGAGTTATACAGATCTCTCTCCTTTCTATCAGGAGGAGGCCACTATATCCAGAGTGCTTTCTCGGAAAGAGTCAGTTCAACTCTAATTCCTGGAGACATGTATCAGAAGAAAATGTACACTTGTGTTAAAATCACAGAAGCATTAGATGTGTTTAGGGAAGATACTCTGAAGCTAGGAAAATAGCCAGCTTCTGTTTAACATTTCACCACCGTTTTAGCCTGCCTCCAGGAGCTGTGCCTGCAGGAACCATTATTGTGGAGTTCAACGGTGAGTTTCTATTTTCCCCACCTTCTGTGTTGTGGTTGGAGTTCTTCCGTGTGGAAACATTGGCCCTTCTCCTGTGTATTGAGTTATTCCTCCTTGTATTCGCATCTATATGAACTTGTTGATGTTTACTTTATCCTTTGGGCAACAACCCAGTACTACCATTATTGATTTTTGCTCTCAAGTTTTCCAGAACTGACATTTGGAAACTATTTCGGGTTGAATCCTGTGTCCGTTTGAAGCACCCCAGCCCTTCCTCACCCGCCCACACCTTTCCATCATTTCTTAACCATTTTGGCACTAGAAGATGCATAGGATGCTCCAAGCTCATCTTACAGTGTCGCCATGCCAACCCTAGAATTAGCCATTTTTCCGAGGACACTTTCCTCCTTTTACTGGAGAACCGTGTCCTAGACTTAAAGTGTTGTGTTTGAGGTTTGTCCCACTGCTCCAGGCTGTCTTAGGAAGCAGAGCTGGGCTGCATGTACACATCCTAACCAGCATCTACTTACCCCCGTGCCTGTTTAGTGTAGACATATTGAAAGATGAGTGACTTAGACTGACTTTTTGAGTCTACCCAGCACCCACTGCACCATTCATCCTGCATCCTCCACGTCCCCAGTCTGCATCTTCTCTCTTCCACGGTGAGAATCCTGGCTCTGTATCCCAATACAGCGGCTTAGTATTAGGCCATGGGAGAGCATAACTGGCTTTCTATGTCACTCTTGTACCCTGGGACATTGCTAAATCTATTTTTAGGTCCAGGAGTGCTCTGATATACTCTATGGGATTTCATTTATAGAAATGACGACAGTTGTATAATTTACAAATTGAAAGTGTTTCTCTCCTCTTTATATATATGTGTGTATACACACACACACACACACACACACACACACATATATATATATATATATATATATATATATATATATATATATATATATATATATATATACACAGATACACACATAATTTGGGTTTTTTTTTTTATTGTTTAACAATTTCAATCAACAAGAGGGCAAGAGGCAACCCTGCCTCATTCCCAACTTTCAGAGTAAATCTTTCATGCCCTCACCATCTGCAATGTTGCTTATAGGCTTTTCCCAGGCTGCCTTTCTTGGGTTGGGAAAAGCACCATATTCCTAACTTTTAAATTTCTTACCTTGAATATCAAATTTGTCAGAAGACTTTTCTGTGTCTGTAAAAAGTATGACATCACTTTTGTTTGTTTGGCTGCTGATGTGCTTTGACTGCCCACCCGAGGGGGGGGGGTGCATCGCTGTCACTCAGACAGCCTGGCACCCCCTGGAAAGACCCTCACTCAGCCCTGAGGCATCAACATTTTGACATATTGCTGCATGTAGTTTGCTAATGTTCTGCTGAAGATTGTTGTGCATAAACTTACGCTAACTTTTGGTCTATGGCTTTCTTCTCTGGTGATGTCTCTGTTTTTTTGTATTAGAGTACAGAGATAGGAGGTGAAATACCTCTGAAGACTGCCTGCCACCGCAGTGGATGACTAAAATGCAAATCAGCGTAGACAAAGCGGGTAACTCTGAAGGATACAAATCCAACCATGTGATTTTTAAAACACGAGTTCATAAAACCCAAACACATTCCACTAGTATCCAAATCTAAGCCTGTGCTTTCCTGAGGAAAGAATGGGGTTGCAGGAGGTCTGCAGACTTCTCTCAGCCCTCTACAATTAGAAAAAAAAAATCAGGACAGAGCCCATTAGGGCACCTAGGATATGCTACTGTGTAATGCTGGCAATGTCAGCTGTACTCTGCCGAGGCCGGCCGACTAAAGTTCAAAGCTTACTCAAGGCGAAAGAAGCTGAGATAAGCCAGGACAACCTGATTTTGAACCCATCAGCCCAGCCACTCAACAGCCCTTGAAAATAAGATGTCTCTTGGCTTTCTGGGGGCATTTGCTCCTCCCTGCTCCAGTATTTGGTGTGGCTAGCCCTTCGTCATTCAAGTCTCTGGATTGGTGGCACCTTTTCAAAGCCCGTCCCTGGCCAGTCCCCGGAAGTCATTCTCTGCCCTGTGATCCTGTTACAGACCCACATAGCATCAGTCCGGAGGGCCCCCATTTATGATCTGACTTGTGTAAGTGTGTGCAGCCAGAAGCTGAGCTCCCTAAGAACAGGTACCTACTCTGCGTGACCCCTGCGATTTTAGTCTGGGCACTGAGCTGACACATCAAGCTCTTTTCTAATTCTTGGCCGAGCTCCCAAATGCTCCTGCAGGGCAGGTGACCTCACTCTCCAAGACCGAAGTGTCAGGTGTTCCTGGATCAGATTGCTTCATCTCAAGACTGTCCTCAACTTTAGGTGTCACAAAGGCTAAAGTCCAAAGGGAAAAGATGACCACCATAAACTCTCCCTGACCAGGAGGCAACACTCGAGAGAGAATACCAACAGTAGTGCTTGGCCTGGACTCTAGGCTCTGAAATATCCCTACTGTACCTGTCTAGATGAGCTTGACAAATGCGATGCAAGTCTTGTTTGGGACCTTTGAAAGTGAACCTGTTGCCTGAATAGGTGTTTACAGGTCTCCCACCATGTTTGTTTTCTCAGAATTTTGTCGTACCAATGATGTTATTTCCTCTCCCTCCCTTCCAGCTTTGTGCCTCCTGGTCCAGTCCAGGGAATGGCTTTGAGCTTATTTAGAATCCTTCTTCTGCTTATGTCTGAATGCACTTTTATTTATTTATTTATTCATTCATTCATTCATTCATTCATTCATTCATTTGTTTTTGGCTTTCCGAGACAGGGCTTCTCTATCTAGCCTTGCCTGTCCTGGACTCACACTGTAGACCAGGCTGGGCTCAAACTCACAGCAATCCGCCTGCCTCTGCCTCCCAAGTGCTGAATGCACTTTTTAAGTCACTATTTTAATAATTAAATAATTAACAAATAAAAAATGCACGGGCTTATGTGATACGACATGATATTTTAATATACATAGCTTTGCAGAATGGCTAAGTCAAGGGAGTTAGTAAATCTTACTTCATCTTTAAGGCACAGGTTCTGAGTTCAAGGCTCTGAGTTCTCACCTCTCCTTCGGTGGTAGACACCTGTCCTCAATGTGGACTGTGGCTTCACAGTAGCCCGTGTCCTAGAAACAAGCCCTCCTTCCTAAGCCTCTCCTAGCAAACAGTAATGCAGGCTTAGAGAACAGTCCCCATCTTCTTCCTTATGTTCCTGCTGCCCAGCCTAGCCAGCACAGTCTGTAACAGCTTGGCTCAATGCTGAGACCTCCCAATAGGCTGCAGCTATTCTCCCAACACAAAATCCAAAGCAAAAACAAAAATAAAGCACCAAGGAAGGTCTCAAGGGGGAAACGGGATAGAAGAGGCTGCTCCTGAAAATTAAAAAGCCAGGATGTCACAGTAAGAACTAGCATGAAAAAGGCTTTTGTGCAGGTGCTGGCACAGAAGCTGTATGTGGGAGCTGAAGAGATTGGAGCCTACGTGTTGGCTCCATCCAGCAGTGGGCAGTGCACGTGAGACAGAAGGATGGGAAAGTGGCCTGTTTTTTCCCCCTAGTGTTTGATAAAAGTTCATCACAGTGAAGACCACTGACTGGTTTTAGAATATTCCTAATGTTTAGGCTGTCAATACCTTGGCAATAAATATTCAGCAGTCATCCTAATGCAAAACCAAGCAATCTGCAGGGCCGTAGTGTTAAGACCAATGGAGGCAGCAGGCTTCAAGTGTGATATGCACAGTGCTCTGTGCTGCAAAGATGCCTACATAGCTGCTAGGGACTTCATTTCTAAGGAGTAGTTGAGATGGTGGGAGGACACCAAAGCATCCATCATGTGTAAAGGCTTAACTGAAGAATTTTAATATCTCAGGTGTGATGGCGGCGTTGAGGACTTCCGTTGACTATGCACGGAACTAACACCGCTGCCTCTCACTCTGGGATGCGTCCTGTTGGAGGTGCTGGAGGATCAACACTGAACAGGACATGGAGGGTCATGGCTCGCAACACCTAAGGGTGGGAGAAACAAGAGACTTGATACCCTATGAGCATATACAAGGGGAGGAGTCCCCCTCAGTCACAGTCATAGGGGAGGGGAGTAAGGGGAAAATGGGATGGAGGGAGGAATGGGAGGATACAAGGGATGGGATAACAATTGAGATGTAATATGAATAAATTAATAAAATATATTTAAAATAAAATATAATTGATTAAATAAAATCTGTAAATTAAAAAAACCCAGAATCCACACAGGGACAATCATTGGGATGACAACGAAAAAATGGACTATAGACCGAGATTAAAGAACGCATGACAGGGACGCTGGGGACTCATAGGAGATGGTCAGAGAAGGGTTCCTCGGCTTGCAGCTCCATGGGAAGAATATGGGGTCTGGCTGTTGACCATGAAGACATCAGTTACTTCTCTCTCCTCCCTTACCTCTGAGGTTCAGATGAATTAAACACATCACTGCAGTCAGGTATACTGACCAACGGTCAACCAGGGAGCCACTGAGGAACAAAGCGAGACCCCTGGTGAATCATCAAAGGGCAGCAAAGGCCCCATTGCAGACCAGTGTCACTGTCTTATGGCAGGGGGGGTGGTCATGTCACACACACAATGGCCTACAATGACCTCCTTGGCATGGCCAGTGTCCTCACTAAACAGCTATGGTTTTCACAGATACCCAACCTTACTTGCTCCTGACTGCTTCACGAGCCTGTTCCTATGGCCTGCTGGTTTTTTGTACCTTCCTCTATAGCCATTTAGTGACTTTCTCTTCTGCCTAAGCCATCCAGAGTTCACCTCTTTTCCTTGCAACTAAAAACTAAGGCCTGCAGACTTGGCTCAATGGTTAAGAGCACTGGCTGCTCTTCCTGAGGGCCCAGGTTCAATTCTCAACACCCATGTCGCAGCTCACAACCATCTCTAACTCTAATTCCAGGGGATATGATAAGATCTAATGGCCTCTTCTGGCCTCTGAGAACACTAGGCACAAACATGGGGCAAAGACACAGAAGCAGACAAAAACACTCATATACATAAAATAAATGGTATATATTCTTATGAACTTAGACTGACACGCTATGGTAAGAAGGTTGGAGTTTTTTGAGGACAGTAGGAAACCAACAGACAGATTAAAACAGAACAATATCACAGATGAAATCAAGACGCTAGACTCTACCTATTGGAGAGGGAAGATATAAAACATTTTCAATTTCACAGTGAGTTTATCAGATGACGTTAATGTGATACCCTTTAACATGGTGGTGCCTTTCTTTTTCTGCTGCCTTTCAATGCTCATCAGTGGAAACCTGAAGTGTGCTGAGAGACTGTTACTGGCAAGAGTTATAGGTTTCTGTGGATAGCTCAGATTACATATGGGAGTGGAAACAGGGTTACCCTATCAGGTACTGGGCAAACTCTCCCCACAGCTTGGCATAAAGACTGCTTGACTGCTGGTGTGAAAAGAAAAACTCTACACATCCTCACCAGAGAGGGTGTGGGCAGTGGGCTGCATGCACAGAGAATATGAAGACATCATGGGGGTACTGGGAGCGAGGCAGGGAAGGAGATCTGAAACTGCCCCGGAGCACGTACACAACAGTGCCCTTCCAGGAGATGAAACCAACAAAAAAAAAATCCCAGTGATGGTTAACATAAACCAGCAATTATGACACTTTTAACAGAATCGTAACTATAATTTACAGCTCGATAGCCTGGTAGAATTAAAATCGTTGCTTTCCCCCATCCTCTACTGATGAGAAGATTGAGCTCTCTCTCTCAAAGACACTAAGTTCTTTCTTTCCAATGGCTAGCAAGGCAAGGTTCCTTGAGGAAGCAAAATGTGCACAGATGTGTTGTTTTCTTCATTGCTTCAAGGTCAGCAAGACCAGGAGCTGACTAGCAAGAGCAAGCAGGATCCCTCAGATACAGGAGGATGGGCCGAGTGGGAGCATCCGCTTCTTACAACAGCAGATTTGTTCCCACCAGTGATCTTGGGGGGAAGGAGGAAGGAGCTCCTGGGATAACTATCAACACAGTAGCAGCCTGGTGTGTTTTCTTGTCCCTCCCCTGGGGAACTATTTTCTTTGCAAAACTACTGTACTTTTAATGGGCTGCCATTTGCTCATTAAAGTCATCTGGGAATTCAGTCAGCATATGGGCCACAAAATAGGACCCTGTATAATGTTTAGGAGTTTGTCGTTTAATAAAACATTTTATAAGCTCTGTGAGGACCTCTTAACTAATAACTGCCCTTCCCGGGGCCCAACAGCCCACCCCGTGGGATCTACAGACCTCCAGCACTGGAGGGGAGTTTTAGGGAGCTCTTTCTCCAGCTCCTATTTGTCTTTATTATGACACTCAACCAGCACATGGTGAACAATCAGTCACTGTTAAATTGCATCCCTGGGAATTATACCAGGTTTGACTTCTTATCCTCCAAAGTCTTCTCCAATGCTTCCTCCTTCAGAAAAGGGAGGTCCTAGGTTCTGTGCCATGGAGGAATTTATTATCTTCTGTAAGGGAATAAAGGGGTCATGTGTGTGCAAGGGGCAGTTATGGCTGAAGAAGAGCTTCGTTCCTCTGCCTCAGGACCTGGCACCATCAGAGTCTCTTGTAATGAATGACAAAAATAAATTAAAAAAATAAGGCATACTAGGCCCCAATACACTTTGATACAAGGCATAGAAGGGAAGCCCTTGGAAGACTTAATAGGCACTAAACTGAAAGTCACAGGAAAATCAAGAAGACAGTTCAGTCAGTGAAGTGCCTACCAGGCAAGCACCAGGTTCTGTCTGCTGGAACCACACAAAAAGTCAGGTCCTATAAAGCCAGTGCTGGGGAAGTGGAGACAGTCAGAGCCCTGGAGCTCATTGGCCAGGCAGACTAGCAGAGTCAGAAAGCTGTAGGTTGAATGAGAGGCCCTATCTCAACAAAGCAAGAGGGAGAGGAGTCGAGGAAGGCACTGGGTGGCAAACTGTGATCTGTGCACACATGTACCTGCACACATGCACACATACACACATACACCACATACACATAATACACACACACACACACACACACACACACACACCTGAGTTTTTTTTTAAGTTGCCTACTGCATCCCTATAGTGTTATCCCTTTTGACAAAAAAAAAATGTAGCCCACGTTCTTAGACTACAACAGCAGCTCAGTGGACAACACAATAACTGTACAAGCACAGAGATTCACGTTCAGATCCCCGGCACCCACATTTGAAAAAAGCAAAGCTAGCTGGGCATGGCATAATCTCAGTGCTCAGTGGAGTGGAAAGAGGGGAGCTTCAGGGCAAACTGGCTACCTAGACTACACAATCGGCCAGCACTACATTTAGTGAGAGCCTCCGCCTCCGTAAATAAAGCAGAGAGCAATCCAGGAAGATGCTCAGCACTGACCTCTAGCCTGCACATGCAGTTGCAGGTGTACTTGTAAAATGTACACCAAGTGAATTCTCACACACACACACACACACACACACACACACACACACACACCACAAAAAAAGAAACAATGAAATAAACAAAGAGGTCAGAACTTTCTCCACAGTTGAGTGGAGAGTGGGATATGACTTTCTCACGTACTCTGGTGCTTCACATTTGACAATGTCCCGTGGAGGGGGAGACCTGGTGGCACTCAGAGGAAGGACAGCAGGTAGCCAAGAAGAGACTTGATACCCTATGAGAATATAAAGGGGGAGGTAATCCCCCTCAGGAACAGTCATAGGGGAGGGGAATAAGGGGAAAATGGGAGGGAGGGAAGAATGGGAGGATACAAGGGATGGGATAACCATTGAGATGTAACAAGAATAAATTAATAAGAAAAAATAAAATGAATAAAGAAAGAGAGTCTGATGGACAGCCATAGAAGTCTAACAGCAAGTCCCATGAATATACCCCTATAGGCTCATATATATGATTATTTGATTCCCGGTTGGTGGAACTGTTTTGGAAGGATTGTGAGGTGTGGCCTTTCTGGAGGAGATGTGTCTCTTGGGGTGGGGCTTTGAGCTTTTAAAAGTCTATCCCTGTGCTTCCCTCTGCCTTGTGCTTCTGGATCAGATTTTAGCTCCCAGCTATTGTCCCAGCACCATGCCTGCCTGCCTGGTGCTATGCTCCCTGGTGTAATGGTCATGAACTCATGCTCTGAAACTGCATGCACCTAATAAACTTTCTCTTCTATTAGCTCCTTTGGTCCTGATGTCTTGTCACTGTAATGGATAAGTAGCTAAGACAATCACAAAATTTAAAATGTGGAAGTGCTCTCTCTCTACCCCCTCTACCTACTCTTACCTCTCCCTCTCCCTCCCTCCTCTCTCTCTCTCTCTCTCTCTCTCTCTCTCTCTCTCTCTCTCTCTCTCGTGTACCCCTCCCCCTTTCATTCTCCTCCCCATGCTCATTTAATAAACTCCTCTACAACATACAAAAATGTGGAATATATAATCTGTCACCACCTTAGAAAACACAAAAGGGTAAGCAAGGGTTTACCGGGAACCAACCTCCAAAATGAGACACGCCTTAGACATAACTAGAACGTGAGGTTAGATGCAATGGGGTTAAAAGGGTGACATGGTTGATTAGAGTGAGTACATAGCAAGCCTTGCCTCTGCATGGTGAGCAGGAAGCCTCTTCTCATTTCTCAGTGGCCTTGCTAACACCCTTGAACACCCTTTTCCAACACTCTTCACCACAAATAGAGCGATCTGAAGTCAGCACAGTATCTTTAAATATAAGAAGGCCTACTCTTTGAAGTTATTCCTCAAGAGCTGATAGGCCCTATGGTCACTAACTGCAGGGTGCGCATCAAAAGGGCTGCAGAGCTTCACGGGTAGCTCAGGGAGGAAAGGGGGCCTAGAGGAAATGCTCAGAAATTGTTGAGACAAACTACAAAATCCCACCCTGACTCTCGTCTGCTATTCCGCCATGAGCATGCATTACTGCAGGCCAACTCTGATGGGCACTGTGCTCCATGCTCGGCAAGCACTGCTGTCCTTGCCCCTCTCAAATTCCTAACTCCTTCATGTTAGCTTCCTTTTAAAGGGTAGGAAAATTGAAGCTGAGAGGAAATTTGACAAAGTTATAGCCCAACTATTTAGCCAGTCTGGGCATCGACAGTCCAATACGGCTATCTGGGGCAAGGCAGACTGCCAGCAGGTGATTTTTTTTTTCTGATGGTGACAATAGCAAAGAAGACACAAGACAATGTCACTTGTAGTGAAAGTGGTCTGATCCCCCCTTAACCAGACTCTCCCCAGCAGAAACCATGCCACCTGGGTGTGGTGGCACACATCTTTAATCTCAGCACTCTGGGAGGCAAAGGCAGGCCGATCTCTGAGTTTGAGGCCAGCCAGGTCTACAGAGTGAGTTACAGGACAACCAGAGCAACACAGAAAAAACCTTATCTCAAAAAAACCAAAAGGAAGGAAGGAAGGAAGGGAAGAAGGAAGGGAGGAAGGAAGGAAGGAAGGGAAGAAGGAAGGAGCCATGCCAGTACACATAGGCAAAGTCAGAAAGGAGAGCATTCCCTCTGATCACAAGGCACGAGAGAGGGTTAGAGAGCTGGAGATCAGCAGGGCTCCTTCAGTCAGCTCTGTTCTCTCCTTCACTCCCACTCTTCAGCTGCAAAAGAAAAATTTGGGTTAAAAAAAAAAAAACAACCAAAGAAATTAAATTATCTTGCTTTCCCCCCAAATGACAACTGAATCTTTCCCTAGAGTTTGTCTTCTCTCAAAGCTCAGCCCGCAGCGCATGCAGAGAACACCTCAGATCTGGGACCCTTCACAATGGGAGATTGATGAGCGAGGAGCTGTGCGCCCCCCCAACACACACACACATTGTTTGGGTGCCCCCTCAGGGAGGGCCGCCCACACTGAAGCCTGTCAGTTCCTTCCTCTTGGATGCTGCACCTCAGATGACATTCAGTGGGAGGCAGAGCCCAGTGCTCCGAGCTTCTCAGAATCTGACCCAACGGTACATCAAAGCATCTGACATTTGCCCTGGGAAGACCCCACGTCCCATTCCCAAAAAGAATCTACCCACTGTCTGTGCTGACCAGGACTGAGACTTGGTAAGTGGTGACAATGTGCCCCATACAACGAGAACACAAAGGCCTCTCTACCCTTCCCCCAGTGTCCAGGGTCCTGTAGACAGAAGCTACAATAGCTGCCACTCATTGTACCCTTACCATGGTCCAGACAAAGCACCAATCACGTGACAGTTTTTCTTCAGAAGAGCAGGAACCAGGGGAAAGGTGTAGCTGCTCCCATTTCACAGATGGTAAAACTGGCATGCAGAATCTTTCAAAGCTACTAAGAACCAGTTAATATCTAGTTCCAACATAAGCACTCTGATGCAGTGTCCCATAATGTGCCCTACTGCCCGGTAATGCTGCATGAGGGGCAGAGAAAGTTACTCTTAAACGAGTGACATTCCCACTTCCTTCCTATCTTGTTTGGCTGTATTAATCACTTTTTTTATAGGAGAAATCAAGATAGTGGGGAAAACCTTAGCATATCACTTGCACTTATCATCATCATCATCATCATCATCATCATCATCATCATTATTATTATTATTATTATTATTATGCTTTTAGGAAGGTTTTGCAAATACTCTACAGAGCAGGACAGGTGAGGCAGAGCAGTAGGGATGTGAGCAAAGGCAGGTTTCTTCTTCTGAGACAGCTGAGGTTATTCCAGTGAAGTACAGTCCAACAAGGGCCCAGACAAAGTGTAGTGTCAGGAGGCGGGTCACTCTATTTGCAGCATTTGCTCTCCATAGATGTGGTCCAGTATAATCTTCCCCAGGTCTGAGTCCAAAAGGAGAAAACCCAGGACATGAGGGACACAATGGCTTCCCTAACACTGACTCTGCCCACTTCGTCTGATAAAGCATCTGAGAGTCTTTCCGTCACCTTTTGGTAGTATGGCATCTTTCCTGCTTAGAAAAATGATAACAGGGGCTGGAGAGATGGCTCAGCGGTTAAGAGCACTGATTGCTCCTCCAGGTGTCCTGAGTTCAATTCCCAGCAACCACATGGTGGGTCACAACTATCTATAATGCGTATAATGTGTTCTGATGCCCTCTTCTGGCCTGCAGGTGTACATGCAGCCAGAGCACTCTGTGTGTGTGTGTGTGTGTGTGTGTGTGTGTGTGTGTGTGTGTGTGTGTGTGTGTGTACACGCGCATGTATAATCTTTTTTAAAAGATGATAACAGAGCTCTTTCTACCATCTTTGTCCTGGCAGATGCTCTCAAGAGCATCAACAACACTGAGAAGAGAGACAAATGCCAGGTCCTCATCAGGCCTTGCTCCAAAGTCATCGTCTGCTTCTTGACTGTGCTGATGAAGCATGGCTACATCGGTGAATTTGAGATTATTGATGACCACAGAGCTGGGAAAATTGCTGTGAACCTCACAGGCAGGCTGAACAAGTGTGGCGTGATCAGCCCTAGATTTGATGTACAACTTAAGGACCTAGAAAAATGACAGAACAACCTGCTCCCGTCCCATCAGTTTGGCTTCATTGTACTGACAACCTCAGCCGGCATCATGGACCATGAAGAAGCAACACGAAAACATATAGGAGGGAAAATCCTGGGGTTCCTTTTCTAGAGATGTAAAACCTAAATAAAAAGCCTCCGTGGACAAAAAAAAAAAAAAAAAAAAAAAAAAAAAAGATAACAGAACAACATTTTCTCTCTCTCTCTCTCTCTCTCTCTCTCTCTCTCTCTCTCTCTCTCTCTCTCTCTCTCTCTCTGTGTGTGTGTGTGTGTGTGTGTGTGTGTGTGTGTGTGTGTGTGTGTGTCTGTGTCCCTCTCCCTCTCCTTCTCCCTGCCCCCACCCCACCCCTCACCACTGCTCTCATTGTCCTTAAACTAAAAGTCAACCATCTTTGGTTAATTTTTCAAAGTCAGGTTTTCGATTCTTAGTCATTTAAGAAATTTTAGTATAACTATCTCAAAAATATTTAGCTGATGTAATTTTTAACTAATAAAGTAGTTCTAGGGGAAATGAAATGTAAGTGTTTAGGGGTACAATATATACATGCCCATCCTCTTTGTTAAAACCTTCTTTTAATTTTATTTTTTAAAGAACTTAATGGCTTCTGGCTCTTTATGTTAGCTGCCACTCCTGGCAGAAGTGTGAAAAGGCTAGTTTAAAAGGTCCAGGAGTGACCCTGAAAGGCGTTACTGCTGACAAAACCATTATATATGCATCAGGGAGTCAGGTGAAATCTCACAGAAGAATATTTATAAGTCAGTCTTTATTGAGCCAAACAATATAATAAGAAATTATCTCTGGGGGCAGGCAAAGATATAGTTCTCTATTACCGAAGCAAAACAAACAGGAAGACAGAATGGCTCCACCAGAATTTAGACCACAGCAAATAAACATGAAGTATCTGATTTTAAAAAGAAGAAAGAAAAACGATAATTGACCTTCTGGACATAGCCTGACAGTCAAGAAACAAAACCTCGATTGTGAACAGACTCTATCTCCAGAGCAGCCTGAGGGAGGACTTGGCAAAATGAAGTTTAGGCTTGGACTAATTTCACATGCTAATGAGAATCTCCAGATAAAAGCTGCTTTATAATGGGCGCTAACCAGTTGGCAGATTAACACGATTGAGAACAAACAGAGCAGGAATTAGTCATGTTTGTCATGATACCATATGGCTAGAAAGAAACTGCCAGGGTCTGGTTTAGCCTATCACAGGGGTTGTTTAGGGAAACAATGTAGTTAGATGGCCCTGGGAAATCAGTGTAGAGTCTGACAGCCTTGTCACAAGGACACTGTGCAGGGTTCAGAAGGAATCCCTTATCGTCCCATGAAAAAAACTAGGAGCCATCAGGGATGTAGCCATTCCCTTGGCTCCCCAAAATTCCTGCTTCAAGCAAAGAAAATGTAACAAAACAAAACAAAACAACAGCAGCAACAACCAAAACAGGAGTTCAAGAGCCACACTCCCAGTACAGCGCTGCCTCGCCTCGCGTGGCCGTTCAGCTAAGTCTGAATCACATCTCATCCCAACAGATCTAAAATCTGGTCACATTAACACACTTTACGCCTCCCCAACCCCCAACCCCCAACCCCAACATCCACATGTGGGCAATGGCAACCATGTTGACGAGGACAGGCAGAGAACATTTCAGTCACGGCAGAAGTCTCTATCAGCCAGTGCTGCTCATGTGAGAGTTCTATAAGCTTTGAGAAGCGCTGGCCGTTTTGGAGAGGATGGTGATGGTGATGGCCCGCATCTGTGAAGTCTTCATCTGACTTGAAATGACTGGCAGTCTTAGCATTTGCTCAGAGGGCACACACATGCCATGCATTGCTCCCAACTGTATACTCTCTCCTTCTTGAAAATTTCCCTTATATTCACTCTTTGGAGGACAAAGGCACAGGTGTGGGGGCGGGGCAAGACTCCAAAATCCTATTTAGAACATGTGCTGAACTTGGGAAAAAAAATTACATCAAGCAGAATTCATATTATCCAACCAATTTAGTGTTTCTTCATTTATTTCCCCCAACTCTGTGTTCCTGGATCATACTGGCTAACAACTCAGTCACTGCACGTGCCTTCCAGAAGGTATATGTTTCCCAGGATAGAGCTAGCCGGTATCAACACGCATACAAAGCATTAGTTCTGTCTTCCCTTATGCTGTCAGTCTAAGAGATTATTATGTTATTTGATGGAGCCATAGACAATTTCCAGTTTTTGAAAGTCAACGATAGCATCACGGAGTGCAGGGCCACTTGCCTATTCTCCCAGCATTCAAGAAGCTGGGACAGGAGAAGCTGGAGGCTAGCCTGGACAACAAAATAAGATCTTGTTTTTAAAACAGAACCAACAGATCAAATGCTGGCATCTTTGTATGGTTCTTATTCCAACCAGACCTTAGCATAGGGGCTCATAGCTCAAGTATTAGTTAAGAAATGCCTGAGTTCAAATCATACCTTGTCAGGCTGGAGAGATGGCCCAGTGGTTAAGAGCACCATCTGCTCTTCCAGAGGTCCTGAGTTCAATTCCCAGCAACTATATGATGGCTCACAACCATCTATCATGAGATCTGGTTCCCTCTTCTGATGTGCAGGTGTACATGTAGGCAGAACACTGTATATGTTATAAATAAATCTTTTCTTAAAAATCTCACCTTGTCACTTAATGACTGTGTGTCTCTGAGAAATCACTAGATGAATTATAAAAATACATATCACAAAAAAATACATATCACTTGCAGACCAAAAGAAAATAAGGTTATTATGGAACATTCCATTTTGTACATCAAAAAAAATAGCACTAAGGTATCCTCCTCATAAGGAGTTTAGTTGTCAAGACAGCACCTTCGCCAGAGAAAATTCATCTGAGAAAATGTGAAGAAGGTGCAAAGATGGCCTTCCTATGTAACTAAGACTTTAAGAGGACTCAGGAAGCCTATTCCTCATGTCAGGCCCAATGAAGGCACTTCCAGTTTATCTGGCATGATGCGTAGGATACTCTTCTGATAACAGAAAGAAGTTGTGCCCCACACATCCAGACACAGAGATTAAAATATAAACACTTGGTCTCGACCTCCACTAGCTCAAGAGCATCACCATATCACAGTGGTGTTCAGCATCACATCTCCAGGCAACAGACTCGCTCCCCCCCCCCGCCACCCCGCCCAAAAAAAATCAAGCTATTTTAGCTCATATCTAAAGCTATGGAGTAGATAAAGGGCAGTGAGGGCTCAGCACTGAAAAGGAGGCCAGAGAAAAAGGCAGCCTGTGGCTCCCGGAAACAGACACCAGGAACTATGACTTTGAGGACAACTAGGCAAGGGCCAGGAAAGGGAGGGCATGGCAGGTTGTGACCAGAAGAGAGAGAGAAAAGAACAATGGCTGAGGCACAGAATCCAAGCAGTGAGGAAAAAAAAATTTGAAGAATCATGAAATCTAGCAGCAAATCCCACAGGGCGGACAAGCTATAACCCTGGTGAATCCCCCTGGGTGAGTTTTGCAGCGTATGGGAGTCAAGAGGGGAGATAAGCAAACTCCACTTTTAAAGGAGTCTGAAAGGTCTGGACTTCTTTCTACTAAAAACTCAGCCATGTAAGATGTTTTGTTTCTGTTCTAGCTCGTTACTGGAAGTGAAGATGAGGTAGCCTTAATTTTTTTTTTATAATTTTTTTATTTATTATGTATATATCTCCATGTTCACCTGCACACCAGAAGAGGGCATTAGATCACATTATAGATGGTTGTGAGCCACCATGTGGGTGCTGGGAATTGAACTCAGGACCTCTGGAAGAGCAGTCAGTGCTCTTAACCTCTGAGCCATCTCTCCAGCCCCAGTAGCCTTAATTTTAAACAACAGTCAGTATAGTACTCAGTCATTCACACCAGCTTTTAAAAATTACAGTGAGGGGGGGGTGGGAGGGAGGGAGGGAGGGAGAGAGAGAGAGAGAGAGAGAGGACACTTTCAGGGGTGGGGTCCTAGGGATCATACCCAGCAGCAAGCACCTTTATACACTGAGCCCCACACCAGCTCCTAATGTAACAATCTGAAAGAAAGCAGATTTAGAGTGAGAACAGTCTGAGTCACGTGACTCCATAACCTGTTAACCTTCATTGCCCTGTGTTAAGTCTGGGGGAGCCACACCTGGCAAATGCCTGGAGCCTGGCATATACTCAACAGGGCCTCTTCCCTGTATTGATGATTCATTTCTTAGCAGCTGAAACGGTTGATACATTTATTTTCTTTGCTGTCTTTTGGGTCCAATCCATCATTAACTTAGTACCCTTGTTGGACATACAGCCCTCCCTAAGAGTAAACAGGCTCTGTGTTTACTCTTTCAAAGCGATGTTGATTTCAAAGCCTACTTTTGTGCTTTTGTTCTTACTGCAGGCAACACTTCTAGGCCACTTGTCAACACTAGAAAGGAGTTCATTGTCTACTGATGACAACGGGGTAGGGGAAAAAAATCCTCAAAAGCATATCCTCCCTCCTCAACATCTGTCCCCCCCCCCCATCAAAAAAACCAAACCAAACCAAACCCCAAGCCATCTACCTTCAGCCTCCCATGGAGAGCATCTGCTCCAGGTTTGGCCTTTGGCCCTCAAGGTGCACTTCTCTGTGGTTTACCCACTTAGGGAAAGTCTTGGGTCCCAGGGCTTTGGGCTTATCAGTGGCCACACTGAGGAGACCACCCAGAGGGTGGCTGGAGAGCCTTCAGGATCCCCTAAAGAATGTGCGGGAGAGTCAAGGGTCACATGCTCCAACCCACTTTACTAAAAATGCCCCAGGCAGACCCCAGTTGAAAGGTCATCTAATAAAGTGACAGGGTACAGCTGGGGGTGGGGTGGGGGGACAGAGAGGAGGACACTGAAGAATTTCTCTTCTAAGTAACAAAAATGACATCTTCTTCTGGCTGCCGTTTGGACTTTCAAGTCTGATTGTTTTTTCTTTCGACGGCATTTCTTTGGCATTTGTAGCTCATGTCTAAATCACAAAATACATGCCTTGTGCACTTTCTGGGCTTGCGTACATGCGCCACGGGCCCAGCACCGAGAATGCATTTTCTCGCTTCATTAAACATTGTTCTGAAATGACATCCAAACGTCCGCTCTCCCCACCCATCTGGGGGGGAAGAGATTGTGTTACTTTCCCCACAGTGGGAACAGAAGGAACGGAGAAGTCACAAGCTGTGAGGTTTAATATTTTTCAATTTCACATGTCCGACTTCGAGAGCTCATTGCAGGGACAGCCTGGTCAGCCATGTCATAGGCAGGAAGGGCTCAGTTGTCTTGGGGAGAGTCCCCATGGTCCCCTGCAAATCTCTGATGTCTATAGCAGCAGCCAAAACTGGCCAAACCCCAGGGAGCCTTCTCACTTCAGTGGGTGAGGTGCTGACTCCGCCTCCCACAGGCAGGCCAGGACACGCGTTCTGCTGACTTAAGACGATGCCACGTAAATTAGAACTCATGTAGCCATATGGTCCAAACCTGCGGCTCATATTTTATACACAAATGACTATGACAGGCGGTATTTTTGTGCTGACAAGTTGTATTTCACCCATGTTTACTTAGAATTCCATGCTAAAAAGCTGAGCAGTCAAACTTTATGCTATTTTCATGCGAAAAAAAATTTTTTTTTCACTGAGTTTCCTTCATGTTAAAAGATGAAGATAGGCCACCAGTCCATGTAACTTCAGCTTCCTCCTTCACTTTCATTATTCAAGCGTTCGGTGCTGGGTGCCTTACTTGTTCTGATAGCCCATGTCTGAAAGCGGAACTTGAACCCAGCCTCTCAGACAGGCCTGTTGCTGAGTGCGCTAAATAGCCATCTATCTGATGCCAGAGTAGGGTCTACAAAGGGTTGACAGGCACCCCACACTAGGAGACTTCTGGGTGTTTGCAAACAGAGCCAGCCCACTTTACCTCCTGCACACAGCAGCAGCCTGTCACTTCTAAGGTCTCTGGTTTAGTAAAGGAAATAGTCAAGTACTGACTGGATCAATCCACAGACAGTGGAGCAGTGATGCCCCGCCCGCCCCATGTGTGCCAACATTCAATTAAACTCATGGTCAAGCAAAACCTAGAGACATAGGGACTAAATTAAAGTTGTGAAAAGTAAGACACTTTGGGGGCAAATCTTGAACTCACCCTGGAAACGTTCTCCAAGAGTATATGTTTGTTTGGTTTTTTTTTAATGTATTTTCACACACCCACAGACAATGCCTCCTGCTTTGAAGAAAGTGTATTTGACTCATACGCATTTTTTCCTCTGCCATCCAAAGCAACCTATTTGCTAAACCGAAACCAAGCGTGTAGTTGCAGCAGATAATTTTCTAATTTCTGAATGAGCCAATAAAGAGCATTCTAACAAATCCACCCAAGTTACATTAACATTTACTGATGTTTGGGGGCAACAGATCTAGGGTCATTTCTTATAGATCAGAACTACTTCAAGTACTCAAGTCGCATGGTTGCCAGTCCCCAGCCCTCCCCAGAACTCTTGGAGACTCTGTGTATAAGCACTGGGGGCTTCTGTGGAGGCTCGGAGAAGATAGCTCTTCAGAGTGCTCCAGCTAGCTGACCTGGGTGTGAGTCCTGCCACAATGTTCTCCTATGAAAGCAAGTCTCTAATGAGGCCAAGCTCAGTCCATGACTTGTCAGTGAGGTAGAGTGAACAAAGCCTAACATACTTTTTGTCCTGATCCCAACCGATGCCAGGAGCTGCTGAGGGGCAGTGGTGCAGGACAAGGAACGTGTTCTGGGCTGACATTTGATTTGTCTCCCACCCCCCTGCTTGCCCTCCGGGCACCATCTTGGCTCCCCCCCCCCAGGTGTTTATCTTTCAAGTCTTCACTGATAATGGCCTAGGGACTGATTCATCCCAGGTGTATTTTAATGAGAGACTCTGCGAAAGCTTAAAGCCTGTAAGGATGGAAGGGAATAATTTTCTTTTAATGAACATGTGTCACTCAATTATAAAAGTCATGCATGTCTGCCACAGAAAGTGAGGAAATGCAGAAAAGTAAAAGCACAGAATTTCCCATCATCCCACTCCTCAAATACCATGTGTTTTCATAGACTCCATGACGGTGGGGGATGGGGGGGCAGGCTACACTGACTTCGGGCATAAAATGCATAGGCAGCTCCATATCCTCCTTAGTGCTGAAAATCATAACCCAAAAGGCATTTCCTACATAGTCATATACTCCTCACGAAGGGTCAGTTTTGATGGCACCAAACGAAGGGGCTCATTTTTAACAAGTCTAGTCTTTAATCATCACTTGAAAGGAAGCTTTCCTGACTCTAATAAGTGCTGGGGACAATAAATGCCTAGCCTGCGGGGAGGTGGGGATTTCTGGCTTTATATCCTTTGGAGTAGCCCCAATATTTTTCTTCCGCCTATGGCAGGTGACCTTTAATGACTGAGAATAAAGATGGGTGTGTTGTGGTGACTACCCTGACTGCCACTCCTAACGTACCTCACTGACCCTGCTTTGCTGCCTCATTCTGCAGAAGGCTGACAAGTGGCTTGTTCTCTGGGGACTTTTCTCGTATATCCTGTTGCTAGGATACAAGCATGAGTCAACACATGATGCATAACAGACATGGATTTTTCCCCATTCACCACCTTTGCAAGTGTGTCTCGTAAAAACTTGTAGGAAATTTGAGATTTCTTAAAATATATATATTAATGCAACTTATTAAGCCATGCCTTTGAGTCTCTGGCTACCAAATATCTGAAACTTTTGGAAACTCCCCCAATGGGTAAAGATTTCATCTAATGGAAAATTACACAACAACAAAAAAGAGATGTATGTTTAAGTTGTATTTATTTATTTTTAGCAAACAACTTTGATTCTTATGAAAACACGCCAAGGCTTTTTTCACCCCACCCTGGAAGCGTGTGTTCAGTGGTGACAATTGACATCAGTGTAGGATCTAGCATCGCATCACCCTTCTGGGTGATTCAAGCCAAAGACCAGAAATTAGTTCATGGAAAACTACAAATAACCCATGTATAACTAAGAAGAGGTTGTCGGAAATGCTCACAATGGTGAGGCCTTGTGAGGGAAAGCAGAGTTCAACGCAGTGAGGCACCAGCATGGCGTTTACTTGCACCTTGCCAAGGGTCTCCTCACCCTCCACATGTTTTTCTTATGCACATTCAACCAACCTGAAATTAGAAGTGTTTTTAAAGCTGTATCAATACTAAACACAAGCAGGTTTTTATTCTTTTTTGTTGTTGTTGTTGTTGTTGTTAAATTTCTTTTTAAGAATTTTATTTTCTTTTTATTGGTATGTTAATTGACATGTTCACACATGTACATAACACATGTTCTGACTAGACTCTGCCCCTAGTTTCTCTCACCTCCCTCCCATCCCTATCAGTGCCCCATCCTCACCACCATTAACCTTCCCAGAGTCATGATTTTGGATTTAGAGCCATCTAGGAACACACACATTCCTGACCAATGCAGTCTAGCAATTATTTACATAACAGTCATGTTGTAGTAGGCTTAACAAGAAATCTAGCGATGATTTAATGTATATGAAGGAAGTGTCTAACTGCATCATTTATAAAGAACTTGATGCCCATAGATTTAGGTATCCAAGGGCGGAGAAAGACGCCCCATAACCAACTCCCAGTGAACACCAAGGGGCAGTGTGATTCTCAGCATGTTGTGCTGTGAACTCCAGGTAATGCTGTGTTAGAATATTGTATTAGCATACTATTGTACACCCCCCCCAAAAAAAAAACCCTAAAGAGTTCGCATATACCACTGGAAATGCTCACAAACCTAGGATTAATAATAAACTTGACTTTGAAAATCATTATAATGTAAGAATGTTAAAGTTTAAAACTAGGTATTATCAATACAAATCTGCCTCTTCCACGAACTCTGGCACTTAGATTCTGCAGAAATAAAGGGACGTGCGTCTCAGTCTCCTCTCCCAGCACACACTGCAGACCTCGGGGCGACACTGAGGTGACTGAGACCAGCAAGAAGGCAAATCTGAGTCTATGAGATGACACCCTGAAAGAGGGCTAAAGGAAGCAGGGCGGTTCCGTGAGATAAAGAAGCAGATCTGGAGAAGTCGGGGGGGGGGGTATTTTAAAGTAATCTTTAATTATGTCAGAGGATATTTATATAAGAGGGTGACCTCCCCCCCCCCCATCTCTTCTGGGACAGGGTCAAAAGAAATGGACTAAGCTGGACAGAGCAGGCTTAGGTAAGACAGGAGAAGGAATTTCCTGAATGTGGAGCTCGTTAAAGATTGGAATGAGTTAGTGAGGGAGTCTGTGGACACTCCGCCTCCAGGGAGCACTTAAAAATAAGATAAATTTTCATCTGTCAGGGGGGGTTTAGAAATAATCCAACCAGAAGGTCTCTCAAAGCATTTTCCAGCCCTATAACCTGAAGGCCAAATTCCCTCCAATTTTATTTCTCGAGTTAAGTAGATGGGAGATGGATGCTGAGAGCAAAATTCAGGGTTTGGCGGGGCCCTTCCATTCACTTTATAATAAGACGGTGCTTCTCTCTCGCAGAGGCTGAGCTGTAAACTTTCCTGCAAACCACATCAAGGGAAACTCGCTGCTTAAAACTTGGCAAATTAACAACTGTCAGACACCTGTACTCTTGTCTTTGCAAATACAGACATCATCTATCTCCCTTTGGTCTGCTGAGCACACTTTTTTTAAGAGAGAAAGGGGTGTTGTTCAAGAGCTCCTAGAGGCCAGAAGACCAGTGTTAGGTACCCTGGAGCTGGAGTTCCAGGAAGTTGTCAGCCACTAAATGTGGGTTCTGGGGAGTGAGGTTGGGTCCACTAGAAGAGCGGGGAGCATTCTTAACCATTAAGCCGTCCCTCCTGCCCCATCCAGTTTTTAATTTTAATTCTATCTTTTCCAGATGGTCCTTCCAAATACCCATTTCTGCAACTCATCAGTCGCTAAAAGCAGAATTTCAAAACCTGACCAAATGTTTTCCCTGCATTGACTTAGCTAAGTTTCTACCTTAACTAGAAGGCTCTGAGAAACTTTAACTGGAATGCATCCCATTCTTTTCATTTTTCTTTGTAGTGTTAATCTAGACAATCACCGAGTTTAGTTGTAAGGCCAAGGATAGAATATGCTGGTATTTACTGGGGGGTCAATTAAAAAAAAAAACGTAGGTATAATTTACTAATCTTATTTTTTTCTTTAAAATGTACCCTTTGTCTCTAGTCAAAATGGGATTTGAAAGGGTTCTCTAACCAGTACTTCTCCTCCTCCTCCCCCTCCTCCTCCTCCTCCACCACATCCTCCTCCTCCTCTTCCTCCTCCTCCTCTTCTCTCAAGCCCTGCTTTTCTTTCTCCTTTGAGTTCACCCTCCTCCTCACCATCTCAGCTGGGAGCATTTGTTCCTTCTAAGATCTTCCACTCTTTTGTCCAGCAGGAGCTCTCTGAACTCAAGTGTAGAGAAAAGGCATTCAGTATGGGTTGGAGAAGGGGCTAGCAGTGGAAAAAGGGCTCGGGCACACTGGACTCTTCTAACAGCTGGCTTTTTTTTTTTAAGATTTATTTTCTTATTACATATATAGTGTTCCGCCTGCATGTACACCTGCACACCAGAAGAGGGCACCAGATCTCATTATAGATGGTTAGGAGCCACCATGTGGTTGCTGAGAATTGAACTCAGGACCTTTGGAAGAACAGCCAATACTCTTAACCTCCAAGCCACCTCTCCAGCCCCAACAGCTGGCTCTTAAGGGGAGCAAGAGACGGCCTTGCAAAATGCCATTCTCTCAAGGGCCGGGTTTGGAGAGAAAGGAGATCTGTGGGCACCTAGAGACAGCACGAGCTCATTCATTGATGGTAAATTAAAGTAGGTCCTAACTGCCAGACCGTCCATGAGACTACCGCATGCATGCCTACCAACTTTGCTTACAGATGACAGTTAAGATGCCCAAATGACACTCTAACCGAGTCCTTGCTTTTGCTTGTGTGGAAGCTTGTCAGAGACCCTCATGTCCTAGTGAGAATGAGGTGAGGAGGAGCTGTGCTTACCACAGGGGGAGGACAAGAGGTGTGGTCTCTATGCAAAGGACAGAAACCAGGACCACAACAATGGTGTCACTTACTCAGAGTCCTCTCCATTCGTTGCCACAGGATGTCCTCTTGGGATGGCATTTGTGTGTATAGTTAAGCCAGTAATAGGATGTACATGGATAAGCAGACAATACGGTAATTTTTTTTAAAGGTTATAAAAAGGTTTATTTGCCTTGTGCGTCAGGAAGAGCAGCCTCCATGATCTTCTTACCTGAAGAGTCCCAAAGTAGCATGTGGCAAGAGACCGCACACATCATTAGACCCATCCCTAAACATATGCGCATTTGTTCACAGCGAGATATTAGCTTGGGCTTCTGAAAAAAAGAAAAGCCACCAAATAGCACAACGTATTATTAAACATTTAAGACATGGGGGCGTATGGATCGATAGGAGGCAGGGTTCTTGACGAGGGTTGGTCTCCGCTGACGCTCTGGGTTTGGTAACCTTAATGCTGCTTCTCCTCAAGCTTGCCTGGAAAGGAGGCTCGCGGCCCAGTTCTCGGCAGACCGCACAGAATCCAACCTTCCTTTCTCAGAAAGAGAGACAGAGATGGACGGTAAATAGAAAGCCACACATGGATGTGTGTGTGTGTGTGTGTGTGAGAGAGAGAGAGAGAGAGAGAGAGAGAGAGAGAGAGAGAGAGCAGAGACAGAGACAGAGACAGAGACAGACAGAGACAGAGACAGAGAGACAGAGACACCAGTCATTGATGAGTTCGAATTTATATTCCAACCCAATCTCTAAAGACAAAGGTGGGACTGTGGGACTTTTGTTGGAAGGGTCCACTGCTTTGATCTGTGAACTAGTGATCATGTCGTTCCTGGGGCCTTGAGAGATTAAGAAAGCCAGAGCCTGCTTTAACACTGCTTTTCTCCAGGCACCAAACACCACACTCATTAGTGGAAATGAGCATATTTTCACAAACACTGAGCCTTTCCTTCAACCATCTTTATCTCAAGAAAACCAGCTTGCGTGGCTTTGTCTCCATCACCTACCCCCTTCTAGTGTTGAAGATGCCGCAGAAATAGCCCCTGCACACAAAGGATCTGCTGCAGAGGCCTGGTCCTCTGCAGAAACTTCTGGAAATACAACAAGTTCTATTGCAACGAAACAAATCACCCTTTGAATAAAAAGCACCGAAAGTTAGAGAGAAGAACAGATGAAAGCTGCAGATCTCTTCGTGAATTATGTATGCGCCATGCCTCGGATGCTCGCAGGGGTCGTGAATTTAGAGATCTCAACAGCAGCAACAACAACAAGAAGCCAATATCTGACACCTTATGTTCCCGAAACTCATTACAGCTCTGGGAATGAAAGTACAGGGCAGAAAAGAAAAAAAAAAAAGCTACCAACAGGAAATAAATTATTTAGGAGAGGAAATGCTCTTCTTGTTGTTCCTCGCTCCTTGAGCTTTTCCCAACAGTTTCAAGCCCAGAAGAAAAAGAAAGAATCCTGTCTCCTAAATTATCCCTCCAATTAAAGTGATCTCTGGCCTAAAGTGGAAAGGCCCATCCATGCTCTTATGAACAAATCTGAAAAATGCGTAATGCGCTGATCTTAACCCTTCCTTCTCCTTCTAAAACGTCCTAAGGAAATAAATCACGTCTCATCTAAACCAGAGGCTGCATTTGTTCCTTCGGTCAGACTTTTCCAGTGAATGAAAGCCCTGTTCCTTGGACTAAATCACAGACCTCGGGATGGAAGGCGTTGGAGCTCTCTGTAGCTGCAAGCCTGCTGCATGCCCACCTACTCCCAGTGCCTCTCATGGCAGCTGTCTCTGGCATCCCAGAGCGCCTCAGCATTACTTGGTCTGCACCGAGCCGGAGTGTGACACATTTCACTCGTGAGTTGAGCCTGTGGCTCTAACTGAGCCAGCTGTGAGCTTTGGAGACTCTTGCTCACCTCGGGGTCTGCAGCGCCTCCCTCGCACAATAAAGCCCAACCAACTATGAACAAATGAAAAGCATTTATAAAGTGCTAAGGCCAGGCGGTGTGTGTCGCCTCCTTCCTTCCTTCCCTGATAATTTCCTTGAGAATCATTCTTTGTCCCCTAAGACCTTTTAGTAAACAAAGGAATGTACCCTGTTCCAAAAATCCTACACATTCTGTTTCTTATTTCAAAAAAAAAAAAAAAAAATTTACTCGAGTCCTCCCCGCTGCATGTGGATTGAATTTCCATTCTCTTCTCCTCGTTTCCACCTTTCTTTATTTCTGTCTCCATCGGAGCACAGCTTTCCGTATGCTGCAGAAATAATTTTCTGCTGAATGAGGTTTGGTCATAAGTCAAGGGCAGATTTATTAAGTTCCCTGCACAGCCTATTCCCGGGCACTATTGACATGACAGTTTAAATCTCTGATCACCATTACGTCTAACCCCTTCACTGCTGAACAGCCCAGAGCCAGAGCCTGGTACTGAAATGAGATAAAAGTGGCCCACAGCCCAGGTGGGCAGAGCTTCTTCAACAGGACCCAGTGTGTTCTGGGGACACCCAGTGTGTCCAGGAATATTCTGGTAGTTCATCCCTACCCAATCGTACTTGCTTCTAACAGAAGGTCACCTCATTGTCACCACTGCCAATTGTGGGAAAACTCTACTCCAGTGTGTATCACCAGGATAGCTATTTTATGTATCAAGGCAGTTGGGTGCTCTGTGGGAGTGTTGTGTTGTCACTTCTGTTCGGGTTTTCTGGTTTGCTTGTTTGTATTTTTTTAGTGATTTTGCCTTTCTTTGACAGTTTACCTAGTATCTGGCATTGTATAAGCCTAAACATGCATAAACACGCCCACACACATACACACACATACACACACACCACAAAATTGCACATGTGTGCACGCTTGTGCATGCACACACATACCTCCTTGCAAAACAACAGAAAGGTGAGATTAAACATTGGTAAATTGAAGCTATATTGCCAATAAGAACAATTTGGCCCGTAAAATTCTTTATCAAAAATAGTCTAATGATTTTGCCTAAAAACGGACTTAGGAATTTCTCTTTTCCGTTTTAAATGCTAAAACAGAAGGCAGAGCCTGTCAAACTCCCTTGGGGTAATATAGGAAGGTTTGGAGACAAAAAGTGGATGATCTGTGGCCTAAGGATATATAGATTAACTCTATAAAATGTGTATAGTGGATGAGCAAAATAGTTGGTCAGGAGAAAGAGTCCCCTGAGGTTAGCATAGGAAGAGACTCCCTGTCCAAGACTCCGAGACGGAGCCCTAACTTCCCTTGGGAAATGAAGGGTGACAGGGTTTGTGAGAGAAAAGAGGTAAGAGAGAATGGCTGGAAGCAATTGTCAAGGACTTGGGGGGGGGAGGCAGAGGGAGTTTCTTTGCCACAAAGAGAAGTAGAAAATCATGTCCAAACAGAATTAGCACAACCCCATAAACTCCCCAACCACGATGTCAGCCATGGGGCATAGTCCTCTCAAGCTGTAATTACTTCTAGAAAAATAAAAGAAATCTTGGCGCCTCGCCACGGAGGGGCATCCTCCGAGAAGAGCCAGCCACTGGATTGTTTAGTGGGGTCATACATCTTCTGTTTTTTGTTTAGGTAAACACAAGTTTCGCCCACGCCCTGTTACTGCCAGAGACACTTGAAGAGAAATAAGAATACGTTTTTTTTTTTTTCTTTCAGCAGAAGATTAATTGTGCAGCCCCTGACTTGAGTGCTGGTGTGGTCCTCGGGGCCTCACAAAGTCTGCCTAGGAAGAAGCAAAGCAAAACCATACAGAAAATATACAAAGAGCTGAGGAGAGCAAATTCTCCAGGAACTGGCTCTCTGTTGTCTGGAAAAATCACCAAAAAATTAGTCAAATTCCCAGAAAGTTGGTGTTTGCAAAAGACCATAAGTGGTTTCCACTGGGGGTGACCCATAAAGAAATGCTGTGCCACTGTACTCACGGGACCTCCAATTAGCCCTACGGAACAAGCCTAGAGCCCTGTGCTCAGCCCAGAGCACAAGTTTGATTCATTGAAGGAGCGAAAATGCCTGCTGAGGTGCTTTACTTCTCGGTTAGTCCCAGATAGTCACTAACACCTGCCGGCTGCACAAGGTCACCCTCCAACTCACTTGCAGGATACTTTCATTATCTGCTAAATAAGCCAGGGGACCTCTTCCTGGCAGAGAAATAGATGTGTTCCCTCCCTAATCACAGCCGTTCATCTCCTTGGAGCATTCTACGTGGACCCTAGCAATGACTTCAGGCAGGCATTTATTTTCAGGGTTATGGGACATTCAGCTATATCTGCTCATTGTGTGAACATTATTTTAATCTAAGTGCTTTAATGTCTAATCGTAATAGTATAGATGTCCCACTCCTTAAATGTTTCCATTTTTTAACCATTCTAAAATAACTTCTGTAATTGAATCTATTCCCATAAATTCTTATTTATGAAAACAAGTTGCCCATAAACACATCTGAAAAAAAAAAAAAAAAAAACCACTTTCTCACCATTTCTTCCCCAATGCCAAGAGTGTGACAGCCACATTGGAACTATTAAAATAACTGACAGGTTTTGTGCCTTTGGACTTTTTTTTCTCCTTCTGTGCCCTAAAGTTTCTGAGTCTTTGAAAGCCACCAGGGACAATGACTCTGGTTTAATAACTGTGAAATGCTATTGAACCAGCAATAAAAAATATTCCCCACCACCAAACAATATGATGCTTACAATGGCCAGCCCTGCTGCCAATCACAAGGCATTCACGCTAAAGCGGCTTGAGGTCCTTTAGCAGTGGGAATAGGCCCTTGGAAAGAGTGTTTACATAAGCTGCGAGGTTTTGATTGCCCTAGAAGAGTTTCTCGGCCGCATGCCACAGTTTGGATGGCACAGAACTGCTATATTTATGTTGTTCTAGAAGAAAAAACGTGCCCCTTGTTTGCTGAATGAAGAAAGTGTCAGGGCTGTGCACTAGTGCTCACGGCCTCAGCCTCATGTATTTTTGCTCTTCTAGCGGCCGTCCGTATGTCAGAGCACTCAGCCCATTGCTCCTCTAAAACTTCTTCTTTGCTTTGCTGATTTGGACAGATAAATTTGACAGGAGAGCAAATTATCCCACAGAAAGATGATTTTTTTTTTTAAGTTCAGGAGTAAGGCTGGATTGATGGCTCAGAGGTTAGGAGCACTGGTTGCTCTTCCAGAGGTCCTGAGTTCAATTCCTAGCAATCATATGATGGCTCGCAACCATCTATAAAGAGATCTGGTGCCTTCTTCTGGTGTGCAGGCACATATGCAGGCAGAATACTGTATACATAATAAATAAATAAATCTTAAATCCAGGAGTAAAACAGGGCCAAACCTCACCTAAAGAAAGGGAGACAACTCTTTTTACTTAATGTGGCGAAGTGCTTCTTCCTAGAAAAAAATTTTAAAAGCTCTAGCAATTGTCCTTGGAAAGATTGAGGGGATGCCCACTCCAGGAAGTCAGTGGCCCTGTCCTCTTGCTGGGTGTTGCTTCTTTTACATGACTTGGGTAAACTGAGCATGCTCCCAAGAACACATTATATGGCAAACAAGTGAGAAACTATCCTCAGACCGGGGCATCTAGAACTAGTCACCACCCCAGATTGCTGGACAATGTCTAGTAGACAAACGCAGAAACATGGGCAGATGAAACCAGCTCATCTCGGAGGACGAAGGACCCCACTTGTGCGCATTGAAGCCATGGTCTGAATCCTGTGGGCCTACGGGAGGCTATCACACCTTTATCCCCTGCCTGGTATGAACTGGGATTTGATTCAGCACTGAGAAGATTTTAAGATGATTCTTCCCCAGACTGAAAAGGGCAAAAGGAGAAAACTCTCAGGCGGCCAGAGTCAATTGTCACAGGGACAAACAAAAAAAGGCATATTAAGGTATTAAGGTCAGAATTCGTCTAGATTTTTTACTTTGGATTGCAGAGTGGCAGTTCTGAAAGGGCTCAGACAAGGAAGATGTTAATTGGAGAGGTAAATTCAGCGACAGGAGTCTTAGGGTTCGACACTACCGTGTTCCTTGTAGAGATGAAATCTTTTTTTTTTTTTTTTACAAAGAATACATTAATCTCCTCAGCATATGGAAGTAGTCTCTGTTTCTGTCTCTCTGTGTCTCCAGCTCTGTCTCTGTCTCTCTGTCTCTGTCTCTCTGTCTCTCTCTCTATCTCCATCTCCCTCTCTGTCTCTCCCTCCCTCCCTCCCTCCCTCTTTCCCTAGTTCTCTGAGATTATTCTCCACTCTCCATTCTTAGTTCCTTGATGGTTCCCCCGACTATGCCCACTCAGAGCAGAGTCTCAACAAGTCCTTGCTGACACCCCGGTTCCTCTTTCCCTGGAGCTGAAGTGATTATTAAGTTGACTCACGAATGGTCAAACTGCAGCAGTTTCATGTGGCCAGTCAGTGCTTACCACTGGGCCTCTACTGCAAGCTACCTCATCCAAGCCACCAACGTTCCCAAACTGGTGTCTGCTCATCCCCAAAGCCAGGCTTAACTCCACTTGCCAGTGAGAAATGAGATACGCAGATTTATCAAGAATTCCACAAAGTTGAAGAGCCACTTGAAGAGTGGCTAAATCTTGGGGATTAATCTCTAAATCTTACTTGTCAGGAGGCCTTTGTGTTGTGAGTTAGAGACAGCTGTGTGTTATGACCCAGGCCCTGAGGACACAAAGATTAGAGCTGACCGGGTATGGGTGGAGTTAGTACATGCCTTTTCTGTATCCCATGGATTTAGTTTCTGCATGAACCTGTAGTATCTGACCTGTTTCGTGTCTACAGATGGTGCTAGCCAGGTATGGAGGGGCACATCTGTAGTCCCACCAACCTGGAAGGCTGAAGGAGGATCATTTGAGTCAGAAATTTAAGGCCAAACCGGAAACATGGTGAAAAGCCTATCTCTTCAATACAAACACATAAACAGGCAAGCAAAAATGCAATGCTGCAGCCAGGTCAGACTGGAAAGTAAAGTGTCCTTTACTTTCCCATAAGACTAACAGATGGGGGGACCATCAGCATGAACCTGTCACACATAATACACCTACAAAAACAGGGGACCGGGGCAGCTGCTGCTGCATTTGTAGAATGAGGCCAGCTTCTCTGACATCTGAATTTGTTTGAGGAAGGCAAAGGTCATCAGAAAAAATGAAGATAAAACAGTCTGCAGATGTTTTATCATTAGAATAGTTATCCAGTGATTTATTGATAGAAAGTTAAATAATTGACCAAATCTGCATTGTTGTCTAATACATACTTATTAACTGGATGAATTTCAGGTTGCTTTTGCCTTTCCACTGAAAGTCAAGCACACCATACTAACAGACTTTGTCATCTTCTCAAGGGAGAAAATGCTGAATCTGGTAGCAACAAGAAAGCAATGGACACACTATGACAGCAGAGTCTGTTGGTAGCTAAAGCCCAAAGGTTGGAACTCCATGCACTGTGAGCTGGTCTGGGACTGCACTACAGTAGGCTGAAGGTCGGCTCTTGGTTTTGAAGAATGCTTTCACTGAGCAGGTGACTCCTCAGGTCAGCTCTAAGATTTTTTTTCTTCTACTGTTTTCTTCATAAAGGACATGACGTCAGTGCTGTGCCGTGATGTCAAGAGCAGCCTGAAGGAAAGCCATGAAAGGTTTAATGAGATCGGATCAAATAAAGGCTCAGTGCAGCACCTCGGAGCCTGCCCAGCAAAAAGAACACACAGAGATCAAAGGAAAGAGGGTCATGGTCAGGTGCTAGAGGCTTCAGCCACCACTGTGGACAGCTAAGTGGCTCTGGGATTAACTGAGCAATTACGCTGAGGAAAACTCTTCCCTGTAAGTCAGCGTTCTGCCTTCCCTGGAAGGCTCCAGAAATGTCTACTTTGTCAGGCAGGCATGGGCACCATATACATCAACAAGGAGACTGGTTGGAAGTCCAGTGATTGTGGGAGGCACGGGAGGAGTGTACGGTCATTGATAAAGAATGTTTTTCCACTTGGCTGAAGTCTACATATGATAGAATAAAATAATATAAGTAGCCATTAAAGAGGGCGGAGAGCTGCCTCAGTGGTTAAGAGCACTGGCTGCTTTCCCAGAGGACCTGGGTTCACAACCATCTGTAACTCCAGCTCCAGGAAATCTGATGCCCTCTGCTGGCTTCTGTGGGTATGAGGCACACACATGGTACCCACAACCATACACATAAAAAAAAATACTAATTAAAAAGAATATAATGATATTGACAATAACAGGGTGACTAAAGTAAAATGATACGCAGATATGAAAAAGAAGGAAGCACGTTGTTTTGTATACTGATTTTTAGTCGATAGGAATGTAACAGAAAGAACACATATATGGGAGTTGCGATGTAGTAAGAGCAGCTGTAAAGTCTGTATACTAACCACCTATATACCTACTTGCAAAAGTGTCACTGTTTTATTTGTTTCATAATAAGGATGACACAGAACAAGTGGCTATTATAGAACTGGAAAGAAACAGTGCACCACCAGCGGCCATATAGTCTTTGTTAACATAAACGCATGTATAGTATAGTATATTGTTATATAAAATTTTACTACAAACATAAGAAACTATGGAATATACTTAGTGCACATTATCACTGTACTAATAAACCCATATGGCTTCAAGCCATTATATAATAATAATAATAATAATAATAATAATAATAATAATAATAATTAATAATAATAATAATAATGTTATTATTATTGTTATTGTTGTTGTTATTGTTGTTGTTGTTGTTGTTGTTATAGGGTTGTTGCCATTACAAATAATAAGTAGTACGCTGGCTTGGTTTGACAAAAAAAAGAAGGAAAGAAAGAAAATCACATAAGAACTACTGGTCAAAGGGGCTGGAAAGGCATAGCAGTTAAGAGCACTTGCTGCTCTCCCAGAAGACATAAGTCCAGTTCCCAGCACTCAGCTCAGGTGGCTCACAGCTCCAGCTCCAGCTTCAAGGGATCCAATGCTGTGTGTAGCTTCCATGAGCGCCTCACATGTGTGGCATGCACACACACACACACACACACACAGAGAGAGAGAGAGAGAGAGAGAGAGAGAGAGAGAGAGAGAGAGAGAGAGAGACATGCTTGCGTGCACACACACGCATACATGTAAAGAAAAATAAAAAGGAACCTTTAAAAATATATAACTAATGATCAAAAAATTCTCCTGACCAGCCAGAGCTCTGACACCATTTCCAGCTCAAATTACTGATTTCCTAATTCAGAAAAGTGCGTTTTTTTTTGTTGACATTTTGGTGTAACTTAGTCATGAGGCCTTCAGATGAAACTCTTAAAGCTTTACCCTTGCAAAGCTGGCGTATTTCTGGATTTTAAAGCAGTATGACTTTCTTCTTTAAAGACCTGAAGTCTAAACCAGGACTCTGAGTATTCTCAACCAGACTTTCAAACTTGGTGTTCAGCTGCTTCTGTGTTGTAAACTCCAAAAAGGAAACTACTGCCATAAACCCATTCAAGACAGAGCAGCCAGTACAATACGAACCCAGCTGCACCGATGTTCTTCAGGCATTGTTTAAGGATGATGGTTGAGAAACGCATGGCGGCTGATAGAGAAGTGTAGTGTCTACCTGCCAGCGGGCCATGGGCCCCACAGGATTTGGTACTGGGAGGCAGGACAGACCCCAGCAAACCCATTGAAACAATGTCTGTGCTGTGTAGCAGGAGCCTATCTCACCAAGGCTGCCTCTCACTGCCCCCCAGCCATGGGAGATGACCTGGAGATGACAAAAATCTACTTCTCACAGTGGTGCTTGGACCAACAGAGTCTGAAGGCACCATAGCAAGATGTAGGATCGGAGCCGACCTGGATGGAGCTTTAGTTTGTACGCTTGCCTTCTTAGCAAGAGGAATCTGGGGGCCGGGACCTTTATGCAGAGGTTTTACCCTGACTCGAGCATACACGGTCATTCTACGAATTTCTATCGGCTGTAAACTTTTCCTCACAAGTGTTTGTGTCATTTCTAACATTAAAACAGAAACCATGGAGTCCACTTTAAGCTGCAGGCATGAAAGAAAAACTGTCTCCCCGGTAAGAAGGCTCCTGTGTTCCCCGGCAGTACCAGGGTGGGATGTTTGTTTTAGGCTGAGGGAAGGCAGGCAGGCAGAAAATGAGCTGGGAAATGGCTTTCCATTTTTTTTTTTCAAGTGTGGCAGCTCATTAATAACGAGTGAAAGATGGACTCCGAAGCCTCTCAGCACATATCTCTGCAATTCACTTAATATTCCGGAGGAATATGCTCCGCGGGAAGTGTGCTGTGAACCCGGCGTCTAACACACAGCCCCCTTCCAAACAACTTGGGAGCTGCAGGCTCTGGGGAGCTTCCAGAACTTTTGAGGAAATGAAACTGAGGGCGCTTCCAATATAGAAGTCTAGATGCTACAGGCCTAGCAATGTGTCTCGGGGATAACGTGCTTGCTTTTCGTGTCCACGGCCCGAGCATCCACCCCAGCATCACAATGGAAAAGAATAAAAAATTAAAAATTAAAAAACCAAAAAAGCTTCGTCTTGCCATTAATCAGCCCTAGGGTCACTCCATGATTACTTTCTGTACGCATATATTGTGGCAAAATGCTCAAACCTGTGTTGAGTTGCTCAGCTTTTGTTACGTTTTGTTTTGTTTTTTTTTTTTTTTTTTTTTTTTTAGACCTGCCTTCAGCATGACAGACTTTATCAGGCTATGCCAAAAAGCCTTTAAATCGCAGTTTAGTCTGCCTCCCAGGGTGGGGGGGGGGGTGGGAGTGATAGGGGCCTATGGGGGCATGACTAAAAGAAGAAAATATAAGATCTACATTTCGGCTAAAAGGGGGCAGAAGTAGAGAACAGAAACCTTGTGCATCTTCGCTGTAAGTAACATGAGTGGTCCTGGTAGCTGCTGAAGGGCCTGCTTCCCCTAACAGGGGAGGGGCTAGAGCAGAGAAGATGGCAGAAACCACCTCAGCCGCAGCCTCCTTTGGGAACAGTGTCCTGAGAGATGGGCCTCCAGGTGAGAAAGGACTGAGGAGGTGACTGTGGAGGTATTACTTTTGCCTTATTAGAAAGAAAGTAAGAAAGAAAGAAAGAAAGTAAGAAAGAAAGAAAGAAAGAAAGAAAAGAAAGAATCTCTTAAGGTCAAAGATGACAACAAACACAGAAGAAATAACATACTCAGGTTTATCCTGAGCTCAAACAAACTCCAGAGTTGAGGGACCACGGACCCACAGCTAGGTCGCTGTCCCCGGACGGGACCGATTCCTGTCTGCGCACCAGCCTTCAGTGCTGGGTGAAAATATCTGGAGTGATGTTCCCTGGCTTTTTCTCCAGCACTCAAAGAACAAGTCCTGTTTGTTCAGAGAAACTTCTGCACTCCCCATCTCGTTCTCCTCACCCCGTTTGTTTGGTTTTTTTTTTTTTTTTTTTCTAAAACCCTCAGAGGAAGTGTCACCCAAACACAAGGAATCGGTCATTAGTGTGTCTAACAGAGGACTTTTTTTCATAAAACTCCAAATCTATAATGAACAAAAGCAACTGTTCAGAACTCTCAGAAAGGAAAAAAAATCACCCAGCAATTTTAAGTAAACGGGCAAGATTAATGGATTGTCATATAATGTGAAAGGAGAGCATTAGGAACAGGGGAAAGCAACACTACAAAATTGGTTTGGAACGCAAGTCTACCTGAAGGCCCCTCAGCAGGAGCATTACTGTCTGTGCTGTTTCCCACTAAGCAGGGTATTCATTTGAAAGCCTTGCCTTGCACAGTCACCCGGCACTTAGTGGTTGGTTTTATGTTAAAAATGCTTAGCGTGAACCCTGTGCTGAAAGTTTGCCCAAACATCTCATAGTTGACTGCAAAGCGGAGTGCCTGGGGAATCCAAGTCTGCGCCTCAAGAATGTGGGTGAAGGGGAACCTTCTGGCACCACACCTGGATTTGTCAAGGCCTCTTAGCGGCTGCTGGGAATGCGCCCTGCCTGGGGCCTGAGGCCCTCGTTGGGGGGGGGGTGCCCACCCAGCCCCTCTGACAGATGAAAACACAACAGGGTCTGTTGTGTGACTGACACATTCTTCTCCTGTCTGCCCCTGAAAGGATTTTATTTAACAGGCCTGGAGTCGGGCTTTTGACTGACAGATTGAGAAGGGTAAAAGTCATTCAGTTCCATTAAGCTCTGTAACTTCTCTGGAACAAAACACCTTTAAAAAAAAAAAGTGGGGGAGGTAAAGCTGTGGAGAGTGGGGGCGTGAGCTTTAGGGAGAAAAAAAGGGGATTCTTTTCAGGTTCAAAAACAATCCTTCTCTTTGCCTTCTGTCTATCAATTAGGGCGGCATTCCCAGAGGGAATACAGGCCCGGTCTCATTGGTGTCACTCAGCTGCCAGTCTCCTGACAGGGACACCAAAGGGCCTCATGTAGCGCTGCGGAAACTGTCCGTCAGGCCATCAGCAGCTGCTATGACGACATCGCCTGTTTTTCTAGGACTATTGCAGGGTAGGGGTTCACACCAACAGTGTAAGAAACTCCGTTTCAAATCTCCGTTCATATTTTCTTTACACACACACACACACCTCTTCAAATCTCAGTATGAATTCTCCACAAAAATAACCCTAGGCTTCCTTGCCTGGCAGGCTACATGGTAAATAAGAAAGCGCCTGCCAAGGACGCCTTAGAAGGGGCTGTGCTTCGGGGAAAACTCCGTCCCTCGCTCAGTGTATTCAGTGGTGTGGGTTCAAATGAGTCCAGAGAAACAGGATTGGCAGTGAGAGACTTCTTACTCCTTTGAGAGACCTGGCCAGGCCCAGAGTGTGTGAAGAGCCATGCAAGCCCACAGCGACTTCCTGCCAAGCCTCAGCCTTGTTTGAGTTGCTGTGGGTTTGAGTCCCCACTGTGTTTTGCTTGGAAGCCAAAGACTCCAACTGAGCGAGCGCAGAACTCAGGCCTAACTCAGCACCACAGAGTCACTTCCCACTTCTCTGCTTGTCAGCCTCACTTCCTGCCTTCTCCAGGGGCAGACTCACAAACTGACTTGGCTTTGCCCCCTCCCCCCCAAAGATCTCGAGGCCTCCCTCAGCTGCTCCTGCTGAAGGAGCACCACGTGTACCCGAGCTTTCTGGGTGGACTGGGAGGGGGAAATGCCCCTCTCTTTTCTACCCTCCCCTCTCTCTACTTGCCCCATCCTGCCTTAGGCTCTGAAGGTAAAGTGGAAAAAAAGCAGGGTAGCAACCTGCAAAGAGGCTTGCTAGTTGCTTATCCCTCTGTTTTGAATGACTGTGTTTGTGAGTCACAGCACTTTTCCTGGAAGTTTTTTGTATTACAGGGAGCAACTTCCAAACAGTAATGATAGCGCTTTGTACCAAACTGAGAGCTGGAGAGTGTGGCTGCCAAGCCCTGAGCTTGGACTGCTGTGTTGCCCTGCTTCAGCTAAGGACGGACCTTCATGAGTTCCTCACTGCCTATGAAGAGTGCTTAGCCAAACCCTTGCGAGCATGTCCCTAGAGCTGTCTCTCTCCGTGCTGCCAGGGCCACTAAGCCCATGGGTTCTTTTCCATATTCTGAAAGTGTTGCTAGGCTCTTGCCTTTCTTGAGCGTAAGTCTGTCACACATACTGGCTTCACCCAGATGCTGGGTCTTGGATGTGAAGACCGAGCCTAAGGAAACACAGAATCAACCATAATGTTTTTGTTTGTTTGTTTGTTTTTGGCATATGGAATAATACATGCCGAGAGAAGCAAACGGCCAGGATGATGATGACAGGAAAGAGACAGAGAGGTTAACTTGATTGTCCCCTCCTTGCTCTCTAGCCTCAGGAAGACACCCCCGGGGAGCCAGGCTTTGGCCATCTGCACCAACGGCGTCTGCAGCAGTCATGTGTGGCATGATGGTTGACTGGCGAATGAGCATCTGCAAACGCAAATGGCCTTGCAGATTTCTGTTTGCTCTTGCTTCACTTTCCCATGCCTGAGGCAGAAAGCCAACCTCAGGCAGTGGGCTGGAAACCGGGGCAACATTCAGATGGCATCTCTCAGAGCAACACCAAGAGAGAATTTAGCACTGAATCCAAGGATGTTGGGAGCAGAGTGCTTAGCACCAGTGCCCTGAGACCAGCACGGGGAGTAGCCCCAAATGGACAGAGGTCTTAGCTGCCCTGGATACTGAATGGTGACCTGTTCCCAGCTACAGGGCCCCCGAGTTCTTGCTCAGTGTCCTGTGAACCCCCTCTCTGCTCTGTGAATTCTCCATAAGGAAGTCAGATGGAGTGTTATATGACACTTGTGTCTCTGCTCACACTCTAGAAGATGACATCAAAATAGCCATTGACTTAGTCCTAATAATATAAGATATAAATAACAAGATATCTGTCCTGCAAAAAGCCATCTCTGCCGCCTGTACTCTGAAGCCGGCGCTAGACATTTGTTCCGCGATGGATGCTATGTGGTTCTTCCCAGTCTTTTGTTTCAACAGCTCTTCTGTTGGGTACACTGCCTCTCTGGGTTTTCCTTCCATTAGGCTAGCAAGGGTTGCGTGAATAGTCCTTCTGGGCTCCAGAGACAGGGATGCTCCCTGCCTGTGATGGTCCCTGTGTGGTATCCTGAGCGAACTTCCTTTTCTTTGGGCAGTTCTCCTTGAGTGGTTGTGGATTGTAGAGAACCTCAAATTAAATGTCGGGTGTCAAGAGAATACACGTAGTTGTTGCTCATTAGTAGTTATGGGGCGGGGGTCTGGACAACGCGGACTCCCCTCGCTGTAGGTGAGTTCGAGCCTCTCAAATTCTCCAAGATGTGAAAGAACAATACATTTTTCCAGATCCTCTGCCCTCCCTTCTCCCAGTTTCATCCCAAAGGGAAAAAACAAAGAAACAAAACCAAGACTCAGCAAGAGTCACAAAACCTAGCGCTCCTCACACCAAGTCAGGAAAATTCCCAAGCCGGAAGGATAAATAAATTAATAGCACATCACTTGGTGGTGGCTTGTCACATCTTTCGGTCCATCGCCAGAGTGAGACGGGAGGGTGATATGTGTGTGTGCGTGTGTGTGTGTGTGTGTGTGTGTGTGTGTGTGTGTGTGTGTGTATACATATGTGTGTGTGTGTGTGTGTGTGATCACCTTTGTTCCCACTGACACAGATCTGTGAAGATGGGTCCAGCATGCTCACTGGTGTACTGCAGATCTCTAAATAGCATAGGTACCCATATTCAAAGGAACACAGACCACCTCTACAGCTAAAAGCCATGCAGCATCTTGTATTGTCTGCACACACTCATCTTCCAATAAACAGAGATAACTCTGAAGACATGGTAAGGAGCAAGTGCCACATGCCAGAATAATCAAAAATAATTGATGGGGAAACCCCAACACATCATTCTTAATCAACACGACTGTGTGTGAGAAGTGTATTTCTGGTACTTCAAGGAAGTGTTTGGAAGTGTCTGAAAAGATGAATGGAACTGATCTAGCCAAAGCACAGAGGCAGCTGTCACACACAAATAGCATTAAAGCTGCATGTTTCCTGGTTAAGCCTTTGATCCTTGCCAGTGATCTTGGTCTGGGGATTAAAGATCCATAGGCACATTTATCTTGGCTTTACTTTCTTAAAATCTATGGATTATAATATCCTAACTTTACAAGAGTAATTATCATAAAAGTAAAGATTTTTTTAAAAAAGAAACAGCTAATAAAGATCAGAGTAAGGGCAAACTAAACTGTGGTTGAGATTATTGAGGAGTGTGTGTACTAGAAATTTAATCCAAATATTTGAGATTTCCCTGCTTCCTTCGTAAGGACGACTAGCTTGAAGAAAACCCTGTCTGTGACTTTGGAGCCTGTCCATGACCAGTAGGACACGTTAGAAGCTTTCTCCCTTCCTTTAGGTTTGCAGTCTATCAAAACAGAGCTCCCCCTTCTTTGAATACCTTAAACGTCCTTCTAGTTGGCTTTCCGCACAGGTCACCACATTGCCTCTCTACGTGAAAGAGCTGACTGACAAACTGTACTTTAGTTTGTTTTCTCTTTCTTAGTAAAATTAAGTATTAACCATCTTCTACACAGAGTCTAACTCGGCTCATACTAACATGCTGGTTAGGCTCCTGGGGGAAAATATCTCTGTACCAGGCGCAATAACTCCTTCCTGCCTCCTGGGGAAGGGTAGGTCTTCCTTCGGTGCTATTATGAGTGCATTTGCATTCCATGGTATCGTTACTGTAGTTTTCTGATTTTTAAAGGGAGTGGATGTTAAAGAGTCTTTGCCAGAGGGTCTTGGTTTTGAAACGTTTCTCTGTGTTCCAGGTCTGTTTTCTTGCCCTTCCACCATTTGTTTCTCTGTCTCAAGGCGTTGACAGGTTCACAACACTAGCTGCCAATTCTTATTCGTTTCTGGAACCTCTTCGTCTTCCCTGAGAGCTGGGGGCTTTTTTTTTTTCAATCTCCAAGTTTCTTCTTTTGAGACTCTGGAGAGAATGAGTCAGGAAAGAAGAATCCGGACCATCCTGTTTTCATTTGTTCCATACACTTGGTCAAAAATATTTTAAATACTCAGTTTTATAGAACTGTTAGGAACTTGACTGCGTTCCAGTCGTTCACTGGCTGAATACATGAAGGTGAGATGCAAACAAAAGAGTAACCGTGGGAGCAGCACAGACCATGGACTCCTGAGGTTGCGATGTAGGATGGCTTTACACAGAATGGTTTCAGACACCATGGCTAAGGAACGGCCTCTCTCACACCATCCATAAAGCATTAATAGTGATTCTGATTCTCAAGGCTCTGGTCTTGCATGAATGGCCTCTGTTTCAGATCCAAGTAAAGATCTTGCACTCATGGCTGCAGTTTCACCATTTATTCCCTGATGTTTGCTGTTGGGAAGCAAAGTCAAACTCCAAACAAAGGAGCCAAGAGCCTAAGGCCAACTCGTCCATGGCTGGTGTAGGACCTCTTAGAAGCTTTCCCCCTTCCTTTAGGTTTACATTCTATCCAGTCAGAGTTTCCCATTCTTTGAGTACTTCAAACATCTGTCTACTTGGTTTTCTGCACAGGTCACCAGGTAAATACTTTCAGACAGCCTCAGAAAACATACTATCTTGGGCTCCCATGCATAGAAGCAGAGTTCATGCTAGATGGGTCCTGACTTTTCTAGACACAGGTGCTCTAGGATGTCTAAAACAGGAATGTGGTTATGCAGCTAATGTCTAGACATTGCTTCTTCAGGAATAATTTTTAAGAAACTGTTGAAAGATATCAGGATAACACAACAGCACAAGGACCAATCTGTCCACCCAAAGTTATCAACATCCACACCCAAGGAAAGGACCAAAGGCATCAGGATAACACAACGGCACAAGGACCAATCTGTCCACCCAAAGTTATCAACATCCACACCCAAGGAAAGGACCAAAGGCATCAGGATAACACAACAGCACAAGGACCAATCTGTCCACCCAAAGTTATCAACATCCACACCCAACCAAAGGAACAAGGGCAGCAACAAAGATGTCCTTTTGAGTTTGAGCTGGAACTTAATCCATCACCACAGTCCCTCTCCATTAGATCCCCCCTTTCGCGGTGATTTTCTGGTAGTGGGCCATAATGTAAAGCATTAAAATGAACAACAGACACTTCAGCTGTTAAGAGCACTTCCTGTTCTTTCAGAGGTCCGGGTCCCAGCTACCCACATGGCAGCTCACAATCATCTGTAATATAGTTTCAAGGAGGCCAATGCCATGTTCTTGACCTCTGAGGGCACCAAGCACACGTATGCTGCACACACATATGTATGTACACACGTGCAGGCAAAACACTCATACACATGGAATAAAATAATTGAAATCTAAAGAGCATTACATGTTTTAAAAATTTTTTAAACAAAGGCTAAAAGATAAATAAACAAAAACTCACTTTAAGCAAATGTGAAGCAAGGACAAGGAGTCACTTTGGAATCGATGATGGCAAACCACAAAAATGTCCACATACTAAGCAATGTTTCTTATCCTCTTCATGCTCCTATCATGCCTGGGAACAAATCTGAGCTATCTTATCCATACCTGTGCCACTTTTCCTCTTTTGAGAAATCAGTTGTCTTTCCTAGAACGTCATCCTTGTCATCAATAACTGAAAAGCAAAGAACTGACCCAAAGTATAAAATATTTCAAAAACTAGAATCAACAGCTTAAACATTCTCTACCACTATGACCCATAACAGCACTTGATACAAGAATCTGACCCTTAGTTTAGGCCCTTTCCAGGGGCCTCTGTGATGTGGAGCTCACTTACAGAGCCATTTTAAATTTGGTTACTGGTCTCCTCGATAATTAGAAAAACTATCCCAATTATCCTCTGCTCTTCATATGTGCAGACTTTCTATGAAGTCCAGAGTTATTAGTGAGAAGGCAGGAAGCTTGAAGTGTGCGTTTAAATGGCTCAGCGATGAAGCCAATAACTTTGAATGAGAGGCGTCCTTATCCATCTTACCAACGGGGAATGGACTAGTAACACAGTCTTATCTGCACTTTTACTTGAGAAAATGTCACATAAAAACAAAATGATGCCACATTAGCCCCATCTCCTAGAAAACAGAATCAAAAGCAAGAATTAAGTTGTTTTCTTTGGGAGGTGCAATTCCCAGGCAACTTAGAGCCTTAGACTATTTTAAAGAAACAGAAGCGAAACAGGAGGCTAGAAAGCAGTGCAAAGAAACACATCGGATGCTGCTTCACAATAAGCCTCAAAAAGAAAAACAGATGTGAGGAGGGAGAGGAAAGAAGAAATGTGTCTATCTAGCTCTTGGCCACGTCCTGCTGACCCCTGGTTAAGGCCAGGTAGCCCAGCCCAGCCAGCCAGGGCTTTCCGATGGCACCCCTAGCCTTTCTGACAGAGCCCCAAGCCTGCCAAGCGGCGGGGCTTCAGAGGTGGCGGGAAAACCCCAGAAAGTCAGGCATGTTGGTGGGAGGGCATCTGGCTGCCTGACAGGTGGGTCTTGCTGAAAGCAAGAAGCAGAGCAGAAACTGAGTAGAGGATCAGCTAAGTGGCCAGACACAAGGTTGAGAAAACCCAAGGATGCCCATGATGGATACGCCATGCTACTGCCAGGATCTACCAAAGCGCCAACCAATGTGCTAAAGTGCGAAGGTCAAAAGCAATAAACACTGGAATTTTTGACTCCAAATAGCACATTTAGAATGGTTTGGATAAATATAATCTTTAAGTGGGAGGGGCAAAAGGCTAAAAAAAAAAACACAGGTGCTTTTAAACTTCTCCCGTCATCAACAGGAAGCAGGGACAGGGGAAGAAAGAAGGAAGTACTCCCTTGGGAACCAGGCTAGCTCTGTTGGCACTTAGCAACCCACCCAGTCACTATAGAAGCCCTTTCCCAGAAGTAAAGCAGTCAGAAAGCAGATACTATCCCTGCTGAAGAGTACACACTCAACACCATCCTCCTGCCTTCTGGTACTGATGCTTCTGACATCCGCTGAGGATCTAGTCTTCTAATCCTGGTCCCTGCAGTTCAGGCAAGCCTAACCCAACACCTGTCTCCAGCAGCCTGTACCACAGGCTCAGCCAGCCAGAGCCATGTGGTTCATGAGTGGTTCAGAGATGGTCTAAGTCAGGGCTCTTTCCCCATCGGCATCAGGACCCACGGCAATCTAATCGTCCTTAGCAAGTTAAGTGAGTCTTAGCAAACCTGAATAATATGTACGGCCGGCCTGAGAAAGAAAGAAAGGGGAATGGAAAGAGAGTAGATCAGAAACACAGTTAGGACCTTGGGATCCAACAGAACATTTTGGTTACTGATGCAATGAGGCCCCATTTAGGCTTAAAGTAATTTGAGTTACTTTTCTGTCACTTGCAGCTGAAAGATTTTGGATTGATGGGCGGCAGGGGACGGTGGGGGTGTATAGCTAGAACTAATCACAGGGTAATGAGGCCAGTCTTGAAGTGAAGTGAAAGACTGAATTCTTTGGGAACTCTGGGCCAACACCATCGCTTCCTGAGTTGTTACCATCAACCTGGCTGAGTTCACATCAATGACCTTTAAAATGCCTCTAGCCTGACCAACTCCTGCATTCTGAGGCTCAGGGAAATGTTAGCTCATAGGCTTTTTCTCCTGGAGAGGTTTACAGCCATCTACTTACTAGCAAAGCAGGGCCGCTTGCTCAGCCTCCTTGAAAATTCCATCAGGTTATTAACAGGGAAGGTCGCCAGCTGGAAAGGCAAAGCTTAGGCCAGTCGGTGGATGAGGAGGAGGCGAACCTGCCAATCGATCATCGCCACACCACCTGCTGCACTTCAGAAAATTACCTCACGACATTCTTTGGTCCTTAGGTAAATCTTTAGACCTCATCCTTAGGAAAATGAATCACACGTGTGTCTTCCTCCCAAGCATGATGTGAAGTGGTCTGCGTGAAGTGCTGTGGCTGTTCGAGTTTAACAGGAGGACATTCGAACGCATAGGATGCTGGGCATCCCTGCAGAGCTAATAAGTGCCAATGTTTGGGGAGTTGTCACCACTCTGGCCCTGGCCCTCAGTCAAGGTTTCCTTCCCTGCTCTCTCTCTCTCTCTCTCTCTTCTCTCTCTCTCTCTCTCTCTCTCTCTCTCTCCTCTCTCTCTCTCTTCTCTCTCTCTCTCTCTCTCTCTCTCTCTCCCTCCTTCCCTTCTTCCCTCCCTCCCCCCTCTCTCTCTGTCTCTCTGTCTCTCTCCTTCCCTCCCTTCCTCCCTCTTTGTCTCTCTCCCTCCCTCCCTCGCTCCCTCCTACCCTCCATGTGTGTGTCTACATTAATTAAACCTTGAAGACTGAAAAGAATTTCCACAGGTGAAGAAGGATAAGGAAAGGATTCTAGTAAAGACAGAAAGAAAATGGTATTAACGAGAACTATGAGAAGTTTTCTGAAAAAAGAAAAAAGAAAAGAAAGAACAGTCCAATGTGTTTAGGAGGTAACCCTGTCAGGGAAGGGCTAGGATGGACTGAGTATATAGAAGGGACCAAGTGTAGTGTGCCTTCACAGTCCCCTGGGGTCGCCATCACTATGTCGGGCTCCCACCCTGACGGAAATGGATAGAAATGGGCACATGTGTCCAGAAGGGCTGTCATTAATGACTATTCCAGAAGAAACAGCAGACCAAACCAGCTAGACTCGGGACTGATAGGCTATTGAGAAGATGAAAACAGCTCCCTCCTCTAGAGTCGAGTAAGTGTACATTTTAGGATGTTGGCAACTGTCTTTCACATTACTTATAAAATGGTTCTGTACTATGAAGCCAAGACAGTAAAAAACTAGAGATCTGAAGATGACCCCCAGGAGAGTGCTGAGGACCTGGACTGGGGCTTTAGGTCCAGCTGCTCCTAATCTTCTAGGTACATCCCTGGACTTCTCAGTTACACCGGTCAATAGTAACTTCCTAACTTCTCGCTTACAAAGGGTCGAAACTCTTTGGTTTGAGTTGTTTGGAGCTAACAGAGTCCTGCCTATGTGCACAGCCATGTAGACCGCACTCAGCGGTAAGGGCTGACTAGTGCAGAGGTGAGGAACTGTTGAAAGTCTGTACTCTTGGGGTCCTGTTCAAACTATGGCACCAGCCAAGGACAATACACGCAGTAAACTTCGAATCCCTACCCAGATCTAGCCAATGGACAGGACATTCTCCACCATTGAGTGGAGAATGGGATCTGACTTTCACAGGAACTCTGGTGCCCCATATTTGACCACGTCCCCTGAATGGGGAGGCCTGGTGGCTCTCAGAGGAAGGAAAGCAGGCTACCAAGAAGAGACTTGATACCCTATGAGCATATACAGGAGGAGGAGGTCCCCCTCAGTCACAGTCATAGGGGAGGGGAGTAAGGGGAAAATGGGAGGGAGGGAAGAATAGGAGGATACAAGGGATGGGATAACAATTGAGATGTAACAAGAATAAATTAATAAAATGTGTTTTTTAAATGAAAAAAAAAAGAAAGTCTGTACTCTTAATAAATGACTAGTGCACAGAGACTTATGCAGCAGACACAAAGATTGCGGAGGGATTGAATGACCATCCAAGGTCAGGGGAATCCATAGAGCCTTCTAACCTGCCAGGAGAAGTTAGTCTACACCTGTGGCTGGCCTCCAACAATCCTTCCTGCTACCCAAAGAAACACCCACATGAAATGACATGAATCCGAGCTGCAAATCACCGCCAATGTTGTTTGGACTATCTGGATAGTAGGTGTCTGACCCAAAAAAGGGACAATACTTCAAGAGGAAGAGGTGACTTGTAAGGTCAATACCGCAGAGCCTGAAATGGCATCGCTGTAGCAAATGCGAAGGGTCTAGTTACTTCCCTGCCTGAAACCCAAGACCTGTGAAGGAAAGGAGGTGCTGAAACATCTGCAGTTGGTGGTGACACCTGAGAACAGAGTGCGTGCCTACCCAGTGTACGAGGAGCAAGCCTTTTGCTGAAAATAGCTTTGACCTTTCTGGCCACTTTTGACATCTGTCTTGCAGGGGTTGGAGGTAGGGGTGCGGGGGGTGGGGTAGGGGGATCAATCACTTTGTTCTTGGCTCAAGCCCATGGTATCCACTTACTTATCACATTGAAAGGGGACACTAGATGAACCTGAATTTTGCCTGCATTAGAAAATCTCAAGCTAAAATGGCCCCTGACCAGACCCCATAGTCAATCGCAAGATGAACTTTTTGCAAAAGAGAAGCTACTAGAAGCTAGGAACAATGTGGCTTGGGCACCTGAATTCCTGGTGTCTCTGCAGAATGGAATGTTCTGAGAGGCTCCTCCTCTGAGCTGAATGAGTCTGCCTCTGGGCAAACATATTACCATGCAGATTTAACAGAGGAACAGGGAAAGAGAGGCTGATAGGTCTTGTCAAAGCAGAAAGTTTCCAGCCTCTAGCGCTCTGGGCTCTGCATCCACCAAGTAACGTGAATCACGGATAAAGTTCTCAGCTCTCTGGGACAAATGACAAAGCACGCAGGCTCTTCATAAGCATAAGAGTGGACAGGTCCTGCAGCCAATGGACCACAGGCTTCACGCTAGACACAGAGAGGTACGTGACAGACTGACTAACAGTGTGATGGCTAACCTTGCTTACCAACTTGACTGCGTTTAGAATCAACTAGCACCCAAGCTGCTGGCACTCTGGTGAGAACTTTTCTTTACCAGATTGTCTGAAGCAGGAAGATCCATGATAAAGTTGGGCCACACCTTCTGGGGACAGCTCACATTAAAGGACATGAAAAGGGAAATGTTCTTTTTCCTTACTTGTCCTCACACTCCCTGTCTGTGGTGACAATGGGTCATTTAGGAGAAAATCTGACTTTGACTTTCTCTTTAATTTGCAAGAGTAATGAAGACAGACCAAATTACCAACGCTAATTTGCCCAATTCCTTCACATATGTGTTTGACATGTGGGTCAGGAGTTTTCCATGTGCACAGCAATAAACAGAACATCCTCCACTCATTTACTTCATAAATGTTCAGAGCGTATGTTAAAAAAAAAACCTATACTAAAAAAAAGGTGTAAGTTGTGGTTCCTGAATTTACAGGATCACACAGCATAGGAAGAAAACAGTACCCACTCCCGGCTGTGTCAATATCTATGACATCAGGGTCTGAGGGAAACACATCCATAGTTCCAGTCTCAACTCTGTTCTACACCCAGATGAGCCATTCTAGAGAAGATATGAAACCGTTCTAACTGTCCTGAGCATGTGGGATTCACAGCTGTTCTTGTAAAACTAAATGCCAATTGCCTCCCTGCCTATTGGCCAGTTGCCTCCTTTGAGGCATTTGTGTTTATTTATTTATTTATTGACTTACTTGCTAGATTTATCACATTTGCAGGCTGTGCCATTTGGCCTCTGGGTCAAGATAAATCACTTTTAAAACTTTAACACAACCCTTAAGCACCATGCGCCCTGCCCTTCCTCTAACAGACTTTCTGAAGACTTTCCACAGACAGAATTAGATCCATCTTACAAATAAATACAATGAGAACAATGGAGTTGAAATGTACTGCAGATGGAAAAGTAAGTTCTAGGGGTAATCTGGAGTTAGGACTGAACCGTTCTGCCCCGGCTGTTCAAATTGAAAGTTGTCACTGATTCTTAGCATGTTAAGTGGCCATGATTGTGCATTCACTGCTGTTTAGTGCAAACAGAAGCTTCTCCAATTAATGCTAAGAGTAGCATTTGTCTATAAGTAAAAAATGTAAATATTTATAATGAATTTTGGTGTCAACGCAACTTAGCAAAGCAACAGTAGGACGATCCCCCCCACCCAACCCATCCCCACCACAGCCCAGGGCCTATGACATCCCTAGCCCCATGAATTTTTAACCATGTTTACAATATCAGGCATGTATTTCTTCCTATAGAGCAGGCCTCAAATACAATCTGAAAGCCACTGGTTAACCCTGTAACAGTTGTGTCACTATTGCAGCATTGAGCGCTTCTTACATGGCAGATTGGTATCCTAGTTCATAAGTTGCACAGCTGGGTAATTGATGCCTTTTCTCCCCCTGTATAGCATCTGCAAGGACTGCCAATGTAAAACCTGGAGGATGGGAAAAAAGGACTGTAAAATGTTATCTTTAGAGCACAACACAGCCATTGTAAACAGGATCTTACAGGAATTGCCACTATCTGCACTGGGACCATAAAGAGTCAATTATAGATCAAGGAGAGGTTCCTCCATGATGAACTATTGGTTACTAATGTGTTCTGGGGGACAGACGGTCAGTGTCTTCAGTTGTGTATCCAATGATGAGGCCATCGGGCTCCAATGGACGGTTTCAAACCTGTGCTGTGGCTAAAGTCAGTGTGTCACAAAATAAGACAGAAAGACATAACTGATTTATCAGTAGGTATGAGAAGACATCCAGCAACCCTAAAGATGATGCACCTTGGGATGGAATAGAAGGAAGACTTTGGGGATGCTGCAATGCCATCTTGGGGGGAGAATGGATCCTCCCTTCTCCCAAGGCCTGAGGCACATATGGAGACAGCTAAGTGGCTACAGATTCAGCATGTTATTGGCTAGCACCCTTTAAATTAAGCTAAATTATCTTTTCATAAATGCAATATACTAAAGATGCACCTGGGCTCAAGGAACGAACACACACACAAAAAGCCACTCACAGTTAGTTCCCCAATCTTAAGACGCATCCATGAAAATGTTAAATTTCCCGACAAGCTCCAAGACCCATGCTCTCTGTACTGTGTGCTCTTCTCACTCCCAGGAAACACTCTGAGACCAATAAAGATCAAACAGGAAAAGGAGTCTACTCCTGTGACCTTGATAAAGAGATCACCACACCACATGCCATCACCTGCCTTTGGAGAGGGCATGACAAAAACTATACACGGCCTTCGAGAGCGAGTCTACAGCCATGGTGAGCTGAATTCTGTCCACTTGGTAGAAGACTCTGCTACATCAGATAAGATTGGACACGTTCAGTGTGATATGGATAAAGGCTGACTCCAATCTCTCGGAAGACTTAACAACCCCAGGCGGCACAATAGGTTTAGCTGGTCGGTCTCTGGGCAAAGGATATGCATGAGTGCACTTCAACATGACTTAATTACCTATTGGTAATAGCCAAAATAAGATGTATTTTGTCCAATTGTTTCCTAATTTCTCCCAAGGGACATTCCACTTCTCCATGCCACTGAGGGGTGCCTTGGCCAGGGATGACTTTTGACCCTCAAAATGCAAAGAGGTTTAGTAGCTGCTGCCTCAGAGGAGGGCTTTGAAGAGCCTCGGAGTGAGCAGTGAGCTCTGCTGTTTTCTTTCCCCGTCTCAAGATAAACAACTTGCCCAACAGAAACTGCTTCATCTGCCTGATGCGTTGTGGCTCACAGTGAAACTGACCAAACCAAACGGTAACCAGCTTCTAAACCTCTGAAATTTGGACATTATTTATTCCCGTAGAATAATTCAGTTTGCATTGATGGAGCTGCCTGGCTTAAACATGTAAGCAAGAGTCAATGGCAAATAAATGATCATGTATTCCAAGCTACCTCCATCTGCAGATTTCTCCGAAAGATGAGATGAAAAAAAACCTCACTGATGTTTCTCCATTTGTGCTGAACTCTGCAGTGTGTTCAAGTACACCGTCATTTATGCTTACTTGTCATCCTAATCGTCACTGGTGGACACCTGTTAAAGCTTAGAAGACCGGAAGGTTTGGGAGCGGGGAAACTCTAGGAACCAGGTAAGAAAAGCAAAATCCCTGTTGCTCCCCAGCTGTGACACAACCTACCATATGAGCAAATAAGAGCAACAACTCAAAGTGACACTGTGTGCCAATGCTGGGCTGAGGCTGAGAGCACAGCATAGGGCATGCCACCCTCACCTGCATCTTACATGGGGAAGCTAAGGTCTGGAAACTTGACACGTCCATCTTTTTTCACAATGGAAATCTTAGTGGCAGCCGTTGCATATATGCATGGCACAGCTTATATTCAGATCAGCTTCCGGGACGAGGTAGAAAAAGTCTCATTTGTGGCTAATTGGATTTGTGCCTATTTCTACTACATAATGAAATTCAAAGCCATTTTATTAGTCCTCTTGGGACTTTTTTTTAAAAAATCCTTCCTCTGCTGTATTACATTAGCCTCACCAAGATGGCCCCATACAAAGCAAGGCCAGGCTCCTCTGATGTGCTTCTTTGTTGTGCCTGCTCTTACCAGGGCACATAAAGGTCACCTTCTGGTTTTCTAGCTTCTCATTCAAATATTCCAGGAAGAGACCATGAAGCCTACTAAACGCCAACTAAGCACTGGAGCCAAAGTGACCCCAGACTTGCCACATGTTCTCAGCGGCTCCTACTGTGTGTTTCCATTTGCAGCACTAAGGCCAAGACCTCACATCCCTTGTACAGCAGAGGGCTTTATAGACAAACAGCTTCATCCCGGCCCAGTACCACCCCACACCCCTTTAGAAACTTGTCTGGGTCTCACTAGCTCTCTTGAGGAAAATATGATAGAATGCACTCAATGCTTATGTCTCCTCGCATTGCATCTGTTGAACTCTTAACCCTTGAATGTCAGGTCGAGCCTTTCGATGGTGGGCAAGTCATGAGGACAGAGGAGTCACAAGCAAGAGGCCAGGGGAGCTCTCTTGCTTTCTTTCTGGCTTATGAGGAGCAGCCAGGAAGGAACTGTCACCAGAGTGCAACCAGCAGAGGCTTCCAGCTTCCAGAATCATGGGAAGCCATTTTGTTGTTGCTGCTGTACCTGTTGCTGCTATAACTGAGTCTTGACTGCCTCCAAAATGCTCACATGTTAAAGGCTTGGTCTCCATGTTGCCACCATTGGGAGCCAGAATGACTTAGGATGTGTTACCCACTATAAGGTTTCAGATCACAGGAGAAATGGGCTCAAAAGGACTAAGGAGACCCCAGCCTCTTCTCTTTTGCACACAGCATTAGGCGAGTGATCATAACCTACCACACACCCCCAGTATAATTTATCATGCCATTACGTGTTCAAAGCAATAAGGCCAACAGGTTATGGACTAGAATCTCCAAAACTGTGAGCCAAAATAAACCTTTTCTCTTTATAAGTTGATTGCCTTGGGTATCTGTTACAGTAACAGAAATATGACTGGAGCCACTGTTCAGAAGCCACCAAGTCTCCAGCACTCTTTCATACCAGCCCACCCTGGGTAGGCTGCACGGTAACATCACCTTTGCTAAGAGTAAGTCACAGAACAGTGAGCAAACATTTCCTCCACTTCGTGAGAGAAGATATCAGAGAAACCTATTTCATGACTGCAAATTGCTCTTTCCACGCTAATATTCCCAGCGGCAGCAGCTGTTTGGAGAGTGTTTGTAGATACTTAAGCCTTATAAGTCTGCATAGTGAGCACTGAAGGCTGAGTGAGCTGCAGTGTCCTGAAGCTGTGAGCTCTGGAGCCAGGCTGCTGGGGTTGGCCCTGCCACCGCCAGCTGCGTGATTTCGCCTCAGCTATTCAGCTTCCCTCCCAAGGCTTGGTTCTCTAACGTTGGCTGGTGGATACAGATGCCCGAGTGACAGACACCGCGTGGCTTGCATGTGAACACACATCTGAAGTTCTGCAGTCAGCACCTGGCGCGCAGTAAATCCTACAGAAGAGTTTGCAACACCTATTCCTCCCCAGCAACTCTCACTCTCTCCCGGTGCCCTAGTAAGAAGAATGACTCCTGCCTCAGCCTTTCGCCCTAATGGGCTCAAGCTAATGTTTCTCCACCTCTCGTCATGCACTGTTATATACGTTCCTATTACAACCACAGAGCATAGGAATACACATAAAACTTCATGAACAGCTCCACAAAACAGCACCTGTTAAAGACATGCAGTGTGCACTGGTATTCACTCTTCCCTCCTGCTCTGGCATGCTAGTCACAACTCACTAAATTTATTCTGTGACTCACCAACAGGTTGCTGAAGGCAGGAACCTGGGAAAACACCCAAAGCGAGTTAACCACCACTCCTTACATTTGAGGCACATCTGTAGTCACTGTCGTAAACCTGGCAAGTTAGAAACCATGGGCACAGAGAGGGAAGTTTCACAAGGTCATGGGACTCGCCAGGGTCAGCACAGCACTTCTAAGGATTGTTCCGAAGCAGCCAAATGTCCTAACAGCAGCCCCACTTCTCAGGGTGAGGCCGCGGCTGTGTGTGGAGCATCAGATATCACGCTGCCACCAGTATGAGGGGAGCAGCTCTGGGAAGAAAAGCCACCGTGGATGGCAGAATTAAGTCCGATCCTCCATAGCACAGGTCAACCCACCCTCAGCTCCCTCTTCACCAAACTAAAAGAGTTTCCTTTGAATTTGGTTACTTTTTTTCTTTCTTGCTTGCTGATAAAAGCACCAAAACTGACCTATTGCCTCTTTGCACTCTGATAGAAATTGTATATGTTGAAAGTGAAGCCCTATTAGTTACGGACGAGCCTAAGGTCAGGCAGGTCCAAGATATACACTAAACTCTCTCTGCTCACAGACACTGCACCAACAGCTCACAGGGAAATACTATGTAGAACATAAAGAAAGCGAGAGGAAGAGCTGAGAGGTGTATCGCAACCCTCCCACCCCCACCACACACACACAGTCTGTCTCCTCACCTGTGACTGTCCGTCCCTCCTCCCACCTACTGGACAATTACTTAGGTCCACATTTTATGTTCTCCTGAAGCTCTGGGAACACAGAAGCCATGCCACATAGTGTTAGAGCTCTGAGCCTCACACACCAAAGGCACACAAAACATACCGGTGGTAACATTGTCCCCAAATCACACTTTGGCCCCATTTAGAACTGGTAGAGGGAACATGAAGGACACTACAACTTTCATCAGCTGGTTTGAGACAAGTCACACCCAGCTTGGCTCTGCCCCAGGTGTGGGCTGTGTGCTGTCACTCCCCGCCAGTCCCGTGTCCCTGCTGAAGAGGGAAGGGAGTGGGAGTAGAGGGGGTGAGGTTACCTCAAAAACACATAAATTGTTGGCACTGCTGTTGACATGGGGACCAGACCAGCTGAATCTGACTCCTATGAGTTTTCAGGGCTGAGCTAATCCTTATCCTCGGAGCCAAAAATCTCATCCACTTTGGGCTGTGGTCTTGCTCTGCGTTCATTCTAAATCCCAGGACCAACGGGTTGGCCAATATTTTATGTAACTCCTGAAAGGGGCCCCTTCTAGAGAAGACAGCACCAATCATGGCGTTCACAGCTTAGAATCCTTCCCCACCCACCACATCCAACATCAACCCTTGGCACGCACTCAAGTTGCTGGTGACAGATCCTACATTTTTCCATCCCAAGTCATGTCTACTCCTCCCTCAGCCAGCTGAGCTTGTCGCTGTTGCCCAGTGTGGCCCACAGGATCTGGTTTCCAGACCATTTACATGCCAAGGCTATGTGGCCACACTGTCTTTTGTAATCCATCCTAGAGGGCCAAGCTCCAAGAACAATCTTAAGGGTACTCTCCCCCTCTTCATACCTTCATGGCATTTCGTTCCTACATCTCTTAGAGTATATACAATTATATGAAAGCTAACTATATCAACTGACTAATTACTCTTTACAATGATGTTGATTCGAATACGCAAAGTCTCCACACTCTCATATGCGGACCTGCTTGGTTCCTGGATGATGGTACCTCAAGTTCCAAAAGCAAAAAGGAGTTTCAGAAAGGTCACTGGTGGGAGCCAGGGGGCGGGTCTCTGAGGGTACCCTGTTCCCAGCCCTTACCTGTCTCTGTTCTCTGCTTCCTGTCTGGCATGAGGTGAGCTGCCTCCTCTTCCACATGCTCCTGCCGCCATGGTGGCCTGCCTTATCCCAGGGCCAGCATCCGTGGAGAGAAGGACTGTGGACTGAAATCTCTGACGCTGTGAGAAAGAAACCCTTCCCCCCTTATGTTGTCTCTGTCAGGAATTTAGTCACAGCAAGGACAAGGTAACTAATAAGGTCGTTATTGCTAATACTTACCAAGTCTCCTAACACCAGGTATGCAGGGTCAACCAAGTGCTTCTGCCATGAGACGCTGCCTCGACACAGGACTAACAAAGGACCCAAGTGATCACCAACTGAAACCTCCAGATCTGTGCACCGAAACTTTTCCTCCTTAATGCCGATTTACCAGAGGTAATTTTATCGTGCTAGAAAGCTATCTGACACAATCATCACCTTCATCATCTCTGTTTTACTTATAAGGAACGTGAACCTTACAGTGTTTTGCATACAATTAAACCCCTCCTATAGAGTAGGATTTGTATACCACATTAATCATTGCTCTATATGGCATCTCCATATAAGCCCAATTAGGGCAGGCATTGTACCTGTCCAGGCATCAGCACAAAACCTCACCTAACCCTGAGTCAGACTACAAGTGCAGGAAGAAATCAGTTGATCAGAAATGTTAAGATTGTCTTGTGATACTATTAAATACCATCTAAATAGCTCATTTTCCAGGGTTAAGGTAAAGTTTGCCCACCCAATATAAGTTTCTAAATATGTTTGCATATGTTTGTGTCATTTGAATGCACAAATAAAGTGCTTTTTCTTTAAGCTTTTAAAACAAATATCATCTGTCCATAACTCCAGTTCCCGACGATCTGACACCTTCTTTGGGCCTCCAGGGGCACTGCACACTCATGGCACCTATACATATGTAGGGCACTCAATACACAAAACAATAAAACACATAAAATAAAAACAAACAGAAAGCAAACTTTTTTTCCAGAGTGTCCCCTTTCAAGGCAAGACAGAGGAAAATCCAACTGTTTTTACAACTCGAATGTGAGCAGAGTGTGTAAGCCGAGATTAATGCCGCTAACTGAATTATCCACGCCCACACATCTCTGCCATCCCCTCCATCTTTGTAGTTTCAGTCTATGCTGCTCCGATTTGTTTATGTTGCCATAAATTACAGGATGTGCGTTTTAAATGTCCAGAATACATTTCACTCAGAATGACAGAGTACAGGAAAAATAGTTTCCCATAGCCCTCTCAGGTGTCCCACAATGGGGGGACCTCTTCATGGCCAGCCACTGGCAGAAGGGGAATGGCTGAAAGTAATGCGCCATCACCACCACAGTGCCCCTGGTGGATGGAAGGGGTTACCTTCATCCACACAGGAGCTCTAGCCACTAGCCTCAGGCAAGAATACACCCCGCGCCTCACCCCCACCCCCCACCCCCCACCCCGTGCCAACCTTGAAAATCGGTCACATATGTCTCCCGGTCCTCAGTTCAGCAGTTGGACTACATTCTACCAGTTGGTTTCACCAACATCTCCTGAGTGACCTAAGACTTCATCTCAAGCCCCAGACAATGCCCTCTGCACAGAACCCCACCCAGAGACCCAAATCTTGAATATCCAGGGTCCCCCTGCCCCCCCCCCATCCTGGCTAGGACTTGCTGTGCTGAACTCAAGTCAGACCCAAGGCTCTGGATCACACAGGGCAAACTTCTGACACCGTGTTGTTTGTCCAAAAAGAAAAGCCATAGACTGGTTGGGGGGATGGAGGGTGGCACCCTATTTCCAGAGCTGTGTGTTTCATACAGCGTGGTGATCACAGAAACAGATGTTATACAAGACACAACACACACACACACACACACACACACACACACACACACACACGTGCGAGCACCTAGAAAAGGGAGAATATGCCTTCTGCCCCTCACAGCAGCCTGGGCCTGCACTCATCAGGTAAGAATACTATAGTGAGCCAGGCAAAGTGGTGCAGTCCTGTAATCCCAGCACTCAGGGAGACAGAGGCAGGCGGATCTCTGTGAGTTCAAAGCCAGCCTGGTCTACAAAGCAAGTCCAGGACAGCCAAGGCTATAGAGAGAAACCTGTCTCCAAAAAAAAAAAAAAAAAAAAAAAAAAAAAAAAAAAAGAAAAGAAAGAAAGAAAGAGAGAGAGAGAGAATGCTATCGTGTTGTGTGTTCAGCCATGTGAAGGCGAAGTTGGCGAGGTGCCGTGAAGCAGGGCCTATTTTACGTGAGGAGAAGGTGTGGCTCTGGCAGAATTACTCAGCCCTAGTCACATGCAAATCACCCAGAGATCGTTTAAAAATAACTCTGCCCTGATAGTTTGTTCCTTGGCCACCCCAGGCCAATTGCATTCGGAAAAACTGGAGAAAGGGCTCAGACATGGGTTAATCAGGGTTCTCGAAAGAAAAAGAATCAACAGGAAATGAATAAATAGATACTTATCTGAAAGCCTTGGCTCATGTGACTGTGTGACTGTGTGACTGTGGAAGATGGCTCGAAACCTGCAGGGCGGGCCCCACTGGCTGAAAGAGCCACGCAGTCCTCAGCTCCAGAGGCCCTGCCTCGCCTTTTTGCTCATGGGAGATCTGTTTGCTGCTCTGTGCAAGTCTGTGCTAGGAAGTTAACAGAGGCCTCTAATCATGCCCAGAGTAGGGGGTGGGGGGTGGGGTAGGGTGGGGGGATCCAAGCAATAGTCTCTAATGGCTTCTGTTAAATGGTATAGTGCTTTGAATAAAAGTGGTTCCCCCACAGGGAATGGCATTGTTTGAAAGGATTAGAACCAGTGGTCTTGCTGAAGTGGGTGTGGCCTTGTTGGAGAAAGTATCTCACTTGGGGGTGGGGGTGGGGGGCTTTGAGGTTTCAGAAGCTCAAGACAAGCCCAATAGTGGACTCTCTCTTCCTGTTGCCTGCCAATCCAGATGTAGAACTCTCAGCTCCTTCTCCAGCGCCATGTCTGTAAGCCAGCCCCAATTAAGTGCTCTCCTTTATAAGAGTCCCCATGGTCATGGTGTCTCTTCACAGCAATAGAAATCCTAAGAGGAGGACCAAGTGAATGAATCCTTCCTATCCTGACATGTTCTTAGGAGTTGTCCTGTTATGAACCAATCCCTGGGGCAGAGTTCTCATTTTAAATATTACTATTACTTAGGATATATCCAGTAAAAACAAACAAACAAACAAAAACTGCAAGGCCAGAATCGAGCTCTTTCCACATTTAAACTGATCAGAAAGTTGACACCCTTCTCCATCCCCCATAAGCTAATGGCTGCTTTAACACTATCATCCTGCATGCTATGGGAGGTGCAGTCTCTCATCCCAGTGAGCTGCCGTTGCCCAGGCTGAGGCATTACACGCTGTCATAGAGCTGGTTGGTTTTCTTTTGCGCTGCAGTATTGAGGTTGGGTGGATGTTGCAAGTCACCTTTGTCCATCAAGACAAAGGCTTTAAAATGTTTGACCAGTGCAGAAGGGTGCCATGGTGTCAGCCCCAAGGGGCCCCTTGCAGGACCTCACAGCACTTACTGCAGTTAGAGGCTGGGGAATTCCATTGTCTCCACTGCACATGGGCTGCCTCGAGTCCCAAACTCCAAAACTGTACAACCAAATAGAATAGCATTGCCACACACAACCTCTGCACTCAGGAATTTGAGTGTTAGTATGTCTTAGGATTTTTAACACAAACCCAGGATAAGGTTAATGTTAAAAACAAAAACAAAGAACAAACAAACACAAACAAAAACCTTAGCCATGGAAGGAAATCGCTTTCAGCGCAAAGACTTCATCTTACGCAGTCCCATGTGTTTCCCAGTGTGGCATTTCAAGAGAAGAAAGACTCACAGACAAAGGACATGGATAAATGTGTACGTGAGAGACTGGAGACAGGCTTCTCCCAGTGGCAGAGAGAAGGAAGTTGAGACTAAACTTTTCTATTCAGTCTTTTTCAACTAGAGCTTCTTTTTTGTCCCAACCCAGAAACATTAGGTGATGTCTAAAGGCAGTTTTGGCTGTAGCGTCGGAGAATAGGAACGTCCCATAGTATAAGTGTTTATATATCCCCAAACCTTGTATTAAAATGTTCCCGCCTTTGGTGATATGTTAGGAAGGTAGGCCTTTGGGAGATAATTGCGTTATATGGCTAGAGTTTTCCTGCTTTGAGATCGTGCCCTTGTAAAAGAATGCTGACCAGCTTTGGGAGCACATGCCCATAATACCAGGTACACAGGGCACTGAGAGAGAAAGAGTGCACCTTTCAAGGCCAGCCTGGGCTAGTTAGCCAAATTTATAAAAGTAAAAATGAGCTGAGAATGTGAATCAGTGTTAGAGTCCTTTTCTATCATTCACAAGGCCTTGGTTTCAGTCTGTAGGACAAAAATAAGACAAATAAAGATCTAAGGGAGGCCAGAAAGCAGCCTTGCATCTCTCCCACTGAGGTCAGTGGGCCATTTGGTCCTTTCCAGACTGCAGAGAACTTGACTTTGGACTTCAAAGAGCCTCTAGAAATGTAAGAAACTAAGTGGCTGTTCATGAGCCTGACGCGTGTGGCGTCTTGTTATACAAGAGCCCAGGGGCGCTAAGAGAGGATGCCGCTGTCACTCACTGGATTGTGACCAGGGAGGGAACTTAAACATCCACAAAGCCCAGGAAGGGACCCTGGGACTGAGTTATTCTGCCCTGGGGGCAACAGTGTTCAGGCCAAGAAAGGGAGGAGTGACAAAAGGATGTCATAAATGCCCTAACAAGCCTTGTCAGAAATGACATAGCACAAGAATATTCCACTGTGTGCCATCAGGGGAGCAGGCAGAGGTCCCTCCAAAGCTCTGTGCCAAGGTTTAGAATTTTGGTCCTTCTCAAAATGCTCCAAGGCAGCTACTCACAAATCCTGGGTGATACTCTGACAAAACCGGGGACCTCCCCTAAATGCACCCACCATTCCTGCCCCTGCGTTCTTTCCGATAAGCTCCAATGACCACACTTTCCAGCCTCCTGAAGTGAACTGCAAGGAGCTTTCTCTTCTACACAGAGGGGACAGTTCAGGCCTCCCTAAAGAGGAAGGCAAGAAAGCCGCTCGGCCTGACTGGAGCAGCTCTGCGTTACCACTGATTGGATCCAGAACCAGCATCCTTTCCTACGTGACTCAGGGTCTCTTAAGTGCATCTATTTCTTCACCCTGTCATTGTATGGCACTAGATCCGAATTTTTATTGAAATCAAGAGCTGTTTTCCTTGTTGTTACACCAGGGACAGAGCATGATTCCTTTGAAAACCTCAAAAACTTATTTGTGTTTCTCAGTGACAGCCTTGAAGTTTTCAAACAACAAAATAAAGACTTTTTCTTTTTCTCTGGCTGAACCCCACTTTTACGTAGCCTCGGGTCTCCTTCCTCCCCCATGAGAAATCCTCACATGCCTGTGTACACTAAATATTTATGAACATTATTTATGAGTTTTGATTGTTTACTTCTTGACAAAGTTTGAAAGCATGCCTGTGTATGATCTGTAAAGGCCCAACTATGACTAAACTAAACGAAGAAAATGAGCAGTTACTTGATATAAATGCAAGAGGTTAAACTTAAAAAAACAAACAAAAAAAAACCCCTGGAAGTTACTTGCTTAATATACCCAAAAGACCCCAAATGAGACTACATGTGTTCTGTAGAAAAGAAACTCCAAGAACCGTGTCCTGATGGCCCCACTTCCGAAGTGCTGGGGTATGCAGTTACTGAGACCATCAGGAAGTTGTTCCTGATGGGCCAGATACTTCCAGGCAAATAGGGTCTGATAGGTCACCTCCTGAGCCTGGGCTCCAAAGCCCTTCTCCATGCCTGTCTGGAGCTCTGCTTCAATGGACAGGACACTCAGCAAATGTCTAAGAAGGTCCTGAGCAGACTCTGATCCCTCCTTCCCTGAACACAGTTCTTGGGAGGATCGAAACCCCACATCTGGAATTTGGCTTTTTGCTGTCACAGGATGTCTCAAACGCTGGCTGCTATTTCTGGAGTTACATAATTTCTCCTAAGGAGCTTTTTGTTTTTCGTGCCTCAGAAAGAGAGTGGAGGAGACTGCGGAGGAAATGCCTGTGATGCTAAGTCGTAAGTGTGCGTCTGTGGTAATGAAAGCACTGAGGCACACACGTACACAGGCTCTGATGGCTTGCAAGAAATATGAGGGACAGGGCCTGCTGGAATGACCATGAAGAGAGCCAAATAAGAATGTGATGACAAGAGATAAATACTTCGTGGTGTACAAATATGGCAGTGAAGATTTCCACATCTTGGGGTGGAGGGGTGGGGTTGCGGGGGGGAGAATGGTGGTCTGAGGTGTATCTGGGAATTCAGACTATCTCACTCAGATAATATTACCAACTTTCATGTAATGGTTGGACTAATGTCAGTAGACCTTGCCAGGAGGTGCCCTCTTATACTCACGTGACCATCTTAGAAATGAATGTTAGGCCTGTCGGGACAGAGTTAAGGCAACTGTCTTCATGGGCCAGCACACAGCCACACATAGGCAGCCCTGGCCTCATCACAAGACCCTGTGAATTCTGCCGAGAAGAAATAAGCTTTGTATGCCACTGCCTGGCCTCCTGGAAGAGGGGTCCAATCAAATCACCTTCTTGAAAGAACCCACAGAATTGGTTTTCCAACTTCCCTGTTAGTAGAGAGACGGAATGAAGATAATTCAAGAGCCATAATGGGAGGAGTTTTCTCTTTGAGGTTTATGTTGAGCATTCGGCTACACAGAGGTCAAGAAAAATTAGATTCACTCTTAAATTCTCAAGAAGTTTAATCTCAATAGGCATCCTCTGCTTACGCGGAAAGAGGAGGCTGGAGCTGCTGCGTGGGTGTTTGAGGGCTGGGAGCAAGTGTGACACTGGGTAGCTGTGACAAAGGCACCGTCCCATCACAGTCAATGCTCTCTGAGTGTCCTAACCCTCTTCAAGAGGCCGAAGAGGGTGGAGGATGTCTTTAGATTGTCCTCTCGTGCTTGCACTCGCTCACTTGCTCTGAGATACTTATAGCAGGAGTGACGTCTGCATTTGCCATGAAGCTATCGAGTTAAAAGCTGAACATTACATGCCTGCTGCTTGGCACTCAGTGTTAACAGGTAGATTCCTGCCCTCCGGAAGCCTGGGGTCCAGTTGGGGACACAAATTCTGACCTGGGCAATTGCTGTTCAAAGCAGTCAGAGTAGATTCACATCCTGGTGGGAAAATCTGAGATTTTATGAAGCAAGAACAGGCACCTAGCTAAGGTCCTGAAGGGTCACACAGGGCATCATGGGAGAGAGGACGTTTCCACTGACATCAGAACAAGGAAGGGATAACAAAGCTCAAGACAGATCATCAGGGCAGAGACATCATTTACAAAGTCCTAGAAAAGGAAGTACATGGCATATGGCTGGTGCGGGTGATAGACAGTAAACAAAACCGATTCTACCAACCAAGAACAACAGCGTCTCAGGTACGTGTACTTTAGGATGTATTGGTTATACAATCTTTGTCACAACAAGTCAATTCGGATGCTATGGGGACATACAAAACTTACGGACAATAAATATATAAATGAACGTGTTCCAATAAACCTCTATTGACAGAAACAGACGCCAGGCTGGATACATCTCAAAGCTTCATTTTTCTGGACTATCTACCTAGAAGAGTCCTTGGCTCCATGTTTCTCTGCTGCCTCTTGTGCCATCATTTGTTCCTGGGTGCATTCCCTAACTCTTTGGAGGTCCAGTCTCTTTGTTAAGGCTCATGAATTTGGTGTCGGTTTCTAGACAAACAAGCAGGCTACAACTCTGAGTGTGAGCAGAATAAAGCCCCTTCGTTAGGCAAGAGAGGGATTGTGAGTCAGCTGTGCACAGCCCAAGGGGAGACATCCATCAAAGAACTCATCTTCCTTCCCTATCTCTCACTTCAGCTTCAGAAAGTTCAACTAAGGCAGAGCCTGGAACTCTTCCTCGCTTCTAACCAGTTAGCATATAACAGTAGAATTTAAACATGTACTGCATGTGTTCTCTCTCTCTCTCTCTCTCTCTCTCTCTCTCTCTCTCTCTCTCTCTCTCTCTTCTCTCTCCTTCACTCTCTCATTCTGTCTCTCTCTGTCTGTCTGTCTTTATGTCTTTCTGTCTGTCTGTCTGTCTGTCTCTCTCTCTCTCTCTCTCTCGCACACAAAATAAACACACATGTCCTGTTCCTTCCTCACCATCTCTCAGGACTTAAGGACTAGGGTGTGTCTGCAGATACTAGCCAAAAAAAAAAAAAAAAAGGACGAAAAGTTGGTCAGAACCCATTGCTCAGCTGCTTTGAGCCATTTCTCGTGTCATTGCTCCTATGACAGTATTTCATTCACTTGTCTTTCTTGTTTGTCTTGGCCTTGGGGACAGTTCACTCAGACTATGCTGATGTGAGCAAACCCTGCGCATCATTTTGCCTTCCTACCATGCTGATGTGATGCTAGCTGTTGCTTTACAGTTGGATCTCTGCTTTCTCAGCAGCACCTTGATAGTGTACAGTCCTGGGAAAGAGACTGAGAAAATTGCCACAGTGGTCCCATTGAGATAAAGTGAGGCTGAGCTGTGTGTGGTGCTCACTGACGTTCTCATGTCTCTAACTGCCCCTAACACATTTTACTTAACCCACATCACCTCAAAATACATACCACCCATTTAACATATGAGTAAAGAGAGGTTGGGAAAATTGAATTACTTCCCCTGGTCACACATCAAGTAATAAGAAGAGCTCAGGATGACTGAGGGGCTTTCCACTCAGCCTGTGTCAACCAAGTCCATGCTGCTTGAAATACACAGTGTATATACCCTCTACCCTAAAATAAATCAGTTCCCCCAAAGACTAAGAAGTTACTAGGTCTAACTGTGCTAAGTGCCTTAAGGGTTGGGAGGCTTGCATACAAGAAACGAAGAGGGAGCCTCTGCCTTAAGCAAACTGTAATTCCCTTTGAAGAAATAAAACATGCACATAGAAAACACTAAGTAGGGCTGCAGGGACAGCCCAGCAGTTAAGAGCACTGCTTTTTCAGGGAGCCCAGGTTTGGTTTCCAGCACTGACACGACAGCCTACAACTAACTGTTACTCAAACCCCGGGGAATTTGACGCCCTCTTCTGGTCCCCACATGCACCAGGCATGCAAGTAGTACACAGACATGCACGCAGACAGAACATCCATATAAACATAAATACATAAAATATTAACAAAGAGGATACTGTGTGAGCACGTGCATGAGTGTATGTGTGTGTGTGTGTTCAATCATGTTCATTGTTCATATGTGTTGGAACATGTGAGTCAACGTTCCACCCAGGGCTGGCGAGTTTAAGGAAGCTTTAATGAGAAGTGCTGTAAAGGAAAAGCAGACATGGCTAGCAGGAACTGAGCTGAAGGCTTCTGGGATAAAGAAAGAAAGCAATGATACTGGATAAAACTAGTTGATGGAACATGGGGCTCCCTCTCAACTTCCATGCATTTGACACTGTCATAATAAGAAGAAAATGGAGGAATCACTATTTTCATTTTGTAACTCTATAGAGTCCTCAGCTTTTCCCCTAGGCAGATGAGTTCATTTCTAAAACTTAAACTTTGAAAGAAATCCTGAGTCAACCAACCTCTTCCAACTACATGACAGACATCACTAATCAACCTTAGCCTGATTACCTCATTAGCCAGAGAAGCTTCTAGAACGTTGTCAAAGCTGCCTGCCAGAGAGAAGGCCCTCCAGGGTTGATGGATCTGACATGGAGTGTGCCTAGCTCGCACTTCGTCTGTACTACTATGTCTCTCTTTGTAGGCTCGCATCCACCTTGGGAACTATCTGCCATTACTGCAGCTCAGCCTGGCTGCTCTACCAGCATGAGGTCATGCGTGCGGATGTGCCCTCCGCCAGCTTGAGTCCGGCCTTCCATTCCTGCCAGAGCCCCTGCTGAGTCTGAACCACCAGCCCTCCTTCAGTGGCTGGCAGGAATGTTTTCCTAAGATGTGCATCCCTGCAGTTCTCAGAAAGCGATGAGTGCTAACAGATCCCAGTCGGCGCAGAAGGAAACCGGTCTAGTTATTTTTGGGTTGGTTTCTGATTGGTGAGGTGATCTTCCACATTTGGACAGAAATGGAGTGCCAGACATGTCTGTCCTGGATATGCTGAGTTTCAGCCGCATCAGCAGAAAATGAAGGTGCTGGGCACACCCTGATACAGCTTGGAGCGGCCCCCGTTTCGTCTGTGAGAAAACCCTGACACTGTATATAAGGCCTTGGACCAGGGGACTTGACTCTCCCTTTTCCCAGGCTCCTTCTGGGCTACACTCATCAGCTAGTCTGACTCAGTCTCTGACACTAACCCAGCAAGGGGCTCCTTAGGCACTCCTTCACTTGAGAGGCTGGGAGACAAGAGAGAAAGCAGCCTGTGCAGATCATTCCTGTGACCACCGACTGTGCTAAAAACTTTCCTGCTCATGTTAGTCTGATTACAAACTCTTTAAACACGAGATAAGGAAGAAGAAACCTATGTTCATTTGTTAGTCCCTCGATGTGCCGAGTGCAACGCCTGGTGACCTGGATTGGTACACATGCCAACTGAGGGAGCAGTCACCAGGTGGAAATAGGGCCCAGAGACATTTGAATCCCTTCTTCAGTCAGTGCTGAAGTGTTGATCCCACCTACAATTGAGAACTTGCTTCTTGGGCAGACGGCACATCCTCTGTGCTCCCAGCATCTCTGTGGTATTTATTCCTATTCTACACTGTCTTCACATAGAACAGTGGTCCTCAAACTATGGGCTGTGACCCCTTTGGAGGTCGCATATCATATACCCTGCATGCCAGGTATTTGCATGATGCTTCATAACAGCACCAAAATTACAGTTATGAAGTACCAAAAAAAAAAAAAAATGTATGGTTGGTGTCATGGCAACATAAGAAACTGTATTAAAGGGCTGCAGCATTGGAAAGGTTGAGAGCCGCTACAGGCAACTGAGGAAAACCGGGAGTAGGAGAGGTGGTCCTTCCCAGGGAAGAGCACATCAATTGGTTATTCAGTGCCAAATGGTCAGCACTGAAAACATATATGACATTATATGGATTCAACAGGTATATTTAGGAATGCATATGCGCAAATATATTCATACAGTACATATATTCAAGGAATAACAGTTGATGAAAAAGCAATGAATTCAATGGAGAGTGGGGAGAGGAATATGGGAGGGTTTAGAGGGAAGGAAGAATTGTAATTAAAATACAAGCTCAAAAATAAACAAAAGCACAACAAAAAAAAGTGAGGCATGAGATGAAGAAGACTTGCATAAATAACTAGTTTGTTAAACTATCTAAGATGTCTGTGTGGGTGTATGTGAGCTTTGAGCAAAAGTTACGCTCCATCTAGGTGGACGATGCTGCTTCCAGGATACATGAGTTATTTTCAGAAATTCTCATGTGAGGCACGGGATACCTCCCTGAGAGTCACTGATCCTGAAGGCGCGGACGCAGCCAAAACAACGCCGCAGCCTATTGCTATGGCTCGTGGCTGTTCACCGTAACCAGACGGTAAGCCTCTTTTGCTGAAGACACCCCCAATTTTGCATGCAGGCTGTAGGAAACTCTTTTCCCACTCACTAGCTTACAAAGTGCCAGAAAGTACTTTGCAAGCTGCTGGGAAGGAAAAAATAACAAACCGTTTCAGTCAGTGCTAGACCCCACATGCTACTGTATCAGCCTGCCTGGCAACATGAGCCCGCTGGTTCAATAGTGGCATAATGGTGACAGGGTAACCAGCCACTTTCTGACTATGAAGCCTATTCTACAGAAGAATTTTATGTCTGGGACTGTAATCTCACACCTGGGGAGATCAAGTGACATAGCAGGGAGCCTATTGTTGTTATGCTAAATAGTCATGCTGTCAAACTTGTCTTCTAAATGTTTGTATTTATACCCATTGACTGGTGTTACCTTCAACTTTGATTAGAGAAGCATCTTTTTGTAGTGGTCAATGCAGACACTCAGCTTTGGATGAGCCATGGGATGGGGATCTAGACTGACTGAAAAAGAGAAAGCAAACCGAGCACCAGTGTTCATCTTTCTGCTTCCCGACTGTAAATGTGAGCAGCTGTTGTCCATTCCTGCCCATGACTTCCTTGCTGTGGTGGACTGTGAACCCTCAAACTGTGAGCTAAATACCGTATTTTTTGGACTATAAGACGCACCCAGTTTTTAGAGCAGTAAAAACAGCAATTGTACCATACGGTGCACCCTAATTCCCCTCAACACACATTTGGTGGGAAGAGTGCATATTACGGTATGAAAAATACGATAACTCTTCCTTAAGTTGAAAAAAGAAAGAGAGAAAACAAAAAAAGAAGGAAGGTTAAATTGATAATTTATTTTGAAATATCCCACAAAGAGAAACACATACTGAAGTGGCTTTCTTTTCAAATTTTATGGACCCCTTTTTAGAGCATGAAAGAAAAGGAATATAACACTAATATCAGAGCCTTGTATAAGAAGTAAAATTACACATTTTTAAAGGCTGAGTAAAATACTAACACCAAATTTAATAATACCACCAATAGATAGCACATTGTGACCAAATGGGGCTCTTTCCAGGAATGCAAAGTGTGCTTTTATTATAAATACAGCATTTCACCACATTAAAATAATAAAGCAGAAAATATATTCATCACAAAAAATCAACAAAATTCAATTCCTTGTGACTAAAACAAAAATTCTTAGGAAACTAGGAATAACAGAGAAAGCCCTTAGTCTAATAAAAGATATGTGCAAAGTTTATCTTGCAGTTAGGAAGAAAACAAGGCAATTTACTCTAGAATTTCTTTTACTCAGTCTCATAATAGACATCCTAACCAGTACAACAATGTAAGAGAAATTAATAGTTAAAAATAAGAACCCTGAGAAGAATTTCAAAACACAAAAGAAATAAATTGGAAAAGCCAAACATAAATCTTTAAAAGGAAAAAAGTAAAACAGCGCCATTCGTAGAGTTCGTGATTAAACACGTGGAGAACAAACAAAACTATAGAACAGGAAATTGATTAAAGAAACTTCCAGAGGCTTGAAAGATACTCAGCGGTTAAGAACACTGCTTGCTCTTCCTGACAACCCAGATTTGCTTCCCAGCACCCACATGGCAGCTCCCAACCAGGGGCTCTGCGGTCTTCTTCTGGCTCCCATAGGCACCCCACATACAAATGGTACATACACACGCATACAAGCAAAACGCTCATATGTATAAAATAAAAATGAGCAAATCTTTACAAACCAAATAACTTAGCAAGATCATTTACATAAAATAATTGCATAATTACTAAAAAACAGTTTAAAATGATTTTTTTAATGTTCAAAGATCATAAAAGGTCTAGGAAGAAATCTAACAAAAATGAGAAAGATCTACCACCAAAAGCTACAAAGCATTGTGAGAAAAATCTTGAAAGATCTAAATAAATCAAGAGATAGACCACGTTCATAAATTAGAAGAGTCAGTGTAATGGGGGTGTTGATTCTATATTCCTTTATAAATTCAACATGATCCCAATAAAGATTGCAGCAGGCTTTTTTATGGCAAGCTGTTTGTATATGGGTGAAAAAAGAAGAACCCTCTGAAGGCAACCCCCAGTTTTAATCTAAAGGGTGTACACGGTCATATGACAAGTCCTACAGAGTCACCACAGTAAAGACAGAGAGGAGAACACAAAGACACATGAGCCAACAGCACAAAACAGAGAGCTCCAAAACAGCCCACACAACTGGAGATCCGCCGTAAAAGCACACTACAGTTCTGTGGGGAATGTTTAAATAGGTAACACTGGAACAAGGAGATCTTTCTCCAGAGAGCAAACAAGTAAATTTACACAGCGCACTGAAAAAAAAATAAAGATAAGGAGCCGGAAGTGGTGGCGCATACCTTTAATCCCAGCACTCGGGAGGCAGAGGCAGGCGGATCTCTGTGAGTTCGAGGCCAGCCTAGTCTATAAAGTGAGTCCGGGATAGCCAAGGCTACACAGAGAAACCCTGTCTAAAAAACCAAAATAAATAAATAAATAAAATGAAGATAAACCATAGACTCAAACATGCAAGCCAGAAGATGGAACATGATCATAAACTTAGTGTGGGCAAAGATATCTAAACAGTACGCGAAAGTCACTCACTATTAAAGTTTCAAAAAACTGGGCTTTCTTCACACTAACAGCTTCTGGTTCTCATAGTAGCTCACAAAGACAATTAACAGGCTGGGAGTAGGGTTCGGTGGTGGTCTGCCTACCTAGCAAGTGTGAAGACCCTGAGCCTGCTCTCTCATAGAAGGAGAGAGAAAGAACCAGTTAATAGGCAGCTATAGAGAGAAACGCAATGTTAATTAAAATACCTGCCCGAGGACCAGTATCCAGGATGCATCAAGCTCCCCTACAAGCCAGCCTGGAGAACGGTGGTCCTCTGGATCTCTCTGGGTACCAACCGCTGAGCAGTCACCTATGAAAAGACATGCTGTGGTCACTCACGATACAGCACTTGTTCAGCGTCGTTAGTCATCAGTGATCTGAGGACTAAAGCCTCCCTGAAGATAGTAATTGAAGGCCACTGCTACGCACTATCGCCTCAAAGTTGTAAATTGAAGCCCGAACTGCCCATGTGCTGGTATTTAGTGATGGACCAATGAGTATTGGGAAATGTGTCCCATAAATTCAAAAGGGTGGGGACCTAATCCAACAGAATTAATATCCACTAAGAGAAGCAGATGCCGGGGGCGCTATGCCTAGCAGAGGAAAAGCCAGAGGTGTCACAGCAACCAACCGAGCCTTCTTCAGAAACCAAGTCGGCCAGCATCTTGATCTTAGACCGACTTCATCCAGGACTCCAAACACATAGATTAAATCCCTCTGCCTGCAGTAATTAATTAAAGCACCTGGAGCCAGGAAGTCTACTAGAACCTAGAACCAAGAATTCTGTCCTATGACACAGCCATGTACATTCATAAAAAGAGTGCACATGTGAACACACAGGTATCTGTAAGGACACTTCAATATCTCGATGCATAATAACCCCAAGCTGGAAATATTCTGAATTTCCCTCAGTAGGAAAATGGTTTTTAAAAAATTGTGCATGCCAACGATATCGCTAATGTTCAAAGAAATACTATGGAGTTTAAAAGCTCATCTCTGAAAGAGAATACTGTGGGTGGTTCCATTTATATGGCGCTTAAGAATAACCAAAACGGGCTGGAGAGATGGCTCAGGGGTTAAGAGCACTGACTGTTCTTCCATTCTAGCAACTGCATGGTGGCTCACAACCATCTACAATGAGATCTGGTGCCCTCTTCTGGCCTGAAGTGTGCATGCAGGCAGAGCACTGTATCCATAATAATAAAAAATAAATAAATCTTAAAAAAAAAAAAAAAAGAATATACAAAACTAAGCTGTGGGGGCAAAGTTCAGAACAGTGGGGACATTCGCTTAGAGGTGACACTTAGGGAACTTCCCGGTAGGCTAGTAGCACTGTAAACCCCAATAATTCTATGGGTGTCTGTATATGTCAAGTTTAACATTGTGAACTTTATCTTAGTTCTTGGAATCAAAACGGCTACAGTTTTCCTTCCCAATGAATTCTGTCTCCATTTCGGCTCGGACTACAGTGTACAGTCGGATGGACACCTGGAGATTAGTGTTGTTTATCAAGAGTGTGCTGTTGTTGCCTCACTCAAAAACGCACTATATCAAATGGAAATTTTATGCCCCAAAATTTATATCACCGTCCAGACCTCTGTGTGATGCTCTGCTACGAAAGCTGCCCTGACTTCCGCTTTATTTTGTCAGAGGCCAGTCACGTGAGCCGATGACCACACCCCATAACGAATGTCCTCTTGGAGCGAATTGTGCTCTTACATGGTTGCTGAATTCTGCTACAGCAGCTTAACACTGGAGAAACTTTATTTGTTCTTATTATTTGCTCAGTAGCAAAGTTAGCAACCATGGCTGCACAGAGAGGGTGGGGGAATGGGGGCGGGGCAGTCCTGGTAGTGTGGAGACACAGATTCAGAAAGTTCTGGATAGAATTGTATTTCTTCTTAAGAAGACGTTGAAAGGTAGCCTTTGCTTCCCTTAGGAACGCCATGAACCTAAGAGAAATACAGATCCATCAATTTTGTTAAAAAGAACCAGATTTTCTACATCAATACCGATTCTATATACAAGTTGACATTTAAAGACAGACACTTTTACCAAGGAGGAGGTAAGAGAAAACAGTCAGGACCACTTGGCTGTGGCTGTCATCTTCTCACCTAAAAATAGTTGAAGCAAAATAAACGGGGCAACCGGGAGGTGGTTCCCAGAGACAAAGGAGATCTCAGAGGTCAAAGGTGGTATGACATCACAAAAGGAATGGACGCAGATCATTTTTCTGTTGCCTTCTCTGCCTCTGTCTGCTGATGGTATGGTTCTCTTCTGCCACTCAGCCATCTACACTGCAGCGAGTGTGTCTGGAGAAAGCTGAGATTTCACCTTCCCGACCCCTCTGCCTGCATCCCATGTCACTTGTGGGATAGCCACACGAGTTCTCTTGGCTGGTGCCATGTGACTATACTGCAATGGCATTAGGGCCATGGTTCAGACACAGCAGCTGCTGTCCACGCATGGTGAGTGCACAGCAAAAGGCTGCGCAGCTAGGTGCCACCTACACCCTGTTTCCTCACTTCCTCAGGCTCCTGAGGTCATTTCTTCTGTTTCCAGAACAGACTAGTGTTCCCTCTTAATTCTCCATCTTGAAGACATCCCACCCCACAATAGGCTGTCAGCATTCTCAGCTGGTCCTAGGTCCTAACCTTCCCAGTGTGCACACGGAAAGGCGTGGAACAATTGGGAAGATTGGCAGGAGACAAGCGCAGGTAAAACACTTTGAATTCTAAAACCAGGTAGCTTGCAGACACCCCTGCTTACTTATAGTTGATTGACTTTAATACCCATAAGTAGCACTGATAGGCTACAAACACACATGAACACACACACACACACACACACACACACACACACACACACACCTCTGCCTTTCCCAGATAGCACTTTACTCACTAGCTGGCCTGGTTGATACAATTTAGACAATAAATGTACCTGAGGCATAACTAAAGGAAGGTGTCTGGGTGAGGGGACTACCATGTTCCCTCCCGTAGCCGGGAATGAAGTTCACCTCACACTGCTGTATGGGTAATTTTGAGTGCCCTACTTTATCCCACTGTGGGTTCATTTGCTCATGTGTAAAAGATGGAAGTTGGAAGCCAGTTGGTGCCTTTAATCCCAGCACTTGGGAGGCAGAGGCAGGCAGATGTCTGTGAATTCAAGAGCAGCCTGGTCTACCAATCAAATCCAGGACAGCCAATATAACACAGAGAGACCCTGTCGCGGGAAAAAACAAACAAAACAAAAAACAAACATCAGAAGTGGGACTACATCAAAGGATGATAAACCAAAGTCCAATGGCCACATCTGGAGCCACCATCTCTTTTTACAGATAGATTGTAAGAGTCAGAGGCGAGGAGAACACCCACTTGTGTGGACGTATGAGGAGGACAGGGGTCAACTTGTTTCTTTGGACAGAGCCTGGAGCTCACTCATTACCCTAGGCTGGCTGGCAAGCTGCAGGGAGCCTCCTGGTTCTGCATTCACAGCTCTGGGGTTATAAGATCCCTTGAGTTTCTTATTTGAGTTCTAGAGATCCAACTCAGGTCCTTATTGCTCGTGATAATTGCGAGAATTATCAAGTGAGCTATCGCCTCAGCCCACAAATAAATTTCACTAGGACAGCTTGCCTATCCTTCTGGGTATTTTCTAAGATTATTTTTGTGATATCGCAAAAAGTTGCATGGTCACAACAGAGGCTATATAGTCGGAACATTCTGGAATAGTTACTCTCTAGAAAATGTGCCAAACTCTAGTCTAAGTAAGCCCCCAAGTATAAAGCCATCTTTCCCTTCAATGTATGTCATGGAAAAGTAGTTTTTGATCTGAATTATCCAAATAATTACCACATCTCTGACTTTCCTTGCCTGTTCTTTCTGTTTAATCCAAGCCACATGGACATATGTCAGCATGGGCAGAGACTCACAGGAAACGAGTCAGTCAACTGTGCATTCAGTCAAAATGAGCAGCCAACCGTATTACTCATATTATCCCCCAGGGCAATTGCAGCAGTCACAGGAACTAGCCAACCGCCACCTCCCAGCTTCCCGTCCACTTCTCTGTGGTCATAGAGACAGACAGGAAAGGCTTGGGAGGAGACAGTGCCTCTCATCGGCTCTTAAGGGTGTGGAATCACGTCCATCGGTAGATTCTATATGACGGCACTGTCTGGGGAGACAAGGAAATCTGTTTGGGAATTTGAGTTTTCTGTTTTACCTCTTGAAATAAACCAAGCTGTTGGTGAAATGCCAAAGACATTTACCACTGTGTGTAAGCCATAATAAAAGACAAAGACTGGACTAATAAAATAGTATGTGCCATGTTTTCAGTTTTCCTGTGTTAGTGTCTAAGAACGTGCAAAAACACAATACATTCTGTTGAGACCATATTCCTGAAAACTGTTCTGGGAAAACATCATACTAACAAACTTGGAAAAAGCAGAAGAGGGTGAAGAGGAGAATCCTTAAACACACACACACACACACACACACACACACACACATTTGTGCACACACACAAACCATCTTCACAAAGAAAAAAAAAAAGAAAGAAAGAAATCCAAAAGCAATAACCAACCCCAAAATGCCAGGAAGCAAGGTTATAAATTTTAACACAAACAGCTCCCTCTTCAAACTCCCAGCCCGTTTATCAAATTTTTAAAACTAAATGACAAGTTAAGATTATTAGTCAAAATATATAAATAAATCACCTTACATCTGCTCTGTCCAAGGCCTGTGAGTGATTTCACAGTGGTTAGCAGGGCTAAGTGAATATGCAGGCAACCTGGCTCGGCAGCCAGCGGCGCAGGTAAGGATGGCAGACTGCCAGGCCTCCGACAGCACAATTAGCTGATAGGGCCGAACTCCGGGCCTGCACACAGGGGCCTGGAAAGGGCGCTCAAAGCTTTCTTCCACGGGCCGGGCTGACAAGGCTTTCGGTCTTCAGTCCCCTCCGTGCAATCCCATTGTTTATAGAAAGGACTTTTTTTTTAGACATCTCCAAAAAGCAAGGATTAAGTCGGCTTGTCATAAATTCTTCCTTCTAAAAACCAACTATCGGAAAAACTTTCTGAAAATGCAGTTTGTCAAATGCTTTGGGTTTAATGAAATGCCAAAGTCTGAGAGCCATAATTCATCCGCCGGAGCAGGAGGCCTCACAGAGATGGAGGAATGCTGGAGTTCTGTGTTCAAGATGAATTGCTAGAAAATTTGCCATCTTAAAAAAAGAAAAAGAAAAGAAAAGAAACACAAAACAGTGCTGGTTTTTTGCTCGCTTAGATTTATACAACATTCTGTGTTAACTGCCCTGAGGCGGCTACGTGCCAAATGTAAACAGAAAAACAAGAAGAGAAAGTGCTTTGAGCGTTTTCTCCGTGGTGAAGAAGAGCCGAGTCTCTCAGAGGGTCTGAGAGTTCCAGACCCTATTGTCGCTGCTGTTCACAGGGTTGGTGGCATTGGAACAGGTGAGACTGTCTTCCACCTCAAATTCATTGGCCCGGTTGCATGGGTTATCATGTTAAAAGGCCAATCTTCAATTCCCTTTCATTCTTGGTTTCCCTACCTCAAGACATACAAAATGAGCATTGCTCAGCAATTAAAAGTATTGGCTGCTCTTCTGGCTGACCAAGGCTGGGTTCCCAGCACCCACATGATGATCCACAACTGTCTGTAACTCCAGACCCAAGAGGTCCAACACCTTCTTCTGGCCTCTGAGGGCACCATGTATATATATAGTACACGGACATACACAGGCAGAGTCCCCATAAACATAAAATAAATAAAAACAAAATATGAAATACAGCTTTCAAACAAGCAAAAGGCATACAGAGTGATATTACCTAAGATTGCCTAGAGGAAGAATAATTTTTACTGAATTCTCACAAATGGCAATCTGCCTCCAGTGCTCACCCAGTCAGAAAGAAAAATGGAAAGAAGTTGACACCAGCCGATATCAGAAAAGAAACTTGTCCTATTGTTTTATTGATTTGAAACAGGGTTTCACACTGGCTATGCTGCTGAGGCTGGCCTTGAACTCCTGGTCCTCCTGCCTCTGCCTCCCCAGTGCTGAAATTCCATGTGCTACCATGGCTGGCTTAGAAAGAAAGATGTTTTCCCAAAATCCCCAGCCATATTCTACTCGCTCACCAAGGGAGCTGAGGCATGTAGTCACGTAAGGGCACAACCGCCACCCCAGACAAGACTAGGATTCTCACGGGGAAGAGAGAACGGTTGTTGGGAAGGTTCCCAGCAGAAACTACCAAAGCATGTGGTCACGTATAACTCACCGGACTGACACACAGACTGTGGTGTGGCCAGCTAGCTTCTCTCATCTCCTGCTTCTAAACACCCTGGGAGTGGATTCCTGAGCTGGCCACCACACCCCATGGACAGTGACCAATAGTGGGATCAAGATGTCTCTGACACTGGTGCTGGAATCCAGTGGCTTTCCTTTTCTCTTACCAGACGGACCATAAAATATAAACCACACTGTTGTTGCTGCTGCTGTTGTTGCTGTTGCTGCTGCTGCTGCTGTTGTTGCTGTTGTTTACTTCTTTAAACACTCTTTACCACAGATGTTTCGAGGTTCAATGGTATTGGGGACAATACCATTAAAAACAATTTTTTTAAAAAGGACATCAAGCTCCAATTGAAATGATCAGTTTGCATAATCTTAAGAGCAGCTTTCCTGTTCCAGTGTGCGGCAAAAGGTATTTCCCCACCCCCATCCCCACCCTCCTCCCCGGAAGCAAACGGAAGGTAGAGATGTCACACTACAAAACGGAAGAAGTTGAAGTGGCTATTCACTTCAACAAATCTCACTCCCTTATAGTAATATTTTTGCATTATAATTTTTATTAATTCATTCATATTACATCTCAATTGTTATCCCATCCCGTGTATCCTCTCATTCCTCCCTCCCTCCCATTTTTCCCTTACTCCCCTTCCCTATGACTGTGCCTGAGGGGGACTTCCTCCTCCTGTATATGCTCATAGGGTATCAAGTCTCTTCTTGGTAGCCTGCTGTCCTTCCTCTGAGTGCCGCCAGGCCTCCCCCTCCAGGGGATGTGGCCAAATATGAGGCACCAGAGTACGTGTGAAAGTCAGTCCCCACTCTCCACTCATCTGTGGAGAATGTCCTGTCTTTTGGCTAGATGTGGGTAGGGCTTTGATGCTCACTGCATGTATTGTCCTTGATTGGTGCCATAGTTTGAGCAGAACCCCTGGGCCCAGATCCACCCATGCCTTATAATAATTTTTGAAAGGCCAAATTTCCCAAAGATTTACACATTTATCTGCATCTCAGTCTTTTCTCAATGCCCTCCATGTTAGCACTCCTCAGTGCAGACTCCTGACAGGAGCCACATCTGTGCCTTTCCCCCTAAGACTGCTCCTTGCTTTAAAAGATTCTCCTACTCTTCTCTCTATCCTCCCCAAACCTCAGAGTGACTGTTTCCTCGCTCGGGTTTAATTGTTACTTTGGTGGCTCACTGGGCACTCCTGTGTTCACTCACTTTCAATACAAACACGTAGTTTTCCAGATCACAGATTCCTTTCCAAAATACACCATGCGCTGTGCAAAAGAACTTTCCATTTTGCTTTTTCAATTTTCAAATTATGAACGCATGGCCAAACAACCATACATAATGTTTCTGCTATATGCTTGCACACGCACACACACACACACACACACACACACACACACACACACACACACACACACAAAGCTAGTAACATTTCAAATTAACTTACTGTCTTTGAGTAAAAGGAACAAGGTGACTTAAGATGATTTTTAATGTTGACGCTTTTCCTTGACATTTTATTGGGAACAATACAAAACTCTTCACTTTTTAAATATTAATGTGAAGCCAAAAATCACATTGGAAAGTGAAAACGCAGTGTTAGCTTTAAAATAGAGCTGGGCCCATTGAGATATCTTGGAAAGCAAAATAAACCCATAGGCAGGCTGTATAGATTGATAAATTAGTGTGGGTAACTGCTGTATTGCTTAGTTTAGCTCAACTGGTCCTGTCCATATATGTATAAAATGTATATACAAGGCATATAGCTAAGACCAATTCTGCCCTTTTGAAGATAAAAATGTCAAAGAAAGATGCTGGCCCAGAACACCACATTTCGCAGGTAGAAACAGAGGCTCCTGGGATTCTCGTAACCCTTAATGTCAGGAAAGGGAAATCAATAAACATCTCACCAAAATGCAAAAACCTTTGCATGTTGGGTTGAGTCGGGTTGTAACTCCATAAAAACTGTTTTTGAAAAACAAATTTTCACAGTTGCAGCATAGAGCAGCACTCCCAGCCAAAGAGGTCTCTGCAGCCCTGTAGTCTGAGTGAGTCCCCAGGGCGTCCACTAAGTGCAAGCCCTGTTTAAAGACTGTCTCCAGTGTTAACAGCCTGTTTTTATGGGTTTTTTTAAATAATAATTTTTAAAACTATTAGATGGCCACCAAAAAGGATTTTTGCAGAAAATAGCCTTTGTTTTAAGAAAGTCATCTTTTATTAAAAGTTTTATGGAGAGGGAAAGGAGAGACCTGCAGCCAGGCATGTGTAGTGGGAGTGAGATGCAGTGTGCCAGAAGAGAACCACGCTTACATAGTCCTTCAAAGACGTCCTCAAAACAGAGGGAGGTCAGAGCCTCACAGTGTCTGTGATGGGACACTCAGTAGAAACGGTTCCGGCCCTAGTAAAATTCCCTACCATCATGTCTATACATGTGCTCTGTGCAGATCCAGGCTTGTTGGCCCACTCTGCCACAGTACAGCCAACCTTCCTCGGTGTGGTGATGCTGAGTTGGGCCTGAGCACACTGGAATGGTGTGCTTGGGAACTGACAGGGTGAACTCCTAAGGAAAGGTCAAGAAACTCTGCAAAGGGTGGGTCTGGAAGTGCAAGGACTATGGAAACATTTCCCAGAAGCCATTGCCCCTTGGCTGTGCTTTCAGGCAATACGGTCAAGTCAACCGTCCAACAAATCGTACACCTCTCCCCACATCAAGTGGACATCAGGTTTGTAAGGATGGATGGTACTGAAAAGTATGTCATTGCTCACCTCTTGGTTCCTGTGTTAGGCTGTTAGGGAGCTTGGGGGTCTTTTTTTTTTTTTTTTCAAACAAAATGTTTTTATTGATTATTGATTATTTGAGAATTTCCCATCATGCACCCTAATCGCACTTCCCGGTCCTCCCAAGTCCACCTCCCCAGCCTTGTGACCTCCTCCCCTGACCCCCCCAAAAGAAAGAGAAGAAAAATATTCCAATTTATGTTGCCCATATACTCACTGGAGCATGATCAAACTCCCAGTGGCCAGCCTCATTTAAAAAAAAAAAAAAAAACCTGAATCCTTCTCCACCCTCAGCCACCAGAAGTCATCAACTGCGGAGAGCTACACTTCAGCATTCTTATCATACTTTTCAAGAGTCCTCTTCAATGGATTTCTGTCTGAGCTGTTACTTTGTGTTGGGGGGCAGGAGTTGTCACCAAAGCCATCTATGTCCCTCTTTCTCAACTGTGAAGTCTGCAGTCACTTATCAGCATGTGTTACACATGTTGGGGACAGTGGACAGGTTGGTTGCTTTAGGGTCTTGTGGGTGGGGTGGGGTGGTGAGGTCTTGGGGTTTTTTGTTTTTGTTTTTGTTTTTTGATTTCAGCCTTCCTCACATGAAATTCATGAGCGATAAAGTGCATGAATATAACTCTTTCAAGGCAGCCCAGGAAGCCCTTACGGAGACCTCAGAAGCAGACTTGGTATCTGTCTCCATAAAAATGTTTACAGGAATGTTGATGCTCACACACTGATATTTCCACGAGGTGGGAGGGTACAGGGAATGGACCATAAAACTTGGGGTTGGAACCGGGTTTGTGTGCTGACCTTGCCCACTCAGAAGTGTTATAAAGCACTAAGCTGTCGGGTGGGAAGTCATTGAGCTTCTGTGTAGTATCACCTCGCCAGATCCCTATGCTGTTCCCGAGAGACCAATGGACTTAAAGGCAAATCTTCCTGTCATGGTGGCTGAATTGGCACTAAGCATTAACTTTGATGATCCTCTCATCAAAAGCAATCGACTCAATGTCAACTGCCCCAAACGCCGTTTCTCTACATGCCAGCTTCACTGCAATATGTATGCCTGATTTTCCAAGTTTACTGATTTGCTTTTCTAAGTTCCTTTCAATGCAATACAGTGAGTGTTACAGGGGATGCCTACAAGCTCAGGCGTCAGGGGGCTGAGGCAGGAGGATTATATAACCTCCAGGCCAGCTCAGGCTACAGAGCCATTTCAAGGCCAGTGTGGGCTAGGTTACAAGATGCTGTTTCAAAAAAAAAAGAAAAAGTTCTGTTCAACTATTCACTAATTTCAAGGAAATTTGTCTTGGTCAGAATGGTTTTTAATAGTTCTGTTGAATGAGATCTTTTCAGTTGCAATTAGTTATGGTCAATTTTTGGTTGCAGCAACAAACGGTATAAAGTCTGATTGGTCAAAAGTAGAGACTCAAGATAATGTGGCCATCTTATGAATGACTTAAGATTTTTTAAAAGATGGTTTCTATGAATAATCAAACTCTCATTGTTTTACAAGGTGATGTTTTCACTTATGCTGGTTTCTTCTATACAACTCATATTGTTCTAACTTTTATGCCACTTTTTGCTTTGTAATACCCTACTGCTGAAGATTGCACATACCTGAATTATAAAGTGTGGAGAAATCAGAGTGGAGCAAACCTGGAGGTTTTGTTCCAGAGAGTGGAAACTGTGCCTCCTGCTCGCGAGACAGCCCTGGGGAGGGGCTTCTGCTCTCTGTGCCTTGTTTCCCGGAACTGGAAATGGCCAACAGCAGCTACATAGAGGTCCTAGGAAGACTGATGACTTTTATCCGAGTGTCTGTAAAAGCTGAGAACAGACTCTGATACAGTAAGGTTTGAGAGAGTGTAAATTGCTTTTGTAGTTTTAAATTTTTTAATACAACTTGAGTATTCCTTACCCAATGTATTTAGAATGTTTTTGATTGGAGGGTTAATTTTTAGGTTTTGAAATATTTGTGTATGTGTTATAATCCATTTCTCTAAATGCCCACTTCACTGAATTATGTCCGATTTTCCAAGTTTACTTATATTTTTAATAGTTTAGGACCCAAAATCCACTTACACTGAATAAGCACAGAGCCTTACAGTATCTGCACACAGTGTTTTTAGTACACCAGGATTTTAATTGCCAGTTGCCACATGAGGTTAGGTATGCAGTCCTTTTACATTTTTAGATTTTTGGATCAGAGATTCTGTATTAAAACATGTTGTCCTGACCCTTGGTCACCTTCAGTGAATTTTGAAAGCTCCCTAATTGAATTCATTCTGCATCTTCCACCTACACCTATAGGAAGGGTTCCATCTTGTGCCCGCTGTGCTGTGCTGTGTTGTGCTGTGTGGGCAGGTGGACACACCTCTGTGAAAGCATGTGCCCACACTCCGGCCTCTAGACACGAGCTGTCTATGTGTCTTTGCGTGCCACCGCGCTGATCAGTGGTTCTGACCTGGTATATCCCTGAAAGCTTGCTCATACGTCTGTAAGAGTGCGGTCATGAATACAGCAGTATTCAGAGGTGGGCTCTCTGGAGAGGGAGGTCTCAGAGGATGACCATCTCTTCGATGGATAAACCCACTGATGGGCTCATAATTTAAAGGACTTTGGTGATGTGGTGAAAACTTTAAGATACGGGGTCTAATTTGGAAGAAGTAGGTCACGTGAGGTGAATTGAAGGTTGTATTTTGTCTCCAGGCCTTTCCTCTCTATCTTTGCTTCCGGCCACCATGAGGTGAGTGGCTTTTCTTTACCACACACTCCCTGTTGTGACGTTCTGCCGCAACAAAAGCGCCAAGTACAGAACCAAGTATTCGGAAGCCAAACAAGGCTTTCCTCCTTCAAGCAGATTCCCTCGGGTATTTGGTGACAGTGACAGAAAGCTGACTGACGTAACATCATCGCGTGCTTGGTGCTCGGTGAGCCGTCCACAAGCTGTCCACGCAGCACATTCCTAGTGTCTGCACTGGCCTCTTGTGCTGGTGAGCTTCTGCCCTCGTTTTGGGATACGCTATCCTCTGCAAAAGGTCCATTTAGCCATCTACGCTGCGCCCTCGGAGCCAAGGAACAAGACCAAGACCGTGTTGATGGCATCTCCATCTCAGAAGTGCTTTCCTGAGATGAAAAATAAATCAATACCAGCCTGGACACGGGACTATTAAAGATCAAATGGTAAGTTTTGCCAAAGGAACAACTAAATCCTAGCTGACCTGGCCCTCGTCCAACCAGAATAACGGCCTGCTGCCTACACAGTATCCCCTACTTAACCCAGATGCAGAAATGAGCATCACCTTATCCTCTGAACAGGTCACAGAGCCAGCTCTGCTGCTGTGGTGTGGTGTGGGTGTGGGAGAACCAGCCAGCTGTCCTCTGGAGAGTCTGCAAAGTGCTCCGGAGGCAAGTGGGGCAATATAAATTTAAGGGATTCAGGCGTGTGTTTGGAAAAGTAAGACTCCATTTTGTTTTAAGTGGAAACACTTCATCTCGCACTGCATTTTTCTTTTAAACTCGAGAGTGATCTGAAGTCTGTTGTGCTTTAAAAGAGGTTTAATTTGGTGAATCATTTGCTCTTTGTTAGAATCATAGAAATATAGCTTAGCCCATTCCCTCCCTCCCAGAAGTCCTGGGAGTGGGCCCATGTTTGACATGAAGGTTTCATGGGAAGTCAGGATGCATTTGGGCTGTGTAAAACCCCACTTCTTACTATAATGGAGAGGGTAGAGTGCACGCCAAAACTTCAGAAGTTCAAGGTCGGCCTAGTCTACATAGTAATTCCAATCTAGGGCTATGTAGAAAGACTCTGTCTCAAAAAAAAAAAAAATCCAAAGGGGGTAAAAGTGGCCAGTGTTGACCTGATTGGCATACTGGTAAACAAACGGAAAACAGGCCCCACGTGGTCTAGGACTGGCAAGACGCCACTTTCCCAGAAGGCACGCAGGTTCTAAGGCTCCTTGTGGGGTTATCTAGAGACTGCTGGACTCGCTCGGCTAGGGAAAATGTTCCCAGGGCGGGGGTCAGCCTGTATCACTCAGAATTCACCGCACCTCCCTTTGCATCCTCGTCCAAAGATATGGTTTGTATGGGATGGACTAAAGCATATTTTCTCCACCCAGGAAAATTTCACGAGGTTTCAGGAGTCCGCATAACTTACTGCAGAGCTAGCTGTCAGGGATCCCTAACTCACCCACAAACACATTCTCCTCGGCGGTTGCCTGGGCTCAAACCTACGCTGGAGAAGCTATGTCTTGATTCAAGCCTAATACTCAGTAATAAAGCTTCCTGGGAAAGTAAGACTGCCAAAGTTTAAGTGGTGGGTTTTTATGAGCAGGATTATGGCCCATTAAGGGACAAGGAGGAAAACACCAGCTTGTTTCATTTTGATCCCGTCTCCCAGCCGAACCACCATTCTATTTCTAATTAAGTCACCTCGAGAAAAAAATGCTGACATCTCTCCTCCATACACACCCTCCTGGCCTTTGCCCCAAAGGCCGCCATTGTCTGAAGCCATGTGTTCACGGCACCGGGGTTCTGGGTCTCTTTGCTCCAAGAGGATAAATGACGTATAAGTAAAGTGAACTTTCAATTAATTTTTTTTAACTGGAAAAAAAAAAAAAAGAGTGAATGCAGTGTCTGAACAGACACGGCGCATGCATGCTGTGGCAACGGAAAGTGCAATTCCTTCCCGCTGAAGTTCCCGGCTCAGGGCTGCATGAAGCGAAGTGGGACACTCATCCAGACACATCATCACCATGAGAGACACTTTAGCTTCTACTTTTAACTGTCCACGCTCTCTGAACAGCGATGAACCGCCTGGTCCCTCCATTGTTCGTAAACCAGTAAACTACAACAGTTTGTCCACACCTTCGTACTGAGGTCTGACCATTGTTTTAGGATACGTTACATAAACAACTTAAGAGCGTTCTAGACAAGACCTAAAGTGCTTTTTTGCTTGGAGAATTAATTATTAATTAATAATAATTAAGTGATTAACTAAGTACTGAGTTGAACAACTAATGAATTGATGTGGGTATGCCCTAGCCTTTAGGGGTGACAGTGTGGTCCTTTGTCCTCTGGACTTTACCAATAGTGAGTTTGAAAAATAGGTATGTGGCCTTGACTGACTTCAAGAGGTCTGAAACTCACATTAAAAGATTCTCAAATACTGTGGAAATAAAGTTTAAAGCTTAATAAGTTAGGTTTGATTTGGTTTTGGTTTTGGTTTGGTTTGGTTTGGTTTTGGTTTTTCAAGACAGGGTCTCTCTGTGTGGCCGTGCCTGTCCTAGACTCGCTTTGTAGACCAGGCTAGCCTCAAACTCACAGTGATCTGACTGCCTCTGCCTCCAAGTTCTGGGATTAAAGGCGTGCGCCACCACAGCCAGCTTTAATAAGCAATTTCATAAGAGACGTTGGAGATCAATATCAAAAAAGAAATTTAATGGACTACAAACTAGAGTCATGTCTTAGCAAACATGAGAGGGCTCAGCATTTTCCAAGAAAGGGAAGCCTTTTTCTCTTCAAGAATATCTGCATCAAGCCAAGAGAGTTCAAACAAATTAAAATTGAAAACGAAACAAAATGGAATGTCTAATACCACCCAGGTCCGTCTGTTCTCATTCATCACACTCAGAGAACGACTCATTCATCCGTTTCCAAACCATCAAAACATGAAATATTTAGGAATTAAACTTTGACTAAAATATGCACGACCTATACATTGAATATTACAAAACACTTAAGAAAAATCTTAACCTTTTAAAAACTGGAGAAATAAACCTTTTCATAGTTCAGAGGACCAAAACAAAAACAAATAAACAAAGAAAAAACAAGGAAAACTTATCTGAAACTATAGCTAGAGCCCTGTAGTCCTCTGCAAAGGCAGCAGACGTCACTAGGAAAGCTTCAAGGACGTAGTTGTTGGTAAACATAGCCAACCAATTTGACCTCACTGAAATGTATAGAATTGCCCTAACCATCTATAGAATCCTCACCTTTTCTCCAGCGCATTCAAAACATTTACCAAGATATGACTTTTAATTAATTTAAACCAATTCCATTTTTAAGTTTTATTTATATAGTGTGTATACATGTGTGAGAGGGACAGAGACAGAGAGACACCTGTGAGCACAGGTGCCTCTATTAGCCACTCAGTGTGGGTGCTGGGAACCAGACTCAGGTCTTCTGCAAGAGTGGTACACCTTAACCACTGAGCTATCTCTCCAGCCCCGTAGTCAGTTTTTTAATAAAGTATCTTACTTGACCACAGTGAAACAAAACTAGAAATAAGTAACAGAAAGCTCTCTGAAAAAAAACTAGAAATATTTCACCAACTAAAAAATATACTTTTAAATAGTATATAAGTCAAAGAAATAGTCAGAGGACATTTTAAAGTAGTTTGAATTGAATTAAAAGGGCATCATGCTCTGTTAGAATTGTGGGATGCAGCCAAATTGCATTAAGTTGCACTAGAAATCTATAAAGGTCTCAAGCCAATTACCAAAATCTTTTTCTTGTTTCCACAAGACTGTAGAAGAAGGAAAATGAATTAAACTGAAAATAAGCAAAAGAAAATAAAGATCAGACCGGTGAAAGAGGAGAGAGATAAGTAAACACAGGGAAAGAGAAGTTTGCTCCTTCAGAAAATTAAAAAGTCAATAAACTGGCACCCAGACTAATTCAGTAAAACAGAGGAAAGACCCATCTTAACAATGTAACAAATGACAACTGCGGCCTCACTTTAGATTCTACACATACGGGAAGCATAAAGAAGGCAAATTGTTATAAGCAAGCTTAGGCCAGTAATTTAACACCCACAATTACTTCTGTTGTTGTTTACTGTGCAGTGTTTTTATTTCCTTTTTCTTGTTCTTATTTTTTTCATACTGTATATTTTCATCATATTCTTTGCCCTTCTCCCAAATCCTCCCAGATCCTCTCACTTCTCTATACACACACACACACACACACACACACACACACACACACACACACACACACACACACACACACTGGAGTCCATTTGTATTGCTCAACTAATCCTGAGCACAAGGCTCACCTTGATGCGTGGTTGATATAGTCAGTGTCCCTGCTCTGTTTGTGGTCTTCCAGGAGGAATCAACTGCAAATAGCTCCTCGGACAGGGGCGGGGCCTCATCTCCACTTCCCCTTCCCTATGCTGGGATTGTGCCTGGGTGGAGTTTGTTCAGAGCTTGAGCATGTTGTCAGTGTCTGTGAGTTCATATGTACATCAGCCCCGTTTCCTTGGAGTCATCCCCCAGGCTCTAAAACTTTCAGCCTCCTCTTCTGCAGAAATCCCTGAGTCCTGAGGGAAGGCTCTGATAAAGACATCTCATCTAGGACTGAATGATCCAAGGTCTCTCGCTGTCCATATATGATCTAGTCGTGGCTCTCCGTGTTAATAACCACTTACTGTAAAAAGCTTCTCTGGGGAAGGTTGAGCACTGCACTGACCTATGGGGTATGACAGGATGTCATTAGGGGTCATTTTAGCAGAATAAACGTACTGAGTTCCCTCTAGGAAATTTGACCTATCTAGTCTCATCTTCTTGGTCTCATTAGCAGTGTCCGAGTGGCTTTCATGGTGTGAGCCTTAACTCCAATCTCCCCTGGCCCCCCCCCAAAAATGGCTAGTTGCTACTCTAACATTTCTGCCACTGTTGCACCGGTATATCTTGCAGGCAGGTCACTGTTCTGGGTTACACAGTGGGTGAGAGTGAATACTCTTTTTCTCCTCTGGTAGTGTGTAGAACACCTCCCAGTCCGTGAATGCTGGTCAGTACAACATTTCTGGTCCAGGACTAGCTCAGTTTCTCCAGTTCAATGACACAGTAAGTCATGCCTTCAGCAATAGGGCCTTACTGTCTGTCATGTTGTGGACAGGAGCCAGTGGCATTTGCAATCACCTGTAATGTTTGGAGGGGGGAATCTATGGGAGACCGTTCCTGGTGCTGGGGCTTCACATGGCAATATGTGAGGTCTTGTTGGGGAACTGTCTCTCCCATCATAGGGGAACTCCTTTAAATGTCTTTCTATATTTTAAGAATCTTCTAGAGTAATAGGCTTCTCTTTTTTTTTTTTTCAAAAGGCTTTTGATGTTAGTTGTCCGTCCCCATATTCCATCCTTCACCGTTCCTCACATCCTCCTCCCCATGTGACCTATATTCTATTCCAGTTCCTTGGAAGATTCCTTCCCCCCTCCTCTCTCTCTGTCTCTCTCTCTGTGTCTCTGTCTCTCTCCTTGTGTGTCTCTGTCTCTCTCTCTCTCTCTGTCTCTCTCTGTCTCTCTCTCTCTCTCTCTCTCTGTCTCTCTCTCTCTCTCTGTCTCTCTCTCTCTCTCTCTCTCTCTCTCTCTCTCTCTCTCTCTCTCTCTCTCTCTCTCTCTCTCCTGATCACAAGCTACCTGCGCCCTGTGGATCTTCTAAATGAGCACATGTATCTAAAGGTTAAACGCTAACACCCACAAATAAGAGAAAACACACAATGCTTGTCTTTCCAGGAGCGTATGGCCTCATCACTCAGGGTGACTGTCTCTAGCTCCCTCCACTTACTTGCAAATCTCATTGTTTCATTTTTGTTAACAGTTGGATAGAGCCTGTTGTGTAAACGCATCACAGTTTTCCCTGTCCACTCCTTAGCTGATGGACAGAGAGCCCGAGGAACCCTCACACTAATTTCCACAGTGGCTGTACCACTGTGGTATATGTTCCTCTTTCCCTGCATCCTCACCAGCATCCGCTGATGTCTGTTTTATTGATGTTGGCCATTCTGGCTAGGAAAAGGGAAATCTCGAAGTAGTATTAATTCATAATTCCCAGATGGCTAAGGATGTTAAATGCTTTTTAAAGTGTCTCTCACTCATTTGTGTTTCATCTTTTGAGAAGAACCCTCTGTTTAGTTCTGGACCCCAGCTTTAATTTATTTGTTTTCTTGATGTTCAGGTTTTCTTTTTAGTTCTTTGTCTATTCTAGAAACTCATCCTCTGTTAGGTATATACGTGGTGTCTTAGTTAGGGTTTATGCTGTTGTGAGAAAACATCCTGACCATAGCCTGCTTGCTTGTGTGCACGTCACCATGATGATCAGTCTGATTTCTTTTACCACACAGGATCACCTGCCCAGGTAACACCCACAGTAGGTGGGGCCCTTCCATTAATCAAGGCCAGTCTAGGGAGAGGCATTTTCTCCATTGAAATTCCCTCTTTTTGAATGGCTCTAGCTTGTCTCCAGCTAACAAAACACAGGCCAGCACAACTGGGAAAGACTTTTTCTTTAGGCTGGTGCTTTTGATCAAATGACAATGGCCTACATTGTGTGAAAGCGTTTAGCCTCATGAGATCCCATTTGTTGATTGTTGGTTGGTGCTATTGGAGTTCTGTGAAAACAGTCCTTTGTGCCAATGAGTTCAAGTATGTTCCTTACTTTCTCTTCTATCTGATTCAGGATTCCTGGTCTTATGTTGAGACCCTTGATACATGGACAACTTCTTGAAAAATACTAACTACCAAAAATTAGAGCCCAATATGGTAGCGTAGGTCTGCAACCCCAGCATTCAGAAGGCTGAGGCAGGAGGATTGCTATGAATTGAAGATTGCCTGAGATTGTCTGAGTTCTGAGAAGAAATACCCGGTATGGTAGCATTCTTTCATCTGAAAAATTTGAATCTGTAGTTAAATCCTTATTACAAAGGAAACTCCAGGACTGACGGCTTCACTGATGGACTCTACTAAATACTGAAGTAGGAAATAACACCCACTTAAACAAGATCTACCAGAAGTTTGAAAAGGACAGAACTCTTCCAAAGCTTTATTAGAGGGCTTTAGTAGAACAACACCAAAACAAAAAATATTACAAAAAACAAACAAACAAAAAAACTACAAATGTCTTTCAGAAACACAGATATATAAATGCTAAATAATCCTTTGGACATGAAATCTAATGGCATTTATATATCTATATAAAATATGAAGGTATATTTAAAAAAAGAATTGGTTTAACATTTCACAATTAAAGTTGCCATAGTAACAAAGGAAGAAAAATGAAATGGGCATCTCAACCGAGACCGAGAAAGTATTTAATATCCTCTAGCGTCTATTCGTGATTCATATAAAACAAAAGTCCCTTTGGCATCTAGGAAAGCAAAAGAGCGTCTCCAGCCTAATAAAGAACGTCTAGGGAAACCATCAGACTTAACAGTGAAAGACTGACTCTCCCAAGACCCTGAGCGGTACACGATGTCTCCTCCCACCATTTCTAGTCAGCTTTGTGTGAGAATCTCTCAACACAAGGCAAGAAGTCTAGTCAAGAGGTATGCAGACAGGGAAGGAAAAGGAAAACTTTTTTTTCTCTGCTCACAGCATGAAAGTCCATATTACAATCCAGTGACATCTGTAGAACAGCTTCCAGAAATGATGCGTGAGTGCATGGAGACTGTAGGACCAAGAGAGACTTGGAAAGTTGCTCAGGCTACCCTTCTGTCAGTGTGTCCTTGTACTAAATGAACGACAAAAGTTAAAAACAATATCACTTATAGCAGCATTAAAGCAATCAGAAGTATAAATAAATACGGTGTTCCTACAAGGCCTAAAAGCCAGAAAGCAGTGCTGAGGGAACCCTTCCAGACTTGGAGAACTGGAAGGTTGTGTTGTTCACAGAGCCAGTGACCTGGCGTCATGATGGTGTCACTCATCCCAAGGCACAGACTGCACACAGTCACTCTTGAGATTCCAGATACTCCTTTTTTTTTTCTTTCTTTTTTCTTTTTTTTTTTTTAGGTTTAGGAAAATGGCAAAAGCCAAAGGCTGCAATTCCAGCACTCAAGAGGCTGATGCAGGAGGATCCAATGTCCCAGGCCACCCCGGGCTGTGTAGTGACGCCTGTAACCAAAAACTGAAAATACCACAAATAAAAAGGGAGGAAGAGAGATGCTAACAGGACAGTGATAACATTTATTTGAAAATGAAAATGGTACCGAGTATTCAAAGCAGTTTTGAAAAAGAACAAAGTTGGAGACTAGGCCCTACACTGTTTCAAGACTTCTTCCAAGGCTGCAGTGACTCAGGCCAGCGTGGCGCCGTCACACTAGGCAAGCAGAGCAGTGATGAAGAGTGCAGAACAGATCTACACGCGCAGACCCTTTATTGATAAAGATGCAAAGACAACTTCATGAGGAAACAAGGGTCTTTACAAATGACACCAGCATCTGCTGTAGAACAAGAATGACGAGAATTCAACCTATATAAGCTACAGTCTAAACTGGTCAATTTTTTTTTTTTTTTAGAAAAGGAACTGGCTGTAACCTTGCACTAGACATAAATATCTTCAATATTACAATGAAAATGTCATCGACAAAAGAAATAGTAAGTTGGGTTTCATCTAAATCCAATGTTTTTCCTCCGAAAAACAAGGAACAAGGCAGTGTCACAGCATTAACACATAAAATATTGCAAATCACATACGTGATAAAGGCTTGTGTCCAGACTGAAGGTGTAACACCAGAAAATAACCTCCAAAAGGAAATGTAAATATTTCTATCTAAATTTGTAATATGGCTGTATAACACACACACACATGTATTTGACTAATAAGCACATGGACAAATGCTAAGAGCTATTGGTTATGGAGGAGTAAAAATTAAGCCATAGAAGATGCCACCATACATTACTATAATAGTTACAAGTAAAGGTGCTGGATCTGGACCAATTGAAAATCATTGCACATAGCAAGTAAAAGTAAAATGACACAAACACTTCGGAAAATGGTCTGGCAGTTTATTTAAAAATTAAACACACAGAAACTATAGGCTCCAGCTTCATAAACCATCAGTTTCAGTTATCTTCCCAAGAGCAAAGAAAGCATACAAACTTAGGCTCACACAAAAACATTCATGACAGTCTTATTTGTAAAAACCTAAATAACAGGACTGACAAAATGGCTCAGAGTGTAAGGGCTCTTGCTACTAAGACTGATGCCCTGAGTTCAATCCCTGGGACCAAACAGTGACAGGAGAAAAACAACTAAACAACTCCAGCAAGTTCACACACACACACACACACACACACACACACACACACACACACTACTCACAAATTCACGCGCAAAGCAAATAAATTAATGGAACTTTCAAAGCCAGATATCAGAAATAACGTACATATCCATGAATAGCTAGATGATTACACAAACTGTGGCGTATCACACAATGGAGTCATCCTCAACAATAGAAAGGCACTGACTGCTGATGTATATAAAAACATGAAAGAATCTCAGTCTCAAATTGATTATAGCTTAGTAGATAAATTTTACCTCAATCGTACTATTGCGATTTCCACATCTACTATACTGTAACTGTTACTGGCTATGTGACTTATATACATTAAGAAAGGGCCACTATTTAGAGCTAGAGAGATGGCTCAGCAACTAAGAGCAGTAGCTGCTCTTTCAGAGGACCAAGGTTCAATTCTCAGCACCCACATAAAAGCTCACAACTCCAGTCTCAGGTGAGCTAAGATACTCTTCTGGGCTCTGTAGCCACTACACACTCATGGTGCTCAGGCATGTATGCAGGCAACCCTCACACGCATAAAAGTGGGGTGGGGGGGGTAGTCAACATACCATTGTTTAAGAAACAAATCTACTGTGAGTAGCAAGACTGAGATTGGCAAGACTGAGGCAGGAGGATCTCTGACTTGAGATTAGCCTGAGGTTACATTCCACATTCAAGGCAAGGCTGAGCAAGACCCTGTGTCAACAAAGGAGGAAGAGGGCCGAAGAGATAGCTTGGCAGCTAAGAGAGCCTGTTGCCCTTGCAGAGATCCCAGGTTTGATTCAGTTCCCGGCACCCACATAGTGAGCCACAGCTGCCTGTAACTCCAATTCCAGATTTGCGGCCTCCATGGGCTTCAGCACACAGGTGCTACACATATACTCAGGCAGGCTCACATGCTCACACACCTATAAATAAAAAATAAGTAATTTTTAAAAGAAGAATAATTAATAAATTATTCCTTGGTATATATATATATATATATGTGTGTATGTATATATATATATATATATATATAGAAGAGAGAGAGAGAGAGAGAGAGAGAGAGAGAGACAGAGAGAGACAGAGAGAGACAGAGAGAGACAGAGACAGAGACAGAGACAGAGAGACAGAGAGAACTTAGTGTATTTGCAGATAAGAATGCCTTGAGACAAAAGTACCAAATATACCAAAGCGGTTAAGTTCCCTGTCATTCAAGGCTGTGCCTGGTCATTTGCTTCTCAAGGATATTGAACCACTCTGTACTATCACTAGTGTGATAAAATACCTGACCACCGTCTGTGTACCATTTTACAAAGACGTTTGTTTATCTTCAGCCTCTTCCCCAGAGTTGAATAGTACTGTCCGTATTTCGCAGTGAAGGGCAGCTATTATAGGAGAGGCCATCGGCCTGCACACACAGAGCTTACACAGTAGAAGGGGGCTACAGCCAGCCTACCTGACTGAACCCTCTCCCTTTACTCTCTGCTCCCCCTTCACCCTGGGGTGTGTTGGCATTAGGAGTCAGGAAAATCTTGGGTGAGAGTTTTTCTCCCCTTCCCTCCTCTCGACCTCCATCCAAGCAGATGTAAACCAGCCACATGTGGAGACTTCTAGAACAAGACAGGAAGCTGGGGCAGTGGTGGTGCACGCCTTTCATCTCAGCACTCAGGAGGCAGAGGCAGGCGGATCGCTGTGAGTTCGAGGCCAACCTGGGTCTACAAAGTGAGTCTAGGACAGCCAAGACTACACAGAGAAACCCTGTTATCGAAAAACCAAAACCAAACCAAAACAAAACAAACAAACAAAAAGACAGGAAAGCGTGCTTGTGTTCTCGCTTTGAAATGGATGACACTGTAAAAAGATTTCTGATTCGATATGGGCTCCTGGGACCCGCCGTTTTTCAGAAGCAGAGAGAGTTGCATGTTTGAATGGGATGGCAAAAGCCAACAAGCAATAAATAAGTGTTTAGTAAGAACCCAAAGTAGATTGGCTCTTAAGCAAAACACAAAATTGGGCCTAACTATCTGCAAAAAGCACAGCCACTTCAGCAATCAGATTGTAGAATAAATATAACAACAGGCTGGTATGGTGTTCTGAGTAAAATAGAAGATGTGGGTCCTTTTTAGCCTTAAAACTTGCCAGCTCCGCTATTAAGAACATTAGCAGAAATCCTCCCAGATGCTGACAATGTGTTCATTTGATTTCTATACTGAAAATCAGGACATCTTTGTACTGAAAATATTTCATGCCCAACAGTTTCACAAAACCACCATTTCTTCACTTTATAACCCCTCTTAATCTTTGTGGAAATCTCCAAACCTCAACCACATTCCTTGAAGTTTTACAGGGCACAAGAGGAGCAGAAATCAACTCAAAATGAATATGTGTATTCAGAAACGCATTGAGATTTTTTTCCCAAACTTTCAGGTACCTCATACAAATTAATCTTCTTAAGGGCTCTGGTGGTCCCTGAATCACAGCTTTACTCCCCCACTTCCCTCCACCCCCCACCGTATTCTCCTGCTAGGAATAACTGCCAGATCATTAGGGAAGAAAAAGTTTATTGAGCCAGGATCTGGGAGGCCCACACAAGGTCAGGAGAAGGCACCCACCAGATTTACATAATTTTTGCATCTGTACCAATTTGATTTAAGGCTGTAAGTGGAATTTATTGGTGAGTATTGCATTATAAAAAGTGGCTCATACTATATTGTCTTATATTTATTATGATCCAGTCAAAAGTGAATTGTGCGCACGCTGTCTGCAATGAGCTGGTAAAAAGTGGGGAGAAATCCTGGCTCTTGAAAAATCCATTCATTCTCCTATCCACTGTCTTCAATGATTTGCTTAGGTGGAAGAAAAATCACCTTAATGCTAAAAAAAAAAAAAAAAAAAACCTGCATTTTTCCCCTGTGGTGATGGTCACCAAGTAGAAATTGTTGGGACAAAGGTAGAGAAGGAGGTTGAACTTGGTGTGCAGGAGCAAGGGGGGACAGGGCGTGAGGATAATGGAACTGTTTGTACAAAATAGGACAGGGGGAAAATATTAGGGGTCTTCAGGAAGAAAATAAATGTGCAAAAACTCAGGATAAACTTTCCGGCAATTCAATCTTGGAACGAAAGCAAAACAGGACAGTACTGATTATTGAGACTCCCTTATCTGCACATAATCTCCACCAGGAACTAGCAACTAGTTTACGCTGTGTGTTTCCCAGAGTGCATCTGGCATCCTTCGGAAGGGAAGGGAAGAGACAGTCCACATCTATCACACGACGAAGTACAGGGATGAGTGAAGGAAGCCTAAAGCCACCCAAAACGTCCCTTGATTCCTTTATGGAAGCCCCACTGGACCCTGTTTCTGTTCGTTTTGCATTTTGTTTATTTGTTTATTCTGGTTTGGGTTTGCTTGTTTCTCTTGTCTCTACCAATGGCATCGTCATTCGGGTTCTCGGTCCGTGGTTGGTCCATCTCACTAAGCAACCCTGCCACCCGTCAGTTCTAAGAGTCAACTCCCCCTCTCTCCAGACCAGAGCCAGATCCCAGCTTCTGGCTTCCTCCTCCCTGAAGAAGTGCTCTGACAGGCTTGTGATAGAAGTAGAGAGCAATCAACACTAAAACTAACGTCACAACTCAGCCCTCTGATGCCAGGGCTGAGCCGAAGGCCTCGGCGGCAGAAAGTCGCAGTCTCTTCCCTCACGCTCTCACAGGGGCTCCTATGCTTATCAACACACCCGGCGCTTTCGGTCTGTGCTGTGTTGGTCATGTCTCTCACGGCTCACCACGTGATTCAGGAGCAGCGTAAGTAGCCTTCTTGAAATGTGTACAAGGGTACTGAGAGGTAAAGCGCTCGTCGTGCAAGCGAAAGGACCTGAGCTAAATGCTTTTGCATTCCTACCTCATCGGTCACCCCCAGTTACTTGGGGCCAGTTGCTCCGCCGTCCTCTAGGTGCTCCTGGGGTGCCATGCCTTCCTTGAGGTCCGTGTACACAGTTTCCTCAGCCTGGAATACACATCACAGAAAAGCTGTTGCTCGGCTGCTTCGCTTTCTTCATCCCTCTGGTTTAAGCAGCACCTTCTAGAGCAAGCCCTCCACATCCCAGTCACCCCACCGAAGAGAGCGCCCCACGCCGTGACTACGGTCTTCAGAAGTTTCACCTGCATCCCCCACAGGCTCTTCTAAAATGAGGGAACTGTGCAAGGCTCAGAACATTCTGTAGTGCGTCCTCAGGGCCTGGAGTAGCTCCTGGCATGCCATGAGTGAGGAGTGTCTGCTGAGCGAGCCTTTTAAGGAGGGTGATGCTAATATGTAGCTGTGGTTTTTAAATGCCCTGCTCCACGCTGCCTTCCAGGAGGCATCTGGGTGGTATGTTCTTGGGACCTGCTGATGGGAAGGTAGCCAGCCTTGCTCCTCCAGCTGCCTAAAGTACATACATGCAGACATTGTAATGCAGAGCATCCTCTATGTCCAGGTGAGATGGGGCGACATCAGTTCAACTTGCATTGGAGCTCATGAACAGCCACTGTCATTCTGTCCTGATCACCAGGCACCACTTGGGAAGCCCGGGATTCCCTCTGAGTGCCTCTGTCTCCTTCCTGCCCTGGCTCTGTTTCTGTTTTCCCTCTTGGAGTGTGTCACAAAGAACATGAGACTAATAAACACCCAGGAAGGTGCCAAGTACATTTCAGACAGCCGTGTCAGCAGGCAATGTCAGAGACAAGGCCAAGAAAATGAAAAATGGCAGTGTTTTAATAGCCCAGAACATTCCAGATATTGGTCCATGCCAAAGGTGACTCTTCCGTGAACATTAAATCAAAGCATCCCTCGTGCTGTAAAGCCCTTCAAGGGCGAGGACACCAGAGTCTACTACCTGGGCTTGGCACATGTGCCACAGTTTCCTTCAGAGGTGTGAAGTAAGACTGTAGTAAAGGGTAATGCCTACCCTATGAGCTCCTGCAGTTACTCCCTGCAATCTGTGGTTTTGGAGACTAGGAAGGGCCTTCAAGGAGCAGAGTCTGGAGTGGAGTCCTGAGCTGGGAACAGGGGATCCTTTCTCAGTGGCCCATCTAAAATGGCCGTGAGGCAGATCAAGGTCAGCTGCAGGCCTGAGCCTCGTCACATTGAGGGCAGGGAGCTGGGCTTCCACAGAGCACCTTCCATGGGCCTGACAAGTGGATCCATATTCCTTACCAGACTGTGGGAGCTCTAGTGCTCTGGCCCTGTGTCCTGCTAAGTCAGTCTTCCTGCATACGTGATCTTAGCGGGATCCCAGCCAATGTGTGAGCAAAGTAACACGGGAAGAGTTTCGTAGTGGGATCCCGAAGCTACTGATGGGACCCAGCCATGATCTCACCAACGGGAGGGGCTAGAGGACCTGCCAAGAACTCATCTCTCTGGTGTCTAACTTAAATCAGCCTAAGGAGATGGGGTGACCTGGGTCTTAACTGAAGATGAAACATCCAGAAGAATACACAACAGAACATGGCATATTCCAAATAATCTTGTATTACCAAGTTGTAAAATTGAAGTACTGAAACTCTCAGTATTAAAAAAAAAAGCACCACGGAAGATACAAAAACTTCAGTGGAATAAAAGGTCACAAAGTCCTTGTGCCAGTTCATCCCATCCATCAGCCCAGAACAGGCAAAGCTATGTCCACTGAACACAGATTCCTGGTTGCGTGTGGCTTTGTAGCTGACGGGGTTAGCAATGGTGTCTGATAAATATGGGCATTCTTTTTCATTCTTTAGCAATTTCAAACATGTATATGATGTAATTTTGGTCATTTTCATACACACACACACACACACACACACACACAGACACAGACACACAGACACACACAGAGAGAGAGAGAGACCCCATCACCTGTACTCTCACCGAATCCCTTCTCCTTTCTAAAAAAGAGCCCTTCCCACTTTCCTGCCTTTTGCTGGTTTAGTTTGGCTCTTTTTGACCCTCTGAGTTTAGTTAGGATTGCATGTGTGAGCATGGCTGACGGGTTAGTCACTGGAGCTTGGGCAACTTGACAGCGCCTACACCACTAAGAAAATGGCCGCTCACCCCCAGCAACGATTAGCTGCAAAGAGGCTCCTAGAGGCAAAGAAGAGTAAAGGCTTCCGCTCTGGTGTTTTGTTTTAAGGGTGAGAAAATTGCCTAAAATTGACTCTGGCTCCTGTCTGTAATTTCAAAATCACTGAATTTCACATTCAAGGGGTACACTCTATGGTGTAGCGACTATATTTCAACAATGCTGAAATAGAAAAACAAGACCTGACATCACCCTCCCCCTTAAACTGTAACCACAGGTACAGTTTGCAGACACCACTCAGGAGACTAGCTCAGCACTGTGCATGAAGTTTGTTTGTTTGTTTGTTTGTTTGTTTTAACAATGTAAACCCCTACCCAGATCTAGCCAATGGTCAGAACATTCTCCACAGTTGAGTGGAGAGTGGGATATGACTTTCTCACGTACTCTGGTGCCTCACATTTGACCATGTCCCCTGGAGGGGGAGACCTGGTGGCACTCAGAGGAAGGACAGCAGGTTACCAAGAAGAGACTTGATACCCTATGAGCATGTACAGGGGGGAGGTAATCACCCTCAGGAACAGTCATAGGGGAGGGGAATAATGGGAAAATGGGAGGGAGGGAAGAATGGGAGGATGCAAGGGATGGGATAAACAGTGAGATGTAGCAAGAATAAATTAATAAAAAAAATTTTTAAAAAAACAATGTAGACTAGAAACCAAACATCAGTCTGCATCCTTAAGAATAAGCATGTACGTCATCTCCTGAAGCTTCGGCTGTCAGTGACAACATCCCAGGCAAAACATCTGTGCCTGATGACATCACAAAAACTCCCCAAGCAAGCAGCTACCCACTGTCCACCAGTCTCCTCAGCCTAGGTGACTCTGGGGCACAGCCCTAGAGAGCTCGAGACTTGCTGACCTACCCATCCATATCCGGAGTCCACAATGTCATCTGGTTCTCTTTGCTTTGCTTCCAGAAACAGCACGCACTTGGCATGTGACAGCACCTGTCATCACTGTTGATGACAAGCAGAAGTGTTTGATCTCCCAAGCAATCATTCTGCCAGTCACTCTTCTACACTGGTCCCACACTGATGAGTCACCCACGCCTTCACAAGTCACCCTGTGGATTGCACGGGGTTACGTGCCATCAGGCCGGGCCTTGCTACTTCTCGTGTTTTCATCTCTCCGCCTCGATCGGTGTCTTTGGGATTCTCATTTTATGCATGGTGAGCAAACAAGGCCTGGCCATTGTCTTCTGAAGCCTCATCACGTATGTCAAAACAGAAAGACATCTTCACGTTCCTTACAGATAGCATCAGCATGCAGGACTTTTGGTGAGCTTTCCCACAGTCCTGCTGAAGCTTGCTTCTTAGAAGCCAGGTTTTCCAGCCCACTGGAAAAAAATCATGATTTTCAGATCTAGGGCAGATCTTACAGACTGACAAGGGAACCCAAGACTCAAGAGGTGGGCTGCTCAGAGACACACAGCCTCCTAGAACCCTGCCTGCCAGAGCTTCCACGCCGTTCCTAACACAGCCCCGCCTTCAGACACACGCCACCTACTCTTTCTCAAAACTGAGGGACCCTCAGAAGACGGCATCCACCTGAGTGCCTCAGAAGATGGAGTCCACGAGTTCTACACTACGAGGACTGTGCAGCTAGATTCAAGTCTCACCACAGGGTTTTCAACAACCCAGAGACACCGAGAGGAAAACGGCCAGAGTCCCAGTTATCAGGGGCATCTGTAACTCCCAACAAGTCTCCACTTCGGCTCTGAGCTCAAGTGATGCCTCATAGAGTGGCCTGATAACCTGGATCCTGCAGAAACAATAGCCAAGTTTCCAGTGTGTCCGGGCTCCCAGCATTCCATTTAGGTTCTGTGGTCCATTGCCTGGCATACTTGGTACATGGGTGGTTTCCCCCTCCCTTCCTCCAGCCTCTTAAAACTCCAGCCAGCATCTTAGGAGCCCTGGGTTTAGCATCTTCAAATCCTCAGCAGTTCCCCTAAAAGTCTGTCCCATTAAACATAAAATCCACAGAACACACACCAAGCTCCATTTCCCTTCCTCTAATAAATCAGGTAAATCACCTCCTTTGTTTTTAAGACCATTTCAAGCTCACCTTTAACATGTTTAGCTAGTGTATTATTTATGTTGTGATGTAATCGAGATTTAATCTGCTTTTCAGCACACCATCGTCTCACAATCTCCCTGCATTTTCCTCCCATGTTATTAAACTTGAGGGGAAAGGTAGCGTTTCCTCAGAGGTGGTATTGATCATTTCCAGACTGTGTGTGTCTCCCTGGCATCTCAGCCCACCTGAGTTTGGAAAGCCCACTAAAATAAATAACAGTCTGGTCTGCAGAGAAATGGAGCTGTGTTAGCAAACGCAGAGAGAGGTCTGTGTTTATCTCTCCTTTCTGAAGACACAAGAGTCTTCCGCGATGTGTGTATACACATCAGAAACCATGTGGATCTCCTGGTAAATGTTTACTTTACTCCGCTGGTGTGTTGTACACCAGATGGTCTGGTCAAAACAAAATCACACATACACACACACACACACACACACACACACACACACACACACACACACGTGCACTCACACACTCACATATACACTCACACATGTTTAAGTACCGTGCTCCCTTGGGGAGTTCTGTATATTTTTTATTATTATTATTATTATTTTCTCTCCTTTTCATGCATGAGAAAGAATGTAGAAATGCTTAGAATAACGACCAACATGTTCTGTGTTTACTGCTGCTTTCCCTCACTGGAGATTAACCCATAAAACTTTATTCCAAATTAAACAAACTGAGGATCTCCTTGCAGCCAGTCAAAGCTGCCACTTACACTGAGAAAATCTGGCTTCCACCTCTTGAGAGGCTGGACGGCCACCATGCTGAGAAGGGGCCTCTCCCCGGCCAACCTGTGGAGGCTGGACTCTGGGCCCAGGACGCTTCATCTGGTACAACGGAAACTGCCAGAAGGTAGCAGATAGGTAAGTAAGTAGGTAGGTAGGTAAGTAGGTAGGTAGTTTGTGGGAGAAGAGACAGAGAGACAGAGAGACAGAGAGACAGAGAACACACACACAGAGAGAGGGAGAGGGAGAGAGAGAGAGAGAGAGAGAGAAAGAGAGAGAGAGAGAGAGAGAGAGAACACCAGGATCTCATTATGTAGCTCCAGGCTTGAAGCTCACCATGGAGACCAGACTGTCCAGCTCACAAAGATGCTTCTGCAGCTGCCTCCCAAGCACTGGCATTAAAGGTGTGCATCAGTGCACCTGGCTTGAGAGCTGTATTTTAAAATATTAACAGCTCCCACACCTTTATAAATAGAACTGATTTTATGGCCATTCTGATTACAGGGAATTTAGACAGTTTAGGATTTTGTAGCAGGAGGACCAAAAAAAAAAAAAAAAAACCTCAACAAACAAACAAACAAAAAAACAACAACATCCTTGACTCTGCAGAGACAGCTGTGCCCAAAATGGATTTCGGCACTCTCTCACCAAGCTGCCTGATGCTGTCTTTGAAAAATCTAGAAAAGAGCACACTAGTTGGTTATCCAATACCAAATGCTCAGCCCTGAAAACATATACACAAATATCATTGTACAGCTTTAAACAGGCTATATTTAGGAATATATTATATATACATATATATAAATTTTTAATTACTGGGGAAAAGAGGCCCTGAATTTGAAAGATAACAGGGAGGGGCATGTGGGAGGGCTTAGGGAAAAGGGAAGGGAGAAATGATATTATAATCAACAAAAGAAAAAAATTGTAAAAAATTATATGGATCCAGGGCACCTGGCTCTGAGTCTCCCCTGTGTAAATTCTCCACAGACACTAAGTGACTGACTCTCTCTGGCTTGAGATCTGAATCTGGGTGGGGGTAGGGTCGGGGGAAGACGTTGAGAAGGACCTCAGTGGCCTCCCCTCTCTCTCTTCCCAGCACTGTGTGGCTTTCACAGCCTCCAGCACTGAAAGAGGCTTAGAAAAGGCTTTCATTTTGAAGGAGCGATTTCTAAAGACCATGTGCTGTGAATGCTTGCTTCCTACTCCTCAGTGCCCACCTGGAGGCAGGGGTGTGTTTTTGTGTGGTCCCAGGCCTGTGTTATGGGTCATTCCTGTACCCTGGAATCCCTTGGGTACTTCAATTACAGAAATGACCATGCGCTGGGTCCTTTCGGGTTGACAGCCCTGCTTTTCCTTACTCCTGGGTCTGAGCTGTGTTTGTTTGCATAGGAAATGTACTCTTAACACATAGGCTGTCTTTCAGCTTCCACTTAGCTAAAGAAAGGGGGGGCCGGGTAAGGGTTAAAATTCTAAGAAGGAAGGCGACAGAAGAAGGGAAAAGAAAACACATCATTGGAGCCTAAGCAAGAGTTTTATTGAGAATGAACTTGGAAAAGCAAAGGCTGTTTTCCTTCTCTTCCATAAGGCCGCCTTTTTGGTCTGGAGAGTGAGCTCCAGTGTGGTTGCCTGGGTCACACAGCACATAACCTACTTCCACTGTTTATACTCTGTGCTTTCTTAAATGGTATCTTTTCAAGGTGAAATTAGACAAGCCTGTGTCCCCAGACTATACCCTATTTGTTTGAACAGGGAATGCTAATATTTTTGTACATGTTCTGTATCGGCATCAGGGAAAACTCAGTCTGGTGGTTGATGGAGGCGCCTTTCGGCTCTGAGAAGCTCACTTCTAGGACTGGAAGACTGACAGTGTGACTTTTGAATAAGTCGTTTCCGAAGCTATGGGGAGTATCTGTGTTTGTTAACCAGACGGGTTACTTTTTCTGTTTTGACATACGTCACTTCATCCATATGTTTTTCCTCGTCGCTCTCCTCTTTACACCACTCTGCACATTCTCTCTGACTTCTGCCGAGCCTGTTACCAAACCAACTACCCAGATTCCTTGCCACATCTGTGTGGCGGGCAGGTCTAGTCACTCACCCACAAGACCTCTGTTCTGTTGACCTCATTGTGTCAGTGTCACCCTGCCTGTGCCTTTGACCATCCCCTGCCCACTGGTGCCCCGTCCTCTTCAGGCGCTTAGAGCTGAGGCCCTAAAAAGCCAGAGTTACAGTAGAAACATGTTACTGGTAAGACAGGTACCCATGGGAACAGGCTGTCTCTAAGAGCTGTCAGCCAAGACCTCCATCGCCAGGCCTGAGCCGTCTGAGTTGGTGGAAGGGAAGCTGGCTGTTTGTGTTCACTCTCCCTTCTCTTCAACACGTGTGTTTAGGTCCTCTATGCTGCCTCGCTTTTAAAGCCTGCTTGAAAATGAATAAATAAGCCAGATATTTAAGACTGGGATAATCAGAAATTAAGATCTGATACTAAGCAGCCAACCAGATCAGGATTAGCTGTCTAGCCCCTGAACTTCGACTTTAATCTTCTGATTCAGATTTTCCAGATGCCTCTGAAAAGAATTGTCAATTGCCCTCTGTCACAGACCTTTGCGATGGCCAGATCTTGAATCACAAATCTGGAAACGCCAACAGTCTAGTTTAGTTTAAACCAGGAAGTAATCAAAATGTTCTGCGTTGTGTGCTTTTCTTTGATTGAGCCTTTTGCTATCAAGGCTTTGAAGACAATGTGAAAACACAGGAAACCTTTCACACAACATTAAGTGAAAATAAAAAGGTACAAAGTTCTCCCTAGATTACAGTTACAACTATGCAAAAAAAAATTAACTAAGAAGATATACTATAAAGAATTATACAAAAATGCCTTCGTAGCTTTTAGGGTGCTAGACTGTGGGCAATTCTTCTCTGTTTCTATGAACATTTTCATGAGTAATTATATTCATAAATTTAAAAAATTAGTATACAATACTTTTAAAACTGAAACATGTTTAGGCAGAACAAATCTGCTTAATACCACTTTTAACCATATAAGCTCTCTCTAGGAATTTAAAACCATGACTTCTAAGAGGACCATAGTTTTCTGATTTATTTGGATATTAGTAATATTGCTTTGGAGTTTTGCATACATCTGCTTAAGGCTACCTTATCAGGGTAGGACAATCCTACCATCACTAAATTAAAATGTGTTGGAGGTTCGAGGCCAGTCGGTGCAGAGCTCGGCTGAGTGAAGAAGTGGGTGATGTCACTAGTTTCTGGGTCAGAACAACCCTGAAAACTGGCCCCAGACCCACTCACCCATCTTGGAATGAGCAGACTTAGTTATTCCCCAGAGGATGCACAAGCTGGAAACGCCTGCTAATGAGCATGTATTTATACCCACGGCCAAGAAGGCCTTGTAAGAGAAAACAATAATAAAAATCAGACCATTAAGTGCTTTTCTGTGGTCCCCCTTGGACAATTTCTTGAAAAACAGCGATTCCTCTGACTTCTGACTGCTATAACCCACCCCCACCCCCACCCCCACCCGTTTTGGACCCTGTCTCTTTTGTCTCATATCCATCATCACATAATAAGCCCAGATGAGTGAAAACATGGATTTCATCTCCAAGAAAGTTTCTTGTGAAATTTAAACTTTGGCCAGTGCGGGCTCCAGCCACCCCCAAACTGTCTTTCTGGATCCCACGTCACTGCAGTCCACCTAATATAAACGCTTAGCGGAGTCTTGTCAGTCTCTTAATAAACATAGTTCCCACTTACAAACTCAATCACATGACAGAGGCTAATGCATCAAGTGGCAGAACCGTAACATGGAAAGTTCGTGTAATCTGAATATTAAACAACTGTCACTCAGCTGTAATGCTTTCAATCCCATGACGACAAATGATCTTAATATGGAAAGGAACAGGACTCGGCCAGCCTTGTGGCCTTTTCCAAGCCAAGGCCTTCTATTGTCTCCACCTCCACACCAAGTTGGGCCTAGGAGCTGTATTAGATTGCAGGAGAAAAGCAGACTTGAGAAGAAAGAAAAAGACACCAGGATGATAAGATTTCAAGCCAGAACTTTAGCCGATTGTTGTCTTTTTTTAAACTCACCAAATACTGTATCCCCTCCGAACTGAGTGAGACTCAGAACCTCCAGGCTGTAGAGCTGGATTGAACCTTCCAAACAAGACGTGGCTTGGCCCCCACGCTTGTAGCAGCGTTATCTACAACAGCCAAAAGGCGGGAACAACCTGTGTCCATGAACCCACAGGTGCATAAACAAAAGGTGGCACAAATAACTATGAGAGATTATTTGGCCAAAGGAAGAGCTAGGTTCTGTTTTGTTTGCGTGTCGTCAATAGCACGCTGTTGGTTTGCATAAATCTGTTTAAACTTAATTCAAAGCACCTTAGAGGTGTAACAGTATAGATGAACCTTGAGACACTGCATGAAGAGAAATAGGCAAAGCACAAAGGTCAAAGAAGTGTAGGAGTGCCTTACAGAGACAGGAATCAGTGGGTGGCCTGGTATAGGAGGCAAGTGGGGCAGGGTTTTTAATTGGTGAGCATAGTTCATTCAGGAGGACAAAAAAACTTTCTAGAAAGTTCTAGTGTTGGTGGCTGTACAGCATGGTAAATGGATGGGTGCCTTCATAATTGTACAGTTAAGGGTGGTTAAATGCCTACTCTCATTCTTTTGGCAATAACAAATTAGAAAGAGAGGCTTGAGAGAGCATACACTTGGGATAAAAAGAAACAAAGGTAACTCAAGTGGTCTCATGTCCCACCCTTCTGTACGTGGGCAACACTTCTCTCACCGTCAAGAACCTGGGCTCTGTGTAGAACCTCTTACTGGCAGGTGAGGACATGAAAGAGCACAAGACGAGAGATTAGAATCAGCCGAGAATAAACCAATTGCCTGCGTTACTCATTGGAAAGAGGATGCCCACCCTTTAGTCTAGTGACCTGCATCTCACGACTTCAAGATTACGAGCCACTGGTTATCCGCTATCATGAAAAAAAAAAAAAAATGTGTGTTCCCAAGGCTTTCTGTTTCCGCTTTCCGTAGGCAAAGGCTCCTCCCTACCGAGAAGTCAGATGTTCACTTAGCCACTGTCTTCATTTCAAGTAACTCCTTAGTCAGATAACTGATTCCTACTGAGACAACCAATTGGAGTCTTGATTTTATTGCTAAAAAAAGAGAGAGAGAGAGAGAGAGAGAGAGAGAAGAAGAAGAAAAGAAAAAGAAGAAAATACCCGGGAGCGGCACTTCCTCAGCAGCAGGATACTTGAGAGAGAACAGGTAAAGAGCAGGCATGGCTCCTGCTGTGGTCGCTGGTGAAGTATGAGGGAAAGTGTGAACTTGGGGATTCTTTTCCAAATCTGTTTTTCACAGCTCCTACCAGGTACTGAGCTCACCGGCCATGGGAAGTTGTGAAAGTCTGTGTGTCTCTCAAAAAACGTGAGTTAGGACATGACAGGCTCGTGCATAACGGAACTATCAAGGAAATATACATTTCTAAGAGCTCAGGCTGGACAAACTCAGGGTTTCCCACAGTGCCTTCCAGGGACCGTGACTCACAGAGATAGCTCTCATGGATAGGGGTTTCCCACAGCGACCTCCAGGGAACGTGAGCACGCTGAGATAACCTACATGGAAAGGACTCTGCGGTTGGTTCATTTGGGAAAGTGGGCTAAATGAAACTTCCCAATTGAAGTTTTACATTGCACTTTATCATTTTAACCCTTCTCCTTCCCATAAGAACACCACCCATGCCTTCGCCAGCGCTGTACTTCCTCCCTCCGTGTGAGAGGAAGTACAGCCAGGCGACTCGCCTGGACCAATAGCGTGTGAGCCAGGATAGCATGTAGCACATCCAAGCAGATGCTCCAAATATCTGGAATGGTTTGGGTCCACCTCTGCCCATCCTGCTGACCTGGAAAGAGAGTTCCAAGCAGAAGCTCCTCTTTGAACTTCGGTCCTGAAAGGGGGGGGGAGGTGGCGGTGACGGCGGGGGCGGGGGGTGGAGGGCGCGAATTTGGAGTCCTGCAAAGCCAAAGCAAGCTGGCAGAGAGGAATAATATTGGCATGGGCCAGCATTACTGTCAGCTCTGATGGACAATGAAACACCTGCCATGTTTCAGGAAGCTTCTAGAAGATAAGACTCATCCAGCCAAGAGACCGATGGGAAGCTTTGGCCTTTAAAGGATTGCCGCCAAGTAGAGGTAGAAACGAGAGGAGCACGCACATATCAGTTTTGCGCAACTGTCATAGTTTTGACATAGCAAAGGAGTTAACACTAGGAGTCAGAATTCTAACTGTAAAAAGAAACACAAAAATGAAATGAGAAAACAAGAGATCGTGAGGTTGGATTCGAATTAGAAGCACATCAATCTAGATGTATGATATTGTTATTTTCGTTGTTGATGCTGTTGTTGTTTGTTCCTAATTCTAAAGGAAATCCATCTTGTTACCCATGAGCACACCTGAGCATTCTAGTCAAGGCCTTCCTCAGCAGAATTCAGGGCTCCTTCAGAGCAGGATTGGTTCTGCACTGGGTTAAGAAGGTGGAGTAATCCAGAACATTAATTTGCTGTGCAGGAAATAAAGAAGTATTCAGAAAAAAAATTACAGAGCCTTCTCAAGAGACAGCTCACACTGGGCAAATCCAAGGCAAGCCAAACATCAGAATAAAGTATTTAAAACCTATTTAAAGAGAGAACTAGGGAGGCAGATTAGTCCACGAAGCCCTTGCCTCACAAGGACTCAGGTTCAATTTCCAGAACACGGTTTAAAAAAAAAAAAAGGCAAAACCAAAATCCAGGGCCCTCGTGGCACACATTTATAATCCTGGCTCTGGGGAGACTGGAAGAGGCAGGTTCCTGGGGCTCTGTGGCCGGCCAGCCAGTCTAGCCTAATCGGTGAAACCCAGGCCAGTTAGAAATGTCATCTAAGAACTGACGCCTGAGCTCACCCTCTGACTTCCATGCGCATGTACACACAAAAATCTTTTAAATTTAAAACTAAAGATAGTAAAAATCTACCTAATGAAGCAGTAATATATGTGTAAAGGATTAAAAAAAAAAGGAAAGGAAAAGAAAGAAATATCAAACACTTTTTTAAAGGAATGCAGACTGATTTACGTGAAAGGAGCAGACACACCCGAATGAAGCCCATACTCACAGCCTCCTCCATCCAGATCACAAACGACCCATCTGTGTAGCCGGCCTGTGGACAGCCGGAAGAGACAAGTTGGCCCCAAAAGTGTCTGAAACAGACTTCTCGAGACATCCTCTTTACAGTGAGGAAAAAAAAAAAAAAAAAACGGCCTGAGAGAGGGGGAAAAGAAAACATAGGAAGAAATAAGACAGAGCATTGAAATCACCAGACATAAGGACATGGGATGAGGCCCGAGGTAGGAGTGTTGAGTGCCAGGCCCACTAAGACGACAGGAGTGATGAAGAGCAAAGATGTGAAGGACTGCCCTCCAGCCCCACGGCTGCCCTGGCGGTCCATGTGTACCTGCACGTGTGTGCTGCCCCATGCTGTGTGTTCACGCTCACAGCCCCTCCAGTCTCTGCGGACGTCAGTCTTCCGTCTTGGAGCTTTGTTCTCATCCTAAACACATTCCCCAGGATGCGCACAACAACCCACTGGTTTCTTCATCTGAGGCAGACACCATCTGAGTATGTGCGAGTTTTGAGTGGAAGGGTAAGAAGTGGGTGAACCAGGAAGAGGGGCCTCTAGTTCTGAGTCTCACTTCCCTGCCTGTGTTGATGACAGATCTAAATTTGGGTCGGTTGCAATGAAGGAAAACTTGTAGAATATTCCACCCAAACAGATATGAATTTTTTACATAATTATAACAATGTGGTACTTTAAATTTTTTAAAATTATTTTTGAATGTGTGGTGAGGGTGCGTACATGTGAGATGCAGGAGGCTGGAGGCGTTGGATCCCCTGGATGTAAGCCACCTGACCTAGTTACTAAGAACGAAACTCCATCCTCTAGGAGAGCAATGCATGTCCCGATCCAGCAATGTGGTACTCGCTCTTAAATGCTTGGCCATCTCCCCAGCCCTGCAGCGTGTGCTTTGAAAGCTAATCCTTCTAGACGATAAAGAATTCTATTTCTCTCTGAAAAGCTTGGATATTTCATTAAAAGACGCCGGAACAAGTGCACTGGACTTTTCCTTAACCTAACCTGTGGCCCTGGGAATTTTCATAGTCACTCTGAACCTCAGCCTCTTTTCTACTTTCTCCCTTCCGCTAAAGCAGCGGCAGAGTGGATTGTGAGAGCTCTAAGGGACTTAAATTCCGTCCATGGTTTCCCATGATCCCTGAAGTCACCGGAGACTGGAACTGTGTGCCAATAAGCACCACTATCTTATCAAAATAAAATGAGAATGATGCAGGAGTCGGTCTCCGTAAAAAGGCTAGACCGTAGCCAGCTTCTGAAACCACAGAGCCCACACGTGCCTGCTTTCACTGCCTCGCTAAGACGTCTCCTCTATAGAACTGAGTTCGAACTGTCCTAGTGTGGTATGGTGGCTCATACCTGTAATGCCAGCAGCTGGGAGGTTGAGGCAGGAAAACTACTGTAAGTTTTTTGTTTGTTTGTTTGTTGTTTTGGGGGATGTTTTGTGGTTTGGTTTTGGTTTTTTGGTTGGTGCTTGGCTGGTCTGGTTTGCTTGCGGGGGGGGGGTGGTACTTATCTGTGTGTTTGAGACAGGGTTTCTCAGTGTGATAGCCCTAGCTGTCCTGGACTCACCTTTGTAGACCAGGCTGTCCTGGAACTCACAGAGATCCACCTGCCTCTACCTCCTGAGTGCTGAGATTAAAGGTGTGTGCTACCACGCCTGGCTACCATAAGCTTAAGATCAACTTGGACCACCTCAGGAGTTCCAGGCTAGTCTGAGCTGCAGAGTAAAGACTACGTCAAAAACAAAACAAAGGAGCTGAGGAGATACCTCAGTCCATCAGGCAAACACTTGCTATAGAAACGTAAGGACCTGATGTTGGTCCCCATAATACACAGGGAAAAAAAGTGTGCTTGAGCAGTGTTTAAGCCTGCTTCTGGGAAGGCAGAAACAAGAGGATCCCTGGGGCTTGACGGGAGGAAGGCTAGCTGAATTGGTGAGCCGTACCACCCAATGAAAGAGTGTGTCTCATCAAAAGGAGATAATCACTTAGAGGGAACGCCATCGGAAGCTGACCTCCACAAGCATGTCCACCCACATACCGGCAAATACATGCAAGAATCTGTGGGCACCTGAACAAATAAGGTAGATGACACCTGAAGCACAACACTGGAGACTGACCTCTGACCTCCACACATGTGCATCCTCACACTTGTGAATACATGACCACACTTTCACAAAAGGCACCACTGGCCCTCACTGACCTAGAGCAGGGATGAATAAGCTCTTTCTGTCAAGGACCAAATAGCTGGCATCTTTGGCTTTTCGAGCCATTCGGTCTCTATCAAAACTCCTCCCTCGGTTTTCCTGATATAGAGGGAACACAGCCACTAGCAGTACATATACAAACAGACATAGCTGGCTTTCCAATAAAGCTTTATTTATAACAGCAGACAAGGAAGTGGCCCTGGTCCATGGCCAGTTTTCTGAACCTCAGTCATGGTTTTCTGAGCATCGAGTGCAGACAAGTTGTAAAGTTGCTTTCAGCTGCGTTATCTACTAGCTCTGCCTCTGCCACTGCCTGTGCCCTCCACTGACTTCTGGCACCTCTTTGCTTTGCAACCTGACAGGTCTTTACATTTAAAGACATAGTACTGCCTCCTGATTTCTTGTTTGAAAGTGTTCAGGGACCACTGGGATGTCTCTTGCTAGCAGAGCCTGGAGACTCTGAAAAGTCTCCTAAGCACACAGTCAAGACGTCATGCTGGGCATAGCAATCCGTGGAGCACACTTCTTTGCACCCTGCGCTAAGGTCTGCTACCGAAGTTCACATTTGCCTTTTGTTCTGGGGCCTATACTGGGCCGGCTTCAGGGCCCTAGCTCGGGCCATATTTAAGTTGTCAAGAGACGTCAGCATGTTGTGAAGGACGGCCTCAGTCTGGCAGCAATTTCAGAGGGCAATGATCAATAGACATCTTTTGTTAGCCTTGCAGGATCACCGTTGACTCAGGCAGCCAGGGCCTCCGTGGTTTATGAGAAAGCTGAAATGGACAAGCAGTCTCACCCTCATTGCTCCAAAGCCACAAACATACACTCGCCCCATTAATTATTCCTGCCCCAAGGACAAGGCTTGTTGCCGGCTGCAGTGGAGCAGGGCAGCCAGAGAGCCTCGTCGAGAGCCTGTGTGGACGGCGCCAGGAAATGCAGCCCCCTGACTTTTCCCGGAAAGCATGATTGCCTGAGCCCATAGGGACTCTTTCTGTAAACAGGTACAGGCCACTGGGAGCCAGAGGGATTTGGGATCTTGGCCATGCTTCCAATTCCAGAGATTGTATTTATCTGACACAGTGACCTAACAGACTGCCCCGGTGCAGAAGCGATGCCACTTGTGGGGCACACTCTCATGCGGGCTTGGTCTTTTGCCTTGAATCTTTTTACCTTGTCTTACCATCATCTCTTGTCTTAAAACCACAGGCTTCACACAGAATTTAGAACCCAGTGAGGCCCCAATTCACATTAAAGGAAATACACACATCCAAAGGTATTCCTTCAAGAAAGCAGACTGGAAATCCCATGCTCACTTTTCTGGATTTGCATGCACTGTATTCCGCGCCTCTTCTGAGAAGCCTCCCCTCTGCAGAAGCTAGGAGTATTCTTTCTTGTCCCTGACCTTCCATGGGAATTCTTTGCCCCTCCTCACACCGCATTTGATGCCTTTGTGCTCCACACACGCATGCCCCATCCTCCCCACCTCTTCTCTACTCTAAGAGTGAACTGAGGTGGCAGTCATGACAGGTGACCTCAGGGTGTCCAGGCCAGACCAACAAGGGAGGTACAAACTGAAGAAAAGCCTCATGAATGAATAAATGGCCCCTGCTTCTGTCTCTGGGCTCTGGATACCATCACAAGCACAAATGTTGGCTATTGTAGTAATGGTATTATTGCGCTAACCACATGGTGGTGCAGAGGCAGGTAGAGCTCTTTGAGTTCAAGGCTGGCCCAAAGTGGGACCCCTGGGAAATAATCTACATAGTGAGTTCAAGGACAGCCAGGGATATATAAAGAGATCCTGTCTCAGAAGGAGGAAGAGGAGGAGGAGGAGAATGGGGAAAGAGAGAGAGAGAGAGAGAGAGAGAAAGAGAAGAAAATGTTTGGTGCAGTGCGCATGCCTGTAATCCCAGCACTCTGGGAGGCAGAGGCAGGCAGATCTTGGATCTTTGTGGGTTCAAGGCCAGCATGATCTACAAAGTGAGTCCAAGATAGCCAACGCTACATCGAAAAACAAAACAAAGACTAGGAAAACCCCAAAGTTCTTTGTCCCTTGATAAGAATGGAGGAAAAATAAACCTCAAACAGGCTTTCCAGGCAGCCCATGGAGGCTAGTGAAAACAAGGATGGATGGAGGAGCGAACCCCAGACAATTACTGCAGGTGGAAAAACAGAATGCCGTCTGGAAAATGACCTTGAGTCATCAACTTGCCTATATGCCACAGAGTCCTGTATTCAGAGTAGTAGAGGGCCCCAAAGTCAAAAATAGGGGTCCTCTAGTCCTCTCCTTGACAGTTTCTAGGCCCCTTTATTCGCAGGTCAATGTTTCACCTCCCTGGACTATTCCACAGAGCATTAAGCTGGTGTGCAACTTCCAGGTGAGAACAGATAACGATGGATGAGTTGGGTACCCAGGGACATTTCCACTGAGGAAGTTTGCTTCTGGTCAGGAACACATTCCCCTGACATTGATGAGTGGCACCACCCCGTAGGGCCCCTGAGAAATGGAAAGAACATCCAGCCAAAGGGATGTTTCCTATTTAAAACTTGACTTTCTGGCCAGGTAATTACATCCTAAGGTAAATTTTAAATATAAGAGAGGACAGCATTTCCATACATAAAATTATACCATTTAACTTTATAGCCATATATTTCCTCAAGCAGTTAAGCCAAATTTTAGATAAAGGGCCTGAGTGTCTATTTTTAATATGTATAATTTTGTATTCTGCAGCTTTCTTAGCTATTGGCCTTCATTTTGATGTGAGTAATCGGGAAAGATTATTCGGAGGGTAGTTTTGTCCCTGCAGCCATGCTCACAGAACCTAAGGCTTTTTGGGGAGAGCCAACTTCCCAGAGTTTGTAGTAAATAGATGCAGGGCATCCCCATGTGGCCTCGCCTCTCTGTCTGGGTTTTGCATAGCTTGCACGGGTGGTCTTAACTATTTCTCCTCTTCCTCACTCTGCAGGCCTGTCAAAAGGATGGGACACATTTACCCATGTCACAGGAAGAGCTGCAGTATACAGTTGAGGGCTTTATGTTACAATGATGATGTGGAACCAACTTTTAAAGTATCACTATAATCATAACAGCCCAAATAACCCCCAAGATGTGAGGAAAAGGATTTTACCTGTATAGAGAATATATGACTACACCTTATGGAATTTATTCAGAAAAAAAAAATTAAAACAAGAGTAACGGGGAAAATATTTTTAACTAAGAGACGTTGGAAGAAAAATAGCTGTGACATAAAACCCTGTCAGGATCTCCCTGACTCCTGTGATGACAGGAATCGTCCTTGTTTGGTCAACCTCACTTAGTGCCGTGTCTTCATCTTCCACCTCTGACACAGTGGCCTGGACTCCGAAAAAGATGTGTTCTCCAGCAGCCCCATGAGGGCCAGTGCTTGTTACCCAGTCGGGGTCAACCTGGCCCCTACCACCATTAAAAGCTCACAAAGGAGGCTCAGCAGGAAGTAGGAGTACTGGAGTCTGATGCCCAGGACCCAGGGAAAGGTGGAAGGAGAGAGTGGAATCCTGAAAATGTTGCCTTCTGCTGTCTACACATGTGTTATAGATAGATATAGATAGATAGATAGATAGATAGATAGATATAGATATAGATAGATAGATAGATAGATATAAATAGAGATAGATATAGATATGGATAGATATAGATATAGATAGATCACTCACACAAAGTAAATAGATGATAGATAGATGTTCTTAACTCACACAGGCATACTATAACAGTAATAATTATAACAGAAATATCTAATCTTGACCAAGTGCTTTGGGACTGAGCAGTATATTGTGTTTTATGTACATTCTTCCACTAAACCCCTACACTAACCAAGCACGGCCACTCATGGCCTCTCGTGCAATGATTACTTATGATTATGGAGGTTTTCCGATCTTGTTGAGGCTACCAGAGCATCACTATGCATGCACCTTGGCCTCTGCAAATAGAACAAGGCACAGAGGCATCTTCAAGACGTCCGAAGTGCAGTCGTTCTAAAATAACGAACATCACTTCCCACGTTCCGATATGTCTCTGTGCACATGCATGCTTGTGCTCGGTGGCTGTAGGATTCATCAGATGTCTAACACAGCCCTTAGTGTTTCGGCAGCAGCTCTCCGCAGCGGTGAACACTAATGAACTGCTTTGTCTCCATCCAGCGCCTACACCTGATAAGGTAACTAACTTCCTGTGTAAAAGCCATGAGCTCCTACAACGCCCCTGGGGAAGGTGTCATCTAAAGAGCTACCACAAAACAGACAGGTTCAGAGTTTCTCATCTGACATCAGTAATGAATAACATATCACCCTGGGCCATGAAATCACTCTCCGACCCATTACTGATGACCCTCTCTGTCCCTGGGCTGAGCTCCTGCTGGTCTTTTAATCCTAGCCCTCCAGTGTCGTCAGAGGTCTGGCACTGAGCTTTGCAGAAGGGTGTAGGGGGAGTGGCTAGGCTAAGTGGCCCAGAATCCTAACAACCTTTCAGCAGCCTGTATGTAGGTGAGATGACACTGATCCGTTCAACAGGCCACCGTGGAGAGGCTTCTCCTGCTGGCCCTGCGCTGCCTGGTGCACACAGGCTTCCTAAAGAGACCGTCAGCATATCATCAGTCTTCCAAAAAGAATTCAGGATGGAGAAGCTGGTATCGTCTCCAGCCCCTGGCTTCTAGCACATGTGCTCATGGGTGGGGTAGTTTTAGAGAAAGCATACTGGTCATCAAAGGATTCCCCCCGCCCCCCCGTTTGCTTCTCAATAGCAGCCTTTGAAATATGAGATTGTAAACAAGACACTTCACTGGTATAAGAAATTGTCAGCAAGCATCCAGCCCTCTGACCAGTCCTCTGGGGATCAGTCAGCCTAGCTAACAGAGAGCTGTGTTCTTTTTCCTAGGCCGATTCCCTACCCGAACCTGAGAAGCTGGCACAAGGGCAAGGGGGAAATAGTGGAAAGAAGAAGAACATTTCATTTGAAAATATGTGAGGTGGCACACATCTGCACTGCTAGCACGTAAGAGGCTGAGGCAGGAGGATGACAAAAGTCTAAGCCAGCCTGCGCTATACCCTACCTCTAGAGACCAAAAAGAAAACCCCTCCAGATGTCTCCTCTTGGAGTTTCTGTGGATCATGGTGAATGAAAGGCATTATCTGTAATCCACTATCTCACACAGCTTTATATATACACATATATGTATATATAATATGGATATGCAAATATGGATATACAGATATGCAAAAAGCCAGGGTACTCAATCACAAGCTGACCTGACATAACTAACCACTGCCCTGCTCCCAAACAGATAAGTGGTTGATTTGCTTATTTGTTAACAAAACCAGGCATATAGGGTTGTCGAAAACCATCAAATGGTGGTGGGTTTAAACAGGAATCCAGGAATAAATCAAGCTAAAAAACAAAACATACAAGTGGGGGGGGGGGGGGGACGCACCTTCAAAGCCCTGTTACTCTGTGCTATTCATGCTGCCTTTCTTATTTATGTAAAACCATTTCTGTTTTCTTTTCCAGGAAGAATGCTGCCAATCGCCAGAGGCAGACATGTTTATCAAGCTGAGTATCTTGAAGTCTGACATAAAATCTGTGGCCTTTGGTATAACTGAAAAACACTCTGTCAACACCACGGAGAGAGCAAGCCCCGAGGCACTGGCCTCCGCCCAAGGAGAGCAGAGGAATGGACGAAAAAAATTGACTCAAGTCCAAAAATTACAAAAATGAGGGAAAGGAGAACTTGAGGCGAACAAACCTTTTCCATCGAATCTGGTTAACATCCTGGGGAAGCACCCAGCCCACAAACCGGCCAGGACTTAGGTGAAAATACAAGATTTTTCTCCCTTTTGGAAAGCCATGTTGCTCAAGCTCTGATGAATACATCAATTATATTAGAACTGAGAGTGTCTGTCAGTGCAATGTTAAAAGGTCTACTATGTTACAGACTGCCTTCATCAGAAACAAAATATCCTTCAAACTCCCTGCCCTCAATTGCTTGGGCCAAAGAGCTGGAGAGAAAGAAAAGAGTAAACTCTGGGTTGAGGGCTGGGGGTGGGGGGGGGGGGGGGGGGGGGGGAGTTGAGCCTTGGATTCAGAGTGACCAGCTTAATGCCCTTCAGTGTCATCTTTAAGAGAAATAATCAGCTCCCCCCCCAAAAAAAAAAGATTGTCAAAGATCCCCCAAAAGGCAACAAATGGATGTTTGAAAAGACAAGAATGATTAGAGGGGGCTGAAACATTCTGTTCTCAGCTTTTCCTTCAAGTCAGAGGCCTCTGGCATCCCAGAGAAGACGTGCACATTGGCCAGACCCCACAGTGCACCAGGATCAAAACTAAAGCTGGAGCCAGCCCACAGACTTACCCTACAGCCTGTAACCACAGGTCAACCTGTGCGTCCTCCCATGGGCCTCTGCTTTGAGTCGTTAGCAACCTCAACCTTAACTTTGTCATTTTCATCCATCGTGTGTGTTTTGCAGAGTTTCCTACCGGTGCCTCTCCCTGGAGGGTCTGTCCCCAAGCCCCACCACCCTCAGTTGCTTACATTGGCCAACCAGGCCGAAATGGGAGTGTCAGGATCCATCCTGCTCTGCACATAGCCAGCATTCCACAAGATTTATGTCACAAAAGCCTGTGGATATGACAAATGGTGGGAAAGAAGGGCCAAGGAGAAAAGCAAAAATAATCCAATTCTGGTTTAACCAAGACACAGTACCCAGAGTGATATGATAGCTTCAGAGCTGTGGACTTACTGAGAGATAATAAGTAAGTACATACATACATAACACAATGGAGATGCTTCTAATATTCTTGTTTTCAATTCAAAACCTCTTTAGAAAAGTTGATTTTTTATTTTATTTATTTATTTATTTGTTTGTTTGTTTGTTTTTGGTTTTTTGAGACAGGATTTCTCTGTGTAGCCTTGGCTGTCCTGAACTAACTTTGTAGACCAGGCTGGCCTCAATCTTAGAGAGAGCCGCCTGCCTCTGCCTCCCAAGTGCTGGATTAAAGGCGTGCGCCACCACTGCCTGGCGACTTTTTACTCTTCAGTCGCACTCCAAAAGTGCCAAAGTGGTACACACATTTTGGCTTGATTGGGTTGGGGGTTTTGTGAGAAAGGTGGGGTTTGCCTTTTCTCTGAAGAGTAAGCCTAGGTATAGAAAGAGGTCTGGGTAAGGACAAACATACAAGCTGACAAGGAGGGGTCACGCGGGCCAGGCTTGAGGGCAAGTCACCACAGCTGCTATTCCACTAAAAGTCACCAACCTCAGAAACCTCTGATTCACCCATAGGATGGCATAGCCTTTACACCCTACAAAGTACTCTTAAGGAGAAGTTAGCACAGAGAGGCTTGTGACTGTTACCCATGAACAGAGGCAAGCTAGGCACGAAGACATTCAGTCTAGAGGAGCCAGTTTGCACAGAACAGCACATCATGGTTGTTGGCTTTACTATTTTCTATTCTCTGTGTTCTCTCTCTCTCTCTCTCCCTCTCTCTCTCTCTCTCTCTCTCTCTCTCTGTGTGTGTGTGTGTGTGTGTGTGTGTATACGTGCATGTATGTGTGTCCATGCCACAGCTCCCTAGTGGCATTCAGAGGATAATCTCTGATGCCAGCCTGTAGTAATTAGCCAGCCTCTGCCTTGAATTTCCTTACAGGGTGGAGCAGAGTTACAGACACTATTATTGTTTCATCTAGATTTTAGTGGAAGTCTGAGGATTCGAAATCAGGTCGTCAGACCGTCTCTGTGACCCAGTTTTCCTTACCCGGGCTTGTCCTTGTTCTTGTTTTATGACAAAGACAGACTTATTCTTAGCAGCATAAATAAATACTCTAACACATGAAAGAAAATATCTACAAGCCAACATTACCCAAACACCAGGGTCCCCTTCACCCAAGGCATAAAAGCCAAGGGGCCCTTTTCAGTTCAAAATGGCACCTTTAAAAATGTACTTCTGCCAGGTATGGGGGTGTTTTTCCTTTAATCCTAGCACTGGGAATGCTGGGGGATAAACATTCCCGGCCAGTTTGAGCTGTAAAGTAAAGCCCTGTCTCAAAGAGAAACACACACACACACACACACACACACACACACACACACACACACACACACATACACGCCATGCAATATGTTCCCAGTCTTTTCCCTGAATCCTTAAGTTTTCTGCTGACCTCAATGTGAGTCTGCAAGAAGCTTGTTTGGACTTTTCTGTGGCCCTGGACTACCTAGACCTGACACTGTCCAGAACTCTGCTACCCAGGACGATAAGGATGGTCTACTTCAATGACCAAGCACTCAGAATATGGCTAGTCCAAAGCGAGATGCTCTTCTCATGTTAAATCCACATCAGACGTTGCCAGTGGAAGAAGAAAAAAAAGATTGTGAGTGTCCTATTGATAAATTTATATCAATTATGCATGAAAATGATATCCTAGAGTTATTGTATTTAATAAAAAAGTATTAAAGTGCTTTCAACTATTTCTTTTTGCTTTATTAAATGTGAACTCTAGAAACTATGAAATTACCTACGTAGCAAATATTATATTTTTATTGGAACAAAATTCTCTAGGATGGAAAATCTGCAGAAGTGAAACTCAAGTATCTGTTCCCCATCTTTTAGACAAATGCTTCACCAAAATCTGTCTATGGTTTTCCCCAATAAAATCCACTGCGCTGCCCCTGTTTCAAGTCACGATACACACTCAGTGGGTGGGTAGTTCCTACCCTTTCCAAGAACGGGTGAATGCAGGGTCTTGCAAGGGTGACAGCATTCACCAGCAGCACCCAAAGGCCACCCTGCTCATCTCCAGCCAGACTGGTGGCCTCTAACTTGAATGCAGCTGCCTCTGTTGTTCATGGATGCTTCTCAAGTCCACGTAGCCCTTCACCCCAAAGATGCATTCCCCACTGGGGACAGCCTCATATAGTCTCAGGCCACGCCAAAGAGACGTCCTCTCTGTAGCGCCAGGCCATTTCTCAAAGTGCGCCTCGCGCGAGGGGACTGAACACTTCTGCTCTTTGAAAAGGCGAGAAAATATTGAAGGAAGGATTATCTGGATCGAAACTGCCAGACTAAACTGTGACAGGCAGGTGCTCCCGAGAACGATGCAGGTCCACGTGATGTTTTTCAGAGACGGATGTTCGCACGGGAAGATATCGGAGGGTTGCACATTTGGCTGTGACTAGTACCTAGGCCAACTTCAGTGACCAGGCCACCCCATAGCCAGCCTGTGTATAAAGTTCCCCTTTCTCCTGAGCAGAGCTGACCTCTCCTCTACAGCAGCCACCAGAATAAATAAAATCTTTATAACTGACATGGGTGGGGAAGGGGATTGGGCATGCCTAGGGCATATTTTTGCGGGGGAACAGTAGGTGTGACTCTTAAAAAACCAGGGCCAGCTCTGCAGTCACTATGTCAAGGATCTTCACAGAGGCCAAGCAGGGCTTTTAATTCCTAATTATCCCCCTCAAAGCCAAGTCACACAGTCCTATGTTAGCAGTTTTCAGATTTCGGTAACCTTCCATACAGTTCCTTTTCATCAATTTCAGCTGAGTTGACCAACAACTTTTTATAAAAATTAAGTGTTTCATGACAGAGGAGTTACTTAATTCACAGTTTTCTTCAGGGGCAAGAGTCCCAAACACTGACTGTCTGCCATCTCCCACTGACATGTCTTCATTTTTTTTTTCTGAGTTTTTAAACCATGGCTACAAATTAAAACAATAAAGGAAACGAAACCATATCACATTTTTAAAAGCATGATTTGTTTGATTGTTAAAGTCTTACTATTTCAAATACAATTTAGGAAGCAAAACCTAAACTTTTTTACTTTAAAATACACTCGCTCTCCCCAAGCACGGCTACATTAAACGTTGTTATAAACATTGGCTGTGTAAGAACATTTGATTGGCATGGTATGGGGCACAGGGGAGGCTGGCAGAACACAGGGAGGAATAAAAGAAATCTTTTTGTCAAAGGAAAAAGAAACATTAGGGTCTCCTTCTGTAGTTCAGACCGGCCTCAAACTCATGGCAATCCTCCTGCTTCCACTTTCCAAGTGCTGATAAGACAGGCTTGAGCCCACCATGCCTGACTAGGAAGGATCAAATTTGAAAGAGACTTGGGTTCGTTTTATAATGCCACTCAAATAATTAGTCATTACACACCTCTCTACCCATGGTAAAATAAATAAACAAAATAAAACGAAAACCCCCCAGGCTCTCCTGCAATTTTTCCTCTGAGTGTACTGTTAGAACATGCACATGTGCACACAATTTACCCAGGGATACGGGGCGGTTTAGGAGGCCAGTGAGTGCCTGCCAAAGTTTACCCCAGAGCAAATATTTACTGCAGAGTTACAAAGTTTCCCTCAAGGAGGACCAAAATGGAAGCGTTTACACACGTGGCAAATACTTTATGTGTGCCTGGGCCACAAGAAAGAGATAGTTTAATAAAAACATTTATGGATTTTGAAAGCAAACACAATCCAAGAGCCTTTGCACATGTGGGGAAAGAGATTTCAACCTTCCATATTTTCTCATGAAAATCTTCGGGCTGATCACAGTGAACAAGGCCCAGTGTCCTCTGGGGCTCCGCTAATCCATGTTGTAAAACATGCACAGCAACAAATAAAAGTGCGATCTAGTCAGTGTCTCTAGGGATAGGGCAGGGATGGGCCCTTCTCTGTTATGCCTATGCAGACACACACACACACACACACACACACACACACACACACACACACACACACCACATGATGGCCATTGCTCACTGAGAAATGGGGGTGTCTGGTTTCCTTTCTTTACTTGCTTTCTCCTGTTTGCCTGTTGCCTTCAGTGTTCCAGAAAGAACCTCATATAGGCAAAAAATCAGGAAGGGATGCATGAGTGTGCTTTCCGTGGTTTCAACGCCTTTGTTTTGTTGTGTGGTTGTTCCGTCCCAGAGCTCACTAACTTGTGTGGCCTTGAAACCGAATTGCTTAATCTAAGAATAAAAGTTTGGTGCTTAAATCTTAGCCTTCTGCACGTTTCGTTTTTTCGGCCGCTCGGACCTCTGCTGCTCTTCGTTATGCTTTTGTGGCCTCCTTCCCCCGCGCATCCCAGTCTCCATGCACCCGTATGAGAGCGGAGGACAAAATGGAAGTGATAAAAGAAGTCACGGGAAGCTGGAGAGTTCAAGGCCCAGCTTGACAAAGGTTTCAGGGAAAGACTTGAATAGAGCGCCTTGCTGCTCTATCCTTGGTCTGCATCGCCCCCTGGTGGCCTCTCTAGAAAGAATTGGGCGAGTCGGGACCCAATTCCCTCTAAGTTTTAGGTGATGTGTTTTGTGGCACCGCATTGCTTTCCCTGACACTCCAGTGCCAAGTGACCTGTGAAGAGCCGGAAATGGGATGGGGGCGGGGGGGGGGGGACACGAAGCTGGACACTGAGAGGACGAAGATCTACGTGGAAGGAAAGGAAATGCTTAAATTTGTATAGGGCGAAAGGCTCAGGCGCCACAAACAAAAGAATGCTGCAACTGGGGGGGCGTGGGGGGGGGGGAATAAAGTGAAGGGGGTAGAAAGGAGAGAGAGGGAGAAGAGGGAACTCTCGTTTTACAGTCAAGAAACTCAGGTCAAGAAATAGGGTGTGCCTTGCCAGAGAAATAGACTTATTGGTGACTAATCTGGGACGACAGTATTGGAAGACCCATGAAGTGGGGAAGGATTGGGGCCTTAGCAAACGAGGGGACTAGCTCTGCGCATAAGCGACCCTGGTCCCGATCACCATGTTCCGGGATGGGAAAGGCTGGAGGTTGGGGACGGGGGGGGGGGGGGGAAGACCCTTGATCACACATGGGAACGCTACACAGGTCCCAGGGATCCCGGGACGCCCCTCCAGGCCCACGCCGGGCCGACATAAAGCAGGCCCCAAGGGCGGCTCTCAAGCTGGGGAGGGAGGGCCTGATTGATGGACCTCGGGGGGCGGCGGCTAAGCTACAGCCGCAGGCCTAAGGGCGAGCGCGGGTCCTCATCCCGACATGCCTGTGGAGGGAAGGTTGATTTACACCGCTTGGAGGGACACGGGCGAGGCCCCTGCGGAGGCTGGTGCCCGCCCGGGTATCGTGGCTTTCCATCCAGCCTGGGTTTGCGAGACCGCCGTGTACCCTGCCCACAACGCTGCCCCGCAATCCCCCGTCGCCCCGCGAGGCAAACCTGGGGCGTCCAGGGAGTGCCTTTGGGGCCGCCCTCCTCTGGAAAATGCCAAAGCAGCAGACTCAGAAGTTAGGCAGAGGGCAGCCCCCGCCCCCCCGCCCCCCAGTCCTCCTCTAGGGCTTATCTCCATCTGTTTAAAGAGACTTTCCCCGCTTTTGCTTAAAACACTGAGAAAACTCAAGGCTTCTTACAATCGAAGGAAAATATGCGTGCCCCCAATTTCTTACTTAGTTTCTGAGTGTGTTTTTGTTTCAGAAGGTAAAAGGCCAATAAATTTGTCGGTAGTGAAGAAGAAATGCCTGGTGTGAACTGCTGGCCCTGGAGAGGTAGTTCTCAACGCAAAGGTAACCCTGGGCCGCCTCGTGTTCTCCTGTTTCCCCAGTTTGTGAAGCTGACCAGTAGGCACCAGAGGCGAGATAGTGCAGATTCTGTCTCTATGTACAGGGGTCCAGGTTAGGGTGAAAAATAAACTCATAGTTAGGGTGTCGGAGAGGGGAGACTAGGGTTCACCTCGGACTCTAATCATTGGTTTCTAATAAAATTCAACAGGGAGCCCAAAGTTACAAGCATGATTAAAGAATTCTGCTTTCTCTCTCCCTCCCTCTCTCCCTCCTCCCCCTCCCTCTTTCTTCAGGATGAGGGCCTCCTGGCTCAACTCAGGAAGATTTTTTTAAAACAATAAATACTCCTCTTTAGGAGCTGTTTTTGAAGGTTGGGCGCGATTTTAAATTCCATAATTATAAAGTACAGTGATCAAAAGCGGCATGCAGGTCTTTGTGTGAAAAAGTGAAGAAGTCGTGGGCTCAACCCGTAACAAGTACATGAAAACCACAGAGCTCTCCTGTCAATTTGAGTTTCTTTTCTTTCTTCCCTCCTTCCTTCTGTAAACACTATCAGCTCTTAGTCTGGCCATGGGGTTGTGATCGCACATACAGCTCTCCTGATAAATCCAAAGAGAAAAACAGGCACACTGGAGGTGCGGAGATAGCGCTCCGCCCCGCCCTACCCCCCCCCCCCGTCTTACCCCCTCCACCCGCCAACCCCCCGTCTTCCGCTGAAGTTGGTAAAACAAAATTTCTGCCCTAGTAAAGCGATTAAAGCATAGAAAGTCCTTCCTGTGCCGGAGGACCCAACCTGAATGGCTAGAAGAACCAAGTGTGTTAACTGCAACCACCACCCCAGGGCTGCAGACCCGGCTGGACTCTGGGGAAGACTAGTCATTGGAAAAACTAAGCTTCCCCCTCGCACTTTAATTCCTTAAAAAGCCCTGAAAACGACACTTTCCGTAGCGCGGCCGCCTCGTTTCCCAACGGCCGCCTCGCCGTTCCCTTTAAGGAAAAGGGTTTGCAAACACTTTGTATGCATATTTTACTCTCAAACTTTGCTGGCAAAAGTCTCAAGAGGAAGTTTTACATTAAAGCAACAACCAACAAACTCATGTTTTTCGTAATAAGTAGCTTTCTAATAGTACAAGTGTGCCCTCACTTCCCTCGGTTATAAAATATAAAAGTGTTTGGTTATTAATTTTTCTAAATTACTTGCAGGATTGGGGAGTGCTGGGGTGCAGAGGAAAGCTGAGCCTTATGCCACCTGGCGGTAATGTGTGGAACTTCACGAAAGCCATCAAGTTACATCGACCATCTGAACCTACCGGCATTTATTCACCTAAATGCTCTGTAAACCTCGTCCTTTTGAGACGATGGAGGATGATCTTCTTTACCGACGACTAAATTTGAAGATAAAGATTGTTGGGGTGAGGGGATGGGGAGATTCTGAAAGTCTGTAGCGACATAGATTTTTTTTTTAACGAATCATCATACCTCTTGGGAAACTTCTTAATGATCATTTATATTGCAGTGACGAAGAAGTTTATTAAAGGCTAAAGCGAGTTGTAGAACTGACCGTTTCGTAGTCTTTGGCAGTAGTCTCTGCAGTACCCGCTATTGAACACGTGGGGGCGTACTCAAGTCCCTCCGATCTCTGGTAATATGACTCCTTCATTTATTTGCATGAATCGTTGTGATTGGATAGTAGGTTTGTAAACCGTCAATTATACGTCAAATCGTATTCAGCCAATCAGCAGCCTACTGTAGCGTGATTGGTTTCCACTAAAGATGTCAATCATCCTAAATTTGCATACTAGTCCTCCGGAAGGCTGGAGCTTGTCAGTTCTCTGTGGCAGCGAGAAGAGAAGGAATCGGACGGAGAAGAAAGAAAATTCACTTTTGTCCTAGCAAAGCGAAAGAAAAGTATTTTTTTACTCATTGTTTCAAAATTAATTCAGCTACATATTTACCTAATAAAATTAAGGACGTTCAATTAAACAAAAATAAGCAACTATCAAAGCCTTGGTTATTAATTTTAGGTTTGCTACTTGAAAGACCAAGAAGTAGTCAAAAGAATGATAAAACGCCTAAAATTAAGCTAAAAAGTTCGTGTCATAAATGATCATTGTCAAAGTAAAAAGTGAACATGGCATTTATAAATAAATTGCTTTAATTTATAAAACACTGTTGTCAATACGTAGGGAAACTAAAAGCGATGCTTCATAAGAAAAAAAACAGAATCTAAAATAACTTTATTTTTACTTTATCGATAAAGACATCCTTCGATCGCCCTCCCTTCTTTATTTATCTGCCACGCATTCAGACAGGATGTTTTTGTTTGCACATTTCTCTCTCACGCACACAACATTTCTCTAATGGAAAAAGAAATTCGCAGGGCCTGTGAAGAAGTCACGGCCAGTTTTTAAATTTAGAAATCCGTAGAAAGCAAGCCTTGGTTTCTCAAACAGATCTTCCAGGGCTATTGTGATTTAAAATATGTGCAGAACCATTATCATTGTCCTAAAATATGTTGGAAAAGAAATCCGCGGCCTAAGGAGGGAAACAGTCTGGGGCCTCTCACTCCAAGACGCTGGAATTTGGATGCAAGCGGGCAGCGGCCCAGCGTTGCAGCTGCAGACGCCCGGCCCTCCTCGCCTCTCAAGAATTTTGTAGCAGGCGTTAACAGGCATCCACAGAAACCGGGCTAACTCCCTCTGTACGAACCCGATCCCCGGCGTGAAGTGATTTCTAAGCTTTCCGTTCAGTAGCCAACGGACTTCCTCCGCGTTTTCCACTATTCTTTGGTGGCTGCATTTTCCTAGTTTTCTTCTTTTTATTTTTCTTCCTTTACTTATTTTTTCTTTCTTTTCTTTTCTTTTTCTTTTTTCCCCCCTTCTGACACCCAAGCCTCCCTGGCCTCTTCGGGTTACAAAACGCTTAGAGAGCTGTGGCAACTAAGAAGCCAGCCGGGGCTGGAGTGATGCTGGGGAGAAGAGCGGTGCTTGGGAGGACGTTATCTGCGACTCGAAGGGTTTGTATTGTGTGTTTTACGAGGGCCGCACGCACGAGCAACAACATGGCGCTAAAAGTAAACTTCTGGAGATTTCGAGTGAATTCCTACAGGAAAACAAGCCTCCTGGTTCTCTTTATTCCCTCCCCACAGTTAGCCTGGTGAAGACCCTTCTCAGTGGAGCTCTTCCACTGAGGGGAGCTGGCGACGAAAACTCTGACTCAGAGGAATCGCCAGCTAGTACTGCACCCCACTAGCCTGCTGGGGCAGCCAGAGTGCCATCACTCCCCCACCTCACCATACCCATTTCCATCCTCACTCATGCTATATTCTTGCTCTCTCCCTACAGCCTCTCTCTGTCTCTCTGTGTGTCTCTGTCTCTCTCGGTCTCTGTCTCTTTGTCTCTGTCTCTCTCGCTCACTCTCTTCCTCTCCCTCCCTCGTTCTTTTCTCTCGGTCTGCCTCTGTCTTTCTATGTGTCTCTCTGTCTCTGTCTCTTTCTGTCTCTGTCTTTCTCTTTCTGTCTCTCTCTCTCTCTCTGTGTGTCTCTGTGTCTCTCTCTTTGTGTCTGTCTCTGTCTCTGTGTCTCTGTCTATCTCTCTGTCTCTGCTCTCTGGCTCTCTCATCCACGCACGCGCACACGTTTCCTCTTGCTGTCAATCACACCCTCACACCCTAGGGCGCTTGCGTACTGAAAATATCCAGCCCCAGCCCCACCCACCAACACCACGCCCTTTCTATGCGTCACCCCGCCATACTGACCAATAAGAGCACAGATCTGGGGCGGGCTTCAAGAAAGAAGCCAATGAGAGAGAGGTTGGAAGCTAGTGCTTCAGAGGAGTAAATCCTTCCGTGGTCCGCATTCAGTCGCCGGGGCGATGATTTATGCGCCTCTTTTATTATTTGTAACACTTTGGGAAGTTATTAAGAGGAAGATCTACTGCTTCCTCTCCTGGGGGGGTGGAACTGGATAGTAATATTTGTCACTGGCGGGTATTAGGGGAGAGTGGGCCGAGGTGGAAGGCCGTTGGGTGCTGGTTTGTTTGTGTGGGTACTGTTTTTCATTACACGACAGATTACCCTTTTCATTACAAGCTGTAGACAGGGCCAACTTCGAAGGTCCTCTTGGCTGAATGATCTTGGATCACTCAGGAAGCTGAAACCTGATGCCTTCTGACTTTCCTGTCTATCCCCCCCGGCACTGAAAGGAGACATCGGGAAGACGTTGTAACTTATGGTTGCGCACGAAGCAGACACACTTGCCCTCACTCAGGCTTCCTCCCGAGCACGGAGCAAAAGCTCCTCGTGCTTTTTTCCGCCTGGATGCTCATTAAGAGTTAGTTGACTTTGAGGCGGATGCAATAAAACGCGGATGGTTTCGGGACTCCAAACAAACCTAGTTTCTGTTTTTCTCTGGGCCGGACCACACCCCTAAGGAAATTGCCTTTTCAACAGGAGCCTTCGGGAAAGAATTGCGGGGGACAGATTCCGCTCGGGAACCTGAATGTCCCTTGAGGGCTAGGGTAGCGGGAGCAGGTAAAGGACCGCAAGGAAAGAGTATCGCACGGCCCGGCCCTCGCTAGGAGGACTATCAGGAATCCTCAGTACCTAGAGGTGTGATAAGCTGACAGAAGTTAGCGCTCACCCAAGGAGAGGAACGCTGACCACCTCAAGCAAGCCTGCTTCTGGGAGGGGCGGCATCGGAGAGAGAACAAGGGGGGAAAGGGGGGCTTTGGATGGAAAGAAAGTGCCAAAGAAAAGAAGAGTTGCAGATTTGCTACCTCTGATCTCCCAAACAGAAAGTGAATGTTTAAACGTTAAACAGTATTCCCAGTAGACAGGGATGGTCGTGGCGGGGAGCGGGCGGGGGGGGGAGTTCTTTCCTTCCCTTTCTGAACCACTGACAGAAACTCGGTAGCTAGTGTCAAGATATTTGTATTTGAAATTAAGAGGAAACAATGCAAAGGAGCGTGCTAGGGCATAGGAACAGAGATAACCAGAGGAGGAGAGGGCTGAAAAGAGCAAGGAACTGTTTGATCGTGGGAGTGTACAGGAGAAAAACAAAACGGCCGGACTTCAAAGCTTCGGGCCTAATCCTCCTTAGGTTAATTCCTGCTTCCTAAAACGTTGATAAGCATCATAAAACAGCTGCCCCACCCCCATCCCCATCCCGCTGGTACCCTTCCCCTGCTGGGGGGCGGGGGGGGCAGTGGCTCTCCAACACTCAGGCCTGGGCCTCCGGGGCAGAGACTTTTCTGGGGGTGGTGCAACCAGATAGGTGCACGGGAATCTGCAGACAGGAAGATGCTGGGCGGGAGGGGTGCGGGCCTAACCCAGGAGGAAGTGAGGTGATGTTGCCTTCTGCCTGATCCTGCAGTTTGTCTGTCTGGCGCGCTGTTTGAAGAAGGTTACGGTGTGTTTAGAGATTGGCAAGACTCTGAGGAGCAGCAAAGATTAGAAAGGCCAGACTGAGATTTGTCAAATGACTTCCGGTAGCAGGGGGTCAGGGGTGGGGGTGGGGGCTAACCCAGGCGGTCCTGCAATGACAGTTCAGGACCTGGACCGCTGCGCAGGACTGGGCTGGCCAGGCGCGCTAGAAAGAGCACAGTAGCGATGGGGCCAAGAAAGGGTCCGCCTCGGTCCCCAGGGGTTCCATTTTAAGGCCCCATCTTAGCTGCACCGCTGTAAAAGTCAAGTCAAAGCTTGTCTCCCGGCCTTTCTGAGAAGCGTCGGCTCCGCCCCAGAGCGCTCTCGCTCGCTTGCAGACAGACAGACAGACAGACAGACAGACAGACACACACACACACACACACACACACACACACACACACACACACACACACACACACCAAATACCTTGAAATTGATAGATGCCAGGGTTACTGTCCCTGAAATTCCCGGGCTGGCCTTCCTTGGTTGAGGAAACCAGGGCCTAAATGGACTGTCTGGGGGAAAACTAGAGGCGTTTTCATCCTAAGCACTTGTGTTCACAGCAGGCTCACTGATTAAACAAAATATTAAAATAAAGCAAAACATGACTAAACAGAACGTTAAATAAAACAAAACATGTCAAAAGTCTGAGACATCACGGAGTCGGGGGTGGCAGCTCTTGCCTACAATCCCTCTGACTAGTTCAGAGCCGGCCTGGTCTATATAACAAGAATAAATAGATAAACAAAAAAACAAACAAATAAAATTTGAAAGAAGGAAAGGAAAAAAAGGTGAGGCAGATTGCATGGTTGTGAGTGTATAAAGAACTGTAGTTTATGGGATGCCTGGGGTTCTTGGAGTCTTGCAAAAGAGGGCACAGATCCAATTCCTCCCCCGCTATATTCCTACGTCGACTTCAGGTCTGCGGATAAGATGTTTCCACCTGGCCTAAAATAAATTCTCTCAAGGACCAAAAAAATAAAGAAAACTGAAATTGAAGGGGGAAACTGTTACTGAACCTCAATGAAGTCCCTAATTTACTCTAGAAAATTGGAGGGGAGGGGTGGTAAATGTTCCTGAATATGATTAGATACTAAGATGTACTTTCAAAAGTTTAAAAAGAAAGAAAGAAAAGAAAGATCAAAGCATTTATCTCAAGTGAAAAAGGATTTAGAGTCACACATGTAAATGCTCCTTTGTCCACCCACAGAAAAGAAGGTGATATGGTTATTTACACCACTACAGGCTCTGACACAAAAGGACTGTTTGCACCTTGGGAAACAAATTAAGTCTACAGTTGAGCAACAGTAGATAAAATGTTAGCAATTTACAATATGGAGCATCAGCAACCAGTAAAAGAGGTAAATCCTCTGACCTGGGGGCTTTGGAAGTTGGTTTCTCACCCTTCCTTCCTCCTAGAAGTGAAAAATTGTATCCCTTTTCCAAAATAAAATACTGTTGCCGTACCCACGGGGGACAGAAGACAAGGGACTGTGAAGGGAAGGCCTACATGGATTGTGTGCCCTGTTGAAGCACAAGGCTCAAAGGCAACAACAAACAAACAAAGTGTCGAGGACAAACTTGAAGAGATTATCAGCCACATCTGTTGTCAGCTCTCCCTCCCTGCACGAGATTTAGCTTTGGTTTCTGAAATGAACCCCCAACGCTGGCATGCATACACTCCAGCCAGGCAGCACAGCCAGCGCAATGCAGTGTTATCGCAGTTCCTGGGTCAGTGTGAAGGCTGCTGGGAAGCCCGGAAAGCCAAGCCCCAGACACCCCAAACCCACAGTAAAGGGGTGCAGATTACATCGGTTTTTGTTTGTTTGTTTGTTTTCAATCAATCAGAATTGCTAGCAAATACTCTTTGGAAATATAATGAGTCGATAACAACCACTGCTTACTCAGTTGCGGGGCGGGGCGCTCCTTGTCTGTCCAAACTCCTGGTGTTTACATTTCTAAAGGCCTGGGAGAATTTTACACATTGGCTCTGGTTCCTGATGAGCCAGAGGCCTGTGCTTGCATCAAAAATCCTCAGGCTCTGGCTCTCCCACTTCCCGTTTTGTGGGACCTCAGCTCTGCAATGCCTTTATTCATTGCTGAGGTACACAGTTTGTTTCGTTTTGTTTTTTAAATGAATAGGAACCTATTATTTCCATCCGTTCCTTGCACAGATATTTATTATCTGTAGGGATATTTAAGGGTTTGTAATGGGCCAGCCACCTTTGACAGGCGCCATCACCTCACACTCCAGCCTAATGGACCACACTGTGGTCACATTTAATTTATTGGAGTTGAGAAGTTACTGCATGGGGAGAGGGTCTTAAAAAGCCGGACTTTGCTGAGAAGAGAGAGGCCCTGGCCCACCCTGGAGCTGCTTAGATTATATTCTTGCTCCAAAATAGCACAACCACATACAACTCAAAATGTGCAAACAATTTTCTCACATTTTCGTTCCTAACTGTGGCCTTTAGGTGCTCAGGAGTCTGAAGGCTGGCCTTAAGTGGTCAAGAACTAGATAAAATGAAATACTAAATCCTGAGTGAATGTTGTTTGACTCGTTAACTTTAACAATAACAATAAAACAGTGCAGTTCTGGGCAGGCATGGGGCACGCCTGTAATTCCAGTTCTGGGGAGGCTGAACCGGGAGCAGCAAGAATAACAGATTAGCCTGAACTATACACCGGAACCCTGTATCCAAATCATATTAAAGTAAATTCTGAAAAAAAAAAAAGCTTGTGTTCATCATCCGCAGATTAAAAAATAAGAAGAAGAAGAATCTGTAGTTGAAAATTACACCGTGCTCTCCAGTGTTTGCATCGCGCCGGAAGAGAGCAACCTGAGAAGCCGATATAATTAGCAGGGAGCTACGCAGGATTTTTCACGTCATTAAGGCAATAGATCAAAACAAGCAACGCAGAAATCCTTAATAGCCGTGCTGCTGTGGTAAACTTAAGAGCGTCCAGAAAGTTTGCAGCCGGCTACCTGGTGCTAATATTAATGAGTTCTTAAGATAGAATATTCCAATGTCTCCGTTTCCTCCTAAACTTCAAGGCAACTTAAGCTCTCTTAATATTGTCATTACCAGGATCGACAGAGGGAACCCGATCCGATTTGGTTCTAAAACAAAATGGGATATTAACCGTGTTTGTTTTCACTTTGATCCATAGGAAATAGGTCCCGCGCCCTGTGACCCATTAAACTAATAAGATTATATACGTCAACAGAGCGGAGGTTCTAATTGTTTCCATCTGTCCTAGATCTTTACAGCTTAAAATTTTATGAAAATAGAGCTTGAGTTACGAAGAAGAAAGTATACCAACAGCGGGGCCATGACAAAATTGGGAAACTTGGACTAATACATGCAATCAATTACAGAGAAAGAATAGATGTATATGGTACGGCGATTTGTGAGGAAGACAAAATAAAGCCAGAAACATAATAATCAATTATGTAGTTGATCTGCTCGCACTTTCCCCGACAGCTAACACGCCCTTGAGAAGACCAGCCAATCAGAAGTGCTTCCTGGAGACATCCTACACCCCCTCCTCCCCCTTCATAAATATTTAAATAAACGACGTTCTAAATTTGCTATTTAAATATCGAAGAAAATTTTCTGCACGGGCTCTTCGTTCATTGGGTTGCCCATTACTGGGTGGAGCTAGAGGGAAGTGCGTCAGCTAGGCCCTCTCATTTGCTAATTATGCCTTCTTTGCGTCATTGTTTGCTACACCAATCCTTGAACTTCACTTTGGACCGCTCCCGGCCCCTCCTCCCTGGTTCGCAGCAGCTCGAGCCAATAGTACGGCTGCATGTAAATAAAGCGCCTGGGTGTTCTTCTCTCCGCCCAGAGCCCGCCTCTACCCAGGGCGGGAGCAGAGAGGGAGGAGTAGGGTGTGGGCGGGGTGGGGCCGGGGGGGGGGGGCCCTGGCTCCACCTCCTGAGGGGGCGGGATGCCACGTGCTCATTGGCTGCGTTAATAAATGTAGTGCGTGCTATTTTTGCATAAAAATAGGAGGACTTTCAGAGTCCTCTTTGTAACAGGAGAACCGGTGTCGCCATGGGGGGTCGCTGGGGGTGGGGATGCGATGGGGGCGGGTCCAGGCAACCTCGCCCAACTTGCGCCAGCGTCCTAAAGGAAAGGAACGGTTTTCTGTAAAAAGATTCTTTTTAATGCACCCTCTTAAGAGAATTAAATACTCCTAAACCCATGTTTTCGTTTATTTTAACAAATCTCAGGGTTATACCATGAAATACATAGATTGCCCATATATCCTCCAAATTAAATTCCTTTCAATCATAACAAACTCTACTACAGCTAGCCCTGTGTGAGAGCAAATTTTATAAGAAGTTTCTCTTCGTTAAAATTCATGTTTGCTTTACTATGGATTCCCTGTTCCGATAATTTTCAACGATTTGTAGAGTGTAAAAACCAGAGAGAGAGACGGAAAATTCTTTCAGACTAAGCAGTCCGTGGATTGCTAGTGAATAAAGCAAGTGTTAAAATTCTTTCCAACCGAAAAGGGATCCCAGGATATTCGATTGGCGCTGTAAAATAAAAACTGTTCTTGAGATATATGTTTCCTTTTTTTCTTATGAATTTTTTTTTCTGTTTATGTCCAACTCAGCATAAGACTTAGCTTTTCAGTACTGTTCAAATAAAGTGCCCGGTGGCAAATACTTCGGAACTCATTGGATGGACAGGGAATTCGGGACCCTGAGTTTTAAAATGCCATCTGTCATTTAGGTAACATTTCTTCAACTTTCAGGAATGTAGGTGCCTGCTCCAACTCAAATTTAGGAGTATTCATTGTTCAATGTCGATTGAGCTATGTGGCCAGGGAGGCCTGTTGATAAAAATAAAGTAAAACGGTCTGTTCCTCTTGGCAAAAAAAAAAAAAAAAAAAAAAAAAAAAAAAAAAAAAATAACGAAAACCAAATTACTGTATTCCTTCTCACCCACTCCCCTTTTTAAAATTCTCTTTATTTCCTACTTGGCAGGACTGATTGCTGATTCTTCAGAGCAGCCGCCAGTGGGTTCCAAAAGTGAAAAGTCTGGCCAGCCCTGGAAGCATGGGTTTAGGGGAGTTGGGGAAAGAGAGAAATTTCCTGTCCAGCCAGTGTGAGCTAATATTTTTTTCCTCCAAAACATTTTCTGATGTGTAATAAAATTAAGAAAAACTGTTTAACAACTGCCCCTGGATTTATATCGGTTCATTGATGACATTTAACTCAAGCCATATATTTTCATCTTGAAAGTAAGTGGTTGCATTGTTTTATGCCTCCTACACGAAATTATATCCAGAAATATTCCAGTGATTAAATGTTGAAATGCGCATTAATGTCTATGATATTACAGGCAATTAATCATGCACATCCGCCTTCATCCAAGAAACACGATGTCAGTTGATAATTTGTCAAAATTGTTATTTGAAACTGAACTCTAGGCAAGGTGGAGTAATAAAACACTGGCACCTTTGTACACTCGAGTCTTAGTAGTTACATTTAATTTTATGACATCATGACAAAAAACTTATATTTATATTTATGTTCTTCCGTTTTAGAAGCTGGCCGTAGATGAGGCGGTGCTAGTTCCAAGAGCTACAGATTTTTAAAACCAAAGTGAAAATTTGTTTAATCCAAAGAGCGATGCTTTCATTTCTGTTTAGGGGAGGATTTTGCTTTTGTGAAGAAAGCTGAGCTTAGAAATACTAAGTGACACAGAAGGAGGAACTCAAGGTGTATATATTCTCACAATCAAAAATTGCATCTGGGAGATGCCTTTCTCAAAGGGCTTTTCCTAGGAGTGGCCCTTTGTTTCATTTCTCTACAAAATTAAGGATGACATCATAATAATTCATTTTCCAACCTGGAATTTATTCTGCTCTTTTTTCCATTTTTCACTATAATTTAATTTTGAGAAAATTCAGCTTTATTAAATCTATATTTTAAACCTTAATTTTATTATAAAGAAATGAATGTTCACAAAATAATCATTTGTAAAAACAAAAAATAAGTAAACTATAATAATATCTGGGCCATACATAATCCCTAATATCTGCTTTGTGTGTTTTTGGTTTTGTTTTTTTGGGTTTTGGTTTGGTTTGGGGGTTTGGGAGGGGTTTATTTGTTTGTTTTGTTATTTTTGGTTGGTTGCTTAGTTGGTTTCTTGGTTGGGTTTTGTGGGTTTTGTTGTTGTTGTTTCGTTTTGTTTTGTTTTTTGAGACAGAATCTCTTTGTCTAGCCTTGGCTGTCCTGGCCTCGAACTCATAGAGATCCGCCTGCTTCTGTCTCCCTAGGTGCTAGGATTGCAGGTGTGCACCACAATGCCCAGCTGATATGTTTGCATGTTCTAAACACAGAATTATGAAGCACTATTATGCATAACTGATATATGAAAAGGAAAATGCATTTATAAATATAATTAGAACTCTGCTTTTAAAGAGAAATACTCTTCAAATTAATTCACCTTTTTTGCATATTTAAGATTTGTTTAAAGTTGTGTTTTAGTGTTGTAATTTAACAAATGCTGATTTGAGGATATTTTTTATGTTTAGTTTATTTAAACTTCTGCCAGTGATTCCAACATTGTTCTTTCAAGCATTTTTCTGAGCTCTTTCCCTGGGTTTCACATCCTACAGGAATGCATAATCAGAGCGAACTCACACATTAAAGACATTAGTCCGTTTTTAAATTGCAAACGTTTTTTCTTTTAGCCCAATTTGGCCTTACTAACATCTGCTTCCAATCTATTTGTGCTTTTAGGAATACTGGTTTTTATTAACAGCACCTGAGAACACCAGCAAACCACAAAGGATGTGTGGTTAAGAATATCATCAAACAAGTATTTAACAAAACGCATGATTGGCTCTGTTTGCGTCTCTGAGCTGAGCGAATATACCTATTTCACTATTCGTTTTCAGTCTTTACTGCTATTTCCTTCTCTTCCCTTCCCTTCTTAATAGTACAGTCCCAGGAACAAAGCAATAGCTCTGTTTATCATTAAATCATAAAATTACCCCAATACACTTTTATTTATAATTGAGCACACATCCAATAAACCTCGGAGCCAAATTTTTTCACTGTGGTGGCAGATGGTGGTGAGAAGACCTCTGGTTTTGCGTGTTGGTTTCCTTTAGCTTGCAGTGATGATTAGTATGACTAAACAAAGTTCACATGATAGACTCAAAAGACATCCTAAATATATACAGTAAGTTGCTAATGGTGAAAAATAAATTTTTGATCCTTTTTTTTTTTTACACAAATATGTGAAATGAGTGATTTCATCCAGTTTCTCTTGTGGCTGTATAAGAAAAGGACGTGGAAAACTAACATGCTCCGTAGAAAAGCAACAGTCTGGGCCAGATGGAAAGAAGCAGGAATTAAGCAGGAATGTTACAGTGGCATTTTACAAATCTCTCTGAATAAAAACTGATTGGCCAATTACATGCTCTCAGCTGGAAGGTGCTTGTTCATACACATTTTAAAGACTTCATTTGCCTTTGTGGACAAACACCATCCACAGAAAAGGAAATTACGAGCTCGGTGGGAGGCATCGGTTTTGTTTATTTCAAGTTTCTTTCATCATGAATGCTTTTAAAATTAGCAGTAAGAATTCATGTGCATACGATATGTTCATGCACTTGTGTATCTTTTTTTCTGTTTGTTTAAAACAAGAAGTGTTTTGTTCCCAGAGCACCATAACGAAAGCAAACACACTGAAAATTCGAGTGCTTTTAGCCATTGTGCTTAAGGATCCTACATTCTATTGCTGTTTCCAAAGGAGTCAAGAAACACTTTCATTGGCATAAACATGAAATAAGTGTATAAAATAAAAATGGTGCGAGAATACTGGCTTTTGTGCAAAGGTAAAAAAATATATATCTGAAGAAAACAACTAGGTCTGTCTCTAAAATGAGCAGATTTTTGCTTTCCTTTTAAGTTTGGTTTATTTAGGAAACTGCCTCAAGTTTCTATCTTCAGAGACCAGAGAAAGTGGGTTGAAAGGACAGCCCCCCCCCCCAAGAACAATTTTATTCACTTGAACTTGGTTGTAAATTGAATTTGGGGTAGGGAGGGGCATTTACAACACGTCTGTATTGTCACCACTTGCCTGCCATTACAGGCACAGGGCTCTTTACATATTTCCATGATGGTGAGCAATACACTGTTTTCTAAATTGAGTTTAAAATAGTTGTCTGGCTTCGGGGGGATAGTAGGGTACATATTTTTGAGGAGAAAAGAAATACTCCTGAGTTAGCAACAATAACAAAAAGATGGCTGCGGTCCCTCCTCTTCTTCTTAGTCTCCCATAGTAGGTGCAAAATGTCAGTGTCATTTATGAGGATATTTGAGTGGATATTAAAGCAAGTGGATAACGTCCTGATTAAACTCAAGCATGATGCTGGCAGATAACGGATACACATGAGACCAGCTTGTCCTAATTCTTAAAAGTTATCAATCATTAAAGGTTGCCATGTATGGGCTAGTGCAGTTTTCAGAACCCAAATTACATATGTATATATTATTTGTGTATAATATATTGTACATATATGACATAATACATTCTTGGAAGTTTTCTGGGTATCTTTTTGCATTTTAAAAGTGCACTTATAAGTGTTGTACATTTTGATTTTTAAACCATGGAGCTGTTTTAAAACAGCCTTGGTAAATTATGGAATTCTTCCCATGGCCTCGGGGATTCTGTGTTTTGGGGATTGGCTGTCAGGTCTACTTCTAAGAATCTGACTTCTAAGAATTAGCAAGCCCTCCGTCATCAGGCTCCTACAGTCTTTGTAAGCAGTGCTGAGTGCAGGGTGCACAATGCCTCTGTAGGCTGCATTAGTATATCTTTGAAGCTTTTTTTCTTGGTGATGGTGATGGTTGTTGGTGTTTGTTTTGTTTGTTTTAGATAAAGTTTCTTCTTGTAGCCCTGGCTCTCCTGAAACTCACTCTGTAGACCAGGCTGGCCTCAAACTCAGAGATCCAACTGCCTCTGCCTCCCAAATGTCAAGTGCTGCGATTAAAGGTGTGTACCACCATGCCCTGCCAAGACTAAGTTTTTGTTTTGTTTTGTTTTTAATTTTTATTTATTCATTTTTATATAGTGCTCTGCCTGCATGTACACCCGCAGGCCAGAAGAGGGTACAAGATCTCGTTATAGATGGTTGTGAGCCACCATGTGGTTGCTGGGAATTGAACTCAGGACCTCTGGAAGAACAGTCAGTGCTCTTAACCTCTGAGCTATCTCTCCAGCCCCCCTAAGTTTTTGTTAAATATTTTTCTTTCTGCTTTTTAACTCTTTTCCCTTTTCTCTCCCCGTCCTGTCTTCCTCTTCCTCCCCCTCCTCCCTCTCCTTCCTTCTTTTGATGTTCATGTGTTTGGGGGTTTTTGTTTTGTTCTATTTTGGTTTGTGTTTTTTTTGGGGGGGGTGTTTTTGGTTGGTTTTGTTTGTTTGTTGTTTGTTTTTTAATCTTCAAGGGATTTGATTTCAACCATGAGAGTAGCACATACTCTTACGGCGTTTTAAAAATCAAAGTAGTCAAAACTGAAAACATAGACTGTCCTCTTCCTGGCCAGTTTAGCATGCAGTGTTTCGTTTTGTTGTGCTTGCTTTGTGGCTTTTAAACTCTTTTCCCTGTATAAATTTACAAGTAATAGATATGCATACGTTAAAAATGTATGGTGCTGTGGTACTCTTAGATACTAATAAAATAATTCAAGTTGCACACATTCTTTTTTTTTTTTTTTCACATTCTTTATGACGGTCCTACAAATGAGCTGCAACAAAGTAAGAAAGAGGGAGCGATCTAAGCAGGCGTTGGGGAGGGGTGCAGAGAGGCGTGGTTGGGTATCCACAAAGCGACAGCCTGTGCTCTGGTCCTTTTTTCTCCCTCCCTCCCTTCCTTCCTTCTTTCCTTCCTTTTTCTTAGTTCCTAATTAGAATTTTTCGTTGAATGGAAAACAAAAACAGTGATCCAAACATTGTAATCCTAATATCCATGCTGTCCACAAAGTCACTCCGGAGCTACTAGTGACCCTAGGCCTCCTGCGCTGGCTAAACAGTCTTTAACTGCTGGCGGAGGCAGAGCCCTTCCCGCTGTTCCCGCGGGGGAATGTACGAACCTCAAACTGAGACTTTGATATGCAACTCTAGAACTAAGTAGAACTACCTTTGTAGTAGCAGAGGGCTCAGAAAGTAGCGGTTGAGGTTTTCCACTTTCCTTTGTCCTGGATGCCCTGGCCTCCAAGGAGAGCTGTGCTCCTGCCGGACTTCAGCGTTGAGAGTCGCCTTTTTTTTTTTTTTTTTTTTTTTTTTTTTTTAAGCTCATTGAGCTCCCTAAGGTAGGCTTAAGGAGATTCCCAGAGCGGTCTTTTCGGTGCCCTCCCTCACCCAGATGCAAATGCCCAGTGCCAAGCAAGTCCGAGAGCTGAGGTGTCACCGCCAGAGCTTCAGCTTATTTTCTAGCCCCCATCCCCCAACTCCAGTGCCACACCCGATTCTTCCGAGAAACAAGCCTCCGGTTTCCTTCTCCACCTCCCGAGTAGGGCAACTCTCTCCTAACAGGAAGGCTACCTTGGAGTGAAGGAGTGAAGGCTGTGGCAAACAAGAATTAAGACATGAAAGATTGTAGAAAACAGAGAGTCAAGTGTGGCTGTTCATTTCTGTTTCTTTTTGGGATTTTTTTTTTCTCCCTTCAGGTGGGTAAAGAAAAACAACAGACTTAAGACGTAAAGCAACTTAGAAACTGACCTTTCTCATCTCTAAGTGTCAAGCTGACCTTTAAATCTCTGAAAACAAACTTCTTCTCAGTAAAGGAGCAGGCTTTAACCGTATGGAAAATACTTTAGAGGCACCCTAGCCATCAAAAAAACGACTTCAAAACATTCTGATATGTCAAGTCTGGACGTATCAGAAACAGATGGACTCACTTCCTCTTTGTATTTCATACAAATTCCCCCCAAAATAAAGGAAGAGCTTAGAGGAAAATAAAAGGAAAGCATTTTTGTTCATTCACCACATTTGAAATTTTTGACCAACACCAAACCCTTTCTAATTATATGGCTTATTACTTTATTAGTTTGTATTGCTTCATGAGAGGTGCTGAGAAACATTTGGTCTTTCAGAAATGCCTGGCTCTTCTTTATGTAGTTTTTCTTACAAAGACTTGAAGCCTTTTCAGTAAACAAACAAACAAACTTCTAGCTTCTGGCATCAGCAGTGAGACCCTTTAGCTTGTAAGCAAGTCAGACCTCAGAAAATCCTTGCTGTGGCTGCCCCCCACCCCACCCTGCGCCCCCAGTACTGTTCCTAGCCAGGGGAAACTCTCTCCTCTCAGAACAGCTACTGAGGGGTTTCTAATGTGTCCGAATCTTAGGTACTAACAGTGTTTTTCAAACTGCCACTTCCTTCTGGGCTGTAGGGAAACAGAAGGACCAGTGCCTATGCCTGTGATGCTTCAGCCTCCGTAATGAGAACTGGTATCTCAGAGTGTGGGTTCCTGATATGAGCGTGGGGTGTGAAGTAGCTACAAATCACGTTAGGAACGTACTGAGATTCTAGACCTGGAAGGTCAAGCTTGTGAGAAATACTTGTTCTTAAAGACCTTGCCCTACTGGCCACTCGTTGTCCTGTTTAATGGTTCATTTTCGTCTTGTGTCTGGGGAAAGGCATCGTGGGGATCAAAGATGGAGAAGACAGGCTTAAATCAGCCAAGGCTTCGTGAAGTCAGTTACTCCTCTTTGGGAAGGGACATGGTGCTGTTTTGAAAGGCAGATCCCAAAGTTAGCATAAGCCAAGCATCTGTCCAGGTTGTTTGAAATGTGTTCTGGAGAGGGGAGCTCAAGGCAGGCTGCCTGCTGGGCTGACTCAGCCACTGGCCACCCGTGAAACTCTACTGCAAGGTGGACAACCTTTCTGTGGCTCTAGACACTGTGGACAACCTTTCTGTGGCTCTAGGCATTGTGGACAACCTTTCTGTGGCTCTAGACACTGTGGACAACCTTTCTGTGGCTCTAGGCATTGTGGACAACCTTTCTGTGGCTCTAGACACTGTGGACAACCTTTCTGTGGCTCTAGGCATTGTGGACAACCTTTCTGTGGCTCTAGACACTGTGGACAACCTTTCTGTGGCTCTAGGCATTGTGGACAACCTTTCTGTGGGTCTGTTTCCCTCTATGATTGGTGTAAGTACAGCCCCTAGTGCCTGATACAGAGAGCAAAACCAAAGCCTTGGGTAGGAGATTTTTGGTTTGTGTTTGTTTGTTTTTTGTTTTGTTTGGTTTTGTTTGGTTTGGGTTTTTTTTGAGACAGGGTTTCTCTGTGTAGCCCTGGCTGTCCTAGAACTCGCTGTGTAGACCAGGCTGGCCTTGAACTGGGAGATGGGCATGTCTCTGCTTCCTGAGTGCTGGGATTAAAGGTGTGCACTACCATGCCTGGTTATCAAATTTTGTTTTTACTTACAACTTTATTAGGTGTGTGTGTGTGTGTGTATGTGTGTGTGTGTTTTCAGGTGGGGCTCACACACTGTGACCTGCATGTCAAGATCAGAGGTCAACTTTGTGGAGTTGGTTCTCTCCTTCCACCTTCATGTAGAATCCAGGAATTGAACTCAGATCACCAGGCTTTCAAGGCAAGCACCTTTATGCACTGAGCCATCTCACCAGCCCCTGAAGAGTTTTGTGGCTTTTTTTTTTTTTTTTTTACTTTGTTTGCTTGTTCTTACTTTTATACTGGGTGCATTAGTGATAGGTAGTCTACTTGACTACATAGAAAGTCTCTTGGTCTAGAATATAGGCTATTTCAGGCGTCTTTAGGAGGTGACTTGGCCAATATTCTGTTGGTAAGTGGTATCTTCTGAGGATTTGTGGACCTGGGGCCAGCCTCCTTCTCTGTCATTTAGCTGAGGTCCTCTTTTTTGCCCAATCCTCTTCCAAGTCATGCTTGCTATTTGTTTGTTTATAGAATTAGTGTTGTGCCCATAATGAGCAATCAGTGGACATTTTTTGAACGAATGAGTGAAAGAAAAATAAGGCTGTGATTTCATTTTAAAATAATAGCTGGGGCCAGTGAACATGGCAAGAGATGGGTAATGTGTGTGAAGACCTGAGTCACAAGGAGGCCACTTAGAGCCTTGCTAGGGCTTTGGAAGACCACTGTGAAGCGCACTGTGAAGGTGGTCTTGATCTAGGACATCACTGGATTGAGAGATTCCAAGGGGATGAGGGAAACACGCCTCTGGGTGTGTCTGTGAGGACACTCACTGACACCATTGGATCCTGAGGGCTCCAACCTAATCAATGTCAGTCCACTGATGGACTCAAAATTGAGTAACTACTGGGAAGTGCTGAACTGTCCAAGGTCAAGGCTAATTGGAAGCCTACTAGGATATCCTTTAAAGATTGTATTTAGACAGTGGCCCCTTTTTCCTTCTCTGTTTTCTAGCTACTGGGATGTCAAGAGCCCTGCCCCACTGCTTCCTTCTGCCATGATGATCTGAACCCAACCCAGAAACATAACGCCAGCAGGCCATGAACTCAAATGCCTCAGCCCCAGATAAGTGTTCAGATTTGGCATACAGAAGTGGACACATTGATTCCATAACAGAAGCATCACCACCAGGGAGCCAGGCACATTTCTCATAAGCTCTGCCTTTCCCACAAGCTGTGGGATGCCTTTGGGTCTGGAGACAGTGGGTTATTACTTCCTCACCAGGCTCTAATGAGCTGACTCCGTACCACATTGAACATCAGTCTTTTCTTTGGAAAAGGAGACTACACTGCAGCAAGTTCTGGAAAGCAAATGTGCAAGCAGGCATGCACCAGAGTCTACATAGCATAGGATGAGTGAGGAAGATGAAGGCAGCACGATGTCTCACGGGGAGATAGATGGTCCTGGGCAGGTTGATGATGTCAAACCAGACCGGGTTTCTACAGGAGACTGTAAAATCTCTACCTGGGGAAAGAATTGAAAGAAGGGTAAGGAAGAGACTTGGGATGTCAAATCCATAGGTTTGATCCTGAGCACTGCATACGCCAAGCCTGCTGAGGCACATCTAGAATCCCAGCACTGGGGAGGTAGAGGCAAGGGAGTCAGAAGCTCAAAGTCCTGTGCTACATGATGAGTTCAAGATTAGCCTAGGAAGGAGGAAGGGAAGGAGGGAGGGAGGGAAGGAGGGAGGGAGGGAAGGAGGGAGGGAGGGAAGAAGAAGAAAAAAAAGGGAAGGAAAGAGCATCTGTTGTGAAGGGAACTAAGAAAAAGACCCCCACAGGCCTTGTCATCTCCTGGATTCTGTAAGTATGTGACACCTAAGAACATTCACTGGGGCGCTGGGAAGCTGCTAAGGACTGAAAGCGTTCCTGAATGAATGTGTATTGTTGCCATGGGCACAGCCATGACAAGGACCAAGGCCCCAGACCCATGGGAAACTGGCAAGGCCTTTCTCCTATGGCCCGAGTATGAGTGTTTGTGGACAACTGATCAGTGTGTGCAAAAACTAGCAAGCGTGGCTTCCTCTTCCTCTCAGGACCTGAGACATATTGCCTACAGAGACCTCCTGCCAAGACTAGCTAGCCCTCCTCACCCCACCCCAACCCCCCCCCCCCATCCTGCACACAATAAACACACAGCACACCTGGCCTTGGCTTTTCGTATTTGCATCTCTGTATTCGTCCTTTTCTTCATTCCCTCACCAGGATTCCAGGCCTAAAGCTGTGTGTGGGTCCTGGCTTTCCTGCCAACACTAATAAAATGCATACATGTCCTTGATTGTGGCTGCAAATACTGTTTCTGTCATGTTCATTGGGAGCATCACCAGCTACTCCCTTAAGGCTCCCATACACAAACCCCCCAAGCATCGCATAGGAACTGTCAAAGGGCCCACGCCTGTGAGCGGCCCTGAGCCCTCGTTTATAGGATGGGAATCAGTTCGGAGAGATGAAAGGACCTGTTCCAAGCCATGAGGATGATGTGTGGGCTCCAGAAAGCCTTGCCAGACATAAGAGGCTTGAAGGTTCAAGTATGAGATCCTTAAGCGAGAAGCTGGTGATACTCTCAGTGAACATGACAGAAACAATATTTTTGGCTACAATCAAGGATGTGTACACATTGTGTCAGTGTTGACAGGAAAGCCAGAAGTGTCACCAAAACAGTGATCCCATAATGTAGATGCTAGGGACCCAGCCAAATCCATTTCTCCAGCTAAAGAGGGAAGTTACCTCACAACTTCTGGCGATGTAGTTGGCACTGAAACTTTGCTCTTGGGTACCAACATCCCTACTGAGGCTTTCGTTGCACAAGATTTCACTTACTTCCTAAACAGAGGCAGAAATGCTGCTTTTGGACATACATTTTGAACTTTACCCTACTTCCAGGTACTTTCTATTGTTGACTAAAGAGATAGCCCAGCCCCTGCCTTGCTGTAATCACTACCAGCCTTTCCCCCTTGGTGTCAGTAAAGGCACTGGTTTTTCAGCTTTTAATTGACCTTTGAAACCTCATTGTTGCCTCTGCCACACTCCAGACCATCCAATTGTAGTAAACTGAGTAAACCATTCCCCCAATGACAGCTCTTACACCTCTCCAGACTCAACAGTCTCTGGTTACTCAAAAACTAAAATATAAATCTTACTAAAGTTAGGCAGTCATTCGGGCTAGTGGCAACACTGTATTAGAAAGGACAAATGTAAAACATTTCCACTATTTTGGAAATTTCATTGAGATAAGCAGGAGCCTTGAGACTTTGTTCTGATTGGCCTTTCTCATTTAGACTGAGCTTGGTGAAACAGTCTTAGAAAATCAACTGAAACGCGTCTGGGTGATGAGGAAGGGGCAAATTGGTCCTTCCATAATGAGAATTTGGAATACACAATAGTGATATGGATTTTGACAACGTTAGTGGGTTTCTCTTCTTCATACAGAGGAAAACAGAGCTACAGTAAGTAGTGACCTAGCACGAGCCAATTAGTGAATGAGTTTTCCTAACTCCCAAGCATCCTCCTCCATGGTTGCATGCAGCCTGGTTCTGGAAGCGAAGACGAGCTTCTCTTTCGCCAGTACTTTAGCTCTCCAGATGGCAGCTTTTGTCCATGCCAAAGTTCCTGCGTGTAAAAGCACACGGCGTGGGAGACACAAGATGCCTTTAGATGGGGAGTGACTTGCCCGTCTGTTCCCTTGAAAGGTCTATACAGAGGATGGAATAAGGTGGCCAGGCACTGCCTGGGACTGGCGTAGTTTTAGCATTAAAAGCCCCACATTCCAGGAAGCATCTGGGTCCAAGTTGAATCAGGATAACTGACCAATAACAGCACCCCAGGGCTCCAGAGCCCGGATGAAGCAAAGGATAAAACAGGTACCACACCCAAGTGGTCAGCTAATGCCTTCACTTCATAGATTCAGAGAAAAAGGAGTTCCCTGAAGTAGTGAGCTGGGCTCGCACACTGCGTTTGCACTTAATAGCCCTCCCGTAGCAGCAACCTGCAAACAGTTCTGCTCTGAAATTGACCATGTCTCCTGGTAGACCGTTACATCTTTAAACACACCTTTAAAAGGACCATAACATGGTTTTAAAACATAGATATGGAGTGATTAATCCACAATGTGGGACTGTGTTCTGGATCCCGTGGCAGACGGTTACAAGGTACAGGCATTCATACACTCCTCCTAAGGGGAGGTCTGGGGGTTTCTAATGGCTGCTTTAAGATTACCTTGTTTCCACTTGACTCACCCTAGACAGAAGCATTATTCAGTTAACCCCTGAGCACCTGGCTGCAAAACCCAGGCTAGAGATAGCGGAGCATACCAGCAAGTCAAGGTTAGGAAGCAGGAGTCTGGACTCAGGTTTAACTGTGTCCTTAGCTTGGCTGTTACTTTAGGAAAATCACTTGGGTTCTCTGAGCCTTGGTTTCTTCATCTTCAAAGAGGCGACAACAGTTTTCTAGGGAGACTACGGAGTCAGAGAAAGGACAAATGTGGAAGTGCTTTGCAAGCCGCCAAGTGTAACAGTAAGGAGTTCGGTGAAGGGTCCGGGGTATAAGAAGCTGAGCTTTGCAAACTGCAGCTCTGAGGAGAAATTATGCACATTTGCTGAGCCCTGAAATGACTGTCACTTAAGTCACAGAAAGGTATGAAAGGTTAAAAAAACAAAAACAAAAACAAAAAACCCGAAAAACTAGTGAATGCTAGAATAGAAAAAAGACAGCACCCACCGAAACCATAGCACAGCACCAAAGGAAACCCTAAGAGCCATTGTTTCACTCTGTCACTTTCTTCTCCAGCAGACATGACCTCAGACATTTGAACAAACCTTAAATGCTACATACAAGGCACGAATTCTGCTGAGTGTGGTTTCATAGGTTGGAACCCCAGAGCGTACGTGAGAACACCTCTTTCTGAATAGCGTACATAGAGGACATCACGACCACCAGACGGGGCTCATCCGCAACCCAGTCTGATTCCTTTCTCAAGGTGCGGCTTTCTAGTGCCTGGATTGAGGCAGGGCAGTGGGACTGACTTTGGTGAGGACAACACAGCAATGGAGCCTGAGCCTGCTTCCTTGTGCTTTCTCTTGAGAGCTATGGGAATAAACCCCCAGCTGACCAGCAGGGCGTGGGGAGTGGGCGTGGGGATGGAAGTGGGTTTTTTGTAGCTAATAATCCTTATGTTAGCCACTATCAAAACATTTTTGAACAACCTGCCCTGCGGTAGTGTACGCCTTTAGTAACACCGCTCAACAGGCTGAGGCAGGTGGATCTCTATGAATCGAAGGCCAGCCTGTTTTATAGAGAGAGTTCCTGGCCATCTACAACAATTGTAAAACAAAACAAACAAACAACACTGCATAACAAAGAAACACACAAACTATGTGGCATGTGCAGGCAAATGTTTCTTTTTGCTCACGAGTCTAAGAGTGCTTCTGGTGGCCTCCAGTGTGTTCATTTAAAAAGAAATTGCTTCATTTTGTTTGAGGCAGGGTTTCACTATGTAGCTCAGGCTGGTGGCAAACGCATAATCCTTAGACTCCTGGGTACAAGTGTTAACAAATGTTTGCAAGAATACCAGTACAACCGTGTGTGTGTGTGTGTGTGTGTGTGTGTGTGTGTGTATGAGCCTCACATCCAGAGCTTTGTGCGTTCTAAGCAAGATCTCTATACTTACTCACCCCCCTAGCCCTTCACTGAGTTCCTTCATGCGGCTGCCATCAGTCATGGTCCAGGCACAGATTTGCTGCTCCTGGCAAGGTCCTGGGATGGTTTTGTGGCTGACCAACTAATGCAGAGCTGTGGCATCTGGGATCTCTCAAGTGTGTTGACTTGCAGATGAAATTAAGGGTTCTACTAGTTTTGGATAAGCAACTATTAATTCTCATATAAGTATGTTCCAAGTATTTGCTCTCCCATCCCGTTCCTATAGCTAGCAAGAGAAAGCATGGAAAAGCAGGTTCAGACGCCAACACTGTGTTCTGCTGCCTAACATAGGTCACGCTGCCCTCTCTCAGCTGGGGGATTAGAAAGCCACATTTAGAAAGATGCGAATGCAATGGAGGTCAAAGCTTCATTCCGACAACCAATCCACCTAAGTCCCCAGAGGCAACATCACCATCAAATGATGTTGAGGACACCTTCTGTGAAAATGTCCTCGAATATCACTTGCCCCTTCTCTTCAAATACAGGAGTGGACTGACAAAGTGCTTGGCCGAGCAGGCCTGGCTCTAGCTCTGAATTTGTAAGTCATTTTCTTTATTTTCTCTGTCAGGCCACATCTTCTCCAGAGCTCTTTGTCTGTGAACTGGTAAGTTCTCACTCATGGGGCCTCGCTGCTCTCTGACTCAATATCTTGAATATTTTAACTCAAGCAACTTCCTTCTTTCTGCCACGTCTCCATAGAAAACTCTTCCAGCCTAATCAGCTTTATGATGATATTAGCAATGCTATTTCTTAAACCAGACCATCATGGCCCTCACTGACTGCTCCCGAATTCAAAGTAAATTCAATCACCAATACATATCCAATAAAAAAAAATGGAAATCTCCAGGCTAGGGGGACATCAGCCCCTGGAAAGGAACAAGCCTCCTGAATAAATAAATCTGCTTTGCCCAATATTTCCCCCTCTTGATTTGAACAGAGGCAGTGAGCCTTTTTCTGTCATTGAATTAATTTGCTAGAAGTGGCTGTAATTTCTATATAAATCCTGAGATTGTTTCTAATTTGCATGTTATATATGAATGTTTATGCATGTGGTGCCAGCCTAATGTTCTCCAGGGATGCGCCTGGAAACTGTATGAATCATGTAAACAAAATTAGACTGAAATAAAAAGAATGTATGATATTTTCCTCACTAGTCCTAATTTTTTTTTAAAGTTTGGTTTTCTCCTTAATGGCCTTCCTGCTGACTTTAATTATATTTATGGCACAATTATCCTGTCCTGGGCACAGCCTTGTACACCCAGTGCTCATTTGGCGTCTGGTTTGGGGGTATGGCTGGCAGGCAGACGGGTAGTGTGATGGCTGTCTTGTTGGCCCCCTTTGGAGCCGGTGAGGAGGGAAAGCAATAGGTGTGGTGGCGGCGGCGTCTAGGCGGCTTATTCTTCTCCACATCATCTTCTCTGTTATAGGATGGATTCGAGTCAGGGACAAAATGGAACCCAGGCCCAGGGATTCTTTCTCCCATCATCTCCCCGGAGTGCTATCTGAAGACCCTTATTGCTGTTAATTAATGATTTGCCAGCTGTCTACACTGATTTTTATAGCATTTATGTATGCACATGCACTGTTTTATAACAGCAAGCATTCCATGGTCATGCTTCTGCAGTCGGCAGGGATGCCACTTTCTAAGGTTTTGCTTCCAGAACACCTCTTTAGGTCCTATGTCAATCAGGGAGGGGCTTTGGCTCTCCTCAGGGCAACATCACTCTGTAGCCCTCCCTAATGGTAATTCGCCATTCTTTTTAAAACATCCGGCTGTTCCAGAGTCCCCTTGGTTTTGTCTGTAGGAAGAGTCCCTGTGCTGCCGTGGTCCTCTCTGTTTTCTGTCAAGACTCTCTGAACTGCTGGTCTCTGCTACAGCTCACGTCAGAGGCTTGCAGTTATCTAGGCATGTGAGCGACTTGCAATGGCATCCCCAAGCTCCCTCTCATCCTAACATTTGGAGGGATCTGCCATCAGCACCCAGATTCCCATCACTTCTCTTTTAGCAGTAGCTTCTCAGGGTGAATCCATTTTAGATCAAGTCATCCTTGCCCCAGGGTTTTGATCATTCCTTCCCTGAAAGATCAAGAGGACACATAACCTGGTGAGTAGACGGTGGGATACACGAGTGAGTTAAACTTCCGGCAATTAGAGATCACACTCTAAAATCATGCCTCGCTAGGTGGGAAGGAAGACGCTGAGGGAACGTGACATAGTCCCCGTGGGAAGAAGAGGTTTGGGGTGTTTGTGCAGCACATGCTGCGGGCCAGGCTTTGTGCTCTGTCTTGTGTCATCTTTGCAACAGTCCTGTATGTGCTACCATTCCTCAGAGAGTGGCTCTGAGACAGAGGAAGTGAATCTCCAGCTAGGCACATATTGCTGCTAAGCTAGGGGAGAGACCCAAGTGAGGGCACAGTGCGCATCAACACTAAGTCCCAAAGCGCAGGAAACACAGGAGGCAGCAGAGGTGAAGTTCATGGTCAGGGAGAGAGGCACAGAAGACCCTGGCAGGAGCTGGTAGCTGGCAGGCTGGAGGCGACCTTCCAGAAAGACTCTGAGAAGCCAAGCCCGATGGCACAGACCAATGGTCCCAGCTATTTGGGAGGCTGAGGCAGGAGGATGGACAGTTCGAGGCCTTCCTGGACTATAGAATAGTCTGGGTAGTAGTGAGAACCTGCCTCGAAGTTTCACAAAGTAAAAAGAAATCTGGGGGTTGTGGCTCAGTGGTAGAGCGTTTCCCTAACTTACACAAGGCCCTAGGTTCAAGCTGTGGAGGAAGACAGGATTGAACAAGAAGAAGGTAGCTTCAGACAAAGTCCAGGGTGGCGTGGGAGGGATCTCGGAGGGTCCAAAGCTCACACTCTAGATTGCATGTGCGTTTGATTTTGGAAGATGCCTCAATCTTGACAGGAAGCTGGCTCATTGGAAGGGTCTGAGGAGGAGGCCAGGGGCCTCTCTGGGCAGCAGAGGCAGGATCTAATGCCTCTCACCAGAGGTGCCTCAGAGGTTAAAAGCAATGGCTGCTCTGACAGAGGACCTGAGGACCCAGCACCCAGCACCCACGCAGCAGCTCACAACCATCTGTAACTCCAGTTCCAGGGGATCCGACGCCCTCTTCTGGTCTCCATGGGTACCAGGCACATGGCATACAGACATAAGTGCAAGCAAAATACCCACGGACATAAAAATACATCTTTTAAAAAGCAGTATCTAAATATATAGGCAAACACTACTGACAAAACCCATGAGTAAGTTGGAAACAGTGTGGCACTCTACCCTCTGGAGGGTACGCAGCGATGGTGGCGCCAATGTGCCCGAAGCTGCACCAGTGTGTGAAGGTCCTTTCCACCTCTAGATCTCTTTACCACATTGAAATAGCTTCAGATATATTTATGTTCCCATCTGACACCCTGCATGTGATCCTAATTCACTTGTCCATCTTTAGACACAGGAGGGTTTTGGTGAGAGGAGAGAAGCAACATGCCTTTGGGAATAGTAAGGCAGAACTTTGCTTCAGACAGTTTTCCTTTCCCTTGTTGAATCCATTCGAGAAGAACTCAACCTTCAAGGTCAAAAGAAGGTCACACATCCTAACTTCCTTGCACCCACAGCTTAATCATCTAAAATTAAAAATCAATTCTTGTCTGAGAGTTGTGAAGAGCCGGTAATTGCTTCAGAGTGAAGCTCCGAATACCCGCACCCACTCCCACCTTCCATTTCTTAGAGATGAGAGTATCATTTTTCAAGTCCAAGGCGTTGTCAGGACGAGATTGCACAGTAACCGAGTAGAACAATCCGTTAAGATGAAATCATTTTCATCATTATGTTCTTCGGGCAGCAATGAGGCTCTCATCAGTGCTGCCTCTGAAGATGGCAAAAAAAAAAAAAAAAAAAAAAAAAAAAAAAAAGCAATATGAGCCAATTATCAGCAATAGTTGCCCAAAAATAAAATCCAGCACTGGCTACTGTCTCTTTTTCTTCTGATGGCAAGCCAGCATTAAAAATGAGCAGCTTGCATTGGTTTTTATAGACGACTGGTTGCCATTTCCCAGCTACTGGATTTCCTCTTTAGCCTCAATATCCAGCTATGGTTGGATCTCCTTTATTACTTAGGTGCTCACTGTGTGCCTGTTTGGTTAGATTTTGTGGCACTAAATAGAGCCTAAGACATCTAGGATGCTAGTAAATTTCCTATCACAACTACAAACTCTGTCCATCACAGCTATAAGCCCTCTCTGTCTCTGTCTCTGTCTCTGTCCCTCTGTCTCTCTCTCTTTCTCTCTCCCTCTCTCCCCCCCCCCCCGCCCCTCTGTGTGTGTGTGTGTGTGTGTCTGTCTGTCTGTCTGTCTGTCTGTCTGTCTGTCTGTCTCTCTGACTATCTGTCTGCCTGCCTGGGTATTTGTGATGAGGACAGCTTTGGCTTTTCAACCAACCACAGTTGTTAAAAAGCCAGTTCTCCAAGTTTTCATGAAAATTTAAAGCACCTATCAGAAGCCTTTTAATTGTAAAGATCAGTTCTGAGATGGAAATGAAGCAATCTATTAAAATAGTACTACGGGAGGCAGAATTCTTGGCTCCTTTTTAATTTTACTCAGCAGGAATGGAACTGCTCCCTGCCCCTCCTCTGCTGGCTTTATCTAGTTGTGGCCCCTTTCAAACAGCCAAAGTCTGGCACCCAGCTCCGCCACAGGTACACACCTGCTGTGGCATACTGCTTCTGGTCTTTAATACCTTAACCCATATTCACCCATTTGTCATTCATCATAGCAGTGTGGGTCCCGCACCTCTGCCACCGTGCCTCCAAAAGGAATGACACACACCCCACGTTTTCTCAGACCCCATTTTAATCACCATTGACTTCTTTCTGACCAAGCCAAACTTTCTTTTAAGCCTGCTCTGTGAGGCTGCCTAATTAGCCTGCCTATTCCAGAAGTACTGGCTTTTTATTACCATTAGAAAACAAAGCCAGGTTTGAGGAAGTGTTGGATGTAAGCTGTCTCCAAAACCTCAGGAAGGGAACCCCCACCTTCGAAGGCCCCTCCTCCCCCAGGAAGATTTGTAGTCTGGTTAGAAGGACCATTTAGATGATGAAAGGATCCAGTGGACAGCCCCTGATTTATAACCAGTGTGATTTTTTTTAATATCCACCAAATTAATATTTTTATGTCTGTTCCCCCATCAAGTTGCTTGGGTTTGAATTTCAAGTAGAGTAACCTGCCAAGATGGTGCAGTAAAATACGAACTGGACCATAAATCCCAGCAGGGGTGGGAGAACATAAGACAGATTGCTAACACCTTATAGAAAAAAAATACATTTAAACAAACAACAACAACAACAACAAAGCCAGGAATTTGCTTTAAAGTATACAGAGCCCAGTGGGGACTGGAAGAGACAGAAGTGGGTATGGGACTGTTTTGTCCTTCCCAACATTGATTTCCCGAGGAATCCAACTTGCAGAAAACCATTCTGGTAGGTAACCCAGGCCCCATGGGTCTCTCACTCCCCCAGGGGCAGGGAGGACTTTCTAAGACGTGTGTTTAGAGATGAGGCAGAAATACCTCTCTCTCAGCCTCCCCTCCTCCAGAGTGACCACTCCCACAGCTCATCAAAGTCCCCTTTCATTAGTGCCAGGCCACGGGAAATAAATGCAGCTGGCAAGAAGGAGGCTGAGTTGTAAGAAGAAAGCCATGTGTTTCCTTCTCAAGACTAAAATCATTTCCCCGAGAGCTTTTACAAACCTGCACGGATACGGCTTGGCAGGAACACCTTGATTGCATCTACGGTCACCGGCAACCAGCGGGAATAACAGAAGCCTTTATTGGCTTGGTTTTTATAACAAGTTTACGGTACCGGAGCATACACAGCTAAGCAAATGCCCTTACAATCTAGCTTATTACTACAGCGATCTGGATAAACCACAGGTCGGATCGTGTCGCGGAAACATAACTGCTGCCCAGGCGAGGTCTGATAGAACTCATGCAATAGCCTATAAAACAACCGCGAGCCTGTCTGTCAACACCATTATCAAGGCGGTCCGCTAATCCTTCTCGTGTTCGGCTGTCAGTCCGTGAGCAATGTTGTCTTTCCCTCTCACAAGAGGTCAGTGCCTGGCTCTCAGGACCTACAATGTGCTCATGGGAGACAGCTCTAACGAGTGGCACCCCAGTGTCACAGTTCAGCAGGCGCCACGTTTCACTGAAACACGTTTTCAAACCAAATCACCAGGTCCCGTAACACTTTGCAATCACACGCTCGGACTTTCGTCTTACTTGCTCTGGGCTCAGAGGCAGAGTCATGGCCAAGGCTCTCAGAACACGTGAGTGGTATCAGGAAGGCGCAGCCTCTGATCGAATGGCTATTTAAGAGACTGGCTAAACTTAAATCAAATGGACCCCATAACTTGGTGTTATTTTGGCCCAAGGATATATAAAGGTTTTGAGTTTACCAACTATAGATATTTAATTATGACTGTGTAAGGGGAATATCAAGTGAAGATGAACACGGTACTTACACAGATACAGTCCATACACAGGTTCAGTACATATGTAGCTACCATACATGCATAGATATAGTACATACATATTTTAAGAGTAAAGTTGACATAGGGGAGGGGAGTAAGGGGAAAATGGGAGGGAGGGCGGAATGGGAGGATACAAGGGATGGGATAACAATTGAGATGTAATATGAATAAACTAATAAAATATATTTTTAAAAGAGTAAAGTTGATTTGTCAGTTCGATATACTAAAACTATAACAGACCACAAAAAGAACAGCATTCTTCCAAAATAAGTGAAAATAATTTTTCACTTGCTTCTTCTAGAAAGGGAAATGGCAGGATATGACGGCAAGCTGTCTGCATCCAATACCTGCACTGTAGCTATGCACTTGGATTTAGGAACGATACACAGCAATATTTTGGGATAAAGTCCTAACACATCTACAGCTTAATCCCACATGACTCAGAAATCACATGCATGCATAAACACACGCATGCATGAGCACACACACATGCATGCATGTGCACGCATGCACGTGCACAGAGAGAGAGGGAGAGAGAGAGAGAGAGAGAGAGGGAGAGAGAGAGGGAGAGAGAGAGAACAGAGACAGAGATAGAATGACAAAGCAAACATTTAAAATGTTACCATCTGAGGAGCCTTGTGAAAGGTACATTACAATACTTGATACTCTTACCGAAATTATTAAGTAGATCTCAAGGTTTTCTTTTTTTTTAATTTTGCTTTATGGCATCCTGCTTAGGCATTCAGGTTTATCCATCTCTGTTTGGTTATTTGTTCATTTGTTTATATTTTGTGTTGCTCAGGATTCAACACAGGGTCTTGCAAATACTTGGCAACTGGTCTCCCACTGAGCCTGTCTCTTTTTACTATTTTATTTTATTTTATTTTATTTTATTTTATTTTATTTTATTTTGGGACAGGATCTCATTAAGTTGCCTATGCAGGCCTTCAACTTGTGGTCCCCCTGCCTCAGCCTCTCAAGTAGCTGGGGTTACATTGTTGCTTATTCAAAAATAAAATCTTAACAGATGGCCCTTGTAAGTTCCTTAGGTTGCTTGCCAACACTGATCTAAAAAGAATTTGAAGTAGGTTCCATTTAAGATATCACTAAGTAGGGCTGAAGAGATGGCTCAGTGGTTAAGAGCACTGCCTACCCTTCCAAAGGTCCTGAGTTCAATTCCCAGCAACCACAGGGTGGTTCACAACCATCTGTAATGGGCTCTGATGCCCTCTTCTGACCTACAGGTGTACAGGCAGGCAGAATACTGGATACATAATAAATAAATAAATCTTTTTAAAAAAGAGATCACTCAGTAAATTAAGATCTTTTGATGTATGTGTTTAAACTGGAGTAACTGATGAAGGCAGGGAACTGGTGAGGAGTGGGGAAGAGGGGCAGTACAGGGGAAGGGCCAGAGAAGACTGGTGGTATAAAGGGGGAGGGTAAGTGGGGGAAGAGGAGAGAAAGGCAGACAAATAGGTACACAGAGTTCACTAACACATAAGACCTCCGAAAATGCCAAATGGAAACCTGCTACTGGAGAAGCTTCCTAAAATATCTACAAAAAAAACATACACAGAAGGAGCTCAAATGTAGTTGCCCTATAACAGGGGGGCAATGCCTCCCTCAGACTCTAGAGACTTTCAGATGAAAGGCCAAGTATCAATTCTAGGTTCCCTTTCTTGGGGTTGTTGGTCAATGGAGAGTCGTAGACCCTCCCAAACATTACAGGCGACTGCTGTTGCTCTTGGTTACCCTTCAGAGCGTGATGGTAAGACCCTATTGCTGAAGACGCCACACACTTGAGTCACAGCATATGGGAAAGTCATCCTGGTGTGATCTGGAAGCTTCTCCCCTACTAGCTACCTTCCATACAGATGAAAGGCTCAATGCACAATGGAAAGGAAAACAACAACAACAGTCTTTTCCAGCTGTAAACCTTGCAAACTACAATAAAGACTGGTCTGTAAGGATATGTCCACTGGTGCAATAGTGGTGCAAAATGTTATGGTTTTTACCAACCATGTTCTAACTGGAAGATAGAACCCATGCCTGGTACCATTGGCTGGGTTAAAAAAAACCCATGGCTGGTTAAGTCCTGGGAGCTAGGGGAGAACTTAATGCTGTTCTTCTGCAAATAGACATAGTAATAAAGTGCCCTCGAGTTCTTTTTTAAAAACTGTTTTTAGACTTATTTATTTCATGAATATAAGTATTTTACCTACATCTGCATGTGTACCATACATATGCCTGGTGCCTACAGGTGTCAGAAGAGGGCATTATACTCCCTAGATCTGTGGTTATAGATGCTTGTGAGCAATCAGTTCTCTGTTGGTGCTGAGAACTGAACCAGGGTCCTCTGTAAAAACAAGTTCTTATCACTATACCCACAGATTAGCAGATCTCTCAACCCGTACCAAAGAAGCCCCCTTTACAGTACGTGGTGACTGATACACAGACCCACAACTGGTCAATGTGCAGAGAATAGGAGCCTGTGGAGTGGTGAGCTCTAAGTCGGGCACTTCTATCTCACCCTCTCACTGCAAGACTCAGGGGTCTTTGCAAAAGCCGGGGTAGGAAGACTGTAAGAGCCAGAGGTGGCGAACGTCCACAGCGGGATAGCACGTATTGGACATGGCAGTGCCGTTACACATGTGACTGCAGACAGAAGACAAGGTTAGGATCAAGCCAGCCATGAAGCCACACTCCTAGCTGAGGAGCTACGGGCAACGGATGGGCGCTGCGGGGAGGTGGGGGGTGGGGGTGGGCAGAGTTCTTTTTATGGATCTGGTCGCTAAGAGCCTTTCCACCCTCAAGCAGATGGTCCTATATCCTTGCACCTACAGTCCGCACAAAATAGACTCATTAGACTTTTTTTTTTTTTTTTGTTTGTCAGAGGAAAGTGGTGAGGGGAGAGTGGAAGGATTGCAGGGAAAGAAAGAGGAGGATTTCACCAAGAGGCAGCATACGCACGTATGGAATCCTCAGACAATAGAACACAAGATCTCACTGGGAACTTTCGCTGTGTGGGAGAAAGAAAGCAGAGGCAGAAGGAGCCGGCTCTGGAGTGCTTACGGAAACCTTCAGAAAAGGCTTTCATGGGCCTCTGGAGGGAACATCTTCACCTCTTCAGACAAGCCCTTCCCTTGGGTAATGGAAACATCCCTAGCACACGCCTGCCTGCGCATCATGTCTCATCTGGGTTGAAAGCCCTGCTGACATTCATTGCCTGAAACCTGCGTTTCAAGAGGATTCCACTCACTTTGAGCTAAACATGTGGGCCCCAGCCCTGCCCAAATACACATCATACTTTCCTCTTTCTCTTTTGACCAGAAATGTCTTCCCGCTGCTGGAAACTGACACATCTGAGTTCAAAGCGCCTGTTCCCTAAGCCCTTCAAAGGAAAGGGGCCAGCTTTAGCACATTCATTCACACGTGCAGACACACATGTGTAACTATATGCGCACGCGCGAGAGCGTGCGCGCACACACACACATACACAAAGAGCCAAAACCCACCACTCAGTAAACACTGTCTCCGTTCCAGAACTTCTCGGGCTATGGACAATGTCCTGTCATTGAGCATGCGCGTAGCTTGGACTGACAATAAATTGAGGCACTAATCCTGAGGCTCAGCAGCACCTGCAGAACCAGAGAAGGACGCTTCAACAGACGACACACGTATAAATCACATTTATTTTCATAGCACATTTAAATAATGTTCAGCCTTGGGGATTTTCTGTCAAGTAAAGAAGCATCACCCAATGAGAGTGCGCAACGTCGCTCCAATCCGCACTGGCCCCTTGCAGCTTGGGAATAAAGCCTGTGATTTATACGGTTGTCATCAGTAACATCAGGAGCTTCCTTGCCTTTGCACACGGCGTTGCTGTGCATTGGGTTAGAAGTGATATTTATCCGCAAAATAAACAAAGAAAAGCCCCCGTTTTCTCTCTTAATCACACCCAACAAGACAACAAACACTCATACACATGTATTGGCTCATACACACTCCCTTCCACACACACACACACACACACACACACACGTTTGTTACAAGCTAGAAGAGAGAAGCAGCCCCATAAAATATGCAGCTTGGTGATGGCCTGCTTTAGGCAGTCCTGTTTGTCTGTCCATCCGTCCCACCCTGCTCCACCTCTCCCCACCTCCCCCGCCCCTGGCTCCACCACCTCAGCTGGCAAGCCCCTGTGGTGCTCAGACCTTGTAAGTGTGGACATCAACATGGGGCCAGCCTCGGATGCCTAAAATCTGCCACACACATGGAGGGAACAAATCAAATTGCTTCCACACACGGCAGGATGGAAGTGTGATTCCAACTTAACCTGCCACTTTGTGTCTTGTTTCAAGGGAAACTTTGAGCTGAGCCGGCTCTCAACTCGTTTCCTTTGAATGATGGTTACACTCTCTGTTCAAGGGGACTGAGAGGCAAAATGTTGAAAGCCTTAGGAATACTGGAGCTTCGTTTCTTTCTGTATCCCCTTTCACTCCCTTTTGTTGACCTCCTCCTCTGTCCTTTTTCTCTTCTTCTTTCCTTCTTCTCTTCCTCCCTCCTTCTCTGTTTTCCTTCCCTTCTTTCTTTCCCCGCCTTCCTGTTTTGTTTCTCCTTCCTCCTCTTTCTTTTCTTTTCCAGTCTCTTCCCTTCCTCTCTTGTTGGCCATTTACTCTATAAAGTGCCCATGTATGTTTTAACTTGAGGCCACCATCCTCCTGTATGCGTGTAGGCTGCCATTGGCATCAGATAGGCACAAACTACAGCTGCGTGAGGCATCCCCAGCTAACATGCGACAGACTCCGCAAACATCTGGATGTGCAGCAGGTCGGACTGTAACTGCCAAAATGTTCAACGCACCCCATCGGCACTGACATTCACACCGTCTGGGGGCTTTATCATCAGCAAAACTCATTCTGGTTCTGTGTGTGATCACAGTTGGACTTCACACAAGCCTGTGTGACAGGAGAAGACAGGATGGAGAAACCTCAAATATCGCACAACAGTCCTTCTGCTGGGACAATGGTTCTTGCACTGAGGCCCTTCCTGCTTGCCTCAGGATCACTGGAGAAACCGGAAGCAGAGTCTCGTGTTTTGCTGCTAACAGCCATCCTGTGACCCACCACGGACGGATAGTGGATAGCTGGTGACAAGGGTGGTCAGTAATCAGTTCTGCTTGAATCAGCCTAGAGTCCAGGTCAGGATTCCCCAACACTACCTGGATATTTCTAAATAAGGCTATATCCCAAAATGTACATTCCATTCGATGTCAAAGGATGGGCTGTTTGTTTTATCTTTTATTTTAGAAAAGATGAAGGATTCAGTTGGCCATAAACTTACTACATAGGCAAAGATGACTTTGAACTTTTTTAAAAAAAAGATTTATTTATTATTTATACAGTATTCTGCCTTCGTGTGAGCCAGCAGGCCAGAAGAGGGCACCAGATCACATTAAAGATGGTTGTGAGCCACTGTGTTGATGGGAACTGAACTCAGGACCTTTGGAAGAACAGACAGTGCTCTTAACCTCTGAGCCATCTCTCCAGCCCTGACTTTGAACTTTTAATCCTCCTGTCTCCGCTTCCACAGTACGAGGATTTCAGGTGTGTGACACTGCGAGTGGTTTATACGGCGCTGCGGATCAGGCCGGGGCTTCGCGCATGCTAAGCTAGCATTCTGTCAACGGTACTGTGTCCCAACCCTGAGGGCCGACTTTTCATTGGCCCAAATATGACTTTCATGGAGTGGAGAGACACTCTGGTGTCACCTATCAAATATTTCCTGTAACTTAAGGGAGAGTCAGGACCTTTTCTCATTTAGGTTGAGATCACAAATTTGGCTTGAAGAATTGCCAGCCCACGTTTCCCCTTGAAATATGGTTGTCTGTCGCGTCAAGGGATGTCTCCAACAGTCTCCTATGTCTGGACAGAAGCATCCCTGTTTCTCATCTTCTTAATTTCTCAACCTGGTTCTGAAGTTGCACACTGTGTCACAAGGAGAAACTTTAAGTTTACAAAGACGATTGCCCCAAATTAATAGTTTAAGAGGCGGGAGGGGCGATTAAAGAAATCAAGAAAGCAGCATTGCTTAGCAGGACTGCTGGAGAGGGTCAGCTTGCCCCCTAAAAATAGGCTTACCGCCTGTGGGGGTAGGCTGCAGCCTGCTGGCGTATGCTATTGTCCCAGCTTAATTATTAATAGCCCTCCTTTTGCCCTCACAACTGTCCCAGTTTGGATGTTGAATTATATAGTCACCCTACCTAGGAGCTATGAAAAAAAATCCAGTTAAAATAGTTTTTTTTTTTTCTTTTAAGGGATTCAGAAAAAAAAAAAAAACCTAAGACAAAGAAAGAGGAGAAAAAGGAAAAGAGGAAGAGGAAGAAGAAAAGGAGAGGTGGAGGATGAGGAGGAGGAGGATGTGGAGGATGAGGAAGACGAGGAGGATGAGGAGGAGGGGAAGGAGGAGGAGGAGGGGAAGGAGGGGGAGGAGTCAAACACTTGGTTCAGTTGCTCCTCAGAAGGATCAGAGAGATTGCATCAGTTTTGTTCATGTAGTTCTAATTATGAGGCAATAATGTGGACTAGAACTAATTTTATTATAACCACCAGTCTGCAATAAAACAAATGCACAAGGTAATTTGTTGAGTTGTGAGGCTCAGGTGCAGATTAACTCCAGCGCTCTCATGCCTCGAGAGGAAATGCCCACACCTGCCATGCCAACTCCAGAGGGGTGGGTGGGGGTGGGGTGCCCACTGGACAGAATGCCACCCTGGATTCCCAACAGACTGAGTGAGGGTCAGGCCTGCAGCGCCAGGCAGATAGCGTGCGTCACACAGACAGCAGGGGCGTGTGACCAGATACCCCCTTGTCAGGGAGGAGTGCTTGGCTTCTGTGGACCGGTGTTATTCTCACGGGTGTTGCTCTCTTCCTTGCTCATGCCTCTGCACTCCTGGCACACCTGCTGCCCTCTTGAAGGTGTTGGGGTTCTAACCACCTTTACTGGAAGTCCTACAGGCAGGGCCTATATTTCCAGCACTCAGAGACCGCAGAGCATGCCACCTGTACTTTGCCAGCTCTACTGTGCTCCCCTCCCCAAGACTTGGCTCAGGCCTCCAGCCCACTGCAGCCTTCTCTGGGTTGTCTCCTCCCTTAACCGTGTTTTATTACAGAAGCACACAGGAGTGAAAAGCAACCCCTCCCACCCTGCTAGCCCCACCCCTGCTTTGCCTCCATGCCCTCAGTGATGACGACAGCAACCTCTAGTGCTCCCTTCTACACGAGCTCCCAGGGCCCTCGGTGATGCTCATCTGTGTAAACCCACAGCCAAGCACAGTGCGTCATGCTGGCACCTCTGAGAAACAACAACAACAAAAACCGTAAGAAGAAGCATGGTAATATATACAATGTACCTATTAAACACTTAGTGCATACGCATGTGTGATATTTTAAATTGTGATAAAAACACATGGTATATAAGCCGGGCGGTGGTGGCACACACCTTATATGCCAACACTTAGGAGGCAGAGGCAGGTGGATCTATCTCTGTGAGTTCGAGGCCAGCCTGGTCTACAAAGTGAGTCCAGGATAGCCAACATTACACAGAGAAACCCTTTCTTGAAAAACAAAACAAATTCCACATGGTATAAATTTATGTTAAATTCGGTCTTTTGGTGTGCAGGTGACTAATGTGGAAGGCATTCACTTAGTTATATAAATTGCTCTCTAGGTCATTTTCACCCGGCACAACCTACAGCAAGGTACGTTCACATACGAGGAAGCACTATCTCACCTAAATCTCATACTTTCCGTGGTAGAAATAATTATTATTCTCATCTGGAGATAAGATAATAAGTATCTACTTCAAGGTCACATAGCAAACGGTCGGCAGCCATATTTGCAACTCAGACACTGTTGCAAGCAAGGTTCCAGTAGGTAAAAAACCCTATAAACTTGAGTGTTCATAGAAGCCACGGATCCTTCTTTCACCGTGTGTCTGGCTTTTATCTCTGAGAGCTGTTCATAGGAGCTGGAGAGATGGCTCCTTGGGTAAAGTGTTTGTCATGCACACATGAAGACCTCACTTCAGACCCCAGCACCCACGTAAAAAGGCACCGGTGGAGAGGAATGCCTGCACCCCGGTACTAGGGGCCGAGTTGGAGACAGGAGGGTCCTGGGAGTCACTTACTAACCCTTGGGTTTTAGCGTCTCGTGGACGCAACCTTTGCTCTTTTGTAGATTAGGAAAGTAATGACAGGAGGAAGTTAGATCTGGGACGGCAGAGCTTACATGGCAACGCTGCTAAAGACCCGCAGCGTGGGTGCCAATCATCTCTTTCCTTCCTGGTTCACTTCTGTACCAATAACACTTGGCGTAAAGCTGGGTCGGATGGCTGGTGCCTCTGCTCTGCCTGAGGCTGCCAGAACCAGCGTTCTAGTCCAGCCCCCAGCTCTCCTGGTCTCTTACAGCTAATGCTCTGCAAGGCTCCCCTTCTCGCTGTGAAAACACCTTGGAATGCCAGCATCGGGAACAAACTCATAACAATGCCCTATTTGTGATGTAAAGAAAAGAAAAGAAAATTTTGATTATCATGATGCCAGGTAGCATTTGTTTCTCTCCCTGTACCTCCAACATGGGGCATCAGCAGAAACAGCCTGTGTCTCATGGAAGGGGACCCTCAGTATGACTCTAAAAACAGAGAAGTACAACTTTCTCTTGATTTTTTTTTTCACGGAGATTTCAGAGTGACCAAAGGAGAAAATAGAACTTGCTGGACATTTCTGTTTAATTATAAAATGGGTGCAGGCTCTTTACTCCTTGCTGATCGTCCGCTGGGACATTGGACAGCTGCGCAGGAGGCAGAATGATCTTTCTGGGGTATCTCAGGCATTCGAAGGCTTCCACTATATTGAACTTTATGCATTTTTATTGTCCACTCAATTTCTCTGTTCACCTAAAACATCAGCCCATGTTTTTAAACACATGCCATAGAGTTGATACCTGCACTGGCTAAGGGCCTCTGTTCAGGCCTCGGCTTCTGCAGAACAAGGACTTTTCCTGCAGCTGCTGCGGCTACACTGAGGTGCCCCACTGCCTGTTGTGTGAGCCCTGTTTGGTGTCTGAAGGAAATGGCTGGCTGGAAGACACTGTAAGAGAACAAAACTGGACTGATTATTAGTCAGCGTGCTGTCACATAACAAAACACCGGAGGCTGTGACTTATAAAGAAAAAAAAAAAAAAAAGTATGTTGGCTCGTGATTTTGAGGGTTTCAGTCTATGGCTGGGTGGTCCCATTGTGTGGGCCTCTATTTAAATAGAGTCCGGTGACACAGACATGTAACCGCAAAGCTGTCCCCCTCAGGAGGTGGTGGCATGGAGGGTGAGGGTGGGGCAACTCCTCATTGGGGTCTCATTTCCGTGCTTGTATAAAAGTAAATTTTTTCACACTGCATGTAAGGAGAGTTTCCGTCTTCATTTTCTGAAACACGTGTACACCACACCCACACATAGTAAACCCTGCCTAATGAGAACACGTGTGTGTCCTACCCACACATAGGAAACCCTGCCTAATGAAAACACATGTGTGTCCTGCCCACACATAGGAAACCCTGCCTAATGAAAACACATGTGTGTCCTGCCCACACATAGGAAACCCTGCCTAATGAAAACGCATGTATGTCCTGCCCACATATAGGAAACCCTGTCTAACAAGAACACATGTATGTCCTGCCCACATATAGGAAACGCTGTCTAATTACAGCATCTGCTGCACACTGAAAAACATTATGAGAATTTAATGAGGCATTAAGGGTTATTGGGGATTTCGGGTTTTGTTTTTAATTTTAAAAAATGATTTGTTTATTTTATGTGTGGGTGTTGCCTGTTGTGTGCTGAGTGCATGCAATGCCCAGGGGGAGCCAGAAGAGGGCACCAGATCACACAGAGGCCAGAGGGGGGCATAGGCTCCCCTGGAACTGGGATTACAGGTAGTTGTGAGCTGCCTTAGGTGTGTCCTGGTAGTCAGATCCAGATCCGCTGGAAGAGCAGTCAGTGCTATTAATCATCGAGCCACCCTCCCAGCCTGCTTTTGTTCTTGAGACAGGGTCTCATGTAGCGCAGGCTGATCTCAAATTCACCATGTAGTCAAGACTGGCTTTGAACTTCTGACCCTCCTGCCTCTACATCCTGAGTCCTGGGATTCGACGCATGTGCCACGATGCCCAGCTCATTGGCTGGAATGCAAACTCAGGGGTTTGTGCACACTAGGCAAACATTCTACTGAGTCACGTCCTTTACTCCCGAAAGATTCTTTTTAAGCCTTAACTGTGATAATCAGTCATTGCACCTATATGAGGCAGAGGACCAGCACCGTGGGTGGTCTGCCTTGTGTAACCCTCGGATGACTCACAGAAGGCCTTGCACCACTCTTTTCCAGGTGAGCAAACAGACGTGGAGTCAGGGAACTTGGAGTCCCAACCCAGGGCTTCGCAACCTCGCTTTCATCACTGAAGCTAGCTGTGACAGACAACTCACTAGCCCGTTCTCCTGTCCTTCACTGGCAATGGCTACTTCCCTGCGCCCAAAGCGATGGCCAGCTGTGCTGATGAGGTGGGTGTGGCCCTATCCTACAAGACACTCCCAACCTAGATGCTGGCGCTATCCTCACATGAGAACAGAGAGCCATACAAAGGAGTGCACTTAAAATGAAATCCCATGCAAGGGCTCCCCGCAACCCTTATGAAAATTAACTGCCATTCACCAGGCAGCTGCATCCCCAGCTCCTGTGCCATACACATCCTCCATGCCCTATACAGCCCCATAAAGGAGAAATTGTCACGCCCACCTTACAGGAGAAAAGACTGAGGCTGAGAGAAGTTAGGAAGCCTGCCTGAGGTTAGCATCGCCCAAGCAGAGCTTTGTCTGAGAAAGACAAGACTCCAAAGCTCTATCTTTCCACCCTGTACCTCTTCCTTGATACCCAAGCTCTCCATCTGCCTTAGTGCCTGTTCCTGGAAAGCGAGGAGAGGGAATCTGAGACTCTCACCTCACTGATATGAGGTGTCAGCCCCAGGCTGGTTACCTGGTGGAGTCAGGCACAGTCAGCTGTGGTACTGCTGCCTCTCCCCTGTCTAACCCTCCTTGGAACCCTCCCTGGCTCTTTGTATAACATTTCAAGGCTCAGTACAGCCCACTGGGGAGGCCTTGAGAGGTTTACCCCTGCCCCTTACACACTCTTTGTGCTGTGCTGTCCCTTTGCTCTGTGCCAGCCTATCCGTGTCATGTTCTGCTCCCTCCCCCCCCCCCCCAATCCCGGCCTCTGTGGGTGCTAACCCTGACACTCCATCTGCTCCACACAGTGAGTACCGCCAACGTGCATCCTTCCTAGGCCTAGAGTTCCTGAAGGGCATGGACAACATCTGGCCCTTAAAAAACAAACAAACAAAACAACAACAACAACAGCTGTCAGTTGCACTGTATTGACTGCCACCATCATATGAGGATGTGGGAAGAAAGTAAACATGCCCCCTCTTTTTTAAAAATAATATTTTGCAATTTTAATGGCAGCGTTTAGAAGTCAATCGGTGCACCGCCCTTTGGAGTATTGTGGACTTATCTGATCTATTGAATCTCACAAAATAGACTGGCTCTGTGCATCTTTTATTTAAATGAATGGTCTCAGGGGAAAAAAAAGGAATGGTTTAATTATTACATGTAATAATAAATCTCTAAAATTAAAGATGTCCTCTGTTCGACTGATTTACAAAGACTGTCTTTATGGACAAAAGAAACTGCTTAATAACCTGCCTTCTGAAAAATAATTTTTTAAAGCCATTAATTTTTTGGAGGTGAAAAGGCTTCTCTCCGATGTAATACTTGCTTTCAGTTTAAATCTAATACTAGCGTTGATATACAGTTACTTTCACATTGTGGTAGTGTGCCATTTGAAAAGGGCCTGAGAGACAGAAGCCGACAGGGGAAGCAAGGACTCTCTCCTCCTTCACAGGAACCTGGCATCCAAAGTGCCAGGCTCATAAATAAATCAAGATTATGCTAATCACTAGGGCGGAAACACAATTCAGGCTGTGACGTTTCCACCAAATAGACACCAGGGGGCACTACAGGACCACGTTTTGCAACTTCAGGCGCCATTTTTTTTCCACCTCAAATTGGACAATCATTTCTTGCAAACAAAAACAAAAACTGTTAACCTTCTGACCACCAGACATTGTTTCGTTTATTATTTTCAATGTCCCATCACCACAAAGCTCAACTAGGAAGGTTTGCGAGGTTATTTGAAAGGGCAATGTGTTTTAAAGGAAAAAAAAAAAAGACAATTTGATTCCTCTTCATGTCGCTGTGTGTGTGTGTGTGTGTGTGTGTGATTTACTAGGAAAGAATTTTAACTGTTAAACTGCTGTGCTTCCCCCACATAAGCCTCAATGTTTCAGGCTTTCTCTTCATTGTTATCACTCAGGTAACAGATTTCATTCATCTCCTAATCCAGTCAGCGAATGTCTGTGGGAACGCTTCTTGCTGCCAGTCCCTATCCTAGGCTCTGATATCCAGACCCCAGAGCTACGGTCCATGCCTGGGATCTCAGCCAAACTGAGGAGGCAATTTTCTCTTGACCCTCTTAGCACCAAAATCTGTGTGTGGGTGGGGGAGGGGGAAGATTTTGAAAACGATTATTTCTTTTTGTTGTCTCTAGAAATACATTTTTTAAAAAAAAAGAGTAAATGCACTGTTTTCTGTATGGGACAGTCTCAGACTGAACAAAGCTGAGTTGCTGGAGCCATATGCTAAGTGACTGGATTTCTATCGATCAGAGAAAATGGATGCTGTGGGTTGGGGGTTCCTTTTCTTTTCAAAATCCCATGTCCATCAAAATGAATAAATGAAATTTAGCAAGAGACTGAGGAAACTAATGCCATTCTTTCTACCTCATGGAAGATGCTCTCTGGACCCAGTAGGGCAACACTGGCACCATGGCTGGCCGATCAAAGCAGAACAAAGGGCTGTTTCCTCCCTCCCCCTCCCCCTGGCCCAGTGGCTTCCACAAGCACACATGTATGGTTACATGGATGTTGTGGCCTATTGTCTCATTTCATAGGCACAGTGACACTATGAGATATCTCCATCCCCCACAGGACAGCCTGAGGCTTGATTCTTTGCCCAAGGCCACACAACAGCATCCAAAGCCAAGTCTTCTGGCCTCCGAAAATCAAAAGTCCTGAATTATTCCATCTCACTTGTTGAACAGCTGTCAGCTGACGCAAATCCGTGTTTGGGTCCTCCATACAAATGGCTGGCCCACTTGCATGTGTGCCCAAGCCCACCTCATCTTCTTCCTGTGTCATGGCAGGATTACACACCCCAGACTTTCTCCGAATGAGGCTTGGACTCAACCAAGGCTTCAAGCCAGTGGAATGTGAGCAGGCCTGCCTGTCACCTGCAGGCTGCTCTATCTGTGTCACAAAACTGTAGACACCCAGCAGGAACCTTCGCAGCTATGGGACCGATGGGGCCACAGCATAAAGGCAACAAAGTGGCCCCTGAGAATCTGTGCGAGAGGTGCCCACCCAACATTGAGAAACTCCACAGGGAGGTCGGAGAGCAAGGTATGACTTCAGCTTTGGTAAGCCACTGTGACTGGCTAGGGATCCTTAGTCAGTCAGCACTCACTACGTAATGTACTAAGAAAGACGATAGCTTCCGTGAGAAAAACGGAGATTTGGCCATTGGGATCCTGGAGTCTCGCTAGTTCTGTGTAGTAATGGTTTCTCTGGGGGTTGGGGAGGAAGTGTCAAAGGCAGGAACGCCATCCTCACCTGTGAAAATCCTGCAATCCTGTGGCATTCTTTCTAAGCCCTGACCCTCACCTGGTCTAGTTTACAGGTAGGGCCAAGGTGTCCCTGTTAAGAGGCTCTTTGCTCACAACTTTACCCATCCAAGGCTCTTTTGTTTTCACATGCCACCCCTCCCCTGTGTTCTAGACAGCTATAAGCAGACACACACACACACACACACACACACACACACACACACACACACCTCCTCAGCAGCACTAGGAGGCATGCGAATGGCATGGGTGGCATCTGGGGGCTCTGCTTGGCTCGCCGTAGTCCCACCCCACCGTGCCCCATCCCCACTTCTTCCCACTTAGCTGTCTTCAAGGGAACACAGACCCATAAACTTCCACCAAGATGAGGGCTGAGGATGTAGACCTGAATCCTGAGAAATGTATTTAAAAAAAGAAAATAGAAGGGCTTCATGAATGACGCCTGCTGATACCTGTAAAACAGCAGACTTAAATGCATCCTCTGTGGTCTGCGTGTTAACTCACGAGAGGAAGGGGACGCTAATATAGAGAAAGTAGTGATCAGACACTGTGACACAGGCCGCTAACCACTACAGAAAAGAGCATGTGTGTTTGTCATTTTCCCACCCACTGAAATTAACTTCTCCTCCTTCTGTCTTACCGAGGCCTGTGGGGGTTGGGGTGCAGCTGGACCTCAGTGATTCTCTGGTCTGTGGCCTCACAGTGCCTGACAGGGGCTTGTGAGTTACACACACAGCGCGGGGGGGTAGGTGTGTGCGCTGTGACAAGCATACAGATGCAAACCCATGGACTCAGTTATATACAGTGGAGGTATTTGGTTGTGGACAGAGTGTGAAGGAGAGAAGGACAGAGATGCTCGAAGAGCAGGGACACACTACTTTTAATGTCACAGTAAATCTGGTTAACTATTAGATGCAAAAGCTTGTGGGGGGGAGGGGCATCATTTCTCCTCTTCAAAAGGAGATCCCTCCCCTCTGATCTCAGGAGTAGCCAGACCGTGGCTTGGGAGTCTGCCCCAGGCCTGGCTACTCCAAACCCCCATCCTCTATTTCCCTGACTAGAATCCACCCTTGGGGATTCCTTGGGCATTGCTCCCTCTCTTTCCAGCCCTCCAACTTACATGTCCTCTACAATCTACAGAATCCTAACGGCTAAGGGCACGGCTGGGTACCAACACCCACACTGTCCTTACACCTGACTCTCAATATAAATTACCATCACTTCCAAGGGCAAAAGTCAAGGTTAATGATGGAACAAATGAATGCACAGCTAACAAATAAAAGTGTTCTAGCTCTCCTCAAGATGAAATAAGGTTAATTAAAGTAATTCTTAAAATATCAGCAGGACCAAAGTTCCAGGGAATGTGTGAGCAAGGCCAGCACGTCTGCGCCATTAAAGGACTTAACTGATCCAGGCAGACATAGAGGGGGCACTTACATCACAAAGGTCAAAAACTAGTTAACTTTATTTCAGCAAGCCTCTTTTGTTTTCTGCACACAGCGGAGCTATTATATGTAAAGTTCAATGCTGTAAGTATTATAAGCTGATTTCTGTTTATTAAAGCTGAACCATGACGCTATAAAAAAAAAAAAGTAATTGATTAAGTTTAACCATTCACAAACGGACAGTCATTCGTAGGTACTTAAGCATGACTATCTGTGGGGTCCCCACCCTTCGCCACTTTCAGTTGATACTGCGAGGCCTATAAGCACACAATTGGGTACAAAATGGCCGTGTTTCTGTGGCACAGCTGCCACGCTGATGGATCGCGGGAAGACATGGCTACCATTTTTAATTTTGAAAATGTAAGCTTTTCTGGAGTAAATTAACCTAATCACACGGCACGAGTAAATTAATGTCAGTTCATTACCTAATTGCAAAATATAATATTAACCTGAAGAATCTAAATCTACTGGCGACACATACTCAATTTTTATAGTGTGCCACTGACGGGTTTTCTGGGTTATATGTGGTCCTCTGCCGCAGTGGCATCTCTGCTAATTGGCAATGCTGAGACTGAGAACACAGATATACAGTGTCCGCGTGGCAGCAAGGCCATCAGGCTGTGCTATAAATCGGACACCCCTGGCTATCTTGGATGGCCAAGTCGGTGAGAATTTCTCTAGACTTACTCCCTGGACCATAACAAGCTTTTCCCCAAGGTAGGCCTGTAGCTTCCAGCTTCTGCTTTCCCAGCCCGCTGTGGGGGAAATCAGACACTGGGGCCACTGTCTAGTGCCTTAGGCAGCAGCATCCTGAGCCTGCATTTCCCGAGATGACCCTGAACTTACAAAAATTCCTCCTTGGGCCTCAACCTCAACGCTTTCCAAGTTGGGAAACTGAAAGTAGCAACCTTGAGAGAGGCAAAGTAAACACAGGGCAGCCCCAGCTATTTATTTTCCTGTTGACGAATCTGCATTCAGACCGGAAGTCCTCCAAGGATGGCTGCCTCCCCTGGAGCCGCAGCTGCTTGTGCAGCAGGGCCCCGCTCAGCCTCTCCTCCAGGACGAGAAAGTTCTAAGCCTTTGAGCATCTGCTTGCTGAGCGTGTGACTTTGTGTGATGACTGTTCTTTACTGCACAGAACAAGCCAAGACCCCAGACAGAAGAGATCAAATGAGGGAAAGTCCAGGGATCTTCTTGAGCTTCTGGCACATGACTTCCCGGAGTGTCCCGGCGGCTTAGTGACTCTGGCTTCGGCGGTGGGAGGCTCCCAGCCAAACACCACATGCTCTATCCCAATTCTGGCCGTTTCTTTAAATCGTGACTCTCCACCTTAATCTTCTCCTTGGGCGTAGGGCAGCTTTGTACTATATACAGTAATTAGTTTTCCCTGAAGATAAAGCTATACAATTCATAGGTTAAAGTTACCATTTAATATCCCTAATTGCCCCCAGTCTTAGTTTACTGTAACTAGCTGCTTTTGCCATTTAAAACTGGTGGTTGGTTGGTTTTTTGAGACATGGTTTCTCTGCCTCTGCCTCCCAACAGTTTATCTTGCTTGTCAACTCGATAGGATTTAAATTTGCCATGAAGCTGGGAGTGGGGGTACACTCCTTTAATCCCAGAACTCAACTCGGGAGGCAGAGGCCGGCAGATCTCTGTGAGTTTGAGACCAGCCTGGTCTATAAAGGGAGTCCCAACGCTGGCAGATCTCTGTGAGTTTGAGACCAGCCTGGTCTATAAAGGGAGTCCCAAAGCTACAGGGAAAGCCTTTTAGGGCCTGTTCTGAGGGAGCAAGAATAAAAATTTTAAAATTAAGTTGGGCGTGGTGGCACACGCCTTTAATCCCAGCACTTGGGAGGCAGAGGCAGGCAGATCGCTGTGAGTTCAAGGCCAGCCTGGTCTACAAAGTGAGTCCAGGATGGCCAAGGCTACACAGAGAAACCCTGTCTCGAAAAAAAAAAAAAAAAAAAAAAAAAAAAAGAGAGAGAGAGAGAGAGAGACCTTTAAAAAAAAAATTTTTTAATTATATCCAGCTCATTTAAGACTTTTAAAATAGAATAATTTTTCTATTTATCAAATGACCACATTCATTTTATGGAAAAGGGGTATAATTTAAAAAATATTAGCCTCTCCTCATTTTGAGTCTGGGTGTATTTCTTTGTCTTTGCTAGGCAGGCTCTGTGGAGGCAGGCCTCTGTCATTTAACTTGCAAAAGTATGTTCCTAGTATTGAACTATCATGGATACATCTTCTGCAAAGAGCTGTGAAAGTTACTTGTTCCCTCAGAACAGGCCCTACCCCAGCTCCTTGCTGAACTTTGTGAATCGCACTCCCATAAATGCACTTCTGTGTAAGTCTTGGCCGTGGAGCCCTTTCCCATCTCAGGCTGGATTCCTGGGAGTGGACTCCCGGGGTCAAAGCATAGGAGCAGCACTAAGGCTGCTGACATCTCCTGCGCCATTGCTTTATTCCAGAGGATGCTGACCAACACATACTCCTGCCGCTCGGAGGGAGGGGCCTGGTTCTGTCCATGGTGTTGGAGGCCAGCCTACCATCAGTGGCAGGAGGAGCTTGGTTCTCTGTGTGCTTTGTGGAGCCCACACTACGGACACCTCTGCTGGTCAAATGGGTGACAGAGCCATGGGTAGGAAGCTTTAAGCTAGGAGCCAGGAGACCTGAGCTTGAATTCAGTCTCTTATTACACAGCTCTGTGACTTTTCAGGAAAAAAAAAAATCTTATTACCAAGAACTGGGAACACTTTATCTATAGGATAAATAATGTTTTTCTTTTTTAAAGCTTTTAATGTGTTTTAGTCAGGGTTATCATTGCTGTGATGAAACACCATGGCCAAAGCCACTTGGAGCAGGAAAGGATTTATTCAGCTTACACCTCCAAATTAACTGTTCATCACGGAAGGAACTAGGACAGAAATCCAAGCAAGGCAGGAACCTGGAGGCAGGAGCTGATGCAGAGGCCATGGAGGGGTGCTGCTTACTGGCTTGCTCCCCTGGCTTGCTCAGCCTGCTTTCTTAGAGAACCCAGGACCAACATTCCAGGGATGCCACCACCCAAAATGGGCTCTACCATCAATCAATAAGAAAATGTCTCACAGGTTTGCGGTCAGCCTAGATTTCTGGAGGCATTTTTTTTTTCAGTTGAATCTCCCCCTCTTTGATGACTTTAGATTGTCAAGTTGACATCAGACTGTCCAGAACAGACCTTGAGACTTTCCTGTCACCATGAGGCATCTACTTGTTGCTGTAGGTGTATATAAAGCACAAGGAATTGGGTGTGTAAATTGCAAACAAAAAAATAAATTTTTATGGAGGTACTAATTTGAAGTCACCTTTTAAAAATTAAGAAGGGTTATTTTCTTATCAGCATGTTTTCTCACATCTCTGACTTAACAAAAATGATCCATGCTATTATCTCTGCATCTGTTTCCATGCAGGAAGGCCTGCCTGACTTTAAAACAGAAGACCTGCCTGACTTTAGCTTAGACTGCTTTCTTGCACTAGGCCTTTCCACTGTTTGCTAAGGGTGGGTTCTGGTACAGTTTAAATGAGAATGGCATAAAAAGAAGACAATTACCAATGTTTTGTTCTTTTCTTTTTTCCTTTTCTTTCCTTCTTTCTCTTTTCCTCTTCTTCCTCCTCCTCCTCTCCTCCTCCTCCTCTTTTTCTTCTTCTTCCTCTTTTGAGATAAGGTTTCTCTGTGTAGCCAAGCTTGGCCTTGAACTCTCTTGCCTCTGCCTCCCAAGTACTGGTGTGAAAGGTGTGCACCACCACCACCGCCTTGCAGTTTTTCCATTTTTTTACTGCCACAACTCATTACAAAGACCTCCCATTCCTGTCATTCTAACACCTCTTTCCCGCTTCTCCTAGCCATGGTACCTGTCTCCTACAAGGGTTTCCCAGGTTCTGCTTTCTCCTGAGGTCTGTCTCTCCCAGTTACCCAGCTGAAAGCTTCACCAGCAAAGGGCTCTGCCTGCCAGGTTCCTAGGTTTGGTCTGCCCAGCTGGGCTTTATAAAGCCCAACATTGTCTCCAAGTGCAGGTGATCTTCCCCATCCAAGCTGTGAAGGCTTCCAGAAGATTCTTCCTCTGCCTTGAGGCCCTATGCAGGCTTTGACCCTAGGCTGCTTGCTCCTGAGGTTGATGCGTATTTACTAAGAGTCAGCGTTGTTTTCCCCAGTAACCCTCACCGGGGAAAATTTCTCTAGACTTTGTCCCTTTTGGCCTGAGGGGGGTGGAGGGTAGGTCAGTGCCTCTGGCCACATTGCTTCTGGGGGGATGTTTCCCCTCATTAATCCTACTGTCAAGATCAAGATCAGCAGCAAAGGGTAATGTGCATAGTTTCACTCTTTTTCTTTTCCCCTCACCCTGTTCCTCTTGAATCACCTACCACTCTCCTTGCTGAATACGCACCTCCCTCCTGATCAGATGACACACTTTTCAAGAAACAAAACTATGCGAGAGGCTGCCTTAGGCACAAACATCAAAGTCTCCAAGGAAAATTTAAAGTCATGAGAGCAACAATGTCACATTCACATTTTGGACTGGTGACACTTGGTTTTGTTTTAAATACATTGGAAGTCTAGCAGTGTCTAAATGTCCAGGGGGCTTAATGAGGGCATATGTTACAGAAACTCACCAAAAATTATGCAAGTCAAAGGGGCAGGGTAGAAGTTAATGGGGCTGGCCGTACCAGCCTTTCCAACACAGCGGACAAGAGGGTTTTAACAATTTGTTTATAAAAAGGAACACTGCTTTTAAGTTTCCAGACTATAAAATTGCTACAGCTGTTGAGAGGTTAAAGTCTCTGATCCTCATGACTCCTAATCTCAGCTCTATAAAAGAATATAAAGATTGTGGCATATGTGTCTACAATTGGGCCATCGGGCCCTAGGCAATGACCCAGAACAACTTTCCTCAGAGTTACAACACATCTGCAGGGAGAGTTATTGGCAACTGGCCTGAGAGAGGTTCTGAGAAGGCGCTCAGCAACCCAGCCAAATATATAACCTCTTTCCAGAATGGGGTCAAAGTTGTTTGCAGACGCCAAGGATGTAAAAGGAAAGTCAGAGTTCTGGCCAACCAGTCAGTAAAGCCATTGCTGGGCCTTCTCCAGGGCCAGCCATAGGTTTATCTGTTTCTCTGGCAATACTGTCTTAGGACTGTGTAGGAGAAAGATGGTGGCACTCTAAGCTTGCGCCCACCGCTGCCAAAGGAATCCATTTGATAGTCCAGAACTTTCAGTGACAAACTTTCTTTCACACCATTTCTTGTTCACTCCCATCTTCTCTGACTGTGAACTTTAGAATTGTCTTGTGGCTGCTGAAACAAACGTCCTAGCACCTATAGTACCTAAGTTAGGCTGTGAAGAGCTCCCAGAACGGGGCTGTCTGCACTTGAGGAATAGTAGAGCTCTGCCTGGTACTCAGACTCATGTGTGGCAGCGCCATCTCACGTCCCTCCCTCCATCCCTCCATCCTTCTCAGTCTACACAAATCTAGACAGGGTAAAGCCAAGACCATCGTTGATTCACGATGGGGTGGGGTAGACAGAAGAAAAAAGATGAAATTACATTTGGCAGTGCCAGTGATGAGATAAATGGATCTTCTGGTCCAAGGGCAGAGCTAGTATCATGCACCCTCCCTGGGTAGGAGGTTTTGCTTCCTTGCTTCCATAACCGTTGAACCTAAGTAAATGAAACGGAGCGACACCGGGCCCCTTGACCGTCAAAGAGTCCTTTACTGCCAGAAGCAAATGAGATGACTCCTGTGAAAGGACTTTGGAAACAGCGAAGCGGTAAGAAAATGGGAGACCACAACATATTTAAGGGGTGACATGGCATCTATTCCAAGCAAAAGTTGGACAAAACTATCACTAACACTTTAATTCAAAGATTGAAAGGAAGACTTAAAATCAAACTGAAGACAGTCTATGGAATAGGTGACGATGGTGCTCTGCAAATGAGCCAGGGGCTGCTATGGGTCCAGCTTAGGCCAGAAACTCCATGGGGCAGGACTGTGAAAAGAAGGGCTGAAGGATAGCCTCGTAACTTCCCCCACTGCTGAGGAAGACAGCCAGGCTCTCCTCTACTTCAGGAGTGCTGGAGCCCACATAGGAAGGTGAGGGGGACCTGGATTCCTGCGTGCCCATCTCCCTGGACTGCCCTCAGTCTGTGGACTGAGTTACAGCCACAGCACTCCTGCTGAACAGCCAGAGAGACACATCTTTTAAAATACAGTGGCTTGGTTGTTTTCATTAAATTTCATCAGGACTTTAGCATGCTTCAGAGTTTTTTTTTTTTTAATTTACCTAATAGTGCAATTTTCTTAGTCTGTTTTGTGTTGCTGATAGCACAATACCAACAACCTGAACAAATTATATATAATATGTGTGTGTGGTATATATGTATGTTTATTTTGGCTCATGGTTCTAGCCCAGGATTGAGGGCTGCCTTCTTCCTGACTGAGTCCTGAGGTGCTGCACAAGAGAGTGAGAGAGAGCTGGCAAAAACTCATTCACAGGAGACATACGTTCAAAATAACATTTTATTCTTAATCATAGGCTAGAGAGCCACTCACTGGTGAGGACAGAGTCCTTCTCACCCCTTACAGTTTCTGTCTCCTCACATCTTTTAATGGGGATTAAATTTTAACACTTTCCTTTTAGGAAAAAAAATGTAGCAAAAGCACAGCAGTGATTCACATACTGAGTGTAAGCCCACATTAAATAACATTTTATGCAGTGAATAAATTTCTAACGTAATGGCTGAGGAGCTTTAAACAGCTGCCTTGATCATTCAATGTCTCACTCCGATACAGTCATTTCTTCTCTCCAAAACCTAAGTAATTTAATCTCCTCTCTCCGCTTCCATTTAAGATGTAGAGAAGAGCCTGCCTCTGGGCTGGAGAGATGGCTCAGAGGTTAAGAGCACTGACTGCTGCTCCAGAGGTCCTGAATTCAATTCCCAGCAACCACATCGTGGCTCACAGCCATCTATAATAAAATCTGATGCATGCAGGCAGAGCACTGTATACTAAATAAATAAATAAATAAATAAATAAATAAATAAATAAATCTTAAAAGAGAGAGAGAGAGAGAGAGAGAGAGAGAGAGAGAGAGAGAGAGAGAGAGAGAGAGAGAAGGGCCTGCCTCAGTTGGTTTGGCAACGAGAATACCTGTAACACTGTAAATGCTTAATAATTTCCTATAATGACAGCATGGGCCGGGACACTGTACTTTTAAGTGAAATATTTTCATTTGAGCTATAGCATGTAATACTCTATATGTCAAATCTTGATGGATGACTGAAATGAAGATATTTTGTTTGGTTTTTTTTTTTTTTTCTGGACCAGATAATTTAACAATTTTCCTTCATTTCCAAAAATTACATCTAATTAAATGCATTAAAAACTCACAGAAGAGGCCAATGATGGCCTCTCTAAAGAGAAGATCCTTCTCCCACCTGGCAAAGAACATTGTCACGAGGCCATCATCAGTTTTGTTCATGAGTTCTGCTTTGGAGAAAAACACTCAATTGGACTTTTGTTTTTCTAATTCACTCTAATTTACAAAAATCATGGCTTTCCATTATACCTAGCCCTGGCTGGCATCTCAAGGCTCAGGGGTGGGGATTCACCTTCGAGCACAGGCAGGCCTTTCGCTCTCTAGAACAGACAAGGGGATTGGTCAAATGTACTCATCCCCTGTGGAGGGGCCTCATTCTTCATAATAACCATGGCTAAAGAGTGACAAAGGAAAAGTGGGGCAACCTTGAGAGGAAGTGTCTCCAACTTGTTTTGCTGTTATGAAAATGCGGCCATGGTAGGGGCTTTCTAAATGCATCCTAAAGTAAGCACTTTTGAGGTTTACCCTGCTGGTTGGTTCCAAAGCTCTGTACCCCTTCCACGTAGATAGTCCTCCCAGGAGCTTTTCCTACTCTCAAAGGCGACTGACGACGGCCACACCCTTCCACTGGCCCTCCCACCACAGCTACATCATGTGAGATGGCAGGGCCATGAGCCCATGTCATCCAGGTAACTCAGCTAGCACTGGAGTCATTTGCTCCATTTACCAAATGAACAAGTGGCCCTCAGTGGAGTTGTCACTCACCCTAAGCCACACTCCCAGACCATCCACATCCACACTTCCTAGGAAACAGATTGTTCAGACAAGTGAATGCTTCCATGGCACCCACGACACCCACAGCACCCATGGCACCCACAGCAGCCTCAGCACCCACGGCACCCACAGCACCCACGGCACCCACAGCACCCACAGCACCCACGGCAGCCTCAGTGTGCCCAAGCTGGGCCTGGTTGCCAGGTTTCCCAGTTCTCAGGTGTATTCTCTCCACTATGTACCCCCCCCTCAGTCTTTAAAGATCATATAAAAGATTTATTAATTGTATGCGTGTTTGCCTGCATATATATCTATACACCATATGTGTGCCTGATGCCCACAGAGGCCAGAAGAGGGTGTCAGATCCCCTGGAACTGGAGTTACAGCTGTGAGCCACTGAGTAAGTGGTCAAAACTAAGCCCGGTCCTCTGCAAGAACTGCACTCACTCTAACCATTGGGCCATCCCTCCAGCTCCACTCATACTCTCAGTCTTTGTTTTAACTTTTGAAATATCTATCTATCTGTCTGTCTATCATCTATCTACCATCTATCATCTACCTATCTATCATCTATTTATCCATTTATCATCTATCAATCATCTATCTATCATCTATCTATCATCTATCTATCTATCTATCTATCTATCTCTATCTAGTTTGGAGACAGGGTCTCACTCTATAGGCCTGGCTATCCTGGAATTCACTCTGTAGACCAGCTGGCCTCAAACTCACAGATTCACCATCCTCTCTGCACCTGAATGCCGGAAGCAAAGGTGTGCGCCACTGCCCCCGACTAAGTTTTATTATTTTATTGTGTGTGTATGAATGTTCTGCCTGCATGTATGTGTGTAGGTAGGATGCATCGTGTGTATCACATGCTTGCAGGGCCACTGGAGGCCTGGAGAGAGTGCCTGGTTCCCTTGGACAGCCACAGAGGGCTGTAAACCACCCCATGGGGGTGCTGGGAATGGAACCCCGGCCCTCTTGAAGAGCAGCCAGTGCTCTTAAATGCTGGCCCACTTCTTCAGTTCCCCAACTCCCAGTCCTTAAAAATAGCTCACAATCATCAGTGAGGTGCTTGGTAATCAAATACATAGAAAATTTAAAATGTGTCAATGACCTGAAATGACAGTCTATTCCGAAAGCAGGGCTAGCCCTCAAAGGTGTCATTGTGCATTCCAGTAAAGGTGAAGAATATCAGCATTGCAGGACTGTGTGTCAGGGGTCAGCATACAGCACCAAACTGGTCTGACTGGCTCCTGTAAACACCGAGCAACTTCCTGCCTGATGAACCTAACAATTTAGTGGATCTTTCTTTTTCTTTTTTCTTTATTTCTTTTTTGTTTTGATTTTTTTTAAGACAGGGTTTCTCTGTGTAGCCTTGGCTGTCCGGACTCACTCTGTAGACCAGGCTGGCCTTGAACTCACAGTGATCTGCCTGTCTCTGCCTCCCGAGTGCTAGGATTAAAGGCGTGTTCTATCTCACATTATTGTGTCAAGAAGGAGGATAAAACTGCCCCCTAAAGATGTTGCAGGTGTGGCTGTGGTGCCACATGTGCATCAGTAGGTGGCAGAGAGAAGAGGGGCTGTCTACACTCAGTGTTCTGACTTACGAACAAACACCAGAATGACTTATAGCCTATCATTTGCTGAAAAAAGGGAGCCTGAGACGACCACCAGTCCAGTGCTGCACCAGGCCCCAGTGACTCCCAGGACCAGGAGAAAGCTAAAAGACTAAAAGAACTCCTCCTGGGCCTGAGTGCCCTGGGTGAGCAGGAGTTGGCCTGATACAGATAACCGTTGCATGGGGCCATTTGTGTGGGCCAGGTGAGGTGTGAACCCAAGATGACCACGTAGCACGGGGCCTGGCCAGGGAGCTAACCTGAGACCACCACTAGTTAGACGCCACAAAGGCTGGTGGTGGGGCATATCTGAGATGACCTCTTCGTGGTCTGTAATGCATGAGTGGGCACAACACTCCTGAGATCACCCTAGACACTCAGAGACCCTGAACACCTTTAAGAGGAGCAAGAAAGTGGAAGAGAAAGAGAAACAAAAGGATGTGGGTGCAGTGAGGGAGGCAGAACTGGAGACTCCAGGGTAGTGAGGAACAGCCTGGTGTGAGTACCTGGGACCATGGTGTGGTCCTGGCCCGTGTTGCCACTGGGGGCCATGTCTGGGTCCGTGGTCCTGCAGCATCAGGGGTCTATTACCACCAAAGGCCAGATGGGGGTCTCTGGTCTGGCTATGCAGAACTGACCCCACCCCTCACCTGGGCACTGTGGGAAAACTGGCCCTGGGGTCATGAGAACAGGAGAACTGACCCTGCCTCTAACCAGCTGCAGTACTCAGCAGAGCATCCCCCTGAACACTGCAAGAGTTGCAGGTGAGCCAGCCCCAGAGGATATGAGTGTGGGAGACCTGGCCCCACCACTCATTTCCCCTTCAGTGGCATGGATGAGGGAGAGATGACCTTCCCTCTAGCCCCTTGACACCTATAGCAGGCAGGGAGAGCTAGCCCCTGAGGTCATCAGAGCAGGAGAGCTGGCCTTGCCCCTCACCTGGATAGCACAATAGAGCCAGCCCTGGATGTGGGGGTTGTGGGTGAGCCAGCCCCGAGGACATGAGTGTAGGAGAGTCAGCTCTGCCTTGTATCTGCTGGATGGTAGCACAGATAAAGGAGAGGTGCCCTCTTCCCATCCCTTGTCCCTTGATATCTATGGCAGCCAGGAGAGTTGGCCTGGGGGTTATGAGAGTGGGAAAACTGGCCATGTCCCTTACTGGCTGCAATAATCTGGAAAGCAAACCCTATGCCTCACCTGAGCAGCAGGGCAGAGCTGGCCCTGGTAGTGGGAATTGCTGGTAAGCTGGCCCAGAGGGCATGAGAGTGGGATAGCCAGTGGGCTGACCAGCTCAGATATTTCTTAGACTTTTGAATTGGCCCACCCCAACATCAATCCCATTGATGAACTGCTGGAGTACATAAAGGGGCAGATCCTTCAGATTCAAAACTACAGTATCTCCATGACCCAGGGCTACAGCAGGATATCCAAGAGGAGGCCCAGTGGGTTTCCAGTACTGATTGAATAGCAGGAGCCAGAGGCATTGTACCAGGTCAACATGCCATTGCAATGAATATTTGCAAGCAAAGATGTGTGAGCAAAGGGTACACTGTAGGACACACTGTGACACAGTATAGCTCCTAAAACAAGATTTTTTTCCCCTCTGTTTTGGGGAGGTTGCAACGGTGGAGTGTGTGTATGAGGGGAAGGGGAGATGAATGGGATTGGGGTACATGATGTAAAATTCACAAAGAACCAATAAAAGGTTTTAAAAGGGATTTTAAAAAGTGAAATTGATCAAAGACATTGATTCTTCTAATAATACCCTTTCTATTCTCCAATTCTTCATCTGTTCCTATAGACATTCAACATTTTAAGATGTAGTGAAGGACATTTTATTCATTCATCAAATCTGTACACCAACTATGGGCAGGAATATTTTCTATCTATATACATTTCCCATCTATATACATGTGGAATACATCACCAAAGTAAACAGATAGCCATAGCTACTCTCATAGAGTTTACATTCTAATTGGGACAGACAGACAATAAATAACCACAGTGGGTAAATAAATTACACATTGTTTTAGAAGACGATGTGGGTGAGAGAAAAGCAACAAAGGCTAAGAGGAATTGAGCATTTGGTGGTCATTTTAAGAGGGTACCCAGAGCTAGACTCATGGAGACTATTTAAGTATTTAGCAGGTAAGGGAGCCAGTCTATGAAAGACACAGGTCAGAAGATCCCAGCACAGTGTGTGGTCAGTTCACGGACCTTCAGGAGGACCAGTTAGAGGCCCAGCATCACTGATGCAGAGGAAACAGGAGGGAGAATAGGAATCAGTGTCTTCACATCATGTGAGGACTTGAGATGGAGCCTTCTGGTGAGAGTTTGGGATTCTTAAAAAAAAAAAAAAAAAAAAACAGTTATGTTGGGAATATGTTTTTGTTTCTATTTCAGGTATGGGACATGGGGCTGCTTCAGACTGACCACAGAGGCTAGTTATGATTTGTCTCATGCTCTAGGAGGGGTATGATTTTGCCAGCTGGGAATAGTTTATATTTGGAATTCTGGGGACTCTCAAGAGGACATTAAAAATGCCAGAGCCTTGAGAAAAGCTGTTCCTGTTGCTGCTGGTGGTTCCTGTTGCTGCTTTTGCTGTTTGCTGGATTGCTGGCTGCTGATTGGAGATATCCTGGTGATGAAAACTGGACTTGTCCCAAGGAACTCCATGCTCCTAATCAGCAGAAAGTAGTCTAAAGATCTCCACCCTTTCTCCCCTCCATCCTTCTTTCTCTCCTACCTAGTGTTGGGAAGTTGGAAGGGATTGGGGTGGAGAAAGGTGGTAGCCAAAAGTCCAGCTGCTGAGCCTTGTAAGTCCTCGTACAAAAGAAATAAGGGCTCTCTCTGGCTTTGCTCCAGTTGATACAGGGAGCCCTGAAATGGTCATGGGTCAAAGGGGGATATGATGGGATTTAAGTTGTAAATGGGTCATTTCAACTTTTGGGTTGTGAACATACTTTGGACATCTAGGGAAGAGGCAACAAAAACAAAAACAAACAAACAAACAAAATCAATCAGGAAATGCTGAAGCCTCCATGTAAATTAATTCAAGTGTGAGACAGCAGTAACCCAGACCTTGGTAGCAGCAAAGCCAGTTGGGAGAAAGAGTTGCCTCATGGGATTATGGGCGTCACAGCTTTCTAGACTAGGAAAGTCATATTAGAGTAGGAAGGCAGTTGCCCTGCAGGAGGCAGCAGGTTGTAGGCTTCTGGGAAACTCCCACTTCTTTTGAGAGAGTAGTGAGCAAAAGTGAAAGGTCTGGGGTGAGTCTAAGGTTCTAAGTTGGGACTGCAAGGATGGGGAACATAGGTGCAGCCAGCACACAGCAGTGAAGTCAGGAGTTCAGGTGTGGCCAGGTTTAGTGAAAGCAGCCAGCCAATGGGGCTGAAGAGGTAACTCAGAGCTCCTCTTGCTCTTGCAGAGGACTATGGTTTGATCCCAGTTCCAGGGGATCTGATGCCCTCTTCTGGCTTCTATGGGTATTGCATGCGTGTGGTGCTCAAGGAACCCTCTAAGAGGCACTGGGTAGGTGGGTAGAGATGAGGCCTTGGAGTTTCAGAGCAGGTCAGGACTACAGGTGGGTACTTGGTGAGTTGCCTTCTCTGGAAGCCATAACACAGGTGGAGCCCATTCTGTGGTAAGAGCTCACAAAAGTTGGTGAAAACTGTCCACTTATTCAGATAATCTCATTTTCTCAAAGATGTGCTAAAACAGTGAAATTGCAACTGGGCGTGGTGGCACACGCCTTTAATTCCAGCACTCGGGAGGCAGAGGCAGGTAGATCTCTGTGAGTTTGAGGACAGCCTGGTCTACAAAGTGAGTCCAGGACAGCCAGGGCTACACAGAGAAACCTTGTCTCGAAAAACGAAGAAGAAGAAGAAGAAGAAGAAGAAGAGGAGGAGGAGGAGGAGGAGGAGGAGGAGGAGGAGGAGGAAATGAAATTGCTAGAAGGGGCTGTTTGAAAAGTTTGTTGTTGTTGTGTTTGTTTGTTTGTTTGTTTGTTTTTTGAGACAGTTTCTCTGTGTAGCGTTGGCTGTCCTAGACTCACTCTATAGACCATGCTGGCCCCAAACTCACAGAAATCTGCCTGCCTCTGCCATCCAGAGTCCTGGGACTACTGGCATGTGTCACCACGCCCAGCTGAAAAGTATTTTTAAATAGCCTCAAAAGTTTTTTTAACTCAAGGAATCAAATTACACATTTAAATATTTCTTTTCACAACGATGAGTGAGCTTTTGTTCAGGAGCCATGCACCTCTGTACAGAGAACTCACAAATGCCTAGGCGAGGCACAAGCACAGAATTTCTTGTGTGAGTGAGACACATTCAAAACAAGACAAAAACAAAAAAACTACTCCCCGCCCCCAAATATGAAGGAAGAACCCAGAAAGAGAGGCAGAGTCCTGAGGTCGCAGTCTTTAGGACTGCCTCTGGAAGCCAGCTTTCAGATCCATGGGACAAGCCCAGTATCCAATAACAGAAGAAAAGGAATATAATTCTTTGGTGAGAGGGACTCTATCCATTCCTATGTAACCTTGATACAGCAGAAAACCTTTGTGTTGCAGCATCTAGCCATTACTTTTACACACACAGGACATGGAAGCCTTCACACTTCTCTCACCTCACAACAAAAACGGTGTTTGAATCGCAGCCAAGTGGGTCAGGCATGGCTGCACTGTGGAAGGCCAGCCTGTGGAAGTCATACTTAAGTGGGCAGGCAGCCACCCTGCAGGAGGCAGCAGGTTGTAGGCTTCTGGGAAACTCCCACCGCTTTGCTCCATGGTTGAGCCTCCTTCCTCTGCCCTTGGCAGCCTTAACCAATAGGAAGGTTTTGGGGAGGAATTCATCAGCATTCTGTTTTCCCTCGGAAAGTAAACACTCACAAAGGAATGCTCTGCTGCTGTGGCTGTTTGGTCTGCAGCTGCAGCCACTGTACGCAGCTGCTGTACTCCCGAGGCTCACGAGCTTCCGCCAGCACCGCAGGCCACCTGCCTCCAGCTTCTACTGACCTCTTTGTTCTTCAAGGCTGTCCTTGGGCTCTCTCTCTCTCTCTCTCTCTCTCTCTCTCTCTCTCTCTCTCTCTCTCTCTCTCTCTCTCTCTCTCTCTCTCACACACACACACACACACACACACACACACACCCCTCAGTCTGTGAACTCACAGATGCCTGTATGGTGATGAGCCAATTGCTCCCTGACTTCAAATTCTCTTACAAGTAGAGGTGGCAGTCCCCTACGCAGATGCTGGCATCCCTGTGGCTGTCGTGACTGTTCACAAAGCCATCCATGAGTGCAGTAGTAGGCGCCTTCCCAAAGCTCTGAAATTAATTCCTGGAAAGCCACAGAGGGCCTTGTGCCCTCTGTTAAATCAAAAGCAGGCTTCCTGCTGGCTGGCTCCAATGCGGCCCTGATAGTGTCTACCCGGTAACGAAGGAGCCAGGCTCTAGAAAGTGGCCAGGAGCCCTTCATCCCTCCAGCACTAGCACTTAGGGGCACACAAGGGATAGATAGCAGGTGTGGGCCATCACAGGTGTGTGAGCCACTGCTGCTGTGTGCCAGGGAGACTTGGGGCATGAGTTTAACTCCTTACTGATCAAGACTGCTTAGCCCCGCACGCTTTCCTTTAACTCTATGTTTGCCGACTTGTTCCAATTAACACATTTCAGGAAGATGTGTCCAGCGTTATCATGAAGCCAGGGGAAGGCTAACCAAGTTGGTGGATGAGCCCTGTTCTCTATGGCCGAGGGCAGTTTCAGTGGATACAAGCACATTCAAAACAAACCCAAAACCCAAAACCAACCCCTGCAAGAAAGGAAGGAAGAACCCAGAAAGAGGCCAAGTCCTGAGGTCACAGTCTTTAGGAGTGCTCTGGAAGGCAGCTTTCAGACGCACGGGACTGGCCTAGTATTCAATATCAGAACACATGGAGTGTAACCCTTTGGTGAGAGGGACCCTAGTTAGCTATTATTAATAACAGCACAGTGTAACACTTGTAGGGCTTGGCCATTTTGCACATATTCACCCAAGAACTCTAAAAGGAACTGAGTGATTGTAGCGCCCACTGTTAGGGTGTGCCTACATGCCAGTGTGGTTAGGCCATGCCTTTCTTTCCCTAGGTCTAAGTAAAGCTGCTTCTATAAAAGCATGGTGCCTTGTGTGCAGTGAAGACTAAATAAAGTGATTTTTTTTTTTGGCTTTGGTTTTGGTTTTTCCAGACAGGGTTTCTCTGTGTAGCCCTGGCTGTCCTAGACTTGCTTTGTAGACCAGGCTGGCCTCAAACTCACAGCGATCCGCCTACCTCTGCCTCCCGAGTGCCGGGATTAAAGGCGTGAGCCACCATACCTGGCTAGAGGTGATTCTTGACTCAGTGAGACAAACATGTAGTTTTCGGCCTTAAAGGGAATGTGTTGTGTCCTTATAGTGCGAATTCTCAGCTGGAGGTGACCCTCCCCCATCCCCTGGACACATTTTGCACATTATTATCACCATTCAGGAAGGAGGGGTGTGCCGCTGCCTTGCATCTTGTAGGCAGAGGCTAAAGAGTCACTAAAGCTCCTACAATACAACAAACAGCAGCTTGACTTCAAGAAGACACGGTTGGCCTCAAAGTGTTAACTATGTGAGGCTGAGAAAGCCTGGTCTCTGCACACTGAAGGCCAACCAATACATCAGCGTTTGTTGATTGACATTTGTTTGTTTGTTTGTTTGTTTGTTTTTTTAATGTGAGCTCATAAAATAAAATGGCTAACCCCACAGGACGTGATAATAGACTGCCTACTAGAGCTGGCAGAGACGTGTTTTGTATATTCCTGAATCCAGATGATGAGTCTAGCACTAGAATTAACACCACACACCTTGACACGGGAGGCCTGAAGAAGTCTGGGCTGCCAAGCTCAATTAAACCCATGTGTTAATTTGTACTGTAATAGGAAGTTAAAATGAAAATCAATCGGCACTGAAAGCTAGCCCCCCCCCCCTTCAGGTTGGGGGACATCCCAGTAACTTCCCAGTATAAAGGCTCAGGGCACAGAACGTGGTCCTACGGCAGCCGCCGCTCATGTGAGAGGCAGCCTGGTGCGGGGCCACATGAGGTTATCCCACGCCAAGAAAGGGAGTCTATGGCCTAAATGAGCAGCCAAACTCAGATCCAAGGGGCTGAGGCAAAGAGAGGGCAGACAGACACACACACACACACACACACACACACACACACACACACACACACACAGAAAAGCTGGGAGCAGGTTGGCCGGGCTCACTCGGCTGGAGGGCACCAATGATGCAACCAGGAAAGTCAGATTACTGTGTTCAGCATGGGGGGGGGGGGGAGGTGAGGGCTGCCTAGTGTTGGTAGGTGAGCAGGTTGTAGTCATCGGAGGAGGGAGCGCAGTTGCCTGCTTTTGCACACACTGCTCACTCGTTTGTAAACACTTGCACTTGGACCAGAGGAATGCTTTGCCAGTTTCCTGAGCCTGATCTGGGGAAGGCCTTGTCATTGCCATGGGCCTGAGGCACTGGGCTTCTTGGCGTGGCCACAACCATGCCAAGAATATATGTACTTATATTGGCATAATGTTTTTGTGGACTGGGTATAGTTTAACGTTGTTCATTCAAAGGCTGATTTCTCTGCCCCGCTGTCTGGTTTCAATCCGGACATTGCATTGTGATGCTTATTCTAAGTTTATTCTCCCCTGTCTCAAATTTGTGTAAACATGCCCACCATTTGTTCTTTGTATTGCCAATAAAATGCCAACCAGCCAATGCTGGGCAATACAGAGACTAGGGTGGAACCTCTGGGCCCAGCAAGCAGAGGGGAGAGAGGAAGTAGCAGACAGAGCCATGAGGAGAGGACCAGGAAACATCAGGGGAAATGAAATGGACCTAGGAGATGACTAAAAAGCAAGTATAATGTGGGAAATCTGAATGGGGGAAGCTAGACCAACTTGCAGGCTTAGGATGGAGTGACTATTGCTCAGTATTGTGCTCTAGGCTAATTCAATAAATCCTAGTCTCTCCATGTGGTTATTTGGGTAAATAGCTGGTTGAAAGTAACCCCTGTATTACTAATAGTATGACTCGATATTAAATATTAATAATCTTAAGATCAAAAATTCAAGCGACACCACATGCTGGCGAGGATGTGGGGAGAGAGGAACACTCCTTCATTGCTTGTGGGAATGCAAACTAGTACGCCACTTGGAAATCTATCTGGTGCTATCTCAGAAAAATGGGAATAGGGCTTCCTCAAGACCAAAGCTATTCCACTCCTTGGAATATACCCAGAAGATGCTCCCAGCACACAACAAGAAAATTTGCTCAACCATGTCATAGCAGCCTTATTCATAATAGCCAGAACATGGAAACAGCCTAAGTGTCCCTCAGTAGAAAGATGGATAAGAAACTGTGGTACATATACACTATGGAATACTACTCAGCTATTAAAAACAAGGAATTCCCGAAATTGTGGATAAATGGATTGAGCTAGAAATGATCATAATGAGTGAGTTAACCCAGAAGCAGAAAGATCAAATAGGTATATAACTCACTTATATCTGCATACTAGCCAAGGGCATGTCCCACGAAAGCCTTCACTTACCAGGAAACTGGGACAGAGGGAAGGCATCCTATTGGGACCTAAATGAGAGACGCATGGGAGAACAGCAAATAAAAGGATCCCAGAGGGTCCTAGAAATCTACAAGTAGACAATATGATAGGCAAGATTTGGGCCCAGGGGTCCTGCTCAAACTAAGAACCAGCCAAGGACAATACAGGAGGTAAACTATTTAAACCCTTCCCAGATCTAGCCAATGGTCAGAATATTCTCCACAGTTGAGTGGAGAGTGTGATATGACTTTCTCACGTACTCTGGTGCCTCACATTTGACCAGGTCCCCTGGAGGGGGAGACCTGGTGGCACTCAGAGGAAGGACAGCAAGTAGCCAAGAAGAGACTTGATACCCTATGAGAATATTATAGGGGGAGGTAATCCCCCTCAGGAAACAGTCATAGGGGAGGGGAAATAATGGGAAAATGGGGGGGGGGGAGGAATGGGAGGATACAAGGGATGGGATAAACATTGAGATGTAACAAGAATAAATAAATAAAAAAAAATAATAATAAATATTAATAATCTTTCAACACACTCAGGATTTCATCCACTTCCCAGATATACTATATGTACACACAAATATGTGAGTCCACATAGAAATTATAATCTAGAGATGTTTATACATGTGTACACATATGCATATTATAGTTCAATATTGTTGTATGTATCCTTACATGAATAACATCAGGGATCAAATGAATGGAAAGCACACATCTCTCTCATAAGGAATCTGTAAGCCTGTACCAAAGGGAAAAAAAAGGAATTTTTAACAAGTTTTCAAGAATTAGTACCATACAGAATGTGTTCTATGTTTGCAAAAACATAAAAATTATTCAATAGTAAGGAAAACTCAGAGTAATTAGAAGTAAAAGAATATATACTAATTCACAGATTAGGGAATAGTTCATATTACATTAATTGCTTTTAACACCTTTATAATCTGTCATCAGCATTTCTATTCTATCCTGTATTTATTTATTTTTTTTGTTTGTTTGTTTATTATTTATCCATTTATTTGAGACAGGGTTTTTCTCTGTGTAGCCCTGGCTATCCTGGAACTCATTCTAAAAACTAGGCTGGCCTCAAATTCAGAGATCCACCTGCCTCTGCCTCCCAAGTGCTAGGTCCCCTGTATCTCTAAACATGATGCTAGTTTTAATTTCTGAAAAGTCTCCCACTGGTTTCCATAGTAGCTGAACCAGTTTATAGTCCCCAAGCCGTAAACAAAGCTCTTCTTTTCCTGTATCCTCACCAGCATTTGTTAGCACTTATTTTCTCAATGACAGGGCTGGAATGGACTCTCAAAGCAGTTCTAGTTTGCATTTCCTTGAAGGTTGGACATGCTCAACACTTTACGCTGTAACCCACCTGGCTTAGGTCCTAGAACCCTGAGTAGTGGTAATGAGGGAATGAAGAAAGGGCAGACACACATACAAAAAGCTGGGGTGAGGGGCTGTGTGCACTCTGCGAGAGCAGTACCAGCCACATCAACAACCTGAAACCTCCCCATGTTTATGACATACAGCAGAGGGATGAGGGCAGTTAGCTGGTCTTGGTAGTAGGGGTCAGGAGGCAACCTGTGTCAGGCTGTAAACCTCCGGGGGAGAAAGTGATGGCTGCTTGTACACACTGCTCAATCATTACTCACCCGAGGAAGGCCTCACCATCACCTGGAGAAGGCTCTGCCGTTCCCATGGGGCTGAGGCATTAGGGTCCTGGGCATGGCCCACATCAACAATACACATTCACTCCCTCAAGATTACACTTGCTCAGGACTTCGTTGACGCCCTACAGCTTTAAAATGCATTTATTGGCCATTTTTAAGTTCTACTTTTGAGAGTCATCTGTTTAATTCATTGGCCAGTCTATTGGTTGGAGGTTTGTTTTCTTTTTTCTATCAACCATATAGAACACCCGAGGATGTTACCATGGACAATTACATATCCATGTTTATTGCTTCTGTTTTCACAATAGCCAGAAAATGGTATCGGTGTAAATCTCTATCAGTTGATGAATAGGCAATGAAAATGTGGTACAACAGAATTTTATCCCTTTATGAAAAAAATGAAAAATTCAGGGAAATGGAACAAGTTAGAATATCACATTAAGCAAGGTAACCCAGGATCATACTGACAAAATTTGTGTATATATATATATATATATATATATATATATATATATATATATATATATTAATATATTAGTAAATATAATATATAAATATATAGTATCTATATTAGTATATAGTGTATGAATATATACTATATATTTATATATGCTATATATAATATATTATATATGCTATATATACTATATATTAGTATACATAATATAATATGCTATAATATATAGTAACTATATACATATATTGGTATATATATATATGCATTTAAATGGGAATAAGTGTAGGGAGAGGCCAGGAAATTAGGCAGGGACCACTGAGAAGGGGTAAAAGAAACTTTAGGGGAGAGGGCTGCAGAGGTCAATAGAACAATGTGATAAGAGAGTACAAAGGGAAATGCTGGAGGTAGAAGGGAACAGTAGCAATGAATAGAAGCCAGGGGAGTTGGCCGGAGGATGGGGTGGGGGAGGGGGCAACCAAAACTAAGTATGCATAAAAATGACATAAACCTGTTGCTCTGTATGCTAATTATAAATTAAATAAATTTGTTTTTAAAAATGGGACTAGTCATTTTGGCACCCTTACATGTTTCTTGTTTTTATTATTATTATACAAATACTACAATGGGCATAAGCACAAATATTTCTGCCTCATTGCTCACACATACAGTTTATACATTAAGTCCTTCCTCCCTCCTTCCTGCCCTCCCGTCATCCCTTCCTTCTGTTGCAGCTGGGACCTGAGCCCAGGCCAGCACCCAGTCTTTGATCTTCCGGTTGTGTTGAGAGCAGTGCTGGGACTATTGTTTTTTATTAGAATGTTCCCGTTGGCACGGTGCCGTACATTCCATCTGAAGGAAGGATACACATTTAAAAAGGGAGCTGGGAGATGCTGTCTCTGAAATTTTCTGGAAATATCAGATTGCTCCAGGAAGTAAAATCAGGTCAGGTGATACAGGTTTGTATCACCTTTTCAGAAATGACAGGGTGGGGGTAAAATACAGTATTTGCAATCTCCGTGCCGCATTATCTACTGTCAGCACGGCCACTCTAGACCTCACACGTGGATTCAGACAGCAGGTTGTGTCTGAGCTGAAGAACACACTGTGTGCAGAGAGGGCAGGAAAGCTGGAGCAGCAGGGACTATAAATCAAGTAATGACGCAAGTCTCGTTTAACACTGAGAAAACAAGTGCTTCCAGATAACCACTCGTCACGCAAGATAAACGGCGCTATCAATGGAGAGCAGGTGAGTGAAGTAAAACTCAAAGGAGGAAAACGGGGTGGTGTTTACAAGGACTAAAAATACTAGCAGTGCCAGGTCAGGGGCCTTAGCTGAGCGATTAAGTGAGGTGCTGTGGTCCCTGCTGCAGGTCTGCCTGAGGACGGGACTCTGCAGAGACAGCGAGAGTGTTAGGAGCTGAGCCTGGCATGGAAGTGTCTTCGCTGGAGCTAGGTGGTTGAGCGGAATGGCCCAGCTCTCCTGGCCTTCGTTTGCTCACCTTTAAGATGGAGGTAATAGGATGGGCCGTTTTGTGCAATACGTCTTAGCTTGCTTTCTGTTACTGGGATAAAAACCACCAAGCGCAACTTTGGAAGGGAAGAGTTTATATCATCTTGTGGGTGAGAGTCCATTACTGAGAGAAGCCGGGGTAAGAACTCAAGTTCATATCCAGCTACCTTTTTCTTACAGATACACCTCTCTAGGGAGGAGCCATCCATGGTGTGCTAGTTCCTTATACACCAATTAATAATCAAGAAAATGCCTCACTGGCATGCCCATAGGGCAATTTGATGGAGGCAGTTCTTTAGCTGAGGTTCCCTCCTCCCAGGTGTGTCAAATTGACCCAAGATTAGCCAAGAAAATATACGTTACATACGCAGGGTATATATCCGAAATACGTATATAATGGATATAATGTAATTTCTATAAGCTTCTACCTCATTAGGGTGCTTTAAATTTTAACTGGAAAACTAATGTAAATGAAGTTTTTAAAAAATATTTTTGTTGCTGCCAGGCGTGGCTCCGCACCCCTTTAATCCCAGCACTCGGGAGGCAGAGACAGGCGGATCACTGTGAGTTGGAGGCCAGCCTGGTCTACAAAGGAAGTCCAGGACAGCCAAGGCTACACAGAGAAACCTTGTCTTGAAAAAATATATATTTATTGTTGTTATTGTTGTTTTTTTGTTCTTTATGACGGGCGGATCTGGGCCCAGGGGTCCTGCTCAAACTATGGCGCCAGCCAAGGACAATATGTGCAGTAAACTTCAAACCCTACCCAGATCTAGCCAATGGACAGGACCTTCTCCACAGTTGAGTGGAGAGTGGAGACTGACTTTCACACAAACTCTGGTGCCCCATATTTGACCATGTCTCCTTGATGGGGAGGCCTGGTGGCACTCAGAGGAAGGATAGCAGGCTACCAAGAAGAGACTTAATACGCTGTGAGCATATATATACAGGGAGAGGAGGTCCCCCTCAATCACAGTCATAGGGGAGAGGAGTAGGAGGAAAGCAGGAGGAAGGGAGGAATGGGAGGATACAAGAGATGGGATAACAATTAAGATGTAATATGAATAAATTATATATATATGTATATATATATATATATATGAGAAATTCCTGGTGCTTGCTGGTCAAGTTTCTTATCAGGAAAGTGTTGGGTCTGTGATCTTCCCTGAGGGCTATGTGATACTCCTTATAAGGTCTGGGGTTACCAGATCAGGTAGAGTGAGAACCACTAAGGAAAGAGAGTACACCTTCATAGACCGAGCGTGAACCAGATATCCACAGACGGCAGACTTCAGCCTTATCCAGAAGAGTCCCACACACCACCAAGCATGACAACCAGCATTTTAGCATCCTGCCTGTAATAGTTACTTTTGTATGGCTCTAACCAAAATACCCAGGAGAACAATTTACAGGGAAGAAAGATTCATCTTGGTTTATGCTTTCAGAGGATTCTTCCTTTCTGGAGAAGATTAACTGAGCAAAGCCCTGCCCTGAACACCCGCGGCACCACTCCATGCAGTAGGGACCCAGAAAAAAACAGAAGGAAAACAAGGAGAAGCCAGCTTGGTTCCAGCACCCCATCTCTGCATGAGGAGACTAACCGTTCTCCTCCAAGCCCTGTCCACCATGATGGACTGAGCCATCCGAAGCCATGAGCCAAAATAAATACTGCCCCCTTGGAAGCTGATCTGTCTGAGATTTTGATCAGAGCTACACAAAAGTAGCCAATACAGCACGCATACTAAAACAGTTTCCTGAGCTTTTTAAGATAAGAATTTGGCTTTAGAATATGGAAATCCCCACGATGATCATCTGCTTGGCAAGAACGCAACTGTCCACCCCAAGCAATTCTCCGCCACTGTATCCATAAAACCCTCTCAATTAGAGATGGCTTCCACAGTCAGAATTCCATCAACGAAGAACCTCCACCGTTTCTCCTGGTTGTATTCTAAAGGGTCTTACCTGTAAACAGAGCCGATAGATTCATCTTTCCATGTTTGAAAGCAAGCCTTGCCCCTTTGTTCTCAGATTCCAAATTCATTCTGTGCGTCTGCGAAACAATGCAAGCTGTTCTTGTCAAGCAGGGGTGGGGTACCTGGTTCCCAGCACTGTTCCTGAAGCAAACATCTCCCTGGGGAAGGAGACTCCTCCACTGACACGGTGAGGCAGGAGCTTTGTGGCTTTCTCTAGCCCTTTTTTTGCACCTCTGGTTAGGCTCTCTGCCTTGGCAGAGAGCAGCACCGTCTGCTTTAATGCTGACCTGTAATATTCTATTCACGTTTTAACTCTGTTATCATCTGTGGCTCCTATGAGGTTTTCCTCTTTTTGATCTTCCCCACCGCCCCCCATGGCTATTGATTCTGTATTTTGCCAAAAGGTGAGGAGCCCTCCCTCCCCTTTGACATGTTTGCAGGGCTTCTAACGGCCATCTTCCTCCCCACAAAAGCAGTATCTATAGCCGTTTAATTATGTAGTTTATTTTTAAAGGGAGATCAGAAGAACCAGAGATCATCTTTTGCTTAAATTAAACTCAGAGTGCTCTCAGAGCATCCACCTTTCCCACCCGCTCAGTTACTGAGAAAATGAATGCACTTGGTTTTCCCCAATATAATGTCACAGATTTTATGGTGCACTGTTTTCTTTTGTCAGACAGAAATAGAGTCCATAACCTCAAACGCTGTCAAAAGGAAATAAATATGCTCTGCGGGGAAAAATAGCAACCCTCAGACAGTTCAGTTGCAGAATAAATTCTGTATCTTCCAGCAGACACAGCCTGCATTTACAAGGCCCCCAGCACTGCCCCAGTGTCCTAATGGAAGCTGGTCCTGCATTTACATTCAAAAAGAACAGAAATGTTCTCTGCCAACTGAATTTTAATGAAATAGAAGAAAAAAAGTCACTCATTGGTAAGATTTAAAAAACATAGGAAGGAACATATGTAATAATTCATGTTGTCAAAAGCCAAAATAAATGTGTATATCCAGAGGAAGTGGGCATCTAGGTTAGAAAGGAAATGCTTCTTGAAGTGGAGGACCTGTCCTGGATCATCCAGAGGTCCAGAGCTCAGTGCTTCACAGCCGTCCTCTGTATACACACACAGAGGCAAACACGCACATGCACATAGACACAATCACACTGTCTCTGTACAAAGAGACACACACAGACACACACAGACACACACACACACACACACACACACACACACACACACACACACACACAGGCTTGATCTTCCAGGAGCCCCCAGTGTCTTGATAAGTGCATAAATCTTTGCTATACAGCTGCTGGTTTAAAATCTTTTTTCATTTGTAGACGGAGGCTAAATCCCGCTGGCATGGTGCTCCCTTCCTGCACAGTGAGAGGATGCTGTCATTCTGGCCTTTTCTCATATTACTCTACCCCAAGGACATACGCATATCTTGGATTTTTTTTTTTTTTTTTTTTTTTTTTTTTTGAAATGCTAGCAATCCTACACTATGGTCTGGAGTGGATGTAAACATGTTTTTGTTTTGATCCCAAGTGTGGGATGTGAAACAGATTTGTGTGAGGGTGTGCGGTGTTTGTCCACTGGAAACAGACTTGTGAGAGAACTCATGACGTTTTTTGACCAGAAGAGGAACCACCTCTTGTGGGGACATGGTCTTTGCCAACTGGTAAACATCCTAGTACGGACTCTGAGAGGAGATATATGAGAACCCAAAACTAGAGGCCTAGCTTTTAGGTTTTTTGCATCATTTGGATGTTCATTACTCTGCTTCGAGATGCTCCTAGAGAGAACCGCTCCAGAGAACGCTTCGATGTTCTGGGTTCTGGCTGCTGCTCTAGGATGCAGCTGCTGCAGTTGCAGTCACCTTTGCTGAATTGCTGGTTTGCTGTTTAATGGGTCTGCTGAAATCCTGACTATGAAGAGTGGAATTGCTCCAAGGAACTGAGCCTAAGAAGGTCTACTTCTCCTGTTCCCATTAACCTCTCTTCTCTCCTATCTAGGATAGGTGGGTTAGAAGGGAGGTGTAAGCATTAAAGAACCCCAAATTAAGTAGGTTTGTAAACGTTCAAAGCCTACAGTGGCCAATGGCTCCTCAGTCCTTCTAGGTCACACCCGTAACCATACTTTGCATTTCACAAGGCCACAACAAAGAAATGGGAGTTTGATGCCTATGCTGGCCACGGACAGAGTGTGACCTCAGATGCCCACTCCACATCCCAGTACTGCCTGAGTGACAGCGAATGCCAGGGCACTCCCAACTACTCCTCCAACTTGAAAGATTTCCCATCCTCCACTTGAAGGGAAAAGAATGTGTGTGATTTGGAAACACACAGATAGGACAGAGCTAGCAAGACATCTGTCCTTATGACAACCAAGCAGAAGTGGTTCCAGATGCAGACTCTAGCACGGAAGTGCAGGGCACAAGGGTTGGTGAGGGTCTCCTGCTGCTTTGAGAGTTTCTTGGTAATGATAGCAGCTTACTTACAGGTTAATATGCACCAGGAGCAGTCCCCAGGCTGAGCTTGCCTCATTGGAGGTCCTCATGCCATCCTGCCTCCAAGGCTATTCCTGAAAAGCCCCAACAAGTGCACATTTACCAGGTACAATTCCTTATGGGAGCCAGGGAGCCAGCATCCACACCTCACTCTGGGTTTCTGGAGACCTGGAGAGAGAAAGCTTTTTCTGTTGAACATGGTGGGTACCACTGTTGTTTTTCACTCTGCCAGAAGGCTGTCCTGTTTTCCTTACAGAAGCAAAGATGCCACCTCCCCCTTAGTGCTTAACCCTCACAAGGAGCCACATGGACAGAGGCCTTTCACATCTGCCTGAAGCATCTTTCTTGAGGAGTCTGAGGGCTTAAGCTCCTTCCAGAACAGGAGTCACTTAAGGAGCTTATAAGAATGCGGGTCCAGGGGCTGGGAAATGGCTCAGTTGGTAAAGTGCTTGCAAGGCATGAAGTGTGATCCCCAAAACACATGCAGAAAAGTGAGGTATACATGTCCATTTATGCCCGCATGCAGACACACATGCAGACACGCACACACACACACACATACATGCACACACACATACATATGTGCACATGAGAAATGCAAGCCCCTAGGCCTGCCCCAGAGATACTGATTTGAAACAAATTCCTGAAATGATTCTGAAGCACAACTCAACCACAAAAAAACCAGGTGTCTTCCATACACCAGCAACAAACAATCTGAAAAAGACATAAAGAACCAAGAAGAATAAAATACTTAGGCTAAAGTTAGCCAAGGAGACAAAAGACTTGTACACTGAAAACTATAAAACATTATTGAGAGGCTAGGGAGCTAGCTCGGGGGAGGGGGGAGGCAGGCTTGGGGACCTGAGTTCAACACCAGTCCCACAGGGGCTCTCTTATCCCTTCCACTGGACAAGGCCATCTTCTGTGAGAAAGTCCTTCCTGAAAGATGCAGGTAGCTTTCTATTGGGGTTCTCAACCTCCATAACCGAGAAATACATTTGTGATGATCCTAAGATACCAGTTTATGTCACAGTAGCCCTACTGGATTAAGAATTATGGGCCAGGCAGTGGTGGCGCACACCTTTAATCCCAGCGCTTGGGAGGCAAAAGCAGGCGGATCGATGTGAGTTCAAGGACAGCCTGGTCTACAAAGTGAGTCCAGGACAGCCAAGGCTACACAGAGAAGCCCTGTCTTGAAAAACAAAACAAAAACACAAAACAAAACAAAAGAATTAATCATTAGGGAAATGTAAATCAAAGGTATATTAAGACATCAATGCAGACACGTAAGGGTGCCTACTATTAAAAACAGACATAAATAACAAATCTTTACAAGGACATGAGACGCTGAAACCTTTGTGCACTGTTGCTGAGGTATACAATTGTATAGCCATGGTGCAAATAGTTGGAGGTTCATCAAAAATTACAATAGAATTATTATGCAATCCACAATTCCATTTCTGAGGATACACTTAAATGAATTAAAAGCAGTTATCACGGAGATATTTACAGACCCACATGACAGCAACATAATTAAAAGAAGCCACTGTTGTGTATTATTTACTTACCGCTGTAACAAAACCTGACAAAAGGAGTTTAAAAAAAGAAGGGTTTGTATTGGCTCCTCCTTTGAGGTTGGGGAAGATACGGCAGTGAACGTGGCTCTCGGTGTGGGGGCAGGAGTGTGGGGCAACTGGTCACATTGTGCTTACAGTTCTGAAGAGGGACAATGCTGCAACAAGCCATCAGCTTCCCTGCTCACTTCCCCTGTCATTCGGGTAAACGCACAGCCCACGTATAGGTGGGTATCACCCTTCAGTGAACCCTCCATGGAAGCACCCCCTCAGGGATGTCTAGAGGTGTATCTCTAAGGTGGTTATAAAATCTAGTCCAGCTGGCAAAGATAATCAGCCTCATACTATCAAGAACAGATAAGCCAAATATGGTGAATACAAAGAACAGACCAGAGTTCAGCCTTAAAAAGAAAGGTCATTCTGACTCACTCCTACTTGGATGAATTCAGCAAGTCACGCACAAAGGAACAAACACTAAGGAATCCCATAGGCGTGAGGCACCCCGAGGACTCAAGTTTATAGGCAGATAGCAGAATGGTGGTTGCCATGGACAAACAGGGAAACAACTGAAAACGATTGTCTAACAGTTAAAGGAGTTTGAGTTTTTCATGATAGAAAGAGTTCCAGAGGAGGACTGTGGTAAGGTGTACACAGCACTGTGGGTGTACTTTGTGTCACTAAGTTACACACACAGTACAGTGCTAATTCTTATGTTTATTTCACCATAATTTTTTTCATCTTTTTTTTTTTTGCATTTTTAAGGGCTTACTTATTGATTATGTATACAGTGTTCTGCCTGAAAGCCAGAAGGGGGCACCGGATCTCATTATATATGGTTATGAGCCACCATGTGGTTGGTGGGAATCGAACTCAGGACCTCTGGAAGAGCAGACAGTGCTCTTAGCCTCTGAGCCATCTCTCTAGGCCCTCAAAACAATTTTTTGAAATGTAAAACGTGTTGATCTTAGTTGCCATAAGACTCAATCATAATTCAAGCTATTCACGTCAAATATTAAATTTTGCTTCAGGTTTTAAGGCTTTAATTGGGGCTGCACCCATTTAAAACATGAAGGAGCCTAAACATGGTGGTCTCACCAATACAAGGTGAATAATGGAGTACTTCAACCAAAACTGTTCTCTCAGGAAAATTTACAAACTACAAATTATCAGTCTCTCCCTCTCTCTCTCTCTCTCTCTCTCTCTCTCTCTCTCTCTCTCTCTCTCTCTCTCTCTCTCTGTATCCAAGAACTTTTGCTTGGGGATTATTATGAACCAGGCACCAAGGCTGCCAGCAATTCTAGAGCTGCCTTTACAGACCTGTTTATACCAAGAACCCACACCTGACCTAGACGTTGAAGGCCGAGAAGAGCCTACCAAGTAAGAAAAGATAGGAACTAGAATTCCCAGAAGTAGAGAGATCACGTGCCAAGGCACGTACTGGTGAAAGGGCAAGGCCCTTCCTAGGACACAGGGACATCTCAGTGAGGCTACAGTGCTAGGTGAGTGGCATGGAGTGGCAGAAGTGTGAATCCAGAAAGAACAGGTTTCCAGCTCTCTGGCCTTATTCTCACTTAAGCATGCTGCCTTTCCAAGTGACAAGACCTCTGAGGAAGTTGCATTCAGTTCCATGGTAGAAGACTCCTGAATCATCAAGTCTTTCTGGTGTTAAGGAGACAAAGACAAGCATCTTAAGTCAGGCAAGGAAAATGCCTGCGCATTTGCCACCACTAACATAGCGCAGTTCCACAGCAGGCATGACTAATCGATGACTGCATGTTTAACACTGAAGAGTAAACAGTCTTATATCCTTAGCATGGCTCTAAGGTAGGTAGACCAGTAAATGAAGATAGCACAGGAGCTAAACTCTTTAACACCTTGCCTTAGTTAGGGTTACTATTGCTGTGACAAAACGCCATGACCAAAAGCAAGTTGGAGAAGAAAGTGCATGTGGCTTACACTTCCGTATAGCAGTCCATCACTGAAGGAAGCCAGGGCAGGAACTCATTCAGAGTGGGAACCTGGAGGCAGGAGCAGATTCAGAAGCCATGAAGGGGTGCTACTTATTGGCTTGCTCCTCATGACTTACTTGCTCAGCCTGGTTTCTTATACAACCCAGGTTGGCCTGCCCAAGGGTGTTCCAGCTACAGTGGTCTGGGCCCTCCCACATCAACCATTAATCAAGAAAATACCACCACATAATTGTCTACAGGATAATCTTATGGAAGTATTTTCTCAATCAAGGTTTCCTCCTCTCTGATGACTATAGTTTGGGTCAAGTTGACATAAATTGAGCCAGTGTACACCCATACCCTATAAAACAGAATTTTGCAAATTCTGGCTAAGTCACATTAAATATAGAACAAATACGGCAGCTCTACATTTGTCAGCTCTAGGACAAGAACATATATTTAAGTCAAGGATGAATGATTCATCTTGGAACTTTCTTCCAATGCTCACATTTGACAGTACCTTCCATGTGCCAAGAACCCAGTACACACAGATATGTTTTACCTCGTGACCTATTCAACAACCTAGCAAACTAGGCATGTTCATTCCTGCTTAAGATGATGAGAATGTGCCACAAATATCCAAGTAATTAATCCTCCAAGATCACAAAGTGAGAAGGAAGTGACGACAAAGCATGGCCTGCCCACCACATCACATTGCTGTGGTTTTACGATAGTCATCACACAACAGGCATTATTTTTATTATTTCATCTTGTACTTAGACTAGAGATGGTTGAGGAGCCAATACATTGTTTCAAAAAATAATAATACTCATTTTTAAAAAATAGAGGCTAATGATAGATAGCTACATATTCTGAAGCTCTTAGATGCAGAAACTTTGAACAAAGTTCAGTCATGGGAAGGTGTCATGAGACTGGTAACTGTGGATTCTGAAGGCATCTGATGGGTTTAGAGAGCCTATGGGAGTCCATCTTGTTCTAAGAATCTGGGGCCCATCTTTAATGTCAACATTTCTTTCCTGGGAATCCAGTCAGTGGACACAGCACTTGACTGTAGGGTGTCCCTTCTGGCCAAAAATGGAAAGCCACAGAATGCTCAGTAGTGGGTGATGGTTTTCATCTGTGCTTGAATTAAGTTGCCATTGGTTCAGTCCACAGGGGAGAATTCCCCTCAGGTGGAGAACATTGCTTCATTCTGGAGAAAGTGGCCATGTATATTCTAGGCTATACACTTTGTATGTTTGAATAAGAATGGCCCACATGGGCTCATATATGTGAATACTTAGTCATCAGGGCGTGGAGCTCTTAGACAGGATTAAAAGGATTGGGAGGTGTGGCCTTGTTGGAGAAAGTGTGTCACTGGAGGAGGGCTTTGAGGTTACAAAAGCCCATGCCAGGCCCAGGTTCCCTTTCTGCCTATCTGTGGACAAGGATGTGGTTCTCAGTCACTGTGCCAGCACTTACCTGTATGCCACCATGATCCCCACCATCATAATGAACTAGCCCTCTGAAACTACAAGCAAGCCCTCAATCACAGGCTGCCTTTTATAAGAGTTGCCTTGGCCATGGTGTCTCTCCATGTCAACAGAACAGTAACTAAGGCTCCTGCCCTTTTCTAGTCTCTCTTTATAACATGTTTTATTACAGTTGGGTTGTTTTGTGATTCTTTGTGCACATATTTGTCCACATGTATGTGTGCATACCCGTGTATGTGTGTTTGGATGCGGGGCTGCACATGTGTACATGTGTGTAAAGCACTTCTGTACATGTGCCTGTAGAGGTTGGAGAACAACCTCGACTGTCCGCCGGTGCCTCTGATCTTTTGGTTTGAGAAAGAGTCAGTTATAGCTTACCTTCCTGGAACTATGCAAAGTCGAGTAGGCTAGCTGGACAGCATGCTCCCAGAATCCACCTGTCTCTACCTTCAGTTTCAGATTATGGGTAGGCCACCATGCCAATCTTTTACAAGGATCTGGTGGCTATAAACCCATGGTCCTAGGCTTGCAACAAGGCAACAGCTTTACTGGCACAGCCATCTCTCCAGATTCAGTTTATAATTCTCAAAACATTTACTTTGTCCTACTAAAGAGGACTTGATTAATATAAAAAAAAAAAACCTTGAGTTATTTCCAGGAGGTCTTAAAATTCCTATCCTACGTATTTACCACCACAAATAAATGCATCTCTCAAAATATGTTCTTATTTGGTATGAATGAGTTAATGTAGATTTGGCAAGGCTACAATACAATTCATATTCTTTTCCCTTAGGGCTTCGAGAGTGAATATTTTCCACTACCAAGATCTGTAGTTACAAATGAAATCCAGGAATCACTAAACCCTCAGTTCAAAGCTGATTACAACATACCAGGGAAAGAAGGAAATGGATTTTGTTGCAGAGATGTGAATGTTATAGAAAATGTAGGCGCCAAAAGGACAACTGGGAGCTTGCAGGTTCGTGCTAAACCCCACTGCATTTAGGGTGGATTCTCTCGGGGTCACCAGGTGCCATGGACTGAGACAGGAAAGCTCAGCTCTGGTCCCAGCTCTGCCTCTTCTGCTCTGCGTGGCTTTGGATTCTGTTCAGTAAAACCGAGACGACTGCGTCCTGGCCTCCCACTTTGTTGAATTGTTATGAAGAGAAGGTGAGGTATTGCATATTGTATGTCCAGAAAACAACATATGGCCCTGTCAAAGGCAGGGCTGGCCGTGGGAAGGCCTCTAGCACTTAAGGAATGGTAGAGCCGTATCCATTCGATTAACTCTTTAATAGCTTGCCATCAGACCACCATTTCTATCCACCAAGACATTCTGAAGACTGTCTCAACTCAGACACTGAGAGATTATGGGTGTAAAATCACAAATAAACTAAAAACTAAATTTCCATGTTCCATGGACTCAGGATCTACCCCCTTCCCAAGCTGCCTACGGAATGTGTGTTTTCAAATTCAAACAACATTTATTTATTTATTTATTATCCATGTATGTGTATATATGCACACACATGTGCACATGCATACAAATGTATACCATAGACTATACGGAGGTCAGAGGGTAGCTTTCACAAGTCAGGTATCTCCTTCCACTATGGATTCTAGGGATTGAACTCAGGTCTTGGCAGTCAGGCTTATGCAGTACTGAGCCATCTCCCCATCTCGCCATCCAGAAACCATATTTTAAATAGATAGTGGGTGTGCTAATTCATTTTCATTGCTGTGATCAACCACCATAATAAAAGCAATGTATAGAAGAAAGAGTTCGTTTTGGCTCACGGTTCTAACGTGAGAATCCATTATGGTGAGCTATGTAAGCAACAGATGGCCAGAACAGGAAGCTAAGACATCCTATCTCCATCCACACACAGGAATCAGAGAGAATGAACTGGAATAAACTCTCAAAGCCTTCTCTCACTGATGCTTCCTCCAGCAAGGCTCCACATCCTGAAAGTTCCGTAACCCCCAAGCAGCATCACCAACTGGCGTGGGAAGGGGAAACACCAAATGCTCAAACACAGGAGACTGTGAGGGACATTTATTTTCATTCATAGCACCACACTGGGCGGGTTCACTTCAAAGGGGCACAGAGTGGACAATCCTTTCATCCTTATCTTTTATGTGATGCAGACCTCTATGGCCTGTGTCTACCTGAATTGTAGACCTACCTGAGCTGAGTAAGTCGCTTGCCTCTCACCTTCAGCTGATACACTGTGGCTCTCCATGACAATTGCTTTTGCAGCAGTGATTGCCAACAATGAAGGCAGTGGATCAGTCTTGTGCCTCTGGTGGAATGGGCACACAGGAGGAGGGGGCCTTAAGAGCTCTAACACTCATGAAGATAACTGTCTCCTTCAAGTAAAAGGCTCTCAGGTACTGCCCAGGGTACTGATTTCATTCGAACAGCCTTCTTCTTCTTCTTCTTTTTTTTTTTTTATACTACGGGTATATAGGGGCAGAAATTATTTCTTATCAAATATATTATCTACTGGTGTAAAAGCACAGTGCACACATTATAAATACTACACAAACACGGATTGCTGTAACAAATTTTCAGAGAAAGGAAGCAAAACACAAGTCTGAGTTGGGTTTCCACTGTGATAAACACCACAACCAAAAGCATCTTGGGGAGGAAAAGGTTTATTTCACCTTACACCTCTCATGTAATGCTCCATCACTGGGGGAAGTGGGGCCAGGGATTCAAGGTGGGAACCTGCAGGTGGGAAGCAAAGCAAAGGCCACGAAGGAACACTGCTTACCACCTTGCTCTTCATGACTCTCAGCCTGGACTACCCACTCACTCACATGAGTCATTAATCAAGACAGTGCCCCACAGACTTGCCTATATGCCAGTTTTTTCTTTTATTGATTTTAGATATTTTTTTCAAACAATATATTCTGATTACACAGCTTTATCTCTCCCTCACCCTTTCTGTCTCTCCTTAGAAAACAAGCAGGCGTCTAAGGAATAATACTAAAACACAATTAAGAGAAAACAAAACCAAATTGGAATAGGACAAAACAACCAAACGTGAAAAAGAGCAAACGAGAAGCCTATATAAACACAGAGGCACATGTGTGTGCACACGTGTGAATCCTATAAAAACACAAAACGGAGAGCGATGATATATACTCAAAGGACCTGTAAGGTTAAAAAACAAAAGTTCCCTGACAACACTGTAGACAAAGGACCTCCAAAGATGCCACTGATTCATGTTGTGTTAGCCATCTACTCCTTGGCATAGGCCTTAACAATGGTGAGTTTATTTTTTTTCCCCAGTGAGATTCCATTGGAGAAAACTAATTTTTCATTTACGAGTGACTTTCAATTGGAGATAGCTTCTAAGTTAGGGATGGGGGGCCTAACCCCTTCTCCTTTCGGCACTAGGACCCAGCCTGGTACAGACCCTTGCAGGCCCTGTGTATGCTGCCACAGTCTCTGCCAGTCTATGTATGCCAGTCCTGTTGTGTTTAAAAGGCCTTGATTCCTTGGTGTCCTCTATCCCTTCTCTTAACACTCTTTCTGCCTCCTCTTCCAGAGTTCCCTGAGCTCCAAAGGGAGAGGTTTGATAAAGACATCCCATTTAGGGCTGAGTACTCCAAGGTCTCTCACTCTGTGCACATGGTCTGGCTGTTCGTTTTGTTCCCATCTGCTGGAGAAAAATGCTTCTCTGATGACGGCCGAGCAAGGCCAGAGTATAGTAGACCTATGAGTGTAGCACAATGTCATTGGGAGTCATTTTATTGCCATGTTCCTATATCAGAATAACAGTATTTAGTTTTCCCCTAGGTCTCTGGCCTATCTAGTCTCACACCTGAGCAATTTGGGGTATGGGTTCCATCTCTTGGAGTGGACCTTAGTTCAAATCAGACATTGGATGGTTAGTTCCATAAGCTCTGTGCCACTATTGTACCAGCATATCTTATAGGCAGGCCTCCATCGTAGATCAAAGGTTTGTAGCTGGGTTGTTGTCTACTTTTTCCTTTGGTAGCATGAAGAATGCCTTCCGGTGCCGTGAACACTAGTCTGTAGGGGTGAAGGCTCTAGGTAGGCACTAGCTCAACTTCTCTGTAATCAATGAGTTATGTAGGTGTTGTCTTCAGCAATAGGGTCTTACTGTCAGTTTGTGGAGAGCCACCAGTAGCCTTGACTATAGCCTAGGTTGTTTGGGATTTCCAATGGGACTCTTTTGGCTAATAACTCAATTAGATATAACCCATTCCTGGTACTGGAAGCTTCATTGGTGATCAGAGATCTCCGGTTGGGGATCTGTCTCTCCTCTCCAGTTACCTGATGACTCCATTTAGATCTCGTGTGTGTGTGTGTGTGTGTGTGTGTGTGTGTGTGTGTGTGTGTGTACACATATTTTAGGAAGCTTCTGCTGTATTAGGTTTCCATATGATCCCACAAATGGCTCTTAGTTTTGGCTGTCTCTCCCTAACCACATGTTCCCTCTCCCTCCCTGTATGATTCATCCATAATTATTTATTGTATTTCCCCTCCAAAAGAGATACATCCCTCTCCCGGTCCCTTACACTCTCCCTAACCTCCGTGGTTATATGGATTACAGCTTGCTTATCAATGACTTAACAGCTAACACCCACATATAAGAATACATACCATGTTTGTCTTAAGGTTACTTTTGCCACAATGAAACACCATGACCAAAAGCAATTGGGAAGAGAAGGAATTATTTGGCTTACACTTATGTCCACATCATCATTGCTCATCATCAAAGGAAATTCAGGAGAGGAACTCATGCAGGGCAGGATCCTGGAGGCAGGAGCTGATGCTGAGTCCACGGAGGGGTGCTGGAATTAAAGGCGTAGGCCACCACACCTGGCTTGAAAGCATTTTCTCAACTAGGATTCCTTTTTCCTAGATTTGTCTAAGTCTGTGCCAAGCTCACAAAGCCAACCAGCACAAGCAGCTAGAGAGTCATGTACCGGTTCCGCGGTGCCATGGCCAAGCTCTTCACACCAGTCACTTCCAGGAGTTTTCTCAGGGACTCTTCCCTAGAACCCGCTGGGAATCACTGAAGTCATGGACCCTACTAAGACTTTTCAAGGAATAATTGAGAACCACTCATTTGATAATGCTGAGAAGTCCCCCACAATAAAGATGCAACACGCCCAAAGCAAAGTTGTCAATTAATGAGACTAAGCTCAGTTACACATCTGAAATAACAATAGCTGGACAGCAAAGTCCTTGTCTTTTTTGGCATAAAGTCTAGAAGCAGCTAGGTGAGAACAGCCGTGGCATGCTGCCCCTCTAAGGCCTCGGGGGGAGCCATAATCCTGGGAATTCAGGCTGAACTATCTCAGGATTTTCTTTGGTTCTTTATGCTCCAAGAGGGAGGCAATCGTGCTCCAAATGGCAAGACTGAGGAAGAACAAAGAGTTAAAAAGGGTAAATGTATTGTTGCCTTTCAAAAATAGTTCCTGGGCTGGGCGTGGTGGCGCACGCCTTTAATCCCAGCACTCGGGAGGCAGAGGCAGGTAGATCACTGTGAGTTTGAGGCCAGCCTGGTCTACAAAGCGTGTCCAGGACAGCCAGAGCTACACAGAGAAACCCTGTCTCAAAAATCAAATAAAAAAATAGTGCCTTAGTTCTATCTCAAGGGGGGGGGGGGGCAACACACATGGTTACATGTAGATACAAACAACCTTGAAAAACTATGGTTGCTACTTAGTTAAATAAAAGACTCTTGGGATTGGATTTGGGAGATAATTTATGATCCCCATCACACACCATGCTTTGAGCTTCTGTCACCCTTCAACGTTGTCTTTTTTTCTCTTGTATGCCACCAATTCCAAAAGGAGTGGGCCAGACACTTTTCAAGCCAGAAGTCTGTCATCTTAAACCTTTACTTCTCTTGTTCCCCAATGTCAGGCTAAGACTTAAGTCTGATTTATTCTACTACATTACTCTCTCTTGAGAAATTGCAGACAGGGGTTCTGCCATCTGGTCTACCATCATCCTAACTTGCTGCCTCTTCCTCTACCCAATGTCATACACACTCCTTTCAGACCATGTCCTTTTCTGGAACAGGAGCCTTTTCCTGAATGCTCATCTGGCTATGTCTGCTGTTGCCTAGAGCCCAGCAGGGCTCCTCCTGGCTTTCATCATAAAGTCCAAGGCACAGACACAATACAGCAGGCCTATGTGATGTGTGGTCCCTGACTGTCCCTCTGCTTTATCCCCCTTGTCCCTGTTCTGACAACTCGATAGGACCACAACCATAGAAGATCTCAAGCCTGCAGTGGAGCTTAGTGACTCCACGCATTTGTGCATGCTGAGTTATCCAGAATGTCCTTCTCTGACCTCCAGGGAGCATGTGAAGATTTCTGTCATCGTTCAAGACCTGTATGCCTGTAAAGCTTTTCTTCACCCCAACTTCTAGCACCAGATGGGCACAACTTCCTTGGTGCCATCCCAGCCTTGTTCAAATATGTTTCAGTGATTCGTCTATACATTAATCCATCCTACCAGGGTCTGAGTTTCTGCAGGACAGGAACCACACCTTACTCGTCTTTACAGAACTAATATTGATTGTGTGTGTGCCAAGTAACAAGCCTTCAGTAATCAGCCACAAAGCAAAGCCCTGATGGGGAGCGGGTGCCCTCTAAACCTGTTGCCCTGAAGCACACACACAAGCCTGCACTTGCTGTCCCTCTGCCCTTGAGTAGCGATTGGCACCTATTTCTGGCTGTGCACTACTTGATCACAGTTCTGGCACCAGAGACGGCTTTTGGGAGGCACAACCATTTACTTGTGTGCTCGTGTGTAGAGCAGCCAGGCCAAAAGCTGCCACTTGACACCAAACTTCTCAAAGTCAAATGACAACATATTTGGATGAAAGACCCAGTTTTCATTTACAGGGTAGTTAGAGGGTGGCCCTACCTTAAACACACCATGGCCATAACATCATTGCATCAATTTGTGTGCCTTCCTGTTAAGATGTCAAATAATGACAAGACAAAAGAGATTTAAAAATATTTCTGGACATAGGTGTCTTAAGCAAATGGCTTTCTGTAATATATTATTTCAAACAGGAAAATAAGGAGTGCCACTCAGCTGTAGAGTGTTTTCCTGGCATGCCTGGGACCCAGGTTTCATCCCTAGCACAGAAAAAAAGGGGGCGGGGCCGGAGGAGAGAGAAAGATGAGGGGAGAAGGAAAAATAACTGAATGATTACATCTGAATACAAGAAAGCATATTATATACAATTATAAATAAGATGTCGCTACAAGGCAGTTGCCCACAGAGAATTCTAAGATGGTCCCCATGAATCCTAATACTATCCCATTTACATACCAATGTGACCCAAGGGTCCATCAGCATCACTGACAGATGCAGATCCAGCTTTGATATTTTGTTCCTTTAGCGTTTTGGCTGAGATGCAAATGGAACTAATGAAGGTTTGAAAAAAAAAAAAATAAAGACAGGTTCTATGTGAATTCTTTACCCCATCCTCACCCCAGTCCTTAAAGCATCTGTAGCACTGTTTTGGCCTATCCATCTATACCGTGATAACAACACTGCGGGGTGTTGGTACTAAGGACTGAACTCAGCTTTGTGCGTGCTAGCACACGCTCTGCCACTAGCCCAGACGTCCTCCGGTGAAGGTAGTTTGAAGTTGCTGACATGGCTTGTTAGGGCACTGTTCAGTTTATGATAGTGCTGCAGTGACAGAGGAAAAGGTGGCCCGGAAGGTCCCAAGGTGAATCTTTGGAAGCTACAGGCCTGTCAGCTAGATAGTGAGACCCTGTCTCAAGTGTGTGTGGGGGCAGGGGGAGTGGGAGGGGGGAGGCTGTCTAACGTCATTATGTCTCAGATACCTACTCTATAAATGTATTATTAAGTTATTGTGAGAATAAATGAAGTTAGGCATGTAACATGCTAGACATTTTTCTTTTTTAATCTTCTAGATAGTTACTCTTATTTTTTTAAGATTTATTTATTTATTTATTTATTATTTGTTTAGTATTGTACCTGCATGTGTGCCTGCACGCCAGAAGAGGGCACCAGATCTCATGTATAGAGTTATGAGCCACCATGTGGTTGCTGGGAATTGAACTCAGGACCTTTGGAAGAACTCCCAGTGCTCTTAACCTCTGAGCCATCATTCCAGATAGTTACCCTTTCTAATGATGCCTTGGAATAGAATAGTGAGTAATATTCATGGGATTGAGGTGGGAGCTGACACCAGAATGTTAGTAATCATTTCATTTTTCATAACTGATAACAGGATACATACTTTCTGACCTATTCTGTGCTGATGCCCAGCACAGTGCTTGGCACACAGTCTGTGCCCAATGAGTTTCTGCTGCACGAACTGCACTTAAAATCCAGTTTAGCTTTTTGGAATGTTCAGTAAATGGTGTCAATGGCACACCAGAGCTGCATGCTCCTATGTCATCGACTCAGGCCTACCAACCAATCTCTTCCCACTACTGCCACTGCTCTCTTCCCTAATTCTGGTCAGCCCCCTTCCTACTGTTGAACGAAGCCAAATCCTTTAGACTTCACATATTAATGTTATCACACAGCTCTTCTCTTCCTAAGCCTGGCTTTTTTCACTTTATGCAATGATCACCAGCTCCATTCATGTTGTAGCTCATGATAAGACTCATTATGGCTGAATATGAGTCCACTGTGCCTAGGTCACACTTCATCCACCCACAGTTGGCAGCCTTTAAGTTTTGTCCACAGCTTAGCTTTTGTGAATGGGGCCACAGCAAACCTGCGAGTTCATACCCCTCTTGAGGAGACTGGCTTCATTTTCTTTGACCACATGCCCAGGAGCGACTGCTTGATCACACAGAACACCAGTGATTAAGTCAGTATCATGAAGAATCTTTACACTTTTTTTCCTAATTGCTCAGAACAATCTCTGGAAGTTTCTAGCCAGACACCAGTTACAATCTGACGATACTGTCATGGATTTACTCTGCCATTCCACCTACCACCTTCCTTTTAAATATTTGTACAGCTGCCCCCCACCCCTTCACCACAAGGATCTTGAGAAATTATTTCCCCAGCACATATTTAAGTACATACGCAACATTTTCCCTTTGTTGCAAAGGATATAATTTCTGGTAACTGAAAAATACTGAAATTTTAAAACAGTGACATTCATTAAAATGTGCCAAACAAAATTTAAATGTCCCCATGATTTAATACCAAGAATTATCAGTTTAAAAATATATGAATAAGCTCTTATTATTTAATCATTAGAATCTACAGTGTCCCCCCTTTTTCTTGAAATTATTTGATGACATAATATTATATAATCCTTTTCTGTGGTCAAATGCAAAGGTTAATTGTGATTTAAATTTGATTAAAATTGTGGTTTAAACGTCCCATTATCGTGATTCACCAAGCATTAAGCATTTTTCTCTAGAATGGGTTCTTATTAAATTTTTACAATTGTACAGTTGGACAGACAGATCCAAATATAAGTTTTAGTAAACATATGTTTGTTAAGTAATTATTAAAACACAGGAGGAAAGTCTTTGTTTTCCTCTCCCTCTTCCTTTACCTGTACAAAGAACCAGTACAGAGCCTCGGATCAAAATCCACGGTCCCAAACTAAGTAGCTAGGACCCCACCCATGGAAACACTCAGTCAACACGAGCCAATTGGGAGATCTCGGCAAATGTTCAATGGGATCAGGCAGAGAGGACCAACTCCCACGCCAAGGCTCATCATGATCCTCAAATAGACCCTGTGACGGTCCAAATGTAAAATGTCTGGGGAAGGGAAACTTCAGGCAACACTCTGAAAGCTGGGGGAGGGGCACTGCAAGTTTGAGGCTAGCCTGGGCTACATGGTGAGAACCTACACCAAAGAAATAAGCAAAAGAAGAAAAAAATCCAAACGAGGTTAAAGGAAAAACTATAGGGTCTTAATTAAAAGAAGTATCTTGTAATTAATTGAAAAAAGTACCTTTTGCTACTTGGCCATAAATCGACAGTGCCTGAGGGAGTAGAAGCCCCCATGAGGAAAGGCTGCATGCCTTATCGCCTAGTGTACCTGGCACATAGGAGCCATTCAACAAGTGTGTGTGGTCAGATGTCCCTATGGCATCATCAAGGTTATTAATCCCTGGGTAAAGCACTTTAGACAGCTGTGAGATGGCAGAGGGCCTTGACTCCTCTGCAAGGGCAGGAAGAAAATTATAAGCCCCAGAGCGGAGAGTCTGAGTTCTGTCAGCTGTAGGAGTTTGCTTACAGCAAAGGTGAGGATAAATAACTGATTCCTTTATAAAGACTTCCTATGCCTCAGGCAAGCCTTGCTGGAGGGCTGGCACTGGAACATTAGCACAGTTTTCCAGCTATTCGGCAGCTCTGGGGGGGGGGGGGGGGGGACACGGAGGGGGGAGGTGTTGGCTTCAAGAAGAGGAGATTCTTTCAGCAGCAGCATACCCGACTGGATGCTTCCCAACCAGAATCAACCTTTAAAAAAAAAAAGTGCTGGGCGAGACACGCGTGCTTAGCTCATGCCACAGAAGAACTTGGAAAGCAGATGCATGGACCGGCGTGGTTAAAGCAGCTTCAGCCAACAACAGTGAAATGACTTAGACACACACACAGTATGGCAAATGTTCTAGGCATTGTGTGCACTCTCTGTCTCTGACTCGCTCTCTGTCTGTCTCTCTGCCTCTGTCTCTGTCTCTGTGTCTCTGTGTCTCTGTGTCTCTCTGTCTCTCTCTCTCTGTCTCTCTCTCTCTCTCTCTCTCACACACACACACACACACACACACACACACACACACACACACACACACACTACAATACAGAGCTCCAGCCCCAGCCTCTTCTTTTTTAATACATTCTACTCCAGGAGTGAAAGAAAACCTCACCATTAGGCTTGGGGCAAAAGCGGCACGGCAGCAAGAAGCCTGCTATGTGCTCCAGATTTCTCATCAGATAAACCTTTCCAAGGTAAGTTCCCCGTGATCTACTGTATGGTCCGGCGGGGCCTGGGGTGATTTCAGATCTTCTACAGCGGAGCAGCCAGACTGGACTCAGATTCCGGTTTCCAGCCGTCCAGATAAATTCTTATCAGCTGCTCACATTAGAAGGCTTAAGGCTGAGAGTGGGGCTTGCCTTCCGCTCTGATCCCCAGCCACGACAGCACAGCACCCAACAAGCCAGTTCTAGGTGGTGGACTTTGAAAAAAAAAACTGGATCAATCCTTTCTTCCCACCCTACCTGCCAGAGACACAGGGGGAGGGGCAAGAGAGGGGAGGGAAAGGAAGGAGAGGAAGGGAGGGAGAGGGGAAAGACGGACTTAGGAAGGCCGAAAAGAATTATGCTTTCCGCAGAATTTTCGCTCATAAAAATATCAGTACAGATGTTCACTCCCTGGAAAACAGCAGCCAAGTGGAAGTGGGGTTCAGAAAGAAGCACAAAGCAAGGCCCTCCAGCAACGGTTCTTTTTCTGCCGCTGTGGGACACCCCTCCCCCCGTTTTGCCTGGAGGACTGAGCAAATCTATTTGATAGCCTGTGACACAATCATGGAAGGGAGTCTGCAGGCATTCTAACTAGACTGCTGAAGACCAGGTCCCCTCAGAAGTCTCTGACAGACATTAGCCCCTCCTAACCTGAGAGTGAACAGCCCTTCACCTCATCTGAGCTCCCAGGCCTCTAGGCCCCTCATACTTTCTCATGGACCCAGCCTGTGCAACCGGACCTTCCAGGGAAACGTGGGTGACTTTTAATTTTGATTAGGAACTTTTCAAGATAATCACCTCTTCCTGTTCGCTCCTCTGGCAAGGGCCCCCTTCTGTAATTCAGTCCCCGCAGCTTCCTTCAGAGGGACGGTTCAAATTTGAGAAAGTCCACAAGTAGAAACCAGGAGGATTTGAACACCACCACAGAAAATGCGGTGCATAGCAAATTCTCTTGTCCTCTTCTCTCCAGGCCCCAGGTGTGGACAAAGACGAAGGTAGGGAAGAGAGACTTTGGAAGTGAATGAGGATACGAATTTGAATGTTTACAGGTCTTTGGAAAGCACAGAGAAGGGTCAGTGAGGGCATCAGGTAAGGTCACTGACAGACTAGACACAGAGAAGCAGAACTGGCTGTGACTCCCTGCTCCGCCTCTTCTCATGTGACACGGAAGCTTTATTCCACTTGTTCCTCAGCTTTAAGCATAGAATCATGGCCTAAGGTCTACACCCTATGTTTAGCAAGTGCTGATGAAAAAAGTCCCTGTGTTAGACCACTTTTTTTTTCCCACCATGACTATAACAAAATGCCAAAGACTGGGTAAGTGATAGATAAAAGAGGTTTGTTTTGGCTTACAGTTCTAGAGTAAGAAAGGTCAAGAATATGGCACCTGCTCAGCGTCTGGTGACATGACAACATGGCAGAAAAAAAAGGGGGGGGGAGGAAGCAGGCTTGTATCAGGGGCCTGTGTGTAAGAGACTACAGACGTCAACCTGTTTCCTGGCAGCCTGCTCTTGCTGGAAGGACCTCCAGATGGACTCCACTTGGGAGAAAACTAACCCAGCTTTTGACAAAGACATTAACCTACTTCGAGGTAATGCCATGTGACACTCCACCCTTTACATTCCTGCTCCCATCAGAGACCAGGCTTCTGGCACACAAGCTCTGGAGGGAGAAACCGTACCCAGACCACAGCAATTCCCAGGGGCAATGGGATAATAAGTAATGTCACTGACAATTTACCAAGTTCAGGGCGCTAAGCAAATTTAATCTGTCCAACGATTCCGTGAGCTACACGTTATCACTCTGACTGCCTCAATGACTGGAAAGCTAAGTACGAAGAGGTGAGCCATATAGCTATGAAAAGACCACATCTATGTCTGGAAACAAGACAGTGATCAGCTGCAAGCTGTCCTGTGGGCCGTTCTGCAATGGAACTCATGCTTTCCAACAAGGTCGCCTCAAGCCGTGTGTATCTGCTGGGCATTTTGTTTACTCATGCACTCATGCATGCATGCAGTCATTTTTGTTTTTGAAAGATCTCTCGACGTAAGTCTGGCTGATTTCAAACTCCTACACTCAAGTGAGCCTCCTGTCTCAACCTCCGAAGATGCTGGGGTCATGGGTGTTTACCACAGCACCAACAGATTTACTACTCCACAAATTTCCTTTATAGTATTTGTTAAACTAACGTTTCTTAATTAAAGGAACTGTTTTTTTTTCTTTTATTTATTTATGTTGTTGTTGTTTTGAGACAGGGTTTCTCTGTATAGTCTTGGCTGTCCTGGACTCACTTTGTAGACCAGGTTGGCCTCTAACTCACAGTGATCTGCCTGCCTCTACTTCCCAGAGTGCTAGGATTAAAGGCATGCACCACCATAGGCAGCCTTTCTTTATTTAATTTTTAAGGACCTTAAATTTAAATAGATGCACACTTACTTGCTATCACTTCAGAGAGTCCGGCCCAGGAGGCCAAACTGTTAACACTAAAGATAAATGTGCCCGATGTGGGTAAGAGATAATAAGGTTGGGACAAGCTTCTTTATAGATATAATATGGGAGATGTGTTCCATCAAGCTACTGTTGGTGTGACGTCATTGGGTTATTTTCTATTTGACAGCCACCCATGTGGCAAATTTATTTTCTAATCATATGAGTAATATATTATAAAGTGTGTGTGTGTGTGTGTGTGTGTGTGTGTGTGTGTGTGTGTGTGTGTGCAATGGTGCTGGGAACTAAAATAGCATCCTCTGGGAGAGCAAAAAGCCCTCTTAGCCACAGAACCATCTCTCCAGTCTTCTAGAATACTTTATCAGTTTTTAAAGCTCAGTTTAAAAAACCCTTTAAACTGTCTTAGTTACTTTTCTATTGCTGTGATAAAAACACCATGGCCAAGGCAACATATAAAAGAAAGTGTTTAATTTGGCTTATGGGATCTCAGAGGGTTAGAGTGAAGGAACAGCTGAGAGCTCACATCTTGGTCCACAACCACAAGGCAGAGGGAATGGGGGGAGCCAGACAGAAGATGTATGGTCTACATCTTTTGAAACCTCAGAAGCCACTCCCAGTAGCACACTCCTGCAACAAAGCCACACATTCAATTCTTCCCAAGAAGTCCCTCAACTGGGAACCAAGTCATCAAATGTAGGAGCCTAGAGGGACCAATTCTCATTCAAATCACATCGGTCACAGCTCTTCTAGAACCCTCGGTCTTTTGAGGCAGGGTTTCTCTGGGCAGCCTTGGCTGTCCTGGAACTCACTCTGTAGACCAGGCTGGCCTCGAACTCAACAGAGATCCACCTGCCTCTGCCTCCCAAAGGTTGGGTTAAAGGCATGTGCCTCCACTTCCAAGCTACAACCCTTGATCTTAATCCCCTCAGACTGTAACTAGGGAAGTCCACGTCTGTTTTAAGTAGGCGTGTACCTGACTGCACACAGGATAAAAAGAAATCAGACCCATTTCTGTTGTTCAATAACAAACTCTATTGAAAACCACTTGCTTCACCCTCCATGGGGACTGTACATGTATCTGATTCACTGTTCACTGAGCGGCTGAGTCCACTCTCGCTCTCCCGCTATCCGTGGGCATCTTATTTATAACGTCCTGCCTTTAAAGATGATGCAGCCAAGCGTGTCAGTCACCACAGAGTTGGAGTTTTGTGAGACTTAATGTAGCAGCTCCCTTAACGGACCTTGCTACTAACCTCCCAAGAGGCACCTCTCCATCTCTTCTTGGCTATTACTAATAGACTGACTTAGTTTTTGTTCACCCAAAGCCCCGGGGCCTCAGGCTCAGTCTTGGTCGGTTTAGGTCAATCAGATGATCCCATACTCATTGCAAGTGATTGGTTGGTTAATGCCTGGGCATCCCCTGCAATTCTGCTCTATGGGAAATAGCAGAAAGAAGCTAAAGGTCTTGGAAAAAACAATGCGCACAGGGACATTCTGCAAGGCCACCATGCAGAGTGTTTTTCCCCTGCCCCCGGCCTTCAACCACCAGAGAACCTTGTAAGAGAGTGAGGGAAAAAAAAAAAAAAAACAGAGAGGGGGAGGGGTGACAGAAAGGAGGGAGAAAAACACCTCTGAACTGCAAAGCACTTCTGAGCTGCCAACTTAATAATCCTGGAGTCTTGATGCCTCTAGACTTCTTAGAAGTGGTTTTTTTTTCAGGTAATTGAGGTAAATTAGGTTTATATTAGAGCCAAGAGCATCCTAACAGATACAAGTAAAATTGCTGGTTCAAAGGCAACGTACAGATTTTGTTGTGTGTAGAACCCCCAAACTAGCTTCTGTTTCTCCTTCTAGCATGATGCAGAGGTTTCAAAGGTCTGGCTATGCCTTCTATCCTCTGGAATGGCAGCTTTCTTGCCATGGAAGGTGAGACCCATTGGTACAGTGATCCATCGGGTACCCCTGTCTACTGATGCACACTGATGATACTGAATTAAACATAAACCCAGAAGTCTAACCAGCCTAAAGATGGAGATCGGCCAGAGGGCGCGTCTCAGCCCTCCTCCTATCACATTGCAGGTAGAAAATAATCACATTTTAGGACACACATACTGGGGAAGAGGGCAATGTAAGGAGTGGGGGTGTCACAGGGCACTGCTCTGGAGTAAGTGAACGTCTTGTCCAGAGTGGGGTTAGTTTTCTCCAACGTGGAGAGAGGGAGTTAGGGTAGTCTTTCAGCCTAAGGATTTCAGTTGTCTTAGGTCCTCTGTGGTCTCCCTGGGAAAGGAGGGGAGCAAGTTTGGGACCCATTGGAAACTCATTCAAGGGCCACTGGTTTTGAGTGCTGCTTTAAAATGATTCACTATGTTTAACTGATCACACAAACGCACACTTTAACATCTCTGAAACTCAGATGCTTCTTAAAAACCAATTTCTTATAAGTGGTGTCATCCGTGTGGCACAATGCCACTACTATTTCTTATCCTCACAGAAATTCACTCTGTTGCCTGCTCTCCCCCCCGCCGCCCCCCACCCTGTGAGGGCAATGGGAACCTTGTTGTCCTTGAGTGTTACTGTTAGACATGGACAGACCCGAAGTTTGATGCAATAAAAATACACTTCTGGAGGTGGGTGGCAGTGCTAATTGCACAGCTAGCACTGAGGACCCTGCCTGGAAAACAGCATGTTTGTGCAGCATAAATTCACCACAATAAGAAGGAGGAAAAAAAGTCTTAGCATCGGCACCTGCACAAGTCAGTGGCTTGGCTGCTGCACCTGGGGCTGGGGAGGTGGCTCGGCAGCCAAGAGCACTTGGTACTCTTGCCGAGGACCCAGGTTTCAGTCCCAACACCCACATGGTGGCTCACAAACATTCAAAAGGCCTGCATGTGGGTCCATACGTGCATGCGCACAAAACACTCATACACATCAAAGTAAATCTAAGAATGTTACTTAAATGCTGCACCTGTAACTTTATGCCTTGGATGACACAGATGGTGCCATGTGGCAAGAAGCAGACACCTGAGCCTTTTGCTTTTTAGTTTTTCTTCATGTAGTCCTGGTTGTCCATGTTCTCTCTCTCTCTCTCTCTCTCTCTCTCTCTCTCTCTCTCTCTCTCTCTCTCTCTCTCTCTCTCTCTCTCTCTCAGCAAGGCTGTCCTCAAACTCACAGAGATCCACCTGCCTCTGCCTCCTGACTGCGGGGATCAAAGGTGTGCACCAGGCTGAAACGTGAGCCTTTAATAATACTCCAAATAGTGATTCATCTTATAATTCTTCTCTTTATGTTTCACCGGAGTGGCAGTGACAATAAAGCTGACCTGGCAGCCCCCCATCTGTCCCTCAGATCACTGTTCACACTGGCCACCATGGGCTGTTCAGGTGTGCTAACTGCCCCTAGTCCACAGCTGTGCCTAGCCAGTGGGACGAGAATGGAGGGGCACTGAGTGTGCACTCCCCAGCTCCCTCCCTGCCTACGTGTTGGTAGGCTGTGACTGCATTCCCCACAAAGGACATCACTCTCGCCTATAGGAGGTGGACAGCCACCTCCTATGGACAGCTCCATTCCTGTGGGACCTGCTCTCTCAACTGGAGATGTGAGTGGTAAGAGCTGCTTGCTCTTTTTCGATCTTGATTCATCCCTACCCTGGTCTGTGAGGACACCCTCATACCCTCATCTTCAGACCAGCAGTTCTCAAGCTGGGAGTCGAAGGGCTCTTTCACAGGGGTTACCTAAGACCAAGGGAAAACACAAATATTTACATTACGATTCATAATAGTAGCAAAATTAAGGTTATGAAGTAGCAGCAAGAATAATCTTATGTTTGGGGGTCACCACAACATGAGGAACTGTGTTAAAGGGCCACGGCATTAGGAAGGTTGCAAAGCACTGCTTTAGACTTTACGGAAATGCTCTCCAGCCTCCACCTGCAGCTCAGATACCCTTTGTATACTGTATCTTTGATACGCTGTGGCAACAGGTAATTCTTTGGGCTTCTTCAATCAAATAAAATTTCCAATACGCCATCAAGGGTTGAAGAGGTATTTCTAATATCACACTCCCAGAATTAACTGATGATTACAGCCAAGCACAGTTTAGTGTTTGGAAATCTTATCGACAAATCTAGGTTAGTACTGGGTTAGTACTCCACCAGGAAGGAGTACGTACAAAAGGGCCCCACAAGCAAGTTGTCTGAGGGGTTCTTGATCCGGTCGTTCCAGGTGTCTTCTTGCTCTCATCCTAAGCCCACACACACCCCTCCTGTGCACACACCCGTCCTGTGCACACACCCCTCCTGTGCACACACCCGTCCTGTGCACACACCCCTCCTGCGCACACACCCCTCCTGCGCACACACCCCTCCTGCGCACACACCCCTCCTGCGCACACACCCGTCCTGCGCACACACCCCTCCTGCGCACACACCCCTCCTGCGCACACACCCGTCCTGCGCACACACCCCTCCTGCGCACACACCCCTCCTGCGCACACACCCCTCCTGCGCACACACCCCTCCTGCGCACACACCCGTCCTGCGCACACACCCCTCCTGCGCACACACCCGTCCTGCGCACACACCCCTCCTGCGCACACACCCGTCCTGCGCACACACCCCTCCTGCGCACACACCCGTCCTGCGCACACACTCCTCCTGCGCACACACCCCTGCGCACACACCCGTCCTGCGCACACACCCATCCTGCGCACACACCCATCCTGCGCACACACCCCTCCTGTGCACACACCCGTCCTGTGCACACACCCCTCCTGCGCACACACCCTCTTGTGCACCCACCCATCCTGCGCACACACCCCTCCTGCGCAATACACCCCGCTTGTGCATACACCCCTCCTGCGCACACACCCGTCCTGCGCACACACCCCTCCTGCGCAATACACCCCTCCTGCGCACACACCCTCCTGCGCACACACCCCTCCTGCGCACACACCCCTCCTGCGCACACACCCGTCCTGCGCACACACCCCTCCTGCGCACACACCCGTCCTGCGCACACCAACCCTCCTGCGCACACAACCCGTCCTGCGCACACACCCCTCCTGCGCACACACCCGTCCTGCGCACACACCCGTCCTGCGCACACACACCTCCTGCCGCACACACCCGTCCTTCCGCACACACCCGTCCTGCGCACACACCCGTCCTGCGCACACACCCCTCCTGCGCACACACCCCTCCTGCGCACACACCCGTCCTGCGCACACACCCCTCCTGCGCACACACCCGTCCTGCGCACACACCCGTCCTGCGCACACACCCCTCCTGTGCACACACCCGTCCTGCGCACACACCCCTCCTGTGCACACACCCGTCCTGTGCACACACCCCTCCTGCGCACACACCCCTCCTGTGCACATACCCGTCCTGTGCACACACCTCTCCTGTGCACACACCTGTCCTGTACACACCCACACCTCTGGCTGCCACTGTACCTGCCCTATGTCTCTCTAATAGCTTTGTAACTGGAAGTCGCTTCCAAGCATTGTTCTCCTCTTTCTCTTTCCCTGATGTCAGAATGTTTTCGACAAAAGCGGGGCTAAAGGCACATTTTCTGCGTTTAAGATCTTTCATTGCTCTCCCAGCCTTTCAGGACCAGTTCACTCTTTTAACTGTAACACACAAGGTGCTCATGGTTTTCCCCTGCCAGTCTCCTGCTGCTCACACATGCCCTTTATGCCTGCCACATGTAAAGGCTTGCTAATTCCTAAGCACAGCACACTGGCGCGTAGCTCCCTGAGTCTGCACTTGCTGTTCCGGTAACTAGAATGCCTTCCTTCCCTCTACCCAGGTATTTAGTATTCAGTTCCATTAGCATCTGAAGTCTTGCTGGACATTTCTAATTGATGGAGCAGCATTTTGTGCATCTACCTCCCTGAAAGGACTCACGTCCAGGGCTTTTTTTTTTTTTTTTTTTTTTTTTTTTTAATGCCTGTTAGGAACTCAAGGGTGGTTGAATGGACGCGGTAATGCTGCTTATTTTCTGCTTCTACGATTTTTTTTTTTTCCAGATTGTTTTAACCAGGACACTTGAAGAAATTGCTATTCCTCTTTTCAACAGTCAACTGTGTCCAGTGGCAATGTGGGCAGTACACCCAAAATAGTACAACAATTCCCAAAGTAGTGCTACCGCCACCCTGGAAACAACCCCCTACACTAAGAGAGACTAACATTTGCATTGAGCAGGTACCTGGTACACTGCGTCTGGACCCCCAGGGTTTACATCACCATAGTTAGGTCTGGATGACACCTCGGTGGCTCTCAGCCTTCGGAACGCTGTGACCTGCATGTTGTCGTGACTCTCACTCGACCATAAGTTGTTTTTGTTGCTACTTCATAGCTCTAACTTTGCTACTGCTAGGAAACTATGATGTAAATATCCGGTAAGTGACCCCTGCGGCAGGGTTATCCAACCCCCTGTGCAGTGAGAAGCACTGCACTACACACTATGACCCCAATGCTGGGTCTGATGGCTGATCTTCTGAGGAGCCTGAGGTGGATTTGCCCCCAGCAGATTGGCCTGAGGGCGTGTCTGTGGGAGGTTTCTTAGTTGTTGATTGGTATAGGAGGGCCCAGCCCACTGTGGGCGGTACCATCCCTAGACAGGTGGATCTGGGCTGTAAGGGAGGTAAGCTGAGCAAGCCAGCAGGAGGCAGCCCCCAAGGTTTCTGCTTCAGTGCCTGCTGTGGCTCAGGGACGGTAACTCGTAAGTAAAACAAAGCCTTTCGTCTCCCAACTCGCTTTTGGTCAGTGTCTTATCACAGCAACAGAGAAACAAACTAAAATTGGAGTTTTAGCCTCCCACATTAAGGCAGCCAGGGCAGTCCTGTGGTGAGGCTCCCTACCCAGATGATACCAATTCATGGCAAATCGACATTAAAACCAACACATGGTTTGTACCTGACTTCAGCCAGAGTAGCTGGGAGTCTGAGCTAAATTATCCAATCTGTCTATGCCTCAGTTTCCTCATCTGTCTCATGGGAATGAACAGCTACAAGGATTTAACATGAATGCACAGATTACTGTACAACTGGCCTGGGCTCAAATTAAGTGCCGTATAAGTACATTGGTTTATTTTCCTACGAGCCAGCAACTAGATAAGCCGTCTTGGCACTGGCTTTTTCCTTGGGGGGTGGGGGAGTGGGGGGGGGGGCAGGAGGGCAGGGGGGCATGGAGCATCTGCTGATGTCTCTAGAATCTAGTTAGTGAACTTGCAGGTCACAATCATAAAACTGCTCACCTTTATTTTACCAGAGGTGTGCTGAATGGACACCATCTTCCCTCCATCTGTCCCCAAGACCACCATATGGGTTTTTTAGTCCTTACCTGCCACCTACAGCAAGTGAGCAGTGTCCCGCCATTTTCCTCTGTTGTGTTTTTAAGACTTCAACCTGTGTCTGTAGTGATTAACCCAAGGACATCCTTGTATGTACTACCCACCAAGAACACATTAAATCACGTAACTTGACGAGCTAACACCACATATGGACTTAATGACAACACACCTGTGGCTCCTGAGACATCCAAGACCACCACCAACCCAGAGGGGCTAGAGAGACGGTTCAGCTGCTAAAAGTTATGCTGCTCTTGCAGAGGACCCAAGTTCAGTTCCCATCGCCCATGTTGGGCTCACAACTGCTTGTAAAGCCTCTAGTCTCTCAGGGCATTGAAAATCATGTGCATATACCCACAGGCATGTAATTAAAATAAGTTTAGAAGTCCCTAGGGAGTATCTGAGTATGGGGAGCTTTTAGAAGAGTTTTTTTGTTTTTGTTTTTTTTTAATTTTAATTAAAAGGCATCCAACATCCTAGAGTTTATCAACAAGGACTCAGCGTTGCAGTGGCATAGTGCCCTACTTCCTTACTCTTCAGGTACCTTCTGGAACCATGCCCACAGTTCCCAACCTTTGCATTTGAGAATAAAAGTGCTTGTTAAATAATGAAGGACTGCTGTTCCGTGACATATAATTCAGCTGCACTTTCCATTCAGCTCATTGCTGGAAATGCAGGAGAAGGCCTGGGCCACTTAAACTGGGTTGCTGGTGACGGTATGGTTCACCAAGCTAGGTTAATGTGCAGCCTTGGCAGCACTGCCTGTCCACCCTTCCCTGACGTGCTTACCGCCTTTCTGGATGCTGGTGGCACTGCCAACCTCTCACATGAGAATGAATTCCAGAATCAGGATCTGAGCTGATTTTGCTCACAGCTGTATCCTGGCATCTAACACCTGATGGTCAGTAACAAGGTTCTGGTTGCCCGGTGACTAATGTCTTGAAAGAATGCCAGCTTTATAGCACACCCGGCCTGCTGGTTTTCCTAGACCCTGCTCCTGGCATGCACAGCCTAAGCCACAAGCCTTCCTGTCTGTCTGGTCCTGTAACTCTCTCATGGCCACAGGCAGGGGACAGAGCAAGACTTTTAACCAAATCATCTTTATAATGAGGTCAAACCAGGTGGGCCCATGTGAGGGACTCCAAACCTGGCCCTTTCTTGAAGGTGAAGTCCTGACCTAATCCTTTGCATGGATGACCACTCTCCCAGGCAACGACTTCACCCTGTCCCCTCAAAGGGCCACATGCATTCTCACACAAAGTTGGTTATATTTGTGAGAATTCGGTATTTTCATAGCATCTTGTAGACACACTCATTCACAAAGCCCAGGAAAGAAAATCCTCCTTACCAGGAAGCATTCCTTTTATCTTCAATGAAAACAAAAAGGACCTGAGTTTGGATCACTTTATTTAACTGCAAAAATATAATCCCACTACCTTTTGGGTAGAAAGTTGAAGAAACGATGCTCAGTGGCCATTGACAGAGGAGGGAAGGAAGGAGAGTGGGTAACAGTCTTGGAAGACCGCCTGGCCACAGGACCCAGACACAGAGGAAAGCCAACTGGGCAACCCTTCCACCAGGCTCCAAAACTTTCCTCACTGACCCTCCCTCTGTTATCTCAATTCTAACTGGAATATACTCAGAACTAAAGGCTATGGGTTTTTGTTTTTGTTTTTGTTTTTTAGATTAAGACCTCCCAGAGACACAAGCCAGGTGACCCCAGGGCTCCTGAAGCATTCTACAAATTGTACCAGGGGGTTCTTCCAGAATGTAGTTGTCTGTGAGCAACACAGGAGGCTTCATTCAAGTGTCAGATAAGTTAATGAAGGTTCTGTAAGTCCTTGACCTCATCAGCTCTCCAGCCAAACGCTCATAAACTCAAAATAGGGCAATGGCCACGGAGCAAGATCCAGCCCACTGCCAGTCACTGCCCACTGCACAGAGTAGACTGTAAGCGGCCAGCCACAACCCACATTCCTTTAGGGTCCAGGAGAGCAGTCTCTCCATGCACAGCATCTCAGAGCCCCAAAGTATAAACACTAACCTCATAAATGACTGCCAAATGCTTTCTTAGAAAAAGTACTTCCTTTCCATTAACAAAACCCACTTTTAAAAAAAAAGAAAAAAAAAGTAAACTGGGCCTAAATCAGACTCGGAACTGAAACTAAATCCCCCAAACCGAGTCCTTGCAGGCTCATTTATCTAACTAACAGAACATTTGAGTAAAAGGAGCATTATCTGTGGCTTTGGCACAAATGCATTTCCTTCTTTTAGGGTACAGTTTGAACACACCAACACACCCATCTATAAACTTGTGGTCCTCCTCTCCTTACTCAATAAGTGAAGCCAGACTATTTTAGTATTTTCAAAATAACCTTGGGAAAAAAAAAATACAATGAGAAGTCCATCAGGGTAAGTAGAAAATGAGGGAGAGGTAGTTACTCTAATCCATTCACTCTAAATGAGTTTATCAAGTTCTTCACGGGGCACCGGTGCCCCCTCTGGTCTGCCCCTCCCCCAAAGGAAAAGGTGCACCGACCGACGTGGCCAACGGGGCGGGCGACCAGCCTGGCGTCCACGCTGTGGCGGGAGGCGGCGACCACAGCCTCTAGAGACAAAGTTCTGTAGTGCACTGACTTCTATCATACTCAGAGTCGGAGTGTCTCAGAACTTTGCCTCAAAAGACCAAACAGGCTGTCTTCCTCTAGAAGTTTCGTCCTGCAGGTGTGCTCCCCGCCACCATCCCCCTCCCCCTCCGCCCCCAGCGAAGGCAAAGAAGAATAACTCATTAGAGGCAATTTCGCTCAGGATGAGACCAATAGTGGAACGGATCATTAATTATGGAAAATTACTGCCACGGTCAGCAGTAGGAACGGTGTCCTAACAGACTCTGGTGGCAATGTCACAGCAAACGGACCGCTGGGATCACACAATGCCCCCCCTCCTTCCTACCCACCCCACACACGAATCCATTGCCGATCCAGCCCCCACCTTCTCCTCCGGGCCTGTTACTAAACTTTGGCAAGAAGCTAACTCACTCCATCTAAGTTGTGGTAACTTTTTACCTTCCCATCTGGAAAGTTGGTGGGGGCGGGGTGGGAGGGACAAGCATGAGGACGAATTCCTGAAGCAGGGAGTCCAAGCCGGCGAACACGAGCCGGAGGGAGCGGCTTCCCCGCAGATGGGACGTCCGGGGAAAGCCAGGCTCTCCGCGGCCTCCCCTTCCCCGAGCCACTCTCACCACGCCTCTCCGGTTATCCAGCTGCCCGCGCACAGTGCCGGGAATCCGCGTCCACGGAGCCCTGGCCCCTCGGTGCCACCCACCCGCTCTCCCGGTTTCCCTCGGTCCGGCTGAAGCAACGCCTTCGCACCGGTCTGCATGCAGTCCACGACACACAGGCCCGATGCCTCTCGCCCTCCCACTCGGGACCACCGTGCGGGGTCCCGCACGCCTCCCCACGCACTGCGCGCAAGCAGCTGTTGCGCGCATGCATGCAACAGGTACGCAGAGCGCAGTGCCCCCATCCTGCCCGGCTGGTGTGCGCGCGGCAGACAGAGATGGGGGGGGGGGGATCTAGAGCCCCGAGTGCTGCGGCTGGGGGTTGTCTCGGCCTGGCTGGCCTGGCTGCCCTCCCAAGGGGCCCCCCGCGCACCGCAGCCCGGCCCTCTGCGTCCCCCGGGCGGCCGAGGCAGGCTCCCAGTGGCCGCTCCGCTCCGCTCCCTTCCATCTTGACTTTTGCCGACGTGGAAATTTTGGGTTTGGAGACGACCTGCGCTCTTATTGGCTGCCGCCGGGCGGGGTCGGAGGTCACGGCTGCTCTTGCTATTCCGCGCCAAGGGGGAGCCGCAAAACGGCTCGTGTCAAGTCAGCAGGTTCTCTCCGCCTTCCCGGGGTCACGTGGGCGCTGGGCGGGGCGGGGAGCCACCTCCTTATGCAAATAGAGAGACCGAGGGGCTTCAGGAAGGAGGGGGCGTGGCCGGCATGCAAAAGAAGGGGCGGGGCGAAGCCTGAGCCGGGCGGGGCTCCACGCTCCAGGTGGCCACCTGGCTCCAAGTCCGGCCCCGCCCTCTGGGTTCAGCCCCTAGCCTCTCTGGCTGGACGTGGTCTCCAGCCTGCCTCGGTGCGAGGAGACGCTGAACCGCGGTATTGCCCGCCATCCCTTCCGCTAGGCCGAGCACAGTTCGGGCCTGGGTCTCTGCTGGTGGGGAACACGAGGTTGCCTCCTAAGCAGAGTGGAAGATGGAAACCTCGAGGACACTTGGCCTACTCCCTCCCCCCACCCCCACCCTCAGGGCTGAGTGTTACAAGAACTGACAGCGAGATTCTCGTTAAGAGAATTCTGGGACAAAGCTTAATCAAGAATTCATCAAAGTTAAAAACCCATCCTTTTTAATTAGCTGTCCACTGCCAATCTCTTAAGTAAAAAGAGGCCACGAGCTACCTAAAAGTATCAAAAACACCAGTTTGGTTTTTTAACTTCTACAAGGGACTAACCCAGGGGTGGGTCTGTCTGCACTCTGACGCCTCCCTGCTGGACATTAGGCACTGGGAAGTGGAACCTGGAATCAAGGTCTCCTGCATCCGAAGGAGACGTAGCTCAAGGTACTTGCTCAGAATTGCCCATGTCCTGGAGTGTAAACGGAAGAAATCTGTACGTGGTTCCCCAAGCACGCAGGAAGGAAGGCTTTTGTAGAAAAAAAAAAAAAACAGGGAATGCTGAGGGGCCACATGACTAGTTGTCTTCCTGCCCCCACCCTCGGCCCCCAAGGAGAAGACAACAACGTCAGTGTACAGTTAGAGTCCAGATCAGTGTGAAAACCATAGCCTCTGGTCACCAAAGAAAATGATCTGCACCTTTTAAAATATAGATATTTCTCAGAACAGGCCTGGTTTCTCTTTGTGATAAAGCGTTTGTATCCTTTTTTCCCCCTCCATCTTAAGTGTGGCTGGATGATACGGAAAAGGAAAGGTACATTTTCATGGGAAGAGTCTTACCTGGAACATTCTTCCCTTCCTGTCTTCTTAAATTACTCGTCCCTTCTCCCCGTTTCCCCTATGGAAAGATAAATCCTTGCTCCTTCCAACTGTTTATCCTGGGGGGGGGGAGGGGTGTTAATCTTCCACTTGCACACTTGTGTGTTTATCTGACCCTTCTGGGTTTGAGGGGGCCTCTCCCCAGGCATTGTCTCCTCCAGCCCCCACGCCCACCTCACCCCATCCCCCGCCCCCCTCTACCAAGGCCTGCCAGCGGTGCTCGCTGGGCCTCAGAGTTGGTCCGGGGCTCTGCCGCAGGTTCTGTTGTATGCGCTGGAATATTGATTTCTTTTTTTTTTTCAGTGTGTGTGCACCGCTCTGTTTAAAAAAAAAAAAAAATCAATATTTCAGTAGCTCAGGCACAGCGCAGGGCAGTGTAATGGAACCAGCCTGCTGATGTGACGTGCCGGGTCCACCCTCAGCTACTGAGGTCAGTCAGCGAACAGCAATGCGGTTTCCCAGTTCATTGTTTGCTTCATGGACAGGGAGGGGGTTGGCTAATGTTTGTGTATATCAGATGCCAAGTACCTGGGTGGCACAGGGACCAAGTGAGGAAAACCAAAAAAAGCCGAAAGGTGATAACTGCAAATGTCCTGTTATTACTCATTTATATGAGAACTCTTACATAGGACAGTAAGCAAGGTGGAGTTATTCTCAGCCCATCCGTTACCAAATTTCACAATGAGCAAAAGGAAATAGGTTTGCTCTAGGACAAGCCTAAGATTTACCTTTTAGTACTGGCTAGCTGGCCGCTTGTTATCCTTCGGTCCCATAATGTGCCTGTTTAAAAAGGCAAGAGATTTTTTTTTTAATTTTAATTTTATTAATTTATTCAGGTTACAACTCAATTGTTATCCCATCACTTGTATCTTCTCATTCCTCCCTCGCTCTCACTTTCACCCTATTCCCCTCCCCTAGGTCTAAGACCGAGGGGGACCTCCTCCCCCACTATATGGTCATAGGCTATCAAGTCTCATCCTGGTAGCCTGCTTATTCTTTCTTTGAGTGCCACCAGGCCTCCCCACCAAGGGGAGGTGGTCTATTGTGGGGCACCAGAGTTCATGTCAGAGTCAGTCGCTGCTCTCCACATAACTGTGGAGAATGTCCTGTCCATTGGATAGATCAGAGTAGGGGTTCAATGTTTACTACTTGTATTGTCCTTGGTTAGTGCAATAGTTTGAGCAGACCCCCCCCCCCCGCCCCTGGCCCCGATCCACCCATCACAATGTTCCACCAAACCAAATAACCCAATTGAGAAAAGAGGGGGGGGGGATATCAATAAATGTTGCCTGCCTGGGGGTTCTTTTCATGACCTCTGTAGCTGATGAGGACACGGGCTGCCGAGCCTGAGTGAGGCTTGGCCATCCTGTAGGCATTCCCACGAGCTGAGCATAGGTCAATGTATTCTCCTTCACCAGACTCCCTTCAGTGGCTTCGGACCACCCTCTCTGGCAGGTACGATGCTATAGCAGAAAGAATGGTATAGCTGAAGACAAAAGCATAATTCTGTTGAGTGTGGACCTTAGATATGAAAATGTATTAATACCAAGAATGTTGTAGAAGCAGAAGGTGGCTCATTTCCACACTAGCTGTCTTTGTTTTAAATTACATTTCACTGCAATCTTTTTGGAGGGTAATTTGGCTATTTTCTAAAATACACAGGTTTCTCTCTCTCTCTCTCTCTCTCTCTCTCTCTCTCTCTCTCTCTCTCTCTCATTCTGTTTTTCCTAAGGAAATTCTATTACTTAAAAAGAAGTTCATTACTTGCAATTTTGTACCTTTAAAGCACTGAAAACAACTTAGCAATGTGGGACCTAGTCACATAAAACACAGTAATGCCGCTGCACTCAGTGGAGTGCAGTTGTTTCACAGACAGCTGACCGCTAAGGAGACGTTTGCAGGTGCCGACATGCATGTGCTACCGCAATCTTATCTGTCCAGGAGTGCATGGACCAGGGACCAGGGAAACGGACTCTGCCGCTTTCTGGATGGGGTTGGAATCTCATCTTCATCTCTAACTAGCTCTGCATCGGCTCTGAACTAAGTATGCTGGTCTCCTGCTGCCTGTGGAGAGCAGTCCACAAACTTACAGGCGTCAATTAGGAGTAATCCGTATCTTACAAGTTCTGGTGCTTGGAAGACCAAAGTGGATTTCACTGGGTCTAAAAAAAAAAAAAAAAAAAAAAAAAAAAAAAAAAAAAAAAACGGGTCAGGCCTCACTCCCACCAGAGGCTCTAAGGACAACCTGTTTTGTTACCTTTCCTGGAGGCCTCCTGGACCCTTGGCTACAAGGTTGAGCAGTGCAGAGCGCCAACCTCTGTTTCGGTCATCTTTCCTACCTCTGGCCCTCTGCCTCCTCCTGTAAGAGCTTCACACTTGTGCTGGGACCAAGTTACCCGATTAATCAAGGGTAATCTCCCCTAGCTCAAGGTTCTCTTGCTATCTCCAAGTAGCCATTGTTGGGGCTTTGTAGCCATATGGAGCTAACATGGAGGTATCTGCAGGCTTGTATTTCTTTCTGAGAACTCCTGGAGAAAACCCTGGGCAGGTCGAGACTGCTCATATTTCTGTGGTTTCTGTCCAGCAATGGAATTGAGTCTTCCCCGCGTCACAGTCCTCTGACACTGAGTCTCCTGCCTCGGTTCCTTTTCCCTGGTGGTCGTCTTGGGCCCAGATAGGACACTAAGGATTGAAAGAGAGATAAACCTGTTTTTGTTACGATCCCAAGTGTGGGATCGGAATGGTCTTGTGAGAGAACAGATGAGGTTAATCCACTAGAGGATCAACCACCTCATGAGGGAGTTCGATTGTTGTCAGCTGAAAAGATCCGGTGAACAGACTCTGGGACTCCCAGCCCAGGACTGGAGGCGGGGCTCATTGGAAACTTGGGATAGTTTTGGCTGTTCATCGCTGCACTTTGAGACGCTCCTAGAGAGAACCACTCCAGGGAAGGCTTCAGGGCTCCGGCTCCTGCTGAGGTTCCGGGTTGTGATTACTCCAGGTTCCAGCAGAAGAAATCCTGCAGATTAAACCCAGAGAATCGCTCCTCAGAACTGATATCCTTACGGTTTTGTTATTGTGTTCATTAATCCTCTTCTCATATTGTTTTGGTTAGTTGGGTTATAAGTGACGTATGCTTGGTTAATAAGTTGTAATAAAATATATTGGTTAAGAAAAATTGAGCCTACAGAGGATAATCTCTGTATTTTAAGGCCAACCAAATATATTGAATCTGTTCGCTACCATATATTTCCTATATCAAGTACTAAGTAACATGGTAACACTACATAATCACATGTTCTTGGGATAAGGGCACAAACACTGTTGGTTGTGAGTCTGAGGCCAGCCAGGGCTATATAATCTCTATCAGAGAGTTGTGAGACCAAATGAAATAAGGCATGTAAGATGTTTAGCATCATGCCTCTGTACAGTAAGCACTAAATAGGAATTTCACAGAGCACACGCTCTTCAGTGACTCTGCCTAGTATCACCTGGGCAAGAAACTCAGGCTGTGCCAGTCGCATCTGGTAGATGGAGTAATCAAAACTGGTTTAACGGTGTTTTTTTTTTTTCCCACTTTACAAATGTTTTTATTTTCCTGTCATGAACATGCTTGATTTGAACATTAAAAAATTTAATGACATTTGGCCAGGCAGTGGCGGGGCACACCTTTAATCCCAACACTCAGGAGGCAGAAACAGGTGGATCTCTTGAGTTTGAGTGGAGCCTGGTCTACAGAGCAAGTTCTAGGGCAGCCAAGGCTACATAAAGAAACCCTGTATCTACAAAACAAACAAACAAATAAATGAAGTAAATAAATAAGAGGCCATCACGGTGTGATGGCCCAGGGGCCTCAGCATGGCCGAGAAACGTGAGCTGCGACATCATGCAAGTCACCTTAACCTTTCCACTCCCATTTTCCGCTTGGATTTGGAAAAGATCGTTCTAGTTCTAAATGCAATTCTTCTAAAAATTATAAAGATCAATACATAGACAATAAAAATACAAAGCATTGCTATAAAAAGAAATTCTATAGTATGTTTTCAAAAAGATAGCCCTATAGAGATAAAAAAAAAAAAAAAAAGAAAGAAAGAAAAGAAAAGTAAATGGCAAAAGCATGGCAAAGAAGAAGAAGAAAAAAAACCAAAATAAAACAAAACAGCAACCACAACCAAAAAAAAAAAAAAAAATGGCAAAGAAGCATAAATACAGGCATTAATCCTTGTTAATGACAAGGAAATGCAAGTTAAAAGTTCAGTGAAGCCATGAGGCAAGTGCATGCCTGTAATCACAGCTCTCAGGAGGCCAAGATAGGGGAAGAACAAGTTACAGCCCAGCTTCGATGACATGGTGAGATCCTGTCTCAAAAAAAAAAAAAAAAAATTGAATCAAATATTTTATTCTCACCAGGTTGGCCAAAACGCACAAATCTGGCAACAGAAACAGGCGTGGATCATGTGCGACAGTGGTCACTAAGTAACATCACACATGAGCAACAGCTCCCCACTCCATTGTGACTGGAGCCTAGAACCGTGACGCGGGGGCCAGGGAGCCAGTCCCCAGAGACCATAGACACATTGCCATCTGTATAAAGCTCAACCATGAAGAAAACTAAATGTGTACTCGTGATAGGCGTTCGTTACGTGAAAGCAAAGCAGGACAGTAGGACATCTAGGAAAGTGGTTAGTGTGGGCTGGGGAGAGAAAAGGATGGAGAGGGAGCCGAAAGGCAGATGGGACCGCTAGGCTCAAAGTCTAAAGCTGGATAGAACACTTAGCCGCCTAATTGTCTGCTGTATTATGCTTCCCACGGGCATTTGTGGGGGTAAGGGGGAAGGCGGGAGAAGGGTGGTCTTTGGAGTATCAGTGGTACCTGGCATCCAGCTATTAGCATTTATTTGTGGAGATGGAATGGAACCGATGCTCCCAGGGACAGGATCAAGTGCTAGGCTTTCCAGTGCTCTCTAGTAAAGGTGGAATGGCGCCTAATCTTTTAACAAGCCCCTTCCAAGAGCGCTTCAGTTTTAGAAACAAAGTTGCTGCTGCTGCTGCTGCTGCTGCTGCTGCTGCTGCTGTTTTTAACTTGTTAATGAAGCTGGAGAAATGGCTTAGCAGTTATGAGCGTATTCTGCTTCTGCAGAAGACTGGAGTCACGTTCAGGGGTTCACAACCACCCGTAACTCTAGCTCAGGGTTTGTTCTAACCCCCGAGGTCACCTGTACTCACAGGCAGATACCTACACACAGGGACATCATTAAAAAGAAATTTTGGGGGAAAATTTTTGTAGTGAGAAATTGCCAAAACTCAAAAGGAAAAGAAACAAGTCTCACTATGTACTAGAAGATTGATATAAAATTGTGTAGGAGTTGTCTTGGGGTTTCCAGTGGTGTGCTGAAGAGCATGACAATTAGAAGCTTTGGGAAGAGAATGGTTAGTTCAGCTCACACTTCCACATCACAGTCCATCACTGAGGGAAATCAGGACAGGAACTCAATCAGGGCAGGAACCTGGAGGCAGGAGCTGATTCCGAGGCCATGGAGGGGTGCTGGCTTACCTGCTTGCTCAGCCTGCTTTTTCACAGAACCCAGGACCACCAGCCCACAGATGGCCCAACCCACAACGGCCTGACCCATCCGCATCACTCACTAATTTAGAAAATGGCCAAAGGCTTGCCAACAGGCCAATGTGCTAAGGGCATTTTCTCAACTGAGATTTCCTTCTCTGAAATGACTCTAGCTTGTGTCAAGTTGACATAAAAACTATCCAACGCAGGTGTAGAAAGAAATCCATCACTCACCACCAGTTTCAGAAATCAGTTCACTCAGATCATTTGTCTTATTTGCACCATCCCATCCCTGTATCACGCTGTGAGGATGTGCCCCGCCCCCAAGGAAAGTATTATCAACAACATTAGCGGTACCACTAAGACATTGTCAAAAACTATTTTAATCAAACATATGAGAATGCTCAAGTTATTCTTACTTGAAACTTCCTCGAACGTCTCAGAGGGGGCTTTCCTCAAGTTCAACATAAGGGAAGCCAGTGCCAGACTGACTGGCCTGGAGGAGAAGGCGTGAACACTGTAGGGTCTCTGTTTCTCCAGTGTCATCATCAAGGGAGTATTGAGAGTTAACAAAGTGACATCAGGCCTACTACAGTTGTTTTAACGTCTCTCTATAATCTGCTGGTTTTAACTTCCTCAAGCTTACCGCTCATCACTGTTTCTATAAACACAAGTGTGCTGGTTAGTTTTTGTCAACACAAGCTAGAGGCATCTGGTGGGGGGGGGGGGGGGGGGTAAGGAACATCTGTTGGAGGTTTGTCTGGTGCTATGTATTTTGACGCTAATTACTGGCTCCCAAGATCTAATTGCTACCTTGACTGAACACATAGTACCCCAACTATTGCTATGTAACCTTGTCTTCCTGTTTGACCAATAAAAAGCTGATACCTGGGCCTGTTTGACCAATAAAATGCTGATACCTGGGCAGAGTTGGAGGATGGTAGGCTTGGTGAAAGTCTGTGGACTTTGGGAGAGAAGGATCTTGAGAAGGAGAAGTAGACAGGTACCAGTGGAGGAGAAGGAAGAGGGTCCATACAGGACAGGGAAGAGCCACGTGGGCCAAGAGGAGGAAATCTATAGCTCCACATGGAAAGAAATGGCCCAGAATAACAAACAACCTTAGCAAGTATTTTGAGCGTATGGATGGGAGGTCACCCAAATAGAAATTATTAGAAGCAGGTGGCATGGGATGGTGGCTAAGAGATAACGGAATGTAGCTTAGGAGTTAATATCTGCCATGCCTCAGGTGATAAGGCTATTCTAAAATATATCAGGTGTCTGTGTCTTTAGTGGTTGTGAAAGTGGGTTAAATAACACTGCTCTAATAATCATAAGCCTAGTAATAAACATTCATTAGGCCGTACTTTTTAATTAACAGCAACAAACATCAATTAAGAAATTGCTTCCACCATTTTTGGACTGTATGTACTCAATACCCCTCATGTCTGTGGTGAATATTCTTAACTAACGATTGCTGTGAGAGAGACCATCCCACTGTGAGTGGTACCCCCACTGGGCAAGTGATTCTGGGTGCCATGAGAAAATAAGTTGAGCAAGCGATGGGGAGCAAGCCAGTAAACAGAGTGGCTTCTGTATCAGTTCCTGCCTCCCTGTTCCTGTTCCTGCCTTTGCTTCTCCCGGTGATGGACCGTGAAGCATAAGTTTGAAATAAATAAAGCCTTTTCTCCCCAAGTTGTTTTTGGTCAATGTTTTAGCACAGCAACAGAGAGGCAAACTGAAATGTGTGTTGAATGTGTGTTGTATACAAAGCACTGTACTAATTTCTGGAGAAGATTCAAAAGATGGACCAGATATGTTCCATAATAAGAAAACTGGTTGTTGTTGTCCATGGTGGGCTACGAGACCACACCTGAGTAGCTGACGAGATGGCCTAGGATGGAGAAGACTGGTCACCATACAAGGACCAACCATGTGACTGGAGGATTGAGGCTTTGAGGATGCTAATAGGAAAGGAAGGAAGCCCCTGGAGATTGAATTCAGTCATGTCATCAATCACTTACCCAGTCGTGCCTCTACATTGAAATGCTGTGATTATTCATGTCGATTTTCAACATAGCAAGATTTAAAATCACCATGGAAAGGAACCTCTGGGCATGTCTGGATTAGTGAGAAGTGGGCAGACCCACCTAAAGGAGAGAGGTACCATCCCATGGGCCAGACTCTAGGGCTTTCACCACTCCCACTTAGCTCTCTCTGCCTCGTAGTTGCATGTCAAGGTGTGAGCCCTCAGCAACTGCTCCAGCACAAAGCCTGCCTCCTTGCTGCCATGCTCCACACCATGATGACCTTGGACTCTAACCCTCCGAAACCATGGGCCCCCAATAAACTCTTTCTTCTGGGTATTGCCTTGGTCATAGTGTCATATCATAACAGCAGAAAAGTAATAAAACACCAGAGGAAGGGGGGTGTCCTTGCCCCATGTCACCCTAGAGGAAGCACGGGAACTTTGCTTGGAGCCTTTGAAGATGAATAGGATTGAATATACAAAAGTGGTAGTAAAATGTGGCACTTGTTGAGTAATAAACACACACACACTTGCGTTAGACATAAAGTAACATGATTATCTTATGAAGAGCAAAGATTTGGGTGCATGGTTGTAGAGGTCCCAGGCCATGACTGGGTGAACTCAAGGCTTTCAGCTCCCTAGTAGGAGTGCTAGATGGCAAGACAGGGGGTCCACGGCGGGACAAATTGCTCAAATCATAGATATGAAGCAAAATCAAAAAGACGAAGGGTCCCCAAGTTCTTTTTGAGTGTGTGCTTACAATAGGCTGGTGTCCTCTCACCTGGCTCCACCTCCTAAAGATCCCACCACCTCCCAGAATTACCACTCTGGAAGACAATCCAATAACATAGGGGCATTCAAGGATCACTCAACGGTTCTAGGATGGTGCGCACATGTTGTTTCTCTTTTACTAACAGGTCAGCTTGGCTGGAACTACACAGTTGGATTTGAACCCAGAAAGCAGGACTCGGTCACCACTCTTAACCACTACATCTGACTGCTTTTGAAGTGAAAAGAACATTCCAGGAGAAAGGAATAGCAAAGATAGACAGGAAACATTGTGAACACAATGAACAAGCAATAGCATTGGATGGATGAAGGCCGGTCTAGAGACTAGCCTTGCCTTAACAGGCAGTGAGAAACCAAAGGCTCTCAGGGTTGGAGGTTTGCAGTGGCCGTCTGTATTTCAAACGACTGCAGTGATGCGAGGAATTGCCATTTTAAAGAGCAGCCCACCTTCCACCACCTCCCCCCCCCCCCCCGGCCCCAAAGGGCACATCACTCTCTATCTGTGTCTGTGCCGCTGTGGCATACACTCCACATGCCGCGGAGAATCTACATCTTTTTTTTTTTTTTTTTTATCTCCCGTGGAAATTGGCTTAATACTCACTTGAGGCACTTGAGACTCTGGCTGAATAAGTGGATATTAAACTACGTAAAACCATGTCAAGTCATTGATATTTGACCCTTTTGACCGACAAAACAGCAATTCATTATGGCCCCATCCTGCTTAAAGAACTGTACTACAGTCGTGCGACAGAGATAGATGGATAGGGAAATCCAAGTGCAAACCATGAAAGGCACCGAAGAGGCAGTTAGAAGCTATACGCACAACAACTGAGATGTAATATGAATAAATTAATAAAATATATTTTTAAAAAAGAAAGAAACTATACGCAGCCATTCTTTACCTACAATGTACAGATGGAAACTAGGATGAACACATGTGTATATGCACTTAATAGAGGTGTGGAAGCCTGTCGGTAGGTTTTCTCTACGAGGATTAGAACCATGCAGGATGATCCCGAGGTCATATTATTAGCTGAAATTCTCTTTGAAATGGGTTTGCAAGCTTCACATAAGACCCAGTACAGTGGATCCAATATGAATGAAGGAGAGAGAGAGAGAGGGAAACGCGACAAGGAGGAAAACCTCACCCGGCAGAACAGAGCTTTATAGGATTCTTGCCCAATGGATGAGCAAAGTTCAAGAAGTTAGGAAACTATGAAAGTCGAGTGTGGGTTTCATGAGAGCCAATGCTGTCAATCAAAGGGAGAAGATGACCCATGCAGGTGTCCTTGTTCAAACAAGAGAATTGTCTATGGTCACCCCCTTGAGGTCTCTGACTGAGCTAATGGCCAGTTCTATACAAGTCCAAGAGTCAAAAATTACACCCCAAAGGATGGCTGCCGCCTGTGCAGCTTACACAGAGGCGGGGCACGGTAAGTGGCGTTCCATGTGGGAACTTAGAGCAACTGAACACTGTGAGCCTGGCTTATCTCCTGTGTTTGTTCAGTGTAATTGAGCAGCAGAGCATAAGGAAGTGCATTTCTGAAGTAGCTCAGACCTGCCTGTGTGCTGACTCTTCTGAAGCAGCCCGACCCCTGGGACGAATTTTTTCCTAAAGGTTCTACCTAAAATAGAGTGCTCTAAATGACCTGCTCAGTGAAATCTATTGCGCCCAGCTATCGGAAGTACATGATTGGAACTAGAAGGGAGAATTGGGTGGCTTTCAGATCTGTACACTGAGGGTACACATGGCCTCTCTAAGATGTGGTGTGAAAAACTGTCACATGAGAAAACAGTGATCATGCGGACCCTACATTTACAAACGACATGGAAATTCGTTGGCAGTGTCCTGCTATTTTCGCTTTGCCAACGCAGCTTCATGACCATTGCTTGTGTGAGTCCTTCAGTACACATCATCCAAGCAATCTGCAGTGTAGCCTACTAACGCTCTGCTCTCCTCCTCTGGTCCTCCTCCCAGGAGTTTTGGGAGATGCCACCCACCTTCAGGAGGCCACACATACGTCTTCACTGACTCTGACACACCTTCCGTCCACCTGGACGTCTCTGCTAGAATCAGTCTCTTTTATCACAGGTTTCGTTCTGACCCTGGAAGTCTGTGTGACCAGGGATGAGGGATTGTACTCTTGACACCAGGACACCAGCTGCTGGACCTTCATAGTCACTGTGGACAATTATACAAAAACAGTGACGCCGCTGGGACTGCAGTCTGTGACTGAGCCTCCTCTGTGTTACTTCTCCCCCTAACTGGAGGGGGAAGCCTGTTCCACTTGCAGCTCTTCCTTCCAGAGGACATCAGAAACTGCTGTGGACCCTAACAAAACAAAACAAACCAAACAAACAAACAAACAAACAAACAAAAAACCACAGCTCTTCATAAAGAAAGGATCTTGGAACTTTCATTCTTGCTTTTCAGTCTGCTTGCTGTCTGGGTTCCCTTTCCAGCCTCTTCTGGTGATGCAGGTCTGGATGGAGTCCATTTCCTGGATCCCCATCCCTCACTCCCGAAACATATATTTACTTTCCTTTTTTTTTTTAATTAAAATATATTCTTCATTTTAATTATTTGTATGAGTGTGAGGTTTTGCACAGTGCCTGTGGAGACCAGAAGAGGGTGTCAGATCCCCCTGACACTGGAGTTTACAGGCAGCTGCAAGCCTCCTACCGTGGGTGCTGGGAACCGAACCTGGGGCCTCTGGATGAGCAGCCAGCATCCTTAACCCTTGGGCCCTCTCCAGCGCCTCTTCTTTAACTTTGAAATGCTATAGACACCACTTTAGGAATTGTGTGACATGACATGTCACCCCAGCACTCAACTCACACCCCTTGCCTCACAGAGCACCACCTGATAGCCTATACTTGCGTCCTTTGTCTTGTAGTCTCTGCTGTCCCCAAGGCCGGGACTTTTAGGACAAGACTTTTTCACTGATGTATCCTCAAGATAGTTTTTTGTGACACTGTACGAATCTTTAAAGGGTTGGAGAACTCCCCGAGAAACACTAAAATTGTCAGGAACATATTAATCTTGACTGACAGTGTAGTAAGGTGGGGGAGGGGGGAAATCTACTTTTGCCTTTAAATATATACTGCAGCCTGGCATTTTTTGTGGAGATTTTCTGTATCTAGAACCATCTTATTTAAGGCTAAGTTGGGCCATCAAACTCCAGGCTTTACTTTCTTTGTCTGATGGGCCTGAACCAACACCAAGTTGACGTACCTGTTTGTTTACCCTTCTGCACAAGGCTCACCTTCACCAAAGCACACGTTCCCTCTTTTAGGCTGTGTCGTTTTAAAGGCGGAGTACTCAATCTGATGGTTCTTTCTAAGGGCTTCTAAATGACAAGACAGCTTGGTTCTCTCAAACAGTGCAAGAACGGGCACTGTGTCCCAAGAGATCACATTTCCTAGTGGCATTTCCCCACACCCTAAAGCTCCTGGTGGAGACTCAGCTTTGCCTAGTGTCACCCCCATCTCAGGTCTGGGGTCAGTTACTACTGTTAAATACGGTGAGCGTTCATGGAGGCAGGCTCTGACCACGCTTATTTCTGCTGTGGGTGGAACTGCGATATCGAGATTCGTAGACATCAAACCCTCCCCCACCCACACCCACACCCCCCAAAAGAGAAATAAAAAATTGTCAAGTCATGCAGAGCTTAGAATATTCCAGACACTCGGCCTTTGCCCCTTCTGCTTGGAATCCAGACATTTCCACTCACCAGACAACAGTCTCTGCCTTTCTTCCTTCAGGAACCACTTCCAACAAGCCTTCCTCTAGCCCAACACAGCACTTTTTAAAAAATTTTTTTTACATTTTTATTTTTTGGTTTTTCGAGACAGGGTTTCTCTGTGTAGCCCTGGCTGTCCCGGACTCACTTTGTAGAGCAGGCTGGCCTTGAACTCACAGAGATCCGCCTGCCTCTGCCTCCCGAGTGCTAAGATTAAAGGCGTGCACCACCATGCCCAGCTCACCACAGCGCTTTGCAACCGGAAATTTACTCCTAGGGCCACTGCTAGCTCATATGGCCTTCGTGTCAACCAGAGAAAGAGTCACATTGGTGAGTTAGGAAAAGATGAGATAACACTGATGACGTCTTTTAATTCAATTTAGAAAGAAAATTAAGCCAAGAAGGACCACCCATCTCCCCTCCTTGCAGGCAGATACCTATATGATGAAACTAGAGCCTGATTTGGCACTTGCAAAATCAGTTGCTTAGTCTAGTTGCAAGATGTATCTTGTTAACGGTGGTGAATGTTCTCCTTCAAGACGAAAGCTCTTCCAGAATGGAGGAACCAGGTCAGCAATCTGTGTGAGAAATGCTCCCCGCCCACTTCCAAATGCACAATTTACAAGTTGTCAGCCACTCATTGACCGCTTACATTTTAAAGAGGGTTGGTTGGTTGATGGTGATGATGTGATGATAGTTGACCCTGGGCTCTCAGTGACAACAAGAGCAGAATGCAGTGAGTTGATCACTTGTCACTTCTCCCTGCTGCATGGCCTTGTGGAGGGAGACAGTGGAGGGATGAAAGGAAAGGGGGGGTGTGACTGCTACAGAAGTCTCAGCAATCCCCTGAAAGTGCAATCTGGAGGGACTGGAGGCCCTCCTCCCTGGCCTTGGCTGGACAGGCGAGAGAGCACCTGCTCCCCCTCTGGAGGGGACCCCTTCTGTAGCTGAGCTCCTTCTCATGACAGCATGCCGGCTCCTCCACTATCTGCTCCATTCTACCCTGAGCACTTTGTTCACAGATACTACTGCACATCTGGAGAAGTGCTGCTTCAGGGATGCCGGCTTTGAGCCCGAAGTGACCCAGATGTGATCTCTTGCTTTTCAAGCTTTTTTTAAAAAAAAAAAAAAAACTTCACTCCGGAGTTGAGGCAAAGTTTCCACATGGTAGTCACATAGACAGGCGTACCTGTTTATGCATGTCTGAAATGAACGTTGTCAGAAATAACAAGTCACACAACAGAACATGCACCCCAACATTTTTTTTTATTCTATTCTTCTTTTTAATGTTGACTGCAATTCACTGAGTTGCTTTTGTGATTTCTAATGAGTCAAGGATGACAGTTTGGTGCTCGCTCTTCATGCCAGGTGTCTTAGGTTTCAGAGCAGGAAGCTGAAATTAAGAAAGGTGAAGTGACCTGGCCAAGTGTCACACAGCTACTGTCTAGTGTCGGAGCCAGTACAGAACACAGGTATTAAAATTGTCTAAATTATTATTGTTTTAATAATATTGTTATTATAAAAATAATGATAACTATTAAGTTCTTCTTGAAAATAATGTTTTAATACTGTGAAGGGTACACGCCACTAACTATGAAAACATATGTGCTCTTTACAGGTGGAAAATGAAAGCCACCCAAAGTAAAAGTAAGTGGGATCTCTTCTCCCAATCCTCATGTACAGATTATTTTCAGTTTCAAGCTCCAATGTCAAGAGAGCTGTCTGTATAAATACATGTGGAGGGGGCCTATTTATTTTTCAAGTGTTTTTGAATATGCCTGTAATTTGGCTCTAATATGCTGGCTCGTGTAAATGTCTCTTAAGAGGCGAGACCTGCATGGCCGGTTCTTCCAAAAATGGTGGACTCTGTCTGCTTGGTCACAGGAGGGCCAGTGGACATCTTTGTGACAAGCGGGGGGGGGGGGGGGGGGGGGGGGGGGGGAGGCGAGGGAACCTCTCTGTTGCTTCTCAGCTACCCAGGGCTGACCTAGGAGGCCCCTGGAAAAGGAAATCATCTAGCATGATGTGAGTCCAGAACATTCTCAGGAGAGCCCATCCATCTCCTAAGTTATCCCTCTTAGGCACTTCCCACCCTCAGGCACCCACAGTCACTGCCGCTGCCACCTATGGTCTCACCAACCCAGTAGGAGCAACAACGTTTCCGTTAATCTGCCTTCGTCTGTAAGAACGCAGCCCTCGCTGTTAGCAACCCGCATATTTTCCTTTGATAAAGGCTTGGGTGCCTTCCTGTTCTCCCTATTTTTAGCTTGTTTTAAAAATGTCTCCCTCAGCCAAAGCAAACACACCCTCCAGCCCCCAGTCCTACCCCCTCCAGCGTCAAGGCTGGTTGCAAACCTGCACAGGATATGGAACAGAGCGTGCAGGGTGCCTGCTCCTACCTTGTGTGTTATTTCATTTTCATTGCTATGGTACCTTTTCAGCGGTCCCCACGTCAGCTGGTGAAAGCAGCTATGACCTTTCACAACAATTGGCCTCTGTCTTTGCATTGGCTCTCTTCACTTGCTGGGACCCATTGGGATTACCATAGGGGCCCCTTTCAACCCACCCTGTGAAATGGCAGCAGAGCAGAAAGTGACAGCCAAGCGAAGGTGTGGCATCTGAGGACACACCGGCATAGATGCTGGTTAAGTTCCATGTGTAAATGTGAAAATGTCACAGGTCGTTTCCGAGAGTGTTCCAGCTGGAAGCTTAAAAAAAAAAAAACCCCGCTACAGGATGAACATATGGAGCACATGTGCAGAAGCACCGAAAACTAGGCGTGAAAGTCGTTTACGCAAAACAGCCACGGAAATTCCTGCTCTGATTGATGGGAACAGCCCTGGGGTGCCAGGTTCTGGTTCACTGTCTGAGTTCCACAGCTCCTTCCCATAAACCCCCTCCCTCCCTTGATCTCCCTTAGAACACAGTGAAGGTAGAGCCTGCTCCTGAGGCCTCACTGCTCAAGGGTGGCTGCCTTAAAAGTGGTCCTCACAGAGGCAGCAGGATGAACGTGCCAGAGGGGGTGGCCACAACATTTAAAATGTCAGTTTTAAAAATTGGCATCTTTTCATAATGTCTAAAGACACAAGCCAGGGTCAAGCTGTGTTTAATTTGGCAGGCGCGTGAGTGACTCTTGCAGTGGGCAGGTATCCGTAGCATTCCATACTTCTGGCAAATACTCATTTGCAAATATTCATTCTCATTCTCCTTGTTTTCTTGTTTTGTTTGACCCCCCCAAAGATGGGCATAGAAATTACCATGAAATAGAGAATAATTCCTCTGAAGGAAAAAAACAAAGCAGCTCTCACATGGGGGGAGAAGGATGGTCTATACAATCTCTGTTTCATTTCGTCTCTCCTGTTCGAGCAATGCAGTGTAGAACTCCTCAGCTCAGTGCGGCATTTTGGAGGAACCTCCATGGCAGGGAGGGGCCCTTAAGTTGGATCTCCTGCCAAATTCAGTGATGTTAAAAAATGGTGGCAGCAGGGGGTGGGGGTGGGGGACTGTGAGTTATTTCCAAAAGGGGTGGCGATCTTTGAGGAGATCAGACTGCCGTCTGTGGTCTCTTACTTCATGATCCAGTTGGTCTCCGGCAGATAGGCATATTGAAGAACCTGGGACAGAAGTGTGACCAAAGTCCTTTCATTACTATCAATCCCAGGTGGAAGGAAAGCAACCAAGAGGAAAGTGGGCCTCGCTGAGTTTCGTAGTCTCTGGAACGACTGTGGTTACTTCAACAAGTCTTTACGGATGGGTCATGCTCAAAAGTCACCTGCACGTCTAGAATATAGAATGCCCATTTTGCCCTCTTTCTCTATAGAGCTGCACACGCTTGGCTTCCAAACTCAGAGACATCTCTCTGTGTAGCCTGCTGGTAGTGCCGAGAGAGACAAAGTATGCAAGACCCACAGAAAAGCAAATGGCCTTAGGCAATCCATCCGAAATCAAAACAGCTTCCTGTCAATCAGTCCAGAAAGATGGAGCAAAGGAGGGAAAGAAGGGAGGGGAAGAGAAGGAGGGAAGGAAGAGAGACGAGGAAGAGGGGTCCTCTCTGATGTGGTGGTCTTCAGTACTTGCTGAAGTTCACAGCCAGAGGCATTTCTTTGTGATCATGAGCTGGAGATACTATCAACTCATTCCTAACCCACAGGGTAGCACCTCATCCTAGGCTGCGCTATAAAGGCGGCTATGGATCATATCAGCCTTGATCCAATAAAAACAACAACAACAATAAAAACTGCTGGCAGCTAAGCTGCTGCTGCAAATTAGGTACTAATTGAGGGTGCTACCAGATGCTGTGAAAGCTGGACCAGAGGGGCCTTGGGCCTTGGGTCTGGAGCCGTAGATGCTGCCATAATGCTAAGGCAAGAAAGTCAAGGGAAGACCGGCTTCTTTCTTCTTCCTACCATCCACTGGCCAAACTTGTCCCCCAACCAGCTGACCTAGGATTCTAGGGAGCTCAACCTTCTGCACTCAGACTCCTGCAATACAAAGGAGAGCCAGGGAGGACAAGAAACAGACAGCCAAGCTCCCAGCCAGCTAACTGAAACAAAAGGGGGGGGGATCTAACTGAAATCCTCACAGGTCCAACAGGAGGCAGCTGCTTACTGCCTCTGAGCACAGGGACTAGTCCGCATCAAGGTGAAAAACCAAACTATGGTACAACAAAGTAACACTCCTGGTCTTTGACACAAGACGCGTTGCCGCCTGCCGAGCCACAAGTCCTGAGGTGGAAGAGACACACTGGCTTGGAATCTGTTGGACTGAGAACTAGAAAGAAGAATAATCAGGACTAACGGGGTTCCTGGAGCCTGAGAAAGGGGTGAAGAGGTGGGAGAGAGACGCCATATTAGAAGACAGCAGGACAGGGCACGCTGAAGACCTTGGGGAAAGCCAAACCAGCCAGACACCATCCTCAGATACCTACAGGTATATTTACAGGTATTTGGGGGACATGTATACACACACACACACACACACACACACACACACACACACACACACACACACACACACACATCATAGTAAAAAAAAAAATACCCAAAGAAGGTAAACCTCCTTTTGTCATGGGAAGGGTGCAGGTGTGAATGACTGGTGACCCTGGAGGCTCTCCTCCAGGTCAGAAGATAGGCCACAGGTGCAGTAAGACTGTAATGCTTGAAATTAATGGAAAGACAAAAACAAAAACAAAAAACCAACCAAACAAAAACCAAGCCTGCAAGGTGGCAAAAACTCTCTATGAAAACTGAGCAAGGAGAAAGTAGCGACAACAGCGGAGGCCAAGAACCTGAACTATGAAATAGTCTTTTGCCAGAGTCTGGAAACCTCTGAGGCAGGAACTTACGACACACATGCTCACACTGCAAGAACGTTGAACAGGGACACGGCTCACAGAGGTGCTTGGTGCACAGTTGCTAAATGAGTAAGCCAGCTGAAGCGAAACCTCAGCACATGGGAGGGGCGGAGAGCACACAGAACTTGGGAAGATGCTCTGAGGTGATGTGGCAGTGTGGTGGCCCTCTGGAAAACCCCAGGCATCAGCCAGAATAGTCTGGGTAGCTGCCACCCCAAAATGAGATGGTTCTGTTAGGGCAAATGTGCAGAGTCATAAATAGACCTATGCAAATTGTCACAGCTGCACAGCAAAGGGTTGGAATGTGCGCTTTGTACAATATACTCTCCAGCCCACACGACTCTTCCCAGAGATCACCCTCCTGGCAGCAGGCTGGGCTGCCATAGGGAGGAAATCCAGTGCGCAGGTCAGCTTTTTGTTAGACTGGGTTCTGTTCAAGGAAGTGTTATGCTTCAACTGTCACTTACCCTTAGTGGCACTGTCCCAACTTATAAAATGATTTCATTCAGAAATGACCCCCGTGTAGAATTTCCAGGCCACATGTGACATCTGTGACACTTACTCTTCATAGCCAGCTCTAGTGAATTGGAGATCACCTCTGAGACTCTTCCACATGTGTCTGAGCAAGCAGGGCAGTCACCCTTTTTTTTGTTAAAGATTTGTTTATTTTATTTATTGCATATGAGTGCTTTATCTGCAGAGGAGGGTACCAGATCACATTATAGATGGTTGTGAGCCACCATGTGGTTGCTGGGAATTGAACTCAGGACCTCTAAGGAAGAGCAGGCGGTGCTCTTAACTACTGAGCCATCGCTCCACCCCAAGGGCAGTCACCTTTAATCCCAGCACTTGGAAGGCAGAGACAGGCGAATAGCTGTGAGTTCGAGGCCAGCCTGGTCTACAAAGTGAGTCTAGGACGGCCAAGGCTACACAGAGAAACCCTGTCTGGAAAAACAAAAAAACAAAAACAAACAAACAAACAAAAGTCTTAGCTGAAGAGGGAAGATCTACCCCAACTGTGGGTGACACTGTCCCTGGGGAGGGAGCACAAGGGAGGGCGGGAGGGCAGCAGAGATGTCTTCAGACAAATGTAAAGTGAAAATTGGTAAAGCCAGCTGAACAGCAGTGTTCATCTCTCTACTACCTGACTGCAAACATAATACAATCGCCTGCCTTGCGGTCCCTCCCTCTCTCTTCCTTCTCACCACAAAGGGCTACATCTTCCCTTAAGCTGTGAGCCAAAACATCCAACCACAAACCTCCCTAAAGTTGCTCCTGCTGGATAGTTTTTCCCAGCAACGAAAAAATGTGTTAATACAACAGCTTTAATGAAGGAGATTTTTAACAGGACCCTTGGTCTTTAAGCATGTAAAAACTCTTTCATAGGGGTGTGTTAGCAGGAAAACAACCACCTACAGTGTTAGCGCCTTAAAACCTCTTACCAAAGCCAAGACAAAGATGTGTCCCTTAACAAAGCCAGTGAGAAGACATAGCTGCGTACTAGCATTTTGAGAGGAAGGAGCGGGAGGAGGAGGAGGAGGAAGCATGAGAGGAGGGAGGGAGGAGCACCTCACTCATAGTTATCTCAAGTTTCCTTTCCTGTTGCCAAGAATCTAGCTCAGCACTGCCTTGACGCACACGTTCAAGTTTCTGTCCAATGAAATGATGCCGTCAGAAAAGAAACTGTGACAGTTCTCTTACTCAGGTATTAAAGTAAATGTTAAAGTGCAGCTTACACTTAGTTATAATAACAATGGCAACCTTTACAGTTACTGCTAAAAACATGCCTAGAGGGACGTAAGTTCTAGGGACCAGCTTTGCTACCCTGTGGCAATTTACAAGCCACACTTAGGAGAATGGTTTGTTGTAATTCAAACCACAGTGGCATTTTTATTCATCTATTCTCTACCTTTTCCTTTAAAAGATTTGAAGTGACTTACAGAAATATATCCATCAAGTTATGATTTTTAAAAATGCATGGTTTACTAGAGTTGCCATGACAACACTGGGTGACTTGCAAACAGAATTGTTGCAGGAAGCCAAGACAAAGACTTGGTTGGGGTCCCTTTTTTTCTGAGGGATCAAGGGAATGATTTTTTCCTCTTTCTGTAGTTTGTGGCTCTTTTTTAAAAATTTATTTATTTAGCTGGGCGTGGTAGCACACACCTTTAATCCCATCACTAGGGAGGCAGAGGCAGGCAGATCGATGTGAGTTCGAGGCCAGCCTGGTCTACAAAGTGAGTCCAGGATGGCCAAGATAACATAGAGGAAACCCTGTCTTGAAAAACAAACAAACAAATAAATAAACAAATGGTTTATTTATTTATTTTTAATATATGTGCATTGGTGTGAGGGTTTCAGATCTTGGAATTACAGAGAGTTATGAGCTGCCATGTGGGTGCTGGGAATTGAACCCAGGTTCTCTGGAAGATCAGGCAGTTCTCTTAACCACTGAGCCATCTCTCCAGATCCCCGGTTTGCAGCTCTTTAACACCCACCTCTGCATACAGTCTTCCTGTGCATCCATCCTTGTGTCCATCTTTGCAAACATTCTTCCTGTGTGTCCCTGTGCCTATCCCCACATATGTTATTTCTGTGCGTTCCAGTGCCCAAATTCTCCTTGTATGAGGATGGTAGTAGCTGTGTTGGTTGGAGCTCACCTGGCTCCCGTGTGACCTCATCATGAAGATTAACAGTACATATTCAAAGAAGGTCACCGTGGGGTGCTGCAGGTTACAGGCTTGGTGTATGAAGTTTGAGGAGACATGATTTAATCCATGGGGGAGGGGGGAAGGAATCATGGGGAGACTGGAGAGATTGCCTCAGCCTGTAAGACTACTTATGCCCTTGCAGAGGACTAGGTTCAGTTCCCAAAACCCACAGGGAGGCTCAGAACCTGTAACTCTAGTTCTAGGGGATCTGAGATGTCTGCCCCCCCCCCCCACACACACACAGGTTCCTTCAGATACCTGATGCACTCAAGCATACATGTATGTACAGAAGATAAAATAATCAATTAAAAATATTTTTTAAAATATTTCTGGAACATAGTATGTAGGAAATCTGAGACACCAAATATAAGAAAACTAGGAACAGAGGAAGGAGGAGAAACCAAGTTCAAAGGCACAGAAAGCATTTTCAACAAAATCACAGAAGAAAGTTTCCCTAACCTTAGGAAGGAGATACCTATCAAGAAACAAGAAACACACAGAACACCAAATAGACTGGACCAGAAAAGGAAGTTCTCTTTGCACATAATAATCAAAACACTAAATGTACAGAAAAAAAGAAAGAATATTAAAAGCAGCCAGGGGAGCCAGGCACAGTGGCACACACCTGCGCCTTAGCACTCAGGGAAGAAGAGGCAGGCAGATCTCTGTGAGTTTGAGGCCAGCCTGGTCTACAAAGTGAGGGATAACCAAGGCTACACAGAGAAACCCTCAAAAAAAAAAAAAACCAAAGAAATAAAACAAAACAAAGAAGCTGCAAGGGGAAAAGGCCAAGTGTCATATAAGGGCAGACTTACCATATTTTCCAGCATAGAAGACTTTTTAACCCCCAAAATCCATGCCAAAGTTGGGGGTCATCTTATATGCCAAGTACTTACCTGCAGCTTACTTCCTCTTGCTTCATATGTCCAGCGCATACAGTAGGGGGGTACCACAGCCAATTGTGGGGAGTATGAAACAGGGAGGAACAAGATGCACACATCTTCCTGCACCTTGAGGAAGAGAGCATGAGTGTGGATTGGCTCTCCACTAGAACCTGCCCATTCAATCTGGAGGGCTGTCCCTCCTCGGCTGGAGTGTGGTACACACTTAAAGAGGCAGTGTAGGCTGGCACTGGCTGTGTGCTGGCATTTAATAAAGTGCCTGGCTGTCTGTGCCCTGACTGCAAATAGACACAAGTTGGAGTCTGCCGCACAGGGTGTGCACTGGAAGAGGGGTAGTCTTACATGGCGAGTATATTCCAAACTCCATGTTTTAACTGGAAAAGTTCGGGGTCGCCTTATATGTCCAGTCGTCTTTATGGTATTTAAAACAGCACCTGACTTCTCAGTGGCGACACTAAAATCTGGAAGGGCCTGGACAGATGCTCTACAGCTCTAAGAGACCACCTGTGCCATCCCAGACTGCTAGACCCAGCAAAACTTTCAACGCCTTAGAGGGAGAAAGAAAGGCATTCCAAGATAAAACCAAAGTTATGTGATATTTACCTACAAATCCAGCCCTACATAAGGTACTAGAAGGAAAACCTCAACCTAAAGAGATTAACAACTCCCAAGCAAAAACAAGGAATATATAATCCTAGACCAGCACATCAACAGAAGGGAATGCGCACATACCACAACAACAAAATAACAGGGATCAACGCACTGCTCATTGAAATGTCTTAACATCAGTGGTCTCAACTCCCCAGTAAAAGGGCACATCATAAGAGAATGGATGTGAAGACTGTATCCATCCCTCGGCTGCATACAAGAAACACGCCTTAAGTCAAGGCTAGATGTCATCTCACGGCAGTAAGATGGAAAAGGAGATTCCAACCAAATGGACCTAAGAATCAAACTGGTGCAGCCAGTTTAATATCTGACAAAATAGACTTCAAACCAAAGCTAATCAGGAGAGATAGGAAAGGACACTACATACTCACCAAAGGGCAAGATCCACCAAGAGAACCCTGTGATTCTTAGCATGTATGCACCAAACACAAGGGCGCCCAAACTCATAAAAGAAACACTACTAGAACTTAAGTCATACATTGGCTCTCATACACTGATAGTGGGAGACTTCAATATCTCATTCTTATGAGTAGACAGGTCATCCATGCAAAACCTAAACAGAGAAATCTCTGGAGCTAACTGAACTGATAAACCAAATGGGTCTAGCGTATTTATAGAACATTTCATCCAAACACAAAAGAATATACCTTCACCTCTGCAACTCATGAAACTTTCTGCAAAATTGACCACATATTTAGACACAAAGCAAGCCTTAACAAATACAACATATATAAATTGATATATGAAATCCACCATATAAAATGAACTGAAAGACTAAAACCACATGATTGTCTCATTAGATGCAGGAAAGGCCTTTGACAAAATCCAACATGCCTTCATGATAAAAGCCTTGGAGAGATTAGGGGGGGAAAGGACACATTTCAACATAAGAAAGGCAGTTTACAGCAAGCCTACAGCCAACATCAACTTAAATGGAGAGAAACTCAAAGCAGTTCCACTAACATCATGAACAAGAAAAAGCCCGCTCTCTCCACACCTATTCAACATAGGACTTACTAGAGCAATAAGACAACTGAAGAAGATCAAAGCGATAAAAATTCCAAAGATGTTAAAGTATCTTTATTTGCCATTGATATTATAGCACGCATAAGTGACCCAAAAAATCCACCGTAAAACTACTACAGCTGATACACATTTTCAGCAAAGTGTCTAGATAAAAAAATTAACTAAAAAAAAAAAACCAAAACTGTAGCCATCCTATATACAAATGACAAGTGGAATGAGAAAAAAAAGTCAGGGAAACACTCTTCATGATAGCCTCAAATAATGTAAAATACCTTGGAGTAACTCTAACCAAGCAAATGAAAGACTTGCATAATAAAAACTTTAAGACACTGAAGAAAGAAATTGAAGAAGATATCAGAAGAGTTAAAAATCTCCCATGCCCATGGGTCATTAGGATTAATATAGCAAAAATGGCCATCCTACCAAAGCAATCTACAGATTCAAGGCAACCCCAATCAAAATGCCAACACAATTCTTCACAGATCTTGAAAGGAAAATCTTCAGCTTCGTATGAAAATGCAAAACCCCCAGAATAGCTGAAACAATCCCGAACAATTAAAAAAAAAAAGAAAGAAAGAAAGAAAAAGAAACTCATGGGAGAGCTGTAGTAATAAAAACAGCATGGTTTTGGCATCAAAAAAAAAAAAAAAAAGACACATTGATAAATGGAATCAAACTGAAGACCCAAACATAAATCCACACACCTATGGACACCTGAATTTTGGTAAAGACGCCAGAAAAACAGGTTTTTTTTAAAAAGGAAAGAAGGAAGGAGGAGAGGGAGAGAGAGAGAGAGAAAGAGAGGGAAAGGAAAGCATCTTCAATAAATGGGGCTGGTCAAACTGGATGCCTGCCTCTAGAAGACTCCAAATAGATCCATACTTATCACCTTACACAAAATTCAAGTCCAAATGGATCAAATACTTTAACATAAAATCAAATACACCAAACTGATAGAAGAGAAAGTGAGGACTAGCCTTTAGCTCTTTGGCACAAGAGATGACTTTCTGAACAGAACACTATTAGCACGTGTGTTGTGATCAACAGTACACTGGACCTCATGAAACTGAAAAGCTTCTGCACGGCAAATACCGTCATTTGGACAAAGTGGCAACCCACATAATAGGCAACAAAATGCCAATTCCACATCCAATAGAAGACTAATATCCAAAATATACAAAGAACTCAGAAAACTAGATAGCAAGAAAACAAATTACAGGCACAGTCGTTAAAGGCTCTGTGGGTGTGTGCGACGGTAACATGAAGGGTTTAGGGTCTGCAGGTGTGGGGAGGAGAGCGGGATCCCTGGGCTTGGCTGTGAAGCATTAACTGCATTCAGTTGAGGTGGGAGGTGCCTTCCCGAAATGAGAAAGGTACCATCATTCTGTGGGCTGGGTCCTGGGCTGCACTGAAGAGAGTGCAAGCTGAGCAAAGCACTTCCAGTCTCTGCCTTCTCAGCAGACACTGTGTTCAGACACCGCCTGCTCCTCCCCTGGATCCCCCTTCACAATGCACCCTATCTTCAACCCTGAGCTCAAATAAGCCCTTCCTCCCTTAGGAAACTTTCGCCTACCTTTCATTGGCTAATATTATGCCATGTTGTCAAGTCAATATCTCAGTTATCAGATGATAGTCAAATTACAGAGGACATTTTGACCACATGAATACCATCTCAACCTGGGGGCAGAGGCAGGGGAGGCAGTGGAGGTGGGAGACGAATAAAAAAGAGAAATGACACACAGGTATGAAAATGCCACAGTTAACCCATTGCTTTTTTGTTTTTTTGTTTTTGTTTTTTTGTTGTTGTTTTTGGTTTTGCTTTGTTTTGTTTGTTTTTTCAAGACAGGGTCTCTCTGTGTAGCCTTGGCTGTCCTGGACTTGCTTTGTAGACTAGGCTGGCCTCGAACTCACAGCGATCCGCCTGCCTCTGCCTCCCGACCATTGCTTTATACTAACATATTTTTATTTAACTTCAATAGATTGGAAGTAAAACGCACCACCCCCCACCCCCAACCCCCACCTCCCACCCCCACCCCCCACTCCCCACCTCCCACTCCCGTTTGTTATTTAATAGAAAACAAAGGTTGGAGTCAGAGAGGTGACTGAGTGGCTAAGAACACTTGGATGCAGATTCCATTCCAAGCACCCACATGGCAGCTCACAGCCATCTGTAACTTGGGTTCCAGGGAACCCATTGCCCTATTCTGGCCTCTTCCAGCATGGGTTGTCTGGTGTGTCTGGCCTGCTGCGCTTCCTGCAACCAGTTTCTGCGCATCCACAAATCATGCTATGTGACTGAGATCATGAGACGACGCTGAGTGCTCTTCACTGTCTCCACAGCATCCTTGTGGGAATTTGTGGTGTCCAATTCTTGCTTCTCATCGTGATTTTTTCAAAAAGAGAATAAAATCTCCTTCAGTGTTCACAGGTCTAGTGACTGCCTAGTGACCGCGGAAACACCGAGAGCCGCTCCGTTCTCCCCGTACCAGCGCAGGAACACCTTGTACAAATGAGTCCCCTTTGTCTTGTAAATTGAGCTTATTGCTTTTCCCATCATTTGATGGAGCAGTAAATCGTCCATAAAGACCAGATCATTCAGGAGGCAGGGATGAGGAGAAGAGAGGGGAAGAGGCGATCTGACGGTGTGCCCCATCCTTTGAGTAGCTGCTACCCAGGGCGGCCTGCAGAACGCAGTGACTATGCTTGTGGCTTCTGCCTGCCACCCAGCACCATTCACAGGGCTGGTTTGAACCTCCGATCTACCAGCCCTGTGATGGGGCTTGTGACCATTTCACTGGCCTCGCTGTACCTCAGTATCCACATGTGTAGAAAGAGAACTGGGAGGCTGGTGCTGGAGACAGAATGAGGTACCGGATGCCACTGTGGGGGACCAGTTCTTAGCATGTAGCTGGTGCCAAATAACAGTATAACACCAGCCATTACTATTATCTCGTCTATAAACTTGTTTTTACTCCAAAACTTGCTGCTTGTTGTTGTTGCTGTTGTTGGTGTTCTTGTTGTTGGTGGTGGTGGTGGTAGTGGCGGTGATGGTGTGTGTGTGTGTGTGTGTGTATGTGCATGTGCATGTGTATACAGGTACATACATGTATGTGTAGGTGCCATGTAAATATGCATGGAGGCTAGAGGTCATCATCGGATGTCTTCCCCCTTAACTCTTAGTTTAGAAGCAGAGTCTCTCACTGACAGAGCTCACTAACTGGCTAGAGTAGCTGGCCAGCTACTCCACCTCCCCAGTTCTGAAATCACAGAAACTCACCACCCTGCCTGGCTTTTTATGTGGATCCAGGGAATCCAAGATCAGGTCCTCGGGCCTGTACACATGCTTCACCATATTAATTAAGCTAAAATTCATAAGAATTCCCCCTTTCTGTTTTACTGTATTAGCACTGAGCCCAGGATTGCTCACCCCCAGCAAGTGCTCTACCACTAAACTGTATCTCAGCCATCTTTGTAATCTTTTGATTCATTTGTTTAATCTCTCTTAATGTTGTTTCCTGTAGCCGTAAGAAAATACTTTGACAGAAGAAGCATAGGGCGAAGGGGCCTATTTTAGTTCACAATACCAGCGATCGTCCATCACTGAAGGGGAGTCACAGCAGCATGAACTTGAAGCAGAGAGTGTATGCATACATGCTTACCCTCTGTTTGCTTTCTCTTCCTTTGTATGGTCCAAGACTGGCATCCAGGGAGTGGTGCTGCCACATTTAGGCAGGGCCTTCCCATGTTAATTAATGTAATCAAGACAATCCCCTACAGACATGCCCTTGGGCCAACCTAGTCTAGACAGTCTCCCACAGAGAGGCCATGAGCCAACCTGGTCTGGCTAGTCCCCCACAGACATGCCCATGGGCCAACTAGGTCTAGCTAGACTCCCACAGACACGTCCATGGGCCAACCTGGTCTAAACAGTACCCCACAGACATGCCCATGGGCCAACCTGATCTAGCTAATCCCCCACAGAGATGCTCATGAGCCAAGCTGGTCTAGACAGTCCCTCACTGAGACTCTTTCCAGGTGATTCTGTGCTGTGTCTGATTGACACTTAAAACTGAACCATCACCATAATTTCCACAGTCCTGTAAAGTGGCCCAGACAAGCAGGTCTTGAACTGTCATCCTCCTGCCTCAGCTTCTTTAGTAGATAGGGCTACAGGCATGTACCACAAGATCTACTTTTAAGAGGGGTGTGTGTGTGTGTGTGTGTGTGTGTGTGTGTGTGCATGCGCTCACGCGTGTGATGTGTGCAGGTCCTCTGGAGGCCAGAAGAGAGATTTTGATCACCTGCAGCTACAGTTTGAGCCCACCGACACGTATGCCGGGAAACGAACTCAGATCCTCTCGAAGAGCATCAAGTGCTTCTGCCCGTCCCGCCTCCCAGCCCATGAATTTCATTGTTAAAATGATGCTCCTTGGGGCGGTGAGACTCTTGAGAAACACTACTCCCCACCCTGTGGCAAATTGTGGATTCTAAAAGACAGGGCACAGATGTTCTGAGCAGCTGTGGTGCTGAGAAAGAAGCACACTTCTCAGGCTACTCACGTGACCCTCCTGGAGGGCCATGTCCTTGGGTAGTCCTCTCTGCTTCATGGTGGGAGGAACTCATGATTGTTCATCAGTTCTGCAACTAGAGAGAGAATAAAAAGAGAAGAAAGAGCGACTCTGTCCCAAGTCAACCCTCAAATGGGGAGCATATCTCAGACTGTGGAAGCCTCCATCCTGCCACAAGGAAGTGGGTTGTGCCAACAACCTGCAGGAGATTAGAAGTGAACTCCTCCTTAGACCTTTTCAACAAGAGCGCCTTTTAGCCGACACTGACTGCAGCCTGGAGAGGCTGCGCAGGGGAACTCACAGAGCCACACCTGGTCCAGGGAAGCTGTGACATGACTGATGTGCACTATAGGATACTCAGCCTGCTACACATCAGTAGATGATGACACATCTGCTATCAGTTACTCTCTGGGACTAATTGTGCTCATGCCAAAGGATGGCAAAGTACCAACTCAACAAGCAAAGACACAGCCTGGAGGGAGAGAGGGCCCCAACTCAACGTGTCTGGTGAGTGGAGAGGAAGCTTGAAGCCAAGGCCAGACATGTGCAGAGGGAAGGTGAGAAGACACAGGAAGGACCATTGACAAACTCAGAGCTATGTGACCTGCCAGCCACAGTAGGAAGGACTACAGTGGAAACCTCCTCGGAGCATGCAGACAGCCATGTTGCCTCTTGACTTGGGACTCCTGGTCTGCGGAACTGCTGGTTAAGCCATCTTGGTGCTGGTCCTTTGTTGTGGCTGCCGTAGAAAACTAGGCAGGAAGCTGGAAGAGGCTGATTTCCAATCACAGAAAGGCCTGGAAGGAAGAGAGAATTCATCCATTTGCTCGTTCATTAGACACTTAGTCAAGTTGGAGCTGTTACTATGCAAATACGTTGCTAAGCGCTGTGCTATGCCGTGCACATGGTGCCATGTTGTGAGGTTATGCACCTCTTGGGGGTCTCATCATCCAGAGGGAGAGCATAGCCAACACAAGGCAGTTCAAATGTAAGAGCACTGAGGGCATAGTATTTAGAGGAGACTCATTTAATCCAACCTTGGGTAAGGAAGTCAAAAGACTTTCAAGTATAAGATTGTGGGAGAGAGAGAGGAAGGAGAAGAGACTTGTGTGAGAAGGACAGAGGCACCAGAAACCATTCTGAGACCTGAACATGGCTCTCCCTGGCCAGAGCCAAGCATACAGGAAATGGCATGGTGCATGCTACCATGCACTGAACAAGACCTGGACCACACCCCCAACTCTCTGAGAGCTATCGAAGAACTTTCCGGAAAGCAATGATACCATGAGATCCAGGTGGGATTCTGACAGAGAGCTCAAATTATGGCCACCCGGGCAGCATGGGAGGTACTTGGACAATGACAATGCAGGAAAGGAGGAGGAGAGGGTGTGTGGGATCTCTCATGATTCTCTTGGTAACCACGTGGACCCTGTCAGGGGACGAGATGCAGGCTGAAAGGAAGGTGATCGTGGCAGCCATGAAGCCACCATTGGCCTTTTCCTATCCTGGCAGAACCTTGATTATTTTTTGTCTACTGTCCTCTGAAAATGGAGACTGAGCCTCTCCATAGAACAGGGCAGTGAGTACCGCCCAGCACAGAAGCCACTGGCCCAGAGTGGCTATTGCTCACTTGAAATGTAACTGAGATGTGCTATGAGTGCAAATTACAGTCTGGTGTGCACATCATGCGCAAGACAGAATGCAAAGGCGACAACGGTCCGTTCTGCTATTCGAATTCATTACGTTGAAACACTACCCTTAAATATTGGGTTCAGTACAATACTCTGGTCGGACTAATATCGCCTGTGCTTTCTTTTTAAAACAAGATACAAAGCTTAAAATGATGTGTCACACATAATATGTCAACCTCAGAGTAGAGATTTAATCCAAGCATGGACTTCGTTCCATCAGCAAGTGATGGGTTTAGACAGGCGTGTGTGCGTCTGACCAGTGAGAATGAAGAACTGGCAGCAAGATTTCTGGGAGAGCTCTCCTTTCTCTTTAAAGTGAGCATAAGATAAAATGAGGGATTCCCTTTCTGCCATTGATGATGCCATCAGTGTGCTGCCTGGAGGAGTGGCAGGCATTTTTGAGATATAGAGAACAGATCTCTTAAGAAAATAACCAGGCCTGGTGTCTTGTACCTATAAGCTGTTGGGAGGCAGGTGGAGGGGGGAGACAGTAAGAAGAGGGGAGAGGAGGAGAGGACAAGGAGGAAGAGGAGGATGAGCTGGAGGAGCAGGAAGAGGAAGCAGAGGGTGGGAAGTCAAGAGGAACTGCTTCCTGACAAAAACTGAAAGGAGCCTGGGTAGGTAGCACACAGCTTTAATGCCAGTGCTTCGGAGGCAGAGGCAGGAGGATCTCTGTGAATCTGAGGCCAAGCTGGTCCACATAGCATCATGGTGAGACCTTGTCTCAAAACAAAGAAACAAGCAAACAAAACAAACCTTACATGGACAGGATAGTTACATCCAGATGTTTCTGCACTGAATAGAGACACCCTGAAGCTGAATTTAACTGTAATTTCTGGTCCTGTAGACAAGATATTGGCCCATCTTCGACACTGGTCTTGAACACGTACTATTTGATTTTCTACTTTGTTAACACTGAACGATTCCTCTGAAATAACAAGGCAGAAATAGAACACTATTTGGGTCATTTTTTGTGCGTTGCATGTGATCTAGTTTAAAATGCCACCATTCTGTGCCCATGAAAAATCTCTGGGGACTGAAGCTGGTGGTATATGGTGGCTTCTTGATGTATGCTGTTTTCTTTCCAACCTGCAGTAAGAAATTGTCTCAATTGGGGTTTCTACTGCTGTGATGAAATGCCGTGACCAAAAAGCAAATTGGGGAGGAAAGGGTTTATTTGGCGTACAATTCCATATCGCCGCCATTCATTGTTGAAGGAGGTCAGGACAGGAACTCAAGCAGGGCAGGAATGCAGAGGCAGGGATTGATGCAGAGGCCGGGGAAGGGTGCTTCTTACTAGCTTGCTCCTCATGGCCTGCTCAGCATACTTTCTTACAGAACCCAGGACCACCAGTGAGCCCAGGGATGGCACCACCCACAGTGGGCTGAGCCCTCCCTCCTCCAGCAATCACCAATTAAGAAAATGTCTGCACAGGCTTGCCTGCAGCCCTGTCCTCTGGAAGTATTTTCTTCACTGAGGTTTCTTCCTCTCAGATGACCCTAGATTGGGTCAAACTGACATAAAACAATCCACCACAGCTTTAGTCTTGGGTCAAGCAGTAGTGAGGTGGTTTATTTCTTTAGCAACGTGCATTCAGAACTCCAGATATCGGCAGGGAAGAACCATTGCTCAGGCACACAGCTAGTGTCCAAACTATGCCAGACTTGGCTGTTGTCGTCTTTGCAAGCAACTTTGTGGCTTCATGGAGGAGTTCTAATGTGATAATGACAGTCTGCTGAGTTCCTAGAGCCAGAGTTAAAAATGGCAGTGTCGTAGATCTCCTCTCTGATACTGGACTATATACCAGTACGAATTTTTCAGTGTCCCTGACTTTGACCCACAACCAACGGCTTTCTTATCTGTCCCCTCAAGGTCTAAGCAGAATAAGTAGCCAACAACAGAAGCCACAAGCATGGAGAACTCTGCTCTGTGCTTAGTCCTGTAAGAGACAAGCAGGGAAGGAAGGAAAAGGAGCCAATGAGGGTGTTGGTACCAGGTCTGTGATCCAGAAGCAGAGTAGAGAGACCAGGAGAGGCAGCATGGAGCGGAGCACTGGGTCTGTGAGCCTTTTGGCCCAATCCATCCTCTTTAGTATATGGTGACAGGTCTGAGACATGCAGTGTTCCCTCCCTTCAATAGTTTCCTGAAGGCATTTATCATTTTCTCACCTTGACCTTGGGAATGACAAGGGTTATGCTTTGATTGAAATAACAACTAAATTGTCACAGATCTTAAGGGATCCCACAGAGTATAAGGGATGGTCCCACCCTTGGCCTTCCCCAGGGGTCTCTTAAGTGTCCCCCGTAATGCTACTGTCCTCTGGGGAAACAAGACGCTGGGCAGATTTGCTCCCTCCTTGCATGGATTTCTATACACTGATGATGGAAAAGTTGAAATGGGGACCCAGCACATTTAGAGAGCCATCCCAAGGAAGCCATACTAAGGTGGGTATCTTCTTCAGTTACTTGCCACTTTGGTTTGTTTGTTTGTTTGTTTGGTTTGGTTTGGTTTGGTTTGGTTTGTTTGAGAGACGGTCTCTCAGTGAACCTGGAGCCCACCGTGCCAGCTACACTGATGGCCGGAGATCCACCTGCCTCTGCCTACCCTATGTTGGGATTGCAGATCTGTGTGTGACCATGCTTCCTTCAATTCTTACGTAGATGCTAGGGATCCAATCTCAGGATCTTGTGATTGCACAGCTCACACTTTATCGACTGAGCCAGCTCCCCAGCCCTTCAACCACCTTATGAAACCACAAATTTGATAACCAAAGCAGCTATCTTTCGGCACCAAAACCACCTGTGTGATTTAGCGCCAAGCCCCTCCCTAATTTTGAGTGCCGCCACTCCCTCCCAGCTCTTTACAGCAGCCACCTGGCCTTCTTTGGATTCTTTGCTATTTGGCCCCATTCTTGCCCAAGACCTTCTGTCTGCACCAGTCTCCTGCTAGCTCCCGCTGTGGCTATGTGCAGAGCAAACTCCTCTACGATCCACTCCCTGAAGACCTGCAGCCACGTGTCTGCCCTTGGTTTCCTTTATGCCACTCAACATTATTTAACATATCTGGCTGGGTTTCCTTAACAACTGAGAGGCTATATTTGCATATCTTATGGCATATATCATGGTAATTCAACACAGATACACACAGTATGTAATAGAATCAAATCGGGGCAGTAACTGTTTCCAACTTTTCAACCGCAAACTGTCTTTCTTGAAAACTTTAAACTCGTCTGGTGATTCCGAAATAGATCAGACTGTTTAACCAGCAATTACTGCACCATGCTTTAAAAAAAGCGAAAACAAACAAAAACCCAGCAGCAACTCCCCTTCACTACCAGTGTCTGGATGACCCTTGACCCTGCTCGCTGCTCCCTGCCCATCCCTCTCTACTGTTAGTGACCACCGTTCCATTCTGTTCTGCGTGGTTGCCAAATTAACCTACACAAATTCATGAGAACTTCTTTTGTTATCAGCTTTATGTCCTTTTCACCAACAAGCCTGAAAGTTCTACCATGCAGGTCCCACATCTTTCTTCTTTGAGCTATATTCACAGAGCCCAATACAGAGAAAATATCATATAAATACATGTTGAATGGATGAATGAATGAATGAATGAATGAATGAATGAATAAGATGTGGGGTGACCCAAAACTCCTGGATGAGCATCCAAGATCTGGGTGGCCACTTTTCAAATAAAAACGGGTTATTTCCTAGGTTTGAACCTTAGAATAGCTGAAGAGTTAATTATAGGATACTAAGCTATATCAAACCCTGCATGCGTTTGTATACCCGAAATCCACAAAAATTAGACATCTTCTGCCATAACCAGACCAACCAAGTATGTGGGTGACTGGAACAAAGCAAAGGGAGTCCCTCCAAGTTTGGCCTGGTAACACTGCACGGTTTGAATAGGCAGAAACCGGTGTAAGAATTGCTTTCTTATATCCTTGGCACTGCAAACGGGTGAGGCTTTGGGCGCTGGACTTACCACTCCACCTTCTTCTCCTACAGAGTTAGCAAACAGACTATAGTGTGGTGAAGAAGAGCGGGTACCACAACAGGAGCCACAGGGAGCCTGTTTCCTGCGGCACAGCCACCTCAGGCAGACCCTCCGCCAAATGGAAGGACAGTCCCTGCACAGACCTGTCTCATCCCATGGGAAGAGGGAATCCCAAAGGTGACATTTTTCAAAAATGGTTTAAATAAATTATTTCATCTAAATCTTATAAGAGAAATACTATTTTCACACACACACACACACACACACACACACACACACACACACACACAAACACACACACTTTCAGTTCCTTTCGTCCCAAGGATCCCAAATCCAGGAGCCCTCTGTGTGAACTTAGCTGTGTAGATTCCAGCTTTCTCCTCCTGTGACATAAATGGGCTCAGACAAGGAAAAGCATACTATTAAAGTTGTATACATTCCAATTTCCTCCCAAAGTTCCAATCTCAAGTTTCTATTGTTTTTGTTTTGTTCTTTGGCCTTGGCTTCAAAACAAAATTCTAGAAATCAGAAGAATCTATGGAAATATGGTGTTAGTAGGGGCCTTTTCTAATACCCACCCTAGCTTCCAAATAACTTACCGAGAGACCTAGAGACTTATTCAACAAGCTTTAAGCACTATAACTAGACAGATGTTCATACATTCTACCCAAATTATGCTATTCCAGCTACTTCCCATGCATCTGCCCATCACTTATCATCTCAGTCATGCCTTGGCCTTTGGCTGTATCTCTCTGTCCTCATGGTGACCTCCTCATGGCGCCTTCCTCCTTGGCCTCTTCTTCCTCTTCTCATCCCTACTTGAGATCTCCATAACCCCCCTCCCCAGGACTGGAAATGGAAGTCCTGCCTCCTGTCCTCACTGCCCAGCTATTGGCTCATCAGTTTCTTTATTAACCAATCAGAGACACATTCTTTACACAACATTGATATAGGAAATTCTTCATGGAAATGACAACGCCCACATCCAGACTGCAACCAGATCTTGGGGCACAGAAATCAGCATCCTAATACACAGCATTTCCCCTTTTTACTCCAATAAAAGGTTTTTTTCTCTTATAAGCTATATATAGTAAGAACAATTATGAAAACCATTATGTAAAAATTACATTCACAACGTACAGTTCATTTGTGTTTGGTAACTTAGGAGAAAGTACTCTACTAGACCAACAAGAATCCAGTGCACATATGACCACACACCTAAGACCTCCGTGAAAGACACCCAAGGAAGATGGGGAAAGGGTTACAATAGACAGACACAGCCCCTGAGCACAGTGAAGACTGTAAGGGTGTTTTGCATTGTTCAGAGACTTCCCTGGGTCAAGTTCACTCCCAAGAGCCTTCACACTTGGGAACCCAGGGATTTTGTACCAAATCTCACTCCAACAAACATATAGCCTAAAGCGCAATATATGCAATACATGCCATGGTTTCATCTTTCACTCAGTGGGCCTACCAACCACCAACAATGGTTCTTCCTTGGGCTGATACACACATTTTCAAGAGTTTGGAATTATTTCTACATTTTAATTCATTTTCTTCACAGTAACTGTCCAGATGGTTGGAGTTTGGTCATTGGCACCTCCTTGCTGAAATTTTATGTGCTAGGAAGGTACTTGATTAGTTTAGTGATCTGCAATGCATTAGAAGCAAATACCAACTAGCTGGAACTCACTTCAGTCCTTCAACTCAGCTAGGAATTAAGGGAGACATGAGGGCAGGAGCGTCCTCCTCAACCATTAGCCATATCCAAAGCCTGCCTTTCTTCAAGAATAACTCTGTTATATATTTCGTCTTCATTTCTTACTGACATACAAACCACAAATGATATGTAAATGTTATTATTATAAGTGTAAAATTTTGTTTAAGAGCCTCCCAATATCTTCTTGGATCTAAGTGTACAGAACTTTCTAGAATAGAGACTCAGAGAAGGGTCAACCTGTAAAATGCTAAATTAGCAACATGCTGACTAGTTTTATGTCAAGTTGACACAAGCTGGAGTTATCTGAAAAGAGAGAACCTCAATTGAAAAAATAAATGCCGCCATAAAATCCAGCTATAAGGCATTTTCTTTGTCTTTTTTTTTTTTTTTTTTACTTTTTATTGTAAATTTTACGTCATGTACCCCAGTTCTACTCATCTCTGCCTCCCCTACTACCTGCTCTCTACTCTTACAACTTCCCCCTTGTCAGAGGGGGAAAAAATCTTGTTGTGGAATTTGTAGTGTATCAGTGTGTCCCACAGTATAACCTTTTGTCCACACTTCCTCGTTTGCAAATGTTCATTGCAATGACTCATTGGTCTGGTTCCAGGCCTCTGGCTGCCGCTGCATTATCAATACTGGAACCTCACTGGGACTCCTCTCAGACATCCTGTTGTTGCCCTGGGTCATGGAGATTCTGTAGTTTTGGATCTGTAGGCCTAGCCCCTTCACATAGATGTTGGGGTGGGCCAATTCAAAGGCTTGGATCTGGGCCTGAGGGGTATCAGAGCTGGTCAGCCTGCCAGCTCTCGTGCACCTACACCATTGGGGTGAGGTCTCCTGCCCTGCCCTGGCTGGTCCATCCAATGCAGGTCCTATAAGGCATTTTCTTAATTAGTGATTGATGGGGCGGGGAGACCCACCATTGTGGGTGGTCCCATCCCTGGGATGGTGGTCCTGGGTTCTATAACAAAGCAGGCTGAGCAAGCCATGAGGAGCAAGCCAGTAAGCAGCACCCCTCCACAGCCTCTGCATCAGCTCCTGCCTCTAGGTTCCTGCCCTGTTTGAATTCCTGCCCTGACTTTCTTCAGTGATGGGCTATGGATATGGAAACGTAAGCCAAATAAACCCTTTCCTCCCCAATTTGCTTTTGGTCATGGTGTTTCATCACAGCACTAGGAACCCTAACTAAGACAACCACAGTGCTCAGTACGGAAAATAGAAACCCCAAATTGGGCTTTTGGGTACTGGGTGAATGAGTGATACAAGCAGAAACTCTAGAGTCATCACTAAAAATAAGGCCAGCAACATAAGCTAGCTCAGAAAGAGCAGGTGTGATTCCTAAGTGCCTTTGCCTTTCCTGATGCGTGAACCTGTGCTTCTGAATTGGGGTTCCTGGGGACCTTCCTTTGATACCACTGACTTGGCTCCATGTTGTCACATTTTCCCCAGTAGGTTAAAAAAAATCCTGTTTCTGTAGCTTGCCTAGAGAAGAGGCATAAGAGTGCCACAGGGTCAAAATACACTGCTAAAAACTATCAACTAAATCCATGTAAGGTGAACCACATTTTAAATGTTTAAGGTATGAAATGAGAAAAGAGGCATTTGACCAATAGTCAATTGACTTTTTAAAAAATATATTTTTATTATTCTATTTTTTAATGCAGTATATTCTGACCTTATTCTTTCCCATCCTCCCAGTCCTCCCAGATCATCCCCACCTCCACCTTCCTCCCCACCCAACTGCAGGTTCTTATTCCCTCAAAACAAAACAAAACCAAAAAGGATTAAAACACCACCACCACCACCACCACCACCACCCAAATGTCACAAAGTAACACGAGTCTGTTTTATGTTTGGTCAGCTATTGCTGAGCACGAGGCCTGCCCTGGAGTGTGGTTGAGATATATATATATATATATATATATATATACCCAGTGTCACTCCACAGGAGAAAACCGGTTTCCCTCTCCTGGCAGGTATCAGTTACAAATGACTTCTTGCTTGGGGGAGGGGCTTTGTGTCCACTCCTCCTTCTCTGGGCTGGGATTTTATTGTTTAAAAACGAAAACAAAAACCCAAAACCTCTTCTTCCACCTCAGAAGGGTTTGTGCTTAGGCTGGCCAAGGGTCCAGGACCTGGGAAGCTACATCACAACATCTCTGGGCTCCACTGGGAACCCACTGAACTCCCTGAAAGTTATTAAGGTCTCAATAAGCAAAGATTTTTCAAAAGGAAACAAAAAACAAAAACACAACCCTTTTGATAAAAATTTAATCTACATGTCATGAAACTGTTCATACTTCATTTGCTATTCGTTATTTTAATCTCACAATTAACAGTAACGCACAGCAGTCAAAGAATTCATAGATTACCAAGGACTGGGTTGTCTTCCCACAATCCCTTAAGCTTAGTTACCGCCCTTCTCCCTGCGGGAGGTTGGACAGTCTGATACGGACGCTTTCACCTGCTTCTCAGAAAAGCATAGGCAAGTATGCACATGTGCTTACTGAGTTCTGGTGGTACAGCAGTTCTTTCTTTTTATTAAATAACTGTGCTATGAGCAGCATTTCTTCCCCCTCGTTGAGCAATATGGTAAAATACCCCCCAGATCGGTGCTTGCCATCCTTCTTTCCCATGCTTCATAACAGCCACTGTTATCAAATATTTTATAATGTAACTTTGTCATAGTTCATTCAAGCATGTGCCCCGAGGAGGACTTTTTTTCCCTCGCTTCTCTTTGTTCTCTGCTACAACCTATGCCGCAAGGAACATTATGATCTGACCCCCCGGGGCGGCTGCAGCACCGGCCATTCTGCCTCTTTGTACGCTTAGAATTAACAGGCCACTTTTCTTTTTCAATGACTGACCTAACTTAACAGAAAATCAAATTTTCTTGAAGAAATCTCCCGCACACTCTGTGACTCTGTGTGCACGTGCGTGCGTGCACGTTTTACAAGGACCAAGCAAGCCTTCACGCTGCCATTAACTGGTGAGGCCGTTGCTCCTTGCTGGAGTCAGGAAATATTCCTGAGGCTCTGATTGCCGTAGCTCTTCTATGCTGGCAATAGTCCTTTTTCATCTGCAGACTCCACATCCCCGTGCGAACTTGCCCTCCTCTGTAAACATCCACACAAGCAAAAAGTCTGGATGTCCATCGTCGTCAAATCTTCTTTAGAACAGAGCCTGCTGCAACACTACATCCTATTTATTGAACTGAGAAAGTAAAATGTTAGCGTAAGTTTGAGGGCATTCAGGGATTGGAGAGGCCAGGAAGGGCCTCCTCATGGCTCCCAAAAACCTACTGAAGTCTCACCACCCCAGGGAGAGATCACACTTCTTACCACTCTGTGATGGTAGACCTGCAAGATTTAGGAAATAAAATAATATGCCCAGTTAAGTATGAATTTCAGATATGCCACAAGTAATGTGGCACTATATTAGTGATTTGTATTTCCTTATGTTATGCAGCCTTTGATTAATATTGCACGGGATATATTTACATTAGAGCATTATTCCTGCCATGTGGAGCCTGAGTTTAATCAGGAATCTTGTATTTTATCTGGCGACTCAACAGGACAGAAGAAATGTGCTGCCTATCTTGTCCCATTAGCTTGGAACTGTCTTTGCTTTTGCCTCTGATGGAAAACATACAGCCAAGGGATTAATCCTCTTCTGCGAGGCTTCAGCCCACCTCCCCCGCCCCAATCTCAAGTTTCTGGAGATCCAGGCTGGCCTCTAGTTCCATAGTGCTTGCTTCAGCACAGAGGTCAAGTATGGTTGCCTTACATCTGTTACACAAAGTTTTCTGGGTGAAGAGGTCTCCATATTCCAAATGTCCTCTACCATATCAACCATGAAAAATAGTCCATTCTTTGACCTATGTTTGAACTTTCTAGGTTGTGTGCCTTGCATTCTCTTGGCTCTCCTGCATCTCTGGTGCCCTCGGGGGAAAATTGATCAACTTAAGGCTATGTCATCAGTAGATGCAATTTTTTTTTTTTTTTTTTTTTTTTTTTGCCCTCGCTATATAAACAGGGAAGTCACCACCTACGCCTCACTCTCTTCTCTGTAAAATGAGTGTTGAGTTTTTCAACTTCATTTCTAACTCTAAAATCTCTGCCCTACACCCAGTTTTCCTGGCCACAGCCCAGCTAGACTTCATCTTGCTATGCCCCAACTCCATTCTCAGTATTAGTAACTTTGTTTTCTATTGTTGCTAAAACACTGACCAAAACGAGGAAACGGTTTATCTAGCTTACGTTTCCCCATCACTGAAGAAAGTCAGGACCTCCAATAGGAAGCTGGAGGCAGAAACTGAAGCAGAGCCCACGGAGGAATGCTGCTTACTGGCTGGCTCAGAATGAACCAGCAGAGCCCTCCAAATTCAGTCATTAATCTAAAAAAAAAAAAAAAAATGCCCAGAGACATGCCCATAGGGCAATCTGGTAGAGGCAGTTCCTCAGCTGAGGCTTCCACTTCCCACGTGACTCTGGTTTGTATCAGGTTGACCAAAACTAACCAACACAATTGACTCCAGGTCAACTTGACACACTAAGGCATCATTATTAAACCATAACCTTTCCTTCTGTTTATTTCCCCCCCAAAAAATCTCATGTTAATATCACATTAATTTTTTTTTTAATTCAAACACTTTAAAAGTTTCATCTCCTTAAAATATCCAACATCTCTTTAAAAGTACAACATCTCTCAACTGTGGGCTCTTGTGACATTTAAAAAAAAAAAAAAAAAAAAAAGTTGGTCCTGCTCCGCGCTCACTGCAGCCGCCTTCGTCTCCCGCCTCCTCCTTCTCCTCCACCGCGGGCTCCGGCAGCTTTCTCGCCAGAGTCCTCGAACTCGGTTTCTTTTTCTCTTTCGCTGCATCTCGGACCACCGGCGTGCCCCACCATGTCAGACGTGGCAGTGGACACCAGCTCTGAGATCACCACCAAGGACTTGAAGGAGAAGAAGGAAGTTGTGGAGGAGGCAGAAAATGGAAGAGACGCACCTGCCAATGGGAATGCTAATGACGAAAATGGGGAGCAGGAGGAGGCTGACAATGAGGTAGATGAAGAAGAGGAAGAAGGTGGGGAGGAAGAGGAGGAGGAGGAAGAAGGTGACGGTGAGGAAGAGGATGGAGATGAAGATGAGGAAGCTGAGGCTCCTACGGGCAAGCGGGTAGCTGAAGATGATGAGGATGATAATGTTGACACCAAGAAGCAGAAGACTGAGGAGGATGACTAGACAGCAAAAAGGAAAAGCTAAACTTAAGGCCACCGTGACCTATTCACCCTCCACTTCCCGTCTCAGAATTTAAACGTGGTCACCCTCGAGTAGAGAAGCAGGCCCCGCCCACCCCACAGCGGGCAGTGCCACCCACAGATGACATGCGCTCTCCACCACCCCACCAAAACCACGACATGAATTTGCAGCAGAGGAGGAAAAAAAAACAAAAAAACAAAACGTCCCAGGCCCTGCTTTTTTTCTTAAAAACACTTTAAAAGGAAAATTTGTTTGTATTTTTTATTTACATTTTATATTTTTGTACATATTAGGGGTCAGCCATTTTTAATGATAACGGGTGACCAAACCAGCCTTCAGAGCGTTCTCTGTCCAACTTCTGACTTTACTTGTGGTGTGACTATGTTCATTATAATCTCAAAGGAGAAAAAAAAAACCTTGTTAAAAAAAAAAAAAGCAAAAACAACAACAAAAAAACAATCTTATCCGAGCATTCCAGTAACTTTTTTTGTGTATGTACTTAGCTGTACTGTAAGTAGTTGGTTTGTATGGGATGGTTAAAAAGGCCAAAGATAAAAGCTTTCTTTTCCCTTTTTTTGTCTATGAAGTTGCTGTTTATTATCTTTTTTTTTTTTTTTTTTTTTTTTTTTTTTTTTTTTTTTTTTTTTTTTTGGCCTGTTTGATGTATGTGTGAAACAATGTCCAACAATAAACCGGAATTTTATTTTGCTGAGTTGTTCTAAAAAAAAAAAAAAAAGTTACTTTTTTTCCCAAGAAGGAAGAATCGAGACAGTTGCCATGTAGGCCCCAGGATTGAGAGAGTCACCAAAAACTGGGACTCAGCAAGTCTCTTTTAAGCAGCCTGCCCTGCTTCTCTAAGAACTTTATTGTCTTACATCATAAATTGCCAGCAGAGCATTTGAGTAACACACTCACCAGTTTGTCAGAGGTGGTCTCTGCGTCTGTGTTTCTGTGTGGTGTGAATTTCTGTCTTGTTACACATCAAACTATTTCCACATTTGTACAATTGAGTACTGTGTAAATATAACAGCCCTACCTGAAGAGCTGTTGATAGTTGATGACTTGAGGGACAGGGAGAGGAGAGGTGGCTTTCTATTTTTTTTAAAAAAAAAATGCCTTTTAAAAATGTGTGTGCATGCTTGTTTATCTATGCGGGCACTGTGCACATGGAGATGCCTGTGGAAGAGGGGTTGGATCCCCCTAGAAGTGGAGTTACAAAAGGTTCTGAGCCACCTAAAGAGAATGCTGGGAACTGAACTTGGCTCCTCTGCAAGAGCAACAACTGTTTTCAAGTTGAGCCCTCTCTCCAGCCTTAGAGTCAGTTTTCTTTAAGGGTGAGGCCCCTGGTGGTTCAACCATGGTCCAGCAGATAACCCCACACCTGTTAATATATGAGCGGCACAGACTGAAATAAGATGACTATTAAAAGGGGGAAGAGGCACAGTTGAGAGACAAGCAGGGTTGGATCTGGGAGGGGTTATGGGGAGAAGGGAGAATGACTATGATCAAAATGCTTTGCACACACGGTGGAAAATTCTCCACAAAAGGCAATTAAATATTATATTTTTAAAAATTCTTCTCAGAAAGAAAATCCCTTGCCCAGAGATCCTCAAGGTAGTCAAACATTTAAATAAAACATTTAAGGATGAAACAATGCTATTTTTATATAAACTTTTATTTTAAAATTTGAATCAGAAAGAATAATTCACAAGTCATTCTTGGCTGAGTATTATACTGCAGCTTAATCAAATATTACCCTAAGAAATATTATATCACAACCAAGAGAGGTTATGCCAGGCTATGGCATATGCCTATAATCCCAGCATTCAGGGAGGCAGAGGCAGGCGGATCTCTGTGAGTTCAGGCCATCCTGGTCTACAAAATGAGTCCAGGACAGCCAGGGGGACACAGAGGAACCCTGTGTCCAAAAAGAAAAAAGAAAGAGGAAAGCACAGAAACAAAACAAGACCTGTAAGAGAGGAGGTCAAGGCCATAGTCCGGTAGTACAATATTTACCCAACACACACAAGACTTCAGGTCTCACAAACACACACACACACACACACACACACACACACTCATGCATATTCTCTCTCTCTCTCTCTCTCTCTCTCTCTCTCTCTCTCTCTCTCCCCCCTGATAGAATCAAAAACTAAATTTAACAAAACTGTAGGATATAAGACCAACAGGCAAAATTTTACTGTGTTGCTATATCTTGGCAGCAAACAATCAGAAACTAAAATTTTTACACACCATTCAGAATGTGTGTTTGTGTGTGTGTGTGTGTGTGTGTGTGTGTGTGTGTACACAGTGAAGTATTACTTATCCACAAAGAATGAAACCATGTGCTTAGCAAAAAAATGAAAAGGAGCACTTGGAGGTCACCATGGTAAGTGAGAACTCATGTGTTTGGGTTTTTTTTCTCACATATGAGTATAAGAAAAGACATGAAATTTTAAAAAGAGACTATTTGGGACATGAAAGGTGATGGAAGAAAGTGGGAGGGAAGAAAAGAGAGGGAAATGGGAGTAGTGACTATAATCAAACTGTGTGTGTGTGTGTGTGTGTGTGTGTCTGACAATGTCACAAGGAAATGTGATCTAGTAAAATTATTATAAGCTAATAAAAAGATGCTTATTATTGTTTTGCTGAAGAAACATAACAATAAGATGTTCCCAATGACATTCTGCTGTGTGTATAGATCAGTGTCTCACTCAACACCATCAGAGAAGCTTCCTCTGCAGTAGATGGCAACTCACACAGAGACGCACAATTGGACTTGGACCATGGGCAGAGAGTGAGAGACTCTGGGCGGGTATTTTTATAAAGCAGGTATTTATATAACAATAGGAAAGAATAGGAAAGAAAAAAACTATTTCCAAAGAATTCTCTGATGCACATATAATTCTACAATTGATTAACGATGACAAAACTTTGCATACAAATGTGTAGTGGATGTAAACATGTTTTTGTTCTGATCCCAAGTGCGGGGTGTGAAACAGACTTGTGAGAGGACGTATGGTGTTTGTTCACAAGAGAAGGTACGGCCTCTTGTGGAGCCATGGTCTTTTCCCACTGAAAAACATCCTAGTACAGACTCTGAAAGGAGATACGTATGAGCCTAAAACCAGAGGCTTTTTGGTCTTTGCATGGTTTGGCTGTTCATCACTTCGAGACAATCCTAGAGAGAAATGCTCCAGAGAACGCTTCGAGGTTCTGGGTTCCTGTTGCTGCCCTGGATTCCAGCTGCTGCGATTTCAGTCACCTTTGCTGGATTGCTGGTTTGCTATTTAATGGGTCTGCTGTAATCCTGAAGACAGAGTGGAATTGCTCCAAGGAACCGAATCTAAGGCCTGCTTCTCCTGTTTCCATTAACCTTTTTTCTCTCCTATCTAGGGTAGGTGGGTTGAAAGCAAGGAATAGGCATTAAAGAACCCCAAATAAAGTAGGTTTGAAAAAGTTCAAAGCCAACACAAATGAGATGAATGAGATTACTTTCATATAAAGAATTAAATCATGACCAAATGCTTGAGGTTGTACAATTAGCCCATCTTCAGTATCTGTCAGGGTTGATTGATGTTTTGATTTTGTGAACATCAATGCTGAGACAAATAGACAGATAAATACAACAATTCACATAAATACATTGAATAAAATGGTAGAAGCATGTTTAGGGCCATTTCAGAAACTGTTCTATTAATCCTACCCCAGAATTCATCTGCAATTTCCCAATATGCAAAAGTCTCTAATCTGGGCCAGTGTGGTGGGAGTTAGATATAAGACGGAATGCCTAAAACAGCTCTAAACACACTCCTGTCGTGTCGTCCTATGTACTTACACAAAAAGGGCATTCTCATCATTAACAAATGGGAAATCAAAATGTCAATCAATCAACTCCGAGAAAGGGCTGGTGATGGTTTGTCCTGCAATATTAAATATTTATCCAGGGTTTAAACTCTCCGCGTAAAAAATAAACAATAGTATCTATCTTTTGCAAATTTGCTTTCATCTTTAATATAATGGAAAAGGTATGTGAATACCAAATAATTGCTTTAAAATAAATTTATTTTTAATGCATATGTGTTTGTATGCGTGCAGCTGTGTGTGTGTGTGTGTGTGTGTGTGTGTGTGTGTGTGAACATGTGCATGTGAGGTTAGAGGACAACTCCAGGAATGTGATTTATTTATTTTTTAAAGATTTATTTATTTAATGTGTATGGATACTTTGTCTACATTACATCTACACACCAGAAAACGGCATCAGACAGTTGTGAGCTGCCGTGTGGTGCTGGGAATTGAACTCAGGACCTTTGGAAGCGCAGTGAGTGCTCTTAACCACTGAGCCATCTCTCCAGCCCCCATCTATTTCTTTCAAGTCAGGATCTCATCATCCTGGAGTTCACCACTTGGTCCTGATTGGCTGGCCTGCAAGCCACAGGGGTCTCCTCTCTCATCTCCTCTGGGGATTATAAGTGTGCATCACCACGCCCAGCATTTTTTACAGATCCTTACATAAGACAAATCCTTTATGAAGGGATCTATCCATCCCCCAAGCTCTAAATTACATTTACAATTCACTGTTAGTAAATCTTTTTTTATTTATTTTTTTTTAATTTTTTTTTTTATTAATTTATTCTTGTTACATCTCAATGTTTATCCCATCCCTTGTATCCTCCCATTCCTCCCCCCCCCCATTTTCCCATTATTCCCCTCCCCTATGACTGTTCCTGAGGGGGATTACCTCCCCCTGTATATGCTCATAGGGTATCAAGTCTCTTCTTGGCTACCAGCTGTCCTTCCTCTGAGTGCCACCAGGTCTCCCCCTCCAGGGGACATGGTCAAATGTGAGGCACCAGAGTACATGTGAAAGTCATACCCCACTCTCCACTCAACTGTGGAGAATATTCTGATTTTGCGTGCCTATTCTATATATCTACATGCCCAGGGCCGTATCAAAATTCCTCAGGCAACAAAAGGTCACAAGCAGAAAGAGTTTTAAAAGCTCTGTTACCTAAATGGTGGCTATAAGTAATCATAGATGCCCCTTGGGAATGTATATTTCTTTTCATTTTGGGGTAAATAGGTAAGACTAAAGTGGCTGGACCATATATGTGTCCAACTGTGAAGGTTAGTGCTACTTGTCAACTTGAGGAAACCTGGGAGCAGGACCTCTAGGCGTGCCAACAGGGGGCTGTATCGATTACATCAAGAGGCCGTGACCACAGTGGGTGGCACCATTCCCTGTTCTCTGGGCCTGGGGGATCCTAGCTGAGAGCCAGCCTGGTACAGCCAATGTCCTGGGTGCTTATATGGATGTAATGTGAACAGCTGTCTGGCGCTCATGCTGCTGTGACTTCCCTGCAGAGATGGACTGCAACCTGGAACTGTGAGCTAAAATAAACCCTCCTCTGGGCTGTATTTTTGCCAAAGCAACTAGCAAAGAAAATGAGACAGCAGCTTTTAAGGAAACTGCACATTTCTTTTCCAAAGTGGTTTTATTGTACTATGCTCCCATCTGCAGTGTCGGAGTTCGGCCCCCTCCACTGTGCTAACCAGCACTTGACAAGGTCAACCTTTTAAGCCTTGCTGATCTAATAGATGTGTGATGGTATCTCGTCGGAGTTTTGTTTTGTATTTCCCTGATGACTCACGCTGTCGAGAATTTTTTGTGTGTGTGCTTGTATGCTGATCCTGTTTTGTGAAGTGTTCCCGGTCATCTTTGTGAAGTATCTGGTCAAATCTTGTGTCCATTTTTATTGGATTGTATTTTTTTTTCTCTTATTGTTGAGTGTTCTTTATACTCCAGATATAAGTCCTCTATCTGATAATATGCTCGGCAAATATTTCCTCCTCGCCCCTGGCTAGCTGCTGGTGCACAGATAAATTGTACAAACACCTATGGGTGTTACTCTACAGATTTTTAAAAATGAGATTAACATTTAACCCAGTGGTTAACCCAGGAAAACAGATCTGTAATGTAGTTGGGCCTCATCCAGTCAGTTAGGAGCCTTCAAGAAAAGGCTGACCTCCCTGAGGAACAGCGTTTCTGCAGAGAGTGCCTCCAGACTGGAACTTCCATCTCAGCTCTTCGGGTGCAGCTGCAGCTAGGAGCCTTAGCAACCTCTACTACAGTGTGAGGCCATTTCTTCAAAGCCTCTTAGTCTCCCTTCTCCTGCTACCCACACCTGCTCATCCCTGCCTGTACTCACGCGCGCGCGCGCACACACACACACACACACACACACACACACGTCCTGTCGGCTCTGTTATTTTAGACCAGCAGGTGACTCACCTGGGCAAACCTGCTCCCCTATCAAATAATTATTTATCGGCTCTTTTTTTTTTTTTAGAGACATATTTTTTTATTAATTTATTCTTGTTACATCTCAATGTTTATGCCATCCCTTGTATCCTCCCATTCCTCCCCCCCCCCATTTTCCCATTATTCCCCTCCCCTATGACTGTTCCTGAGGGGGATTACCTCCCCCTGTATATTCTCATAGGGTATCAAGTCTCTTCTTGGCTACTTGCTGTCCTTCCTCTGAGTGCCACCAGGTCTCGGCTCTTGTTTTAAATCTCTTCCCTCTTTGTTATGCTCACCAGTCCTCAGCAGTTTTCTCTCAGATGGTGCCCAAGTCTAATCAGAGGCCTTAAGTGATAGAACCATCTTAACCCATTGAACTCAGACCCCAAATTCTATGATACTCTCTTCTGAGACACCACCAAGACCCCATCAGTGTGATACTTTCTTTTTTTGTAGTAATTAACTATCTCATTTTCGTGAGGGATTTTGATGTCTTTTAGAAACATGAGCAGTTGATGCCTAACGTGGACTCAGTGAGGATAAAAACCGGTGACAGAAGTTGGCCTTGTTACGAAAATCAGGAATGGTGAAACTCAGATACCAGCAAAAGCAGGAAGCACACCCAGGGCTGAGGAGACAAGGTGAGGAACAGTGTCACCAGATTACAGCGCGAAGGGAACTGTAGAGCCAGGGGTGTCCAGTAGAGACCACAGGTGTGGCAGTCACAGAGTAGTCAGAGGGGAGGCGCAAGTAGGAGCGAGGAGGGCCTCTGCCTCTTGCCTCTTTTGTCCTTCATTTGTCCGTTGTTCAGACCACACTTTCCGAGAGGAACTGAAAAGGGCAGCAAACTTTGAAATACCACCAAATAAGGAGGGGCCAAACAATCCTTTTGTAAAACTGAGAGCTGGTAAGTATTAGACAAAGCCAAGGAAGTTAATTAGGCTTGGGGGTTATGTACCTCATGACGGGTATCGCCAGGGTAGTAAGTGTGAATAAATTGTGGATATGCAGTGAGACTCGCTGACGTGAATTTCACTCTCGCTCCGGTGAGCTGCTTGACTCCCATGCCCCCAGTGTCTTCATGTGAGAAATGGGGATCTCATCCACGCTGCTTCTGGCTGCTGTTTTTGGCAACCATGTTTACCTTCTTGTATGTTCCAATGTGCTTCCCTACTTTCCAGGGCTGTAAGCCTGGTCATGTGTCCCAAACACACACACACACACACACACACACACACACACACACACACACACACACGTCCATGCGCACACACTTGCACATGCAAATGTACACACACATGCACACATATGCACATGCATGCACGCACACAAACGTGCACTCACATATGCACACACACACCCTTCATAGTTCTTGATAAGGAATACAGCTTGGGCTCCACAAATGTGGTGTTCCATAGCAAGGCTAAGTTTATCTCTAGTTACCAGCCTGGGGCTGTGAACCACCATGACCATGAGCAACAATTTCCTATGGCTTCTTTTAAAAAAAAAATCTCATATTGAAAATAGATATTTTTCATACAGTATATTCTCATTATGGTTTCCCTCCTCCCACTCCTCTGAATCCCTCCCCACCTACCCACTCATCTGAAACCGCATCTTTTCTGTCTTGTCTTAGAGACAAACAAAAGTATCAAAGAAACAGTAAGAAAATAACAGCAAGATAAAACAAAAACAAACAAATCAAAATAAACAACCAAACAAGAAAAAGAGCCCCCCACCACCTCAAAAAAAAGCTCAAGAAATCCATATAGACACAGAGATATACACGTTCACACACACAGGAATCCCATAAATAAAAATCCAAAACTGGAAGCCATAATATATACACAAAGGACCTGTAAGGTTTTATTTAAATGTCTGACCTAACATTATGAGACAAAGAACCTCCACTTCATGTTCATTTTGTGTTGAACTGTGGGAACAAAGGTGTGCAGTCAGCCTGCAGTGGCCAACCTGAACATGGCAGTTGCTTGCCCCCCCCCCCCACTTTTTACTCCTTTGGCCCTTGTAACTTTTTAAAAAGTAACTAATTGATTCTATTAACTCTCTTTCTGTATGAAATACCTACAGCGGTTTCTGTTTTTCTGGGTGGCAGGCATTAGAGGATAAGGCATAAGCCCAAGGCATACCATTTACAGAAAGGCCCCGAGTGTATGGCACGTGGAGTCCTGTGGCATGTGCATAACCGTTTATGGACAGTCTAAGGCTCTGAAAACTCCCGAGCTCCCCAGAGCAGGAGTAAGCTAACAAATGTGTTAGCCATCACTTTAATTTAAAACATTTATTTAATTAGAATAGGTCGTCTACCAACTTAAGTATAGAATTCTATAAAAGTATCTGCGAGCGTCTCAGAAGGTAAAGTGTTCCCAGGAAAGCTTGCTGGCCTGTGTTTGAGCTCTAAAAGTGAAAGGAGAGAACCGACTCCACAAAGTTGTCCTGTGACCTCCTCACATATACCGTGGCACACTCACACCTCCCCCCTCACTCACACATCAAACATACACACTCATTGTACATACATATATCGCAAGTTGTCCTGTGACCTCCACACATACATCATGGCACACTCACACTTTCCACACACACACACACACACACACACACACATCAAACACGCATACACATATAGATTTAAAATTTTTCCCTTTACTTTTATTTTATGAACACAGATGTTTTATCTGCATGTTTGCTTGAGGTGTCAAATCTGCCCCCCCCCCCCCCGGGAGTCACAGCTGGTTCCAAGCTGTGATATGGATGCTGAAAATCAAACCTGGGTCCTCTGGAAGAGCAGCCACTGCTGTTAACCACTGGGCCATATCTCCAGCCCCTACACACATTTAAAAGAATGTTTTAAGTATATACACTGAAATAGATCTCTTAGCAGGAAAAGTAAAGCTTATAAAACCAAACATGAGGCCATGGAGACAGTTCAGGGGGTAAAACGCTTGCTGTTGCAAGCAGGAACATTTTCATCCAAGCCTCAGAATTCACAAAAAGCTCCATGGGACAGCACAAGCCCACAAGCCCACAAGCCCACAAGCCCAGAGCTTGGTGAGGGGAGAGAGTGGAGACAGGCAGATCCCAGGGGTTCACTGGACACTCAGAGCTGAAATAGTGATGCCCTGGTTTAGCGAGAGAGCCTGTCTCAAAATATAAATAAATAAGGCAGAGAAGTTACTAAGACATCCTGATGTCAACCTCTAGTCTCCACATGCTCTGTGTGTGTGTCTGTGTGTGTGCATGTCTGTGTATATGTTTCTCTCACTTAGGAACTCAGTGACATTTCCCTTTTCCAAGAGTCACCAATAGTTACCTATCAAGATAAACTCTTTACCGTAAATGATTAGAACGCTGAATGGACGTGGGAACACTTGCTCTGAGAGGACAAATGAAGGCTGAATGACAGAAAGAGCTAAGGAGCTTACACAGAAGCCCACTGAGGGCAGAACAGTCATCCTCTGTCAGTTCTGATAAGTCAGGCTGTTAGGTGACCCCAGGCTCCCCTCAGGTCAGCCCTGTTCTTTTGTACTGTAGAGCACACAGTAGGCTGATCTCCAAGGCAGCCTCCAAGGCTTTCCCGTGAGGGAGTCTCCCATGGTGTTCCACACATTCCAGGTAGAGGAGGCCGCGACTCTGGGACACTCAGAGAGAGAGAGAGCCACCAAACCACCCCAGCCTCAGAGCAGCTTGTTATGCTGCCTGAGCTTTCAAGGCCACCACGGGGCCTGACTTGCTTCATACAGCTAATTAGTCTTATCTCATGAAACTGATTGCATGGCACTTTGTAAATATCCAAGGTACTCCCCAAAAGGTAAACAGTGGTGATGGTCAAGATCAAAGACTGGGGGATGGGGTGCTGCTATTATGGTCTGGGGGGCATGGTTGTCTGAGAAGAACAATAAACACAAGCTGCCTTTGATCCTATTATTCCCAGCACAGAATTTTCTTTGGTCCCACACTGCCCTCCAAAGCCCACACTTCTGGATGGAACTGCCCACTGCGCCCCCTGGCCTTCGGGTCTCAACCCTCCCAACCTTCTTACCTCCCCGCTGTCTCCACACTGTGAGGAAGATCACCAGTCACCTACGCACAGCTCATGCCTGCACCAATGGCCTCTTACCCTCAAAGCACTCAAAGTATTCTCTCTGCTCCTTCCTTGACCTCTCAGGACCCGCCTGGGTCCCTGCTCATCCCAGAAGCGTCACGTGATGCTTCCCCCAACCACCCTCCATAAGAACAAATAAGAGTGAACACATCTTGTATACAGATGAGCTCTGATATACACTGGTTCAACTTAATGGTTTGTTTTTTTTTTTCCAGTCTGGCAAGGGTATGAAAGTGATAGCCATCCAAGCAGAAGCTGTGCTTTGAATTTTAATTGATTTGTATGCTGCATGGTGCATTGTGTTGCTGGTCTCTCAGGTTCAGCGGGCTGGGGATACTACCTACATTTTCCACCCATATTTTCCATTTACAAAGGCTCTACCAAACAGTAACCCCTTCACAATGGAGGAACATCTGTATCCATGAAGCATTTGAAATGTTTTGCCTCACTTAATCCCTGAAGCGACTCAGCGAGGCAGCATGGTGCCTCTATTTTATGGATAAGGAAAATGAGGCAGCAGCTACAGTTTTCCCACTGTACGGTTCAGGTCTTGGTTTCTATAGCTCTTTTACGCTCCACAAGAAATCATGGCTGATTTACTCCTGAAACAACTGGGGGAAATCTGTAAGACTTTTCAAACAAAAATAATCAGTACACTTGATATTCGCTGTAATCATCTATGGCCTAAAATGATTCACAACCTTTACGCACGTAAGAAGACGTTCACCATCACTCAAGCAAAGCCGCGATGAGCGGCTACCTCACATCTAGTGAGACCCCTATTATTCCTTTTAAAAAAGGAAACAAAAGGGAACTAGCTTTGGGGAGAATATAGAGAAATGCAAGTCCCTGGGCATAAGCTGGCCAGATATTAGCTGCTATGGGTTTTGGGAAGCAACGTGGACCCTTTTAGAAAAGTTAACTCTGGCAGCCACATAATTCAGCAATAATACTGCTAACCAGGAAATGAGCTCAGTGAAGTATTTGTATGCTGTGTCCATAGCAGCGTTATCCACAGTGTCCAGAAGGATGACACCATGAAAATGACCACAAACAGGTTAATGAGACAAACAAAATCAGGTGCACACATTAAAAAAAAAAAAAGCTATTCACCTTTTATAAGAAAAGATATTGATCCATGTTATAACACAGGTAAACCATAAGGACATCATAGTAATAAGGCAATCACAAAAGGATAAATATTGTACGATTCCATTTGTATGTGAAAGCTGGACACACAGAGCAGTGGTTACAAGGGACCGAGGCAAAGGAGCCATGGGGTGTTTGTATGCAATAGCCATAGTCTCACTCGGGAAAGATGGGTAGGTGCACAACACTGCATGTGGCTAATGCTCGTGAACTCTGCCAGTAGAAATGTAGGCAAGAATGAAAGCTATAGGCCAGTGTCCTAGATGAAAAAGCACATACACATTGTTAACAGAACCCCAGGAACTGAAGCCAGCACACTAAGTAAGGTCGTTCCCATGCAAGTGAGAGACACCCCAGGGACACAAAGACAGTTTGCCCGTTCACGAACCAATTAATACATAACACAAGGTCAACAACAACAACAACAAAAAGCATATGTTCATCCCAATAGATGTCAAAAATGCAGGCGCTAAACTTCAAGATTGCCTTCATGATTTAAAAAAAAAAACCTTGATACAAATCAGAGAGAAGGGTGTTGTGTCTCAGTATAGCAAAGGGTCATATCAACAAGCCAGAAACATAAAGAGAATTCTTATTTTCAAGTAATGGAGCACTAAAGGTCTTAGCTAGACTAATTGGACAAGGAAAAGAAAACGGGGCATCCATACTGGAAAATAGCAAGTCGAATTGTCACTGTCTGTTGATGACGTGACCATGCACAGATTTTTTTGAAAGTATTGGCTAAATTAAAAATCTAATAGATGAACTCAGCAAAGTTGCAGGAAATAAAATAAACATATAAAAAATCAATATGGTTGCTATGTAAAATAGAAACCAAAGCAAGTAATCTCTTTTACAATACTACAAAATAATGATAGTAAAGTGCCTAGGAATAAATTTAGCCCTCAAAAAAGGTGGAAAGCCTCTACAATAAAACTGCACATATCGATTAAATAAAGTTGTAAAGAAAAAAAATGAAGGGGCCAGGTGTGGTGGCACATGCCTTTAATCCCAGTGTTTGGGAGGCAGAGGCAGGCAGAGTTCGAGGCCAGGACAGCCAAGGTTAACACAAAGAGACCCTGTCTCAAAAAACCAAAAAAACAAAACAAAACAAAAAAACAAAAGAAAGAAAGAAAGAAAGAATGAAATCAATATTGTGAAAATGTCCATACAGCCCAAAGCAAAGTAATCTACAGATTTAATGTAATCCTGATTAAGATACCAACACTGCTATTCAGAAAAACAACAAAAATCCTTAAAATACGTAATTCTTTGAGAATTTCATACAATGTCTCTTGATCACTGGCCCTGTCCACGCAGCCCGACCAACTGCTCCTTTCTACCACCCCTACCACCACGACCATGTCCTCTCTTTCTTTACAAGAGTCCATCTCAGAACAGATGTCCTTGTCCTCTGACTCTCCTAATCTTTACCAAAACAATCTTGAGCACAAAGAACAAAGCAGATGGCATTAAACTACATGACTTCAAAATATCCTACAAAGCTAAACCAAAACAGATAATATCAGCATGAAAACAGACATAGGGCCCCAGTGGACAGAACAGAGAAGAAGCTAGGAGCAGACTCAGATTTACAACCACACAATCCTCAGAAAAGCACTGCAGACAGTGGGGGAAACACGTCTTTCAATGAGCGTTGCTGGAAACTGTGTACGTCTACATGCATAGGAATGAAGCCAGACCCCTATTGTACACTAGCTACAAAAATAAACTCGAGATGGATTAAAGACTAAAATGTAATGCCTGAAACTATGAAGCCACCAGAAGAAAACAGAGAAGAGACCGGAGTGGGGGAGGCCCTTTTTTTGAACAGGATTCTATAAGCCACAAGAAAAAAAGCAACATGGACAAATGGGATTGCTTTAAATTCCAAAGCCCCTGTGCTGCAAAGGAAACAGTCAACACAGCAGAGGCAGCGAAGCACACATCTGACAAGGGGCTAAGGCCACACAGAAGGATCTCCAATCTCAATAGCAATGGATCAATGAATGGAACAAATGACCTGACTGTAAAAAACAAAACAAACAAACAAACAAACAAAAAAAACAGACAGTAGACCTCACAGAGAGTTCTCAGAAGGAGACATACAAACAGCCACCAGTTATGTTTTAAAATGCTCCCTACCACTAACCGTCCACAGAAATGCAAACCAAGGCCTCAGCGAGATACCATCTCACTCCAGTCAGAAAGGCTGTTATCAAAAGGACCAAAGATAGCGGCTGAGGAGCTGGAAAAGGGGCACCTTCACATACTGTTTGCAGACAGGAACATAAGCACAGCCACTATGAAGCCAGCGTGGCAGGCTGTCAACACACTCAAAGCGACCATACACTCCGCCAGCGCACTACTAGGTATGTATCCAATGGAAGTAAAAAAAACAACACACAAAGAAATGCTTTGCTCCCATCTCTCAATGTAGCACTCCAAGAAATGGAAACAACTGGCAAATGTTTAAAGAAAATATGTTATCGGTCCACGATAGCATATTAAGCAATCAAAAGGGAAAAAAAAAAGAAATTCTATTATCTGTGACAACATTAGCAAAACCAGAAATCAATATGTTAAATGTAATAAATCAGGCATGGAAAGACAAGTACTGTATGCGTGGAATTTTTAAAAGCCAGCCTTGTAGAAATCTGAGAACAGAATGGTAGTTACCCAGACACTAGGGAGACACTCACCAGCCGGGTATTAGACACAATTAGACAGGAGCAGGAAGTGGGCTGCTGCAGAGGGGGTGGCTATTCACAGTAAGTGTACACTATGTATTCCAAAAAGTAATGCCTCAACAACATGGCCGCCTAAACACAACCTGGATAAATACAACACCAGTAGACAAACAGGGAGAGGAAAAATCTCACAGGGCCCTACTCTTAGGAAAGGGACTCCAGCTAACTAGAGAATAGTCTTCTACAAAGATGTGCCTGTCTGATTGGTTACCCAATACCAGTGGTCGGTGCTGAGATCACTAATGTAAGCAACACTGAATGGAACCAGCAGGTTAGATTTATATGTCGGTGTTTCTATGCATACGTAACAACAACAATTAAGGAAACAGAGCCCATGAGTTCCAGAGGGAGAAGGGGAGGCATACGGGAGAGATCAGATGGAGTCAAGGGAAGAGGAGAATGATGTGATTATATTTTAATTTTTAAAAGGAATGTTTAAAACAACTCACTGTCTGTGAGTTCAAGGCCTGCCTGGTCCACAGAGTGAGTCCAGGACAGCCAAGGCTACAAAGAGAAACCCTGTCTTGGAAAAAACAAAACAAAACAAAACGAACAAATAAACAACAACAAAAAAAAGTTTAATCTGATCTAAACATAATATATACCTGTGTCAAAGCCTCACATAACTATAACTATACACCCATCTTATAGCTTATTAGATTTATTTTATTATCTTATGGGAATGAGTGTTTTTACTTGCATGCATATCTATTTACCATGTATGTGCTGAGTCTAGTGCCCAAGGAGGTCAGAGAAAGTCAGATCTCCAAAGACTGTACTTACAGATGGGTGTGAGCTACCATGTGGGTACTGGGAATCAAACCTGAGTCCTCTACAAGAGCAACAAGGACTCTTAACTACTGAGCCAACTCTCCAGCCTACGACATACTCATTTTGTGTATTAACTTAAAATGTTTTAAAGAACTTTGATAAGATTGTGATATATTTTATCTTTTAAAAAAATTGTTTTTGTCTCATGCTTGTGGCCTTCACAAACACCATGTAGAGGTGCAAAGGTGATACCAGAGTCCCCCCCTGTTGCTAAGATATGGAAAGCGAGGCTCAGAGAAGTCAGGTGACGTGGTCTGCATCTGTGCAAGGATCTGGTTACACTGCAGAACATTTGGGTTTGCACAGAGCCAAGATTCTGTTCTGTAACCTGCTCCCAGGCCAAGGTCACAGTCCTTAGCGAGGACCAGCATGAAAGAGGGCTGTCACTCAACACCCAATTCCTAGATTCAATACCAACAAGGGCTCTTATCAATCTGGGAGTACTTCAAAAATGCCACTGTCCTTCACAAGGAGTCAGAGAAAGAAAACAGCATAATTGAAGCCACAAAGCCTCGTCATCTCCATGGACTGACCACCTCAGATACCTGCAGATGCCCAGGACCGGCCTCAGCTGTGTTTGTAAAGGTTCCGCACACACAGAGGGAACCCAAGTTACACCCTCTTTTTATCTTTCAGAGATTAATTTTTTTTTCAGAGATTAATTTTTAAAGGACTACCTGTACTTTAACTAAAGCAAAACTGTGATAGAAATTATTTAATTGCAAACTAGTTGGACAACTTGAAGGTTGCATTAGCATGACTGTCAGAAGTTGTTTCCCAGGTACATATGGAAAACACCTGTGTATAAGCCAGTTTATTGCTTTAAAAAATACCAGTGTCCTAGGCTCACCCTTGCCCCAAGACTCTGATCCAATTGGGTTGGTATTTTGTCTTGTTCTGTGTTACATAAAAGTTCTCTGAGTAGTTCCAATAGCAGCTGAGGATGGGATCCATCGGCCTAAGATGAGATAGTAACCTAAATCCAAGATATTTAAGCCAGGTTTGGGGGTGAACTCCTGTCTTCCTAGAATTCAAGAGGCTGGGGCAGGAGGATTACTGTGATGAGTTCAAGGCTAGTCAGGGCTACATAGAAGGACCTGTTTTAAAAAAATTTTTAAAAAGGAAGAAAAAGAAAGAAAGAAAAGAAAAATCTCAATAGAGGCTGGAGAAATGGCTCTGGGTTAAAAAGCATTGCCTACTCTTCCAGAGGATGTGGGTTTAATTCGCAGCACCCACATAGCAGCCCAAAGCTCTTTGTAACTGCAGTCCTAGGGGATCTACATTCTTTTTTGGCCTCTGTGGGCACCAGGCATGCATGTGGTGCAGACATCCATGGAGGTAAAACACTCATGGATAGATAGATGATAGATAGATAGATAGATAGATAGATAGATAGATAGATAGATGCAAAGATAGAAACATAGATAGGTGATAGATTTTAAGCTGCTTAGTGAGTTGTATTTGTCCCTCTTCATGGTTGACATCACTAGATGTTAGAAGAAAAGTTTCATCTGTTTTAATTGCTAACTTCAAAGGCAAACAGGATAGTTCAGCTATTTTCCTGGGCCTAAATTTACTCTGGTAGCAAACTTTACCAAAAATGCGAGCTTGCTAGCCATCCTAAAGCCCTAGCAGCAATCACAAAGGCTACTTTGGGCAGCATTAAGCTCCCAGTGAGAGCCACCAGTCTGCATAGAATCACGCTGAGCACAGTGTGCTAACTCCAACCAAGAGCTACCTCTGCTGAAACACAACTTACCACAAGGGCCACGTGGATAGCAACTTTCTTCTCGATCTTTATCATTCATATTCAACCATAATTTGAATATTGCCAACCAACACTTCCAGCCAAGGACACTTCGAAATAATGTATATAAATCGTGTCTTATTGATCACAGAACATCTGCTAGTGCTCAAGTATGTTCACATATAAACATGAGCAGAAATCTGCAAGGCTGCATTTCTACTGCTCATAAAATTGTAATTTATAACAAAACAAGCACTGTTAGGCATTTTAAAAACTCACATTCATAAAGATAAAGTGATATAACTAGAAATTTTAAATTATAAAGCCATTAAAAGAATACAAAGCCCTAAAAGGTTTTCGCCACATGATTTATGGGAAGAAAACGTCATTATTTTTCCCTGACACCTGAAACCATCTCATTGCATTTTGCCACCTTATATAATGAAAATGGATGACCAAATTGTAATTAGTGAGATCAGAAATTACAATAGAATAACGTACATATGTCTTCTTATTTTAAGACTTCAGGAGGTCACAGGAAGATTGGTGTGGTTGGTTTCTCAGGACATGGGAGCCAGTGATGGCTTGCCACTGGTAGCACAGGGCATTATTAAATAGAACATACCCAAAGTCTCAACCCTGCCATGAGGTGACTACTGTTAACGTCAGTCTGTATTAAGAATTTAACAGCTGCATCTTTCCCATAAGACACAAGATAAAGCTGGCAAACAGTGAGCAGGTGCTGACCAGCCCCGGTGCTGCTCTGGGTCTAGAAAAGACAGAGAGAGTCCATAGGAAGACACTCCCACCTCAAGAAGGAGAGGGACAGTTCACTCACAGACACCTATGGAAAAGCTACAGCACCGGGCTTTATCCCTTGGAGAGTCTAGCTAGCCCTGGCAGGAAACACACATCGGTACACACACACACACACACACACACACACACACACACACACACACACACACCAGGAGTGATGCTTGGAAAACATAAACGGGCTATTCTCCCCTGGTTATATCCCTTTAGACTATTGACAATCTTGGAGGAGAGAGAAGTGCTTGTTGTCAGAGTGGAGGATGGTCTCAAGCTCTTGCCACTAGCAGAGGAGATACTGACAGTTGATGGCTTCTGGGAGCGAGAGAGTTGGCTTTCATTAAGGATTTGGCCCCCAGAGTGTCAACTGTGCTCCAGTGGATAGGGCCACACCCAGGAGCATATTGACAGCTCAAAATGGACTTAGTGGGTTATAAGACTGAAAGAGAGAGAGAGACAGAGACAGAGATACAGAGACAGAGACAGACAGACAGACACAGGTGGGAGGAATATAAGGACTAGAGGGATGAGGTGGGTCTGAGAAGAGTTAGGGGGAGGAGAGAGTGGTGAGTGTGACCAAAGTGCATTACATGCATGTATGAAATTCTCAAAGAACTGATAAAATATCCTATTTTTAAAAATAATACAAGCCAGGGAAGTATGTGGACCAGCTAGGACTAGAAGTAAACGAAAATCTTCTGACTTCCAGGTCAGAGAGAAAGTGGGTGGAGCAGACTTACTGAAAAAACTAGTGCTGGGTGGAGCCAGGTTTCATGTGGGTGGAGGAGGTCAAAGGTCTTGATAGCTCAGGAGATGACTTCCAGAAATGGAGCTCATTTTGCCAACATGGTGTGGGTGGGATAGAGTGAAAAGGGCAGAGAAAAGGCCCAGAGCCTGCATGCACCTTGTTGCATTCGCCAAGGTGAAATTCAGAAGTGTCTACTATCCTTGGAGAGCCAAGGTGGGGAGTGAGATATCTGACCGCATCTCAAACTCTTCCCAGGAGGCCATGTGTCCTCTCTTTAGCTGACTTTGGGAGAGATAACTGTTTTTCTGATTATAATGGCTTATAGCAGCCCTCCTGTTCCCCACCCACTGGGTGTTAGCAGTACCTCAATTCAACAAGTGAGCACCAGTAACAGTTGCCAAGTGTACCCAGTGTGCGCTGGCAGACAAAATCACTGCAGCCTGGGCCCATGGATGGCTTGGAGAAGAAGGGCAGTGCTGAAACGTTGAGCAACCCTCAGAGACAGCCATTTGACCTGGAGTGGGGAAGAAAACACAGGATGGAGCTGGGAAAGAAAGAAAGAAAGAAAGAAAGAAAGAAAGAAAGAAAGAAAGAAAGAAGAGAAGGCAAGATAGAGCAAAGGGGGGAAGGGGAAGTGAGAAGCCAGGCTGAAAGAAAAGAGATGAATCCAGCAACACGGAAGCGCTGACGCTAGGAACTAAAGTTAGGGAAGTGGGGGCGAATGGGGTGCTTGAGAGTCATGCAGAGCTGCTGGGGGCTGCCAAGTGAATTCTTGAGGAACCGAGGCAGTGACTGTAGACACTGAACGGGCTTTCCACTGGGGCACTGCTCTTGTGTGTCACAGAAAGACACAATTCCAATGGAGGAGACCTGGAAAACACTGAGTAGGAGTTTTCAGGTAAGCTGCTTGTACCACACAACTCTCAGGCATGGGGTAAGATGGGGATGTAGGCTGTCTGCACCAAGAAAACTTCTGCTACTTGACCACTCACAGCCACCCAGGAACAATGCTACAAGAGATGGGCTAGTGCGTTTCCCCCCCCCCCCCAAGGCCTCTGAGCTAGAAACTGATTATTCATTCAGTCAGAGCAGGAAGAACGCCCAGGATGTGCCCTAGCAAAAGCTGAGGCTTACCTGTGTTTTGCAAAATGACTAACCTGTGTGTGTGTGTGTGTGTGTGTGTGTGTGTGTGTGTGTGTCACAATTAGCTTGTGGTCGGTTCAGTTAAATGTCTGTGTCTGTTTGTCCCTTGGCTATCTGCACCTCTTTTGCAGTTTCATCTCAGATTTAAGGCTGCACGGGGACAGAAAGCAGGCTCATTAGTCTGTTTCCTGCTGCAATCTCAGCTCAGCATTTTGACGCAAGAACCTGGCAGGCCCCAAGTGTAGACTGTGGAGCCGGCAATGCTGCAGGCTCTTAGGAAAAGCAATCCATACTGTGGCTGGTGAGATGGACTAGCCTGTGGGTGGGAGGGACTAATCGGTGTGTTGCTGGGTTTTGTCCATCCACTCAACACTTCGTTGAATACCTACAGTGTACTATGACCAGGCATTGCTCGACGCAGGCCACAAAGGCAACAGAGAGTTCTGCATCCTCATGGCACAGACAGACACAATTAAAAAAAAAAACCTGACAAATGAGCAAGTTATCTCGTGCTAGAGGGTAAATGGTGTCCGGGGAGAATGGAAAGAAAAGAGGAAGTGAGACCAGGACTGGAACAGAGCAGCTGTGGGCAGATCATGGTTTTCAGTGAGATGTGCAGACTCAGAAAACAAGCCAGGTGCAGCTGGAAGACGGAGCCTGGGCTAGGCCTGGAGCTGGGTCGAGAAGCATTTACCTTAGAGTATATGAGCTGCCCTGGGTTGGGTTCCCAGCACTGAACAAGACGCAGGCAAGAGCTGGTGGTGGCTAATACCAGGGTACTCATTTCCCACCAGCGCCCCCAACCCCTGCTCAAAATTGTTCCTGACCAAATGCATAGCTGATGGGGTCAAAGTCAACCAAAGCAAATTCTTCATAATGGGAGTTTGGGAGGACCAACCAGTTGACTTGGAAGAGTAACTGATGGCGCAAGCAGTGGAGCCGCGACAAATGGCTGGAATCACCAGTTACAAAGAAGGGGCCCCAACACACACACCGTGCAGATCACATGGCAGGCACACCACTATCCCCTGCCTCGTCTGTCAAAACTCCAGTCTGACCTGCTGAGGTCTGGAAAAAGGACTTTGTCTTTACACTGTTCTAGAACTTTCTATAGGAGTTGGGCTAGATCTAGCTCTTTCCCAGATGAGCCGTGTCCTCTAGGGAGATGCCTTGATACCTAGTGAAGTATGTCCATCTCCACATTGACAGGAACTGGGAAAATGCAGTTGCCTTCAAGAAGGCAACACTCTAGCTAAATTTCTAAGGCATGCTTTCTGCTAAACCATAAAGACGGTATTTGTATTTCTACTATAGTTTTGCTGTAGGAATCATTGCGAATGCTTCTTTGCATGTCCTAGGTCCTGTGGTGATGTCCTCTGCTAGTAGTTTAGTTATACTTTAGTATAATGTTCATTTTAAAACTATATTCCTTTATGCTTTGTCTGCTAAAGAAAAGAACTCCTGAAAGTCGCAAAGGGTAAACAGAAATGTGAGGACAAATACGAGCTGAGGTCAGTACAGAAGGATGGAAATGTCATAATGAAACCCAGAAGTTTGTCTCCTAACTATTCGATAAAATGATAAAAATTTAAAAAAAAAAAAAAAAGAAAGAAAGAAAGAACGATCCACAGCAAGCTGAGGTTATGGGTGTGTGCGGCAAGGCCTTTCCACTCCTACTGCTTGTGTTCGCTGGCTTCTTGGGCTTAAATGCCTCAGAGTTCATAAGATGAGGCAGCTCCTCCAGTGTTGAAAAGCCTGCAGGGCCCCCTCTCTCTGGGTTTTAGAGAAAACGAATAGAGGGGTGATCCTGGGCCTTTGTGACCTCCACCCTCTCTCTTCCTCTCTCCCTTTGCTTTCTGCTCAGGTAAGGTAAGCTGTCGAGAGGAATACGTGACTCCACAGCTCAAAAAGCCCTCCCTCTGTCTTCATGAGCCCAACACGCCAAGCCCTTGTTTGGCTTTATCCACCGGAATGCCAGAGCACATTCTGTGACTCACTCCAAGGCCGGCCAATGACCCCCCCCCACCCCACTTCCGGCGATGGAGTTAAGGAGGTTCTGACATATGCCAGCTCTTCAGGAATAATCTGCCGATGCCCGCACCCTGCCTCCCGAATTCGCTGTCTGGTGGCTTCAAAAGCCTGTCTCTCACGCGGGGCAGAACTCCCGGAGACTCACTGAGAAGTCTGACCCTGGGGCCTCCCTGGATATGTGCAGCTCCGCCCTCCCCCGCCCCCCCGCCCCCAGCGCTGCCACAGAACAGAAATGGGGAAACCGATGCTACGAGTCTGTCCCACGTTGCCAAGAATAGGAGACGCCTCTTCATCGTTAGTGGATGAGGCCTGGAGTCAGTCAGTTTGGATTCTGGTCTCAGACCTCGGGCAGGTGGCCTCGCCTCTCCTCACCTTGGTGTACCCGTGTGTAAAAGCCAGCTTTGTGAGCTGCTGGGGAACGTCCAGGAACCCCCACCCAGTACAGAGCCTGGCACGGAACGAATCATTCGACCATACTCCCAGCTCCACCGGTGCTCGCTCGTGGTGCTGAGCAGTGTCTGAGGCTGCTGAGTTGCCGAGGGACCCTGCAGCTAACCGTATTATAGTAAATAAAGTTATGCTGGGATCCCCTCGCATCCAGTGTGTTCTGCTCACCTTCAGTGGAACCAGCCCGGGACAGTATGAAAACAGACGCTGTGGTGCAGAGCTGGGACTACACACTGGCGTACTGTTGCCACCGGGCTGATGTAAAGTGGGCTTAATCTTATCCTTTGATGAGACCTACCTACGAACCAGCCAGCGCTGGACCCTCGATGTTTCTCCTGCCTCTCGTGCCTTGCCCTGACAACCACGGCGATCTGGTGACTCTCCTCGCTCCACGGAAAGTCCAGATAGGCTCAGCCATTGGTGGGGAACATCACAAGGACATGTTGTGAAGCAATGTGGATTTGGCACACACACACACATGCACACACACACACATACACACACACAAGGGGATCCGCTTAGCCTCTGTCTTCTTGGCTCTCAGCTAAGGTTTTAGGCTGGTGCTCAATGATGCCATTTGGCCTACATTGGTCGTATGACCAGAAAAGCAGGGAAGGCTCCTACCCAGGCTGACTGGCATGTTCCCAGCAGTGTGTAGTGACCTCAGATCTTGTGCTCCACTTCTTTCCCACCGTGGATAAGAAGCCATTTTTTTGTTCGTTCTCCCGTGGCCTCTGGTTGATGTCCAGCCAATGCTGCAGGAAGAGTCCTCAGTACAGATGGGTCTGAGTCCAAGAAACGCAGTGGTGTGTTTGCCCAGGCTCAGAGAGCTGAGGAAAACCCCTGGAGCAAATGTACAGTTTACATTTCCCCAGCGTCTGCGCAGAGGTGGAATCTGATTTCTCAGCAACGGGACAAGCCGGAGGCAAAATTCAGTTCCCTGAAGAAACCTGGCTCCTCTAAGCCTATAAGGTCTCCCTGTCCATGGGTCCATCCACCTCCCCTGTGGCTGTGTGCTTCTTCCTTGTCCCATATGCTCCCTCTCCAGCATGTAACCTGAGTGGCCCTGGGAAAATAAAATCATTCTTTGTGTGACTTTATGCCAAATTGCTGGATGACCCGAGTCTGATCCCCAAGGCCCACATGGTGGAAGGAGAAAAAGCCAATTCCCATGTTGTCCCCTGACCTCCATACATGCACACGTGTGTGCACGTGCCCTCCTGTACCAAACACAATAAATAAATAAAGTGTAAGTTTTAAACATCCACATCACCTTGATTACCAAAAAAAAAAAAAAAAAAAATCTGGAGGACACAGACAGATCACTTTATTACTTCCGGGGCCAAAGGTAACGAATATTTGCATAATCAGATCTCTTCCTCAAGAGCCTTCTGCCCCAACGCCTACCTCTGGGTGTTTATTAAAGACTGCAGTGCATGAACCCGCCTTGAAGACTTCACTTGTGGGTTCACACCGCAGCCAGTGGTGGCTTCCTCAAGCCACTGAATTTGAATTAGATGAAGAATATGAGCCACACACTAGGTTTTATTTAAGGGAATCGGGAGGGGGGGGGTCTTGATTTTAAATGCACGTTATGAGTTTTGGGAGCATTGTGGAAATGTGAATGTTCAGAGGAGACATCAGAATGTATTCCAGCTGTTGGATTCCTGTTGTTGTTGGCTGGTCTTGTTCTGGGGGTGGAAGGAAGGAGTGGAGCCCACTATCCGAGCTGTCCCCGCGGGACTGTACTTCCCACAACTTTTGGGTTTTTTTGTTTGTTTGTTTGTTTGTTTTTTTTAACATAGCAACAAATGCTCCTATGTTGAAAAGGGAGAGTTGCACACTGCCTTTTTTTTTTTTTTTTTTTCATTTTTAAATCAGGCAGTAGTTTAACACAGATGGGTTTTCAACTCTGGTCCTCTAACCCTGCTTACAGCAAGAAGTAGAAGAGAGAGAGGCCTCAGTGCCGGGGACGCACGGTTTACTTCAGTTTAGGAGGAACACACGAAGTTCCTTCTGACCAATGCAGGGATATTTTTCTGCCCCCTTCTCTTCCTGCCACAGTGCGCAAAAGGTTTGTTTGTTTGTTTTGTCTGTTCCGTGTTTGCAGTTACCCACTCCCCCCCCAGTCAGTGCAAAATCTCAGGAACCCATGTAGAGAGAGTGTCAGGTTCACACACACAAAGCAGAGACCATGCCTGATCCTGTCTCCTCTCTCTGTCTCTGTTTGTCTCTTTGTGTCTCTGTCTCTCTCTCTGTCTCTGTCTCTCTCTCTTTCATGTGTGTGTGTGTGTGTGTGTGTGTGTGTGTGTGTGTGTGTGTGTGGTGTTCATGTTTGTTCATGCACCCATGAGTGTACGTGTGTGTAGAAGCACAAGTCAGAGGTCAATGCAGGGTGTCTTAAATCCTGTTCCGCCTTATTTTCTGCGACAGTGTCTCACAGGGAACCTGGAGTTCACCCATTTGGCTAGAGAGCAAGCGCCAGAAACCCTCCTCTCTCTGCCTTTCCAGTCCTGGGATCGCCGACATGTGTCACCACACACAGCATTTTAGACGGGTGTTAGGGGTCGGAACTCGGGTCCTCATGCCTGCATAGCCAGCACTTTACTGACTGAGCCAGGTCCCTGGCCCCCTGCGTCCAGAGTGGCCACTTGAGAGTCAGCAGCCTCTATAAGTGCTCTGGCTCTCACAGGCAAAGTAAGGAGGCCCAGAGCGATGAAACAGGCATCTGGAGGTGCCCCACCCACGCCCAAGTTTGGGATCAAGCGAATTTGATATCTCTCACAGCTCTCCCCACTCTAAAATGCCACTCAGGTTTCATTTCCTTTTGTGGACTCATGGGATCGCAGAGCCCATAAATCATAAACTACGTCAGAAGTCAGGAACGCTGTAAAGAAAGCCTGGAGACTGAAGGGTGCCGTTGCAGAGGAGAGTGCGGAAGTGAGACTTTCCCTCATCTTTAAATGTATGCTTTGGGAAGGTGACTATTCGGTCTAGAGTGCTGGACCAATCACATGAGGTCATGCAAAGAGTATGTGAAACAGTACCCAGCACATTGGGGTTTTTTTTTTTTTTTTTTTTTTCCTCAGATGCTGCTGTGGGACCAGGACCAGTAGGTGAAAATGTCAGCAAGCAACTTACTCTGCAGTCTTTCGGCCTCTGCAGAGTGAGGCTGGAAGCCCTGATCCTCAGAGCTCAAGTTGACCACTCATCCCATTGCATCACCCTTGCTACCTTGTCTCCAAAGCTTGCTGTGTCCTTGCATGGTTTGTTTTCCGGAACCCAAAGTGGAGGCAAAAAGGGAATGAAGGAAGGGCAGGCACAGAAAAGCTGAGACTGCGTGTCTGGGCTCTCTGTTGGAGAAGCCATGGCACCCTAGAGGCTCGGAGTGTTTAGCATATACAGTTGAACTGGAAAACAGCGTTACTGCATATGGCTCACCAAGAGGTGGGATTAGTACACACAGATAAACGAGGGAGGGGGCAGTTAATCTCCGTAGGAGCGGACTCTCTGCAGAAGCATTCCTTCACGCTCTAAACTTCCACAGGGAGGAAGCCATGGTGGCCATTTTCTGCACACACTGTCAGCGTTTACACTTGAACCGGAGGAAGGCTTTGCTATCACCTCTGAGCTTTGTCACTTTTATGGGCCTTGGGGCACATGGGCCATCTCCATGTGAAATACTACACGTTCACTCAGGATGCCATTCAGTCCTTAGATAACTTGCCTACCAATAGTTGAATGTGCTGATTCCGGGGCAGAGATTTTTCTGCTTGGGCAGTCATTCCAAACTATCTGACTCATGTTGAGGAATTTAGTCTCAGTGTTGGATTCTCTCAGGTGATTGGTGAGAAATTATCAAGTCCATGTTGTGCACAAACCATTTGCACTGTCCATCTGTTATCAGGCCTGGCATCTATGCCTTCACTTTTTTCCCCATTAAATATTTATTGAGAGTTTCATTTCAGTATATGCTCTAAGGATGTTAAATTTTGCATCAAGGTCCATTAAAGAAATGTACAGCGGGGTTTGCAGGCATCTAGAGGAATGAGCCAGACAGATGCGTGTAAGAATTAAAAAAGCATCACAAATATGCAAAGGGCCAAAGAGAATTCTGCAAATGAGCACCTCACAATGGAATAACAGGAGGGGCTCCATGGGAGCTGAGAGGCTCACTACTGTCGTCCTAAAAGGATCTTACTGGAAGGAAAGATGTTATAGCATCACGCAGAAAACAGTCTACATTACAAACAGAAATTTTGCTCACCACAATGCTGCTGATGCCTGGAATTTCCAGACATCAGCATCAACATCCTTTCACATCATCACCATCCTCTCACATTATCATCAGCATCCTCTTGCATGGTAGTTCTCAGTCAGAATCACCTGGGAGCTGGAGTAGAGTAAAAGTACATTTGGTTTTTGTCTTGGTTCCAGAACAAAACAACTAAAACTCTTGGAGCCTTCTAAGTAACAAGAGTAACTTCTTTGTTGTCCTGCTGTAGTTTTTAAGTTGTGCACGTGTGTGTGTGTGTGTGTGTGTGTGTGTGTGTATGTGTGTGTGTGTCTGCATGTGAGTACAGTGGGCCTGTATCACTACATGGAACAGAACTCAACAAGTGCTCTTACCATCTGAGCCATCTCTTCAGCCCCAGGAGCATCTTCCTGTGGTACACAGAGAGCACCTTCCAACAGAATGCCAGGGAGATGGCTCAGTCAGTAAAGTGCTTGCTACACAAACTTGGGGGCCTGGGTTCAGATCCAAACACTGACATAAAAGACAGCACTAGTAGCAGAAACAGAAGGATCCCCAGCACTTGCTGGCCAGTCTAGCCAACTGAAGACGTCTAGGCTCAGTGAGAGAGACCCTCAAAAAGAGAGATCTCAAAAAGTAAGGTAGACAATGACTAAAGACGACATCTAACATCAACCTGTGGCCTGCACACATACATGTGTACATACGTGAATGAACACACATACACACAAACAGCACTTTACAAAGCATATTAGCTAACAAGATGGCTCTTAGCAGGTGCTATGGTTTGAATGTATGTGTCCCACAAAATCTCATGTTAGTGTGTCATTATTAAGAGGCAGAGCTGTCCTAACTAAGTATAAATCTCACGAGTAAAATGAGCACCCAGACAAAGAAGCATCAAGGGATGAGCTAGACTCTTCCACCCTTCTGCAAGAGAGCACAAGGCTGGTCCCGCACAATGACACAAGAGCAACGTGCTGGAAGTGGAGAGAGCAGGCTCACCAGCACAGATGTGCAGCAATCTTGACCTTGGGTCTTCCAGCCTCCAGAACTAGAAAAAGTAAATCCCTATTCTTATAAACGATCCAGCCTACAGCATGTAGCCATATCAGTACAAACGGAAGCAGAAAGTGGGCCCTTGTTTTAAGGAAAGGGATGGCCACAACAGAAAGACCGACCACGTCACTGGAGGACTAGAATGTTCAGCCAACTGCTAACCTCCAGAAGGGGAGCCAGGCTGGAGATTGAGCTCAGTCGCCAGTGGCCAATGATTTGATTAATCTTACTTTCTGTGAGGAACAGATTAAAAACTTCTGAGTGAAGGTCAGGAAGTTTCTGTGCTGGGGGACTGGCTGATGTTCTGGATAGAGATGACTCAGAAAGGGCACAGGAAGCTCCGTGCTCCATCCCTTCGCTCGCTCTTTGGAGCCCTCCAATATGGCTGGTTTTGCATTAAACATTAACAATAAAACAATGATCGTGAGAAAAGAGCTTTCTGGATCCCTGTGAGTCATCCCTGTAAGTTATCAAACCTGATGGGTGCGCATCCAAAATGCCAAGCTAAACAGTGTTGCCGACTGCTGAATAGGTGTTAGAAAATACCACAGGGGTGCTCATTAAAACCTACATTCAGAACCCAGACAGACGTGTGGTGCACACATGGAACCCAGCATTCTGAAACTAAAGCAGGAGGACAGGGAACCTAAGAACAGCCTGGGCTACATACAAACAAATAAAAGCATAGACATGAAATCCTGATTCCTGGGCAGAAGGCGTGAATTCAGAGTCAGACTGTGGGTGGGGCCGTGACTCGGTGGGTGAGGCTACCAACAGAACTTGTGCTCGGACAACCTCTATCTACCCCAAACCCAGAGGTCAGGTTGCCTACGGCCTTAGCCCAAGACCTGGCAGAGCACTGTTTGCCATCTTACATTAGGGTGTGTCACATAGGAGACACAAAACAACAGGTGCTCCTGGAATTTAGGTCCTGTTATTTCAAGCATAGCAGCCGGCCATCTGCCTGCCCTACTCTAACTTACTTCAGAGGCAATTCTGGGATGCCAACAAGAAGAGGCAAGGTGCATTAGTTTAGCTCCTTCCTGAATGCTCTTGGGGTTAAGAAGATGTCCATCCGTCCTGAAACCGAGTTCTAAGTTTCCAATGGCTCTGAGCTGTGTCTGCAGTCTTAAAAATGGCTGCTTTGTCTTGAGGACAACATCCATGGGGAAGAACCCACGAACACAGACGCCCCCTCTTTCTGCAGGCAGAAAAGGCTTGCCTCAGACCCCCAAACCCCTCCCCAAGGCCCACAGTTGTCAACAAGTGCTCAGGTGCATGGTTTTAATATAATAAATAAATAAATATTTGCAAACAGTATCAGCAAGCCCAGCCCATCCAAGGCAGTAGTTGTGTCTCTGGTCCCTCCAGGCTTCCTTGACTCACTTTAGAAACATAGCTGAAGTCTGTGTTTGTAGTAATGGCTAGTTTCCATGGCGGTGAAGAGAGAAGTGCAAGGCTTCCTCCGCAGTGTGCTGAGCTCGGCGTCCTGTGCCATGGAAACCTCACGGTCTAAAGGAAAACATTTCACTTGCCTCTTAATCTCTGCCTTACCAGAGTAGCACATCTGTGTGCATGTACATACATAAACATACATGTCTCAATGCATTTGATTCTAGGTTCTTTTTCTACAAAACACATACCATGTATTCCTCTGCTGTTTCTTCGTTTACAAAAGTGGCGTTGTAATATAGAGTCCATGACTCCTGCCTGCCTTTTCAGACTACCAACATAGTGTGGATCCATAGATGTTTTTAGAAGAAGAAGAAGAAGAAGAAGAAGAAGAAGAAGAAGAAGAAGAAGAAGAAGAAAGAAGAGCTGGCATGGAAAGTGAAAGCAGCCTCTTTAATCGATGCCAGGAATAAAGTATGTACTAAGTTTGCTATGCTAATTGAAACCACAGGCCAAGATGATTACATACTTTGGTGCTGAGAAATGTAACTATGTGCGTTGCTGTTACTCAAAGCATCCAGAACAAACACCAAATGTATGGAAAAGTCACCCAAGGAAAAGCTCGTATGAGTCTTAATGACATGCCACATAAGACAAAGCAAGGCTTAAAACGTTGTTTAAAAAAAAAAAAAAAAAAAGACCGACAATAATACTAAAAAATAGTGGTAAACGCCCAAAAATATAGATTCATGTTTTCCCTTGAAAAAATTTTCAAAAGCAACCCAACCCAGAGATATCTAGTAAGTTCAAAGAACAACTTTGAAGGGTCTGGAAGCCATTGGTGCAGAGGAGCTGGGACAGGTCTTAGTATGAAACCGGGGTGCAGGGAGTAGCTTCCATTGACACGGGCTTCAGAGAAACTGCGTTTAGGAAAAGGATTGACAAAGGTGGGTGGACAGGTCAAATGTAACACAGGAGGAGAAAACCTGCTTTGGGCGTTGGTTGTGGAGATACACCTGGAATTTGTCTTTTGCATTGTAGAGACAGATTTGGTGTTTATTTGTAACTTTGCTTTCTTTCTTTCTTTCTTTCTTTCTTTCTTTCTTTCTTTTTCTCACAATGACCCATAAAAACTTCAGCCAGCTCACTTTTTTTTTTAAGTCCATTGGATTTTTTAAAAATTAGTAAGAATAAATAAGCTTTGCTGGGAATGAGAGCAGATTTAATTTACTCGTAATATGTCTTGTCATTAAATAATAATAACAACCAAAAGCAGAAAATGTACTATTCTGGCGTTCTAAGAGGTTTGTGTTTTTCTTTTTAGCTTATCTGTGTTTTAATTTTTTCCATAAGGATCGTGTATTGTTTTGTAATTTTAAAAATATGCTTGTTATCTATTGTTCTTCTCGCTAAGGTTCTCAGCCTCGGCTCTGGTGACATTTGGAGGTCAGATTTTTGTTGTGACAGAAATGGGGGGGGGACAGTCTGTCAGGTACATTATGGGGTGTTTAACAGCATGCCAGTTTTACCCACCCATACCAGTGGCAGCCATGGTCTCACAATAAGAATATCTCCAGATTTTTCTAGAGGCCCCTTGTGGCTGAGGGGGCAAACATCACTCTCACTTTAAAATGGTTGTGTTTAATTGTGAGGATCAGAGGTTCAGGGAAGGCGATGCTGGATCTTCTTTAGGGGAATAATAGCTTGCTGGGGGTCACCAAGCTGCTAAAAATAGAGGAAGAGACACGTCTAAACAGCAAAGCTTCATTAAACAATGCTCAGACTGCAGTGAGCTTGGCAGGATGGTTGGGGCAGGGGGTAGACCAGACAGAACAGCCAGTTTGATGCAACTTTGAAACAGACCATAAGTAGACGAGGGCTCAGACGTGTTCTGGCAGAGAAGCACCAGGCAGAAGCCATAGAACTGGGCCCCTGGTGGGAACTCTAGCTCCCACAGATAAGCAGAGAGCCGGATATGGTTTTATGTGAGAGAAGCAATTTAAGCAATAGCATTGTAAAACCTTCATCTAGGGTGGTGGTGTGCTCTGCCCTTGATCCAAGGTCAACAGCAACCTTTTTTTTTTTTTTTTTTTTTTTTTTCTTCTGATTCTTTGGTCTTCTCGGCTCTCTAAGCGCAGCCCCACTACTGACTCAAATTGCTCCATGGTAAAAAAAAAAAAAAAAATTTTTTTTTTAATTAATACAAGATGGAGAGATGAGCCAGAGAAATTCGCCTCCCGCTTCTCAACCCAGAGGAGTGTCTAAGAGACGTGGTGTCTATGGGAACCTTGAGAGATTTGCTAGGACAGAAAAAGTGAGAGATGCTTGGAGCGGGTTGACAAGCATTTGCCTGTTTGCCTGTGGCTGGGAAGGGTGTGGAAAGCACCATTAGGGAGTATTGGCTTTACCAGGCTGGTGCCTCAGCTCAGAAGTGCAGCCTTAAAGCGCTATCCGGAACTCTTGGGCTCTGAGCATCAGCTAAAGTCTCCCTACGTGGCTAGTCTGCAGCAGGAAAATCTCTTGCCCCTAAGCAACTGTTGTAATGGGGCCAGCCTGGACTAAAGATCTTCAAAGTGAGGCCAAGCCTTAGAATAATGGCAAGGAAAAGATCTGAGAAAGACTGAGCGTGGGGGTGGGGGTGGGGGCGGACATGGTACTGAGGACTTTGCCTGAGAATCTGAGCTATATTATGCAGCTCGTTAGTTGTAGAAAATGGGTAGTGCTCCGGGTTAGGTGGCTCACTCCCCCTTCCCCCTCCCCCCCAAATATGCTTAATTCATATTTAGCCAGTTACCTCACAATGTAACCCTACTTGGAAATAGAGTCGCTGCAGGTGTCATGAGTTAACACGAGGTCACATGGAAGTATAATCTAAAGCTCGGAGACCCTTGGGCTTGCGGGTGGCAATTAGCCACTGGAGGAAGGCTGAACCTGATTTGGAAGCTGTCGCCCTGACAACAGACTTATTATTGTTAAGACTTTGTAGCATTTTCTTCCCTTCCCTTCAGTGTCCTCCCCTTGAGGAGGACAGCCCCACGGCTCAACCTACCTCCTCGGGAGTCCTGTGGTACCAAGGACTCTTTGTTATCTCTCTCTTTAAAAAGAAAAAAGAAAAGATGGCTGGAGAGATGGCTCAGAGGTTAAGAGCACTGCCTGCTCTTCCAAAGGTCCTGAGTTCAATTCCCAACAACCACACAGTGGCTCACAACCATCTGTAATTAGATCTGGTGCCCTCGTCTGGCCGGCAGGTGTACATGCAGATAGAGCATTGTATACATAATAAATAAATCTTTAAAAAAAAAAAAAGACTTGTTTTATTTTATGTATATGACTGTTTCTGTTTGCATGTGCATCCCATGTGTGCCCAATGATCCATGCACACATGATCCTGCATTCACACACATGCTCACACAAGGACACAGGACATCACCCTACTCCCTTGCACAGAAGATATAAGATCTAAACTTCCTGTCTTGGCCCCACAGTCCCTCCTGTCTCACAAGCCCTGATGAACTCTACCCCAGTTCGCTTTATTTATTTTTTTTTTTCTTTTTTCCTTTTAGTTCTCTGAATAAACCAAGCTTGTCTTGCCTCAGGGCTTTTGTACTGGCTGGTCCATTTGCCTGAGGGGGAAAAAATCTTACCTGTATTTGCCATGTACTTGGCTTCTTTGTATCCTTTGAGCAGGAGGGTCGCTTCCTCACAGGGCTTTGTCATGACACCCTTTTCAGTATCGTCTGCTCAGGTGGCACCGCCTTGCTCCCCTGCTCACCTGATATCGCCTCACCCGACCCACCCTCCAGTAAGGCCTCCCTAGAACTTGAGCTCTGTCTAAGAGAGAAACTTGCTGGAATCTTCATGCACAGCATCTCAGTTTATGTTAAGCAAACAGAACTTCTTTAATAGACATTTACTCAGTGAATGAGGAGTCCAGATGGAAGGTGGGGGAGGGAAATTCTTCTCGGGACCTTTTATGTTGTGTCCTTCACAGCGGCCCATGAGGAAGACACACCTGGAAGGGAGATTTCAGTGATAGCTTCCAAGTACAGGTCTCTTTAGATGCTACAAGGAAAGAAAACATGCTAACCGTCATTCCTGGAAACAGACAGGAAACTCGTACAGGAAGTACAGCCAGAAGGAATGATGCTAGTGTCCACCCTGGGGAGGAAGGAAAGGCGACACTTGTCCCAGAGAGCAGAGATACCAGCCAGGTGTATCTTTGGGTGCGTCAAAAGAAAGACCTTAGAAAGGGAATTGTAGAGCAACATGACGAATAAATAGTTTTGTGCCATCTTGACACAAGCTGGAGTCATGTGAGAGGAGAGATCCTCAAGGAAAGAAAGAAAGAAAGAAAGGAAGAGAAAGAAAGAAAAGAAAGAAAGAAAGAAAGAAAGAAAGAAAGAAAGAAAGAAAGAAAGAGAAATGCCTCCATAAGATCAGGCTGCAGTCAAGCCTGTAGGGCATTTTCTTAATTAGTGATTGATGGGGGAGGGCCCACGCCCTTGTGGGTGGTGCTATCCCTGGGCTAGTAGCAGGTGGGTTCCATAAGAAAGCAGGCTGAACAAGCCAGGGGAAGCAAGGCATCAGTTCCTGCCTTCAGGTTCCTGCCGTGTTTGAGTTCTTGTCCTGACTTCCTCCAGTGATGGACTGCAATGTGGAAGCGTAAGCCAAATAAACCCTTCCCTCCTCAGTCTACTTTTGGTCATGGTGTTTTTATCACAGCAATAGTAAGCCTTAATTAAGACAGGCAGTCTGAGCTCATTTCAGTGTTACCTGCTGACGGTCCTAGAGAAGGAAGTTGGACACATTGGCAGGCAATGCCAACACCAACCAGCGCGAAGACCAGCCAGGACTCGTTTGACTCAGGTTGTTAGGGCTGTGGGGCCCACAGTTTGAACACTGACATTTCCTCAGAGGGATAATGAAAGTGCAGGTGAGACAGAGGGATGCCGTCTGTTACAAACGCACAGAGAGCACATGGCAGCCTATGCATGCATGACTCCTTGGCCAGCTGATAAACATCTGTAAATAATCGCTTGGATGGGTGGAAAAGCAAACCCAGACGTTTCTGCTTCCATCGTGAGAGGTGGAACAGTCCTATTCCTGACCAATGTGACAGGCTGGCAAGGCCACTTATCTGGAGAAAACTCACCGATGACACGACACGTTCCTTCCGCAGGATGCTGCCTGTGAAAAATGGCCACGGGCCCATCAAGCCGCTGAGATGTGGATGGAGACTCATTGGCAACCTCAACCCATCTATTTAAAGGTCACCTCACTGTCAAAAGATACAAACCAGCATTTGACACCAAAGACTTAAACACTGCAGCCGGAAGTTCTTCCAAAGTCTTAAACATTGCAGCCGGAAGTTCTTCGAAGTTGTTGTGCTGAGTATGAGACTGTGAAGTGTTTATCCAGCCTTAGAGCCAGACTCCTGTGGAACCGCAGCACCTCTGAGGGCTATCATGGGACTGTTCTCTGCTCTAGCATTTACTGTGGCCTGGGCCGCTGCCTTCTAACCACTCTGTAGTTCTAACATTATGCCATAGTGTGAAAATTCAAGAATTTGTGCCTTAAAAAAAAGGTCGAGCGGTGGTGGCGCAAGCCTTTAATCCCAGCACTTGAGAGGCAGAGGCAGGCGGATCGCTGTGAGTTCGAGGCCAGCCTGGTCTACAAAAGTGAGTCCAGGACAGCCAAGGCTACACAGAGAAAACCCTATCTCAGAAAAAATAAAAAGAAAAGAAAAAAAAAGAAAAGAATTCATGCCTATCTCTTTACAGGTGTAATAAAATCTAGCGCACAGCAGGGGTGCGCCAACCCTCTTTTTTCCTGGAGTGTAGAACTGTACCCACCTTTAAAGAGGCTAAGCAAGGCCAAAGGTAGGGCTCAAATACCAAACTCATAGATGGGCTAGAATATGGCACCGTGGAGCTACAGAAAAGGAAGTGAAGAATCAGGCTGTCTAAATTATGCCGGGACAGTTCCTGTGAGGGAGGGCTTCCCTGGGGGCCTGGCCACATGCTAGCCCTATCCTGCCCTGTAGACAATAAACTAGCTTATTTGTTTCCTCTGAGACTGAAACCTTACGTCCTTAGAAGGAAGTTCCTTGAGCAGAAAGGTAAATGACTCACAAGCACTTCAGGAAGTCCCTGAAACGGACCAGATTCACTAGGCCCCACCCTGACTTTCCTCAGCGAGAGACTACAGTGTGGAAGTGTAAGCCAAATAAACCCTTTCTTCCTCAGTTTACTTTTTGTCATGGTGTTTTATCACAGCAATAGTAACCCTAACTAAGACAGACAATAAAAGTGAGAGTCCCAAACCCAGTGTGGTGGCGCACGCCTTTAGTCCCAGCACTCAGGAGGCAGAGGCAGGCGGATCGCTGTGAGTTCCAGGCCAATCTGATCTATAAAGTGAGTCCAGGACAGTCAAGGCTACACAGAGAAACCATGTCTCAAAAAAGTGAGAGTGCCTCTCAGAAGAGCCAAGCCAAACTGCACAAAAAACTCTCAAACAAGCAAAGCTGCTAAGATTCCAAGAGCAGACCTGCTGCCTGGAAGAAAAGAAGCCAGCCGAACTGTCCGGAAGAGGGTTAGAGCAACTGGGGCACCTGGAAAAGATACTATCCAACCTGTTGAGCTTCCTGCAGGCTGTGTAGTGAGCTCCAGGTCCCCAGCTTTGTGAGCTGTCACCCATGCTGGGGTGGGCTTTGGTGACGCAGCTGTCTTTGAGTCATTTCTGCTCCTGTAACCCACCCCTCACCATATGCCTGTAAGCAATGCCAATAAACTCATTGTCCACCAAGTTGGACTTTGATGGTATCCGTACTTCAGTCTGTCATGGGTTCCCATCTAGGGAGGAGTGGATGTGTGTGTTGCATCTCCCCCAGGAAAAAGTATTGTCATACAACCATTAGTCATGTCAAAGTGGCAGTTCTGGCTTAAGATGGCCTCACAGCAGCACCCCTCCTGAAACGCCTTCTCCACGCAGACAGGACTCCCAGCACTCGGCCTCATCTCGCCCTCACCACAGTTCCATGTGGGAAGTAATCTCTTCTCTACTCTGAGATGAAGAAACTGAGGCACAAAGAGATCACATCGTGTGTGTGTGTGTGGTGTGTGTGTGTGTGTGTGTGTGTGTGTGTGTGTGTGTGCGCGCGCCCACCATGTGTCCAGTCTCAGTCCCCAACCTCCACTCACTGCTGGTTTCTAGAACCTACTTTTGTTTGTTCATTCGTTTTTGTTTATTGTTTTTTCAAGACAAGGTTTCTCTGTGTAGCCCTGGCTGTCCTGGAACTTGCTCTGTAGACCAGTCTGGCCTCGAACTCATAGAGATCCGCCTGCCTCTGCCTCCCAAATGCTGGGATTAAAGGTGTGCACCACCACCTTTCAGCAATTTTTTTTGAGAGGTCCACAACTTTAAAATGTTTCTCCAAGTTTGTAAAGTCCTTCAAAATTTAAATGTAGGTATCTTTGACCCAGTAATTTCTTTCCAAGAAACACACATGAGTAAGCATTCAGTGTGCAGAAAATATTCCAGTACAGCACTATTTATACAGTATTATTTTTAAAAACTGAACCACTGGACACACTCTTAAATGGCTACCACTGTGAAATTGGTTGAATAATTTACAGCACACCCACAGAATTAAGGTGACATGGAAACATGAAAAAGATTACAACAGCTCTCTACACACTGACCTGGAAAGATGTCAGACCATGGAAGAGAAGAATCAAAACAGAATGAAGAATAATGGGCCAGGAAGACAGCTCAGAGGGTGAGGGCACTTGTGACCACACCTGTCCACCTGAGTTTGATATGACACCCTCCTGGTAGAAGGAAAGAACTGACTCTTACAGCATGTCCTCAAACATGAACACCATGGTCTGCAGGAGCCCCCTGCACACAAACACACATACACACACACACACACACACACACATACACACACGCACAGGCACACACATGCGTGCGCACACACACACATACACACATACACACACACAGGCATGCACACACACATACACACACATCACACATGCACACACATGAACAGGTACACACAGGCACAAACATACATACACACATGCACACACACACACATGCATAAGCACACACAGGCGCACATACAAATAAATAATAAAATATTAAAAGCCCAGACTGTAGAGTGAACTTGAGTTTTATAAAAACAAATAAATTATAGTTTTGTACAGTGAGAAAAAAATTTAGAACGTTAATAAAATAATGTAAATTTTATTTATAGTAGTTTTGCTTTTTGTTGCCTTTTGTATTTTATTTTTATGGTGGACATATGTTGATTTTAAGTCAGAAATAGTATATGAAGATGTCTATCTCTGTGCTGGTCTTTCTTGTCTCATTTGATCCTGTGATGACCCTGCAAGCTGTGTAACGTAGGAGGAGCTAATGTTCGAAGGAGACCAGATAATCAGTAAGGTACCTGATCAAACAGTGTATGTGACTCACACACTTTGCTGCACTGTTCTCCAACTCTGAATGCAACACCAAACATCTGCTGCGCCCAATGAGTGACAGGCAAGATGCATCCTTACCTGGGAAACTGCATCAGAGTTCTGCAGTTAGACCTCAAGAAAGATGGGAAAGGCGGAGAAGAAACCAGGAGAAAATGCCAAAGTGGTTAGGACAGAGTGCAGTTGACTTAAATGTCAACGCTGACGATAGCTCTGTGGCATTCGTCCCATTCTCTGCTCTGTCTTACTCCATATTCTATGAAATTTTTGGCTTCCTGGCTGGGCCACACCTGAGTGAGTTCATTTTCTAAAAAAATTTGCTCCATTCAGAGCGCAAATGCTGAAGCAGGGTGGGTATCTCGCATGCAGCAAGCCAGCAGCCACTGGCCTGCCCCTCACGGGCCGCAGGATATAGAGTAACTTCTTCTTGCTCCTCAAGAGGCATCATCTATGCACTCACCAGAGTCAACTGGAACGCATGGCCATAGTAAAATCCTATCAGAAAATTCATCTGGTGAACTTACTGAGCACATCAGGGATGCTCCTCAAGTCGGACCATAGAAGGTGCAGCCCGAGGCTGAGGCACAGTGGTACACTGACCCACCACCTGCCCACTCATCGTGAGCCTCCTTCAGGAAAGCTGCCATAGTGATGGAAATCTGGCTTAACACGTGCAAAGCCCTGGGTTCAAAGCTACCCCCACCCCTACAAATCTGCCTCAGTCTTCAGACTCCCACACAGGATAGTACCTATCGCGCTTGGCACCATCCAAGTGAAGCTGACCCTCAAACTGCCTGCCTACTATCTAGTGCTGTATTTGACAACTGTGTCCACTTGTAGCTTCATAAAACCTCTTAGCTAGTCCCTTACAACACTGCTCTGACCAGGGGGGCATTGGAGTTGGCTGTCTGTCCCAGGGCAGCCTCTCTCAACTCTGTAGTCAGCCCATCCCTTTCTGAGCCACTGTAACACGCGCACACGCGCACACGCACACCTGTGGGAAGTGTGATGATTGCTCTGAGAGGTACTGTTGGTGATAAGACTGCTGTAAGAGGTCAGAGGCCTGGTGAGATAACTCAGCAGGTGAAGGGGCGTGCTGCCATGCCTGACGACGTCAGTCCCATCTCCAAAATCCACATGGTAAAAGGAGAGGACCACCTCCCCAAAGTGGTCCTCCGACCTCTGTAACACTCTGGTGTGCGTTCACACAGATTGACTATCACAACTCTGCCTTTGCCTTCATGACAGAAAACCTGCCGCTTTAAATCATAACATTACACTCTGCCCCTAAAAAGATATATATATATCATTTTCATCTCATAATGCAAAATATAAAGTGTATTTAGCTCGTGTCCTGTTTTCCTTTTGTTGCTTTAAAAGTCTTCATCACCCTTAAAAATTCTAACTCTTAAAGAAGAATATAGCTGAATATATATACAATATACATACATATATATATTCTTAAAAACTGTAAATCCTAACTATGAGATCCTATAAAATAAGAACAATTTATATACTTCCAACATATAAACGTCACAGAGTAAGCATTCTTGTTTCAAAAGGGAAGAATTGGGCATAAGATAATCATATCAAACCAAGAGTAAAACCCAGCAGGGGAAAAGTCAAACCCTTTAGCTCCATGCCCTGCATCTCGGGCTCTTCATATAATCTTCTGGGCTCCAGCAGGTGTGAGTAGCCCCAGCCTTTTGGCTCTGACACATGCAGCACACAGCCTCTCTCTGAGTCTTAGGCCAGCTTCCCTTCACACCTGCAGTTGACCTTCATGAATGCCCCAGGCTCCTGACGTCATCAGTATCCTGAGGTCTCCATTGTAACTTCCCAACTTCACACAGTGGCTTCCCGGGGCCTCTCAACAAAGACTTCTACCTCACCAAACTCTGCCTGGCCTCGCCTGTTCTCTATCTCTCCCTTCATCTTGTGTAGTCCGAGCCTCATTTGTATTCATTTGTAACCAGGTAAACTGGTTAGAATTATCCAGAAGAGCTGAACAAGGTGAGAAAGCAGATTAATGAACTCTACTGTGTGTCATGGTCTCAGATGGCCAAGGCTTGCAGAGATGAATGTGACAATGGTTCTACATCAGGACAGGGCGATCAGGTGGTGCAGTATGAGCTTGGGATAGAGCTGGGTACCCTGACAACCCTCACCTCCTATAGGTCCCTGTTCAGGTCACGTGACCTATTTGGCCGGTTCCACCACCTCAAAGAAAAAAGCATTTTAACTAGTTTTTGGCCACTAGTCTATTGGCACAATTGAAAAAAAAAAATGTATGGCCTCACTGTAGTGCCTGGTACAAAGCAGGTATTAAGAGTTGCTAGTGTTTTAAAGCCAAACCCTTGAGACCTGGAGAGTTCTGGAATAGAAAGGTATATTGAGCTGTTACAAACACAAGCCAGAAAAGGACCATATCCAGGGACTCGTTTCACACCCATTGCAGCGAGGCTAGGTAGCAGCCTTCTAGATATCATGTCTACCTATCCTGCCTATCAAAGCCTGGAGAAAGAAAACATAAGTCATTTACACTGGGCTTAATAAACCATATACAAGAGGGTCAGGTAAGAGAAAGCAGGGAGAGTCTGGGGGCAAGATGGCAGCTCCTAAAGAGGCATAGTTGTTGGCATAAGGTTATTGCTTAAATTCTGATCTCCGGTCTAACTATTGCATAAGCTCTGCTCCCCAATTGTCCTCTGATGTCAATAAAGCAGGTTATAGCCAATCAATGAGCAGGGGAGAGAATAGCACTGGACTTCCTGCCAGCCAGGGGAGGAGGAGTTAGGAGAGGAAGTAGGCATTCAGCGAGAAGTCAGCCATGGGTAGAGGTCCAAGGAAGATCAGGAGGAAGCTACAAAGTGCAAGTGTCACTGGAATGCTTCCTGGGAGTAAGACAAAATAGCATAGAGGGCTAAGAACAGACTTAAACTACTCAGATTGTGTTGTGAAGCCTTGTATTATAAAAGAGTCTCAATAATTTGTGTGACAGCCGGGTTAAGAAATAAGCTAATGGGGGCTGAAGAGATGGCTCAGAGGTTAAGAGCACTGACTGCTCTTCCAGAGATCCTGAGTTCAATTCCCAGCAACCACATGGTGGCTCACAGCCATCTATAATGTAATCTGATGCCCTCTTCTGGCCTGCAGGTGTACATGCAGGCAGAGCAGGATATATATGATAAATAAATAAATCTTTAAAGAAATAAGCTAAGAGAAAAAAGGCAGTTTTATAAAAATAACTGTAACACATAGTAACTTCTCCTGGGCCAACATGGGTGAGTAGTCCAGAAAGTCTATATATGAACAGGACACTAAGGTACTGGATTCCCCACCAAGGGATCTAGCGTACAGTCAGGACTAGGAATAGTTTTTACTGGTTTTATATACAGTTAAGTGATAACTTCCCCGTCCTACCCTCCCTAACCTCTTAATTAAATGTAGGATATTAAGAATTTTTTGTTTTCTCAATAGTAAAAACTGGGCCCTGAGAGATGACTCAATGCAGGCAGTTCCTGCAGAAGATGCCAGCATCTGTAGCTCTCGCATCAAAAGTAATGTCCTCAGGGCCTGGAGAGATGGCTTAGCAGGGGCACGTGGAGGCAAGGAGATACTGGAGGCCTTATGGCCAGGCAGCTCCATACCAGTGAGAGATTTCAAAAAAACTAAGTGGACAGTGCCTAAGGAAGGACACCTAAGGTTGACCTGTGACCTGTATACATACAACCACGTACACTTGCTGTATGGGCACACAGATATATTTTATTTATTGAATTAAATAATTAAAATATGATTTTTTTTGGCAGGGCTTGGTAGCATGTTCCTTTAATCCCAGCACTCAGGAGGCAGAGGCAGGTGATCTCAGTGAGTTTGAGGCCAGCCTAGCCCACAAAGCAAGTCCAGGACAGCCAAGGCTACATAGAAAAACTCTGTCTCAAAAAAAACAATATATGTATATATGGTTTTTCTTACAAACAATATTAAATGCATACACGAATATGGTGATAGTTGACCACGTTTGTCAATTCAATGGAATCTAGAATCAACTAAAAGATAAGTCACTGGACATTCCAAGCCACTGGGCACCCCTGTGAGAGATTTTCTTGATCAAGTTATTTTGCGACGGGAAGACTCATCCTGAACATGGGCTGTACCTTCCAGTGGCAGCCTAGATAAAAGATGGAAGAAGGAAGCTTTGCTTTTGCCTGCTTGCCTTCACCCTCATTGGCAAGTTCATCTACTCTGTTGCTGCTACTGCTGCATTCCTTAGCTGATATTAAGACCCGACATTAGGCTTCCAATATAGACTGAAGACCAACAGCGCTCCAGGAATCCTCCAGGCCTTTAGTGCCAGATGGGGACTGAAGAGACATCCGTCTTCATGGACTGAGTAATAATCTAATAATATTCCTTTTAATAGACACTCATTCTATTGGTTCTGTTCCTCTGGAGAACATTGACTAAGCCCTAAACATATATACTCTATACACAGAAAACATACATGTAATTCTGGGGGCCCTTTCTTTTTTTCCTCCTTTTATTTTAATGATTCACAAGTTAGTACTTTTATGCAATTAATTTTTTTTTAATCAAAAGAAGAATGTATCATTAAGAAATGTGCATGTAATTAAAATTTCTGCCCACACCCACGCACACACACACAAAAAGGATTTATTGACACACAGCCTCCCACATTAATCATTATAACCTTTTTTGCGTTGTTTTCTGGTCTAGTGGTGCAGCTGAAGTGTCACCGTGGGAATGACCTGACTGCAAAGCCTCAGTTATTCTCCGGCTTTCTGTTGAGTAAATGTGGCAAATTCTGATTTAAATAAAAAGTCACCCTTGCCTTTGAAGCTTGTCTTCCCCATTGTCCCTCTGTCCCTCTTCCATTCCTGTCACTTTGTTTGCTTCCCGGCTCTCTCCTAAATAAACCTTTGCTTGATTCGGCCTGTTTCCGACCTTTAGATAGACCCCTGCCTGCTTGGCTCTGCGTGCTGTGGTTTCCCGTCTTCACCCAACAGTGTCCTGAAACTCAGCAGCAGCTGGAGCTCATCCATTCCTCATCATGGCGGGATGGCATCGTGTTGCATGAGCGTACCACAATCTCTTCCTCTCTCCACTCTCACAGTGATAGTTCCCCACACTCCTGCAGATCTTCGCTGCGAACCATCTTCTCCAGATCTCCAGGTGCTTGTATGTAAGAGTGTGTCCACGTCTGGGTGTGGCAATCCTGGGTGTGCACATTTGTGACCTCGTTTTGGGTCACACCAGCTTACTTTTAGCAGTGGTCCCAGTCTACAGTCACCTCCCTACACCTACCATCACCTGCAAAAGAGATGCCGCTGTGCCCAACGTTAGACAGCTTCAGACTTAAGGCCTTGCCAATCTAATGGCTGTGAGTAATGCCCCACTGTGATAAGGCTCTGAGTTAAAAAAGATGAGCATACTTTTATGTGTCCATTGGCCATTCACGCTGCTTCTGTAAATTTCCTATTTGTTTCCCATTCATATTTTTCTGTTGAGTAGTTTGTCTTTGTCTGGTCACACACACACCCAGTGTGTGTGTGTGTGTGTGTGTGTGTGTGTGTGTGTGTATGTGTGTGTGTGCCCGTGTGCAGGTACACATGCATGTGTATGTTCATTTGTGTAAATGTTTCACATCTCCCCTAGTCTTCCTGAGTCTATAGAGGCAAGGCACAGGGGCCTATCACCTGAACAGCCATTGTCCCCCGTTCCTCACAGACAGGTGACCTCTCCTCTGCCTGCTGGAACTTTAAAGAGTGGAGAAAGCCCTGAAGGGGAATTAGGGTCTTGAATTTAACCTGACTAAAGACTAAGTCAGCCAGACCCAGCTTAAAGAGAGTTAGACTAGGCTGGGAAGTTTGAGCCGCACTTCTGCCCCAATACACTCCTCCATCAAGATGGAGCCCCAAACCGAGGAAATGCAGAAAAGCCTGTTTTCCTTGTTGCACATTTATGAGGCTCACTACTTATTTCTACTGTGCCGCAGGGGCAGTATATGATCTTTATAGCATGTGGGGAAGCCAGACATGTAAAAAACAAAGTTACAGCATGATCTAAAGATAGAATAAAGCTACATGTAACATACCAAGCACCCACCGAGGTGGGAGAAATCACAAATGAGCTGTGCATGTTGCGCTCTACAGCAGTAGCACCAACTGAGCAGCTTAAACCATGGCGCACTCTCCTGGCTCCCACCCCCTCAAAATCCAGGTGTGGCTTAGCTGGGCCACCTGCAAGGTTTCTGTCACAGTCCTGGCAGGGCTGGATCATCGATTGAGAAGACAGCTGAGGGACGGGTCGTTTCCGATCTAACGTGCTGTGTACATTCAACTTGAACATCCACTTTCTTGTTGGGTGTTGGGATAAGGGACCTCTGTCCTTGATGGCTGATAGTCAGCAGGCACCCTCAGTTCTTTGTCACATGGGCCTCACCAACATGGCCTCTTTCCTTCTTATCAAAGCTGGCTGAGAAGACACAGCCTCAGTGAGACAGGCATTACAAATGTTTTACTAGCTGGAAGTCAGGTGTCCTGCCCTCGCCCAGGAAGAAGGAAGTATAAAAGGACATAGCGATGAAGTGACGGCATCCTGGGAGCCATCTCAGCGCCCAGCCATGTAGTGTGATAGCTAATCCTGGCTGTCGGCTTGGTGGATGTAGACTCCCTGTGAAAACAAACTTCTGGCATGCCCATGGGGGACTGTCTACACTGGGTTAGCTCAAGTGGGAAGATTGACCCTAAATGTGGGCGGCGGCCACGCACAGGCACAGTCTCCAGACTGAACAGGAAAGAGAAGGCAAACTGAACGTCAACAGTCATCTCTCTCTGCTTCCTGACTGTGGACACACGTGACCAGCTGCCTCCTACTCCTGCCACCAGCCTTCCCCCATCGAAATGGACTGAGGCAAAATAAGTCCTTCCTCTTTTAAGTTGTCTTTTCAGGCATTTTGTCATGGCAATGAGAGAAGTACCTAATGCTCACAGTGTGTGGGGTGGGCAGGTGACAGACAGCACTTCTCAAAGGAGACACCCTCCAAGCTAGATTGGAGTATTATAGGCTCATAACTTGCTTGGGAGCCCTAGAACCTAGGTCAGTCAGCCTTTCAGTAGACGAAGGAAAGATAAGTGTTTGTGGGTGACAGTACTGACATTCAGGATGAAAGAAATACTGGTCACTTCCAAAGAGAAGGAAAATAGTATTTTACGCGGAACAACCGTCATATCTCACCTCACCAGCAGTAAGTGACACTACAGAGCTCCCAGCCAGCTTGGAGTGGCAAAAGCCACTACGTTAACATCTCACCAAGCCTCAGCAGGAAAAGTGCTATAACTGTCAAGGGCACTGAGAGGACAAGATGACCTAATGCAGGATGCCTCCCCCAATACTATATTTGCACAAATAATAAATAGGTTTAAAAGAGAGAGAAAACAACGGATACAAAGAGCTGAGCCCTGCGGAAACACCTCTCATCTAAGACCCAGACGGCTTTAAAAGCAATAGATGCTTTTTTTTTTTTTTTAAGAAAGAAGAAAGTGGATTTTATGCCCTTCAGCAGAAGTAGCACCTAATTCTCTCACAGAGAATAAAATGAACTCTGGCTGTTAACGTTCATGGTTCTTTCTGAGGTTCTAACTCCACTACTAGCTAAGCATTAAAACACACACATACACACTCAGAAAATTCATAAAGTGTCCAGTGGGAGTCAAGCCCTTTTCTGTTACCAGTGTTCCTGTTGTGGTGCCTGCATCTCCAAGGCCACTTACTGTATTAGCTCCAAGTCTGAGACAAGCAAGTTCGTTTGTAAATATGAGGTGAGCATCTACTCCTGGCTGGCTGGCCTCAGTATGCCCTATCTTAGCTGCTTGCCGTTTTATGTAAAATAGGATTCATCCTAGGACGGAGAATCTACTCCAGACCTAGGAAGTTCATGGCTTCCTAGGAACTCAGAATTCAGAAGTTTCATTCCCTGACACTCGTTCTGTTTTCTTCCTTCTCTTTTTCTCCTTCGTCAGGATGAGTCAGCATTGTGTCCAGCAGCTGAGAATGGGGACGGTGTTCAGTCCTCAGTTTCCCTGACAGTACAGGAGGTTCATCATGAGAGCAGCAACATGAAGCACCCAGAGCTGTTCCCCTGGGATCCGGGCTGCGCCACATCTATGAAAGGGTCATATGAGTCTGAGTGACAACTGCCATGTGTACTCCCCAATAGAGGAAAATGCACATTATTTATTCACTCATTCCCACCAGAAGAAATCACCTCTGAACTAGCAGATATGCTAATCCTAAAGAAATATCACTGAGCCAGGCGCAGTGGCCCACGCCTGTAATCTCAGCACTCGGGGAGGCAGAGACAGGAGGATCACGGTGCGTTCGAGGCCAGCCTGGTCTACAAAGCAAGTCCAGGACAGCCAAGGCTACGTAGACAAACCCTGTCTCGAAAAACAAAAAACAAAACAAAACAAAAACATAAAAAGAAAGAAATGTCACTGAAGATTTGACAGACAGAAAGTCACAATGGGGAAGGTGGTGAGTGGAGTTAAACTGGTTTTTCTTGGATTCATGCCCAGACCAGTGGCTGTCTCCAAGTGCTCAGGTCTTGTTTGTCACAAATGATCCCCCTCCCAGGGGTGGCGCTATAGTCGCCTCACATTCCTCTGAGTGTCTTTGCCATGACATACGCCCTCCCTGCAGATACCCACCTCAGCATCACATACAAGTCAGGTCGCCTCATTCTCTTGAGGAACGCAAGCATTTTGAGTTCTGTGCCTTGCATATAGTAGGTGCTCAGTAAACACTTTGGAAGTGAAGGAACTGCCATTTAATACTGTGTGCTGTGCACATACACGTATGTGTATACCTGTGTGTATGCACATGGAGGCCAGAGATCAACAACATTGTCTTCCTCCTTCGCTCTCTGCCTTATTTTTTATTTTTATGTTTTTTGGGGGTTTTTGTTTGTTTGTTTTTTTGTTGGTGTTGTTGTTGTTTGGTTTGGTTTTGGTTTTTGGTTTGTTTGTTTGGTTTTTTTGTTTGTTTGTTTGTTTGTTTGTTTGTTTTGAAATGGAGTCTCTCACTGATTCAGCTAGACCAGCTAGCTGGTCAACAAACCCCACAGATTCACCTGTCTTTTCCTCCCCTGTCTTGGAGTTACCACCATGACCAGCTTTTACATGGACACCTGAGATTCAAACTTAGATCCTTCTGCTTGCACAGTAAGTACATTATGCACTGACCCACCTGACCACCTAATTTTTTTTTTCAAATACACTGACAGCACAGTGCCCTTGTGCTAAAGAGAGCTCCAGTGTTGCTAAATACCTTCAGGTATTCTGTGGTGTTCTTTCTAGAGATCAGGTACACCCAGTTTTCAGCCCATTTCATTTTTGGAAATAAGATTGTTTGATAGCAGCTACTTCCTGAAGGAGATGGCTCTGGGTCGTGGTAATTAGTATTGGGCTCTGTACTGTCCCTCTGCCTCGCTTAGGTGCAGTGTCCTCCATGCAGTTTCATACGTTCTCAGGACAGGCCCAGGTGTTTCGTTACCCTCATAGCCTACCTGGCAGGGATCTCTGAACACAACACACACGTGTACTGGTCACTGACCGCGCACACCAGCTGTCTGCATGGGCGGTTATGAAGCCTTCTAAGAAATCCTTTTAAACCAGAGTCTGCTTTTTGTTCTAGACTCAACACTCCCTTGGCTTGCTTCTTAAGTTCATTCAAACTATGAGGTTCATCTTCTCTTACCTAGAGTTGATACTTTTTTTTTTTTTATCCGAAATAAAGAAAAATATCTGGGCTGGCTGGTTTACGGTTTGGAACACGAGATTTCAATGTGTGTGCTTTTAGATGCACCCCAATGGTGCCCGGCTAGCTGCCCTGTCCAGAGCAACACTCTGAGACCTGAAAAGCTGCCTTCCACAGTCCGCTCCTCTGCTCCCTTCGCTGTAAGAAGTCATTCACTGTGGTTCACTCACAGAAGGGTACTGTGGTTTTTCCAGGAAACTGCTGCCTGGCCAGGGCAGCAAATTTTCCTGGGTACAGAATTAAGGAGCATTTATACAGAAATAGACATGAGTAACAGCGCATAAGCCATATTAATGGCCTAACGACGCTACCTGGGCCTTCCCAACAACCGCTGTGTGTTGCCAAACTAAGGTTGCTTTGTGCTGGCAGAGCGTGAGCGGTAGATATAGCTTTTTCTCTTGGCAGTGAAGCCGGCACTCCTTCCAGACTCTACCCTAAAGGAAAGGGCTAACAGACAATAGCTCCATTCAAACGCACGAGCCATTTCTTTCAGTGGGGACTTTTCAGTTTCTAAATTGATACAAACTTTAAAACCACCGTATTTTAAGGAGAGTGTATATTTTCCAAAAGAGGTTATATTTAGCAATGTAATATTGCCAGATTATTGTTGGAAAGGGGGAGGGAGTGGACAGGAGCAGCTCCCTTTCCAGTGGGTGGGTAAGTACACGTTGTAGCTGACTGGCTGCATTCAGTCAGCTGTTTGGTTTCCAGAGCTTAAGCGCTGACTTAAAGCTTCCTGCTGCTGTGCGGTTGTCCCACCCACATTTTAGCTGTCTTTGCTGTTTCAACGCAACAAAGTTCTAACAGCAAACCTTACGCCCCTCCAACAACCAAAACCAAAAAAGTCCTTGGAGGACCACCTATAAAAAGCAAAACATGCTCGTTAACACAGATTTCAATGTTTGCCTAGGTTGGTGCAGCCGAATTAGGCGAAGGTGGGGTTTTCTAGTTGTGCAGGAGAATTCAGGTGAACCACTAGGCAACGCTCAGCTGCTCTTCTGAATTGAAAGAGCCCCCTGCTGGCCAGAGGAGGCACAGGCCTGGAGGGCCGGATGGCAGTCATCACGAGACTTCCCACTTCCCCTAGTCCACGATGCAACAGACAGTGTGCCAGGCAGTGTTCTAACCCTGGACGTAATGGTAAACCATGCAGACGGACAAGGTCTCTGCCTTATAGGAATTTACACTGCAAAAAAGGGAAACAAATAGATAATTAAAACAGAATGTCAAGCACAGGTGTAACCTATGAGGAGCGCAGAGAAAGCAGAGAAGGCTAAGGGAAGGGCTGGACCTTGGAAAGAAGGCGGAGGAGAATCTGTGGGCGTGGTTTGTGGGCAAAGGGCGGGGCCAGTATGAAAGCCGTGAAGCAGACGGGAGGGGGCGTGCTCTGAGTGCTGAGGTAGGGGGGAGTTAGAGACTCAGGGACACAGCAGTTGTGATTTTTCACAGGAATCCAGGAGAACGCTTGAACAGAGAACTAGCTAAATCTCTTTTGCATTGTAAAAGGCCATGTTGTGTGCCGCAGGGAACAGTGACTGCCAATGTGTAACCTGAGAGGCCCGTTAGGAGCTACTGATGTGGTGTTTCCAACGATTTGTTAATGAATCTTACCAGAGGTTCAAAGAAGAGTTACAGGCCCTCTGCCCTCAGAGATTTCGGACAATTTGAAGAAATAAGATAGACTCACCTCAACTTAAATTTTCAAGAGAGAAGCTAGAATGCAGGCTCCACAATTAAGATCGCCTGCAGCAAAAACAAAACCTGGCATGGTGGCACACACCTTTAATCCCAGTACTCCGAAGGCAGAGGCAGGATGATCTTCGAGAGTTCGAAGCCAGCCTGGTCTACAAAGCGATTCCAAGACAGGCTAGGCTGTTACAAAGAGAAACCAAAACTTCCGACCTCCAAAGCCACCTGTATGCATATGCACAGCCCCTCACATACATATAATTAAATATAAAAATAAATCTTTTTTAAAATTAGATTTATTCCATTTATGCGTATGACTATTTTGCCTGCACATATGCGTATGCATGACATGCATGTTTGACACTGGCAGAAGTCAGAAGAATGTGTAGGAACCCCGCAGAACGGGGTTACGGATGATGTGGACGGCAAGCCACCACGTGGGTGATGAGAATCGAACCTGTGTCTTCTACAAAAGCAACAAACGCTCTAAGCCACTGCGCCCCTTTGTGGGTCCTAGAGTAGACAGACACTTCAAAACGCCAGATGGGGAGGCACCCGCAGGAAAAGGATTTGCAGATAGACGGGAAGCCCTCCCCATGGCTACTGTCTCCGCAGGACAGGACGGTGATGCTGGGAGAACCGTGAGAGAAATGGCTGAAAGCGTGTCGCAGTAGGACAGCCTGGGTTTGATTCCCCCAGAAACTGGAAAGAAGAAAAAGGCCAAAAATGTTGGCAAGAACAGCATATTGTTTATGAAGAAGATGGAAAAGTCGCTACTGCCGGAAGTCACCAATGGAGCCTGAGGACGGATCACAAGCACAGCCTGTCCTCAGAGCCTCTGCTGAGCGTCTGTCATGACTGCTCTGTGCTGTGCCACCCAGATCTCCCCTTCAGGACTCACGTTGTGTTCCCACCCCACCCCACCCACCCCCACCCCCCAGGGAAGGTTGTAGGCTGTATGTCCCCTACTGCTCGCCTGGGGAAAGTCACCTTGCCCTAGGCTATGTTTTCTTCCTGGGGGCAGGCCACTGCCATGACCTGCTGACAAAGAACTTTCCCCCAAAGAAAGCCAACTCAGAAGGGCCACCCAGCTCAGTGGGTGCCCTAGTGACAGTGTGACAGCAGGTCCCTCACTCCACCCCTCACTCTGCTCATCCTGCTCCCTTCTCTCCCCTCCTCACACAACTGGTGCTGGTGGGAGGCTGGGAAACTGCCCTGCTAATGTTCAAGGCAGAGTCGGCGTCCCAAGAACCCAGCAGCTGTGGAGTATTTACATAGAAGTCAAAGAAAAACAAAACAAAACAAACAAACAAACAAAGACAAGATCACAAAGGTTCAATATAAAAGCTGCTTGTACCAGCTGGATAAAATAGCCTTATAAATGAAAATTCTGAAATGTAAAAGGAGTCAGACGGGAGGAGCGTTAGTAGGGAAAGGTTTTTTCCACAGGACCCCAACCTATCAGACTTGCAAGGCTGAGCCCGGGCCATTTACCTTTGCAGAGAGCGTGGTGCTGGGCTTCATAACCCGATTGATGGTTGCTGTCACCCGTATAACCTCACAATCTCTTTTAATCTCCGCGCTCCTGTCACTTTGCTGCCCGCTGGAGAGTGGATTGATTTCATTTGTCTCCCAAGGAGATGAATGCATCCAATCAGATCCCAGCACACAGAGGGACACTGCTCTCTCGCCCACCGGTTCAGACTGGCTTCAGCGGCCACTGCAGGCCCTCCCTTGGCCTTCCTCTGAGAGGTGAACAGCCGTCTCCTCGCACCCCCTGCCCTCTCCTCCAACTGAGAGATGTGGGGAGAGGCCTAAAGCAGCTCCAGAGGATATTGGCACGCTATGGAGAAAATATGCTCATACGGTTCCTTAGCACACTGGGCTGTGCCCTTCCTAAGGTAGGAAGACTTCTCCACAAGCCCAGAGCGTCTTCTCATGAGCAATCAGGGAGGAGATGTGCTCTTGGTACAAGGATTTATTTCATACCACTACCAACAGGGCCCTAAGTCTCAGAGATGCAGGTCATGTCTGCTCAAGTACTGCACAGCAAAGCTCCATGGCTGAGTGAATGGCTGGAAAATTGGTACAAGGTAGGTCACTAATGAGGTAGTTAAGGCAACCAGAAAACATAGATTAGGATGATGGCTAGTGCATATTTGGCCCTATGTAAGTTGGTTTATTATTATTATTATTATTATTATTATTATTATTATTATTATTACTTTTTAAAGTTAGCATACAAATGAATGGGTTTTATTATGGTGTTTTGCCATATGTTTGATACATTTAGTGTGTGTGTGTGTGTGTGTGTGTGTGTGTGTGTGTGTGTGTGTGTGTGTGACACATATGCAACATGTGTGGTCAAAGGACCACTTGTAAGGATTACCTTGTGGGGCTCAGATATCAAACTCAAGTTGTGAGGCATCATGGGCAGTGTTGTCACCCACTGAGCTGTCTATCTCACCAGCCTTGATTCTGGTGTTTTCAAACGTATAAATTATTACATTTGCCCTAATCCATATCCCACCCCTCCCCCCCCCCCGGGGCCCTTCCCTGTGCTCTATAGAAATTCCAACTAAGTTGAGCTCTCCCTCTCACCTCAGTGAGCCCTGTCTCCCTAGCTCCCTCAGTGATCCAGTTGTCATGGTGAATGTGGAACAAACATGCTCTGACCCAAGTGAACTACACTGATGGCGACGCAAGTGCCTGGAGTCCGCTGAAAGGGTGACGTCACTGAAATGAACCTCTCAGAAGGATTATCAGCACACAGCATAGGTGGGCCAGGAGAACAAAGACAGACACAGCTTCTAATAATGCGAAGAAAGAAACCCAAAGGGCAGGGTTATAGGGCAAATGACCTATGTCCCACATTAACGAAACTATTCATTTGGCAGTGGCAAGAGTTAGGCTGGAGGGCTCCATGAAGTTCTCTATCCTAGAGTGGGGGAGATTGAGGTAGCTGATCTGGACATCCTGTCCTCGCCATTCTAGTCCCATGTGGACCCCTCGGGAGCTCCATATGGCCCAGCAGAGCTGCCAGCAGGCTGGAGCAATGCCTCACGGTGATCAAGAGTGTGCCTCACTCTTACAGAGGACCTGAGTTCAGTTCCCAGTACCTGCTTCAGAGAGCTCAGCCGGGCTGGTTTGGAACATGTAGCCCCACCTGGCCTCAAACTCACAGCAAGCCCCTTGCCTGGGCATCCCCAGTGCTGGCATTGTAGGCATGAGCCACCACACCCAATTGTTGTCGTCGTTGTTTATAATGGTTTTGAGACAGGGTCTCCATATGTTCAGACTGATCTCAAACCCACCATCCTCCTACCTCAGCCTCCCAAAGGCTTGCAGGTGTGTGTAATCATGCCCAGCCTTGGGGAACTTCTCCTGCTACCAGTGGGATCAGCCAAAATACAGACTAGAAGTTTAATATGGTCAAGTTCACCACGTGTCATTAGGGGGCATTGCGTTGCCACATTATCTGAGACACCTGAGGTAACTGACTAGTCAAGAAAGATGCTTCTAATGCGCCCGGGTCTACGAGAACATAGGATGTAAAGCCCATGTTGCCTAATAACAGAAACACAGCTAAGTCAGATTTTTGGAATCAAATTACTATGATGCTCCAGCTTGGAAGTACATGACAGTGGACACAGGGCTTAAAGCATCGGAAGGTGTGTATAAAGCCATTCAGCTTCACAGTGTGGCAGTCCCTGTACCCTCATCCGGAGTTTAAGAATTATGATGGCAAGCTGCTTGTGTTGACCTGCAGAGGCCAGGAGAGCTTGTCGGATTCCTCAGAGCTGGAGTTAGAGATGGTTGTGAGCTGCCTTGTCCATGATGGAAATTAAATGCAGAAGGAGCAGCCATTTTGCTCTTAACCACTGAGCCATCTCCGTAGGCCAGGAATAATACTTTTGATATAATGGAACAGAAAGCAGCCTATAGAATATATGTTAATGTTTTGCTCATAGCATAATACCAAGGGCCAAGGGCAGTGCCTAGCATGTGGGAGACACTCGAAAGTGTTTGTCAAGCTGTGATTGAACCTGCTGGGCGGAGCTAAGCAGCAGATCCACAGAGTCAATGCCACGTGGCAGGTCCCATGTGGGAAGCTTTATTGGAAGAAGTTGAAGAGACTGTCCCCAGTGAGACGAAAAAAGAGAAAAAGGGGAAGGAAGGGGAAGGGAACAAGTCCTTTGGGGAGGCAGAGGCAGGCAGATCTCTGTGAGTTCAAGGCAAGCCTGGTCTACAAAGCGAGTCCAGGACAGCTAGGACTACACAGAGAGACCCTGTCTTGAAAAACAAAACAAAAAAAGATGCCACTTCCAGGGCATGGACTCATGGGAAGACACAAATTGCTAAGGACTCCTACCTCGTAACTTACAGTGAAGTTACCCTTTGTGACAGTTTTGCAACAGTTCAGGAATGTCTCCCAATCCTACAGCTTGCTGGAGTAAGAACTGCGTCCACTTAGGATGCAGGGGTATTTGCATCAGGCTTAGCAAGCAGATGTGCAGCCAGGAGGGGCTTAGCCCCGCGAACACAGCCCAAGATGTCCTTTGCCGGTCATTCACACTTCTTTGCACATTCAGGGAGAATCGCCTTGTGGTTAAGTGGTATGGGCTATCGATCAGACTTGGGAATGTTAACCTTGAATGGAGAACATGGGTAATACAACGCCCTCCACCATTCAGATCCACCAAGGAAGAGGAAGCCATGCAAGAAACTTCAAAGAGAGGGATTCGGTACCGAAATGGGGGATGGGGGAGCCAAATGGGATGGCGAGACCACAGGATGTCCTGGTTACCTTTTCCATCCCTGTGGTAGAACACCATGACCATGAAAACAAAGAGAAAGAAGGATTTGGGTTTACACAGGGAAGAGTCCACCGTGGCGGGAAATCATAGCAGCAGGTGGCAGGCATGATGGGGGAGGGGCGGTGGAGGGGGGAGAGCACTGAGAACGGAGAGTGGCTCTGAAACTTCAAAGCACACCCCCAGTGATATGCCTCCTCTAGCATGGCCACACCTCCTGAATCTGCTTAAACAGTTCTGAGTATTCAAATGCCAGGGCCTATGGGGGACATTTCTCACTCAAAGCGTCACACATGGAGACTGGCTGCTTCAGGGTGTCGCTGCAGGGCACAGCAGGCAGGGACACCAGGCCATAGAAGCAGGGCTGGGAAGAACAGCAACCAGGAAGGAGACACAGCTGCATCCATGGCTAACGCTGTACAGGTCCAAGGAAGGAGGCGGACCCCTCGCCTTGGGACAACTGAAAAGAGTCAGGGACCCTGGTGAGTAGCCAGCCAACTACCAGTGCCTTATGGAGCTGCCATGAAACTTAAATAGTTACCCACCCAGAGTGCTGAGCATTGTGCCTGGCTTTGTAATCACACTTGACAAACGCTCCCATTGTTCCTATACGTAACAGACCCTGGGCTAGGCATGTGTGTTCCACAGCTTCTGGAGCGGAATCTTCTAGCAACCTTATCCTGCCACACGGATCCGGATGGCTAAAGTGAAAGTAGGACTACCATCTCATCCGGCATCCGTGATTACAGAGAAGAGAGGGCTAATGTCGCCTTATAAATGTTCTATTTTCCTAGAATAAAAGGATCATTAAATGCCTGACATGGCAGTGTGTGCCTGAGTCAGGCAGATTTCTGGGAGCTCACGGTGTCTACACAGCAAGTTCCAGATCAGCCAGAGCTGCATCGTGAAACCCTGCCTCAAACAAAACAGAAAGGTCATTAAAATACTTTTAAAGATTTTTTTTTGAGTGCTCTATTTGCATGTACACCTGCATTTCAGAAGAGGGCATCAGATCCCAGTATAGATGGTTGTGAGCCACCATGTAGAAGCTAGGAATTGGACTCAGGGCCTCTGGAAGAACAAACAGTGCTCTTAACTGCTGAACCATCTCTCCAGTTAAAAATCTTTTCTTCCTTTTCTTTTTTTTATACAAAATGGTTCAACCATCTTACCTCTTGGGGCTGGAGTTGACTCAGTGTTTAAAAGTGTATATACTGTTCTTTCGGAAGTCTTGAGTTTGGTTCCTAGAACCCTATGACTCAGCTGCAAGGGGATTTGACACTTCTGGCCTTCATGGGCACCTTCATTCACACGCACGTGCATGCTCACACGCGCACGCGCATACACACATACACACACAACAATACTTTTTAAAATAACCAATCTTTCTTTATTGTTATTATTGTATCTGCATATGTATGTGATGTACATGTGTGTGCCACAGCATGGCTACAGAGGTCCAGGGACAACTTTATTTTTTGCCTTTGGTTTTTTGAAGCAGGGTTTCTTTTGTAGTCCTGGTTGTCCTGGACTCACTTTATTGACCAGGCTGGTCTCGAACTCACAGAGATACGCCTGCTTCTGCCTCCAGAGTGCTGGAATTAAAGGCGTGCGCCACCACGCCCAGCTCTGGCTCACAATAATACTTCTTAAGGCCTGATTTAATGAGTATCATTTGTGCAGTTGACTGCGTGCCTAGAATCATTTGAAGACAGATTTTTTTTTCTAGATGGGCATGGTAGTGCCTGCCTGTAATCCCAGTACTCAAGAGACTGAGGTTAAAAAATATCCAAACGTAAGGCCATCCTTGGCTACAGAGAGGGGTGCTGGGACATGAGTTCACGGATACCACTAATTAGAAGCCAAGAAATCTTGTCTCCACTTTCCTTCTTGTCACTGGCTTTGGAATCACAGAATGTTTGTGCTAAAACTTAAAAACAAAACAAAAACAAAAACACGAACATGCCCAATTGAGACCCAACATCTACTCTGAAAACACCAAGGCCAGCTCCTTCTAACATTTCATAGTCACTAGAGAGACGGAGTCACAGACACTGACTTGACCATGCCAATGACCCAGGACATACACCCTGGGAGTATCGCATCCTGCCTGTCCTCATCCTGTCTCTATCTACCCGGGCACAGGTAGAAGGCGAAGGAGGAAAGGGGAGGATTTATACTCTGTACTTTTGAAGTAATACCACCCCCTTACCCAGCAGGTGTCCCGGAGTGGTTTAATTAGGTGGGGGACACCAGAGGTATGCTCCCTGTCGGCTCTGGGGTGATTAAACCAAGTAGCTGAGAGCTTTAATCTCATCTTTAAGGAATGTGAAGGAAAATAATATTTTATACAGAGAAAGAAAGGGGGAAAGATTTTGGGCAAAATTGAGCTGGATGAATGGCCTCTTTCCCATACAAAGTGAATCCCCTTGACACCTCAATGCATCAGAAGTCACCACAGCTGTAGGATATTGGAAAGACTTTGTCAAGCCTAATGCTGGTCAAAAGCCTTTCAGAACGCAGAGTTCCTAGACACAGCAAATTTCATTCCAATATTTGTTTCCTAGTTCTGTCTTTTGGTCCTCACGATAAATGATGTCACACTTCCCATTAGTTAGGCATGGGATGCTGCCAGCCCATAATTACAGATCTCTTCCCTCAGCATTCTGTGACACCGTGCTGTCAACGAGCTTCATCTCCAAATTGTCATGGCACCATTCGCTTTATTTGGTCTTAGGTGATGGAGGATGGACGCCTCTCTAGAAAAGCACGTGCATTTAAGATGGCAGTGCGGCAATGATTTATACGGGGAATAACTCCTCAGGCTGTCAAAGACCTGGCAGAATCTCCCCGGGAAACTAATTGCAGTCAGTTCCTTTCATAGCTGCGAGATGAACTATCTGCTTCCGCCAGGCGTCAGAAGACACAATCTACCCACTGTAAGAAGTGAGGAAGGCAGCCCCTCAGCCTCCGCGTTAGTCCTGAGGATGCAAACTGGTTCACGAGCTAGGGCTTGAGATTCCAATGTCTCCTTCCCAAACATTCACTAATGTTCCTTTAGTCATCACAGAATCACACTATCCTTCCTAGCCATCTGTGATACGTACAAAAATTGCATGTATGCTGCAGACCTGCGGTAGGTTGCTGTGTTACAAACACAGGTCAATGACGTCCCTGCGTTTTCAAAAAAAAAAAAAGGGGTCTAGAATAGGCTGCTGCATCGGAGAAAAGCGAGAATATAAACTGTCCCGTTTGCCTGGAATTCAAAATTTCCCTGTTCGCAGGAGACTTCCAACTCGCCTCATCCGCGCATCTGAGCATCTGCTCCCAGACCACTCGGTAGTGAATACCGGAAGCACTGGGTCCACCGACCTGGCTGTACCTACGCCAAGGAAACGACTAGAGAGCACAGACCCAGGGCCAATTCAACTTCTCCAATTATTTATGTGAGGAGTTGCCAGCAGTGAGGCGGGGATGCTCTCCCCACACCATCATCATTTGGGGTTGTTAAAACTGAGGTCAGGGAGTGTTACTGGCATCTAATGAGCAAGTGAGTGGCCTGGCATGCCGCTAACTGTCCTACTGTGTACAGAACAGCCCCAAACAAGGAACTGTATGCACCCCCCCCCCAAAAAAAGTCAATAATATCTGGCTAGGAAGCCCTAATCCAGATCTGTATCAAAACATGCAAATAAGAGGAGGGCTTCGGCCAGCAGTTCCCACTGGTACACTCTCCCAGCGGGAGCCACACCCCAATTGGGAGCTCTGTTCAGGCCCTACATCTGCCTGATTCAGCAGATCACACTTTAATAATGTAATTCAATTTTTCCTCATTTTTTAATGTTATTTGGGCCCTTTAATATAATTTGGAAAGCTATTATAGTTGTTACAGCTGCTGGTTCTGCCCTCAATACTGATTTCACTTATGACCTCAGTCGGAATAAGATTTAAAGTTTGAGATGATGTAAGTGAGTAGGGATTATTAGGTTTATCCATATGGCAATTTAAATAAGAAACTGCCTGGCTGGGAATAAGTGGTAAATGAAAAATGCTAGTGATTTATAGACCTGTCCGCTTTAAAGATTTATATGATGTGTGGGATGATTAAGTAAGAGACAGGCCTGATTATATGAAATATGTAATTTTTGTAAATGCAATATTGGAAGCAAGCAGCTAAACAGTGTTGCACAGTGGCTCTCGGCTAAGCAATTTTTATTACACGATTATTGTAAACCAGTTGCAGATTCACGTGCAGATCACACACGGGGTCCTCGCTCTAATCCTTTTTAGCTGGATGGCAGCGCGTGCATAAGAAATACCTCTAACCTCAGCCTTGAAATTAGTCGCATCGTTATCCCAAAAGGCAGAGCAGACTGAGGTTTCCAGTCCTAAACCTCTGACTACAGGCCCGAGCCTCTGTTTTATTCAATTCTCAGCACCCCAACTTATGAAACAGGGATGACATGGGTGTCATATTTTAGTGACACATTTTGGAGGATTCCAAGGAATATGCCACAACTGCGATGAGAAATATAGGAACTGCTGTCTCCTCCTCCTCCCAGTATGAGACCACACAGAGACTGATTTTACAGAGGTGTCAGGGATGACCCATCCGTTTCTCACGTTGTATACCCCAGTTTCCCCCAAGCCTCTCAGGCCCATGAGGAGAGTTAGGGCAGAGCCACCTTGAAATCATGTACGTAGCTCCAAAGTCGGCAGGGCTCATTTCATAGAAATAAGCAACCGCTTGGCGACCAGAATGTGTGGGAAATGTTACTGTTTTAGCTATTTAAAAAAACAAAACAAAAAAACCAAAACATTGTATTACTAAGATTCTGGCAATAGCTTTATATAACAAGATACCAAGCCTGCCACTCAGTTTGTTTGTGATCTTAGCTTAAACACAGAGTTTTAAATAACAAAAAGTTCTGCTTTTTTGTTTTGTTTTGTTTTGTTTTGTTATGTTTTTTTATTTTTTGTTGTTTTTGTTACTTTAACAGCTGCTTGGTAGAGAGAAAAAAATCACCTTCAAAGAACAAAACAATCTAGGTTGCATTTGTATTTCTTCCACACATTGAACATAGGCCCTCTGTGGAAGTGTCTGGCATTCTTCTGGCAGGAGGCACTGAGGGAGCCTTGACTGGTAAGCCAGTTATACACAGATGGCCACACAAACGCAAACCAAGAAAGGCTCAGGAGGCCAAATACAGGAGGAGGTGAAAACAGGAAAGACCTGCACCTAGATCGATGGCCCTGGAGCCCTGTCCAGTTAGGGCGTCTGAGGCAGCACACTGTAAATGCTGGGGCAGGAGTGGACAATGGTGTAAACTCTAATCTGTTTACACATCAGATTAAGTGCTGGAGGAGGCCAGCTCGGGTCACAGATGGTATGGTGTCAACAGAAGAAAGAACCAAAAGACTCCGAGTTCACCCAGACCCAACCAAGCTGTCCCTCGGCCTACAATGAGGAAATCAGGAAAAAAAGGGCACACACATAGGACAGCTTTGTGGAAAGGGATGGCACAGTATTCTGAACTTCTAGAAACTTCCAAGATCAGCAGAGAGCAGGAACTTATTTTGAGGCAGGGGTATCTAACCTAGGCTGGCCTTCCATTGTGGCAGTCCCCTGTTCTCTGTTTTACAAGCACTGAGATCACAGGCGTACACCACACTGTCCAGAAATTTTGATTTCTAGAATATTATGATCATTTACAACAGGATGTCTTTTAATAACCTTAAAACCGTATGTTTAGTTTTTCTAAGGTAGAGAAATAACAACAAAAGAAATCCAGACTGTCAAATTACTCCTATCTGCACTCAGACATGTTTTTAGATGCCTTGAAGCAAATGTATAGGTTAAGAGACAGAAAAGCAAGTTAAATAACAAGATGCGTATTTTTGTGCTTGAAGTTTATACCCAACCCCACCTCCCAAAATACCTACTTAACCGACAAAAATGGGTTTTAAGATTTATTTTCTTCCTATTGCAGTACTAGGCACCCTAACAATTTCCTGATCAGCTCTACGAATTGATTAATAAGGCAATCATGGTTGGGAAAGCTTTTATATGCCAGCTGATATTGATGTCATCTATAAAAAGATGACCACCTGAGCACCTGATAGCCAGTAAAGCAGGCTCAAAAATGACTGTCTTGGAAAGATAATGCAGTGATCATGACCTCAAATGCTTTGAGGCAAATAACAACTGTCAGTCAAGCCCTGATAGCAGTGTTTGACCTCAAAGGCAGGTGACAAAAAGCAGGCGGGAACGGCCATTTTCTCCAATTCTGTTAAGGACAGCAGAGCCTGGTGGGCGGGAGGAATCACCCACCCACCCAGCTGAGGAAGCCACGATGCAGAAATGCACACTGGGATTCAGATGCTCTGGGTGTCCTTGGGCAGTGAAGGCACAGTAAGAGTCTGACAGGATTTGGTTTTTATAACTGGTTTTGCTTTGTTTTCATCAGGTGTAGTTTTTCTCATGAAAGATTCTTAACATATATTAAACTAGGGAATCACAGAACAGTAAATTCCATCTACCCACCGAGGAACTTTGAGAGTTATTACGGTAGAGCTGCCCTTGCTTCATCTGGGCTCAGACATCATATCTCTTCATCCACATGTGTTAATAAATATTTAAGTGCGCATTTCTAAGATACTTTGTGCATTTTTAAAAATGCTTTTGAAAACAGCAACCCAAAATAAGTATCGTCTCTATAAAATTTTTTTTATTTCACCAAATGTGCATTCACTGGTCACTTCTGTCCATCATCTGCTAAACAGTCTTTATAAATAAGGTTCCAATGATGTCCACAGGCTGTCGTTGGTCACCACATCTCTCGAGCCTACTTTTAGCCTACGGGTTCCATGCTGAAGGCTTTTCCAGGCAGTTCACATGTTGAAGCCATGGCGGCATTTTGCCTGTGGCCTCCCACATGCCGGGTCCTGTCCTCTGTCCCGTTTGTGTGTGAGAAGCTGACGTAGGAGCTCCGAAGATGCCACCCTGCAGCTGACAAGTCTCGTACAAGCACTGTACATTGCCGACACGAGGGCCATGCTGTCAGCTTGCCTCTCTTTTTCTGTTTTGCTTGTTTTATTTTTTGAGACAGAGCCCCACTCTGAAGCCCAGGCTGGCCTTTAATTTATGTGATCCTCCTGCCTCAGCTTCCCCAGTGCTGAGATGATAGGCGTATACCACCCTGAGTGACTGCTTGTTTCTTCTTAAGATGCCAGTGGCCATTGACCAGCCGTAGTTTTGTTAACATGGGCTGACTAGAGAAGTCCATAGAATAATTGCTTTTAATTTATGTGCGTAGAGGGGTGCACCACGTGCAGGCCTCGTGTCTGTGGAGGCCAGAAGAAGGCACAGAATCCCCTGGAACTGGAGTTACTTATGGTTGCAAGCCTTGCAAGGTTGTTCCCAGGAGTTGAACCAGGATCTTCTGCAAAAGGAGTTGGTTAGTGCTCTTAACCACTGAGCCACCTCTCCAGCCCTAACACAAATATTCATAAGGTTCTGTTTAAAAAAAGAAAAAGAAACATTTTTTCTTTGTGTTTTATAGCACACAGGGCCTATCTCAAGGAAAGAAAAAAATGTGGAGCCAGAAAGATGGCTGAGCAGGTCCAGGACCTTTACCTTGCCTCCAAGTCTGACCGCCTAAGCTGAATCCTCACGGCCTCCCTGAAGTTGTCCTCTGAGCTCAGCACACAGACTATGGTGCATTGGTGCATCTCTCTCTCTCCCTCTCTCCCTCTCTCCCTCTCTCCCTCTCTCTCTCTCCCTCTCTCCCTCTCTCTCTCTCTCTCTCTCTCTCTCTCTCTCTCTCTCTCTCTCTCTCTCACACACACACACACACACACACACACACAAATACACAAATAAATAAATAATGCAAAAAAGAAAAACTTTAAGAAGAAAATAATTGAATGTCATATAAGGGTCAGAATGGAAAAATCTTTTGACTTTAGTAACATGAGTAATTAAGGGGTAGAGATGAAACCACCGTCTGGTTTTATTTTTAAGATTGACTCGTTTGTGTCTGTGCATGTGTTCATGTGTGTGCACAGACCCGAGAGGGAGTGCGCGCATGCATGTGAAGGCCAGAGGCTGGTTGTTACATGTCTACCACCTCATGGCTTGGGAGCTGCAGTGGCTGAGCTGAAACGGCACTGCAAAGCTTCACTGGTGTGACCAGAAGAGCAGACGTCTGTGTCTCACACAAATCGACTCAGAGTACATGACACGCCCGCCTCGGTGTACAAAGGTTGCCAAAATTAGAGTCAATTCATTAATCTCCCCTGCCAGGGAGGGACCGTCATTGATCACTCCAGGTTATGGTGCCATCCCCACAGCCCATCAGACAGCATTTTTTTCCATTCATTTGCTATCAAAAGCTCTCTAAAATGCCTTCCAACTAAAATACGTCTTCTGCCCTGCAGACTTCCAAGTGACTTGCCCAAGAGAAACATTCGGTTTGGTTAGTATAAAGGAACATATGAAGATCTCATTACAAATGATATCTCTTAATAATTTTAATATTTAAAAATTACTTTCTTTTCATCAGGGAAAGGGAAGGCGATGAGAGGAAGAGAGAAGGGAAGGAGGAAGGAGAGATGAAAGGAAGAAACAAATGGCTTAAACTCCAATATTTAGGATGCTAATTTTTATTATGGTGTTTAAGAAATTTAAATGCCATAAAACCAAAATTGATAGAAACTTTGAGTATCCATGTGGAACTTGGTGGAGGGGCTTTGTTTGCTTTGGTTTTTGAGATTCTATTTATTTATTTTTTTTATTTTACATGTATGTGTGTTGGCCTGAATGTATGTCCGTACTCCACATGCCTACAGCATGAGCAGTGCCTGCTGAGGGCAGGTGAGGGCTACCGGCCCCCCTGGGACTAGAGTTACAGATCGCTATGAGCCACCACGTGGGTACTAGGAGTCGAAGCTGAGTCCTCCAGGACAGTGGTTCTTAGCCTGTGGGTCACAACCCCTTTTGTGGAAAGACCGTCTCCCGGGAGTTGCAGGTCAGATACCCTGCATATCAGGCATTTACACTGTGGTTGTTCATAGCAGTAGCAAAGTTACAGTTATGAAGTAGCAACGAAAATAATTTTATGGTTGGGGGGGGTCACCACGACGTGAGGAACTGTATTAAAGGGTCACAGCCTTGGGTAGGTTGAGAAGCACTGCTCCTGAACAGTCAGCGAATGGGGTGCTTTATCACAGAAAGTATTCTTAAGAGGCTGGGCATGGTGGCGCATGCCTCTAATCCCAACACCCTCTAATCCCAGCACTCGAGAGGCAGAGGCAGTGGATCGCTGTGATTTCGAGGCCAGCCTGGTCTACAAAGTGAGTCCAGGACAGCCAAGGCTACACAGAGAAACCCTGTCTCGGAGGCGGGAGGCGTGTGTGGCGGGGGAGTATTCTTAAAATAAAATAAGTAGCTGGGTTTAGTGGTGCATATCTGTAATTCCAGCACTTGGGCGTGGGTGGGTGGAGGCAGGCAGATCAAGAGTTCAAAGCCAGCGTCAGCTGCATGGGAGTTTTAAACTTCCCTGTCCTATAGAAGACCCTTTTTCAAATAAATAAGTATTTTTTAAATAATAAAATCAAACGACTGAGCTAGTTTTAAAGCTTGTATCTTCCTGTTTCATGTCTCACTTGTTTAGGATTCTGATTAGCAGAGAAATTGGATTGAAGGCATTAGCCAGCACAGCTGCAGGGATAGGGGTTTCTGTAGAGACCTTGAGAAGCTGGCTTCAGAAATACTAAGCCATCCTGAATGCTTCTCAAAGCAATGTAAAGCTTATTGATATTTAATAGAAAAAAAAAGAATTAATAAGGCAATACGTTTAAGAAACACAGGAACAAAAAAAAAAAAAAAAAAAAAAAACACAGGAACAAAAATCAACAAGCCAAATATGTTATAAAGTAAAATCTGAAGAATAAAGTCAAAAGCGTATACTAGCACCACTTTCAAATGTTTCTACAGCAAAGAAATTCTCTACCAAGGAGCCCTACTCGGCACACGCACAAGCGCGCGGGCGCAAGCGCGCGCCATAATTCAGTCAACCCACACACCATTTCACTCAAGGAGATTTTGAACACAAGTTTCAGTAAGATTAAATTTCTTAGGTGTGAGCCCAAGAAACCTACTCGGGGAGTAAAGACCTCGCGAACGAAACAGCGCTGCAGAAAACAAAGCGAAGATCGCGGGGGGGGGGGGGGGGGTCACGCGCGGATCCCTGCGCAGACAAAGAGCCAGCCCGTAACGCTGCGGCGCATGCGCTGCTCACTGCTCTGCCGGGCAGGTGCGCGGGGGATCCTGAATTTAAAGCGCCAAGGGTAGGGTTGGGTGAGTTCCGCACCTCCCTAGCTGTATGGCTTGGGGACACCGAGCAGAATGTCGCTTAGCCTCAGTTTTCTCATCTACCAGATGAAGTAAAGGCCCTCGTGCCCACGTTAGTGTTAGGGCTAAAAAGATAGCGTGCGGTTTCTTAGTATGCGGTAGACGCTCAGCGAATTTTTTCCTACTACCAGATTTCATTGCAGCACTAAATGACATCACCATAGCAACATCAAGATCCTTAGACTGATTGTGTAGACAATTTAATTAAACACAAATTTAAATAACACTTATACCTCTTTCAGATACTTGAAGAATTATGTCTGCGTGGACATGGATTCAGAAAGTGGGCTTCTTGCTGTGTGTTTCATCTTGTCTGTCACAGCGTTCAAACAGGGTTTCTCTGCGTAGCCTTGGCTGTCCTAGACTCCCTTTGTAGACTAGGCTGGCCTCGAGCTCACAGCGATCCTCCTACCTCTGCCTCCCGAATGCTTAGACTAAAGGTGTGCGCCACCAAGCGTGGCAGAAAAGGAAATTTAGAATGTACAAACTGACATTAATCTGAGGACAGAAAACAAATCGAAGAAAACTAAAATACAACAGCACCTCTGTTGCTTTAGAGTCCAAGCACACATATATACACACTTAGCTAGTATAATAATAATAATAATAATAATAAGTGCACAACAGTTAGCCTATTGACCAAAAAAAAAAAAAAAAAAGTCTAAAAGGAACTTTTGAGTGCAAGACTCAAAAAGATAAGAAACCCACCACCCCTCCCCTCTCTTCGTGGTAGGTAGCGTCCAAGGCAAACAGTGACCTCGAGAAGACAGGCAAGCTCACACTGGTGTCCGGTCTGTGCTACTTGCCATGCTCTGGATCAAGTCAGACCCCCAAAGGCCAAGCTGCTCTGTTTTGTGCCTTCGGGCTAAGAATCATTTGTTTTTAAGTGATGCGGGGGGGGGGGGCGAGGGTCAAAAAGAAAGTGTGTTTTATAACATGTCAAACTCACCTGAGATTCTAATTTCATTGTCTATAACAGTTTATATTGGAACGTGGCCACACCCACTCATTTGCATATCTCTGGTTGCTTTCCTCCCTACAGCAGTTGAAGAAAATAACCAGAAAAGGCGTGTGGGTCCAGAATCTAGGTAATGGTTTATGGTGTGCCCTGGGTGAGGTGAGGCGGGGTGGGGACTCATATTTCTCAGGCAAGTCACCGGCATGTTTTTCATTTGTAAAACACGGACAAGTCACGGCAGAGTTAAGATGAGAAGTCAGAGGGAACGGTCCCTGTCCCGGCACCTGTGGGTCCTAACGCGTTTAGACACCGAGGTGTCACACGCCACTGTCCCCACTCCAACTTAAAGCTCCATCTTCTTCTCAGATAAGGATCTAGAAAGGAATCCAACTCCGTATGACCACCACCACCAAAAACCTTCATTTTGCACCCTCATCTATCATCTACTTCTCTTCCCAAGGTTTGACCGAAAGCAAAGGAACCCGCTGTATGAACCACGCTCACAGAAAAGGGTAGGGCAGACTGCTGACGGGACTCCCAATGAAATCTGACCAAGTTCTGAAGGACCGCACCACAGGAGCTGACAGCCCTGCCTGCCATAGACGTAGAACTGCCGAAGTCCAATGTCTGGAGGCAGAACTGCCCATGCACCGCTTCAAGAATTTCCAGTTTCTTAAGATACTCAGAAGAGCCATCTGAGGAGTACGGAGGGGGTTATGACAGAGTGCAAACAGTGGGAGGAAGGGAGATTAGAGCCCTTGAGGTGAAAGATTACCCCCGAGGGTGAGATGCAGGGTTCAGCCCCTGACAAAGGCGATTTGGTTGCACTGTTCTCAGCCACTTTCTGACCTAACACAAGTTGCCGGACTCTGCAATGGCTGTGAATGACATGCTAAGGGCCATTCCTTCCAGTGCATCTAGCCTTCGGGTCAAATATGAGAACAAGGGCTAGAGAGATGGCCCAGTGGTTAAGAGTACTTGCTGCACTCGAAGAGGTCCCAAGTTTGGATCCCAGCACCCATGGTCGACGGCTTACAACTGCCTCTAAAGCCAAGGAATCCAACACTATGTTCTGGCCTCTGTGGGCACGCACACATATGTGGCATACACACATACACACACACATACATAAAGCAAGGGTAAGGACTAATTCAAAATTGTCCTTTAACTGCTGTCCTTTTCTGCCATGAACATGTTCCCCCTTCCCTCTCCCTCTCTCTCCCTCCCCCCATCTCTCTCACACAAATGCACACTCACACAGGCAAACACACACATACAAAAGAAGTTCAAGGTCGTCACTGGCTATGTAGCAAGTGTACAGAGAACTCACTCGGGTTGCTTGCCAGACATCCAGGCTCCTGAGTCCTAGCTCTAGAAATATGATTCCATCAGAGAGGGAGAAAGACGGTGGCAGAGTTCACAAACTCACCCACACTTGGAAACCACTGGGGGGCTCGGAGTGTTCCATACCCATGACAGGGCAATTTCCAATGTCAGCAAGCTTGGGTGAAGTCCATATACAGGCCTGTGAGCATGCTAGGGACATACAGCTGTGGCTGGGATTTATGTACATTGTGGAGCTTTACCTTAAGTAGCCTATCTGTAAGTGCCAGTGTGTGTTTATATAGAATATACGGTGTGATTTAGTTAAAGGCAGGGAAACAAGAGTGAATGGTGCTAAGTACAAAAAGAGACGCACGCTCTTCCTCCCCTAGGGTACTTGGGAGTGAGAGTGCAGCAGCAGCAGCAGCAGCAGCCTCTCCTTTTTCTAAGACAGTATAAAGGGAGATCAGTATGAACGAGGCCGGGGTCCTCAGAGAGGGAGGAGTGGAGCCGGCAGTCACAGGCAAGCCGGGGGAGTGCCAGATCAGGACAAGCAGCTCACACAAGCTTACCCGCTATGAACCAGATCTGAGAGAGGGCCAGTACCTGCCTGGCTACTGTGTGGCTAACCCCAAACTTGACTCTAACAAGTAACAAAACAGACACACAGACTTCTGAGCTCAGCTGAGGCAGATTGTTCGCCCACTAAGACAGGACTTGAACTCAAAGTCCTTTCGGTAAATGTATTTGCGTTGCCTATTTATTCTGGATATGAATGATTGGCTGGCCATGTCTGTAAAAATAAATAAACAAAACTAAGACCTGCAGCTACAGTACAGTCAGTACCCAGAAGCAGTTAGGATCTTGTTGTGGTTTGTTGTGGTGGTGGTTTTTCGAGACAGGATTTCTCTGTGTCATAGCCTTAGCTGTCCTGAAACTCTCCTTGTAGACCAGGCTGGCCTCTAACTCACAGAGATCTGCCTGCCTCTGCCTCCCGAGTTCTGGTATTAAAGGCATGTGCCACCATGCCTGGCTAGGATCTTAATAAATATTTGTTAAATAAATCCCCTTTTTAAAAAGCCACACAGTGTTAAGTCAGATGGCCATGAAAGGCTCAGATGCGGAGCCTTTCTCTATGAAGCACACTTGATAATAAAGCAAGCTGTTTGGTCCCTCTGGGTGTGTGTACATAGGACAACAAAAACTAACACTATTGGCACTAGTGGCTAGGCACTGGGTTTGCACACTGTTAGTACATCTGCAATCTCTGCTCTCGGAAGACTGAGGTAAGAGGGTCAGATAAAGTCAATCAGGATTACTATGTGACACTTCTCAAAACTAGCTGCTGCTGCTGCTGCTGCTGCTGCTGCTGCTGCTGCTGCTAGTGATGGTGATGGTGATGATGACACAAGGAGCCAAATGACTGCATAAACAGAGGCAGGTGGATCTCTGTGAGTTCAAGGCCAGCCTGGTCTATAGAGTGAGTTCCAACACAGCCAGAGCTACACACACACACACACACACACACACACACACACACACACACACACACACACACACACTCTTTGTCTTGAAAACAAAAAGAAAAAGAAAAAGCTTGGTGGCAACAGCCCACAGAAGCAATGGAGAAGGTAGCAGGAAGGAGCCCAGAGGTCTGTCGATCCCAAGCTGTTTCAGTTCAGGTCAGGAAGCAACAGAAATGAGAGGGAAACTGTATTCAAATCATCATCATCATCATCATCATCATCATCATCATCCTGATGCTACATGCGTCAGTTAGGCTGACTATGATGAGAGCCTGTGAGCTCACCTGGTACACATCCCCGGGGAATGGATTATGTTCTCCCTTTTCAAGAAAGGGAAACTGAGGCCATGACTTTGGAGCCTGCCCCGAGACTGACATAACTGACAAAACCACCTTCTGTTGTCAGAGGTGTCTAGGGCAGGGAAGCACTTGAGGATCAATTCTGTTTGAGGTTTGTTGTGTCTGGGGTTAGCAGCAGGTCATGTCTGTAAAGGGAGCTGAAAGGACTGGAGAGAGACCAGAGCATCTCAGAGCTCAGGGCTCCCGGCCCTCTGGAAGGGGTGTGTGTGTGTGTGTGTGTGTGTGTGTGTGTGTGTGTGTGTGTGTGTGTGTGTGTGTGTTGAGAGAAGGAAAGCAGCCAGCTTTTAACTACTACCTAAACCCATGTATCCAAAAAGCCCCTCCACCCTGTATCGTGAACTTAGGAGCGGCAGCTGGTGAGTCGACACAGAATTAACAGCTGGCCAAGAGAAGCTGGGCTCCACTCCAGCAGGACCACTCTTCCGCTTCCTTCAGCAGACATGGCACACATCAGAGTGTCAGCTGGCTGGGCTAGGAAGGAGTCCTCTTTCTGCTCCTCGGCCCTGCAGGACCTTTTATTGCAGTGTGCAGATTAAGAACAGTGGGGAAAGCACAGCAGGGAAAAGACTGCCTTCACTCAAAGAACTCTGGCCAGGGTGATCAACCAAAACGACACATCGCTGCAAACTATCTGCACAGTCTCTTTCCAGAACATTCATAGCCGATGATTAGACGACAGCTTTTCCAAGTAGGAGCCAGCAGCACACAATAAGACAGGATATGTATCCATACCTCCCTTTTGCCGGCTTGTGACTGTCTGAAAAGTAGTTTTGCCATCCACCAGCAGGTGTCGCTGTTTTGCCTGCGTGACCAGAACTCTTTGTTCTCAGCCGCTGCACTCCACGTGCAGTGAAAGACAACCCACCCCCTCTCAGCTTGTCCCCAGAGACTTTAATTTTGGTCCTAGACAAAGAAATCCTTTCCTCCTTAATTTTCTTAAATGGAGAAATATAACGAAATTATGTTGCTGGTCCCTAAACACCTTCATTGGCGTCTCATATCTCAGTTTCTAGGAAACCATACAAAACCAAGCTCACACTGGTGGTGGCAGGGGGCTGAGAGAAGAGAGGTCGGAAAATCTTTATTTATTGAGGGTAGGGTCTTTATTTTATAAATGAGAAGAGTTGTGGGTATTAAATGTGGGATGCACTTAACACCACTAAACTGTGCACTAAAAATGGTTAAAGTGGTGACGTTTATGCTATCTGTATTTTGGTGTGTTGGCTGTGCGCTTAGCCTTTCATGGCTGAACCATCTATGTGTATTTTATCACAATAAAACTTTTGAATAAAATCTAAAAATAAATAAAAAGCCCAATGCTAAGGAATGCACTAGCCTCATCTCTAGGCCCCACTGCGAGTCCCACTCATGAACTGGCAACAGGAGCCTAGGAAAGCAGACAGATTCCAGAGATGAGTGCTTGCCATGGAGCGCTCAGAATGATTGGACTACTCTTGTTAAAAACTAAGAAAGCAGCATGCCTTTAATCCCAGCACTTGGGAGGCAGAGGCAGACCTTTGAGGCCAGTCTGGTCTACAAAGTAAGTCCAGGACAGCCAAGGCTACACAGAGAAATTCTGCCTCAGAAGAAGAAGAAGAAGGAAGAGGAGGAGGAGGAGGAGGAGAACTAAGAAAGCCCATCTTGAGTGGAGATCAGAAAACATCTTCTAGAAGTCCTGGGGATGGAAAAGATACCGAAAATAACACTTAAGCCTGTGATGGAGTGAGTTTATACTTAAAGAGCCTACTGTGTGAAACAGGGATCCTGTCATTCCCTGTTATACTTGCTCCCTTAGAACTCTAAACCTAAAAAATTCGGAAAACAGTCACTAGTATTTGTGGGTCACTTTGCCCCATATAATCCCAGAAGCGAATATAAACCCTGTTTTCAGCATAGCCACATGGGCCTAGGGAGATGGCGTTCCTTATGTCCAAGCAGGTCCACCATGGCTGGGACAGGATTTCATTGGTTCCTACAACAGGGCCTCTCTGTAGAGCCCAGGCTAGCCTTGAACTCTTGTTCCTCCTCCTGGTCAGCTCTGCTGGGAAACCTCCTCTTCACTCAGGAGCTCCAATTAAAATTCTAATTCAGTTCATCAAAACAATTGTTGTTGAAAGCAAGCATTTGAAATATGTATTTATTTTATTATGTGTACAGTGCTCTGTGTGCATGTACATCTGCAGGCTAGAAAAGGGCATCATTATAGATGGTTGAAAGCCACCATGTGGTTGCTTGGAATTGGACTCAAGACCCTTTGGAAGACCAGTCAGTGCGCTTAACCTCTGAGCCACCTCTCCAGCCCCAAAAGCAAGCATTTTTAAAAAAGGAAGGTAGAGCTTTGGTCTTTCTCCAGCAGAAGGTCGCTGGAGTCTTATCACTTATCTCCTCTGTGTTTGGAAGAGACGGTGGATCCTTGATGCAGCATTGATTCAACCACCATCTGCTAAGCAAGTTTGATTTCACTCAGTCACTGTGTGTTGCTTTCCTTTGTATCCCAGAAGACACTGCTTTCCCTGTCGTTTTCTTTTCTTTTCTTTTTTTTTAAAGATTTATTTATTACATATATAGTGTTTTGCCTGCACGCCAGAAGAGGGCACCAGATCACATTATAGATGGTTGTGAGCCACCATGTGGTTGCTGGGAATTGAACTCAGGACCTTTGGAAGAACAGACAGTGCTCTTAACCTCTGAGCCATCTCTCCAGCCCCCCTGGTTTTTTTTTGTTGTTGTTGTTGTTTTTTGTTTTTTGTTTTGCCCCTGTTTTCTTGATTGTCCGCCCCACTCCACCCCCAAACTGGCTGATGGTGCCCTAATAACAACCAGAAGGATTTCCTGCCCTGTTGGATGACAGTCACGCTGTGTGATAGACCCTTTCACTGGAGATAGCAATTAAAATGTGTCAATCAGTCGTATTGTGCCACCGGTGGCATCTCACCATAACCTCCCTTCTTAGTTTTAGCTCTACTGGTCTCCTCCACTGTTGCCCCTTTCTGGAGCTTGTAGGTAAGTTCCAGCCAGTGGACCGTGCTAGGATGGATGGCACCACGGGGGCACGCATCACATCTGCGCGGTGTTAAAAGGAAACAGACCACACCAAACATCCTCCCAGCCAAGCTCTGGCATGGAAGAGAACTGCCTGGCTATCTGAGGGAAAAACAAGTTTCTCCATAGAAACCAGCTCACGGCCAAAGGGATAAGAGGTTGGAGTCCCAGCTGGAGAGCTGTGGAGCCTTCGGGGAGGGAGTGAAGTCTGATTTACCTGCCAGGGATCAAGCAGATTAGCAAAGCCTGACTGTAGATTCCGAGTGTTAGCCTGCAACACAGTGGGTAAGTGTGTTCATAACAGTTCACAACAGGAATAAGAAAATCCACCCAGGAAGGCTGTGAAGGGAATCCAGTGCTTGCCACATAAGCGGAAACAGCCTGAGTTCTGCCCCCAACAATCTGCATGAAAGCAAGCAAGCGAGCAAGCAAGCAAGAGCCAAGCACAGCACACTCTAAAACCCCAGTGCTGGAGAGCAGCACTGGCCAATCAGCCCAGTCTTAAGTGAGTTCCGTGCCAGTAAAGATATGTCTCAATTAAAAAAAAAAAAAAAAAGATGGGGGCTGGGAAACTGCTCTGTGGGTGGGGCACTCGCCACCACACTGACAATCTAAGTTCAATCCCCGGGATTCACACAGTAGGAGGAGAAAACAAACTTCTGAAAGTTGTCCACTGACCTCCACACACACATACCATGGCATTGGTGTATAGACACACACACGCATGCGCGCGCACCCACACACACTGTAATATAAAAAAATTTAAAGGTAGACATTTCTGAAAAAATTACACTAGAGGTTATCCTCTGACCTCTACACATATGTGTGCGCATACATGCACTCGCATGTACACAGGGTGCTGGGATTAGAGGCATGCAACACATGCCCGCCAGGCTTTGGGTCATGATATTTTATCACAGCAACAAAAGAGTAACTAATTAAAGTTATTTGTCTGTCTGTCTCTCCGTCTGTCTGTCTGTCTGTCTGTCTGTCTGTTTGCAGTAACAGGGCGGGAACCTAGGGCCTTTTATGTGGTAAGCCTGTTACCGAGCTACAGTCCCAGCTCCATGACTTTGCTTAGGAACGTGAGATTCAGTTGAGAGAAAACACTTTCTAGTCTCCTTTAGCTCCCGTTTTAAGAAGGACGAGGGGGTAACAAAGGAGGGAGGATGAGTCAGCTCTGTGTCCCACCCTCCCTTCTCGGTCCCAGAGGAACGAGGTATGTTAGGCAAGAGTGCTGAGAGGAGACAGTAAGGCCTCCCCCTTCCCCACTCATGCGAGAGGCACCTCAGCCTGCTTCCCTTGTGTAGCCTGGGGTTTGCTCCTCAGCTCACTCATGCTACCCTGTAGTTTAGGTCCTGTCCAGAAGTTGTGCCTAACCAAGGGATGCAGGATAAAACTGAGCATGTGGCTAAGGGCTCGGGTTACCATGGTATTGATGAGCAGCCCCTGCCGTGTTGATAGGGAGGCCCCATGTTGAGCCACCACATGCATGGTCTAAATTACCACAACTTCCCCGCTCCTGAGCTGGCATGAATCCGCGTCCAGGCTGCGCTTTTTCTTGAACTTCAAGGGCTCACCAGTCTTTATTCCTGACCATCATCACCTTTAGCTGAGATGAGATGCAAAATTACTCCCAATGTGTTCGTGTTCTCTTTCTCCTTCCCTTCCCTCCCTCTCGCCCTCCCTTCCCATTCTTCCCGTTACCTCCTGATAAGGCCTGAAAGGTAACACAGACATTGGGAGCCATGCACAGCCCTATCGGTGCATTATACATTCTCTATGTGTCGTCTATAGCCCTTTGGAGGTATACTTTGTAAGCCAAGTACAGGCACACCCCTCTAATCCCAGCAGTCTGAAGGTAGAGGCAAGAGGATGAGCAGGTCAGGGCTAGCCTTGGCTATGTCAGGGCTAGCCTTGGCTATGTGAGTTCCTAGGGTTCCATACGTACAGGGTTTTCTATTATAGCCTCAATTTTTTTTTTAAATTTCTCTTCCATTGTTTCTATAATTTACCTACAATTTTTATACCGGGTCATGTATTCTGATTTGGGTTCTGGAAATATGGTCAATATTGTTTGGTTACTTTCTCCAACTGCACCAAAGAGACCAAAGCAGCTGTCCTGCTTCTTACCAATAAAGAGAAGGGGATGTTTAGGACTTCTTGGGGTCTCTGTCATTGTCTACTGTTCCCATTCTGCAAACCCAGATGCTCAGGAAATCAAGACGGGTGAGCAAGTGGCTGCTGAGCCTCGTGCTGGGGAAGTTGGCTACTGGGCACCTTTTGTTTTTTACTCTGAGACACAGCTGGTCAGCAGCAGGCTCCAGGCATCAGCCTTGTTGGTGGCTCCTCCTTAAGCAATGAATCTTTCTCCTCCTCACTCTTCTTCTCCATTAAGTGGGGCGAACAAGGGTGTTAAAAGGCATAATTGCCATTTATAGGGAGCCTTGGCGTCTTGGATGAAAGTCTGGAGCTGGGTAAAGCTTGGCCGAGATGAGTGAAGGCTTTGATTAATGGAAACCAAGGGAGGGAAAACAGCCCGCGTCATCTAGAATTACCCTGCCTGGTCTGGTGCTCTAGTTTGGTTTTGTTTCTGTGCTAAAACACTAAGCAAAGCCAACTTGGGGGAGAAAGGGTTCATTTCATCCTTCCAGCTTCCAGGTCACAGCGGGGCACTGACGGCAGCCACACAGAGGCGGGAACTGAAGTAGAGACCACCGAGGGGCACTACTTACTGCCTTGCTCCCTACAGCTTGCTCAGTCTGTTTTCTTGTACCATCCAGATCAGCTGCCCAGGGGTGACACCATCCACTGTGGGCTGGGATCTTTTCTACTAATCTTTTTTTTAAATTAATTTATTCATATTACACCTCAATGGTTATCCTATACCTTGTATCCTCCCATTCCTCCCTCCCTCCCATTTTCCCCTTACTCCCCTCCCCTATGACTGTGACTGAAGGGGACTTCCTCCCCCTGTATATGCTCATAGGGTATCAAATCTCTTCTTGGTAGCCTGCTATCCTTCCTCTGAGTGCCACCAGGTCTCCCCATCCAGGGGACGTGGTCAAATAATCTTTAATCAAAAAAAAAAAAAAAGTTCTATAGTTTCTTGTCTACAGGCCAATCTGATCGAGGTATTATTTTCAATCAAGGTTCCCTCTTCCTAAGTGAAGTGACTTTGTGGGAGTTGACAAAAAGCTACCTAGCACAAGCGGGTACCAAGGTTTTAACTAACAGATGGTTTACGGGGGCTTTTTTTTTTTTTTCTTTTTTGTTCTCTTTTGAACAGAGTTCACAATCCTTGACTTCTACTCCAGGCTTAGGTTACAAGGGGCTAGCAGCAAGTTTGCAAGCATTCAAGTTTCTGCTCCCACGCCCAGAGTCAGTGCTCAGTAAATATTTGCTAAAGAGATGAATAAATTACTTTATTTGCTCAAATCTATGAAACAGGTTTAAGAACCAGATTGCCCTAATAGTTTCAAATCCCAAGGTGATAAAGAATACAGTGAGATAGATGACATGATGGCCCGGAGTTATTAGGAATGTTCATGTTCCATTAAGAATAAAGAGGCTGGGCTAGGGAGACCCCTAAGAAGAGAAAGAAAAGTGCTGATAGCCTGAGTGCGGTCTCCAAGTACCCCATGTTGGAAGGAAAGAACCACTTCCCACAAGTTGTCTTTTGACCTCTACATGTGCACTGTGGCATGTGCATCCACATACATCTACATGCATACAAAATAAACAAATACAGGGAAAGAAATGAATAAAGAACCACACAATCTTAGGAGGCCGCTTTTTTAAAAAAGGTTTTTTAATTAATTCTGTGTAGGTGTGTTTGTCTGCATGTAGGTGCACATGAGTGCAGGTGCCCACTGAGCAGGAGGTTCAGACCCCCTGGAGCTGGAGCTACAGACAGCCCTGAGCTGCCTGGTGTAGGTGCTGGGAACAGAACTCGGGTCCTCTCGAAGAACAGCAAGTGCTCTTAGACCACTGAGCCATCTCTCCAGCTCTGCAAGGCCACATCACGCCATGGCTCAAAGCCTCTTTAAGTCTCTCCTTAAGAATTTTACACAGAACCGGGCCTGTTGTTTTAGTATCTGTTGTAGCATTGAATCTTCATGTTTGAAGAGCAAAGGTGATTATTTAAAACAGCAAAAGAGAGCTGGGAGTGGTGGCTTACATCTTTAATCTCTGTTCTATACAGTAAGTTCCAGGTCAGCCAGGGCTACGTAAAGAGACCCTGCCTTAAAAATAAAATAAAATAAATAGCTACAGGACATTATGAACGTGTGTATGAATAAACAGTCTGGGTTACTAACCAGAATGGGTGTGGCCATGATATAGTGGAAAGCATTTTCTTGCGGAGCTTTGAAACTGGATTTAAAGAAAAATTCATAGAAGTGCTTTCAGAAGTGACTTTTGTCCCATCTTTGGTTTAGGGAGGTTGTCTTGGGAATAGGGTTTTAGGTAGCGCACACTGGCCCTGAGCTCACTCACACTTAAGGTGGCCTCCTGACCTCCTTGCCTACACTTCCCAGATGCCAGGATTACAGGCGTACTCCACCGCACCCAGCTCAGACACAGTTCTGATGGCTGGTTTAGCAATCTTCCCACTCCCACAGGGAGGACAAAGCAATGAAGAAGGGCACACTGGGACAGCGCCTGACACCTGGGCCTCAGCTTCCGCAGCTAGGGTTGCTGTGGTCCAAGAGCACTGCGTGGCTCAAGTCAGAAATGTCCTCAACAGGCTCATGTGTTTAGACAGTTGGTCCCCTGATGGTGGTGATGTTTTATGAGGCAGTGAACTCTCTGGGACATCCAACCTGGTTGGAAAGATGGGTCACTGGAGGCTGGCCTCTGAGGTCACACCCAATTCCGGTTCCTGTCCAGTTCTTTGCTTTCTGACCATCCAAGATGTGAGAAACAGCAGCCATGAGCAGGAGGGTCAGGATGTGAAAGCATGCTTGACACACACACACACACACGCATACACGCATACACGTACACATGCACGCAGAGGGTCATGGGACAAGTCTTAAGTAGGCACCAGTAGAAATGGAGTAAGACAAGGCACTCTGACCTCATTTCATTCATTCATTCATTCACTCATACAATGAACATAAAGACTGCATGATGCCAAACATTCTCCTGAAAGCTAGGACTGCAGCACTGAATAAAACAGGCCCTGTGCCTTCCTTGAATTGACATGGCCACGGAGGAGACTGAAGAGGGCATGAGAAACATCATCCAGACTTTTTGTTTTTATCCAGAGTCAGTAACATTTCTTATTATTAGTTCTTTTTACTCAATCATTTATTTAATCAGAAAATTGACAGTGTGTGAAAAACACATCAGATGCCATTTGTAGGCTACTATACTGTCCTAAGCCAATGTAGGAAAATAACAGAGATGAGATATAGTGGAAGTTACGGTGTCTTAAAAAAAAAAACTCAGTTATAAACCAGGCATAGTGGCACACTCCTTTAATCCCAGCACTCGGGAGGCAGAGGCAGGTGGACTGCTGTGAGTTTGAGGCCAGCCTGGTCTACAAAGTGAGTCTAGGACAGCCAAGGCTAACACAGAGAGACCCTGTGTCAAGAAAAAAAAAACCAACTCAGTTATGTTATATAAACATCTTTTTAAGATTTATTTATTTATTATGTATACAATGTTTTGCCTGCGTGTACAACTGCATGCCAGAAGAGGGCACCAGATCTCATTATAGATGGTTGTGAGTCACCATGTGGTTGCTGGGAATTGAACTCAGGACCTTTGGAAGAGCAGGCAGTGCTCTTAACCTCTGAGCCATCTCGCCAGCCCCATCGGGTTTTTTTTTTTTTTTTTTTTTTTTAATCCCAGGTGTGGGATATGGGGCTGATTCAGATCATCCAGAGCAGCAAACTATATGCCTTGTGTGGGCTCTGAGGAAGAAGGCTGCTGGTGCTCCCCCCACACCCCCAACTGTTCCTGGCTGCTGTTGTTGCAGTTTGAGAAGTTGAAGATATCCTGAAAGGAAGATTGGCCTTGCCCCTGGGAATCCCATGGCCCTAAACAGCAGGGAGTAGTCTAAAAAACCACGCCCCTTTCCCCTGTAACCTTCTCTCTCTCTCCTGCCAGGTGTTGGGATGTTGGAATGGATTGGGATGGAGAAAAGATGTAGAGACATAAGGAACTAAAACATAATAGGTTTTTTTTTTAAGATGCCTACAATGAGAGCAGGATTTATGCAGGACTTCCTGGCAGCACAGAGGAAAGTGGCACACACACAGGAATATGGAGTCATCTTCCAGCTTCAGGTAAATCAGAAGGCCAGGCTGTGCAGCTGTCCCAGGCAGCAACACAACCACCTCTGGAATTTTGCCATCTGGCTGAAGGAACTCAGAGAGCAAGCAATGGCCACACAGCCCCTCTGATGCCTTAGACAGTAAGGTGAAATCCCGGCTTGGGAACAGTCAGCTTCAATGCTGGAGAAATGGACACAATAACAAAGGAAAACCTTTGGGTTAAAAAAAAAAAAAAAAAAAAAAAAAAGTCAGAAGGTGTGTGATGAAATTATCAACAGATTCACACTAACTGCGGTCACTTTATGAGACATTAAGAGTGACATGGCCTGGCAGTGGTGGCACACGCCTTTAACCCCAGCACTCAGGAGGCGGAGGCAGGTGGATCTCTGAGTTTGAGGCCAGCCTGATCTACAGAGTGAGTTCCAGGACGGCAAGGGCTACACAGAGAAACCCTGTCTCAAAAAGCCAAAAAAATAAACAAATAAATTAATACTTAGAAGTGATGTCACTTTTCCAAAATATAAAAAATAACTGCTCTTGCTGATGACTCAAGTTAGTTCCCAGCATCCACTCGTAGGTATTTCCAGATTCTATACCCTCTTCTGGCCTCTGAGGGTAGATACTACACACACACACACACACACACTAATAAAAATAATAACTATTTTAAAAACACCAAAGTCTAAGATCTTACTGGAACCGGAATGTTGGGCTGTCAGGGCCAGGGCTGGTCACGGGATGAGCTCAGCCCATGGGGCCACATCCCACACAGCTGAGGGGCCGGTACCAGGGTACAAGGAAAGCTTCCTGTTGAGCTCACTGCCGGGAGGGATGCTGCCGGGACTTCTGGTTAGCCCGGTGGTGGGGGGGGTGTACAAACAGATGGTTGTACTAGTCAGGGCCCGTCACCTTGGGAAACAGGGTTTATGGAAAGGACACACATGCCTGCAGTCCCACACAAACTGAGCAGCCAGGTGTCAGGACAGGACAGTAGGAATGGCCGCTGCTCTCAGCTCTGGATCAGTCTCTTCCTCTTTGTATCTTTCATGTCTATTGAAACTAGGTAAATAACCAAACAGCCTTCAGAAGATCAAAGCTGCAGAACTATTAGCAAGGTTTCTCATGGTCTTTAGCCACTGTTGCTAGACTCTGTCCCAACTCATCTCTCCTGGCTACACATGCTCACCCCACCCTCTACCCCCACCCCCTATCCCCTCACCCCCACCTGGCTAGGATGAGGATGACTTCAGGTCAACCTTTTCCTAACAGCTGCTGCTGGGGAGAATTTAGGAGCTCAGCAGGGCAAACAAAATGCCACAAACCCAAGCCGGGCGTGGTGGCGCACGCCTTTAATCCCAGCACTCGGGAGGCAGAGGCAGGCGGATCGCTGTGAGTTCGAGGCCAGCCTGGTCTACAAAGTGAGTCCAGGGTGGCCAAGGCTACACAGAGAAACCCTGTCTCGAAAAACAAACAAAAAAAAAATGCCACAAACCCAGGGAGCTCGAAGCCTCAGGAGGTCTCCATGGGATGGGGGAGATGGGGCAGGGCGGGGGTGAGGAGGCCTCCAAGGAGACCCGGAGGAGCGAAAAGACAAATACCAGCATGGAGTCTGGAGCAAGAGAACAACACAAGTATCCAGTGAATAAAACTGGGGCATCCGTGGAGGAGGGTGTCATTACAGGAAAAAGATTGCAGTCACTGGATATGGGGCAGAAAGGGAGGGAGACACAGAGACCTACCTGAATAGTCACCTTTCCTGCTGAGTCCCAGAGCAGAAGCCCCGATGGGATGCTGTAGGCAACCGATAAAGATGGCCCTGGCTGTCTAATTCATTAACTCAGCATTTTACTTAGCCAGCCCAGGTCAGTGGAGGGTTGACATGACTGGAAACTGGGCGGGCATTTACTAAGGGAGGGTCACATGTGCCCCTGCATCAAAATCGCCTCTGGGGCTTGCTTAAAATGCAGTCCCCAGGGCTCCCCAGGAAACACAAGGGCTAGGGCCCATCAGGACACTACACAACTGTGGGGTTCAGGTCATCTTGTTCCCCTGGGGGGCAATTTTGGAATATTGGGTTCTGTGTGCCCTGAACAAATCAATGTTCACTTTTCTCCACTCAAACATCCTATATGGTTTTTCCCACAGCCCAGGAAGGTGTGATGCACACACGGGTGAGTGCTAGGTCACACCCTACCTCCACAGCAGACTGGTTTCCCCAGACAGGTCCCACCCCAACCCCAGCTGCAGTCCTAGATTTTGATGCAATCCCAGTGGTCAGACCTCAGCCCCGCCCTTTACCCACGGTGCCTATAATTAGGCCAACCTTTCCAGACCTGTAGCCAGAACCCCAGCCACCCCTGCTCCTTACTATTCCCTAAAGGTGCCCCAAAGCTTGGGGTGGAGGGCCCACAAAATCTCCAAGAGCCAGAATCTTCTCTGCCCTCCACATACGTAGGTCACTAAGCCATAAGAAATGTTCATTTCCCTCATCATTTGTTTTCTTCCTTAAGAAATAAACGTCTATTGAGCGCCAGACTACCTAAGTGATGCAACTCCCAGGAAAAACTCACTTCTCAGCAAGAAGAGTTCCATATTGGCTTTGTTTTTTGTTTGTTTGTTTGTTTTTGTTTTCCGGTGTGTTTTCACTGTAAGGACAATTTCTAATGACATTCTCATATAAAGTTAGTGATTAAAATGTGTTGTGTACTCACTTGGTTATCACTTGTCAAATAATATCACATTATAAGGAACAATGAAAGGTCCAAAATACGTTAACTACATCTAAGCCTTTAGAACACTCAGTGGTTTTATATCCAAGTTGGCTAGAAGGACCCTTGTAGCACTCCGAACCACAGAACCACTGTGTTCATGGGCCACAGTTTGAACCTCCCGACTTGTCAAAGTTCTTTTGTTGTGAGCATAGCAATCAAGGAACGGTAGAGAGAGCATCTATTCCTCATTCTAGCAATTATGCAATTAGGAGCTTAGCACAAATCTCCAGGACACCATGAAACTGCCGTTCTCAATGAACAAAACAGTCACAGGTTCACCAAGCTGCCTCATTGAAAACATGGCTTCAGGACTGTTGAGGGAAGGGTTTGCTCTGACTATGAAGTCTGCCTGTTCTAAACACTGTAACTGACGACCTCTGTATGAGCACTTGACCCCTCAAGGCCAGGGACAGTACAGAACTGGCCGGACACCATACCTTCCCACTGTCATGCTCACTCGGACACTAGGTTCGAGACAACAGCGGTGCCTACCATACAAGCCAGTGGAACTTGCTTGTGTAAGATTGACTTAGAGCTGTTGGAGTGTGGTTAAGACACGGACTTTGTTATACCAGAACATGCTTATGGAATGTTTGCTACACGTTGGCCACATTGATGATACTTTTTCACTAGCACTTTTCAGGGCCAAACCCCTCCAGGGTGCCCGACCATTGAGCTGTGTGGTCCAGGCCTACTTTTTACTATTACAGTTTTATTATTTTGAGTCAGGGTCTCACTAAGTTGCCCAGATTACTCATAAACTTGTGCTCCTCATGTCTCAACCTCCCAAGTAGCTAGAATTTCCTGCCTGGGCTATAGATTAGCTTTTTTAATCCAGACAGCACTATGATTATTCTTTTTCTTATTAAAAACAAGGTGGTGTGCTCTATTCAAGCACACACATACAAACTCTCTCTCTCTCTCTCTCTCTCTCTCTCTCTCACACACACACACACACACACACACTGGCTGATGACTCCGCTAATGTTCTGGAACCCAAGCCTGGATCCCAACAGTGACACACAGGAGGAAGGAGCTGACACCCTGCGTATCTCCGCAAGCCTTGCCCCCGCCTCAGCCCGCCTCTCTGTGCACAGTCTGTCCTGTTAGATCAGCTCTCCCAGTCTGAGAGGACGCCAGGCTCAGCTGGCATTGCAGTCCTCGGTCCCAGTGTACTGTTTATCCGACTCAGATCTCAAACCCACGGCAGGGGAGGTGAGCACCTCTGCTGAGGCACAGCTGACCCCTACTGTGGGTTTACCATCACCGCCAGCTTCCGCAGAGTGTTCTCCCTCTTCCCTGAGGAGAAGAAACATCCTGGGGCCACTTGTCTCTGTCAGAGCCTGAGCAGCACGACACCTCGAGCTGCTTCAACTGCTGAAGTCCCTGGTCCTTCGTTTATGCTGCCTTCTGGCTTGTTCTATTTTGAGATGACTTTTTTAGTCTTAAAGATGTGTTTGTTTTTATTTTGTCTACATGTGCACCCTATGCATGCCTGGAGTTTCAGATCATTGTGAGCAGCCACGTGAATCAACCTGGGTCTTCAAGTGCGCTTAACCAAGGAGCCACCTTGCCTTGTGCCCAGAGTGGTTCCCATTGGCTAACGGGTGCTCCACACTACCCGCTTGCATTAGCTCATGTAATGACAGCACCATAAGAGGAAGAGTCTCATCCCTGTTTTCAGTCTAAGGAAACTGCGGCATAGTGAGGCTAGCTAGCCTGCCTGGAGTCCTACCTGAGAGCTGGCAAAGCTGGCTTTCTGATTCCTCCCTGGTGCGCTGTGGAGAGGAGGCGGAGTACAGTGCTCCAAGTTGAGGCCCCGACCACATGGCCCCGGGCCGAATGCCCATTTTCGTGCCCATTTCAAAAAGCCATGATGGCCAAAGATTCGGAGTACCTGGCTCCTTGGTCTTTGGTATGCCCATTTTAACACTCCAAGACTTGTCTCTCTTTGGCTTAGTAAAGGCTTGACCTTTCTTCTGCGTCAGCCTCACCCTTTGGGAAGGTACTGTAGAGCTAACCTTAAGCCACCTCACCCAGGGACCAGGTAATTCTTTTGTCTCTGGCAGTAGAACTTTAGCCCTAACCGAAAAGCAGATACCGCCAATGTATTCTCTGTGCTTCTAGAACTTTCCTGTGTATGTGCTTCTGCATTCACACCTCTTTTACTGATTGCACAAGTGAGAACACACACACTGTGTGTGCGCCTGTCGTTTTCTTCGTTGGCGTTTTTGAGACAGGCTTTCTCTGGGTAGCCTTGGCTGTCCTGGAACTCACACTACAGACCAGGCTGGCCTTGAACTCAGAGATCCACCTGCCTCTGCCTCCTGGGTATTGGGATTAAAGGCGTGCGCCCCTCAAAGCCCTTCGAACTTCTCATTTTCAGTTGACGTCAAACTTCAGACCCATCTGCCGCAATATAAATAACCCATGTTAACGATTCTTCTAAGCGCTGCGCAGCTTTCCACTACGTCAAAGTGCTATGACACTTTGAACCATTTCCCTGTCAAGTCATGATTTCTTGGCTTTGCTTTTCTTATGAATGAAATTGTAAGCATTACTTTGGGTGGGGATGGGGGGTGGGGGAGTGGGGGGATAGGGGGTGGGGGCCTATAGGAGTAGGGGCCTGGGGGGTGGGGAGAGTAGGGTCCTGAGGGAGTGGGGGAGGAGGTTTGGGACAGGGTTTCCCTGGGTAGCCTTGGCTGTCCTGGACTCACTTTATAGAACAGGCTGGTCTTGAACTCAGTGATCCACCTGCCTCTGCCTCCCTGGGGCATGTAACACCGCACCTGGCAGCATTTCTTTTCTTTAAATTTATTATTTTTTTAATCTGTGGGTGGGAGGATATGCCACATATCCATGTGGGATGCTGAAGGAGGCCGGAGGAAGATATCTGATGTTCTGGAACTGGAGTTAAGGTGGCTGAGAGCCCAGAAGCAAAGCCCAGGCCTCTGAAAGAGCAGTAAACGTGTTGAGCAGTCTCTCCAGCCCCAAGCATAACTTTTCACATAGACTGAGGGCAACCAGAAGCCTTGGATTTCCTAAATAATTTTAATTTAACATAAAAAATTACTTTCAGTAAAATAAGTTGTATGGATTTTAAAAAGACACATGGCAAATTTCAATGCTTCATTTATGATTTAAAAAAAAAAGATTTATGGAGCTGAAGAGATGGCTCTTCAGTTGAGAATGCTAGCTGCTCTTCCAGAGGACCCACAGTGATTCCTAATCCCCACGTGGCTTCTCACAGCTGTCTGTAATCCCAGTCCCAGGGGATGGGATGTCCTCTGCTGGCCCCTGACGGCACCAGGTATGCAAGTGGTGCCCAGACATACATGCAGACCAAACACCCATACACATAAAATAAAATAAATTATTGTTTAAAAAGATTTAGTGTCCTTTAATATTTATTTATTTACTTTTGTTGTATGTGTCTATATGATTTTTCTGCATGTGTGTCTGTGCATCACATTAACACAGTGCCTGTGGAGGCAAGAAAAAGACAGACAGTGAATCCCCTGGAACTGGAGTTATATGCAGTTGTGAGCTGCCGTATGATTGCTGAAAATAAAACCCAGATCCTCTGCAAGAGCAACCAGTGCTCTTAACCACTGAGCCACCTTTCTAGCCCCATGTTTGTTTGTTTGCTTGTTTTTTTTAATTTAGGTAATTTATTCAGATTACATCTAAATTGTTATCCCCTCACTTGTATCTTCCCATTCCCCCCTCCCTCTTTCATTCTATTCCCTTTGCCTAGGTCTGTGACCAAAGGGACCCCCCCCCCCCACCATATGATCACAGCCTATCAGATCTCATCCTGGTAGCCTAGAAGCCAAATCTATTCATTGGAAAAAGGAGAGCATCTTCAACAAATGGTACTGGTCTAACTGGATGTCTACAGGTAGAAAAATCCAAGTAGATCCATATTTATCACCATGTACAAAACTCAAGTCCAAGTGGATTAAAGACCTCAACATAAAACCAGAGACACTAAATCTGTTAGAAGAAAAAGTGGGAAGAGCCTGGAACACATTGGCACAGGAGACAACTTCCTGAACAGAACTCCAACACCAGGCCCTAAGGCCAACAATTAATAAATGGGACCTCATGAGGCTGAGAAGCTTCTGTAAGGCAGAAGACACTGTCAACAGAACAAAGCGACAGCCTACAAACTGGGAAAAAATCTTCACCAACCCTACATCTGACAAAGGACTAATATCCAAAATATATCAAGAGTTCAAGAAATTAAACACCACCAAACCAAATAACCCAATTAAGAAATGGGGCTCAGAACTAAACAGAGAATTCTTAACAGAGGAATATCGAATGGCTGAGAAACAAAAGAAATGCTCAACATCCTTAGTCACCAGAGAAATGCAAATCAAAAAACTCTGGGATTCCATCTTACACCTATCAGAATGGCTAAGATCAAAAACTCAAGTGACAGCACATGCTGGCGAAGATGTGGAGAAAGGGGAACACTCCTTCATTGCTCGTAGGAGTGTAAACTTGTAAAAACCACTTTGGAAACCAATCTGGTGCTTTCTCAGAAAACTGGGAATAGGACTACCTCAAGACCCAGCTATTCCACTCCTTGGAATATACCTAAAAGATGCTCCACCACACAAGGGCATATGCTTAACCATGTTCATAGCAGCCTTATTTGTAATAGCCAGAACCTAAAAACAAAACCTAGATGTTCCTCAGTGAAAGAATGGATAAAGAAACTGCGGTACATTTATACTATGGAATACTACTCAGCTATTAAAAACAAGGACATCCTGAAATTTGCAGGCAAATGGATGGAACTAGAAATGATCATCCTGAGTGAGTTCACCCAGACACATGGTATATAGCCACTTATACTTGGACACTAGCCCAACAGAGATAGCCCCTGAAAGTCTTCACTTAGCAGGAGATAGGGATAGATGCTGGGACTTCCTATTGTTTGATTGCTTTTTATTTCATGCTTGAAAGGTAAATAATAGAAGCTTTTCCATAAGCGTCAGAAAAAAAGACACCATTGCTGTTCAGCATGGCTCTGGAAGCCACACACAGTGGCACACCTGCAGTCCAGAACTCAGAGTGAGTGTTCGAGGCCAGCCTAGGCTACATAGTGAGGTCCTGTCTGAAAGGGTTGGGGAGGTAGAGGAAAAAGAGAGACTGACAATAAGGATGTAAAATTACCCTTTCCTGTAGAGGAAAACCACACACACAATGCCACCCAAGGGACGCTCAGACACAGTGTGAGCCTGTCACCAAACAGCTCCCCTGTGCTGTGGTGGCTGGTGAACTGTCACAGCCGCTTAGGAGCAATCTGAACTGATCCTGAAGTCTCCCTTCCAGAAATGCCCCCTTCAATGACAGCTTCCCGCAGGCAGAGGGATGCGTGTGGAAGGAATGAGTGTCTGTTCATCAGGGCATTTTTATAACAGCACGTGGCTGGTGATGAGTTTATCTCAGAGATCTCTGTATAGCTGAAAACTAGTACATGATTTTTTTCCCCAAAGAACAGCCAAGATTCCAGGTATGGTGGGGAATACCTCTTATATTTTTGGTTGGGAGCCTAGCCTTTAATGGCTGAGCCATCTCTCCAGCCCGGTGGTGTAAACCTATATAATCCCATCATTTGGGAAGTGGAAACAGGAGAATTAGAATCTCAAGATCATCCTCAACTATATAGAGGGTTTAAGGACACTCTGAGCAACATGCAAAAAGCCAGGGCGATGCTTCTGTCATCAGGTAAAACCATCAGCCAAACCTGAGGCCCTGAGTTCAACCTCTGAAACCCCAGTGATCAAAGGACAGAACTGGCTCTGGGGAGTTGCTCTTTCACACACACACTCATACACACACACACACACACACACACACACACACACACACACACACACACACAAATAAATAAATGTGAAAAAATAGTTAAGCCAAAGCTATTTCAACAGTGTCTATATAGACTGAGGCCTGAGAAGGACAGATAGGAAGGAGCCTTATATGTTACCATCTTTCTTTCATAATGTCGGAGCAGTCTGAGTCCCCCAAATGTGTACCCTAAAATGTGGCTTATTCTGGCACCATAGATGAGTCTTTTCTAATAGATTACTTTATCGTGATAAAATGCTTGGATAAAGAAGACTCATTTTTATCTCAAAATAGATGGATGGGCTTTTTAAGAAAACAATTCCCTCACTTTGCTTTCCCTGATGACTTAACTTCAATCCCCAGAACCCATGCAAAGGAAAAAGGGCAGAACCAGTTTCACAAAGATGTCCTCTGATCACACGCTGTGGCGTGTATGCCTCCCTAACCACACATACATCATACATACATACACACATACATTAAGTTAAACTTTTTGTTTAAAAGATTGAAATAATATATGTGGGGAGTATCCGCACAAGCCTTTTGGAGGCCCACAGAGAATGGCAAGTGAAGCATCAGGCTTGAAAAGTCCTGATCCACTGCACACAGTGTTGATCCACTAGGGACTCCTAGCACACTAGTGACGTCTCACAACGGATCCGAGGCTAGGGCGGTGGCTGCTTCCCCCTTCTTCACAGAAGTCTCCTGAGGTGACCTTGCCTCTCCCCCACATTTCCTCATATCTACACCAACCTGATTGATGGTTGTTGGTGCTTGAGGCCTGCATGGGAGGGTCTGATTGGCCCTTCGGTCTTTTAAAGGTCTTTCCACTGGATAATAAAGTTAGATCTGCACCTTTGAGTCTGATTCCCTGGATTCAGAGTGGGCTCAGGTCACCATTCACCACCCCTCCCCCCAACCCCCACTCCTGGATCCCCCACCTCACCCCCATTCCTGATTCCCACAGATATATCTATGTCTCTACTCATCGGTTAAGTTTACAGGTCACTGCTTATCGTGGCCAGAAAGCATGTTACGTCACTAAACGTGGAGAACCTTCAGGTGCCTAACTCAGGAGCCAGTGAGCTTTCCGTCACTAGAACAGATGACTGTTGACGGTCAACTTATGAAGAGAAAAGGTTTATTTTAGTTCTCCATCTTGGACACTTTAGTCCATGATAAGTCTACCCTGTGCTTTGACCTGTGACCAGACAGCACATGATGGTGGAAAGCAAGCAGCGGAGCCACTCAGCTCATGGCCAGGAAGTAGATTCTATTTTTAACTTTATTTATGTGCCGGTGTGTGGTGTATACGAGTGCATTCAATTGCCTAGGGATCTGGCCTTCATCGGCTGTGAGATGTGGGAGCTGGGAATTGAACTCAGGTCCTCGGAAATAGCGGCACCTGCTCTTGACTGCTGAGCCATCTCCCCAGCTCCTCGATGGCCAGGAAGTAGAAAAGAAGGGAAGAAGCAAGGCTTGGTGCCACAGCTACTCCAACGTCTGAGGCAGGAGGACAAGAGCAACAACACAACGGAGGCACTAATGTCCCAGTCTCCTCTCCTAGAGATAAACTACAGAACCAAAAATCCACCAACACAATAACAACCAAAAAGCATTTAGAAGCAATAAGGGTGCCCCAACAAAACAGTTTCCCTGTACTGCTGGTTGCTGGTGAACTGGCACAAGCAATCGGGAGCAATTTGGACTGTCCATCACAACCTAGCACACTCCAAAGGCCTAAAGACCTCCCACTAGGCCTCAGCTTGTAAAAGTTCCACTGCCTCCTATTAGCACCCACCACCCTGGGGATCAAGCCTTTAACATGCACACTTAAAGGGAACGGTTAAGATGCAGACTGTAGTGCTGGAGAGATGGCTCAGCGGTTAAGAGTGCTGCTTGTTCTTCCAAAGGTCCTGAGTTCAACTCCCAGCAACCACATGGTGACTCACAACCATATATAATGAGATCTGATGGCCTTGTCTGGCTTGCTGGCATACATGCAGGCAGGATATTGTACAAGTAATAAATAAACAAATAAATAAATCTTTAAAAAAAAAAATGCAGACTGTGGGGAGGTCCAGACAAGTATATATCTCTAACTTAAAAAGCTCTAAAACAGCCCCACATCCCTACAGCTGGGGTTAAAATGAAAGCATATTCTTATAATATTTCTGTGTTTAAAAAAAAAAATCCAGAATTCTTAAAAACATCACTACACTGTACATTTTGTATTTTTCCTTTCTCTGCTTGCATTAAGATTGACCACAAAAGTGCTGTGAGTTCAAGGCCAGTCTGCTCTACAAAGTGAGTCTAGGACAGCCAACGTCACACAAAGAAACCCTGTCTTGAAAAACAAACAAACAGTGACCACTAAAAACCATATGACATAGTCAATATTAGGTCATCTTGAAATCTCTGCCAACACCATTTAATGCAAAAACTTTTCAATTTAGCCTAAAGTATATTTTTAGAGCAAGAATTTTTTTTAAAGCCACATTTTTGCCAAAATATCACAGAAATGATCTCTAGGCCACCTACTAATATTCTTTCCCTCTGGAAGTTTTTGAGCTGGGCCATCATAATGTATATTCCTCACATTGCTCTCTCTCAGCACCACTGTCCGGGCTATTGCTAGGATGGTCCAGTAAGCCCCACTTAAAAGCATTTCTAGTCCAAAGTCCCAAAGCCCATAATCCACCAGCAAGCGGCATGGTCAAGTCTATCACAAAAATACCTCACTTCTGGTACCAACTTCTGTCTTAGTCACTGTTTTGTAGAGACCAAAACAACGCCATTTTGTGTTCAGGGCCTGACTTCCCGCCTCCCCCTCCCCACCTTGCAAGTTTCCAGGGAGAGCCACAAACATACAGCTAGCAACCTTCCTAGGAGCTTGTACCTGGGGCCAACCAATCAGAGCTACAGGTCACAGTGACCAGAACAAATGAAAAACTCCCCCCTGCAGTCTGGCCCTGGTCCCCTTGCTTAGCCCTGGTCCCCCAGCCAATCAGCTTACAGGGCAATTTTCCTGTATCCCTCTAACCCATCTAACCTATCATGTAACAGCAAGGCTTAGAAATGGCTTGGAACTCCCCCCACCCCCGACACCTGCAGGTTTTTTTTGTTTTTTTTGTTTTGTTGTTGTTTTTTGCTTTAAAAACCCTGTTCCCCTAGCACTAGGGGCCACCAACTTACCTCCTTATGAGGGGGCTGACAGTCCAAGCTCTGAGCTTGAAATAAATAAGACCCTGTGTAATTTGCATCCAGCTGATTCCTGGTGGTCTTTGGGGGTTTCACAACTTGGGCATTACAGTTTTATTGCTGTGAAGAGACGCCATGACCAAGGCAACCCTTACAGGAGAAAACATTTAATTGAGAGCTTGCTTAGTTTCAGAGGCTTACTCTATCACCACCACCATCACCATCACCATCATCATGGCAGACGCATGGTAGCACACAGGCAGGTGCTGCAGCAGGAGCTAAGAGCCACATCCTGATTCATAGGCAAGCAGAGATAGAGAGATGCTGCCCCTGGCTTGAAACAAAGTTCCCTGTGTAGCTCTAAGGGAGGACGGGCATGTTTACATAGTGGCCAAGGTCCTTCTGGGTTTACTGCATCTAGTTAAATTGGGCAAAATATGTGCAGAGAGCTGACTGCCTTGCTAGGAGTCAAGCTATGCTCTTCTAGCAGGTTCCAGCCTGATGCGGCAGCAGCTGGAGCGCCTGGCCTGGGGCTTTCGCTGAGTCTGGGAGAGCTGCTCCGTCCTAGGGAACAGAGAGACGAAAGGGCTGAAGGGCAGTGGCAGCACCTGTGTGCTGTGAGCCTGGAGGTCATCGCATGGCTAAGCAAAGTTCTGGAGCCACAGAATACTGTAGACTCCACAGGAATCTGAGGTGCCAGGATTTGTCACTTTTCGGGGACTAGCTAGATGACACGCAGACAGATGGGGGCTTCTAAGTGACAAGCATTCCAGAGTGGTGTACTGACAAAGCCCTGGTCCCAGAGGCTGAGAGGAAGCTTGGCAACTGTCAGTCCTGCCCAAGATGACCTCTCTGATTATTCTGAGTAGTATTTGTCTAGAGAATCTGAGCTTTCTCCAGAGAAATCTGGGAAGCTAGGACCCTCTCTTGGGACGAAGGGGGCATGGTGTAAGAGCAAAGGAAGTGCCACTGGTGACAGAGATGAAGTGACATGGGACAGAACCTCACGTGCTAGGTTTTACATGTACACTTCAAATCACAGCACAGCTGACTGTCCATCCCCAGGAGGAGGAGGAGGCAGCGTGTTTCCTAACTTGGAAGCAGCATGCTTGAAATCGCAGCAGGAAGAAGGACGCTGAAACAGAAACTGTAATCGTCAAAGAGAAGCTTGAACATTGAAGCGACTCAGCGGGTCAAGGCACTTGTCACCAAGGCTGACGCTGGCCTGAGATGAAACCTCAGAACCCACATAACAGGAGGATACAACCCATGTTGTACGCTGACCGCCACACAGTCATTGCATCCATGCACCCACATACAAACAACACACGTGTGCACGCACACACATGTGCATGCACACATGTAAATAAATAAGCCGTAATAAAAACATGTCACAAAGGCCACACACACACAAAAAAAAAAAACAAAGCATGTTATAAAACCAAGTTATCATGTTTTTAGAAAAATTATATAGCTCGAAACTGGACACGGTGGCATATGCCTATCATTTCGACACTTGCAAAACAGAATTGTGTGGTTGGAAAAATGGTTCAGAGGTTAAGAGCTGTGGCTACTCTTCCAGAGGACCCAGGTCAGAGTCCCAGAAGCCATATGATAGTTCACAACTGTCTGTAACAACAGTCCAAGGGGACCTGATGCCCCAGACCTGTACACATAAAACACAAACAAATAAATACATGAGCATATGGGGGGCACAGAATTGTTAAGTTTAAGGTCAGCCTAGGTTAATTATTATAAAAGTTAGCTTTAGAAACTAATACATGTATAAACATGTAAACGCTACATAGGAGAAAGCTGCCTGTGGTGTAGACTTCTAGGTGATTGAAACTTCTTATCCCTTTCTATGCAGTGTCTGTGATGAGCACCAAACATCTAATCCACAGCCAGGAGGAAATGAATGTCATTTTCTATTTCTGAAAGTAGCATTTAATTAAGTTCTCTGAAAGAAGGTGGCCGGAGGTAGCATCTGCTGGGTTCTTGCGGCAGGTGATCAGAGAGGAACAAGGACTGATCTCTCTGAGCAATCTCCTCAGACAAGATACCACTCATCTGAGCAGAGGTCCTCCCACCTGTCAGCACCACCATGAGACAAGCACAGGCCTCCCAGGATAGCAGCCTCCTGCCATGTCTTGCTCCCAGGCTGACCCCTGCGCAGGGGCATCCATGGCAACCCAGACTTTGCTCATGAGACCAGTCCTTTGTACATTGGCTTTACTGAGACCCAACCGCAAATCTCAGATATACATATTCAAGGAATACGATGTGGCCATTTGATATGGAAATGTACACTGTGGACTGGTTACCATGTTAACATAATTAATAAGTCCACCATCACAACTAGTAACAGCATACTTGTGACTGTGTGTGTTGGGGATGTGTGTGTACATTCCCCTGAATGTGTCTATCTGTGTGAACACTTACAATTAAGTTTTAAAATGACCATTATTGTGCCATGTTGTACATTACAGCCTGCCTTAATTGCTTTTCTATTGCCATGATAAGGCACTGACCAAGGCAACTTATAAAAGAAAGTGTTTAATTTGGGGTTACATTTCAGGTAGAGTCCATGATGACTGAACAAAGGCATGGTGGCAGGAACAGCTAAGAGCTCACATCTTGGTCCCCAAGTTGGAGTCATTGAGAAGGCAAACTAGAAATGATGAGGGCTTTTAAAACCTGAAAGCCCTGCCCCAGTAGCACACTTAAACAGTTCCACCAACTGGGAACCAAGCATTTAAACATATGACCCTGTGGGGTTCGGTCTCATTCAAACTCCCTGACCCCCATAGGTTTGTGGCCACACCATAATGCAAAAAAGCATTTATTCCTATTTCAAAATGCCACCTATTCTCTCACAGTCACAACACTTTAAAAGTCCAAAGTTTAAAGTCTCTTCTGAGATTCAAGGCACTTCTCTTAACTGTAAGCCCCTCTAAAGCCAAAAGCAAACTGCAAATTTCATACTTTTTTTTTTTTTTCTGAGACAGGGTTTCTCTGTGCATCCTTGGCTGCCCTGGACTTGCTTTGTAGACCAGGCTGGCCTCGAACTCACAGAGATCTGTCTGCCTCTGCCTCCTCAAGTGCTGGGATCACAGGCATGAGTAACCAAGCCTGGCAAATTGTATACTTCTAACATACAATGGCACAGAATATACACTACCATTCCAAAAGGGAGGAAGCAGGGCCACCAAAAGCAAGAAAATACTGGAACAAAGCAAGACTGAAAGCAAACAAAGCAAACTCCAAATCCTATGCTATAGCTCCGTGTCTGATGTCGGAGGGATAAGATGTCTCCACCCTTCCCTCTTTGCCACCTGCAATAAACTTCTCTCCTGCACTGCTTTCACTTCCTGTGTGTAGCTCCCTCTAGCTGCACACAGGACTCCCGGCATCTCCAACATCCTGGGGTCTTCAAAAACAATCCAGGCTTCATTTTACAGCTTCGCACAGTGGCCTCTCAGAGACTTCTGTGTCACACGCCCCAGCCTCAGCAGCTCTCCTTAACCATGGAGAAAGATCCCACAATCTCTTCACTCATGTATCCTACATGGCTCTAAAGCCAGAACCACATGGACAGCACTGCCTGCTTAGGGAGGAGTCTGGCTCCTTCAAATAACATTTGCCCAAGCTTTCCTTTGTTGCAGTTTAGGAGCAGAAATTTTCTCAGGCCTTTTTTTTTTTTTTTTTTTTTTTAACAAATTGGAAGATTAGCTGGTGGGGGTCTTGCCCTGAGGTTCTCCTCCCTTTATTCTATTTCAGATTGGGCCTTTCTTTAATCCTCTCTCTTTCAGTACAAGCCTCGCCTCCAACATTAAATGTTTAGTACTCTTTTTCACTTCGAGCTATACATTTTGAATTTCTTCTTGCCCGGCTTGCTCTTTTTCACTGTTGCCCTGTAGAATAGAAATTACTAATAACCATGAAACAGAGTCAATAGTAGGCTGTTTTGAAATCTCCTCTGCCAAAGAAATTAGTTTGTTACTTTTAACTTAGCCTCAGGCAGATTTTTAGGACAAGGGTAGAAAGTAGCCACATTTTATGACAAATGTCACCAAAATGGTCTCCAGTCTAGTTGCTAACATTATTTTCCTCTGCAGCTTCTTGAGCTGGGCCTCCCACAGCCCACACTGCTCTCAGCACCACTGTCTGCCAAGGCCCTACTAGGATGGCCCACTAAGCCCCACTTACAGTGTTCAGCTGCTCCCCTAGTCCAAAGTCCCAAAGTCTCCACAGTCCTCTGAAGCCCAACATGAGCAAGTCTGTCACAGCAACAACCTACACTCTGGTACCAATTTCTTTCTTACTTTCTCTCAATTGCTATGTTTAGGCACTATACCCAAGTTAACTTATTCTTTTAAATGTTTAATTTGGGGGTTTGGGTTTCAGAGACTTCAGGTCCATGATGTGGGGACAAAGGCATGGTGGCAGAAACAGCTGAGAGCTTACCTCTAGATCCAAAAGTTGGAGACAGAGATAAAGCTAACTGGATGGCACGGACTTGTGAAATCTCAAAGGCCACCCCCAGGGACACACCTCCTCCAACAGAGCCACTCCCTGTAATCCTTACCAAACCGTTCCAACTGGGGAGCAAGTATTCAAACACATGAGCCTATGGGGGTAATTCTCCTTCAAATCATCACAGAGCCTTAGAGGTCTTATCACAGCGTTTGTCCCTTTGATGAGTATCTACCTCCCCATCCTCCCTCCCAACCCTCGGTATGAACCATCCTATTTGGTCTCTGTTAGTTTGGCTTTGCTCTGCAGATTCTACAGGAGAGCTCATTCAGCTTTGTCCTTCAGATTCATCTGTGCTGTGGCAAATGACAGAACTCCTCTCTCTTTTCATAGCTAAATAATATTTCATAAAAATAGTTCTTATATGACAGGAGCAGAATTGAAACAGAAGGGAAATTCAAAGCAAATGTGCATCGGTTTCTAGGCGTGCCACAATAAGTGATCCCAACCTTCGACACTTAGGACAACAGAAATGTTTCCTCACACAGTTCTAGGGAGTAGAACTCCAAGATCAAGGCACCAGCAGGGCCACACCCTCTCTTAAAAGTTCCAGAAAAGGATCCTTCCTTGCCTCTTCCAGATGCTGGTGGCTCCCAGCATTCCTGGCTTGGGGCAGCATCATGGCAGTCTTCTTCAGTTGTCACAATACCTTCTTACCAGTGTCTTTGGGGGATGGAACCCATGTTAGACAGGCATAAGATCCTCCCATAGTTGATCCTAGAGCATAGCGGTGTGACAACAAAGGGTCTGTGTCCCTAAGTAACCCCCAAAGAACACTTACTCTTTCCCCAAACCCTTCTTGGACTGTAAAAATAAGCAAAGAGTAAACTTTCTCTAGAGTGATCCATCTGAGATTTGATGGTTATGGGTTGTGGGGATAGCCCTCCCCCACCCCTAATAAGTGTACTAAACTTGTTTAAACCAGCAGTTTAGGGTCTACAACTTGGAAGGTGATGGACAGGACAAAAATGGTGGCAGGCAGATCTCTGAGTCTGAGAGCAGCCTGGTCTACACATCAAGTTCCAGGACAGCAAATCTTAGGCAGTGAAGGAAGCCACTGAAAACAGAAATCTGGTTATGATGTCATTGAACAAGGAGGCCGAACATGTTTCGGCTCCAGCAAGCAACAGAACTTGGAAGTTTCAACCACATGGTTCTGACTTTATAGAAGAAAAGAGGTTATGGAATCTCCCTCTAAAGAAAGCTGTTGAGGCCAGGTGTGTGGCAGGGGTGTCCCTGCATGGATGGCCCAGAGAGGCCATTGAGTGAAGCTGTGAAGGTAAAGTCTGTATTGCCATGGAGACCACAAAATGTTTGTATTGTCAGATACATGAGATACCTGTCTAGGAAAGCTGCCCAGGAGAAAGAAGTGTGCTGCAGTCAAAGGAGGTGGAACTCTGAAGAGCATTTGACATCGGACATGGAGATGCAGAGTTCGGAGTTCGCTCAACTGATTTTTGGTCTTGCTTGGATCCAGTATTTCCTCACTATGTTCCCTTCCCTACCTTTTTGAAAGGTAATGTATACCCTGTATGTCCTTTGTTGGAAGCATGTGATCAGGTTTTTTATTTTGATTTTACAGAGGATTACAGCTATGAGATTGCATGAGTCTCAGAAAAGACTTTGAACTTTAGACTTTTAAACAATGTTGAGACTGTGATAGGCTATGAGGACTTTTGAAGTTGGACTAAATGCATTTTGCACTATGTTATAGCCTCAAGTCTATGGGGACCAGGGAGTGGAATGTGATGTCTTGACTCATGTGTGTGAATGCTTGGCCCATAGGGAGTGGCACTATTAGGAGGTGTGGTCTTGTTGGAGGAAGTGCGTCACTGTGGGGGCGGGCTTTAAGGTCTTCTTAGCTCAAGTCTGGCCAGTGTGTCTCAGTCTTCTGCTGCCTACAGACCCAGATGTAGAACTCTCAGCTCCTTCTCCAGCACCATGTCTGCCAGCTTGCCACCATGCTTCCCCCCATGAAAATGGACTGAACCTCTGAAACTGTAAGCCATCCCCTATGAAATGTTTTCCTTTATAAGAGTTGCTGTACATGATGTCTCTTCACAGCAGTAGAATCTCTAACTAACGAGACGGTAGGTTTCTAGTGTTGTGATAAATACCATGACCAAAGCAACTCAGAGAAACAAGGATTAATTTCACGTTACAGATGTAGTCCATCATGCTGGTGAGTCAGGGCAGGACTGAAGGAGAGACTTTTTGTTTTTTGTTTAGATCACAAGTGGGGGATGAGAAAAAGACTTATGAGAAAGCAGATGATGTTTATTCCCTTAGAAGTCAAACCACCGTGTAGGGGAGATTGGTTGTTAACCAGCTGAAAAACAACCTTGAACAAATTCTGAGAGGAGATATAAATGTGAGACAAAAACAGGAGGCGGGGCCTTTGGAGACTTGGAGTAGTTTTGGCTGTTCATCACTCCACTTCGAGACTCTCCTAGAGAGAACCGCTCGAGGGAAGGCTTCTGACCTTCTGGCTGAGGCTCCAGGTTTTGGTTGCTCCAGGTTCCAGCAGAAGAAATCCTGCTGATTACACCAGGAGAATCATTTCTCAGAACTGATATCCTTACGGTTTCATTATTGTATTCTTTAATCTCCTTTTCCTATTGTTTAGGTTAGTTGAGTTATAAGTGAGGTACTCTTGGTTAATAAGTTCATAATAAAATATAATTGCTAAGAAAATTGAGCCTACACCTGACTCTACAGACAGAAGTCTTAGCATTGGTCTTTAAGATGTACCATGGGAGAGATGAGAAATCCGGTAAACAAAAGTACCAGGAGCTGGCTAAAGCTGTCTGACAGGCTCCAGAGGCTACCCAAGCCCCCTTGCCTCCTAGGGCCAAGGGACCACTGGGTCCCTGTTTCAAGTGTGGAAAGGAGGGTCACTGGGCCTGGGCTTGCCCAGATCCCCATAGGCCACCAGGGCCATGCCCAAAGTGGCACCAAGAGGGACACTAGTCTGTAGGCTGCCCCTGTGTCCCCTGTGGCACAAGGATATCACTTCCAAATCACCCTCTGGCTGATATCCTAGACTTGGCTACTGATGACTGAGGGTGCCGGGTTCCCTAGGCCCGACCACTGCCATCTCCAGCAGGAAACCACGGGCAGTCATTATGGTATCAGGCCAGCCCATCTCCTTCCTCCTGGACACTGGAGTCACTTACTCAGTTCTGAAGGAGTTCTGGGGGCCTACCTTCCCTTGTTTCCCTATTGTTCCCAACCTTGCCAAAGTCCACCACTTAACTGCATTTTTAGAGGTGCTCCTCTCACCCACTCTTTTTTAGTAATGCCAGCTTGCCCTGTCCCCTTATTGGGAAGGGACCTTCTAGTTAAACTGGGAGCCTTTTATATCTTTTGCTCCCCGAATTGGCCTAACCTCAACCTCACCTACAGCCTCTGTCTGTCTTCTCCTAAACACCCACCCTACTAGTTCTAAAAAAGTTTCCTCTGCCAGCCTCTCACGTAGACCCCCCAAGTCTGGGATGTCGAGAACCCCTCTATTGCTAGACACCATCCCCTGTGGCAGCTAACCCTTATACTCTTTTCCCCACCGTCCCCTCAGGGACCTCCCATTTCTCAGTGCTGGATCTCAAGGACGCGTTCTTTTCTATCCCCCTTGATGTCCAGTCACAAAACCTCTTTGCCTTTACTTGGACTGACCCTGACACCCACTTCTCCACTCAGCTCACCTGGACTGTCTTGCCTTCAGGATTCCGAGGCAGCCGCCACCTGTTGGTCAGGCTTTAACCTCTGACCTTCTCTCCTCATCTCTCCTCCTTCTAAGCTTTATACAGTATTTAAATGACCTTCTCCTCTGCAGCCCCTCCCTGCAGACTAGCAAAGCTAACTCCTCTGCGCTGGTAAATTTCTTATCTAGCCATGGCTACAGAGTTTCACCTTCTAAGGTCCAATTATCTACCCGCCAGGTCACCAATCTGAGACTAATGATTACCCCGACCCACAAAGCCATTACCTTAGATAGAAATCACCTGATCTCGTCTTTAGCAGTTCCCTCTGCCACAGACCAGCTCAGTCGGGGAATGGTCCTTGGGGACAGGAGTTCTTGGAGCATCAGTGTACATGAGCTAAGGCGTTGGCAAACAGAGGCGACTCAAGTTTGAGTTTCCATCTGAGTGTATTTTTCAAGCAAGCAGTCTAGGATTTTATGCATTCATTTCAAAAGCAGGGAGCCTATGTTGTGGGCCTATGTTGCGGTTACAGTTTCCATGGAGTAGGTTCAAGGGGATCAGTAAGCAATTGAGCATATATGGTACAGGTATGGATAATTTTGTCATAATTTGAATTATAGCTTTAAATGTACAGTAAAGGACGTCATTATTCTTAAGTAATTGACTTGATATCGGTACGGATGCATTCCTCGTCAAAGGTCAGCATTCTCTTTGTTAATTATTTTGCCTAGCACCTGGTGCTGAGGTTATGGGAATCAAGATAGTTTTTTGAAACACTGTGTTTCTTGGTAAATGGCACAAGATAGTACCAAATGGCTAATTCTTAGCTATGTTTCTTTGATAAGTGGAGAAGACCAGTGGAGCTTGACGGTGAACTTCAAGCTTGAACGGTCCCTGGCTGTAGCCACGTGTTAGCAACGTCTTGTAGCAACGTGCATACCTGAAAAGGTCCTGACCTGGCAGTGAAACTTAAGAAATGAAGCTTTAAGAAATAGGTTAGAGGGTAGGGAATAGCTCCCAGCAGCGAGAGTTTTGAAACTGCAGTTTTTCTGCTGGCAGGAATATCGACCCCAGCCCAAGAGACTCTCCCCCTTTTCAGGGGTCTTAGTCTTCAGGCCTGTATAATGTTTGCCACACAGACTCTACTGGAGAGGGGGGACATCCCTCTACTAAAGAGGAAATTTTGTCTTTCTAGGAATGGCTGGTTTCTCATGTACCTGGATCCCTTCCCTTTCCCTTCTCACCTGGCCTCTCTCTGAGGCAGCTAAGGCTCCTTACAGGAACCCCTTCTCAAACCCGTCACCAAGCTCTTTATTTATTATTATTATTATATATATTTTTTTTACCAAGCCCTTACACAGGCTCCAAAAGGCCCTCCTCCAGGCACCAGCTTTACCCCTCCCAGACTTAACCCGCCCAGTCTCTATGTAACAGAACAGGAGGGCTCTGCCCTTGGCATGCTAGGTCGCCAGCTGGGTCATTCCTCTGCACCTGTAGCAGATCCATCACAGAACCTGGACCTCACCACCCACGGGTGGGCACCTTGCACACGTGCCTTAACTGCTGCTGAGCTCCTTATTCCTGAGTCCAAAAAACTAACACTTGGGTCCCCCATTACAGTTTTTTCCTCTCATAACCTGTCTCACTTTTAATGTATAAAGGTTTGCAAGCACTACCTCCCTCCAGGGTTCTCTCCCTCCAGGTGGTGCTAATAGAGGACTCTATACTTTCCTCCCAACCCTGCCCACCCCTTAACATCTCTGATCTCCTTCCCTAACCTAATGCCAACTACCGTCTTCTCTTTCCTGCACTGACACCTTAGAGGAGCTTCTGCCCCACCCCTCACACGTACAGGAGGGCACACTGCCCCAGGCCATCCATACCTGGTACACAGATAGTAGCTCCTTTGTTCACAAAGGAGTCCAAAAAGCTGGCTGTGCCATAGTGTCGGATAATGAGGTGGCTGAGGCACAGGCCCTCCCTGCCCATACCACTAATCAACAGGCTGAACTAATAGCCTTTATTCGCACCTTCCAATTGGCACAGGGACAATCCTTAAATATTTACACTGACTCCAAACATGTCTTTCCATATCCTCCTGTCCCATCTGGAAAGAGTGTGGATTGCTAACACCAAAGGGAGGATCTATAACTAACGCAGACCAGATTACGGCCATGCTAGAAGCCTCCCATCTCCCCACAGCTACTGGAATTGTCCACTCCCCGTCACATCAGAGTGACAATTCCATAATCTCCAAAGGAAACAATTGGGCTGAGGAGACAGCTAGAGCTGTGGCCCTTGGAGGCCTAAACTTCCCTCACCCACTGGTAGAAATCCTCACACTACAACCCACACAGCCCCTCTCACCTCCTGATTCTGTCCTATCTACACCAATTCTTTCATCCTAACAGCCAAGCCTTATCTAACTTTGTTAAAAACTCACCTACAGCCTACTCCTGAGCACTTACCCTTCTTAAAGACGATTGCTACCTCCTGTAAGACCTGTGAGATGTCAAACCCCAACTCCAGCCATCATAGCCCCCCTTGCCCTGCTCACCAGGCTAGGGCCCAGGACTGACTGGCAACTTGATTTTACCCACATGCCCACAGTCAAACGTGCCCCGAATCTCCTGGTTCTGGTGGACACATTTTCAGGATGGGTGGAGGCCTTTCCCACTGCTAACAAAAGGGCTCAGACAGTTTCTGACACTCCCTGGCTTCGGAGTCCTCCCCTCCCTCCAACTGACAATGGCCCTGAGTTCACCTCTCAGGTGTCCCAGACCTTATCTATAGCCCTCAGCATCCCCTGCCGTCTTCATATCCCACACCGCCCTCAGTCCTCAGGAAAGATAGAACAAACTAATCAATCCTTGAAAAATATTCTCATCAAACTGTCACAGGAACTTAACCCTCGGCTGGGTAAAACTCCTGCCATTCGCCCTTTTCAGGCTAAGCGCTCTCCCTGACAAACCTGTTTCTATTTCACCCTTTGAGCTCATGTATGGAGACTGGTCCAACTCCTGGGTTCTCACTTAAATCCTTGCCCCTCCCTGACCATCTACTCTCCCCCTTACTCTGTCATCTCTGCTCCCTACTATGGACTAACTGACCACCATCTACCACACCCACATGCTAACCCCTGTCCATGTCCTGTCAACACTGGAGATCAGGTCCTTCTCTCTCCTCTAGACCAATGTCCCTCAGCTCTTTCCCCTAAGTGCCAGGGTTCCTTCAAGGTCATTCTTGTAACTCCCACAGCTGCCAAACTAGAAGGCTTTGCTCACTGGACTCACCGGTCTCACCTCAAGCCCTTTAATCCCCCTCTTCAAGATAATGTCCCTTCCTACATATCAACTCTAACAGAGCCCTGCTTCCTTAAGCTCCAGAGGACATCGGGACCAACTACCCTGCCTCCTACGTCGGAAGAATGAAGTTTCACTCCAGCAGCCGTGCTCGACTCTACTGGTTTAGATTTGTGTCTTTCCTCCTTCCTCTCCTATTTGCTTCCATCCAGGGCAACCCTTATGTTTGGAGATTTGAGGTTCAAGAGACCCTCATTCACAACAAGCAGTCTCTCGCCATAGGGTCAGGAAATTGTTTTGTGAAAGGCTGTCAAAAGCCAATGGAAACTGCCATCACCCCCACATCTGTCTCTCCTCTCTTATTAGATAGGACTTTTGTTTGCCTCCTCTTTGACCAAACAGAAAGTCGTTGCAGGGAAGGACCGGACACTTCCGGGGGCTGCCCCCATTGGTCATGCCAGATTCACAGGCCAACACAGAAGAAGCTCCTTCTCCTTTCCAGAGAGACCTTCTTCTTCTACATCCAGGACCCGTGGGGTCCCAGATGGGAAACTGGCATCACTGGTTAACTCTACCGCTGCTATACACCTGAACTCCCAATAAGTACAATTCATATCTGAAGAAATTATGTCCCACTCAGCCAGACTTATGACGTGGAGAAGGTGGAGAAAGTGATTAAACACTCCTCCAAGGTCCTGGTTTCTCTGACATCCTCTCTTTAAAAATACAAACCTGTTCACTTTGCCTCCTGTTCCAGACCTTGAGTTGACCTACAAGCTCCTTAGTGCCACCCAGCCTGGCCGATTTACAGATTGCTGGCTGTGTGTCCCTCCTGGGACCAGCTCACAGCTGCCACTGACAGCACCCCCAGTTACCCTGTCAGATGACTCAACTTCCCCTTAACTGACTGCCCTAATTCTGGCATTATCACAACCCCTACCTCTTTTATATGACCCTCTTTGGAGTGGCAAGTTGTCTCAAGGCATCTGGGACATGTTCTGTAGGAATAGTTAGTCTTGATACCTCATCGCGGCCCAGTGCCCTTCTATTCACAGCACCCCGATTCTTTGTGGTACTCAACTCTATCATTGTCCACCTGCTGGCGGGTCTGGAGTCTGCTCACTGGTGCTTCTCTTCCCTGAGTTGGGAGTAATACGTGGAGAAGAACCTCTGCCAATCCTGTTGTGGACTCCGACGCTGCCCACCACAGTAAGCGGGCGGTCCAAATTCTACCCCTTCTGGCTGTGGCAGGAATCACTGCAGGCATCAGAACAGGAACAGCAGGACTGGCCATGTCACTAACTTTGTATCATCAGCTTTCTTCCCAGTTTATCCAGGACCTCCAGCAAGTGGCCCAGACGACACTGACTCTTCAGGGACAAATCGACCCTCTGGCAACAGTGGTGCTTCCAAACCAAGGGGGACTGGATCTCCTCATTGCTAAAGAGGGCGGTCTTGTCTCTTCCTCCAGGAGGAATGCTGCTTTTATGTCAATCAGTCGGGTCTAGTAAAAAGTAAGCTCCAACAACTTCAGCAGCAGAGCAAACAGCTAGAGGCTCCTAGCCCTGGACCTTTGAGAGTCCCATATGGAAATGCACTCTACCCTTCTGCCTCATCTTTTGCTTGTTTTCGTTTGTTTGTTTGTTTGTTTTCTTTTGTCTTGCTGTTCGCACCCGGCTTTATTAACTTCTTCTCTACATTCCTCTAACACCAAATACAAAAAAATCTCTAACCAAACTTTTAATCAGTTACTTTTACAGGTTATCAGCCTTTGACCATGGAACCAGATGCTGGTGACAATCAGCATATACCCTGATGGTGAGGATCAGCCTTATCCTGAGGGAGACCATGCCCCTAATCATCAGGAAGTAGCACAATGAGCAAAGCTCCGCCCACATTCTCCCTCCCCATCATCACTCCCTTTCTGGTTCCCCATTTCTTTTTATAATAAGTAAACGTGAGGAATGTTAGTAGTTAGGCAGAGGTACAAGCCATCCCAAAGGCCCTGAGGACCATGGGAAACAGGAAACCTCAGGACCACCCTCAAATACGTTAGTGTCATTAGAAGCACGTCACCACCACCAGTAGCACATCACCGCCAGGATCCAGGTCCCCCTAAGCTACCTGTGCACTTTCTGCACATGCAACAGGTCATTTATAAAGGGGGGCTCACCCCACTCTTGCTCTCTCTTCCTCTGTCTCCCCAGAGACCTCCTCTGTACATGCCCTCCCAATAAAGCCTCCTACGTGGGTCTGCCGTGTAGAGTGATTTGTGTATCTATTACATAGTTATGCCATGCAACTCTAACCCTGAGTTCTAGGATACCTTTCCTCAGAAATATAACACTTTCACTGGGGATCCATTTACCCAAGAGCTGTGTGGTTCCTGGGCTGCCAAGTCCCAGGATACCCTTCCATCCCAGCAGGAAGGACAACATTCCTGCCTCCTGCATTTTTAGGATCAGCTGTCCCTCAAAGGGACTGAAGCACACTGACAGCGCCAGCCCATGGCTGTGGGCCACAGAGGCCTGGTGATTGTTGACTGGACAGCTGCTGGGGTGGTACTTTCTTTCAGAAGTCCTAACCTAGATTTCACTAAGTGTTTTGAGTGATGCTCATCCCTTGTATAATCTCAGCCCATGTGGGCTGCTATCACTGCCCTGTTATCACTCAGGCCATTGGCTTCTCATAAAGATAAACTGCTGTCTCATGGTTCTAAGGCTGGAAGTCCAAGTTCAAGATCCTGGCCATTTCCATGTCTCCTCAGGCCTAATCATGAAGAGAAAACACGCAAGGTGTTCGTTCCTCAGATCCTTTATCCTGCCCCTGATGACGTCATCCTCATGATGTAATTATCTCCCAAAGGCCGCCCTTCTTCAGCTCTGAGGCTGTGAGATCAGAGCATGTGAATTTGGGGCCCATCAGTTTTCAAGCCGTTGTCTTAAAAACAAGAACTCTTCTGCATGGTTACTCTCTCCAGAAAACCTCAAGTTGTGTAATTCAGTGGTCATCTCGGAGGCTCACTGCTGGGTAAGCTGAGCCTTACTAGTTCTTTCTAAGTGCTGGCTGCTCTGCCTCAAGCTCCTCTCCACACTGACTCATTCAGTCTGCCTTCTCTCGGCTTCTCACTGATTTGCTCTGCTTGGCCTCAAAGAACTCTAGTAATTTGTTCTAATCTTCTGTCTCCTTCTTATTCTCTGGCTTTAACTGACTCTGCTGACCTGTACTGAGCTACATAAACTCATAAACAAACTCAATTCTTCACTTCAGTCACTACACTGACTCCCCACTGACTGACTCTGCCCTGCCTTGAGCAGCCTGTCTTTCCTATGCTCCTGAGAGTTGGGAATATCCTGTCTCTGACTCGTTCTGTCAAATCTTTCTCTGATTTGTCACTTTGTCTGCCCCTCAATCAGACATCACTTTCAAACATGGCTGCTCCCTTCTATAAAGTAACCTCATTTTCACTGTTCGGGATTAACGGCATGTACTAAAGGTGTCTCTGCATTCCAGCTGGATCACATAAATCTAGAAGGTCTTTGGATGTGATCCCTTGCCAGAATAGTCATCTGCTGAATTAAAATGCCTCTACAAGGGTGTAACAGAATATTCTGCAACTTTCTGGATGGAGGACAAAGGTAAACCCCCTCAAACCACAGAGATGTTAAGGGAGCTGCAGTTGCCACCACCTCTCACACTGTATGGGAACTAAAAGGAGGAGCTACAGAAGACAAACTCCGACCTCCTCAGATTTGCCCAGCGTTTGTCTCCTATCAGCCCTGGAAAACGTGCAGGCGTGCACGGCTAATTTTACAACCCCCCACAGAAGGCTCCTCGGGAAACATTTGCTGTAGACACAGAGAACGGCCATCCGCCAACAGCGCTTTCCTCAGACTAGACAAAATCCAAAACACCCAGCAAAAGCTGCCGGGCAAACACACAGGAAGCTGATGAGTTAAGGGCACAGGGCTTTTGCATGAGAAGTGTGGCCAGATGAATGGCCGGAGCTCTCACGTTCCAGAGAATTCCAGGTTATCCCGCAGGTGGCCAGTACAGGAGCCCAGGATCCACTAGGCACAGAGACAGTGTGACCTTATGATGTGGGAGGACTTCACAGCCCAGTGGGAAGGTTACTATACTCACAGCGCTGTTCGGAGAACCAGCAACTTACATTTAACAGTCTGCTCACAAACTGGGCAGACTTCAGAGCAAGTCCTGGAATCTGGCCTGCAGTGATGAGGAACAACAGCTGGGGAAGGGAAGGGAAGTGAGGTGTGGAAGCAGGCTTCCTAGTCACTGGGCATCAGCTGTGTGTTGCAAGATATTTGATCCCGTTGTAAACCCCAAGACTGTGAACTGTACAAACCTGTTTCTTTTTTGGTGTGGCTCAGCCCTAAAACAACTTTAACCCAGGAACTTTCTGTTTATTGTAAACAGGTGATTGCGGTGTGGCTCACCCCTAGCACACACCTTTAATCCAAGAGCTTTGTGTACACGGGATTTAATAAAGTTAAGCCTAGGTCAAGAGGCGGAGCAAGTAACCAGCTGACAGGGATGAAGCAGAAAGGAAGGACTTTCAGAAAAGAATACTTAAGACAATGTGCAGAGGAAGAAAGCTATGCTTGCCTTTTGGCTTTTTCCTCCTGGGCTGTCGGGTGAGCCAACAGGCCTTTTCCTCCTGGGCCATCAGCTGAGCTACCAAGCTTTTGGCCTTGGGCTGTTGGCTTTTTCCCTCAGGACATAAGGTGAGTAGAGAGGTCACCTGTGCGCTCTCTCTGCCTCTCTGAGCTGGCAGATTTTCACCCCAGAATCTGGCTCCTGAGTCTTCATTGGTAAAATCGAGCAGTTGGGATTTTCATTCATTCAAACAACAGCTGTGCGTCACAACCCCTTTCTTTGGAGTTCAAAAGACCCTTTCACAGGGGTCTTCTCAGACACGGGAAAACAGATGTTTACATTATGATTCGTAACATTAGCAAAATTACAGTTATGAAGTGGCAGTAAAGATCTTATAGTTGGGGGTCAGCACAGCATAAAGAACTGTATTAAAGGTTTGCAGCATTAGGAAGGTTGAGAACCACTGTCCTGGTGTCTCCTCTCAGCCTCAGGGCTACTAGGCTGCAGTTCACATGTAAAGTCTGTGGATGAACAACAACAGCAACAACAACAACAGCCACAACCAAGCCAGTTTCACCAAACAGCTGTAATGCAGCTAAGCTCGTCTCTATTTCAAGTTTCTGTTCAATTAAATTGATTTTTTTAAACTATTACTATGAGCTCTCTGTTCCCCTAGCTCTGCGGTAGAAGACCGAGAGCAGCCTTCCCTGCTCACCCTAGTTCCATCTCCTGTGGATCCCACAAGTCCCCCCTTCTAACCTCCCACCCCAACTCATTGCTTTGTCTTATCTCCCAACCCCACCAGGCATCCCCTGATCACCCGAAGCCCTCTCCTGCCAGAGCAACAGATACGCAGGTGGCAGGTCTGCCTGTTTGGTTCCTCCAGATCCAGTCCCCCAGTCTCATCCCCAGCTCTGTAGCTTGTGCTCTCTCTTTCCTCTCTGCCCCATTCCCAACAGGTCACAAAGGTCTTCTCCAATCTTTCTCCCCCAAATACACCCCATTATCCAAGCATCCAAAATCCCTGGAAACACAACAGATGAGTGGGACAGAGAAGCAGAACCACAGAAAATATCCTACCAAGCAGCACACAGTAAACATTCTCCCAAGATAGGAGAGGAAGCAGAATGCACGAAATAAAACAACCTCGCAATAGAGACACAACCAGATATCAACACACAGACCTAGAGTCATCTAACCCCAGATACCCAGACATCAGCATAAACACAGAATTAGTGACAGTCAGGACAATATGCTCCCAATGAAGACCAGCAACCATACCAAGTAGGCACTGAATATTCCAACATAGCTGAAGCCAGGAAAAAAGACCTTAAAACAGGATTATGAAGATCATAGAGGCCCTTAAAGAAGAATGGAAAAATCCCTTTATGAATCAAGGAAAATACAAACAATGCAAGAAAATGAATAAAACTATTCAAGACATGAAGATAGAAATAGAATTGATGAAAAACCCAAGCTGAAGGAATTCTGGAAGTGAAAAAGTTGGAAATTCAAACAGGAACTATAGAGGCAAGCTTTACCAACAGAATACAAGAGGTGAAAGAATGACTCTCAGGCATTGAAGATATGATAGAAAAATAAATATATCTGCCACAGAAAAAGTTAAAGCTAAAGATTTCCTGACACACAGCTTCCTGAAAGTCTGGGATACGAAGAAAATTTCTAAAAATAATAGGAATAGAAGAAGAAGAAAAAAAATCAGCTCAAAGGACCAGAAAATATCTTGAACAAAATCATAGAACAAAATGTTCCTAATCTAAAAAGTAGATATCTATAAAGGTACAAGAAACATTCAAAACACCAGATACATTGGATCTGAAAAGAAAATCCCCTCAACACATAATAACCAAAGCACTAAACGTACAGAACAAAGAAAAAATATTTTTTAAAACTGCAAGGGGGTTGGGGATTTAGCTCAGTGGTAGAGCACTTGCTTAGCAAGCACAAGGCCCTGGGTTCAGTCCTCAGCTTTGGGGGAAATTTGCAACAAAGAGATGTTTAAAAAAAAAAAAAAAAGAGCTACAAGAGAAAAAAGATAAAGTAACATATACATGCAGACCTGTTATAACTATACCTGACTTCTCAGTGGAGACTCTGAAAGCCAAAGGGCCTAGACAAATAAGCTAAAGACCCTAAAACACTAAAGATACCAGTCCAGACTATTATACCAGCAAAACATTCAACCACCATAAATAAAGACAATAAGATACTTCATAATAAAATCAAATTATCTATCAATCCAACACTACAGAGGAAAACTTCAACTTAAGAAGGCTAACTACAACAATGAAAATACAGGGTATAAAGAAGAGACTTGATACCCTATGAGAATATACAGGGGGAGGTAATCCCCCTCAGGAACAGTCATAGGGGAGGGGAATAAGGGGAAAATGGGGGGGGAGGAATGGGAGGATACAAGGGATGGGATAAACATTGAGATGTAACAAGAATAAATTTAAAAAAAAAAAACATTAAAAAAATAAATAAATAAATAAATAGCAAGGGTCCAAAAAAAAAAAAAAAAAAAAAAGAAAATACAGGGTATAAATAATTCCAGACCACCAAAATCATAGGAAAGGAAAACACACATAAAACACACACACACATACACACACCAACACCAACACAAACAAAACAATAGGAATCAATGATAACTGGTCATTGATGTCTCCCAGTATTAATGGTCTCAGTTCCTGAATAAAAGACACAGACTAACAGAATGGATGCAAAAATGGGATCCATCCTTTTACTACATCCAAGAAACACACCTTCACTTCAAGGATAGACATTGCCTCATGGTGAGGATTGGAAAACGATAGTCCAAGTAATCAGACCCAACATACAAGCTGCTGAAGCCATTTTAATATCTAATAATATAAACTTCAAACCAAAACTAATAAAAAGAGATGATAGGGAAGGACATTACATACTCATCAAAGGAAAATCCACCAAGATGAAATTTCAATTCTTAACATCTGTTTTCAAAACACAAGGGCACCCACATTTGTGACAGAAACACTACCACATCTTAAATCACATATTGATAACACACCAACAGAGGGAGACTTCAATAACCCACTCTGAAAATGGACAGGTCATCTAGACAAAAATAAACAATACTGGAGCTAACAGATGGTATACAGCAAACGGAGTTAACAGATATTTACAGACTATTTCACCCAAGCACAAAAGAATATACATTCTTGTAAAATGGGACTTTTGGGGGAGGGGGTAACAGCTCCCAAATAATGACGCAGAGATTTATATTTATTTATAAATTCCTAGGCCTTACAGCTAGGTTCTTTCTCAACTAGTTTGTACCTAATTATCACATCTATACTAATCTAAGTCCTGCCACATGGTTCTTACTACCTCTCCTTCAGTTCCAGTCTGCTCCTTGCTCCATGTCCAGCTGGCGACTTCCTATGCCCCCCCACCAGAGTTCCTCTTTCTGTCCCAGATGTCCCACCTCCTTTCCTGCCTTTGCTATAGGCCATCAGCTCTTTATTAAAACCAACCAGAAAGTGAAAGAGGGAGTGTTTACAAAACACTGAGACAGGTGATTCTTAACAATACCAACTTCTGGCCTGTAATCAGATCTCTGCCAGAACAGAAACCATACAGAGATAATCTTCACACAGTATACAAAGACGTTATCCCAACACATTCTATTCTAAACCCCATGGACCATTCTCCAAAATTGACAACATACTCGGATACAAAGCAAGTCTCAATAGATATAAGAAAATTGAAATAATTCCCTGAATACTATCAGATCACCATAGGTTAAAGCTGGATATCAGCAACCACTGAAATCCTACAAGTCATGGAAACTCAACAGCTCTTTACTGAATAAGAACAGAATTAAAGAAATTAAAGGTTTTCTAGAATTGAATTAAAATAAATGCACATCACACCCATATTTATGAAAGTAGTGCTAAGAGAAAAGTTCATAGGAATAAGTGCTTTGGGAAAAAAGTTGGAGATATCTCATACAGCAACTTAAAAATCACATCTAAAAGCTCTAAAACAAATAGAAGTAATCACTCCAAAGACGAGTAGATGGTAAGAAATAATCAAACTGTGGTATAAAATCAATAAAATAGGAGAAAAAGTAGAAAGAATCAATGAAACAAAGAGATGGTTCATTGAGAAAACCAGTAACATTGACAAAACCTTTGCTAAATTAACTAAACGGTAGAGACAAGGCTGTCAAGTCTCTCTATATCTACTCAACATAGCACTTGAAGTTTTTTTAAATATTTATTTATTTTTATGTATACAGTGCTCTATCTGCATTGACAGCTTCATGCCAGAAGAGGGCATCAGATCACATTATAGATGGCTGTGAGCCACCATGTGGTTGCTGGGATTTGAACTCAGGACCTCTGGAAGAGCAGACAGTGCTCTTAACCTCTGAGCCATCTCTCCAGCCCAGCACTTGAAGTTTTAACTGGAGAAGTAAGAAAACTGAAGAAGATCATGGGAATACAAATTCCAAAAGAAGAAATCAAAGTATTGTTATGTGCAGAGGATATGCTAGTATACATAAGTGGCCCTAAAGATTCCACTGTAAACTCCTACAGCTGGCAAACACTTTCAGCAAAGTGAATGGATACAAGAGGAACTCAAAATATCAGTAGCTCTCTTTTGTATAAATAACAAAAGGACTGAGGGGAAAAAAAACAGTAAAACAACCCCTTATATCATATATCTAGGGGTAACGTTAACTAAGCAAGTGAAAGACTGCTATGATAATTTATTTAGTTAGTTATTTTTTAGTCTTTGAAGAAAGGAACTTAAGAAGATATCAGAAGATGGAAAGATCTCCATGTTCATGGATTGGTAGGATTAACATAGTAAAAATGGGCATCCTACCAAAAGCAATCTACAAATTCAATACAATCACCATCAAAATTCCAATACAATTCTTTACAGATCTTGAAAGGACAATTCTCAACTTCATAGCTAAAACAACCCTTAACAATAAAGGAACTGCTGGAGGTCCTGATTTCAAATGGTACTGTAAAACTATAGTAATAAAAACCATATGGTATTGGTACAAAATTAGACACACTGATCAATGGAGTTGAACTGAAGACCCAGACATAAATCCACTGACCATGGATACTAGATTTTTTTGTAAAGAAACCAGAAATACAAACTAGAAAAAGGACACCATCTTCAGTAAATGCTGCTGGTCAATTGAACAGCTGCATGTAGAAGAATGCAAATTGATCTGTACTTTTCACCCTGAACAAAACTCAACTCCAAATAGATGAAAAACCTTAACATAAAACCAGATGCACTGACTCTGATAGAAGAGAAAGTGGGAAATTAGCCTTGAACATATTGGCATTCTGAACAGAACACCTATAATGCAGACACTAAGATCAGCAATTTATAAAAGACCTCATGAAACTGAAAAGCTTCTGTAAGGCAAAGGACACCGTCAATTGGACAACACAGCAGCCTAAAGAATGGGATTTTTTTTTTTTTTTTTTTTTTTTTGCCAACTCCATATCTAAGAGAGGGCTAATATCCAAAGTATATAAAGAATTCAAGACACTAAATATTAAAAAAATAAATAAATAGCCCAATTATAAAATGGGGTAGCATTAGCATACTTTTAAAGTACTTTAAATTTGGGTTCCTTATATTTCTTTGTCTCTTCTCCACCCCAATCCCTTCCAACACTCCAGTAACAGGTAAGAGAGAAAGAAGGTTAGTAGGGAAAAGTGGCATAGTTTTTCTTAGCTACTTCCTGCTATTTAGGGTCATCAAGTTCCTTGGGGCAAGTCCAATCCTCGTTTCAGGATACCGTCAACTTCTTTTCATCAAACTCCATCAGTAGCAACCAGGAGCAGCAGGGGGAAGCACCAGCGGCCGCCTTCTTTCTTGGAGGCACAGTCTCTCTCTGGGGGGCTTTTACCCCCACTACAAAGACCATGCCCCCACATGAGACAGTTCCCAGATGACAAAGATCACACACCCTCTCAGGAGGCAGTTATCAGCTGTGGACAAACTGGAGCTGCCCCCATATCCCACACCTGGGATTAAAACTAAAACCTGCGTCAGGGACAAGATGGCAGCCCACAGTACGTACCGTGTCTAGAGGGCAGAGGAGCAGAGGCTGGGAAACAGACTAAAGGGAAGAAACAGGGAGCACCAAGCTCCCCCCACCTCCCCTCATTGCAGTTGGGCAGCTCCTGGTTCTGAAGGCGCAAACTTCCAGTACCCTTCAGTCCTCTGATTAGAAGAGCAAGCACAGACCCCCTGGGGAACAGAGGTTCCTCAGAAGCCAACGGCTTGCCTCAGCAAACCAAGTGAGCAAAAGGGCTACTACCTACAACACAGTCTTGGAGACTTATGAGATTGAACATTTGGGAAGGTTCAAAAGAAGTTCTCTCTCCCCACATCGCGGTTGCACTTCCCCTGGGTTTGGGAGTCATAACCCCCCCAAGCACCCTGCACTCCTCCAGACACTAAAGGGAGTGTAGACCCCCCCGGGAAGAGAGCTTCAGAGGCTCAACAATACCCTGACTGAACCTGTTGCTGACCAAAAAAACCACAGTCTTGGGGACTTCTCAGACTAAACAAGTGTGGAGGATAAAAAGAAGCCCCCACCTCAACCCCCTAGCACCCATCCCCACCCACATTCCCACCATGGCTGGACTTCCCCCAGGGTCGGGAACCACAAGCTCCAAAGCACACTGCACTCTTCTGAGTAGGGACCAGGATAGGCCACCTGCGGAACAAAGCATGAACACATTGGAAATAACACAGCATTCTGGCATCTAAGCTGCTGTTGTACACTGTGGCTGATTCCTCAGAGGAACCCTACAGAATTTCAGATCCTAGGTGGCAGATCTGAGACGAATCTAGCTCCAGGAGGACAGTGTCTGCCAATGCAGTATATGAAGCAGCTGCCGTCCAACAGTACTCACCCCTACGACTGCCAGCTTAGAAATCCCAAGCCCTCTCAGCAGTGCCTAAAGGAGAGGGTAAGAAGACAAACAACAAAACCAGGACAACATGGCTCCACCAGGAAGCCCGGACATCAACAGATACGCTAATGCAGCTGCATCTCAGGAAAAATGACCTTAAAGCTATGCTTATACAGTTACTTGAGAATTATAAAGAGAAAATTAATAGATCCACCCAAGAATTTTGGGATAATACAAACAAATAGAGGCCATCAAGGAAAAGCAGGAAACCACAGTGAAACAGGCGAAGGAAATGAGTAAAGTTCCTCCAGACATGAAATCAGAATTAGAATCCGTTAACAAACATAAATTTAGAAAACCCTTGAAATGGAACACTTACAGAAGAAAGCAGGAATCCAAGAGGCAAGCATAACCAACAGAATCCAACATGGAGGAGAGAATCTTAGGGGCTGAAGATACAATAGAAGAAATGGATACAGCTCTCAAACAAATTTTTTTGTTTGGTTGGTTGGTTTGGTTTTTGTTTTTCGAGACAGGGTCTCTTTGTGTTAGCCTTGGCTGTCCTGCACTTGCTTTTGTAGATCAGGCTGGCCTTGAACTCACAGCGATCCACCTGCCTCTGCCTTCCAAGTGCTGGGATTAAAGGCATGTGCGCCACCACGCCCAGCTTCAAACAAAATATTAAAACAGAAAAATTTGTGACACAAAGCATCCAAGAAATCAGGGACCCCATGAGAAGGTGTAAACTCAGGACCATAGGAGTAGATGAAAAGGAAGATGCCAAGTTCCAAGGACCAGAAAATCATAGAAGAAAATTTCTCCAACCTCAAGAAAGAGATACCCTTGAACATACAAGAGGCCTACGGAACACCAAATAGGCTAGACCAGAAAAGAAATTCACCCTGCCACATAATAATCAAATCACTACATCTGCAGAACAAAGAAAAGATATTAAAAGCAGCAAGGGGAAAAGGCCAAGTAACATATAAAGGCAGACCCATCAGAATTATACCTGGATTATCAACAGATACCATGAAAGCCAGAAGGACCTGGGCTAGGTCATCCAGACACTAAGGGACCATAGATGCCAACCCAGACTACTATATCCAGCAAAAATTTCAATCTCTATAGATGAAGACAACAAGATATTCCATGACAAAACCAAATTTAAATAATATATAAACACCAACCCAGCTCTACAGAAGATAGTAGAAGGAAAACTCCATCACAATGAGGTCAACCACACTCAAGAAAACACAGTATATAGATAATTTCACAACAGCAAAACCAAAACAGGTAAAGCCACACACAATCACCACCATCTCCAGAACAAAAGGACCCAACAATCATTTGTTATTAATATCTCTCAACATCAATGGCCTCAACTCCCCTTTAAAAAGACATAGACTAACAAAATGGATGTGGAAACAAAATCTATCATTCTGCTGCCTTCAAGAAACAGATCTCAGGAACAAAGGTAGACATTACCTGAGAGCAAAGGGCTGGAAAAAGATTTTCCAAGCAAACAGAACCAAGAAGCAAGCTGGAGTAGCCATTCTAATATCTGACAAAGTAGACTTTCAGTTAAAATTGGTCAAGAAAGATGGAGGAGGACACTTTGTTCTCATCAAAGGAAAAATCCACCAAGAGGACATTACTATCCTGAATATCTATGCCCCAAACAGTAGGGCACCGACATTCATAAAAGAAATACTTTTGAAATTCAAATCACACATCGACCCCAACACAATAATAGTGGGAGACCTCAATCTCCCACTCTCACCAATGGACAGATGTTCAAGGCAGAAACTAAATAGAGAAATAATCAAGCTAACAGGGGTCATGAATCAAATGGATATAACAGACATTGAGAGAACTTTTCACCCAAACAGAAAAGAATATTCGTTCTTCTCCACGCCACACAGAACTGTTAGAGGATGGACTAACTACTAATTACTAATTACTGCTTGCTGTCTCTTTGACCCACCTTTTGACCAATAAAAGTCCATATCCTGGGCAGGGCAGAGGAGATGGGTGTGGCTAAGGTTCCCAGGCTTAGAGAGACAGAGAAGGATCCTGGGAAGAAGAAGGGAGACCAGAGGACAGGAGAAGAGGAGAAGGCCGCCGTGGGTTAGGTAGAAGAGAAGCACGTGGCCGGCATGGATGGAAGATTTGGCCCAGGTGAAAAACATTAGCAAGTATTTGGGATTATGGATGGGAGGTAGCTTGATAGAAATTATTAGAAACAATGGCATGGGATTGGGGCAGGTATCCTATATCTGCCCCACTATGGGAAGTAGTTTAGAGGATTAATGTCTGCCCTGCCCCAGGTTAACTAAAGCTATTTTAAAATATAACAGGTGTATGTGTCTTGATTGATTGCTATCGGGGCATACTGATAATACAGATAATTTAAAAACAATAAGTCAGAACCTTCTCCAAAATTGACCATATAATTGGTCACAAAACATGCCTCAACAGATTTTTAAAAAATGAAATAATCTCCTGCATTTTATCAGACCACCATGGTCTAAGGCTGAACATCAGCAACAACAGAATTAACAAAAGCCTATCAACACATGGAAACTGAACAATGCTTTACTCAATGATAACTTTGTCAAGGATGAAATAAAGAAAGAAATTAAAGATCTCCTAGAATCAAATGAAAATGAAGGCACAACATATCAAAACTTTTGGGACACAATGAAAGCAGGGATAAGAGGAAAATTCATAGCACTAAGGGCCTTCATAAAGAAATTGGGGATATCACATACAAGCAACCTAATGGACTACCTTAAAGCCCTGGGGGTGGGGGGGGGGAAGCAAACACACCCAAGAGGCATAGATGGTCAGAAATAATCAAACTCAGGGCTGAAATCAATAAATTAGAAACAAAGAAAATAATTCGAAGAATCAATGAAACCAAGAGCTGGTTCTTTGAGAAAATCAACAAGATAGACAAACCCTTAGCCAAACTAATTAAAAGGCAAAGAGAGAGTACCCAAATTAACCAAATCAGAAATGAAAAGGGAGATGTAACAATGTATAACCAAGGAAATCCAAAGAATCATTAGGTCCTACTTCAAAAGACTATATGCCACAAAATTTGAAAATCTAAATGATATGGACAATTTTCTTGATAAATTCCACTTACCAAAGTTGAATTAAGATTGAGCAAACAAATTAAATAGTCCTATCTCCCCTAAGGAAATAGAAGCAGCCATCAAAAGTCTCCCAACCAAAAAAACCATAGGGCCAAATGGACTCAGTGCAGAAGTCTACTAGACCTTCAGAGAACTAATACCAATACTCCTCAAACTATTCTACAAAATAGAATCAGAAGAATCACTACCAAGTTCATTCTATGAAGCCACGGTCACCTAAATACATAACCCACACAAAGATCCAACAAGGAAAGAGAATTTCAGACCAATTTCCCTTATGAACATAGATACAAAAATAGTCAATAAAATTCTGGCAAACTGAATCCAAAATCACATCAAAAATCTCACCCTCTGAGCCTGGTGGCACATGCCTGTAATCCCAGCATTCGGGAGGCAGAGGCAGGCAGATCACTGTGAGTTCGAGACCAGCCTGATCTACAAAAGCGAGTCCAGGACAGCCAAGGCTAACACAGAGAGACCTTGTCTCATAAAACAAAAACAAAAACAAAAACAAAATCTCACCCATCATGACCAAGAAGGTTTCATCCCAAGCATGCAGGGGTGGTTCAATATACAGAAATTCGTCAATGTAATCAACCATATAAACAAACTGAAGGAAAAAACCACATGGTCATCTTTTTAGATGATGAGACAGCATTTGACAAATTCCAACACCCTTTCATGTTAAAAGTCTTAGAGAGACTGGGGATACAAGGAACGTTCCTAAATATAGCAATAGCAATATACAGCAAGTCTATAGCCAACATCAAACTAAATGGAGAGAAACTTAAGTCAATCCCACGGAAATCAGGGACATGACAAGGCTGTCCACTCTCTCCATTTCTCTTCAGTACAGTACTTGAAGTCCTAACTTGAGCAATAAGACAGCTAAAGGAGACCAAGGGGACACAAATAGGAAAGGAAGAAGTTAAAGTTTCACTATTCACAGATGATATAATAATATACACCAATGACCCCCAAAATTCTCCCAAGGAACTCCTACAGCTGATAAACGACTCCAGCAAAGTGACTGGATACAAAATAAACTCGAAAAAGTCAGTAGCCCTCCTGTACACTAATGACAAATGGGCTGAGAAAGAAATTAGGGAAACCACACCCTTCACAATACCCACTGATAATATAAAGTATCTTGGTGTAACTCTAACCAAGCAAGTGAAAGACTTATATGAAAAAAAAAGTCAAGTCTCTGCAGAAGGAAACTGAAGAAGATATCAGACAATGGAAAGGTCTCCCATGCTCATGGATTGGGAGAATCAACATAATAAAATGGCCATCCTACCAAAGGCAATCTACAGATTCAATGCAATCCCTATCAAAATACCTACACAATATTGTACAGAACTGGAAGATCAATTCTCAACTTCATATGGAAACACAAAACCTCAGGATAGCTAAAAACAATCCTGTACAATAAAAGATCTTCTGGAGGAATCTCAATCCCTGATGTCGAGCTGTACTATAGAGCAACAGTAATAAAAACAGCCTGGTACTGGCACAGCAATAGGCCAGTGGACCAATGGAATAGAATTGAAGACCCAGAAATAAAGCCACACACCTATGGTCATTGGATTTTTGACAAAGAATTCAAAACCATACGATAGAAAAAAGACAGCATCTTCAACAAATGATGCTGGTCTAATTGGATGCCTACTTGTAAAAAAAAATGCAAATAGGTGCATATTTATCACCCTGTACAAAAAAAAAGTCCAAGTAGATTAAAGACCTCAACATAAAACCAGACACACTAAATCTGTTAGAAGAAAAATTGGGAAAGAGCCTAGAACTCATTGGCATAGGAGACAACTTCCTGAACAGAACACCAACAGCTCAGACCTTCAGATCAACAACTAATAAATGGGACCTCATGAAGCTGAAAAGCTTCAGCAAGGTAAAGGACACTGTCAAGAGAACAAAGTGACAGCCTACAGACTGGGAAAATATCTTTACCAACCCTACATCTGACAAAGGGCTAATATCTGAATTATATAAAGAACTCAAGAAATTAGACATCACCAAACCAAATAATCCAATTTTAAAATGGGGTGCAGAGCTAAACAGAGAATTCTTAACAGAGGAATACTGAATGGCTGAGAAATGCTTAAAGAAGTGCTCAACATCCCTAGTCATCGGGGGAAATGCAAATCAAAAAAACTTTGAGATTCCATCTTACACCTATCTGAATGATGAAGATCAAAAACTCAAGTGACAGCACATGCTGGCGAGGATGTGGAGCAAGGGGAACACTCCTCCACTGCTGGTGGGAGTGCAAACTGGTACAACCACTTCGGAAATCAATTTGGCGCTTTCTCAGAAAATTGGCAATAGCTCTACCTTAATATCCAGCCATAGCACTCCTACGCATATACCCTAAAGATGCTCCACCATACAACAAAGACATTTGCTCAACTGTGTTTATAGCAGCTTTATTCGTAATAGCTAGAATCTGGAAACAACCTAGCTGTCCCTCAACCGAAGAATGGATAAAGAAACTGTGGTACATTTACACAATGGAATACTACTCAGCTAATAAAAACAAGGAAATCTTGAAATTTGCAGGCAAATGAATGGAACTAGAAATGATCATCCTGACTGAGGTAACCCAGACCCAGAAAGACACGCATGGTCTATTCTCACTTATAAGTGGATATTAGCCCAGCATGGAGCCCTCTGAGAGACTCCACTGGGTTAGGGCAGGGATCAGGATAGATGCTGGGACTCACTACTGGACTCTGGGTGGAGCACTTAGAGTGATATGGAAGAATGGAGGGCTGGAGAGATGGCTCAGTGGTTAAGAGCACGGCCTGCTCTTCCAGAGGTCCTGAGTTCAATTCCCAGCACCCACATGGTGGCTCAAAACTGTCTATAATGTGATCTGATGCCCTCTTCTGCAGATAAAGCACTCATATACAATAAATAAATATTTAAAAAAAAAAAAAGGAAGAATGGGGTGATGGAAGGACCCAGAGGGTTCAGGAGCCCCACAAGAAGACCATCAAGGCAGGTGGATCAGGACCCAGGGGGCCTGGACAAACTGTTGCACCAACCAAGGACAGTGCATAGAGTAAACCTAGACACCTGTTCACTTTTAGCCGATGGACAGCTCATTCTCAACAGTTGTGGGCAGAGTGGGGACTGCCTCTGACATGAACTCTGGTGCCCTGGATTTGACCACTTCCCCTTGGTGGGGGAATAGGAAGCAGGCTCTCTGAACGAGACCTGATAGGCTATGGTAATATGGTGGGGAGGAGATCCCCTTCTGTCACAGGTCGAGAGGAGAGGAATAAGGTAAAAGAGGGAGGGAGGATATGAATGGGAAAATACAAGCAAGGAGATAACAATAGGGATGTAATCTGAATAAATTATTATAATAAATTAAAATTTTTTAAATGACAAATTGTTATGTACATTTAAAAAAAGGACAAAAATTAATCAATTTAGAATTCTATACCCAATAAAGCCATCCTTTAGAAATGAAGGTGAGAGAAAGACATTTGCAGACCAGCAAAAGCTGGAAAAATGAATTTCCACAAGATACATGAGGCATGATAGGGAACCTCAGCAGCCACACTGGACTCAGGCACAGGTAGGCTAACTGAGGTCCTCACCTCTCTCTCCTCTTCTCCAAACTCAGTCCCCGAGTCTCACGCTCACATCTGTAGCAGACCAAATGATGAGGCCTCCTTTCCTCTCTGGCCCCATCTCCAGGGGATCATGCAGATCTTCTCCACCAATGTTCCTCTGCACTTAGCCCAACTGACGCAGCACCTACCCCAGCAGGCATTCCCTGGAGCTGCCAGCCAAGCCTGTCAGAGCAGCAAGTTGGCCCATAGAGCAGGTAGGCCAGCGTCAGACCTTCACAATCCCTCCTCTCCTCCAAGACCAATTCTCCCGCCTCAGGCCAGCTCTGGAACAGACTACCTGCTGTGGCCACCATTTCCAGGGGACAAGGTTGATCCTGGTAGACACCCTGCTTTCCTGCCTCCTGTGAACACCCCGTATCCCCTTGGCCTTAGGGCCCACCCCATTCCTGAGTGTCAGCTCCCGAATACCTGGAAACTCATCCTGGTCAGACTCTGCAGTAGTCCTGTCTGGCAGGATCCCAGAGCAATCACCTACCTGGATAAACAGTCCCCACATCCTCCAGAGAAGACAGCATGTAAAACACCTGCACTATAGAGACAAAAGTAGATAACAGCACCGAGAAGTGTACGCATCCAACACCCAGATGCCAGGGTAAAGCACATTCAATAGCAGACAGAGCAATCTTACTCCAATAGAGCCCAGGACCCCACTACAGTAGACCCTAAGAAATGCAACGCAGATGAAGCACAAGACAGAGACTTTAATATGGCCTGTATGAACATGACAGAGGGCCTTAACAGAGGAAATGAGGTAATCCCTTAAAGAAACCTATGACAACACAATTGGTGGAAGGAAATTAATCAACTAGTTTAAGACCAGAAGGAGGAACTAGAATCAATAAGGAAAACTCAAACTAAGGGAAAACTGGAAATGAAAATTTTAGGAACTGAAACAGGACCTGCATTGGCAAGCCTCAATGCAACACAAGAGATGAAAGAGAGAAGCTCAGATGCTGAAGATCAGACAGAAGAAATAGATACCTTGGTCAAAAAAAAATGTTAACTCTAAGGTAAATCTGGGCACAAACTGTCCAGGACACCTGACATACTCTGAAAAGACCAAATCAAAAAATACCAGGAATCGAGAAAGGAGAAGAAACTCAGTTAAAGGACCAGAAAATATTTTCAATAAAATCATTCAAAAAAGTTTCCCTAGTCTAATGAAGGAGATGCCTATCAAGGTACAAAAAAAAAAAAAAAAAAAGCAATCAAAGTGCTAAATGTACAGGACAAAGAAAGAACACTAAAAGCTGGAAGGGTAGGAGACCAGATACAAGAGGAAAGCAGACCTGTTTAAACAATGTTTGACTTCTCAGTAGAGACTCTAAAAGCTACAAGGGAGCTGGGCGTAGTGGCGCACACCTTTAATCCCAGCACTCGGGAGGCAGAGGCAGGCAGATCGCTGTGAGTTCGAGGCCAGCCTGGTCTACAAAGTGAGTCCAGGATGGCCAAGGCTACACAGAGAAACCCTGTCTCGAAAAACCAATAAATAAATAAATAAAAGCTACAAGGGCCTGGACAGATGTTCCACAAACTCGAAGATAACATAGGTGTTAGTTTACTCTACCATACCTAGCAAAGTTCACAATAATGGGGGGGGGGAAACGTATTTATGTAGTAGCTATATACAAATCAGGCACACTGACAGTCACACACACACACACACACACACACACACACACACACCCGCGACCCCATCTCTGATGGACCATAGACAGGTGTGATCCTGTGCAGATCTCATGTAGGGAACCAAGACGCTGTGAGTCCAAGCATGCAGCAGGTTGGTCATGTCCAGGAGGCGCTGTTTGGCCCTGCTCCTCTCTGACCTCTGCTCTTACACTCTCATGGCTCTTCATTACTGGTGGTCCCCATCACTAGGATGGGGGGTGGGATAAAGATGTTCCATTAGTGCCTGAGCAACCACAGGTAGTTATTCTATGTGTTTTGTCCATTGTGAGTTCCTGTGTTAACCACCCTTCACTGCGCAATCAATCAACAAATGAGTTCAGAGATCCGCACTAATTTGTGGGTATAAAGATAGGAATTTAAAGGTAGTTACAAACTCTATCCATTTAGCACAACTGTGGTAGGTTTAGACATGAGTCCAGTGAGCTACCCAAATGGCTCATGGCAACAGTTACACAACTTTTTTTTAGTTGAATGAATTTTCATGGATAAAGAGTAAACGAAATTATACACACGAATATCCTGATATTATGGAAAACACCAGGGAAGTTCTTCATGAAACAAAGACGTAGCCCCGATGAGATGCAGGATTCGCACTCCAGGGTCAGATCCAAGGACACAGAGCGAGTGTGTCAGAGGTCGGCTCCCATGCTCACTGCAAAGCCATTCACAACAGCCACGAGATGGGAACCTGCAAGTGCCTGTCACTGGGGAACAGGAGGGACATGGAACAGCCACACAGTGGGAAACTGCTCAGCCACCTCAACCTTCAGCTACAAAACAAGATGCAGTGATGGTGTCAGCGACTACCGCACACGGTCTATGCAGGGAGAGCAGTGACTTGTGCTTCTCTTGTGTGTCCTAGTGACGTTCCTATTGCTCCTGTTCTGATGGCCATGATGCTTCCTGGGGCAGTTTGAATGCAGGTGTGCAGGGTACCAAGGCCTCTCCTAGAAAATCAACTAAGACAATACTGGGTTCTACCAAGAAAGGGTGACGGTTAGGGTAGGGTGGACATTTTCTCACAGTAATGAAGAATACAAGTATGTGTGCCCAAATATTGCAATATACAACCTGTGTTCCATCCTGGATAGCCAGCTAGAGCCACAGTGAACCTGTGCAGGAGACAGCACATGCCAAGGCTCACAACACAAAAGCATCAACCCTTCACCTGCTGTAAACCCTGTCCTTCCACCAGGCACTCTAACTTCCCACAGTCTCTAAATGACACCAACTGAATCCTCATGTTCATGAGTCATGTTACAAGGGAGGCTCTCTGAATGCAAACACACACACACACACACACACACACACACACACACACACACACACTGTGACTACGTAAAACATTCTTTTGCCTGGAACTGGACTTTCTGTCTCTGAAAACAGAACCAGACTAATTCAAATTGAGGTTTAAAGCTTTTTACAATTCAACACGAAACTTTACAGCATTCTGGGCCACTACATAGAATGCACGGTGGCACCACAGGCTGGGTGTCCAGCAATCCCCAGTGTTGCATGTCTCTCATGTTTTACATCTGCAGCCCCTTCATGAGAAAGAATGGAAACCTGGTGCTTGAGAGGATGCAGCTCCAGCACGGGGGAAGCTGGGACTTGACAGAGTCTCTGGTCAGACTAGGGCTAAGAAAGCCAGCCCAGCACTGCAAGACCTGCAAGCACATGGAGACAGAGGCTCTGAGCAAATCTGGGCAGCATGACCATGCACTCACACAGTTACTCTGGTGAACAGTCCCCTGAGGATGGAAAAAAAAGCAGATGCTCCCAGGAGTCTCTGCCCCTAACACACTGGGCTCTGCCTGCAAAGAGCTATATTGTGACTTGTCCACACTGTATGTATTCCTTCACTGTTCATCTAACAGTTTTGAGCTGTTGCCTCCAAAACCAAGGGTCACAGACACTGCAGGCAAGCACTCAGCTAATAACCCACATTACCAACCCAAGCTAAAGGATTCAAGGTACCCAGGGATGAGATAGGAAACAAGGTATAGTTACTGTTGGAGCAGGCACAAGGGGCCAAGGATGGCAACCTGCTCATTGTGATTCAGTGAGTGAAGTGAGGTCAGACCTCTGTGACATCATAGGGTAAACTCCTCATCCAGGAAGAGCAGTGGTCTTAGGCAGAGGACAACTCAGAGTCCACCAAGGAGGGCAGGGATTCACAGGAGTCCCATATGCCTTCCTACCTTAGGACTTCTGGGATGAACCCTGATGGGGCCTGGGCCCTAAGAAAAGGATGTGTGGGCCTGGGCCTATCCTCAACCCTGAAGAGGCCTGGGCCCTAAGAAGAGGATGTGTGGGCCTGGGCCTATCCCCAACCCTGAAGAGGCCTGGGCCCTTAAAAGAAGAGGTGTGGGCCTGGGCCTATCCCGAACCTGAAGAGGCCTGGGCCCTAAGAAGAGGTGTGGGCCTGGGCCTATCCCCAACCTGAAGAGGCCTGGGCCCTAAGAAGAGGATGTGTGGGCCTGGGCCTATCCCCAACCCTGAAGAGGCCTGGGCCCTAAGAAGAGGATGTGTGGGCCTGGGCCTATCCTCAACCCTGAAGAGGCCCGGGCCCTAAGAAGAGGTGTGGGCCTGGGCCTATTCCCAACCTGAAGAGGCCTGGGCCCTAAGAAGAATTAGAGGAATGGGCCTAGGCCTATCCCCAACCCTGAAGAGGCCTGGGCCCTAAGAAGAGGTGTGGGCCTGGGCCTTTCCCCAACCCTGAAGAGGCCTGGACCCTAAGAAGAGGTGTGGGCCTGGGCCTATCCCCAACCCTGAAGAGGCCTGGGCCCTAAGAAGAGGATGTGTGGGCCTGGGCCTATCCCCAACCCTGAAGAGGCCTGGGCCCTAAGAAGAGGATGTGTGGGCCTGGACCTATCCCCAACCTGAAGAGGCCTGGGCCCTAAGAAGAGGATGTGTGGGCCTGGGCCTATCCCCAACCCTGAAGAGGCCTGGGCCCTAAGAAGAGGATGTGTGGGCCTGGGCCTATCCCCAACCCTGAAAAGGTCTGGGCCCTAAGAAGAGGTGTGGGCCTGGGCCCTAAGAAGAACTAGAGGAATGGGCCTAGGCCTATCCCCAACCCTGAAGAGGCCTGGACCCTAAGAAGAGGTGTGGGCCTGGGCCTATTCCCAACCTGAAGAGGCCTGGGCCCTAAGAAGAATTAGAGGAATGGGTCTAGGCCTATCCCCAACCCTGAAGAGGCCTGGGCCCTAAGAAAAGGAGGTGTGGGCCTGGGCCTTTCCCCAACCCTGAAGAGGTCTGGGCCCTAAGAAGAGGTATGGACCTGGGCCTATCCCCAACCTGAAGAGGCCTGGCCCCTTTGTAGAAGATGTGTGGGCCTGGGCTTGTCCCCAACCCAGAAGAGGCCTGGGCCCTAAGACGTGGAGGTGTGGGCCTGGGCCTGTCCCGAATACTGAAGAAGCTGAAGAAGTCTGATCCTATAGAAGACCAGGTGTGAGCCTGGGCCTGTCCTCAACCCTGAGGAGGCCATAGGCCTAAGAAGAAGAAGAAGGAGGTATGGGCCTGGGCCTATCCCCAAACCTGAAGAGACCTCAGCCCTAAGAAGAGGTGTAGGCCCAGGCCTATCCTCAACCCTGAAGAGGCCTCAGCCCTAAGAAGATGGGACATTTGCCTGGGCGTATCCTCAACCCTCAACAGGCTCAACGAAGATGAAGTGTTAGCCTGGGCCTACCACCAACTCTGAAGAGGCCTCAGCCCCAAGACATGGTGTGAGTATTGGCCTATCATGAGGAAGATTAATGGGCCTGTGCCAAACTTTAGTCATGATGAGGCCTTGGCCCAAAGAAGATTTGTGAGCTGGGTCTATCCACAACTTTGAATAGGCTTGGGCCCCAAGACGTCGTGTCAGTATTGACCTATTGTGATCCACTAAGTAGCCTAGGCCAGAGGAAAAATAATGGACCTAGGCCTATTTCTAATTATGATGAGGCCTGGGCCCAAAGAAAAAATGTGTTAGCCTGGCTGTATCCCCAACCCTGAAGGGACATATGTCTAAAGAAGATGATTTGAATGAAGTCTGGGTCTACCCCTAATTCTGAAGAAGTGTCAACCCAAAGAAGAGGTGTGGGTCTCGGCCTATTGAAAAATCAGGAAGAGGCCTGGACCTTAAGAAAAAGAGACGTTGGTCTGTTCTAATACATTCCCTAAAGGGGCCTGAAGCAAAGAGTACAAATGTGAGCCTGAGCCATTCCTGCGAAAGAAAGAGGCCTTAGACAATCAAAATGGTGTCTTCGGAAAGCCTTAAACACAGATGTTTAAGATCAACACTTCAGAGCCAGGCTTTCCGAAGACACCAAACATCTGTGTGTGTGTGTGTGTGTGTGCGCGCGCGTGCCTCTCTGTGTTTGGGTGCGTGCGTGCGTGCGTGCGTGCGTGCGTGCGTGCGTGCGTGCGTGTGTGTGTGTGTGTGTGTGTGCATGTCTGTGTGTGTGTGTTTGGGTGTGTGTGTGTGTATATGTGTGTGTCTGTGTTGTGTCTATGTATGCATCTGTATCCATGCCCACTGACTAGACATCGATGCCTTGGATTCCTTCTGTCCTTGCCAGAACCTATGGAGAAGGATCTCAGATCGTAACAGCTTTTCTACACAACTCTTTTAGAAGTCCTGAAATTTATCATCTTTCATTATCTTTCTGGTACACGGCTTGTCCTAGCTCTGTTTATAATTTTAAATAAATGAAGTCTCATTGGCTAACAGGATTGTCCTGAAATGCTTAATTAAACCCTTTCCTTCTATTTCTCAGTGAGCTCTTCACTCTCTGAAGTCCTTAGAAACAGGCTGAAATGGTCACACACAACCAGCAAGGGTAGGAGGCTTCATGTGGAGACCAAGATCTGTGCACAGAGCTCGTCCTCCAGAGCAGTGTGTCTCTGTCCATGGGTTGTATCTTTGCCCTTTGTTACAGTCTTAGAAATCAGACCAGATCAAATGACCCAAGTCCCAACAGAAGACAAGGATGTATCCTGAAATCAAAGGTGCCCGAGGGAAACCCTCAAACACAAGAACCCTGACATGAGACACCGGCCTTTGAGTTGCTGGTCATCGTGGTACAAAATACCCCAAAATGAGATTGGCGCTGCCACCTTTGGTCACTTCGGAGATTTTGTCAGCATGGCCCTATTTCTGAAATCTCCAAGCGCATGGGACATAGGACTCAAAGATGTGAGCTGGATGGGACCTCCTCTGTGAGGCCTAGCTTTCATAATCCTGGCAGGTGCCATAGAATCTACCAAGGGAGAGAACCGATTGTGCTCCTGTCAACCACAAATCATCAACCTGGCAGGGTGTCTTAAAGGCTGCACATGTGGCACTCTTACCTGGAGATAGATGGTCTATGTCATGGGACTTGTTTATAGCTTGTTCAACAGGAGCAAAATCCTGCCTGGTGCTAGACTCCTAACCAAATACCCGTGGCCCCTGGTTCCTGGACCTATGGCAGAACCTACTACTGACAATTTACAAACCCAGCTTCTCCATAGTTATCCTAATATTCGCAGGGCAACTGTCTCCTACAAACCACATGGAGGCTGACTCAACCACAACAACATGGCTGTCTAAGTTAGACAAGGACAACAGCAAGGGAAATGCTAGTGTGGTTGGGAAAACATGACACGGACTCATCCTGAGACAGGGACAATCTTGTGTAGATGGGGAACCTCACAGGGACTCATTCTGAGACAGGGACAATTCTGTGTAGATGGGGAACCTCACAGGGACTCATTCTGAGACAGGGACAATCTTGTGTAGATGGGGAACCTCACAGGGACTCATTCTGAGACAAGGACAATCCTGTGTAGATGGGGAACCTCACAGGGACTCATCCTGAGACAGGGACAGTCCTGTGTAGATGGGGAACCTCACAGGGACTGATCCTGGGACAAAGACCTATAAGCTAGTTGCTGAGAGAGGAAGAGTTCATTGTGTGCACAGATGATCCCGTAGCTGGTTATCGAATACCTGCGACAGAGACCTGCAAACATAACATCACATATAGAAATTTTTGTGGTTATCTATAAATGAGTATTAAAAGAAAACATGCATGAATTTGAAGGAGGGTGAAGACAAATGAGAAAAGTTAGAGGCTAAAGGAGAGTGAAAATGGTCTGATTTCATTTTCATTTTTTAAAATTGCAAATGAAATTTTAGAGACTAATGAAAGTTTGGCTGGGTCAAATACTCAGACGGTGACGCTGATGTAGCAAACTTTGCTGTTTTTTTGTTTTTTTTTTTTTTTTTTTGTGACACGCTTGCCTCCACCCCTACATCTCTCTTCTCACAAGGAGTCATGATAAAAACATCATATCATCATGCTGTACCTGACAGTTCTCTGGTGACAGGCAGAGCTACCTTCAAACTAAATCAGCTGACATCCAGGGTTTACTGCTCTACCCTCTCTACAACCCCCACGCTACCCACACATCTCCTCAAGCCCCATCCCTATTCTAAACCACACCCCCACTCTGCTGCCTTCACAGAAGAGCAGATGACAGGCACCCTCAGCCTCTTCCTGGATCCACAGAACCCATGTCTGCCTTTGTTTCACATACAGGGACCTGAGTCTGTCAGACTCCAGAAAGCCAGAGATTATCTATACATATGTTTTAAATTTCCCATTTCAATGACCTAAGAAAAATAGATTCAGATATGACACCCAACCATTTTCCCACACCTCAAATATGCTTTCAACGATTTTGAACTATCTACATGCATATTAAACCATTTTCAATTTTTATAAAATCATGGTTAATTGGTCTGTAATGGAAGTTTTGGTTTCTTTGTAAATTCTATTATGTAAGTATGTTTTTGTTTTAATCCCAAGTGTAGGATTGTAGTTTGTCCACAGCTGATAATTGTCTTGTGTGGGGCGATATCTTTGCCATCTGAAGTTCTTAGATTCTTAGGACTCTGGGGTGGGGGTGTTAAAAAAGAAAGCACAAATGGAGGTGACGGATTGGAGGAGACTGAGGGTCGCCGTCTGTGTTTGCTGTTGACAGCTGAAATTGGCATTACCCTAAAAGGAACCTCACGACCCCACCCAGCCGCAAGGAGTAGAGAGGTCTATGTCCTGTTTTCCTCCTAACCTTCTTTCTCTCCTACCAAGGATTGGGGGAGGTTGGAAGGGAGATAAAGGTGTTTAAGAATCCTAAATAAAGTAGGTTTGTGAAAAATCTAAGCCTACATTGGTCCACGTCAGGAACAAAACTTTTGAAATGCATGTCACTCACCGAGGAGAAACCAATAAAATGAGAGTGATGGCTTCATCAAGAATCCGTCTACACTGCTTCATCATGATATGCCAACTAGATCCTGGGGGGCAGAAGCAGAGGAGACTTCTTTTTTGTTTGTTTGTTTTTGTTTTTTGAGACAGGGTTTCTCTGTGTAACCTTGGCTGTCCTGGACTCACTTTGTAGACCAGGCTGGCCTCGAACTCACAGTAATCAGGCGTGCACCACCACGCCTGGCCAGAGGAGACTTCTTTGCTTTTTTTTGTTTTTGTTTTTCGAGACAGGGTTTTTCTATGTAGCCTTGGCTATCCTGGGCTTGCATTGTAGACCAGGCTGGCCTTGAGCTCACAGGCATCCACTTGCCTCTGCCTCTCAAGTGCTGGGATTAAAGGCGTGCGCCACCATCAGCTGGCCAGAGGAGACTTCTTAACATGAGGATTCAACGTGCAGCAGTTCCAATTCTTCAATCATTATTTTGTCCACTTCTAATATCTGCTTTGGGTTTTGTGACCCGGTATTGCTACACAGGCAGTCCTGGCCTTAAGCTCACATCAATCCTCTTGTCTCTGTACCCCAAGTGATGAGATTCAGGGACCACCTTGCCTGGCTCTATTCCTAAAACCTACGATAAGAGCAACTTCTACAGGTGGAAGCACATTCACACGTGGCTTGCATTCTGGACACACATGAGCTCAGTGTGGAGGCTGCTAAAAGCTTCTACAATGACAAGCAGTATCAGGAATAAGTGGAGTGACATCATCAGTACATCGTGAGCCAAGGTTACATTGGTGAGTGTTACTTGTGTTGGACACTGAAGAAGAGGTGTCAAGAATATTCACTAAAATCACATATAACAGCCAGTGTAAATTAATAACTTACAAAGTTTTGTCTTATTTAGGAATTTGTTCTTAAAATCACTCTGTACAAATGATCTTTTTACCCTATATTTTTCAAACACCATATTTGTAATTTTGCAACTGGAAGGGTTATTAGAACAGTGTGGAGGTGACTCAAATCTCACTCTGCCAATGATGCTTCACCTGAAATAGAAAAGGTGTCACCTCACATGTTAGTACTGAAATAGAGTGCTCTGTCCTTTAAGACTCACAGGGAACAGACAAGCAGTAACGAATCTTCTTAAAATTAAGTAAAATTAAATGACTTTCCATTTCTTTCACAGGTCATTTATGTACCAGGGTACTTCATATTTAAGCTGTTTACTCCCAACATAGAAAGAAAATGAAATGGTTATTAAGATTACCTTTTCCACAAATATCATAAAGAAACATTTATCAAAAGCCTCCTTAATAAACATAGAAAGGTATTTCACATTTACTGGAGAAAAAAAGGGGGGGAGGAAATGGGTGAAAAGCATAGGTGAATTACCTGAGCTCTGCCCATCATCTGGGTCTGCAACAAAAGTCTTCTAAGTCAGTGCAGGTACAGCTGAATTCAGTGGCCGTTTCTTTTAAAACAAAAAAGTTTCCACAAGAATTTTAACAGCATTAAACAGTGAACTTTTAAATTATACATTTTACTTATTTTTTTTTAAGAATTTCAGCAATAAATATATTGATCATATTCCCATTTATTTCTCCCAAATGCTCGTTGATCTCACACTCAGCCGACACAACATGGTGTCCTCTTTTTTAATCACCTACCTCACAAACATTTCATGTCCAAATTCTCATGTGAAAAGAGCCATCAACCAACTTTTGCTCAATTTGCCAGGCATGAGAGCCATAAGGAAAACTGACTCCTCCTCCTCCTCTAGAGGCCCCAACTGCCAACAGCCTCTCAGATGGGGTGGGGGCAGGGAGCCCCTGTCCCTTCCAGGCCAGAACACTCACTGCCTCACTCTCTCAGAGTGAGACTAGGTGCAGCAGGACAGGCATGTCCAGGAGACACTTTATTCCAAACTCCCTGACCCCTGGATCTTAAAATCTTTCCACCCTCTTCCAGATGGTCTCTGAGACTAAGGTGTACTATAATCTCACACATATCCCGGGAACTCCATAGGCACTTACTCGCTTTCTGCATTTTGACAGTTTCCAATCTTAGGCACAGCTCCCTGCACTAAGAAAGCTCTGTGGGAGAAGAAACAGAGGAGAGATTAAGCCCATATGTTGAATATTCAGAGGATGTAGCCTTGAGGGCCACCCCATAGAAGATGGGGGGGGGGGACACGCCACAGAAAGTACAGTACTCCCTCCTGGCAGGACTCATCAGGTAAAGACACTTGCCACCAGCTCTGATAACTTCAGTTCAATCCCTGGGGCCTACATGGTAGAAGGAGAAAATCAACCCTTGCCAGTTTCCTTCTGAATTCCACATGCATATGGTGTCATGTCTTCAACCAGGGAAGATACACACACACACACACACACACACACACACACACAGAGAGAGAGAGAGAGAGAGAGAGAGAGAGAGAGAGAGAGAGAGAGACAGACAGACAGACAGACAGACAGACAGACAGACAGACAGAGACACAGAGATAGACTCATACATAGAATAAATAAACAGATGTAACAAGCCCAGGGCTTTTGCACGCTTGGCAGGAACTCTATCAACTGAGCTACAGCCCAACCCAAGGAGGAAAAGAAACATTTTTTGAGCACCAACTGTGTGCTAGAGTCTGGAAGGGACTGCCATGACTGATGGGTCATCCATGTTCTCATGATGTCCTAGAGAAATCCTTAATGTCACTTATATCAAAATATTTTAGAACTCAAGTGCCATCTTTGTTTCTAAGAATTTCACAGACTTATACACACCCTCCCTAACAGGCTACAAGCTACGTGACACAAGTGTCCCGTTGCATATCTTTCACAGTTTCCAACAGCACACCAGAAAGAAAATCGGTCTATAAAAAGCTGCATGTGGCAGACACTTACTAAGCCAAGATCTTCCTGAACCGTTTATTCAGGGACTAAATGTTATGATCAGGGCTCTGTCCCAAGACTCCTAAGTAGTAAACCTCTTTCCCCTCCTCACACCCCACCCCGTACCCCAAGTCACTCAAGGCTTAAGGTAGAAATGCCTTCTGCCCAGCATGGCAGTACACACCATGTAATCCCAGTACTAGGGAGGCAGAGGCAGGGGTTGGAGCACTTGAGGCCAGGCAGGAATACACACTGAGAAAACCAAGGACTGAATATGTAGCTTAGAGCATTCTACCCCTAGCACCCCCAAAATAAATAAATAAAATAAAAATAAATAAATAAATCTCTACTTCTGCTCCTATGACTGTGGCTGGACAAGGTCTGTCACACTGAATAGCCCCCAGGGAGAGAGGGAGAGCAGGGTGGGGAGAGAGATAGGAAGAGAGCCGGAGCATGAGATCGAACCTTGCAAAAGTTCTAAATTGAGGGGATGGTGAGACGGCTCAGTGATTAAGAGTACCGCCTGCTCTTCCAAAGGACCCAAGCTCAATTCCCAGCACCCACATGGCAGCTGTCTATAACTCCAATATCTGACACCCTCACACCAATGCACATAAATTAAAATTAAATTAAATATATATTTTTTAAAGTTCTTAATTGATAAACCTTCAGTGGAGCCTCTCTCTGCTAGAGTCCCCAAAGAGAATGAAAAGGGGTTGGTAAAAATCTCAGCTTGCGGGCTGGAGAGATGGCTCAGAGGTTAAGAGCACTGTCTGCTCTAACGAAGGTCCCGAGTTCAATTCCCAGAAACCACATGGTGGCTTACAACCACCTGTAATGAGATCTGGTGTCTTCTTGTGGTGGGCAGGCACATGTATAAATAATAAATAAATCTTTAAAAAAATATATCTCAGCTCACAAAGCCCATGTCAGGTACTGTGCAGGTACAAAGGTGAACCAAACAGGTTCCTGGCCCTCAAGAATTTACAAAGTCAGATCAGACTTAGCCCTCACAGCCTCTGTGAAACACAAAGCAGAATGGGCCAAGTGTGGCAAGCAATGCTGGCAGCTGGAGAAAGCTCTGTGCGAGAAGAGATAGAAGAGAGATTAATCCCATATGCTGAATATTCAGAGGATGTAGCCTTGAGGGCCACCCCATAGAAGATGGGGGGGGGGCAGAACACCCCACAGATAGTACAGTACTCCCTGCCTGTACAGTTGTGCTTGGTGGTTTGCCTGAATCTCCTGGGAAACACAACACAGAGAGCTGAGCATTTGCCCAAGCTCAACCTAGGAAGCAGTGCTGAGCACACACAGATCCTGTAGAGCTGGTGTTCTCAGCTCTCGGTAAGGAGGGAAGGATGCCATGAGGGAAGACTAGAATTCACAGAGTACCTCTAGGGAGTGGTGAGGATTCTGTGAAGGTGTAGAAACATATGTGCATGTGTCTACGTAATATTCTTTCATTGAAAAGGCGGTTTGGAGTCAGGCGGTGGCGGTGGTGGTGGCGGCGGCGCACGCCTTTAATCCAAGCACTTGGGAGGCAGAGGCAGGAGGATCGTTGTGAGTTTGAGGCCAGCCTGGTCTACAAAGCGAGTCCAGGACAGTCAAGGCTACACAGAGAAACCCTGTCTTGAAAACCCCAAAACAAAACAAAAATTAAAAAAAAAAAAAAAAGAAGAAGAAGAAGAAGGAAAGGGGGCTTGGAATCTGTATCGATTCCTGACTTTTGTTGAGTTCATCTGACCTCCCTGAATCCCTGTTTGAGGTGCTATTATCCTTGTATTATAGACAAGGGAACAGAAACACAGATTATTAAGAAAACCGTACAAACTTGTAAAACTGGCTAGTGATGGGGACGCAATTTGAATTCAGGGTCTACTCCTCTTTTCCTCTGTGCTGGCCAGTTGTCCCTACAAGTGCCTACATATGCTTGGTACTTCCGGAAATTGTCCCCCCCCCCACCCCCCCCCCCAGTTTACACACCCTGTCTCCTCCCACTCAACTTCCCGAACTTTCCACCGCTCCCACCCCTAGTTTTTTTCAGCTAGAGTGCTCCAACTCACTACCACAGGGCTGCCGGCGGCTTCTGGGAGCCCCAAATCCATTCCAAAATGCTTTCAGGCTCCTCCTATAAAAAGGCTTGGAGACACGGACAGACGTGTCTGTGTTCCTGGAGTAAAGTGTCGGCTCGGGGCGGGGCGGGGCGAAGCTTGACTAGGGGCGGGGCTTATTTGTAGGGCGTGGCCAGGCCGTAGGGCATGCCCTGAGAGTTGGGTGTTGCAGGTGCCTCCTCCTCCGCCTTTCTGGGTCCCCGGCCGCGCCAGGCACTGTGCGAGCAGCCGAGGGAGCGCCTTTGTGCCTAGCTGGAGAGAGGCTGCGACGGCCCCTTGTACGTCCTGATCCATTGTCTTCCCGGCTGGTGCCAGCGACAGAGACTCCGCAAGTGTCACCGCTGAGGCTGCAGTGCCCGGCCGGGTGGGCGCCCGCATCCCAAGGCGCGCCGTGGGAGATGAAGCTCCCGAAGCCGTGGTGGGCGGGCGGCGGCCTCCTGCACCTCACGCTGTTGCTGAGCTTGGCTGGGCTCCGTGTGGACCTGGACCTCTGCCAGCCACCACCGGCCGCCGCACTTTGGGAAGAGCTGCTCCCGCTCTGTCCCACCCGCCCCGCCTCGGCTTCTAGTCCCTTTTCGGCTTCGGAAGGCTGGGGACGCAGCCCCCTGCTGCCTGCTAAGGACCGGCTGCTGAGCGAAGTGCGCGCTCTCGGCGTCCCCTTCATTCCCCGCACCCGCGTAGACGCGTGGCTAGTGCACAGCGTGGCGACCGGGGACGCAGACGGGGCCCACGGGCTGCTCGGCACCGCAGCCTCGTCGGCCGTGGGAGACGGCGGCCAGGCGCCACCAGCGGGCGGCGGGGATCCTCGAGCGGCTCATAGCAGCCCTCTAGCCGCCGAGGAGGAGGAAGAGGAGAAGGCGGCAGAACCGACGACTCAGGTGCTAGACGCAGGCGGACGCGCCAGCCAGGTAACCTAAAGGGACTCTAGCGAGTGGCAAGTCTAAGCCCTCTAGGACTGGAAGGACTGGCCCCGAGCCCTAGGGTCGCGACGGCTAGGCAGGGACACGCGCGCGATCTTTTTTCTCCTTACCCTAGGGTGTTGTAGGTTGTGAGACAAACCTGCCCCACCTCTTTTTGAATGAAGGAGGTGAGTGCTGGGGGTTTGATTTGGGGGGAAAGTAGATGAAATCCATTTGCGTGGGAAGAACACCCTTCCTTGCGTTTGGTGGGTGTAGAGGGTAGTTTGGTAATGGGGAAGCCGTCTGGACCGTGGTATTTGAATCTTTAATCCATACCCCGAGTGCATAAAGATGCCTTGTTGGGAAACCTGTGCGTGAGTGGAGGATCTGGAGGAGGCTTCTCAGCCTCTGAGAAGATTCGCATCCTGAAGAAACACGCAACCAAACCAAGGCAGGGCCCTTGCCCTGAATTTAACCTTATCTGTAGCCTGTTTGTGGTTGTGCTGTAGGAATAAGGAGCCACGGTGTTCAGTGCAGTTGGTCCCTCTGTGATCCAACCATCCACCTCCTCGCCTGAGAGTCCTCCCTAATGGAAATCCCTTATTAACGTGCACAAAACACGTAGACTTGCCTGTGACACGCGAATGCCCTTTGGTTGGTTGCCGCTGCTACCCTTCAGCTGAACTCTTTTTGTATTTAAACAGTTCCCCCCAAGACCTATGTACTGGAACTGGAAAGACCTCGGCATCTAGAGAGCTCCTGCCTCTCCCGGAGCTTCCTCTTGGGCCCAGAGCTTGACGCTGTCTGTTGTGAATCCACAAGTGTTTGACTGTTGTTTTTGAAAAGAGCAGTCTTATGCAAAATGGGGCTAAACTGGTTTGTTTGCGGCGCTTCAAAATCACCCTGTTTGTGTAGGCAGTTGCCTGACGGGCTCCTCCACCCTTTCTTGGAGGGGGGGGTGGGTCATTGCGTGAGGCGCTGGTGATTCACTGTGATGCTGATCTGATCCCTTCCTCCAAGGGGAAGGGAGCTGATGGGGTGGGGGTTGGCGTTAGCCGTTGGTAGCTTCCTGCTGGTTTAGAAGAGACTGGAAACCACTCCCTATTCCAATGTATAGGTCTGAACTCCAAAGGGGAAGGGGTGTCACCCGAGGAAGGACACCTCTCATCTTCGGAGGGCATCTGCATCCATTTTCAAGTCCTGTAAAGTGTGGGTTTGAAATTCTAGATTAGATTCTGTATAAGGCAGTCCCGCACCTCTCTCATAGCCGAAAATCATCTAGCGCGCTAAGTGTACAAGCCTTTGAAGGGAAGGAAGGCTTTTTTTCTCCCTCTGAGGAATTCCCTTCCCCCCCCCCCCCCCATTACTTGGTTGATACCTATGTAGACCCCTGGGCTGGCATCTCTGAGAGCCTTGGGAACTGAAACACGGCTTAAGGGACTTGAAGGCAGGCAGTGATGGTGGTGGCTGCGGTGGGACATGCCTTTAATCCCAGCACTCAGAGGCAAGGGCAGGCCCATCTCTGAGTTCGAGGACAGCCTGGTCTACAAAGCTAGGACAGCCAGGGCTACAGCCAGATAAATCCTGTCTTGAATTCTCCCCTGCCTCCAGAAGAAAAGACTCACACAAGTTTTCTGTTGTTTTTGTTTTGTTTTGTTTTGTTTTTTTAAAAAGCCTGGCTCGTGATGGAGGATGGGATATGAATCCAGGTGTCAGGCTCCTCCTATCTTCCTCTTGCCCTCTGTGTCAGCCATAATCCTCACAAGGGCCTAGAGACCCTCTTTCATAGAGGAAAGATTAAAGTCATTGTGGTCCCACCTCCTCCCATCTCCCATAACCCCTTAACCCTTTTCTTGGCAATATCTTCCCTGGCTGTGCTGATATGTGTTCCTACTAGACTGTGGTAGCAGTGGGAGAGGGGTGGTGGTGGTGGGAGGGTGGTTCTGTTCCATCAAGCAGTGATAAGTTGCCCAGCCCTTTAGAGGGTTAGGAGCCAGTGCGCCATTGTGGAAGTGCCTTGCACATGTCCGATTTTGTAAAGAAAACCAAGGAGGTCAGGGAACTTGGCTAAATCCATGCACCAGTTGATGCCAGAAGCGGCCTGAGACTCCGAGTCTTCTGTTTCCCAGATTGGTATATTAACTACAGTGGGCTGTGTTCAGGCTCTTCCCCATAAGAATGCATCTGGGATAGGATGAGTCGGCCCTTGACTCAGCCTGTCTCCTGGCCCCACGACAACTGCTTTCTGGTCTTAGAGTTGTTTGTTTGCTTATGGTCTTCTTGGGGCTGGTGGTGGTGGTGGTGGTGGTGGTTTTGGGATAGGGTGTAATGTATCCAAGGTTGGTCTTGAACTTGCTATGTTGCCAGAATGACCTTGAACTCTTGAGGTTTCCTCTTCTCCCTCTAGTGCTGAGATTATAGGTATGAGCAACCACAAGTATAGTTGACCACCAGGCTGGCCTTGAATTCTTAGTCCTCTTGTCCCAGCCTCTTAGGTATTGGGATTACAAGTGTGTGTCACTATGCCTGGTTTGGATTGTTTGTTTGTTTGTTTTTGTTTTTTGAGACAAGGTTTCTCTCTCTCTCTCTCTCTCTCTCTCTCTCTTTTTTTAGATTTTTCGAGACAGGGTTTCTCTGTGTAACAGTCCTGGTTATCCTGGACTTGCTTTTGTAGACCAGGCTGTCCTCGAACTCACAGCGCTCTGCCTGCCTCTGGCTCCCATGTGCTGGGATTAAAGGCGCGTGCCACCATGCCCGGTGAATTGCTTTTTTAAAAGGCAGGATGCCTGCTCGAGATACCAGGGGTTAAGAGCATTTGCTGCCCTTGCAGAGGACCCAGGTTTGGATCCAAGCACTCACCATGGTGGGTAACAACCATCTGTAACTCCAGTTTTAGAAGACCCGATGCCCTCTCCTGACCTCTGAGGGCACGGCATGTGCAGGGCGCACAGACAGATAGATGTATAGGCAAAACACCCATACACGATGGGTAAAAATAAATAAATCCTTTAAAAGCCATAATAAAATAAAAAACAGGCTGTGCATTCCTAATGAAGATTATGACTGGGGGGAAAAAACGGGTTAGAGAAGCAGTACCACTTCCTCCGTGGGTTATGCGAATACAAGCCCCAGCATCTCACTAACAGTGGTGGAGTGAAGTTTTCCTGGAGGAGGAGGAGTGTGAAATGCCAGTTCAGTGCCTGGGTCACACCTGTTCTTTTCCCAACTTGTGAAATCTGCGCCTGCTCCCATCTGCTGCTTCCTTTGGACTTGAGTGTCTATCCGGTGTGCTGACAGGGGAGTCGATGTGTAGGATGGGTAGGGTGGGTAGGTAGAGAATTAGATAATTGATAGGTACCATATATTTCTGGCATATGAGACAACTTCTTGCCCCTGAAAAATCCGTCCCAAAGTCGGGGTTGTCTTATATGCCAGGTACTTAGCTGCAGCTTGCTTCATATGTCCAGCACATATAGTGGGGGGGGGGGGTGGGGTGCCATAGCTGATCCCCTCCTCTGTGCAGGGAGTATGAAGCAGGGAGGAGCAAGCTGCACACATCTTCCTGGCTCTCCACCAGAACGCACTCATTCGTGGAGGGCTGTGAGGATGAGCGTGGAGCGCACCTTAAAGGGGCAGTGTAGGCTGGCGCTGGCTGGCTGTGCCCTGCCTACAAATAGACACATGCCCGAGTCTGCTGCACAGGGTGTGTGTTGGAAGAGGGGTAGTCTTACATGGTGAGTATATTCCAAACTCTATATTTTAATGGAAAAGTTGGGGGTCATCTTATGCGGCCAGTCATCTTATATGCCAGAAAATTCCAGTGGCTTACATTCAAGTGGTAGAAGGTTCTGGCTTTAGAGTTTAACTTTTGACAGCCTTCATACACATGCAAAAAACATTTTACAGTAGGAGATGTTAAAAGAATCAAAAGAAAGTACTGCTTTGATTTCACTTCTTAGAGGCGCTAATAATCATGAAAACAGACTTGGAATTCCCCGGAGCTGACAGCTTCCTTTTATACCATGGCCATTCACTTAGAACTGATGAAGCCTATAGGCTCTCAAGAAATAAAGCTACCCAGCTTTCCCATGTGGTGACTCACACTGTTACTCCAGTTCTGGGCAGATCTGACACCCACTTCCTGCCCCCGAGGGCACTTTGCTGCTCTTGCTGAGGACCCAGATTTGGGTTCCAGCAAGCAGATGGTGGCTACCAACCAGGTAACTCAGGTTCCGGGCATTGCAGGGTGTGCAGATATATACGTGCACGAAAGCACCCATACACATAAAAGAAAACAATAAACAAATTAAAGTAACAATTTTGTTTTTTTTTTTTTTTTTTTTTTTTTTTGAGACAGGGTTTCTTTGTGTAGCCTTGGCTGTCCTGCACTTGCTTTGTAGACAAGGCTGGCCTTGAACTCAATGAGATCTCCCTGCCTCTGCCTCCTGAGTGCTGGGATTAAAGGTGAGCACCACCACGGCTAAAGTGACAATTTTGTAGAGTTGAATATATGTCAACATTTCAAAGAGCTGTTGGGAACTGTGCTGGTTTGTGGTCATCTTGTAGATGTATATCCTGCCTCATCAACCTTCTGCTGTCTGAGCGATCCTACCAAACATCCTGTCTTTCTTTAGGATGTGTCCTTTGGGTTGTATAATCACTGCGGCCCATAGTTAATCTGAAGAATGAAGGGAAGAAAAAGGCATCTCTGATGTTGAAGTAAATTTTGTCTCCATTTCAAAAATCAAGTTTTCCCTAATGTCTAGGCAAGTGGTCAGAGATGGAAGCAAGCACTTGGTTTTCACTGAGCCGTGGTACAGGCATAGTCTTCACTCATGGCAGTGTGGCTTCACTGCAGGCTTTTCAGTTTGCTCTTAGTGGACATTGTAAAGGTGTACTTTGGCTCCTTCATTGGGAAAGAATGGCATGGGCCATTGCACTCGGACCCACAGACTGGGCGCTTAAATAGAAGTTCGCTGAGGGACAAGAAGTCGAAAGCAAAATATCAGCAGGTTGATTCCTTCTAAGGATTGATGGGAGAATCTGTGTTTTGGTGGTTTGAAGGGGGTTGTTGGTATTCTGCGGCCTCTGCTGCCCAGTCAGACTCTTGCCTTCCTCTTCACATGCCCCTCTTCTTTAGGAAGGGCAGTCACATAGGGTCCACCCAGCTCTCTCCCAGTGACCGGGTTTCCTACTGTGGCTGCATTCTTAGGGCTAGGAGTTAGGACTTAGTGGGGATTTTAGAGGACACAGCTTGCTCAGTATCCAGCTATTAGTCGCTGAGTCAGCTGGTTTCCGTACAGGGGTGATGGTGGTAGGGGTGGGGGGGCGCTGTTTGTGGCAGCACTCCGTGTGTCCTTCTGAGCGCTTTCATTTAAACCGTTGTCACCATGATTATGGTTTTGTTGTTGTTTGGTTTGGTTTGTATTTTTTTGCGGGGTGGGGGGTATTGGTGGATTACAGAGGAATCTCCTCCTCATCTGTTCAGTTATGCCCCACTTTCCTATTTTCCTGCTTAGTTCACATAGTAAGAATCCAATATACAGGGCCCAGGATTCAGGGCAGGCCAGTGACGGGGGAGGGGTCACACTTCTCTTTTCTGTAAAATGGGTGCTAACAGGGTTGTTGGGGGAAATGGGGCCGATCAAGCTGAGCAGGGTTGGCCTTCGCTCCTGTCAATCGATCATCCTGCAGGGTTCCAGAGTCATCGTTGTCACCCCTACCCTCCCCCCATTCCCTGTCCCCACCCCACCCCACCCCCCCGTCCCCACCCCCGACTTTGCTCTGCTACCAGGGCTGCTTCTGTTGAGGAAGCTCCATCAGCTCCTTACCTTTCAGCTCGGTATTTTGTCATTCCAGGCTCCCCAGGTGTAGCCACTGTGACACTGATCTTCCTGAACTAATAGTCTGTTGATAAATTGCCTGTGACCTACTTGCCAACCCAAACCTCCTTCTCCTCCTTTCCCCAGACAACCCAGGGTCACTTCTGCCTCTCTTATCTTTTGTCCAGAAGGCCAGCCTTGAATTTCTCTGTGCCTTTCACTGCTAAAGCCTCAGGCTGGCTCAGCTGTCACCCATCTCCAAAGCACCTCCTCGTCCCCTGAGCACCCTGTAGCCTTTCTTCTGTCACACAGAGCACCCTCTACTTTGAACTGTAGTGTCTGGAGTGTGACGACTGAGGTTCAACTTCAGTTGGCCCAAGGCCAGGGGCAGCATATGCAATGTGCAGGGTCACTGTACTAAGGCTTGCAGTACGTGGATGCCATGACTGTGATGGGTTTTGGGTCCTTCAAGGCCAGATCACCAAGTAGAGAGTAGATCAGCTCTGAAATCGTTTCGTGGTCACTTCCGGTCAGCCACTCAAGTGGATGGGGTCATTGAAGAGTAGACTTTCAAGTTATCATAATTGTCTCAGCTGGCAAGGTTTAGGAGTGTTCTAAACTGATAGAACACGCTAGTAACCTTGCCCGGATTAGAGCTGGCTACTGTTTCTACACTGAGTAAGCCGTGCCTCCCACCCACTTGGGAACTTCAAAGAGAAAAACAGTCTGCTCCCGTTTGGGACAGCTTCATGTGGGAATGGCTCCTCAGACACAGCTGTGACAGATTTGTGACCATTCATACCTCTCTGAGCAGCTGGAGGTGGCGGAGGCATGTGCCCCATATGTTGTGGGTGGGTAGCAGGTGGTGGCTGGCAGAGTGTGGTCGTGCCTTGGGAAGCCCCCAGGGCCTAGAGCTGGGTTCCCATCTTCTGAGCCAGGTTTTGGGGGGGGGAGGGTCGTGGAGGGAACGGAATGAACAGAATATGAATGAATAAACACACTCAATCAGACAAATCAAGGAGTTGGCCAACACAGCTGTAGGAACTGGCAAGTGCAAACAGCTAAGGCGATAGAATACCCTGGCCGCTTACCAGAAGCCGGGACGCTGCAGGCTCATGGCCAAATTTCTCCTCCTGGAAGCCTCTGTGTTACTCCTGAAGTCTTTCAACCCCACTGGATGAGGCTACTCAATTACTGAAGATAATTGAAGTCAGCTGGTGTAACCATGTCCGTGGATCCCTACAGAGCAAGATAGCCTGTTCAGTTGAGTCCATGGACACTGGATGCCTTGACAAGTCAAGCTGCTTTAGCCCCACCTCCACCTGGCACCACTGCAAACCCGCCTATCCAAATTGGCGAGACGAGAATACTGATGTCGCCTTTGGATAGTTCTTGTGAGGACTAAGTGGCATGTGGAAGGGCTCCGTTTGGTTCTTGTGTGTGAGCAGATGCCCTGAGTTCCGTGTCAGCCTCCCAGGAGTCTTCATCCTCTCCAGTTGACTGCTGAAGACTGTCGCCAGGCAGAGTCCACTCCGGCTTGAAAGGACCCTTTCCTTTTTTTCCTGCTAGGGAACGAGATCAGACTGGCAGTGGGATGTGACTGGTCATTTTAGATAGCCAAGGAGCTGTTTGTATGCAGGAGGCGGGCAGAAGGAAGGGAGGGTCAGAGATAATGTGTCATCTGACGGAGCAGGTGCTTTAAAGTTGAAACTCAGTTTCCCAAACTCCTTTGATGTCCCACATTCCCAGTAATATTTCGCTGGAATGAAGTGGAATGGGCTGGGAGATGAGGGGCTTAGCTTGCAAATAAATAAATACTAATGATGAGGGGCCAGTGGTAAGGTGGTGCTGTGGGCCAAGGCTCCTGCCATCAAACAAGAGGCCCCGAGTGCAATCCCTGGGCCCCACAGGGTGGAATAGGAAAACTGCAAGTTGTCCCCTGACTTTCACATGCGCACCCCCACACACACACACACACACTAATTAATTTGTTTTGTTTTTCAAGACAGGATTTCTCTGTGTGACAAGCCCTGGCTATCCTGGAACTTGATTTGTAGACCAGGCTGGCTTCTTCCTCCAAGAGCTGGAATTAAAGGCGTGCACCACCACATTTGGCTTAAATAACTTTTTTTTTTTTTTTTTTTTTTAATGTAAAGTATCAGAGCAGAAGAGAATTTTCCAAAGAAAAAAATCGGCACCAGGTGTTAGCTGGCTATGAAATGAAAACGCCCACCACCAGAGGCAAGTCCTGTCACTCGCTTTGTGACAGAAGGTTACCTGTCTAACTTCTGTGCCTCAGTTGCCTCCTCTGTGGAAGGAATGTTAACAGTACATACCTTGCCAGGCTGCTAAACAGCTTAAGTGAGGTACTAGCCGCGGTGCCTCCAGTGAGAGCTCAGTAGACATGAGCTGTAATTATTGTAAACTGCTATTAAAAACTACCCAGGCCAAACAGGACACAGGCTGTCTTTATCTGGCTCCTTGGTTCTCTCTAGGCCGGATGACTCCAGGTTGCCTCCAGCCTAGAGACGGGCCTCAATTCACAGCTCCTCTGATGTCATCCCACTCACAGACAGGGCTCTGTTCTTTGTCTTTTGAAGGTTCACCCAGCTTCAGAGTCAAAGCAGGTCGCAGCCCTCCTCCCCCAGGTGAGAAAATGAAAGGGCCAGTTAGGCCAGCTGCAAGTGCTCACAAAGGGCACAGCAGGAGTCAGAGGAGCAATCCCGCCACCCACACCCATTCATTCCTCAGGACCCAGTATGGTGGAATAAGTCGAAGCTGCCAGCAGACAGGGTCTTCAGCGACTTTACAAGAGAAAAAAAACAAAACAAAAAGCAAAAACAAAAGCTGGTAGAGAAAAGCCCAGCTTGGCACCTCACATCCCCTCACCCTACTTTTCCCTGATAGAGAAAACTTTCCCTCCAGACTTGCCTGGGTGACTGAGACGAACAGGAAGCAGGGGTTCTAGCCTGCTGGGCAAGAAGAGGCCCAACGACACAACCGAGGCGCCACAGAGAAAAGGCTGAGACTTTGGAGAAAGGCTGCTCAGAAGTCCTAACCTGAGGTTCCCCAATGAGGGGGGTTCCTTGTGCAGAATGAGAGCAGGATATGGTGAGGCAGGCCTCCCTTCAAGCGTCTGAAAAATCACATAAAGTGACCCGCCCCCGCCCTGCCCCGCCCCACTCACACACATTTATGCCAGCTTCCTAGGACACACATGGAACTTTTTTTTTCCCCAGTGGGATTCTAGACCATGAGGGTAAAACTCATCTACACACAAGTAAAAGTAATTTAATGACACATTGAGCTTGCCTGTGCTGTAAGAGCGTAGGCCACAAGCACAAGCACTCCTTGAAGACACCCCTATGCCTCAGCTGTGAGCCAGCAGGTTGAGAGAAGCTGCAAAGGACAGAGCTGCAAAGGATAGAGGGGAGGGGGCACAGGGGGAAATGGACATCGCTTTCTTTGGGAATGCCAATTGAGGTGGTGGCAGCTGTTCTCAAGATTAGCAGATAAAAGCTATATCAACTGTATGAAGGGGGGCATTTCCCCAACTACTTAAAAGGCAAATTCCATGGAGTTCAGGAAACTGAGGGTCAGAGAGGGTTAGCAAGTGGTCCAAGGCTACACAGCTGCTGGGGTGGGGGACATCCTTTCCTCGGTTAGCTTGAGGGTAACCCTCCCAGTACCAGGCCACTCCTGGCTTTGGTAGCTGTACTGATCGAATCACAGAGGCCAGAAGAGGGTGTTGGATCCCCCTGGGAATTAGGGATGGTTGTGAGCCACCATGTGGATGCTGAGAATGGAACCCAAGTCCTCTGCAAGTATACAGCCAGTGCTCTTAACTGCAGAGCCATTTCTCCAGCCCTACGTGAAAGTACTTTTAGCCAACTGTTGGTTGCCTACAGTGCTATTCTGGTCATGTAGAATTTCTCTAACTTAAGTTCTTCCCTGTGTTTCCCAGAAGGTTACCAGCCCATCACACTGTAAAAGACACACATGTGCACGCATGCACACACACTCACTCACTCACACACCCATGCAGCCTTCCCAGACTTCTGCTCCTCTGATCAGTTTTCCTTATGGGTGGGATCTAGCCTGTGTGTGCTGACATGGCATATACTCCTGTTTGCAAATTTGTGTGGGTGTTCTTGTGTATTTCATTACCTCACACATTACAGATTGTAGAAATTCCATGCAATCACAGCAGTTTTATAAGCCAAATACGGTTTGTTGGGAATCCAACATCGGGGTTGACAAAAGACGCCTGGACAAAGATGAGCAGTATAAGGAATGATGATCCGAAATCCCTTCCTCCGGTCCTCACTTCCTCCCCACTTGAGGGAAGCCGACTCGGCATTGTGGTTACAGACAGGACTAGCCCAGGATTCCTGCCACAGTCTAAGGATGTTGCTAAAGGACAGTAAATGACAAACTCTGGAGTAGACAGGAGACAGGGTCCCGGCCTTCAAGAAATGACTGTTTTATGCTGGGCTTGGTTGTGCGCACATGTAATCTTTGTGAGTTCAAGGCCAGCCTAGGGCTGTGTAGAGAAGAGACCCTGTCTCCAAGAAGATGGATAGATGGATGGATGGGTGGGTAGATGGATAGATAGAACTCATCCTAGCAAGGCAGTGGTAGCACATGCCTTTACTCCCAGTACTTGGGAGGCAGACTGTGTGAGTCCAGGACAGCCAGTGCTACACAGAGGGACCCAGTCTTGGTGGGTGGGTGGGTGGGGATGTGCTTGTCCTGCAAGTGTGAAGACCTGGATATAAATTCCCATGTAAAAATTTAGGCACAGCCACTAGGCACCTATAACCCAGTGTTGTAGGGTGGGGGAGCAGAGACAGGGGGAATTTGGGGGCTTGGCTTGATGGCTGCTCACCTCATTCCAAGTTCAATGAGAGAAAATAAAGCAGAGAGTAATATGGAGCAAGACACTCAAACACCATCCTCTGGCTTCTGCGCACATATGCGCAGGTCCCCCAACATACACACACACACACACACACACACACACAGAGAGAGAGACCCTACCATATTAGTGGAACAGACAGCAAAAAATTAATATAGCTGGTGCTAAATGGTACAGAAAAAAAAGTGGTTAGGTGTTGGTAGTAGAGGTGCTTTTTAAAAATATAGAGCCAGGCTATGGTGGCGCAGTCCTTTAATCCTAGCACTTGGGAGGCAGAGGCAGGTGGATCTCTGTGAGTTCGAGGACAGCCTGGTCTACAAAGAGAGTCCAGGATAGCCAAGGCTACACAGAGAAACCCTTTCTTGGAAAAAAAAAAAATAAAGAGAAGGGTAGGAGAGATGGCTCAGTGTTTAAGAGCACTGGCTGACTGGTGGTGGTGACACGTGCCTTTTATCCCAACACGCAGAGGCAGAGGCAGGTGGATCTCTGAGTTCAAGGCCAGCCAGGGCTACATAGAGAAACCTTGTCTTGAAAAACAAACAAGCAAGCCAGGCTGTGGTGGTGCACACCTTTAATCCCAGCACCTGTGAGGCAGAGGCAAGTGGATCATTGTGAGTTCGAGGCCAGCCTGGTCTACAAAGTGAGTCCAGAACAGCCAAGGCTATACAGAGAGACCCTGTCTTGAAAAACAGAGAAGAAGAAGAAGAAGAAGAAGAAGAAGAAGAAGAAGAAGAAGAAGAAGAAGAAGAAGAAGAAGGAGAAAAGAAAAAAGAAAAACAAGTAAAAGGGCACTGGGTGAGCTTCTAAACAACTCAAGTTTGATTCCTACCACACATGTGGTGGCATAAGACTGTTGGTAACTCCTGCCCCAGGGCATCCAACACCTTCTATAGACTTCCATGAACACCAGGCACACATGAGGTATACAGATATATATGCAGACAAAACATCCATACACATAAAGTTTAAAAAAAAAAAAAAAAGTCTTTAATATATCAGAGAGCGGGGCTAAGACAACAGTGGGACTAAGAATTTGTTGATGGGTCAGATAAAATATCAATGGAGAGCCTTTAGATTTGGGACAGCCTGGCAAGCCACTTCAGTGTTGTGCTGGGAACAAAATTCCTTGTTGAAATGCACTTAAGAGAGAACACACTGAGAGCAGAGCTTGGAGGATTTCCCTACAAAAATAGGCAGAATAACTGTAAACTGGGCCTATTCTGTCAAGTCTTCTCTGATTTGTCAGCTTTTCTGCCACTCAATTAGACATCACTTTTAAGCATAGGTGCTTCCTTCTACAAACTAACTTTACCTTGGTTGTTTGGGATTAAAGGTGTCCACACCTGCACCTAAACTTCTCTTTACCTGATACTTGCTCTATACCAGGCTGGCCTTGAACTCAGATCTGTTTGACTCTGTCTCCTGCATTCAAGGCATGTTTGTATTCCAGCTGGATCACAAAGGCCTAGATCATCTTGCCAGAGCAACCATGTTCTAAATTAACACTCCTCTACAGATAATAGGTTGGAAGCTAAAGGAGTGATAAGGAACCAAGGAAAGGGTTGTGGTAGGAGGTACCAGCCCACAATAAGTGGCTAATGGGTATTGCCCATAGATGGGAAACAAGAAACAACCAAAGGAACTGAGGGGAGGGAAGTAGTGGGGTGTCCTGAGAAACGTGCTCATGGAGAGACTGACTTCCCTAGACACAAAACACTCCAGAGTCTCAAGGGAAAGCAGAGTGTCTCGGAGTGAGGTACTGCTGGACAGGTAAAGAAGCCAAGAAAACCAAGTGGGCCTCTAGGACATTGGCGTTCTGTCCTGCGCCCCACCCCCACCCCACTCCCGGCATTTGTAGATGTTCATTTTGTTGACATTTACATTTCTCAACTGTTTCTGTGTGTTGGTAGGGAGGTAGACCCTTGAGTTAATCCTGTTAGCATCATGCTCCTGTAAATCAGAAAGCCATCCTGGAGTGGTGGCAGGGACCTATAATCCCAGTACGCTGTTAAAACAAGAGGGTCACAAGTTCAAGACCAGATTAGGCTGCACAAAGAGATCTTGTCTTTGAAAAGGAACCGAGAGAGGAGGGGTGGGGGCAGCCTCATGTCTGAAATCACAGTGCTGAGAGTGAAGGCTGAAAGCAAGACTGCCACAAGGCTAAAGCCAACCTGACTTCCATACTGTAGAGTGAGACCTATGTTTCAAAAAGAAAAAGAAAGCCCAATGTAGTGGTGCACGCCTTTAGCCTTTGATCTCAATAGTTGGGATGCATAGGCAGGCAAATCGGTATGAGTTCAAGGCTGGCCTGGTCTACAAAGGGAGTCCAGGACAGCCAGAACTACAAGAGAAACCCTGTCTTGAGAGACCAAAAATAAATAAAAATAAGATAAAAAAGAAATTGGAAACATCTTTGAATGATGTAACACCTGAGCGACATATGCGCAGCCTTTTGGTGTCATAGTGGAAAGTGTCAGTAGATAGTTCCTGTTCCACTGTAACATTTAACTAGAAGAGTCTCTCACCATTTAAAAATTGTCTTAAAGTAATTAAAAGCAGATGTCTTCTGGGTATAAAAGTACACACTTGGTCTATAAAGTGAATCAAATCCTTTCCCAACCCGTCCCCATCCCATCTGCCTTTCACAGACAACACAAAACTTAATTTGTTAAGCCTCTTGGATTTTTCTACATGTGAATATTCATATATATGTCTATTATATTTGATAAATATTTGCTTCCAACTTAATGTCTTGATCTGTTTTCAATTGAGAACTAAATAAAAGCTGCCTGGTGGTCACATTGATTTCTAATTTTAATTTGTTAGTAATTTCAATTTAGGGGCTTTATGGATATATACAAGTTAAGTTATGCAGATTAGACATCTCGGGGTGCTTAAGAGGGGCAGGACATAAAGCTGACCTTGGTTTTAGAATTGAATGCTTCTTTGATAGTGAAATAATGAGGTGCCTGCCTCAGACAATAACTGTGGTTTTTAGTCAACAGTAAGATTTCTAAAGACTTTTCATATTTATTGATATTTTTTAAACAGGAGAATGAGATACTAAAAGAAAAGAATGAAACTGTGAATCACAATTCCCAGCATGAAGAAAATGAGGACAGGGTATCAGGCCACTCGAAATCACAACATAGTAGGAAAGATGAAAACAAAATGGCAGATGCACTTGACTGGGAAGCAGAGATCACTGAGTCTAGAAATGAGGTAAGCATGTGAGAAGGTTCCAGGTTTGCCAGGGCTTTCTGTACACTAGGCAAGCACTTTACTGACTAAGCTACGTTCACAGTCAACAATTCCTGTTTCTGTAGTTTTACTGAGACAGGGCCTTGCTTTTTGTTGTTTTGGTTTTTTGGGGGGGGGAGGGGGTTGAGACAGGGTTTCTCTGTGTAGCTTTGGCTGTCCTAGACTCACTTTATAGACTGGGCTGGCCTCGAACTCACAGGGATCTGCCTGCCTTTGCCTCCCCAGTGCTGGGATTAAGGGTGTGTGCCACCACATCCAGCTGGACCTTGCTATTTGTATCCTGGGGCTGACTTTGTGTTTACAATCCCTCTGCCTCTACCTCCCAAATAGTGAGATTACAGCCAAGCACCACTACGCCTGCCTTTATGTAACAGGGACAATTAGCAAAGTTATATGAAATGAAATCTCAAAATTGTACAGACTTAGGTGTCATAGACTATCTTAAAACAGGTGTGGTGGCCCATGCCTTTAATCACAGCACTTGAGGGGCAAAGGCAGGTGGATCTCTCTGAATTTGAGGACAGCCTAGTATCTGTATTCCCTGTTGATCTACCATCATCCTGGGCTACAAGAAGTCCACAAGCCACTAAAATAGTTTTCCAATTAAGGAACAACTTAGAAGTTACTATTCATTAAGCATTGATATACAGACACACCCACCCACCCAATATGCTTCATAACAGATACCTTAGTGTATTCTGAGTAGGTATTTTGTGCATGCCAGGCACATGTATGGAGGTCAGAGGGCAATGCGGTGGAGCCTGTTCTCACCTTCCACTTTGCTATGGTTTCTGGCAACTGATCTCAGGACTTGTGCTGAGACGGCTTTACCATCTGAACCATCTCTCCATCCTTGCTGGATACTTTAGTGATAAAAGAATGAACTGAAGTTCACAACTTAATTGGGAACTAAAATCAAAAGAGCTGGAACCAGGTTTCAAAGAAGATACTAGAGATAAGGCCTCAAATCCATATCCAGGAGGGTATGAACTTCCCACCTAAAATGCTAATAGGAAGCAGAACTATTCATATGCTAATAGGAAGCAGAACTATTCATCTGCTAGAAATCGGGACCCTCAAATATACGGTCAAAATGAACTTATAGTTAATAACTCTTGAAGAATAAGATTCATACAAAAGATAACAATTGAGATGTAATATGAATAAATTAATAAAATATATATTTTTTAAAAGATTTATACAAAATAGCTTTAAGCAAAAATGAACTCTTTCAATGCAGGCCCCCAGCACTGAGGAGGCAGAGGAAGGCATATCTGTGTTTGAGGGCAGCTTGGTCTCCTGAGTGAGTTCCAAGACACCCAGGGTTGTTACATTAAAAGACCTTTCTCTCAAATCACCACCACCACCACCAAACAAGAAACTCTTAAAATGGGAGACAGATGTGATGGTGCATGCCAGGAGCACTGCCATGAATTCCAGACCAGCCTTGGTTACAAGCCCCTCTCAAAAAAAAACAAAAAACAAAACAAACAACCCAAAAAAAACCAAAGCAGGAAAATGCCTAAAACTAAGATTTCATTTTTTTTTTTTTCTTCCAGACAGGGTTTCTCTGTGTAGCCTTGGCTATCTTGGACTAGTTTTATAGATCAGGCTGGCTGAGTGATCCACCTGCCTCTGCCTCCCAAGTGCTGGGAGTACAGGTATGCACCACCACACCTAGTGTCAATGCTTTTCCGACAGTAAACATTTTCTGTTTGTATACAGAGCCATCTACATTGGTCAGATACATCTTTTTCTCTGGAAGATTTATTTCAACTGCTTTCATCACAGCCTGAACATTCCCTGGAGGTAAAAGGAATCTTGACTTGTATTTAAACACACCCCCACCCCAAAGCCAAACCTTGAATTAACAGACCTTTATGTGAATCATACTCTTCTACTTGGAGGACATAACAATTTACCAAGTACATTTTAAAGTACAAAGGGAGAGTTAAAATACCATTTTATCAAATTCAGATCAGTGGTGTTTTCCTGGTAGCGTTTATGAGTCTCTTAACCTCTCCTCAATTGAATGCTCATTAGCTTACATTGACTGTGAGATTACTTAAGATAATGGAACTCCTTTTAAAATTGTTTTTCTCTTCAGGGCATCTCACTGGAAGACATCCCACCTTTTTGGAGCAGTGTCAACGAAAGTGTGAATTCCTCACCACATAACATAAATTTGAGCCAAGCTATAAGCCATGATGTCAACCTCCACGAAGCCATGCTTTTGTGTCCCAACAACACATTTAGAAGAGATCCAGCAGCAAGGTCTTCACAGGCACAAGAACCATTTCTACAGTTAAATTCTCATACCAATCCTGAGCAAGCCATTCTTGCAATGCCTCTTCCACCTGCTGACAATCACATGAGGAATCTAACAAGCCAAGACTTGTATGACATTGATTCAAATATATTTGATGGAATAAACCTAATGTCATTAGCCACAGGTTTCAGTCCACTGGAAGTTTCTCAACTTTTTGAAGAACCGGACTCTAATTCTGGGCTTTCATTAAATTCAAGTTATAACACCTCTATCACCAAGTCTAATTCTTCCCACTGTATGTATGATGGTGCTGTAGGTTACAGTAATGACCTAGGCGCTATAGGAGGCTGCTACCCAGAACCCCATAAACATTGCCATATGGATCACAGGACTGTATCTGGCTTTCATGGGGATCTCGAATGTGAACAAGTATTTCATGACCACACTTACCACTCACAGTCAGGAGTACCAGAGCCCACACCTGAATCTTTTACATGGTCAGGGAAGTCCCAGAAAATCAATGAGTGCCTTGATGACCCAGATAGAAACTTGAGCAGAGATGAACAGCGTGCTAAAGCTCTGCATATTCCCTTCTCTGTAGATGAAATTGTCCGCATGCCTGTTGACTCTTTTAACAGTATGTTAAGTAGACACTGTCTGACAGATTTACAAGTTTCTCTCATCCGAGACATCAGACGAAGAGGAAAAAATAAAGTTGCTGCTCAGAACTGCCGTAAACGTAAACTAGACATCATGTTAAATCTAGAAGATGATATATGTAACTTACAAGCAAAGAAGGAAGCCCTTAAGAGTGAGCAAGCTCAATGTAATAAAGCTATTGACATCATGAGACAGAAGCTGCATGACCTTTACCATGACATTTTTAGTAGGTTAAGAGATGACCAAGGTAGGCCAGTCAATCCAAACCACTATGCACTTCAGTACAGCCATGATGGAACTGTTTTGATTGTACCCAAAGAACTAGTCACATTTGGCCACAAAAAGGAAGCACCAAAAGGGAAAAAAGGAACTAAGTAGCTCCAGCGACCTGCATCACAAACTTCAAGCTATTTTTAAGACTTAAAAAATACTGCAACTTAAAATCAGTTACAGCCACATGTTCAAGTGCATAGGGCTCAAGATTATGCTTCTGTGAAGTTGGGAGAATCCACATGTATGGACCACTACTGCACTGATTCGTACTTATGTTGAAGTGATATACAACCACCTTCTAAGGTGGTCATTTTAGAAAGCTTTTAAGACATTTATGGTCTAAAATGGAAATAACCTTAGTGTTTTCTGAAGTTTTTAAAGTATTTAACTTGTAAAACTGTGTGAAAATAAATTTTATATTTGAATGTATTTTATTTCAACAAAAGTCCTTTTTAAAGGGGGCTGGAGAGATGGCTCAGTGGTTAAGAGCATTGTCTGCTCTTCCAAAGGACCTGGGTTCAATTCCTAGCACCCACATGGCAGCTCACAACTGTAACTCCAGTTCCAAGGGATCTGACACATTCACACATAAAATTAAAAAAAAAAAAAAAAAAAGTGTATAGTGTCCTGCCTGCCCACCAGAGGAGGGCGTCAAATCACATTATAGATGGTTGTGAGCCATCATGCAGCTGCTGGGAATTGAACTCAGGATCTCTGAGCCATCTCTCCAGCCCCCTTATTTGTCCTTTTATATGTAAAATCAGTAATATGAAAAACACAGGGAATGCCTTCAAGGGGTCTTGCAAATCTTCAAACCTAAATGCAACCAAGTCACAGCCCATGTCTGTGATTTCCTAACCTAAAATATTCTGAAGTTAGATTAACCATTTAAAAAACTCCCATGAACCAGAGTAAACAGAAATGACTTTTGGAATGGAGTAAAAAACAAAGAATCAAACAAAAAACCAAGGTTGCATTGTTGTAATTCGACCAGTCATGGAGGGGAGGGGGGCGCCGCTGAGAGGAAGAGAACACTTTTTTAAAACCAGGCCGGCCTTTAACTCAAGAGATCTGTCCGCCTCTGCCTTCCAATTGCTGGGATTAAAAGCATGTGCAATCACACCCAGCCGTAATCGAAGACTTTTAATAAATTACCAGGGACCAATACATTGCCTAAAGATCAGCCATTGCAGAAGTCAGTCCTTTCGTAATGCCAAAATGCTTAAGTTTAGGCTCAAACTCATGCAAAATCAAAATGAAAAGTGGGAATCTGTGAACCAATGCTTCATACATTCACATCAGGTGTATAACCCATTTTATACATCCTAAGATCTTCCTAGCATGTGAAAGCAAAACCCAGGCCAGGAATAGCATTACAGTAGAAACGGGGTGGTGAATAGTGCTGAGTGGCTGCTCTTCTGAAGGACCCAGCATTGCACACGTTTCAAGACCCATGTAGATACCATAAACCTTTGTGTTCTTCCCTTAACCTTGGAGATCAACCAGGCCAAGCAACAATACAATTTGTGCATCTGAATCCCTCAAACACCTAATTGACCTCCAAATTTAACTGATTATTTCCATAACTTTGTTTCACATCATTGCTCCTGCCTTAGTATGCTAAATCTCGACCAGTGTTTTAATTTTAGGCGTCTGACAAGTGTCATCTTACTGTAGTTAGTACTCTAGGCCAATCTTACCCACTAGACAGACATACAAACCACATGTAAAAGATGGCTTCCCATTCTGCAAAAGCTTCTATAGTAAAGGTCCTGACTTCAGTAACAGTTTAGATGAAGGCCTTTTGTCAGTCTGAGGATGACATCTGGTCAGCAGACCGTCTAGGAAAGTTGTCCTACTATCCATAGGTGATTCCATAGTAATAACCATCCTGTTAGAACTTAAGATCAGTTCCCAGTGGCACTGCTAAGAGGCAATTCCAACCAGGCCTCAGGGCATCCAAATGCTCTGAATGCTAAAACCTCCAGAGATCCTCCCAGTTTTTTCTCCAATATACACGATTTCTCTTCGTAGCCTTGGCTGGCCTCAACCAATGCCATCTGCCTGCCACTGCCCATCCCCCATGTTTCCACACCCAGCTTCCATAAACTATTAAAATGCCCAGACAGCACACTTCTATGTATTAAGCTTAGTCCCATACTTCCTATAAACCATCACTGTGGGTTTACTTTCCTCTTATATTACCTTTAAAATCCTGAATAATGTAGAAGGAAGTGTTAAGCCTAGATCAAGGGGGGTTGTGAGCTTTTACTCTGCAGCCTCATTATCTGGGTAGAAGGTAGACAGAAAAGTGGCCTTGAACTCCCAGATCTCAATTTCCCAAGATTTAAAGATATGCACACTTGCCTACTTTTGGTTTTGCTAGTTAACAGCCAAGTATTTGGGCAAAAACTGTTGATATACACACTGGTTCACAAGACGTAAAAATCTATACTTAATATCCATTCACTTACCTGTATACATTGTGCTTTTTATTAAAAAAAACCAAACCACCCAGGTTGGCTGTTCACTGATTGTTTTAACTCACAAAGCCCCCATTAAGTCTAAACCAGTTTTAACCACTGCTATTCACCCACAAATCCTAACGGGAAAGATTCCTGGTGCTTTGCAATTGCTAACTAACCTTAAACATTCTTCCTGGTTTTCATGCATGGTTTCAAAATACCACCATTATTAATGTTCAACATAGAGAAAGTTGTAGCAATATACAATTCATAATGACCGTTTTATTAAAAGACAGCAAATAATGTCCTTTAAAAGTGCTTATTTTGTCTATTAATATGGAATGAAAACTGTAGATGTGTTTTGTGCAAAAGTAATTTAAAATTTAAGGGGTTGGCGATCTTGTAGACAACTGATGTTGATAGAACAAGATTCACACTTATGTGTAAACATTACACCAAGGTATTTGGATACAAAAGTATTTATTTTATAAAACTTGTACTCAAAATAGTTTTTTTTTTTCTGTCTACTCACAATACCTAATTTAAAACAATACATTATCCTTGGCTAATTTGATGTTACTCTTTACAAACAGCACTCATTTTGTATTTTTATCAAGAACCTGTACTAAATGAAGTTTTAACCAGAAAACATTCCCTTTTATCTTAAAAGTGCTTCTTAAATGAAGGCACCAACAAGAACTACTTTCAGATGGTACAGAATTTCTTATTTCTTGAAGACTCTGTGGTTGACCACTTCTTCATTAGTTACCTGCAGCAAGACACCTTCCTGCCAAAGGAAAAAAAAAGTATCTGAAGAAGTTTATCATGTTTGTCCAAAGAGCCTAAATAACTTCAGTGGTGGTTTTAGGATTAAAGCAGACTCACTGATGTGTAAAAGCCCTGAATATCACAATTCTGGAAAGGCAATAAAGCCTAGAATCAGGACAGTTTTAGGAAATGAAACTCAGTAGCCAACCTATTGTGTTTTAGGGCAGGACAATAGACAAAAATTATTACCACATTTTAAAACCCAGTTATTTAGTACAGGGTACACAAAAGGGTTTTGTTGTTGTTGCACAGAAATTTCTTATGTAGTAAGACACTATTCTTAACCTGTCAGCCTCATCCCTGATAAGCATGTCAAGTTAGAACCATAAAGAAATAAGCACAATGCCTTAAATGCCTAGTTGACTCAAATTGCTTGATCCAGGATAGGTGAATAAATACACAAGGGTGGAATGATAGGTAAATCTCATTTATTGAACTTGCAGCCTAACTTTTACCTACCATTTTACTACCAACACCACTGAAGGAAGCAAGAAAAGCTTTATTAATGATCACTTGGCTTGCCTCAGCTGTTGAAATGAAGCACTTTACAGTCTTTGTGGCAGCAGAATATACTTGTCCATGGTTCATATCAATGCTAAAATTCCAGCAGGGAAAAAAATGATATGTTAAGCACCTGAATCTTCATGGAAAGGGAGGGGGTGAGAAAGAAGGAAAAATAAGGGGAAAACAACCAAAATTTAAGTAAATGACAGATTGGAAAACAGGGTTTATAAGATTCTTGAGTTTATTATTGTTAAACTCAAATTTATAGCTATGTTAAAACTACATAAGAACCACTATACTGAAAAGACCATTGAAGAGTTTATTAGTTTATCTTTTAGGGAGGAAAATTAAGAAAGAAAAAGTAAATAAGATCTTACCTAAAGAAGTTTAACTGAAGCTTAGAACTACTTTGCTCTACACCCTCAGCTCTCGTTGGCATCCTTATCAACTACTGTAGTTAAAGCTTTGTAGACACAGCGCAGTTTTTTAAGACTGGCTGAGCTTAGTCGTCAAGAGTTCTCTTGTACTAGACCTGTGTCCCTGAAGAGTACCTCGCTGGGGGTATTTCCTTTCCTTGCATTGAAGAAGCAGCATCTAAAAGATCTAAAAAGGTGTTTCTCTTTGCAGAGATATCCCTTAAGTTAACTAGGTAATTTAATCCTGATGAATTGCAGACAACACACTTAAATCTGACCAGCATTTAATCTTACACAAAAATACAACAACAGCTTTGCAAAGGACCTTAATTATACTACCCACTCCTTAACTTATTTAAAATAAAAAGTCTATTATTACACAATTTCCTTTAGAATTATTTTATTAAATCATAAATGTACAACAGCTTCTTAACTCTACACACGCACTTAAATTTTTAAAGGAAAAACGTTATGTCTTATTACACCATGATCCTGGCTAATAGCTTTTCAAAACTTTTGAGAAAAATCTTAAAAAAGGTTTCACATGTCACCTGAAACTTACAAATTTAACATTATCAAAGAAGGAATGCTTCTACACTCTTACAAAGACCACTAGAAAGAAACAACAATTAAAAAGCTAAGAAACTGTCTCAAAGGCATTTTTTTACAATCCTTCCTCCACAGTAAGGTAATGTTATTAAATAATCCAATCCATTCACAAAATGGCTCTCTGCATCTGCTCTGGTGTCTTCTGCCATATCACTGCATATTTATGCATGACTGAGATAAGAGTTTCCTTAACATTGTTATTTCGATAACCTGAAGCTGTTCTGTTACCTCTGGGCTCTCATCCTCTCCTATTTATACAGTGAAGCCTGTTTCAACAGAAGTAAAGAGTAAAAAAAAATAGGTTATGAAATTATCCATCTAACCAGATTTTAAGGAAAGATTAACATGATCCTATAATTTTACTCCTGCAGCTAGTTCTCCCAAGATAACAATAATAATAAAACTCAAAAATTACTTACCCATGGTAAGTAGGAAGAAGCTCAATATCGGCTCCTCCCACCATAGCCCCCACTTCCTCCACTTCCTCCAGGACCATAGTTTCCTAAAATGATAGAAAGTATGCTTATTAGCACATATATAAACCTGGAAGCTTGTGGGCATCTCAAGTTTGTTTCTGGTCTTATGACAGAGGGTCTCTAACAGAGCTGACTATGTTGCAAGTCACCGTAAAAGACCAGTTCCTACTCCTTCCTTATGCATGCTGGGCTTAATGGCGTGTAAAAAGTGGGTGATAACACACTTTTTAAGTACAAGCAAGTTTAGAATTAAGTTGAACTTTATCTTAATCAAATTATTTTAAAAGCTTCAATACGCTAAATGGCAGGGATATAGTATTTTTGAGACATGGCTATGGACAAGGAAGACCCTGAAAAATTGATCTTGCTGCCTATTTCCCCCTTGCCAGGATTACTGGCAGTAATAACTAATTTAAATGCTAACCACCCAGCTTTAGCTGGGCATTGTGGACAGCCTAGACTACATAGAGACCCTGTCTTAAAACAACGCCACCCTCACACACCCCACCAGCAAAGCAAATTAATGACATATTATAACTGAGAAGGAAATCCCTTCACAGTATCAGATTCTTTCATATCCAATTATAAAACTCTTGGACTTGTATTTCTCCCATCAACCATCTAGCAGAACTCCAAGTATTTAGTAAATTACCTCCACCATATGGTCCTCCCATGTTCCTGCTACCACCAAAGTTTCCACTTTTCATTGGACCATAGTTAGAAGGTTGCTGGTTATAATTTCCAAAGTCATTGTAATTCCCACTTCCATAATTCCCTGTAAAAGAATTAAGATACCAGCTACCAAACCTTTGAACAATATAAGCACTGAACCCAAATTAATGTTTAGCTTTTAGGACAAATGTTCTATAAAATAAAAGTATTTAACACCTATCTACAATCCTACAATTTATGCATCTAAACTGATAAAATAAGTATCATTAATTATAATCCAAATTCCAACATAAAGGTTGTAGATGAATTTATTACCTCCTCCATAGTTGTCATAACCACCTCCGTAGCCCCCACCCTGGTTGCCATATCCAGGTCCTCCACCACCATATCCTCCTCTTCCTCCTCCATAACCAGGGCTACCTCCAAAATTGCCACCTATTATAAAATAAGCCTTTAAGTAATTGCTTAAATTTCTCAATTCCATTTGAATTGTCTATTATACTCATTTCTTGTTCTTCAAACACACGACTTTATGTTATTTGTTAATGTCTACTCTAGAATATACCCAAAGGCAAAATAATTACCTATTTGTGGGTAAACATATCACGGTCTATGGTATACACCACATAAAGCAACTTACACCACCTGTAATCACACAACTCTTATTTGAACCAGAAAAATATTTAAAACTTTTATGCCTTTTAGTCTGAGGCTTGCTAGCAAGACTTAAAAATTATCAGGCTGATTTGCATTTGAGCCAGCCTGGTCTACATAGACTCCTTGTCTCAAATAACAAAAGCAAAATCTGTAAGTTCTGTTAAGTCCTTTAGGTAAATGTCACCTAAGGAATCCACTAGCACAGTAACTTAATATTGCCCCTTAGCACACTGACCTCACTTAGAGCCCAACATTCCAGCTTTTATACAAAGTACATAAAACTCCATCTGGATCCAATATTTCTTTTTCATGAAAACGGTACTTCAAACTTAAAATTTTATCTATGGTTTACACTGTGTATGCAGGTATACATTGCTTATTTACAACATGCACTTTTCAAGCCAAATAACTAGTCATCCAAATACTTTGACAGGAAATAGTTATATTGAACCAAGCACCAAATACAATGTTATTTAAATATATGAAACACAAATCAAAAAATTGTATGAATGAAACTAACCTCCAGGTCCTCCTCCATACCCATTATAGCCATCCCCAAATCCACGTCCACTTCCGTATCCATCTGTTTAAAAAGAGCAGCAAAATTACTTACCTTTCTCTACACTCTTTACTAGCACCCTCAGATTGAGGATGGCTGGGAATCTTAACTAGAGTAGTCACGGAAGAAAATAAATCAAACAATGTCAATCCCATTTTACCACCAGCTTTTATAAATACTGTGTTTGGACCCAGAAAGCTTTATTTATTTAAATAAAACATTTTCTCATTCTCAGCATGTGTCATGCACCCCCAGTGACTTCCTACATCTCACTAAATCCAGTCTATTCAAAATTGATCAGAAACACTCAAAACACAAACCTACCAGATCCCCCCCTAAAGTTGCTTCCTGGTCCTGGTCCAAAATTGCCACCGCCACCACGAGAATCCCCAAAGCCAAAGTTTCCTAGGACATATATTCTCATTAGTAGCAAGCACTAAGACAAATATCCAATCACATATACATACAGAAATAGCTTTTTACCTCCTCTTCCACTCCTAGAACTCTGGACTTCCTGCATTTCTTGTCTAGACAATGCCTTTCTAACTTCTGCATTGTGACCATTGATGGTATGATACTTTTGCACTGTAATAAAAAATTCACAACACATCATCATTTACTTTTTTAGCAAAAAGAAAATCCTGAATGTTCTAACAGGGTAAATATTAATATACCTAATATTTTTAAATAATATACAAATCACACTGTATGTGCCTAGATACTTACATACAATCTTATCCACAGGATCATGGTCATCAAAAGTAACAAAGCCAAAGCCTCTTTTCTTTCCAGACTGCCTATCAGTAATTATTTCAATAGTATCAATTTTTCCATATTCTTCAAAGTAATCTCTAAGATGATGCTCCTCAGTATCTTCTTTAATCCCACCAACAAAGAGCTTCTTCACAGTCACATGGGCTCCTGGTTTTCCAGACTCCTACAATAGACAGTGATGACAAAGTTATCTTGGTAGATAAAACTTACACTTCCAACTTAGGACAAATTCCTCCAGATACAGCATGGTTTAAAGCGGCTAGTCTTGGAAAGATAAGTACGAAAACCAGTATGTAAAAATAAATAAATAAATAACTTAATGTTTTGCTTACCTCTCTTGCTACAGCACGTTTTGGCTCAACTACCCTGCCGTCAATGGAATGAGGCCTAGCAGCCATGGCAGCATCAACCTCAGCCATGGAGGAGAAAGTTACAAAGCCAAATCCTCTTGATCTTTTGCTTGCAGGATCCCTCATAACCTTTAAAACCAAAAGGAGATGTCAGCACCTAACTTCATGGTATTATGAACTATACATTATCAATTACAAGCCTTTATTCTTAATACTGACTTTCTTCCATAAGATTCACAACCCAAAGGCCAGGCGTGGTGGGGCACACCTTTAATCCCAGCACTCGGGAGGCAGAGGCAGGCGGATCTCTGTGAGAGTTCAAGCCAGCCTGGTCTACAAAGCGAGTCTAAGATGGCCAAGGCTACACAGAGAAACCCTGTCTCGAAAAACCAAAAAAGATTCACAACCCAGAATTTATGCTAAGACTAGAATCTGTTGCCAGGCTGCCAGAGTTAACGTACCACACAGTCCGTGAGCTTTCCCCATTGCTCATAGTAGTTTCTCAAACTTTCTTCTGTGGTTTCAAAGCTTAAAGCCTCCAATGAAGAGTTTACGGAACTGTTCCTTTTCTCTCTGCAAAGGAAAATATCATTTCAATTTTTATTCACATTTTCTCTTTGTATGCAGGAAATTAAATTCTTAAATATGAGGTGACCTGCTGGCAGAGTACCTTTTTCCTCTCCAAAGGAACAGTTTCTAAAGTTTTCTGGGGGGGGGGAGAAAAAAACTTACATCAAATTTAAACTGTATGTTAAACTGCGTATTAGTTGTGATACACCAAAAACTGCCGCAGCTGAACTACAAGTTTCAAAACCACTAAAACTTGATCTAACCTTAATTCACATAAATTATCTTAAAACTTAACAGATTCTCTTCAAAAATTGAGAAAAAGAATATCAAACTCTGTGGTCTCTTAAGGTGTGTTAAAGAATTCTTTTTGAAATTCTTCATTAAAATTCTACAACCCAGGCAGAATTTAAAAGGGGGGGGGGGGCTCCTTACTGTATTTCCAAATTCGCCACTTCAGTTTCTGAAAAGTGACATATTTGCTTTTCCTTAAATTGCCCCCTCTGGTGTTAATTCTAAGTATCTCAAGGGGGGAGGGGTGTGCTGCAACTCTAAAACAAGCTCCATTAAATTTAAAATTCAAGATATACAAATCACCTTAAAATAGTTTCTACCTCAAGAAAAAATTTATTTCTGTAGTCATAACTACCTAAAACTAAAAAGGTTAGATAGTGTGGGCTTTGGCAACCACTTATCCAGTCTGTAGGCTACAGCAGTCTCACAAGCACAGGTTTATCTACAGTTATCACCACTCCAAATTTGTTTTAAAATCTTTGTTAAGACGTCCTCAGTTTAGTGGACATCTGACAAACCATGGATAAAAGGGCTCTCTGAAAAATTTACACACAAAAAAAAGTCTTTCTTACTGTTTGGGAAATAGCAAGCAAAGTGCTGCATTTGGAAAAAGTGAAGGTATGCTGCTCATTACTATTGGCTTACCAATAACTAAGCTACAAAAATTTATTAAGATGCTCATAAATCAGGTCTTACTATCCAGGATCATGACTACTGAAGACAATTGAAATTACAAAAAAAAAAAAAAAAAAATTAGATCCTTGATTTTGCTGCTCAACCCACATCTACAATGTTCTCCAAAATATTTTTTTAAAATAAAGGAAATTCTATTTTTACTACTTTTTAGGTTTTTTAAAGAAAAATAGAAATGAAAAAAAAAAAACAGGTTTCAGAGATTCAAAGAACGTTTTAAACGCTTTTACTTTGCGTGTCTGCAACTGGCGTTGAGGTTAATTCTATTTGTCAGTACATATGCCTCTCGACATCTAAATTACAAATATAAAATACGCCTACAATTTTTCTCATATCACTAACAAAAAGCAAAAGCTCATTACTTACCTCAGGTTTTCCCAAACTTACCCGACGTCCACTATCGATCATAAACAAGATTATTTTACAAATGTGCTTATGGTCAAATAACCAATAACCCTTCAACTTGAAACCTTATGCTTATCGATGTAATAATCAACCACGATTGCAAACAAAAAAAAAAAAAAAATCAGAAAACCAAATGCCAAAGTTCAAAACATTGTGGCTTGGAACTAGTTTTTATGTAGCTGGTCCATGTTCACTGACCCATGTTTTAAGCAAAGGTTAACTACGAAGCCAGTTATTTCATTTCCTTCATGTGACCGCCACGTGTAAGGATCCGTTTAACCAGCAAGCCCTAAACTCCCCCCTTAATACGGCTCACAATCCGAATTACCTCAAACAGAAGAATCCTTTAAGATAATAAAGGTATCCTGGAATAAGAAGAAAATATATATCCCTCCACCCAAGATAACATAGCCTCCCTAAATACCAGATGGGCTCTCCGATTTTTCCACTCTGAACTTCCTGCTTTTAAATAAATCCCTTACTTGAGCGAATTAAGGGCATGGAAAAGTAAAATGGGTTTCTTTGCACGAAGGAGCTCTTAAAGGGCGCAGGCCCTGGTTGTCCTACGTCCTCCCGGCCTGTGCCAGGGAGCCTTGTGGAGCGCCGCCACCCCCACCGCGCTCCTGTGTGGCTGCTGGACGCAATGGCGCCATTTCATCGAGGGGAAGGCAGAGCGCCTTTAACGAGGTGCGCAGGACTCTTAAGATCCAAGCTCAAAACACTCGAAATCCACCTCGGAACGGTAAAACACCCCGAAAACAAAGCAAAGACATTGACCACTTCTACGTGGTGGTAAAAAGTGCAAACTGGTAGACCTGGGGACTGTTGGATGGAAAAATCGTTGCGAGGAAGGAGACGGGGAAAATGGCGGACGCCAAATCCGGTTCCCGGGAGAGAGGGGGTGGGGGAGGGGAGGCTCCGCAGGCTCGCTCCGGAGACCCGGCGGCGTCCGAAACGTTCGGCCGCGAACACACCCAGGCCCCCGAGCCCGCGCGCACCGAAGGGGGGCAACGACGGCCCGCTCCCCGCGCTCCTTGAGCGGTCAAAGCGTGGCGCGGCGGGCAGGTCCCATCCCCCACCCCAGCTAAGGGAAATGGCGCCGGGCGGCTGAGGGCGGGGAAGGCGTTCGGACAATCGGGCCTCCGCCAACGACCCCTCAGACGAGTCCCCAAGGCCAACCGCCACCCGGGCGGCCGCTTTCCCCTCCGCCTGCCCACCGAGGCGAGCGGCCGGCTCCCGCTGCGGGGGCCCCACGGCCTTCGCCATGCCCTTATCTATTAACTCATTGATTTCAAACCCGTTACCTCCATCGCGGACTCAGTCGCTTCAGCCCGATTCCCCGCAGCCGAGCGAGATGAGAATGACCTCCGCGGACGCGCGCGCACGGGACTCGTCCTGACGCTGGGGTGAGAGCGGCCGCCGCTCGAGAAACCGCGCCGCTGGGAGCTCCTGCACACAGGACCCGGGCGCCGCTGCTACTGCCGCTGGAGCCGGGACCGCCGCTTTTCTAGAACCTTCCCCCCACTAACGCGCCCTCGCTGACGTCAGGCCGTTACGTAAACGTCCTAACCGCCGCCAATGGCGGGAAGGGCCTACACTCCCCTTACGCCGAGTACGTGCTCCTCCCCCCGTTGGGTAGGGCGGGACTGCTTTGCGCCACTTGCGCAACTGGCTTCTGTGAGTTGCGGAAGGCTCGCGCCGGGCGTGATATTAACTTCCGGAATTAGGTCCGGCCCCCTCCTCCTCCTCCTCTGCCGCGCAGGGAGCCGAGAAACGGTCGCGCAGTTTGAAATTAACGCCGCCGCCGGGCGGGGCTCCAGGCGCGGCTCGGGCGCGCTCCCTGCAGCGACGCCATCGCCCGTGCCCTCCCGGGGTTCTCGAGCTCACGCAGATCTTTGTACCTTTCCCAAGAGGCGCGGACTCCGGCCCCTCCCCAGAAGGACTTGTAGTCCAAGTACAATACCCGAAGGCCTGGGGAGCCCGCGCCCCGAGAGAGGTGGTGCTTAAAGAACCCCGCGGTGTCGCTCCGCAGCCCTCAAGCCCCGGGGCGAGGGGGTGGGCGGAGCCCAGCTTTGGCGCGCTTGGCGACGCAGAGAGAGAGAGGGAGAGAGAGAGAGAGAGACAGAGGCCTTGGCGGTCTTGCCGGCCTTTCCCCCACACACACCCCGGAGATTACCCCCCCCCCTCCGGGCGCCACGCTGTGGACGGTGAGTGGCGCGCGCGCCGCCCCCCGCAGGACGCGTTCCCGGCGGGCCCCGCGCGGCCCTGGCGTGGGCGGTGCCTCCCCTCCCCCACCCCCCCAACCCCGGGCTGAGCTGCCCCGCGCCCCCTCCCCTCGGATGTGGCTGAGCTGTAACGCGCAGCCGGGAGACGTTTGCAGGCTCCGCGGTCCCGAGCATCTGAACGGTGAAGTCGGTGGCCTTGCTTTCTTATCTCGCGCGGGGCGGGGGGCTGGGGGACGGGGTGGTGGGGGGGTGGGGGGGTTAGGATGCTCCGTGTGCGCCTGGGCTTGCGGAGAGGCTGCGGCCGTGCGCTCCGCCGCGGCCCCCGGGGCTGCGGGGAGGCTGGCGGTGCCCTTGCCTTGTTGGGGCGCGGCGCCACTGCACGGGGTTAACCGTACAATCGTGCTAGAGAGGGTGGGTGCGGGAGCCCGACGCGGCTGCCGAGGCTCCAGACAAAGCGCGGGGCTCCCCTCCCCCCCCCCCAGCCGCGCGGCGTGCCCGCAGGGAGAGCGGTGCAGGCTCTGAGGCCCCGGGCTGCGGCGCGCACCCCGCTACGTGGCCGCCGCCGGAGGGGGAGGCGCGGGCTCGTGGCGCAGTGCCCTTGATCCCCCGCTGCCGCCTTCGCCGCCTTTGTTTCTCCCCGCGGAGACCGCTGACCACGAGGCCCGCGCTCCCGATAGAGGGGGCCGCCTCGACCGAGGGGGATCCAGCTGGGAACGGGCCCTCTTTGACGGGGAGCGGCCGTGGAGGAGGTCTAGCTCTATCAGGACAGAACTTAGGGGGCTTGAGGCAGGAGGACTACCTGGAGTTGAAGCCCCGACTGGACTATAGACTTTACTCCCCCAGGAAAGGCCAGGAAATGGGGCCGAAACATCTTAGTGTTTCCTTATCTCGTGATTGGAGAGGGAGGGCTTCTGAAAAAATCAGGATGGAATTATATAGGAGCTCCTTTGGCTATTCCGAAACCTAGAGAATAAAAACCTCATGGTACTTTACTGATAACAGGCTGATTTTTCAAGCAGAAGATTCTCTTTCATGCAAAAATAAACATATAAACTGTTGCAAATTAGGTTGGAAAAGTAATTATCACCAAGTGAAGTTGTCTGAGATACTAGTGTGCCTGGTTGTCTTTACTAACCGCGTTAAAGTACTGACATCCTCAAGAATGTAATACTAATAGCACAGGGACTCAACTGTTTCCCTGAATTTTCAGCTGAAATGTGCAATTTGAAATCCACACAAAACTTGCAGTTGCCTTTTGTGTGTCATGAAATTTTAACTGTCCTACATTTTTTTTTCTTACAATAGCTCTTCAAATCTTCGATTTAAAAAAAATGGCCTCCAATAAAACTACATTGGTAAGTTTGTGAAAATGTAAAACCTGTAAGAATCTTGAGATGAAGGATTTTTTCCTTTAAATAAAAATCATAGCTACGAAGCCATGCGGTGTGGCCCAGGCCTTTATTCTGACACAGGAGGCAGAGGCTGGCTCATCTCCTGAGTTAAGAGGCCAGCCTGGTTTGCAGAGTGAATTCCAGGAGAGTCAAAGCTACGATGAGGGGTTAGGGGAGTTACAACTCAGGCAGGATGAGGTTGGCAGCCTTTAATCCCAGCAGAGGCAGGTGAAAGACATCCACAGACTTATCAGCACTTTAAAAGAAAAGAACACTTTTGAAGTGTTCTTACTGCCTTTCCTTAAGAAGGGTAACAATGCATTTTTTTAAAACCTAATATTAGGAGGACTGCATAGTACATGGTTCAGCTTTTGCAGGGTTTTTTTTTTTTTTTTTTTTTTTTTAAAGATAAAAATGCATGTTTGGGGATAGTGAGATGGCTCAATCTCCAGAACCCAAGAAATGGTAGAACAGATTCCACAAGATAGCGCCTTGATTTCCACACAGGTGCTGCCCACCACTGTAATAGAGTCTCCTGGATTGCCATGGTTACCATGAAGGCTGTGCTGGTCTAGAGATGCTAAGTGCTCATTAGTGCAGAATCTTAGAACAGACACTATGTGTGTCTAAACTGAATCAGATACAACTGCATTGTGTTGCCACCAGCAAGCATGACAAACTGTGTCTAGGAATGAAAGGACATGAGATCAATTCTGTTTCTGTTAAGCAATTTACTGACTATTGCTAAAGCCAATGTTTGCATTCTTGGGTTTTCTAGCAAGTTGGGCAAACTTGAAAAGATGTGTTTATTTTTGTCAAGTTACATTTAAAAAGAGAGAGATTAAAACTGAGTCAGCCAGGAGGTGGTGACACACACCTTTAATCCCAGCACTTCAGAGACATGCAGGTGGGTCTCGAGGACAGCCGGAGCTACATAGAGAAACCCTGTCTCAAAAAAACAAAAAAGAAAGAGAAAAAGAAGAAAAAATACCCTGAGTGTGAAGGTTCGTGTTTGTAATCCCACCCTGTGAGGTGCTGAGGCAAGCAGACTGCCTTGAGTTTAAGGATACCCAGGATTCTAAAGTCCTGGGTAGTCAGGGCTGCATATCAAAGCCCTATCTGGAAGAAGGTGCATGTAAGAATATGTAGTTATGGTTCCTGCATTGATTCTGACACATTGATCACAAGCATATGGAAGCAGGCGTTAACACCCAAGTCAAACAAAACATAGGCCCCTGCCTTTAATCTCAGCAGGCGGATCTCTGTGACATAAGGGACAGCCTGGTCTACACAAGAAAAACCCTGTTTCTAAAAACAAAACAAAAAAACCCCATAGGTTTTGATCCTTGAGTTTCTGACCAATTTGTGCCATCGTTATATCATACCTGATTTCAGCTGGCCTTCAAAGTACACTGGGATCTGTGGCCTGAAGCTGTCTGGTCACACTCTTAGTAGATGACCAATTACAGCTTAAAGCCATAAGTGATGAAAAGGTGAATCATCCCTTAAATTCCATGAGTTGGTGTGAGTGTGTAGGTATGCTTTTATACACGCTGGTGGCTTCAGCTGTCCTGGTGGTCTCGAGGCTCTACTGTTACCTTTTCCTGCTTGCATCCTTGCCTTGGTAGATGTTTTGCAAGATTAGGCATTTGGTGGGAGTTTTTTTGTTTTGTTTGGTCACTTTGAATTTTTTAAATAGCCCCTATAGTTATGCATAGTGGTGTTTGTAATCCCAGCACCAGGAGAGACAAAGTCAGGAGGATCACAGCAAGTTAAAGGCTAGATTGGGCTACCATCTCAAAAATTTTAAAGGGTGAACAGCACTGTTGTGGAGATGAAATGATTGAACATACTATATTGGGTTATTTTGGTATCCTACAGGGACTTCTTTGTAATGAACCATTTCAAGCTTTTTTAAATGCTTAGTTTCACTTTAATAACTCTGCTGAGAAAACACTCAGAAATGTTATACCGATCAAGCCCCCTAACAGAAAAAATCACTTTTGTTTTGGGGGTATAAGGTTTTCCTTCATAGCCCATGCATGCCTGAACCCATGATAATAGTCTATTTCCACTTCCTGTGTGCTACTACTGTGCTCATCGTGCCTGCCTTAAACTCCTCTTTAAAGTAAACTTAGATTTTTAGATTGATAACTCAGGAAAGAAATAATTTTTCTCCCACTAGAGCCAACATTTGGACTCTGAAGGTGACAGTATTTTAGGTCTGTCTTGAGTGGTCAGGAAACTGATCTACATGTAGTAATTATGGGAAAACATTCTTGGCCTTTTTGGTTTGTTTATGGTCTCCATGGTTAATCCTATAGTTTAAGTTGATGTTCTTCTTGGGAAAGGGATGCCGTAAAGCTGCAATTTTAATAGGTCTACTCTACTGCATTAAATGTAAGACATCGTTTAGTGGGGTTTGGTCAGCCACACCTATAAGCCCAGTGCTTGAGGTGTAGACTCTGGGGGATTGGGTATTCGAAGGTCTTCCTTGCCTGCATCGGGATTGGAGGCTGCCCTGGGCTGCATGTGACCCTGTCTTGGGTGTTCTGTTGCTGTTGTTTTGGTTTGGGTTGTTGTTTGTTTAACCATCATACTTCAGTATTGGTTGCTTTCTTATTGTGATAAGACACCATGATCCAAGGATGCTTCCAGAAGAGTTTAATGAGGGTTACAGGTTAATAAGAGGTTGACTCAAGCCGGGCGAAGTGGCATACTCCTTTTATCCTAACAGTTGGGAGGCAGAGGCAGGTGGGTTTGCTGTGAGTTCAAGGCTAGCCTGGTCTACAAAATTGAGTCCAGGATAGCCAGCACTATTAAACAGAGAAGCCCTATCTCAAACTAAAAATGAATAAATAAGAAGTTGACTCCCATGACCATCCTGGTGAGAAGATGGCAGCAGGTATAGCACTGAAGCAGTAGCTGAAAGTTTGCCTTTGGTCCACAAGGGAATGAGGTTGGCTTTTGAAACCTCTAAGCACCACTCCCCCCTCCTATTCTCCCGAGTGACATACCTCATTAGCAAGGCCGCTCTGTCCTGCAGAGGCCTTGAGCGCTAATGCTCCAGTCTCCATTGTTACCTGGTGCTTTCTGGTTATTTGTCACTAGGTTGTGATAAAATGAGTGGTGAGTCTGTTAACTTGATCTTGTAGAATTCTGGAAATAAAACTAAGAAAGGATAAGATTATATCTCAGATGGTATAAAATTCTGTAATACTTGTAAAGGGTATTGAGTTATAAGTGTAAATCAGTGGAACAAAACTATTGTTTTATTATCTATTGACTTTCTAGAAGGTATCTACCCTGATCATAGAAGTTTAAAGGGGTGGAGGGTTAAAAGGGGTTTTTTGGTTTTTTTGTTTGTGAGTGTGTGTGTGTCAGATGAATAAAACAATTTGGCCCTAAAATGTACTCAAGTTTTAAATTTTTCTTAATTTCTCTTTTGTTTTAGCAAAAAATGGGAAAGAAACAGAATGGAAAGAGTAAAAAAGTTGAAGAGGCAGAGCCTGAAGAATTTGTGGTAGAGAAGGTGCTGGACCGGCGTGTAGTGAACGGGAAGGTGGAGTACTTCCTCAAGTGGAAGGGGTTCACCGAGTAAGACCCCCCCCCAGCACTGTCACGCTGCTGTGCTCACAGCCAGGGGCTAGCCTTGGATGATATGTGTTCACTTGCCTCAGTTACATATTTGCTTACTTTTTGTTCTGTTGAGACAGAGTCTCATGAATCCCAAGCTGGTCTTGAACTTGCTATATAGCCAAGGATAACCTTAAACCCTGCTATTCTGTCTCCACCTCCCCAGTGCACAGGCATGCACGACGCATGGTCCTAAGGATTGAACCCAGGCTTTTCATGATGCTCAGCCAGATTTTTTTTTTCTTTTTAAGATTTCTTTATTTTTAATTGCATGTATGCCTGCATGACAGAAGAGAGCATCAAATAGAAGGCATCAGATTCCAGTGTAGTTGGTTATGAGCTACCATGTAGTTTCAGAAATTGAACTCAGGACCTCTGGTTGAGCAGCCAGTACTCTTGACTGCTGAGCCATCTCTCCAATCGCAGGACTCTTATTAACTGCATCCCTGGCCCTTACTTTAGTACCTTTACTTGTACAGAGAATAGCCTAAAAGTTTATTTTTTTTTCCCCCTTTTCTTTCCAAGACAGGGTTTCTCTATAGCCTTGGCTGTTCTGGACTCACTGTGTAGACCAGACTGGCCTCGAACTCACATAGATCCGCCTGCCTCTTTCTTCCCAAGTACTGGTATTAAAGGCATGAAAAGTTTACTTTTGGCTTAAATATTTTATCAGTTTGCCCAAAGATCCATTTGAAATAAGTTTTAATTCTAGAATTACCCTTGTTTGAGGTTTATTTAAGCCTTTGAGTGTCTAGAGAGATGACTCAGTGGTTAAGAGCACTTGTTCTTAGAGAGGCCCAGGGTTCAATTCCCAGCACCCACATCGTGGCTCATAGTCATCCATAGTTTCAGGTTGTCCAGTGTCACTTTCTGACCTTCTAAAGCACCAGGCACACAAGTGATGCACATGCTTGCTTACACCCAGGAAAGACGCTCATGCATTTTTAAAAAGCAAGGCTTTAGCAAGTAAAAACCTAGCATAGTAGAGTTTAATTTATTGCTATAGAGAGTGAAACTTTTAAAACTAAAGTTCACTAAAGCATAATTTTTTAAATTAGTATGCACAGGATTGAATGTCATTATGACACTTTGAAACAGAACGTGTTGTAGTGGATTCTCCTTCCCTTCCATCTCCTCCCCATCCTTTTTTTTTTCATGTGTTCTTTACTAAAGCGTTTTACTGTTGTATTAAACATAATACTGATTTGAGTACCAATGACCAAGAGTCTAACATCTAAGGCAGTACTGAAAATAACACTAAATTTGGGACATCAGCCTTCCTCCCAAAGTTAAGCTTTGCCAATGTTAGAGTCTGAAGAGACCAGCAGACCAAGTTATTGAGTCCCAGGTGTTAGTGACACTATTATTTCTTCCAATGCTGCCCTTTTTTTTTTTTTTTTTTTTTAATTTAAAAAATCAGTGTGGCCTGAGCATTGTGGTACAATACTGTAATCCCAGCACTGTGGAAGCTGAAGCAAGATTAGGGGTTGGAGGCAACCTAGGCTATGGAGTGAGGCTGTGTCTTTAAAAACAAAACAGAGCCAGACATGGTGGTGCACGCCTTTTAATCCCAGGACTTGGGAGGCAAAGGCAGCGGATTGCTGTGAGTTTGAGGCCAGCCTGGTCTACAAAGTGAGTCCAGCACAGTCAAGGCTACACAGGGAAACCCACCCCCCAAAAAAGCAAAAAAACAAAGAAAGAAAAATAGTTTTGATGCTTTACAAATCATGCAGCAGGCTAGATTTGGCTTTAGTGTTTGCCAGCCCTTACATTACATCCTTTCCCAAGTTAACAAACAACTAAAAATTGAACACATTTCAAATTTAGTAATCTTTTAGAGCCAGGCATGGTAGTGGCTTGCCTTTAATCCCAGCACTTGGGAGGCAGAGGCAGGCAGATTGCTGTGAGTTCGAAGCCAGCCTAGTCTACAAAATTACTCCAGGATAGCCAAGGCTAATACAGAGAGACCCTGTCTCAGGGAGGAAGGAAGGAAGGGTGGCGCATGCCTTTAATTCCAGCAGAGGCAGGTGGATCTCGGAGTTCGAGGCCAGCCTGGTCTAAAAGACAGCTGGAGCTCCACAGAAACCCCATCTCAAACAATATCTCAGAATCTTTATTTCAAAAACAAAATCATTGTTTTTAAAAATACTTCTATGGTCCCTGCACTGAGAATTCACAGCCAGCCTACAGTGCCTTGGTCCCCCTTTTTTTTTTTTTTTTTTTAAACTCAGGGAGGGGCTTGAGTTGTAGCTCAGTTGGGAGAGGGCTTGCCCGGCATGCACAAGGCTGGGCTTGATCCTCAGCACAAGATAAACTGAATACGATAGAGGATGCTTTTTTGTTTTTGTATTTTGGGGTATTTGGTTTTTCGAGACAGGATTTCTCTGTGTAGCCTTGGCTGTTCTGGATTGCTTTGTAGACCAGGCTGGCCTCGAACTCACAAAGATCCACTTGTCTCTGCCTCCTGAGTGCTGGGATTAAAAGCGTGCACCACCATGCTCAACAAGAATGCATTTTAATACCTAGTATTTAGGAGGGGGGGCGGCGGGGGATTAGAACTGTGTTACATAAAACATTTAGGCCAACTAGTGAGTTGCTTATGGGCAGAAAAATATTAGTATTCAACGGCTTTCGGGGTAAAATAGCAGATTGCTCACTTAGGAATGTGAAGGTGGTTGTGAAAGGAAGTGTAGACATTTCTAAATAATACAGGAAATAGAAGGGCTTTCCTTCCTATTACTGCTCTACTAGTGTGAGTGTTTGTCCTATAGGAACTTTTCCCCCCAGATAGTTATGAACAGGTCCAGGTAATGGCAATGTTTAATTGAATCAACTTTTTGTTTTCTTTAACTGAACACAGTGCTGATAATACTTGGGAACCAGAAGAAAATTTAGATTGTCCAGAATTAATTGAAGCATTTCTTAATTCTCAAAAAGCTGGTAAAGAAAAAGATGGTACAAAAAGGAAATCTTTATCTGACAGTGAATCTGATGATAGCAAATCAAAGAAGAAAAGAGACGCTGTAAGTATATAAAGCGCCGCCCGGTAGCCTGGGCCTCGTCAGGGGTGATGACTTGAATTTTAATTACTTTGCACTTTTTTTCAGCTGAGATATCTTTTATTTAGTTGATATTTTGTTCTTTATGTTAACATTCAAAATGATGGGTTTCGTTATGGTGTTTTCATACATAGTTACCATCCTGTTTTGTTCTAGCTCATTGCCCTGTCCCTTCCTGTCCTGCTTTCCTTTTGAAGGGTGGGTTTGAGGCAGGGTCTCTTGTGACAGACAGTGACCTTGACCCACCCCCTGCTCTTTACCTCTGACTTCCACTTACAACTAGAGTAGATGAGGTGTTTTGGGGACAGGGTTTCTCAGTGTAGCTCTGCCTGGCTTGAGAGTCAGAAACCTGCCTGCCTTTGCCTCCTAAGTGCTGGAGTTAAATACATGCCCTGTCGTGTCCAGCTGAAACCAGAATACTTGTCTTCTTCCTGTGTGTGGTGTTAAGCCTGCATATACATGTGTCTGTGAACCACATGCATGCTTGGTGTTCCCAGAAGCTGGAGGAGCGAATCCGATCTCGTCAGCCTGAAATGTGTGCGCTGCCATTGTAGATGCTGGTACTTGGCCTCAGATTCTCTGGTAGTGTAGGAAAGGCTTCTAGCCGCCCCAGCCCCTAGAGTGCTTTTAAATTCCAATTAGGAAAAAAAGAAAGAACCCTTTACAGAGGCAGGCATGGTGGCTCTATAAGGTGCCCTCTACCCTTGGCTTTAAATAGGTTGTATTTGCCCCATCTATTGGCCAGTGACCATGGGAGGAAAGGAAAGGTCTTGGTACTGGATTCGGCTCATACTCCAAGCATTCAGCACACTTTAAATTGGTAAAAGACTGGGTTTCAAATGTCATCATTTGACAAGGTATCAAGAACTTTGCATATGGGGCATTAACTATGAAGTCTAGATTAAGATCCAGTTGTGTGCATGAGAAAACAAGACTAGCTGCCGGTGGAGCTCTGAAGTAAAAGTGTGTGCCTAAAAGAAGCAGAGCTTTAGCAGTAATGCCTATGCGCTGCCGAACCAGCAGCCCAAAGGCCTATCCTAGGGGCACTAATTTTTTTCTGATAAATAATAATAAGCCTGAACCACAGAGCTTAACTAACTCACCCAAACCCACAGACCTAAAGGGCTAGAGTTGTCATCCTAACCCAGGCAGTCTTTACTTTAGAGCCTGGTTACACTGATGTGAAACTTTAGTGATTTTAGTTTACTGATATCATCAATTATCAAATATTAAACTCTTCGTCTAGAGAGATGGCTCGGTGGTTAAGAGCACTGACTATTCTTCCAAAGCAATCCCATGGTGGCTCAGAACCATCTATGATGAGATCTGGTGTTCTCTTCTGGCCTGCTGGCTCACTGCAGGTGGAATACCCTATAAACAATAAGTATTTACACTCTGGGAGTATGTAAGCTATAATTACCAATTTTGTTGTTTCATTTTAGTTTTTTTTTTTTTTTTTTTTAAGCCAGGTATGGGGTATGGCTTTAGTCCCAGTACTGAGGAGGCAGAGGCAATCAGGTCTCCAAGTTTCAGGCCAGCCTAGTCTACATAGTAAGACCCTGTGGCGGGAGGCAGACAGGGCTGGAGTTGGAACGCTGGCTCCGTGGGTGAGAGCACTCACTCCCAGAGGACCATTTGGTGCACAGCACCTACTTGAGAGCTCACAATGCTCCTAGTCCGTAACTCCAGCTGCAGAGGATCCAACACCCTCTTCGACTTCCAGAGGCACCAGGCACACACATGGTACACAGGCATACCTGTAGGTAAAACACTCAAACATATAAATTCACACACACCCAACTCACAGAGATCCACCTGCTTCTGTCTCCCAAGTGCTGGGATTAAAAGTGTGCAAAACCTTACCTGGTTATAAGTGTTCAAGTACTAGTAATCAGAGGACATGAACTGTTCTTGTAGAAACGCCCAAGCTCAGTTCCTAGCACCTATGTGAGTACTCAGAATTGTCTGTAACTCCAGCCCCACTGGATTCAGCACCCTTCTTCTGGCCATCAAAAGCACCCAAACTTACAAGTGCTCAAATAGATGCACATGATTATCAAAAATAAATAGCAATGCCAAAAAATAATAGTTTTAGTTTATCTAGAACTGATTGGAAACTGGACAATCCGGCATTCACCTGTAATCCCAACACTTGAGAGGTGAATTCAAGGTCATTAGCCACACAGCAAGCTTTGCCTAGAAAGCTGATCCTATCTTTTTAAAATACATATATTTATACAAATGCATATAAGCATGCATACAAATAAAACCTGTTGGGTGTTAAACATGCTGTGAAAGAAGAGAGTCTCTGCAGTGTCTAGTTTAAGGAGGACAAGTCTGGGTGTGATGGTTCATGCCTATAATCTTAGCACTGAGGGACTGAGGTAAGAGAAATGATTGGAGACTTTGATGCTTGCTCACATTTCACAGAACTTGTCTCCAAAGTAAAGTGATTGTGTTTTTGAGACTGCCTTGTATAGCCCAGGGTAACCTTGAACCCCTGATCCTCCAGCCTCCATCTACCAAGTACTGGGTCAATCCCAGGACTTCATGGTTCGGTGCCTGGCTTGCTGTGCTACCACTAATGTGCAAAATGTTTTAGGGGAAGTGTGTAACACAATCCCAAGTCCGATAACTCAAAATAGACCTATTTTTTTTTTATTTCTTTAAAATAAGCAAATATTTTAGACTTAATTCCTAGAAATGAGTTAATTGGGATTTTATTGTTCTTTGGGATTGGCTTTTATTGTAACTGATTATAACGACATGTTATATTGTTGTATGTAAAATATATGTTGTGGCTATTATTTCTTTTAATTTATTATAATTTCTTCACATTGCATCCTGATTGTTACTCCCTTGCTCTTATCTTCCCGTTCCCACCCTCCCTCGCCCTATATTATGGTTTTATAATAAAAACTAATCAGTTTTATACTTTGAGGCAGGGTCTCGACATAGCCCTGGCTGTCCTAGAACTCTTTAGAACAGGCTTTGCCTCTACCTCCAGAGTGCTGGGATTAAAGGCTTGTGCTACCATGCACAGCAATAGTGACTGGTGTTATAGTAAAGATGCTAGTCTGGGAGTCTGAGGGCGTGTATGTGTGCAGCTACCACATGAGTCAGAAAAGGGAGTCCCTGGAATTGCAGTTAGGTGCTTGTGAGCCATCATGTGGTGCTGAACCCAGATTGTCTACAAGAGCAAGTGCTCTTAACACTAAGCCATTTCACCAGCCCCTTGAGGGCTTCTTAGATGTATATTCTTACAAGATCAGGTGTGTTCAGGGTTCTATGGCCATAGATTATATGTGTATTCTTCGGGTCCTGGTCTTGCTGTGTAGCTCAGGGTACACTTAAACTTAACGATCTTTGTGACTACTGAGATTACGGGCTTGTGCTGCTATAAGTGGCTGCATATTTATTTACCTTTGTTTTTCGTTTGCCAGCTGGTTCTTGGTCAAGTTTCATTAAATAACCTAGGTTATCCTTGAACTTACTCTGTCTCTACCTCTAAAGTGCTGGATTTATAGGTGTTTAGAATTTAATTTTCAAGAGTATATAATTGCTCAGTATGTTGTTACATGCTATAGTTTAGCTGTCAAGAAACTGAAGCAGGACGGTTGATAGTTTGAGGCACTAATCTATGCTACATCGTAAGATCTTAACCTTATTTTTAAAGAAATGGTCTTGTCTGGCCCAGGCTTAATCTTAACTCCTGGTGCTTCTGCCTCCAGCTGGCTTCCAAGTGCTGGACCAAGCCCAGGATTTCTTGCATACTAAGCAGATGCTCTACCAATAAAACCTGCTTTCCAAGCCCCAAGCCTGTTTCCTTATCAGAATTAGATTCTTGTTCTAGTTGGTCCTAGCTCACTGTTGGGAGTTCGGATGAAAGTTGTAGTTCATAAAGAATTTTTAATGCTATTTGTTGCATGGAAATATTCAGTCTATTACTTAAAACTCTTAACAGGCCGACAAACCAAGGGGCTTTGCCAGAGGTCTTGATCCTGAACGAATAATTGGTGCCACAGACAGCAGTGGAGAATTAATGTTTCTCATGAAATGGTAAGTTCAAAGGCAGTTGTTTGGTGAGAATTTGGTTTTTTACTTTATACACACCTGGCTGGTGTGGGATTCTCTATGTGGACCAAGCTAGCCTCAGTTCATAGAGTTCTACCTAGCGCTGCCTCCCAAAGGCCTGGGATTAGGGGTGAAGCAAGTTAATTCTATGGAAGATTTCTTAAGTAGTTCCCAGCCTAAGGTGGCAAGTAGTAACTAGCAGAGCATGGTGGTTTATCCCTGGGATCCCAGCCCTCAAGGGCTGAGGTAGGATTGCCACAAGTAAGTGGAAGGGAAGCAAATGCATGCCTCTTTTGAGAAACTAAGTTTAGTGAAATGTAACCACAACTACTATGCAGCCCTCTGGTGGTGCTTCCGTTTGGTTTATTTTAATTATTAATTATTGAGTAGATCTCGGTTGATGTGCACAGTTTTAACATTCAGCTGATTTCTCTTCCCTCACAACAGGAAGGACTCGGATGAGGCTGACTTGGTGCTGGCAAAGGAGGCGAATATGAAGTGTCCTCAGATTGTCATCGCCTTCTATGAGGAGAGGCTGACTTGGCATTCTTGTCCCGAAGATGAAGCACAATAATCGTTTGCATTTTTATATATATTTATATATATATAAAATCTGGATCTTGGGTTTTGAATTACTAGTGTGAAAAACATAGCGTTCTAATGAAAAAGGAGTTTGCTATGCTGGTTTTGAAAGTATTGACAGTGGTTGGGATATTTTTGGGTTTTGTTTTGCATCACAAGGCACTGATTCCATTGAGCAGATAAGAGCTTTCTGTAGTTGCTTCCTTTAACAGTAGAGTGTTGGATACCGTGTTGTATCTCCGTGGCTTTGAGAAACAGCTTCTCTTAAATGCTGGGGAGAAATTACAGTCATTACTCAATCAGAACTTATTTTTAACTGGGACACAGAAGGACCATTCGGGGGTTTTTCGTTTGTATGCGTGTGTGTGCATAAAACACATAACTGTTTTTGGTTTTTGTCTTGTTTTTTTAATATTCAAAATAACTAAAGATGAAAACACAAGTTGATGAGATTCCATCGTTGTGAACGTTTTTCCTGAAACCATAATCTTTCCAATTAAGCAGGTTCTATAATTTATTTGATAGTTTTAAAAAGCAACCACACCAAAATTTGTGTATTACCACATAAATACAGTAGATTATTTACAAAATTTTGTCCACACCAACCCCCCCCACACACACACACACATACACTTCAAAAAACGGAATTAGACAAAGTAGTGGTATGATTTAATGACAAGACTTAAGTGTGGTGGCGCATGCTATTAATCCCAGCACCCAGGAGGCAGAGGGATCTCTGGTTTAGAGGCCAGCCTGGTTTACGAGCAAGTTCTAGGTCAGCCAGGGCATGTAAAAGTTCCTCTGTAGAAAGTTGAAATCTGTACTAAAAGGTTATGATTCGTGGAATCTGTTTGCTGTGGAGATGGAATCGTGCTTAGAGATGTCGGCAATTACGGCCTGCCGACATAAGCAAGTGAACAGCCCTTGCTGACATCAGTTAATGCCCTGCATGCCTTTTCCTTACCCTGACTCATTCCTTCTGGTAGGATCAATCTCTTCAGTATTTGGTTCTGGTTCAGTGAGCCAGAAAAGTAACTTTGTAGTATCAGAATGTCATCCAACTGTATATTTACTTTATTGTAAATAATGGTGAACAGTGGTCAATAAATAGTTTTATATTCCTTTATGTGGTGACTTTTGTCATTTTCTGATTTGCTTCATAATGAGGGTGAGACTATCTATTCACAGAGTTGGTCCTTTGTTTTTGACTCAGGGCCTGTTTGTATTTATGGTCTCCTTGAACAGTCATCCTCTCAGCCTCCCAAGTGCTAGGTTAGGCTTACACTTGTGGTGTTCCTGCTACTGCCTCCTGAATACTGGGGCCACACATCTATACGCACGCACATTTACTTACTTAGTTCATTTGTTTATTTATTGCCAGTATGGGCTGGGTAGTCCCAGCAGTGACCATTTGCACAATGGAGAGGCCAACAGCCCTTCAGCTTTGGGAAACTGGAAGCCATCTGTCCTGGTGCTGAAGGGAGTCACTTTCCAGTACACGTTGGGTGGTCCAGGAACCCGGAGTGTGATGGTAGCCGCACAGATAGACTAAGCCTGAAGCACTGCTTCCTTTTCCTTATAGCCCTCTTTCTGTCTTTCAAGATTTTGCTTTTCATGATGGGTCGGTGTACCTTTAGGGGATAGAGGGTAACTCTTGCATCCTCTGGAGTGGATGCTGGCAAATGAACTCTGGTTGTCTGGAGGAACAGAAAGTGTTTCTCACTGCTGATCCATCTGTCCAGCCCTTCTTGGACTTTGTTATATCTGGGTCACTGTAGGAAGGACTGCCCACTCTAGGCAGAGGCTTCACACTCAGTTAATCCTTTTTACAAATACCGCACAGAGTCATAGCTATTGATTCCAAGCCCATCAAGTTGACCTTTAGCCTTCACACCTGTTCATCTTCTCATGGTCTTAAGTAGGCAGTACTTGTTGGAAACTTTCCTTTTGGGCATGGTGGCGCATGCCTTTAACCAGCAGAGGCAGGCAGATCACTTTTTTTGTTTTGTTTTGTTTTTTTGTTTTTTTGTTTTTTGAGATCTGTGTAGCCCTGGCTGTCCTGGACTTGCTTTGTAGACCAGGCTGGCCTCGACTTCAGTGATCTACCTGCCTCTGCCTCCCAAGTGCTGGGATTAAAGGCATGCGCCACCACGCCTGGCCTATATGATGTATTTTTAAAAGGAAAATAAATTAGTTCCAACTATGCCAATAGCTGATTTCAAGCTATATAACAAGAGCCAAAATAAAAGCAGCATGGTACTGACAAAACCAAAAATGTAAATAAGTGTACAACAGGACAGACATCCAGATACAGATCCAAGAAGCTGCAACCACCTGGTATTTGACAAAGATGACAAAATACTAGAGAACCTTAGAGCCCAGACACACCAGGTGCACGCTCTTCCCCCTTCACAGCTGCTGCAAACAGCTGACAAGGCCACCTCCAGCTGCAGTCTACCTTCCCTGCTTTCACAAATACCCAAGTACTTCTTTGTCCCACCTTGATCCTGGGAGCAATCCCTTTCAGTTGGCAAAGCCATAAACAGAAGCGCTAGAAGCAGGACAAGTGACCGGTGACGTCACACACTAAGCCCATTGTTCATGCTGATGCCCCCTGTTCTGAAGTGTACTTGAGACCTTCAAACACTTGCCTCAGCCAGAAATGCAGAAAACAAAATGTCTCAGCCAAATTAGATGATGTCAACTGACCGCGGCCCCATTTTCTGTAGCACAGCACCTGCCCTCCCCCTTACTCCTTCTCAGAGGACCTTAGAACAGGTTCTGGGGCTGGAGAGATGGCTCAGAGGTTAACAGCACCGTCTGTTCTTTCAAAGGTCCCGAGTTCAATTCCCAGCAACCACATGGTGGCTCACAACCATCTATGATGTGATCTCAGTCCTCTTCTGGCGTGCAGGCATACACACGGGCAGAACACTGTACATATGAAGAACACGTTCTGTCGTGCCATGCAGGCTGAAGCTTTTTGCTTCTGAACTCACAGTTACAGCTAAATCTTTCCCCTGAAGAACAATCCAACTCTGTTTCTCTGGAACTCTTCTTCCTAAAAACCTAACAGAGATAAGACAACCTCTTTAACAGAGGGTTCTGAAAAAAACAAAAACAAAACAAAAAAAACTGGGTTCTGGCTGCTGCTTTGGTTTGTTTTCTGTTGCTGTGACAAACACCATGACTCAAAGTCACTTAAGGGAGGAAAGGGTTTTTGTTTTGTTTTCAGTTTGCAGGCCACGGTCCATCAATAAGGGAAGAAGTTAGGCCAGAAGGTGACGCAGGAATCACAGAGAAAGATACTCACTGATGAGCACTTTAGATAACGCAGGCTCGCTCTCCCACAGCCTGAGAGCACCTGCCTCCTGGTAGTACTTGCAGAAAGAATCTCTTGTGCACTGTATGGACCCATCACCTGTCAATTAAAAACACCGAAGGCCTGTGCCTGAGACAGGAACTAGGCAGAAGGGATTCTGGAATAGAGCCAGACAGGAAATTCAGCCAGCAAGATGTGAAGAAGACGGCACATGGTGCCTGAGCTCAGGTAGCCAGCCACATGCCAGAATGGGTAGTATGGTGGGTAATTTTATTTTATTTTTTGTTTTGTTTTGTTTGTTTTGTTTTTTTCAGACAGGGTGTCTCTTGTTACGTGCAGTCCTGACTATCCTGGACTCTCTTGGTAAACCAGGCTGGCCTGGAACTCACAGAGATCGGCCTGCCTCTGCCTCCGAGGACTGGGATTAAAAGTGTGGGACACCATGCCTGGCTGATAATGGGTTATTTTAAATAAAGAGCTAGTCAGAGAAGAGCCTATCGATATGGCCTTGGTATTTGTAAAATAATAATTGAGTTTCATGAGTAATTATTTCCAAGGAGCTATGGAAACTGGAAGAAAACTACCTCGACCGACTACAAGTACTACCCACAGTGGGCTGGGCCCACCTACATCAGTTAGCAGTCATGACAGAGTCCTACACACAGGCCAGCCTGACTGGGGCAGCACTTCAGTTGGGAGTCCTTCCCCGCTTATTCTCTATGTCAAGTTGACAATAAAAGCTAGCCAGTGCACCTAAGCATGGAAGAAACGACACGAGACCCTTACCTGGTTCTGCACAAAAGTAAACTCTAAACTAGATCAAGGACTTTGATGTAAAGCCTGAACCCTCTGAAACTGCTAGAAGTTAGAGAAATAGCAAGATGTAGGAACAGGTAGAAAGGATTTTCACTCACATAGGAAAGAAAATGAACTTCGTAGACGTAACGCTCTCGTAGCAAAGGAGACCATTAACCTTGAGATGAGACAGACTTCAGAACAACAGTTTCATCTGACAGAGGATGAATGTGGGGCAGGTGAGCCATGAGACTTGCGGGGGGCGAGGGGGGATCAGCCCAGAGGAAGAATAAGGCCAAGAAGTGTCAAACCCTCCAAAAAACCCTCATCTTGAGACTGGTGGAAGTGAGGACCGCTCCCTCCCTGTTCTGGGCCTGCATGCCCTGGTGCACGTAGCCTTGTGACACCCGCCTCTGCCACTCTTGAGGTAGTCATAGAGCCTGGTGGCCAGGTTTCTGGTTAAATTTTTTCCTATTTCCTTATAAGGACATGTCCAGCTAACACCTGGAATTCCTCTTCATGCAAATGGAGCATTCCCAGCACCTCAGCCCCAGCCAATGATGTACACTTACCCCAAAAACCCCTATCCAGAACCCCAAGGTTGTATAGTCCTTATCCCCCACCCCCACCCCAATAAAAGAGAGCTGTTAACTGAAAACCATCTCTCAAAGAAGAAGACTGTTTTCTCCTGCACTCGCGTCCAAGCAAGGCTCTGCTAACCCACCTGCCTGACTAAGATTCGTTCCTTCCAGTCCAAGCTCATGTGCAGCAGTGTCTGGCCACCCTCAGGGCAGAAACAGACCTGGACAGGCAGATTAATTTCTAGAATACACAAAGAGTAGAAACATTAAACGCAGCAGGGCGAGGTGGTGCATGCCTTTGGTCCTAGCGCTGAGGAGGCAGAAGCAGGCAGACATCTGTGAGTTTGAGGCCAGCCTAGTCTACAAAGCAAATCCAGGACAGCCAAGGCTACACAGAGAAACCCTGTCTCAAAGAAACAAAGCCAGGCATGGTGGCATAAGCCTTTAATCCCAGCACTTGGGAGGCAGAGGCAGGCGGATTGCTGTCAGTTCGAGGCCAGGTTGGTCAACAAAGTGAGTCTAGGACAGGCAAGGCCACACAGAGAAACCCTGTCTCAAAGAAAAAAGAAAAGATAATGGAAAAAGAAGAAGGAGGAGAAGAAGAAGAAGAAGAAGAAGAAGAAGAAGAAGAAGAAGAAGAAGAAGAAGAAGAAAAAGAAGAGGAGGAAGAGAAAGAAGATGGCAAAAGCTGCGCAGTAGAGCAGACCTCTCTGGGACAGCCAGGGCCACACAGAGAAACCCTGTCTTAGAAAAAAAACAAACAAATACCAAATAACCAATAAATAGGGGGTGGGGGGGGGCAGGTGTTCTTGTTCTTATTGGTTGCTTGGTTTTTTTATTTGGTTGGTTGGGTTTTTTTGTTTTGTTTTGTTTTGTTTTTTAAGTTAGCAGCTGTGGACAATCTGAAGCAGCCCCATATACCACACCTGGGATTAAGACAAAAACATATTCATGTAATATAACCGGGTTTTGTTTTGTTTTTTTTTTAAACAAAATTTTCACTATATGGGTGGGCTTTGAGCATGTATAGGCTAACCCCATTTCCAGTTCCTGCTATCTGTTTCCTGCTTTTAGGATGGAGATGTGATCTCAGCTTCCTGCTCCATGCCTCCCCTGACATTATGGACTCTCCCACTAAAACCATAGCCAAAATAAACTCTTTCTCCCATAAGGTGCTTTTGTTCACGGTGTTTATCACAGCAACAGGGGCAAAAAAAAAAAAAAAAAAGCACTACACAGGGCACCCAGCCAAAACCAGCCCAGGCCAAATCAACTCTTCCCTGTCTCCTACCTGGGTACACCCGGGTAGAAACTGTTATCATGATTGTTAATAAGGGCAGAACACGCTCTATTGTTCAGAGGTGAGAATATCTGTAGCCCAAAAGTGGGAGGCAAGAAAGACTCCCGGGTGTATTGTTTGGAGAGGGATGCTTGCTCATATTGGCAAGTGAAGAAACTAGATGGAGAAATGTATTATAGGAGAGAGAGTGCATGACCAAACAAAATAGTTCCCAGGCTCAGCTGTCTCCTGTGTTTGCTTGCCTCACAATGATTTGTTTCACAAATATTTTCTGGGTGTCTATCACATAATAAACACTGTCCTTATTTGCTATAATTGATTTTTATGCAATAAGAAATATAATTTTGAGTCATATATTGGCAGTGGCACACACCTTTAAGCCCAGCACTGAGGAGGCAGAGACAGGCAGATCTCTCTCAGTTTGAGGCCAAGCTGGTTTACAAAGCAAGTTCCAGTTCAACCAGGGCTACACACAGAAACCCTGTGTTGAGAAAGAAGAGAGAGAAAGAAAGAAAGAAAGAAAGAAAGAAAGAAAGAAAGAAAGAAAGAAAGAAAGAAAGAAAACAACAGATTGCCAGGCTTGGTGGCGCACACCTGTAATCCCAGCACTTGGGAGGCAAAGGTGGGCGGATCTCTGTGAATTTGAGGCCAGCCTGGTCTACATAGTGAGTCCAGACCAGCCAGGGCTACAAGAGAAACCCTGATTTGAAAAATAAAAAATAAAAAAAGAAAGAAAGAAAGAAAAGAAAAGAACAACAAAAGCAATATAATTTCTTTAACAACAACTAAGTATGATGGTACGTGACTATAATCCCAGCAAAGGCATGCATCACTATGAGTTCGAGGCCAGCCTGGTCTACAATGCGAGTCCAGGACAGCCAAGGCTACACAAAGAAACCCTGTCTCAAAAAATCAAAAAAGGAAAAAAAGAAAGAAAATGCCTCTGTAAAATCGGGTTGTAAGCAGGCCTGTAAGACATTTTCTTAATTAGAGACTGGCTGGGGAGGGCCCATCAGTTCTGGATGGTGTCATCCCTGGGTTGATGGTCCTGGGTTCTATAAGAAAGCAGGATGAGATGGGGGTAGGAAAGGGTGGACCTCTGGAAGAGCAGTCAGTGCTCTTAACTGCTGAGCCATCTCTCCAGCCCCCTCTTTCTGTTTCTTTTTAAAGATTTATTTATTATGTATACAGTGTTGTGTCTGCATGTACAACCGCAGGCTAGAAGAAGGCACCAGATCTCATTATAGATGGCTGTGAGCCACCGTGTGGTTTCTGGGAATTGAACTCAGAACCTTTGGAAGAGCACCTGCGTTCTTAACCTCTGAGCCACCTCTCTAGCCCTGTTGTTGTTTTTCAAGATAGGGTTTTCTATGTGTCTCTGGCTGTCCTAGAACTCGATTTGTAGACCACACTGGCCTTGAACTCACAGAGATCCATCTGCCTCTACCTCCCAAGTGCTGAGATTAAAGGCGTGCACCACCACGCCTGGCTTCATCACATTTGTAGAAACCCTAAGTAGAACACTATAGATACAGCATAAGTTACGTAAGTAATCAACCATCTGTTATTTCAGTTGGAGCTATGCTTAATATTTGTGTATCCATCTGTGCATATGGAATTCATTTTTCTTCCATTCCCAGAAATGAAAATACTGGCGCTAAAGACAAGCACAGTAAAATTTTGTTGCATGGGCCTAGACTATGCACAGAAACGATGGTTTATCTCTCCTACAGGGTATGAAAACTTTCTTGTTTCCCAGCATCTCTTCTAAAGTGGGCACCCTTTTGAAGTTTTGCTCATCAGCTGAGCACAGCGGAACCTGCCTGCACTCCTAGTCTACGAGTAGCTGTAACTGGAGGATTGCTATCAGTTGGAAGCCAGCTTAAGCTACATAGTGAGACTCAAAAAACAAAGCAAAGCAATGCAGTTGGCATAATGCTGCAGTGTTACCCTAGCATGCAATCTCAATGGATGGTTTTTCTTTCTTTCTTTCTTTCTTTTTTTTCTTTTCTTTTCTTTTCTTTTTTTTTTTCTTTCTTTTCTTTTTTGTTTGTTTGTTTTTTGGTTGGGTTTTTTTTTTTTTTTCTGTTTGGTTTTTGGTTTTTGGTTTTTTTCAAGACAGGGTTTCTCTGTGTAGCCTTGGCTGGCCTGGACTCACTTTGTAGACCAGGCTGGCCTCGAACTCACAGAGATCTGCCTGCCTCTGCCTTCCTGAGTTCTGGAATTAAAGGCGTGCACCACCACGCCCAGCGATGGATGGTTTTTCATCCCTTGAAGCAAAGCATGTTAGCACTTGGCTCCAACTAGAAACTGGCACAAATATTGCTGGGTAGGAACAGCAGCCAAGTTTCTCACTATAGGTGTTGTCTTTCGTAATGATTTTCTCGTTTTTCTTTTACTGCAGTGCCAGGGTTTCACATACAGTGTCTAAACCAGAAGGCTTTCTCATGAGTCTGCCTGTTCTTGGATACCAACTTCAAGTTCACCAACAACGGCAGCAGCAATCAGGATACCAAATGAGCCCTGAGATGTATCTATTGCAGGACATTTGATCCCACTGTAATCCCTGAGATTGTGAACTGTAAAAACTTGTCTTTTGTTTGGTTCGGTTGAGCCCTACCACACACCTTTAACTCTAGAGCTGTCTGTACAGAGGGTTTAGTAAAGTTAACCCTAGGTCAAGAGGCAGAGCAAGAGACCAGCTGACAGGGATTAAAGAATAGGCCGGGTGTTGGTGGCACACGCCTTTAGTCCCTGCACTCGGGAGGCAGAGGCAGGTGGAGCACTGTGAGTTCGAGGCCAGCATGGTCTACAAAGCAAGTCCAGGACAGCCAAGGCTACACAGAGAAACCCTATCTCGAAAAAAACCAAAAGGCCACGTGTAAGATTCTAGGTGGCCTGAACTCAGCAGTGACATTATTAGCTCAGGAAATGGTGTTTTCATTATTAGCTAAGGAAACGGTGTTTTATTATTAACTAAGGAAATAGAAGATTCTAGGTGACCTGGACTGAGCCATCATGACAATGGCGCTATCAGTTGAGCAAGTAGGTTAAGAACAGGAGCAAACAAAGTAACAGTGAACTAGGAGGAAGGAGTTAAAAAGATTCTCCACTCACCTCCATCTCAACCCTGGACCCGGAATTTACTGCCCCTATCTCACCCTTCTTAGAATTTACTACCTTAGACCCCCTATTGTTAGCCTAGCACTCATTAACCAACCATTGTCACTTCCGCTGTGAGTTCGAGGCCAGCCTGGTCTACAAAGTGAGTCTAGAACAGCCAAGGTTACACAGAGAAACCCTGTCTCAGAAAACAAAACAAAAAACAAAAACAACAAGAAAGAAAGAAAAAGAAAAATAAAACAAAAACAAAGCCGGGCATGATGGTGCACGCCTTTAGTCCCAGCACTTGAGAGGCAGAAGCAGGCAGATCGCTGTGAGTTTGAGGCCAGCCTGCTCTACCGAGTGAGTTCCAGGACAGACAGGGTTACACAGGGAAAACAAACAAACAAACAAACAAAAGCTCAAATACAAAACCCTATCTCAAAAAGCAAAACTAAGAAATGAAGTTTATTGGGGGAAGAAGACTGTGGGGCTCTTCTGTGACTAGAGGGAAGGCACTTGGGAAGTACAGTCAGCAGAGTGGGGTCTTTGAGGTGATTACTGAGGAACTAGGTGCCCTTGGGGGCAGATCAAGGAGGTAGCTATTTCCTTGGTACTCTGACACCAAGACAGGGTCTCACTATGCCGCTTTGGTGGTCCAGAACTCATTATGTAGACAAGGTTGACCTCAAATTTACAGAGCTCCACCTACGTCTGAGATTAAAGCCATGTGCCGTCATACTCATGCCTAGCTTGTGTGTTTGGTTTTTTGTTTGTTTTGGTTTTTCAAAACAGGGTCTCTCTGTGTAGCTTTGGCTGTCCTGGACTTTCTTTGTAGACCAGGCTGGCCTTGAACTCACAGTGATCCACCAGCCTCTGTCTCCTGAGTGCTGGGATTAAAGGTATGTGCCACCATGCCTGGCTATAGGTTTGATTAAAAAAAAAAAAAGATTTATTGCCAGGTGTGGTGGTGCACGCCTTTAATCCCAGCACTCAAGAGGGAGAAGCAGGTGGATCACTGTGAGTTTGAGGCCAGCCTGGTCTACAAAGTGAGCTAGGACAACCAAGGCTACACAGAGAGACCCTGTCTCAAAAAAACAAAAAACAAACAAACAAACAAAAAAATTTATTTATTTCAATTTCATGTGTTCTTAACTGCTGAGCCATCTCTCCATTCTATGTATGCATAATTTTGTAGAACACACTCACACATATGTGTCTGTGTGTGTGATTTCATCTATATTTTAATAAAATTTCATTATATGTCATGCATAGTTTTGTCATATTTTAAACTTAAATACATATATTTATATAAGAACATGGATATATATTATATTAAACATATGAATATGCTTTAAGGTTGCTTTTGTTGTGTGTGTGTGTTTGTGTGGACACAGTGAGGGTATAGGCACATGTGCACGTGTGTACTTGTTGTGCCCAAATCACTAGATCCCCAAAGACCACCAAGAGTCTGAAGCCATATGCAAAAGCCAGGGGCCTTTATTTCTGCAGAAGTCCAGCAGAAGGTGAGCTCCCAGGCTTTTAAAGACATTCAGGGGATTCCAAGGGAGGGGTTGGCAATCTTTAATATTATTGCAGCATTTATGGAGGGCAGACTGGAAAGGTGTGGGCAACTTTAATCAGGGGTCATGAGTTAATCACAAGAGAAGAGATTTCTAGACTGGCAGTAAACTAACTTTGAGAAACCTTATCTTTCTCAGGCCAGGTGACTAGGTCTTCCCTGATTGGCTGCCCATCATGTGTGGTAATGTTAGACTCAGATTGTCAGAGTCTATTCCTGGAAGCCCAATTGAGAGTCAGAGTCCAGAGTTGATGCAAAAGCAAAGGAATTTTGTTGAGCCAACGCACCGGGGTCCACCAACTCAGAAGAGTTGAGGACCCTGTCCTGCAAAAGCTGAGGGTTTAAATACCCTTTAGAGAAGCAGAACTCAGCAACAGTGGTTGGTTAACAACTGACCGGCTAACAAAGATGACCTTTTTGGGGGTTGGGGGCGGTTGATTGTGGCAGATGTTTAAGGTAAGATATATGGATATGGCCTTTTATCGGAGGCCTATAAATTCTGAGCAGGGTGAGGTAGAGGCAGTAAATTCCGAGTAGGTGGGGTGAGGTGGAGGGCTCTGCTAGGCTAACAATGCTAACTTGCTTTGTTTGTTCTTGTTATCAGCCTACAGTGCTATTGTTAAGGTGGCTGAGCTCAGGCCACCTGGAATCATACAGTATTCCCAGTAACTGCTGAGGAATGGAGGCCCAGGCCTGCTCTAAGCTAACAAGGAACTGAAGCTTGCCATGGAGTCGGCTAGACCTAACTAACCAGGCCTCCTCATACTCACTGTTGTAAAGAACAGGGATTGACCTCAGAGGTCCTTCCATTCACCTTGCTTTATTTGGAGCGGGGTGGGGGGGGGTTGGTTGCTAAATTTGCACACACACACACACACACACACACACACGCACGCACGCACGCACGCACGCACGCACGCATGCACGCACACACGCACGCGCGCGCGTATGTATTTATATACCTATATACACATATGTACATATATGGAGATATATACATGTATGCATTAAATACATATGAAACATTATATCACTGTATCTAATATATTATGTATGTGGGTGTTTTACCTGCATGTATATCCATGTACTATGTGCATGCAGTACCCTTGGAGGCCAGAGAAGGCATCAGATCCTCTGGGACTGGAGTTACAGATGGTTTTGAACTGCCATGTGGGTGCTAGGTATCAAATCCGAGTCCTCTGGAAGAGCAACCAGTGTTCTTAGCCACTGAGTTTCTGTCTCTAGCCCCTTGTTTTGTTTCTGAGACAGGGTCTCTCATTAGCCTGGAACTTGCCAAGTGGGCTAGGCTGCTGGCCAGGGAGCCTGGGGATCCAGCACCTCCATGTCGCTGAATGTGGGACTCCAGTTGCATGCCACTCTGTGTCATTGGCTTGGTTTTGGTTTGGTTTTTTTACATGGGTGCTGAGGCTCAAACTAAGGTCTTCATGCTTACATGGGAAGCACCCTACTGCCTTAGCTGTCTCCATGGACCTGCCTGTTTGTTTATTTGGGGTTTTTTGTTTGTTTGTTTTTTAGGTTTTTTTGTTTTGTTTTGTTTTGTTTTTTTCCAGACAGGGTTTCTCTATGTTACCTTGGCTGTCCTGGACTCACTTTGGAGACCAGGCTGGCCTCAAACTCACAGTGATCCTCCTGCCTCTGTCTCCCCCAGTGCTGAGATTACAGGCATGTTGTTATTATTAAAAATGAGATGGCAAGCCAGGCGTGGTGGTACACACCTTTAAACCCAGAACTTGAGAGGTAGAAGCAGGTGGATCTTAGTTGAGTTTGAGGCTAGCCTGGTCTACAGAGTGAGTCCAGGATAGGCAGGGCTATTACCCAGAGAAACCCTGCCTCAAAAAACAAAACAAAACAAAAGAGAGAGGGGCGGGGTGTGGAGAAGGAAGTGGGGGAGGGGTGCCCCAGGGGGAGACACAGACAGAATTGAAAAGACAAGGTGGTAGGTTGACACTTTCTGGCACACACCTGGCAGCAGGCAATGATGTCAGAAGTTGCTAAGCAACTCAGAGGCAGGTATGCTAACTTTCCTCCCTTTTAGTATAATTTTAAAAAATGAAGATGCAGGGCTACTTTTCATGCAAGGCAAGTTAAAGAATATAAATGTAGGTTCATTGGTAGCAGCAATGGAAGCGGGGAGAGAGAGAGAGAGAGAAAGAGAAAGAGAGAGAGACAGAGAGAGAGAGAGAGAGAGAGAGAGAGAGAGAGAGAGAGAGAGAGAGAAAGGCAAGAGCAGCAAAAATATCCAAACTACACAGTGAAGGGGAAGCAGTTGCCATTTTCTGATTTGCAAGAACGGGGTTACAGATGATAAACTAAGCCCAGGCATAAGGCCTGCCAGGTTAAACTCAGACATTTTAAATTGCTTTTTTAAAAATTGTTTTTGTTTTCTGTTCTTTTAAACTTTCATTTATTTACTTATTTGGTGTATTAGTACCATATCTGCATGTATACCTGCATGCCAAAAGAGGGCATCAAATCCCACCATAAGATGGTTGTGAGCCACCATGTGGTTTCTAAAAATTGAGCTCAGGGCCTTTGGAAGAGTAGACAGTGCTCTTAACCTCTGGGCCATCTCTCCAGCTCCACTTTTTTTTTTTTTTTTTTTTTTTTAATTGTAAATGAGGATTTAGTCTTGCTTTTGAGATTCTCAGAAAATACAAGGAAAGCAATATGGTCTTCTTCAAGATTACACAGGCTCCGGCCCAGAGCAGGGTTCACGGCTAATCCAGCATTGTTATTTGAAAATGTTTCCATACTGAAGTACCACATCTATTGTGAGCGGCTGGCAGCCAGTACTGACAACTGTGCAGTGCTCTTGGGTCTTGGTCGATGGGAGCCTTCAAGCAGACTCCTCCTTCCCCTCCTGAGTGCTCTCTGTTAAGATTTTAAAATAAACAGGGTGACGCGCAACAGATATGGAGAGATTTGTTATAGAAACGTGGGGAGAGAAGGAGAGGACTGAGGGCCATGAGGGTAGGGAGAGACAGAGATAGTAGGAAAGGAAAGTGAGGCCCCTTAGAGAAAGCGCGAGAGGGGTATGAAAGGGGGACAAGTAAGACAGAGATGAGGTGGCAAGTTTGTCCTCTATATCCTCACAACACATCTGGCGGCACAGGTGATAACGTCAGAGGCTACTAAGCAACCTAGAGGCAGGCTGCTTATGAGCCAACACCCTTAATTTCCCCCTGCCTTAGGATTACAGGCATGAGCCCCACAGCCGGCTAAATTGATAGTTCTCCTGTCTGGCCATATACTGCAATCACCTAGAAGAATATAAAACAGCAGAGTCTAGATCCTGCACCACGCAGTTTTATCCAGAGCTTTCAGGGACACACCGAGACGTAGTTTTCCGTTTTTGAAACCAAGTCTCACTATGCAGCCTTTAGAACACACTGTGTGTCCCTCGGCTGACCTCAGACTCACAGAAATCAGCCCGCCTCTGCCTTTGGAGTGCTGGGATTAAAAGCACGCGTTGCCACACCCAGTTTATGTAGTGAGAGGGACAAAACCCTGGGCATCCCTGCATGTGAGTCAGCCACTCTGGCAAATGAGCCGCATTTCCAGGCAAACACCCTTAAATGTTATTCTGCCTTTGTGGTTCATTGTGACTAGTGCTGAGTGTGGGGGCTCAGTCCCAGCTCTTAAATACAGTTTCACCTTCCCTCTCCCTCCCAGCTAAGTATGAACTGAATTTCCCAGAAAGCCTGGGGGGGGGGGGGGGGGGGGACCACAGGGGGCGGGCACACTGATGCTAATGATTCTACAGAGCTGACTGATTAGAACTCCAGGACTGTGGAGAGTTGGGATGTTGCAGATTCAGAGACAAATTATCTTGAGCAACCTTTGATCTCTTTCCTTATTGTCCAATTCTGTGTGTGCCCTAAGATCACTTGAAATATTTTGGGATAAATTAGATCACTACTTTTCACCAAGCCCAAAGCCAAGAGTATCGACAGATAGCATCTCAAATCTATGGTAGAGACTGCCCCCCCCCTTACTATACTCAAAGCTATGATAGAGATTCCTGCCCCGCCCCCTTTTATTATAACCTGCTTGCCTGATGTTCTCACTACTTTTGAGAAGCACGTTAGTTTATGGCTGCTTTGTTCTCTAACTGTAAAAACCCATAGCACCGCTACCATGTTAGAATGTGACATTTGTGCTCACCTGACAGCTCTCAAGCCATGGTCACTCATATTTGGTTCCAGTATAAACTCTGGCAAGGCTCTGTGTTCTGCATCCGTGGACGGAGCTGAGGGGTCTGGGCGGTACCTTGAGACATCATTTTCTTCCTGGATCTAACCAGATTTGAGTCTTTGCTGCTTGACTGAAAAACCGGACGTGGGAATCTGAAAAGAGAGATGGCTTTTATTTAGAATGTAGAACAGAGCAGAGAAGAGCCCTCAGCTTTTTTTTTTTTTTTTTTCCCCTCCATTGCCTGGGTTGTGAATTCTAGAGAAGGTGAAAGGACAGGATAACAGACGTGCAGGCAAGCAGTGCGCAGGCTCAGCAGAGAGGTGATTTCCCACCAGGTGTTGTAAAGAAGCAATTTCCCCAGGGGACAGTGTCAGCGCTGGATCGCTCCAGGGCTTGCAACTCTCCTCAACCCTTGGATAAATTTTATAAATGTTATATAGCTTAAACTCCAAGGAGAAGCCGGGCGGTGGTGGCGCATGCCTTTAATCCCAGCACTCAGGAGGCAGGGGCAAGTGCATCACTGTGAGTTCGAGGCCAGCCTGGTCTACAAAGCGAGTCCAGGACAGCCAAGGCTACACAGAGTGACCCTGTCTCAAAAAACCAAAACCAAAACAAAACAAAAAAACCAAACAAACTCCAAGGAGAAAAGGTTAGAAAGTGGGAGAGAACTGACTGGCTGGATTAGCTCCCCTCCGAAGCTGCTTCCTGGTGGCCTGGGAGAAAAGAACCTTAGTGAGCTGGAAAGTTTTATGTCAACTTGTCACAGGCTAAAGTCATCTGAGAGGGGGAAGCCTCAACTAAGAACATGCCTCTATAAGACCAGGTTGTAGGCAAGGCTGCAGGACATCTTCTTAATTAGTGATTGATGGGGGAGGCCCAGCCCACTGTGGGTATGGTTGGTGGTCCTGGGTTCTATAAGCACACAGGCTGAGCAAGCCTTGAGGAGCAAGCCTGTAAGCGGCACCCCTCCATGGCCTCTCCATCAGCTCTTGCTCCGTGTTCCTGCCCTGCTTCAGTTCCTGCCCTGACTTTCTTTGATGATCAACAGTGTTGTGGAAGTACAAGCCAAATAAACCCTTTCCTCCCCGAGCCGCTTTGGTCATGGTGTTCCATCATAAGCAATAGTAACCCTGAGACAGTTACCTTTAAGGGAACCTGCTGCTGGATTCCCATGGCTCTGTGCCACTTGAGACATGGCCTGGGACATCTGCTTGCTCTTTCTTTCTTTCTTTCTTTCTTTCTTTCTTTCTTTCTTTCTTTCTTTCTTTCTTTCTTTCTTTCTTTTCTTTTGTTTTTTGTTTTTTTGAGATAGGGTTCTCTGTGTAGCCTTGGCTGTCCTGGACTTGCTTTGTAGACCAGGCTAGCCTCGAACTCACAGCGGTTCACCTGCCCCTGCCTCCCAAGTGCTGGGAATAAAGGTGTGGGTCACCACCGCCCAGCTGACATCTGTTCTTTCAAACCCTACATTCATTCAGTCCATTGTTGTAGCTTGAACTCCCTTTGGTCCTTAGTTTGAACTTTTCACCCTTTGTAGCTCTGAGCTGAAGGGGATGTCTCAGGATGTCCTTCCAGAAGAGGGCGCTGTTCCTCTCTCGCTGAGGTCATCCTGAGAGTGGTCAAGTTGTAAGGGTCCCTGCACTGGCAAGAGCCAAGCTAATCCAGAGAGACACTGGTGCTCCTAATAGCTATCAAGGCAGAGGCAAGTGGATCTCTGTGAGTTCGAAGCCAGCCTGATCTACAGGGTGAATTCTAGGACAGCCAGGGACACACAGAGGAAACCAAGTCTCAAAAAAACCAAAGGAGAACCCACCACCAACAGAACATTAGTATTATTTATTTATTGTGCATGCACGTGCTTCTTCTCTCTCTCTGTTGTGTTTGTGTGTGTATGTATGTATGTGTATGTGTGTGTATGTATGTGTGTATGTGTGTGTATGTGTGTATATATGTGTATGTGTGTGTATGCGTGTGTATGTATGTGTGTATTTATGTGTATGTTCCACAGTGTACATCATGGGAATCAGTTCTCTTCTTCCATCCCGAGGGTTCCAGGGACTGGACTCAGGTCATCAGACTTGGTGGCAAGTAGCTTTGCCCGCTGAGCTACCTTGCTGACCCACCAGGATGCCATGGTCATGCCACGTGAGACCCTTTATTTGAGTGTATAGTGGGGCTCCTGTGTGAGAATTTGCCCTGGCTGAACACTGCCCGACCTTCTCAGCCCCAACAGGAAGCACTGGGTTGGGACACTTCATTTTCTGACCCACCCACCAGGGTCCTGGGAAACTGTGAGCTTAGAATGGGTTTTTGGGCTTTAACAACAATTCCGTTTTCAGTGAGGCAGGGAGTGGTAAAGGCCTGGCCTGAGGAGTTTTGCAAGCTGAAACAATGAGTGACTTAGAGACAAGGAACAAGACTGTTGTTGGAAAACCCAAGGATTTCTGAGCAGTATCTCAGGGGCTTCATCCAGTCACAGCGGAGTCAGCCGTGAGGATAACAGACTGACTCCATCTGCTATCTCACAGAGATCCACCTGCCTCTGCCTCCTGAGTGCTGGGATTAAAGGCATGTGCCTCCACTTCCCAGCTGATATAATTTCATTTTCATGTATTGTCTGTTTTGTGACAGGGTGCCCAGTAACCTGGACTAGCCTCTAATTCACTAAGTAACCAAAGGGTAGACCTGAAAGTTGAACTCCTGATGCTCCTGCTTCAGTTTCCATAGCAAATAAGACAGTGGGAGTGTAACACCACATCAAGATTTAATTTCTCACCTTTGATGGTAACAGTTCTGTGACTGGGAATGGTGGCACATACCTTTAATCCCAGCACTCAGGAGGCAAAGCTGTTAGATCCATATGAGTTTAAGGTCAACCTGGTCTACATAACAAGTTTCACGCTAGCTGGGCGTGGTGACGCACGCCTTTGATCCCAGCACTCTGGGAGGCAGAAGCAGGCAGATCGCTATGAGTTCCAGGCCAGCCTGGCCTACAAAGGAAGTAGATCTAGGACAGCCAAGGCTACACAGACACCTTGTCTGGAAAAAAATGGGGAAAAAAGTTTCAGCCTAGGCAGGGATTCACAGTGAGACCTTACTGCAAAAAAAAAAAAAAAAAAAAAAAAAAAAAAAAAAAAAATCAATAAAACGAAAACCAAACAAATAAAAAGATTTCTGTGTCTTCATAGTTTTTCCACTTGAAAAGGCAGAGGCAGGCACATCTTTGTGAGTTCAAGGTGTAAGGACCAGACAAACTCCATTTTGTAAAAGAAACTCCATTTTGTGTTAAACCTAGCCAAGGGCTGAACCCAGATTCCAGAAAAACCAGAAAGTAGCCTAAACAGAAAAAAATTCCCTAGCAACACAATCAGCTCACCTTGGGAATGTCTAAATATACTCTCTGCTGCTCAAGCTGACCAGCAGGTGGTCTGGCACATAGCAACAAGCAATTAGGAGGAGCTAGGCCAAAGTTCCTAACGCCCCATGACTGCTTCAACCAATCTTTTCTATAGGTCAACTTGCCCCTACACCTATTATCCAACCACGAAACGCCAAGGCTTGTAACTCCCTGCTTGCAGCTTTTCTGCCCAAATGACACCCAGTCACATACTGTAAAACCCATTTCTTTGTCTAAAACCTATAAAAACCCCTCTCAATTGAGACTCAAGGCCACTTCCCTGCATCTGCTGTGTCAGTGCATTGGAGCTGTGTTTGAACCTGCAATAAAGACTTCCTTGCCATTGCATTGGACTTGGCTCTTGGGTAGTCTGTTTGGGGAGTCTCTCAAAATTTGGGCATAACAGAGGCCAGCCTGTTTTACAAAGTGAGTTCCAGGCAACCAGGCAGGGTGGTGCATGCCTGTGATCCCAGCACTCTGGGAGGCAGAGGCAAGCAATCTCTGTGAGTTCAAGGCCAGCTTGGTCTATAAAGTGAGCCCAGGACAGCCAGAGCTATCCCAGAGAAACCCTGTCCTGAAAAACCTAAAACACAAAACAAAACAAAACATAAAACAAAACCCCCAAACCCTAAACAATAACAGCAAAACAAAAAACAAAAACAAACAAACAAAAAAAAAAAACACCAAAAACAAAGCAAGTTCCAGGACAGCCAGGGCTGTCTCAACAAAACAAAACAAAAACAATTAAATATGGGAGCCTGTGAGGCCATTCTCATTCAAACCAGCACTTCCCACTGTTAGTGCTCTGGCAGCCAAATAGAAGAATAAACCCTCCTTGTTCTCTCTCCCTCCCTCCCTCCCTCTCTCTTTCTCTCTCTCTCTCTCCTCTCCTCTTACTTTTTCTCTCTTTATTCTTCCTATCTCTGTCTCTGTCTCTTTCTGGGGTACCCCTTCCCCCTTTTACCTCTCCCCCATGCTCATTTAATAAACTCCTCTACAACATAATATCTGCTGCCTGGTACCTTATTATACCCTATTACCTTATATTTTTTTTAACCTTATATTTAATTATTAATCATAACACTCCCCCCTGCCTCAGAGAAAAAGGCTCCGACACCTGCCTCTTCAGGTCTTGTTCGTAGTAATCACACGATACTGCAACGGATTTTAAAGGTCCAGGAATTAAAGGGTTATGTTCAAGATATGTTCAATAATGCTAACCTTGTTTCTGTGGCTTTTTGTTTGTTTGTTTGACACAGGGTCTTTCCACGTAGCTCCAGCAGTCCTGGAACTCACTATGTAGACCAAGCTGTCATTTGAGTTCATTTTTAATTTGCAATAATAGCATCAAGTTTGCCACTTCAACTAATGTTTGTTGATTTAACAAGCCTAGAACAGGCTGGCCTCAAACTCACAGAGACCCACCTGCCTCTGCCTCCCCGGACTGCTGGGATTACAGGCGTGCTGTGCCACTGTGTCTGGCTCAGGCCTTGACTTTTAAAACAAACTAATTTTACCTGGGCACATGTTGGTAATCACAGCACAGAGGAGGGTCAGAAATCAAGGCGATTCTTACCTACAGGGCTAGCTAGAAACAGTCCAGGCCACATGAGACCCTCTCTCAAAAATTAAAAATGAGCTGGCCAGGGGGCCCTGTCTGCCTGTCATTGGGGACCAGGACAGCATGGAGTAAAAAATAAAAAAATAAAAAATGAGTAACGCTGGACATGGTGGTGCACGCCTTTAGTCCTAGCACTTGGGAGGCAGAGGCAGTTGGATTGCTGTGAGTTCGAGGCCAGCCTGGTCTACAAAGTGAGTTGAGGACAGCCGAGGCTACACAGAGAAACCCTGTCTTGAAAAACAAAACAACCCTGAAAATAAAAATAAATAAATAAAAATAAAACTCAACTAGCTTGCATGCCTATGAGGATTTCCTTGATTGGAGTATTTGAGTTGGTAAGATCCACCCTAAATCTGGGCCACACCTTCTGGTGGCAGCCCACATAACAGGATACAGAAGAAGGAAGATTGTGCTTTTTGCCTGTTTGTCCTCACTCTTGCTGGCAAGTTCATCAATCCTGCTGCTGAGGCAGTTCATTAGCTGTGTTAGGACTAACTTCTTTGGAATGCCAACAGAAACTAAGTACCAGGGTTGAGTGAGAATGACCTCCATAGGTTCATGTAATTGAGTATTTGGTTTCCAGCTGGTGGAAAAGATTAGGAGGTGGGGCCTGGTTGGAGAAGTTATTGGGAGGGGTTTGACGCCAGGCCAGGTCTCTCTTTCATGCAGATCAGATGTGAGCTCTCAGCTACACTCCAGCACCATGCCAGCCTGCTGCCACCATGACCTCTGCCATGCTGGTCATGAAATAACCCTATGAAACTGTTAGCAAGCCCCCAGTTAAATGCTCTATTTTCTGAGTTACATTGGTCCTGCTGTTTCATCACAGCAGTGGGAACCCTAACTAAGACAGCAGCTCTCTGGGAATCTTCCAGGACTCCAGCACCTGCCTGGGTCTGCCAAAACCTCTAGGCCGGGAGAAATGAACAATTACTGGATTCTTGGCCTTTCTGCTTCAAGAAAGCCATTGTTGGACTACTTAGACTACACCCTGTAACTGAACCTAATAAATCATATGGAAATTCTATCAGCTATGTTTCTTTTCTTTCTTTCTTTCTCTCTTTCTTTTCTTTTCTTTCCTTTTCTTTCTTTCTTTCTTTTTTTCTTTTTTTTTCTATTTCTTTTGGAGACAGGGCTTCTCTGTGTAGCCTTGGCTGTCCTAGACTCACTTTGTAGACCAGGCTGGCCCCAAACTCACAGCAATCCGCTTGCCTCTGCTTCCCAAGTGCTGAGATTAAAGGCATGCGCCACCACCGTCCGGCCAGTTCGGTTTCTTTAGAGAACCCTGACTAACACAACACTCGAGGCTGTCCACAGGCCTTCACATGCATGTGCACACATGTGCAGCCCCTACATACACAGAAAACGCCTAGAGAATAAAAATCACAACAGGAAAATTGTATAGAGACGTTCCCCACATACCCAACACAGTACTAAGAGATGTCCCTAGGTTCTTTCAATGAACGCCACAACTGTGCCACGGTCCACACTTTATTATACAGTTATTATCACCACCTGCCTTCCCATAGGAAACATCAGCCTGGAGGGCATCAGTTCTTTTGCTGTGACCTTAAAATAAGTAGTGGAAAGACAGGATTTGAAGCCCCTAAAAGTCATCTTCTGGGTGGAATTTGGGTAGGTAGAAAGCAGAGTGAGGGTTTATCAGTGCTGCAGCTACATAAAGACAAGAAGGAAATGACTACAGAGTTGGGAAAGTGCCCATCAACACAGATGTCATACTATGTGTCCCCAGCACGCAGCAATCACACATAGAGAAAATGTGGAATTGTTGCTGTGAATTTTTTTGATGCCAGAGAGTAGTCTTTGGGCATAGAAAATAGTATTTTGATGCTGTTTTATATTATTATAAGTTACAAGTTTAAAATTTTTGCTTTTTTATTTATGTGTCTGTGTGTCTTTGTATTTATATGGTACCTGTGTGGGTGTCTAAAGAGACGAGGAGGGTGCTGGGTCCCCTGGAACTGGAGTTAGAGGCAATTGTGGTCTTCCCACAGTGTGTGCTGGTAACCAAACGTGGGTCCTTTGGACAAACAGCAAGTGCTCTTAACCAGTGAGCCATCTCTCCAGCCCCACAAGTTTTATTTTATTTTTTTCCATTAATTAATTTATTCACTTTACACGCTGATTGCAGCTTCCCCCTCCCTTCCTCCCAGTCCTCTCCTCACACACACCCCTTCCCCTATTCTCCCTTCTCCTTTTCTTCAGAAAAGGAGAGGGCCCCCATGGGTACCATCCCACCCTGGCATATCAAGTCCCAGCAGGACTAGGCATATTCTTTCTCACTGAGGCCAGACAAGGCAGCCCAGCTAAGGGAAAGGGAGTCAGCGACAGGCCCTGCTCTAATTGTTAGGGGACCCACATGACGACCAAGCTGCACATCTGTTGCATGTGTGTAGGGGGCCTATGTCCAGTCTATGCAAGCTCTTTGGTTGGTGGTTCAGTCTCTGGGAGCCCCCATGAGCCAGGTTAGTTGACTCTGTGGGTCTTCAGGTGGTGCCCTTGACCCCTCTGGCTCCCTCAATCCTTCTTCCCATCCTTCCACAGAACTCCCTGAGCTCTTGGCCTATGGCTTGGCTGTGTGTCTCTGCATTTGTTTCCATCAGCTGCTGGATGAAGCCTCTCAGAAGACAATCATGCTAGGCTTCTGTCTGCAAGCATAGCAGAGTCTCGTTAATAGTGACAGGGATTGACTCTCTCCTATGGAGTGGGTCTCAAGTTGGGCTGGTTATTGGTTGGCCTTTCCCTAAATTTCTGCTTTATCTTTATCCCTGCACATCTTGTAGGCAGGACAGATTTTGTGTGAAAGATTGTATGGATGAGTTGGTGTCCCTTTTGTCCACTGAGGCTATAGGAGTGGCCACTGTAGCTGTATTTTTAAAATCTATTTTTATTTTGGTTTCTTATATCTCTTTCTTCCTTCTCCAACCCAATCCTTTCCAACACCCCAGCACCAGGTAAGAGAGAAAGAAGGTTAGTGGGGGAAAGGGGGAAGTTTTTCTTAGCTACTTCCTGCTGTTCAGGGTTCTGTGGTTCCTTGGGGCAAGTCCAATCCTTGTTTTAGGAGATGTCCAACTTCTCATTGAATTGCATCTACAGCAACCAGGAGCAGCAGCTGGGGGGGGGGTGGCGGAGGGGGGAAGTGGGGGTGGCAGGGAGAGGCACCAGCAGCCTTCTTCTTTCTCAGAGTCTCCAGTCTCGCTCTGAGTCTGGAATTTATTCACACTGGCAAAGACCACACCCCTGCATAAGGTAGTTTCCAGATGACTAAGCTCTGGTGCCCTCTCAGGAGGCAGTTATTAGCAGTAGACAAACTGGAGCAGCCAGTTTTTTTGTTTTGTTTTGTTTTGTTTTAATTAAACAAATTGTTTACATATAACCCCAAACTCCCACAACAAGCCACTTCAGGCTCTATATCTCTGGAAGCTAGGGGTCTCAGCTAAGGTCACTCCCATAGACTCTTGGGAGCATCCCCTGTCCCAGGTCTCCAGCTTGTCCTAGAGATAGCCTCCACAGGTTTTCGTCCTCTGTCCAACCCTCTACTCCCCGTGTTCTCCTCACCTAATCCCCACCCTTGTTCCCCTCCCTATCTCCTCTCCTACCCAGTTCCCTCCTTCAGTCAATTCCAATTGTATTTCCCCTTCTCAGTGAGATTCAAGCACCCTCCCTTGAACCCTCCTTGTTACTTAGGTTCTTGGGGTCTGTGGATTGCTTAAATTTTTTTTTTTTTAACAGGATGATTTTTTTTATTTTTTAATTTTTGGTTTTTTGAGATGGGGTTTCTCTGTGTAGCCTTGGCTGTCCTAGACTCCCTTTGTAGACCAGGCTGGCCTCAAACTCACAGAGATCCACCTGCCTCTGCCTCCCAACTGCTGGGACTAAAGGTGTGTGATTCTTTAGATTTAAATCTTATTTTACTTATCTTTGTGGTGTGTGTGTGTGTGTGTGTGTGTGTGTGTGTGTGTGTGTGAGTGAGAGAGAGAGAGAGAGAGAGAGAGAGAGAGAGAGAGAGAGAGAAACAGAGAGAGACAGAGAGAGACAGAGAGAGAGACAGAGACAGAGAGAAAGATAATTAGTTCTGGAACTTGATATATGTGGTACTTTAAATGAGAATAGCATCCATAGGCTCACCTATTTGCTTGCACTTGGAACTGTTTGGGAAGGATTAGGAGGTGTGGCCTTTGGGAGGAGGTGTGCCACTGGGGGTGGGCTTTGAGGTTCCAAAAGCTGACAACATTCCTAGTTAGCTCTTTCTGCCTCATAGTAGTGGATCAAGATGAGTTCCCAGCGACTTCTCCAGCACTGTGCCTATCTGCCTGCTGCCATTCTCCCCACCATGAAAACAACCTTTCTTTTTCTATGAGTTGCCTTGGTCATGGTGTCTTATCACAGTGACAAAAGCTGGTAATAAATACAACATTTAGACCAAGTTGGCTTCAATAATGCTGAGATTACGAAAGTGCTTTGGTTCTTACATGCCATGCTCTAAATGCATAAATGTTGTAACTCCTTTTTTTTTGTTTTTGTTTTTTGAGATAGGGTCTCTCCGTGTTAGCTTTGGCTGTCCTGGACTCCCTTTGTGGACCAGGCTGGCCTTGAACTCACAGCGATCCACCTGCCTCTGCCTCCCCAGTGCTGGGATTAAAGGCGTGCGCCACCACACCCGGCAATGTTGTAACTCTTAAATTGCAGTCTGACATTGGGCATAGTGGTGCATGCCTTTATTCCCAGCACTTGGGAGGCAGAGGCAGGTGGATCGCTGTGAGTTTGAGGTCATCCTGGTCTACATAGTGAGTTCCAAGACAGCCAGAGCTATATAGTGAGACCCTGTCTCAAAACACTGGGAAAAAAAATTCTGTTGTACTCCAATATTGTACACTAGCATATTGTAACTTAAAATAAGTTATTAAATTGAAAAGTTAAAGTACAAGGCAAATGACTATCCACTGTGGTGAATTTTTGTAAACATTACTTGAACATAGATTTGAAATGTGCCCAGACTCCTTAAAACAATACATTAACATCATAGGCTTGAACTGTATAAATATCAAATATTCAATTTTCAGTCTCCAGTGCTAATTACTCTAATGGTAAAGTTTTGTATTGTTTTCTTAAGAACATCCTTATGCAGCCAGGAGTGCTAGCAGATGCCTCATTCATACAAAGTGAGTCCAGGGTGGCCAGGGCTCTGTTACACAGAGAAACCCTGTCCTGAAAAACGAAAAACCAGCCAACCAACCAACCAAACAAACAAACAATGCCAACAACACAAAGCCCAAACCAAAAAACCCAAAAACAGTTTAATGGTGATTTTTATCAGCAAACTGTTAATTTACAAACTTTTCTCTCGGCCGTGGTTGTGCAAGCCTTTAATCCCAGTACTTGGGAAGCAGAGGCAAGCGGATCTCTGTGATTTTGAGGCCAACCTGGTCTACAAAGAGAGTTCCAGGACAGCCAGGGCTACACAGAGAAAGCCTGTCTTGAAAAACCAAAAAACAAGGCGGGATGGTGGCACGTGCCTTTAATCCCAGCACTTGGGAGGCAGAGGCAGGCAGATTGCTGTAAGTTTGAGGCCAGCCTGGTCTACAAAGCGAGTCCAGGACAGCCAAGGTTACACAGAGAGACCCTGTCTTGAAAAACCAAAAAAAAAAAAAAAAAAAAAAAAAAAAGAAAAAGCAAACAATAAAAGCAACCCCCAAACATGTACACACACACACACACACACACACACACACACACAGAGAATTACATATGTTCAAAAAGGCCAGAGGAAGGCATCAGAACATAGCTGCTGTGTGTTGTGAGAGAAACTTGTGTCCCCTGGAAGAACAGCAAGTGCTCCTGACCACTCTGCCACCCCGCAGCCCCAAGCAGGCTGTCTTTTTTCTATCTTTATTTCTTTTATGTTTTTTGAGCCAGAGTCTCTCTCTCTCTATCCCTGAAAGTCCTGGAATCCACTATGTAGACCAGACTGGCCTTGAGTTTCCAGAAAGCCTCTGCCTTCTGAGTGCTGGGATTAAAGGTGTACGCACTAGGCACCAGGAACACTGGGCCTTGTGTGCACATCTTTAATCCCAGCATTTCTTTGTTTTGTTTTGTTATCTTTTTCTTTTTTCTTTTTTGGTTTTTCGAGACAGGGTTTCTCTGTGTAGCCTTGGCTCTCCTAGGCTCACTTTGTAGACCAGGCTGGCCTCAAACTCACGGCGATCTTCCTGTCTCTGCCTCCCAAATGCTGGGATTAAAGGTGTGGGCCACCACGCCTGGCACATTTTGGTAAATTTTGTTCAGAACATCAGTGTAGCTGTGGAATACAGACAGGGACAATATTTCCTGGAGGCTCCTGGGTAGTCCCAAATTCAAAGGATTCACTACCATTTCTAACACTGACTTTTTTTTTTTTTTTTTTTTTGTCCTTAGATTTATTCATGTTATTTAACGAGTGTTTTGCCTGCTTGTATGTATGTGCACCACGTAGGTGCCTGGACAGAAGAGGGCCATGAACTGGAGCTACATGCAGATGTGAGCAGCGGTGTGGGTTCTGGGAACCAGGTCCTCCGCAAGGGCAAAAAATGATTTTAACGCTGAGCCATCCGCCCAGTCTGCACCATTGAGGTTTCCCATGCTCACAGGTGGGTGAGATCCAGTCAAAGTGGTCCTTAGGAAATGTGCATATCTTTGGCAGATTTCATAGCTTTCACCTCACAGTTCATGAAAATATAGAGATCCCCCCGCCCCAATTACAGAGAAGTTGAAAATATTTTTACAGCAAACAGTCAAACGCCCTCCACCGAGATCCTGCTGTCAACACCGAGTCCTGCTTGTCGGTTTTCGACCTCCCCCACTACTGGGAAGGAAGAAAGACCCACTAGCTAGGTTGTTCCCCCTTTCGGGTAGGAGGCTGGCGGTGGTGCGGGGCGGGAGCGGCAGGCGCGCGGGGCGGGGCGCCGCGTGCGCTGGACGCGGGGCTGCGCTCCACGGGTGCGCTCCTGGGCGCTCGCCGCCGCTGCCGCGCCTTGAGTCAGCAAACTCCGCGGTGCTCCCGGCCCGGTGCTGCCGCCCAGGACGGTGCGTGAGTAAGCCGATCCGCGGGGAGGGAGCGGGGTGGCGTGCACCGCGGCTGCCCCAGCACCTGCTCAGCCTGGCCGGGGACGCCGGAGATGCAGGCGCGTGCTTTCCCCCCGACTGAATGCAAGGCCAAGAACCTTTGAGTTTAGAGGTTGGGAGGGGCAGGCAGGGAAGGCTTTTTTTTTTTTTCCCCTTCATGGGATTGTGGGATTGATGGGAAAGGCCGCGGAGGAAACCCATGCTGATAATCAGGTTTGATAACACAGGAAGCAACAGCCTATTTATCGGTTCTGGACACATCACACTTTGCTAAAATTACAAGGATTGTTAAGGAGATGGTCACGGGATGTCTGTTTCCGAAAGGCACAGGCGCGTGGAGAGCGATGGATTAGAAATTGAGAGCAGAGGGAGGTTTTATACGTGATCTCCATCAACCCTTTTAGTTTGCGACAGGTCCGAGAGGGTGGAGCAGCAGGCACCCGGTGGGAGGGGTGTATGAAAATCCCTCGTGTCCTGGGAGTGGGCTTGTGGGCGTGGCCGGAAGGGGACTGGGGTCTTTAGAGGACTCCTCCAACCATTGGCCCATCTCTGAGGGGCTTTTGAGGAGGAGGAGTTGGAGGGGGAGGCTAAGCGTCCTGGCAACCATACCATGAGGAGTCTGCATGACTTCGCTTGATTCCTGGCCTCAAGGATAGGATACAATCGGGACTGTAATTCTGCCCGTGCCTTCTTCCCTTCTGGTCCGGGAACATATGGTCTTCAGCATATTAACAAGCACCTTACCACTGAGCTGCACCCCTGCCCTCGTTTATTTATCTTTAAAGGAGTAGTAGAGTTGAGTTTGACTGACAGGCTGTTTTCAATAAAGACATAAATGTCGATATACTTAGAAATGACTATGTGGAGATGTGAAAGACCTCTTTAGCAGCCACTTCTAGTTAACCGACCATACGTCTGGGTTCTTCTGGCAATGCTTTCTTGGTTCCAGAAATGCCCCCCCCCCCACGCCCGCTAGCACTGTCCTCAAGGAGGTGTGGCCACGGTGGGGTGGGGTGGGGTGCAGTTTTTTTGTCCATCATGCTTCGCTTTCCACTTCTTAGGACTGAGTTACCCACTTGTTTTGTTTTTATCACTTATGGGAAGACCTGCCGAGATTGGTGTCCTGAAAGTAGAAACAAACACCATCATTTTTTTTTTTTTTTTTTGTCAACATGCTCATTAAAGCTTTGCGTTTCTGCTCCACTGCAGCCGTCCTCTAGAGCACTCTTGATATCGTTTTTTTTTTTTTTTTTTCCCCCAGCCCTGTCATGACATTAACTTTAATTTTGAGTTAAGCCATTGGGGGAAATTGGTTTTTCTTTCCTCTTTTAGTATCAAGGCTGTGTTGTAACAACCACTTGTGAAAGGCAGATTACTGCCTTCGAACAGGGTCCAGCCTATATAAGAAGGGTGTCAGCTAAGGTGATGGTAGACGCTTGCAGAGTCCCTCAGATTTTAGGGCTGTTATCGCCAAAGGTCTTTTTCTTAGTAATGTAATAGGTATGAGTTAACACGTAGGCCCTCCACCCCGTTGCTCTAGCTGAGGCTTTATGGAACTGTGCGTTAGCTATCTAGGCCTATGCGTTAGCTATATAGGACTATGCATAGCCACAACTTCTGATTTCAGACCCTTCTGATGCGGCACCCTTGTTTGCTAGTAGTTAAATTCTTGCTGGCAGAGCCAGGCATGGTGGTGCACATCTGTCATTCCAGCACTTAAGAGGTGGCAGCAAGAGGTGGCAGGGGTTTGAGGCCATCCTTAGCCTTCCTCATGAGTCCTTGTTTCAAAAATAACAAAACAGCTGTCCTGTACCGTGTAGATCAGGCTGACCTGGAACTCAGACATTTGTTTGCCTCTGCCTCCCGAGTGTTGAAATTAAAGGTGTCACCATGATAGACCCACTTTTTTTTCTTTTTTCTTCTTTTTTGTTTGAGTTAGTGTCTCAGGTAGCCCAGACTGCTCTCTAACTTGCAGTGTGGCAGCGGATACCTGTGGGCTCCAGATCCTCCCAAGTGCTTCGATCACAGAGATTACAGACATGAACTATCATATATAGATAAGGATGACCTTGAACTCTCAAGTGCTAGGATTATGGGCCTATGCTACCACCCGCTAATTGAAAGGGGGTTTTCCTGAACTTTGATGGTGACATATGCCTTTAATCCCAGCAATCAGGAGGAGGCAGAGGCAGGGGGATCTCTGCCTTCGAGGTCAGCCTGGTCTATGGAGCTAGTTCCAGGACAGCCGGGGCTACATAGAGAAACCCTGTCTCAAAAAAAAAAAAAAAAAAAAAAAAAGAGGAAAAAGGGGGCTGGAGAGATGGCTCAGAGGTTAAGAGCACTAGCTACTCCCTCAAAGATCCTGAGTTCAATTCCCAGCAACCACATGGTGGTTCACAACCATCTATGAGATCTGGTGCCCTCTTTTGGTGTACAGGCATACATGCAGGTGGAAAACTGTATACATACTAAATAAATACATATTTTTAAAAAGAGGAAAAGACAAAGGGGGTGGGTAGGCTGGGTGTAGATCTATGGTAGAGCACTTGGCTAGTATACTTGAAGGCCTGGATTTGATCCCCAGAATGGCAAAATAAGTAAATTAGAGCTTTTTATGGTAGTCTCACTAAGTCACTTGACAAATTTATAAAGCTAGTTTTATTATTTTCCTCAGCGTACATCTGCGGAAACTAAGGCATCGAGGTATTTGTGCCTTTTCTACACTCAGCCCACAGTTTGTTTGGTTTTTCGAGACAGGGTTTTTCTGTATTAATCTTGGCTGTCCTGGACTCACTATGTAGACCAGGCTGGTTTTGAACTCACAGCAATTCGCCTGCCTCTGCCTCCCAAGTGCTGGGATTAAAGGCGTGCGCCACTACCGCCAGTTTCAACTCACAGTTTTAATCACCAAGCGAATGTGTTGCAGGTTTCTATAAAAGATAATGATATTAAGGACTAGTGTATGCCAGGCCCTGTCCCTTTAAACTGGATTTAGTATTGTTTCCTCTCCATGTGTGCACGTGTGAGTGCTTGCAGGGTGGGAACTCAGACTGTCAGGTTTGGGAGCAAACACTTTACCTGCTGAGCCATCTTGCTGACCCTGAGTCACTCAATCTCTCTGTCACTCTCTGTGTGTCTGTGTGTCTGTGTGTGTGTCTGTGTGTGTGTGTGTGTGTGTGTCTGTCTGTCTGTCTCTCTCTCTCCATTCATATGTGGGTTTGCATGTGTCCCAGCACATAAATGAAGATCATAGGAGTCACAGCTCTCCTTTCATCATGTGCCTCCTGGGTAATGAACTCAGGCCTCCAGGCTTGGCAGCAGACACCGAGCCAAGTCTCTGGCCTTCCGAAGTCTTTTTATTTTCTATTTGATGTAGCTGAGACTGGCCTTGAACTCCCAATTTTCCTATTTCTACCTCCCAAGTGCTGGGATTAGAGTTGTGTGCCCCCATGCCCAACTCCTGAATCCTTTAGGAAGATAATGAAAGTTTTTTGTTTTGTTGATAATTATATGGGGTGAGTTTTATTTTGATGAGGTTGTTGAATACTGAGTTAACCACTTACATGGCCGTGCAAATAACTGATCTTCTTACACAGGTCTGTCCCCACTGCCAGTCCTGACCCTCAAGGGGCAAACTCTTCCGGCTTCCTCAGGTGCTGCTTTTGGAATCAAGTTGAACATTTGTACTAGATTCGATTGTTCTGTCAACATTAATATTGAATTGGTTTGCTGCGTTATGGCTGTTGCTTGTCCCCCCCCCCCGCCCCCCCCAAAGGGATTAAGGGCTTGTCCCCAGGGTGAACCCATGGCAGGCTGTAAACTTGTTAAGAGGTGGGCCTAGGGGGAAGCCCTCAGATTGCTGGGAGCCCTGTCCTTAAAAGGGATCAAAGGAAGTCCTCCCAGGACCCGAAGTTAAATCTCCCGTGGGAAAGTTGTTCTAACCGCCTAAGACTGACCCCTGCACTGTTCTTTGGTTTGCCATGTGATGTCGTGTGTGTGTGTGTGTGTGTGTGTGTGTGTGTGTGTGTGTGTGTTGCTCCGCCCGCTTCCAGGCCTTCAGGGAGCTGCGGTGCACACCGCACCTGGCACCTGCAGAGCTGTGCACTAAATACGTCTCTTTAAATTGTCAAGGTGGCCAATCCTCAGTGTTAAGTTACAAATGAGAATGGATCAATTTACGATGGAAAGAAAGGAAGTCTGAAGTCCTCATTGATGAGGGAGTAGAAAGATAGAAAAGGGGATGAGAGGAGTCGAAAGGGACACCAAGCGGAAGAGGCCAACTGTGCCATGACCGAGGAGTACGATGGAACTTCCTTCCTTCCTTTCAGAAACATTTGATGCATGTTTGTCATGGTGAGTTTTTTTTTTTTAAAAGATGTATTTATTACATATACAATGTTCTGACTACACATGTGCCTGCACACCAGGAGAGGCCACCAGATCTCATTATACATGGTTGTGAGCCACCATGTGGTTGCTGGGAATTGAACTCAAGACCTCTAGAAGATCAGAGAGTGCTCTTAACCTCTGAGCCATATCTGCAAACGCCGCCCCCCCCCTTTTTTTTTTTGAGACAGGGTTTCTTTCACTTTGTAGATCAGGCTGGCCCTGAGCATACCCTGAGCACTTCAATTTATGGTTTTTTTGTTTTTGTGTGTTTTTGTTTTTGTTTTTGTTTTTGTTTTTGTTTTTTCAAGACAGAGTTTCTCTGTTTAGCCTTGGTGTCCTGGACTAGCTTTGTGGACCAGGCTGGCCTCGAACTCACAGCGATCCGCCTGCTTCTGCCTCCTGAGTCCTGGGATTAAAGGCGTGCGCCACCACGCCTGGCCAATTTATGTCATTTAATCTTGTGATATAGGAATTGTTATTGTGAGTGGCTCAGAGAGATGTGATGACCTGAACAGATGAAGAGAGAATTTGAATCCTCGGCTGTCTCCTGGAACATTCTTGCCGCTGTGTTTGCTTTTAGAGGCAGGATAGTATTCTGATAGAATTGTTCAAGGATCCGGGCAGGAAGAGTACTTACTGCCCTTGCAGAGGACCCAAGGTTCTGTTCCCAACACCCACATTGGGCTGCTTTTACAGTTCCAGGGGACCTGAAGTGCAATTCTGGCCTGTGTAGGCATCTGCACACAAACTGACACCCCCACCAAACCACCAAGAAACACTGCTAACACACACACACACACCCCACATGCAGAGTTTATCCTGCATGGTGGCATATGCCTGTAATCTAGCACTTTCTGAAGTGGAAAGATCTTGAGTTTGGGCTGGAGAGATGGCTCAGAGGTTAGGAACACTGCCTTGCTCGTCCAGAGGTCCTGAGTTCAATTCCCAGCAAGCACATGGTGGCTCACAACCATCTATAATGAGATGTGGTGCCCTCTTCTGGTATGCAGGTGTACATGCAAGCAGAACACTGTATAAATAATAAATAAATCTTAAAAAAAAAAAAAAAAAGATCTTGAGTTTGGGGCCAGGTTGGGCTACATGTGTATGTCTGATTACAAAACAAGGCAAAGGGAAGGGTGGTTGAGGCAACGCTGATTCGGGCTCTCCGCAGCTGAGGTCAGTAGAGGAGGAATTTGTAGCAGATCACAGATAGCTTTGAAGGGCTTTGTCACCATTGTTCAGGGTTCACAGCAGTCCATTCTTCCCTTTGTGCTTTGGTTGTTGCTGGCACAGGAAGGGGGACCCCTAAAGTTGGTTAGCAATGGGAGCATATGTAAGGACACCCAGGCTGGAGGGGGGGGCGCGAGAGAGCGAGCTGCTTGAAACCTGACATTCAGCGGGGCATGGTGACACATGCCTTTAATGCCTGCGCTTGGGAAGCAGAGGCAGGCGGATCGCTGTGAGTTTGAGGCCAGCCTGGTCTACAAAGAGAGTTCCAGGACAGCCAGGACTACACAGAGAAACCCTGCCTTGAAAAAACAAAACAAAACAACAACAACCGCCAAAAAAAACAAAAAAGAAGAAGAAAGAAATCTGACATTTAAGCACACAGTCCCTCTCTCCTGTGGGTCAAGGCTCCTGAGACCTCTTTTTGGTGCCTTTTCCTGGGGTCTGTGTGCATGTGCCTCACATGAGTTTCCACTCGGCATTTACCTGCTCTCATGACGTTTTTTTCAGATTGCATTTTGATGCCAGGCCCCTCAGCCGGCCTCTGCTTCTCTGGCCACCACTGGGGCTTCATTCTGGCCTGATAGTCTACTTCTCTCAATGCGTCCTTCTTGTCTCTCTAGATCTGTGGTCTTCAGACATTAGAAAAACAACAACAACAACAACAACATGTGTGTGTGTCTTTGTGTGTGTGTCTGTTACCTGTGTGTGCGTGTGCACCGTGGGATGCTGGTGTGGAGGTCAAAGGACAGCTTCTCGAGGTTGGCTTTCTTCTTTCATTACGCGGGTCCCAGAGATAGCGTTCAGGTCTTCCTTGGGCTTAGTGGCAAGTGACGCTCTTTGCTATACTATCTTGTTGGCCCTCGCAGACATTTTATCCAAAATAGTTATGGGGGAAGAAGCAGATTTCTGGACCTCGGGGTCAGCAGGTCCACAGTGAGACCTGAGAGTCTGTTTCTCGTTTTTTGGGACAGATACTGTATAAGTAAAGCTTGTTCCTTTCCATGGCTTAACAAACCATTGGTAAAGTCAGACTCCCCCTCTGTGCTGGGGGTGGAACTCCCCCTCCTGGAGCATATTGGGAAAATGCTTTCGTATCCAGCCACACCCTAGTTCTCAATTCTAAGCTCTTTTGTTGAACAAACCTCTCTTCCTCATTGATGGAGAAATGTAACCCTACTCCAGGGTTTGTCAGTCTGTTGGCTCTCCTGGGTTAGGTTAAAAGAGAAACTACCTGTGTGGCTCTGGGTCTTTCCCTTCCACAGAGCTCCAGCACCTTTCTTCTGTAACTGTGGACACACCCAGTTCCTCTCTCATTTTTTAGGTTTATTTCTTTTCTCTTTCTTTCTTTCTTTCTTTCTTTCTTTCTTTCTTTCTTTCTTTCTTTCTTTTCTTCTTTTGGTTTATCGAGACAGCCTTGGCTGTCCTAGGCTCACTTTGTAGACCAGGCTGGCCTCGAACTCACAGCACTCCTCCTTGCCTCTGCCTCCCAAGTGCTAGGATTAAAGGCATGCGCCACCACCATCCGGCCCTATTCCTTTTCTTATATGTATGTAAAGCCTTTCGGGTGTTTGAAGGAGAATGGCCCCCATAGGCTCATATATTTGAATAGTTGGTCTCCAGTTGGTGCATCTGTTTGGGAAGGAGTAGATGGTGTGGCCTTGGTGGAGGAAGTGTGTCTCTGGAGGTGGGCTTGGAGGTTTCTAAAGCCTCCTGTACTCAGGAGGCAGAGGCAGGTGGATTGCTGTGAGTTTAAGGCCAGCCTGGTCTACAAAGTGAGTCCAGGACAGCCAAGGATACACAGAGAAACCCTGTCTTGGGGGGAGGGGGGAGGAATTCTTTTTTTGACTTGGTGGCACACGCTTGTAATCCCAGCACTTGGGGAGACAGATGTCTGTGAGTTTGAGGCCAGCCTGGTCTACAAAGTCAGGGCTTCTCTGACTCGAAGAACAAAAACAAAACGAAACAAAAATTTCATTTTTGTCTTTTGATGTGTGGGGGTGTTTTGTGTGCATGTATATCTGTTCCTCCCATGTGACCACATGTGTGCCTGGTGTTTTTGGAGGCCGGAAAAAGCGGATGAATCCCCTGAAACTGGAGTTACAGACAATTGTGAACCATTGTGTGGGTGCTGGGGCGATTGAACCTGGGCCTCCCGGATGAGCAACAAATGCTCTTATCCATTGAGTTGTCTCTCCCAAGCCCCTAAACACTTTCTCTTATAAGTTGCCTTGGTAAACAGAAAAGAAACTAAGACATGGCATGCGTACTGGGCTATGTGTGTGCTTACTTGTGTATACTGCGTGCCACAGCAGGCAGCTGTTCCGGTCAGGGGCCAACTTGCGGGAGCTCTCTTCACAGACTGAATTCTGGTCATGATGTTTATCAAGTTATCAAGTTCTTTTTCCCCGAGCCCTTTTATCTGCTGAGTGGTCTTGCCTGGCTCCGCTTCCTCTTCTGTGAGTATAGACTTCTATGGTTAATGTACAGGGGGGAACACAGGGCTTTGTAGGGAACTCACGCTTCTTGAAGTCACAGACATACCAAGAGTTCTGTGTGACCCTGTGCTTCTCTTGTGACTTCTTCCCTCGCCGAGCAGGTGATAGAATGGCACTGGAGGGGGCAGGGGGCACCAAGCTGACCCCTGCTGCATGAGAAGGCGGCAGGGGTGGGTCTCAGAAGGACTCACTAGCTTGCAGCCTTTTCTCTGTTTGCCAAGTAATGGTGAGACCCGTTAGGAGCTCCTCCTGGCCCCCGCTCACTGCCAGGTTCCCGTATGCTGGGAAATCAGTGTTGTGATTTGAACCAGGCTGCTGGCCATCGTTGACTTTATGGTCAGTCCCTTTCTCTGATGGTTGAGCAGTGGCGGAAAACTGGAAAACGATGACATCTGTTTCGAGAACATGGTGGAGTCGAGTCTGCAGAGAGACAGGAATCAGATGCCCTTGGATTTCATTCACCTCCTAGAAGGAGTTTCTGTCTGTCTTATCTTTAGGTTTCCTGATCCAGGCCAGGCCCTGGATGTCTTAAGAGTTAGTGATCTGACTTTCAAAGGTGATGGCCGTGGTGTCTGTGTTACGCTTGCGTGTGAACCTCGGAACATATTGACTGAAAACATTCTGTCCCCTAAACGTTGTTATCGGACACAGAGGATATTTGAAGGAAAATTATTTTCAAAGGACCAAGTGGACAGTGCTGGGAGCTGGCATAGCGAGTGAGGTTGCAACCAGCCTCCATAATTTCTTGCTGGATCTTTACAACAGACCCATGAAGGGTACAGTTGGCTTGATTTTATAGGTGAGGAAACTGAGGCACAGCGATATTAAATGATTTCTCTTGTCCAAGGGCAGAATGTGACTATATAGCCTGTCGGTTTGGCAGTGAACAGTTTCACCGCCACCCCCTGCCCCCCTCACTCCCAACCCCGCCCCCATCCACTGAGCCCTTGGCTGAGCTTAGAAGCATCTTGCTCCCTCACCAGGCGATCACCTCATTCACCAGGCGAACCTTCCATCGTGCTTGTCTGCACTTTACATTTGGAGCATTATTCTGTTGGGGACTTTGAATTTGATTAAGTATGTCATATGTAATTCCTGGTCATCCTTGGTTCCACAGGCCACTGAAACCCCACCCAGCCAGCACCAGTTCTTGGTGTCCGGGCCAGTGTGAAAGGTGGTGATCGCCCACGCGTGTCACAATACTTCTATTTTTTTGTTTCCGTTTTGTGATTTTTGAGGCAGTGTCTCCACCTGGAGGCCAGGGTGTCCTGGAACTCGCCCTCTTATCGGCCAAGCTGCCCTTGAATTTGAGAAAACCTCCCTTAGGTGGTTTTCTAAGAGCTGGTATTACAGACATGGGCTACCACACCCAGCCCAGGCTGACACTCAGAGGTGGATTTTTCTCTAAACCTCACAACGGATTCCTTCCTAATCATAACTCCAAACAGGGCCAGTTAGATGTCCTACTTTTGTTAGCTTATTCTTGAGGTCTCACGTCCCAGGAGCGGAAGGCTCCCTTGGCAGTTTCCTCATCCTGCCTGTGACACCAGCCTTCTTCCAGTCACGGGTCTGTGAGTCACCTGACTTCCTTTTTCCATCCCACCCTCCCTCCAAGTTCTTCCTGTTACTTAGTGGCCTTTATTTACTTTTGTAAACATTTTTATTAATTCTTTGAGAATCTCATACAATGTACTTTGATCCTATTCACCCCCAACTCCTCCCAGATGCACCCCTCCTCCCTATACCTAATACTCTGTGTGTCCCTCCCTCCTTCCCTCCCTCCTTCCCTTCTTTTTCTTTCTGGTCTTTTGAGACAAGGTTTCTTTGTGTAATCTTGACTGTCCTGGACTTGCTTTGTAGACCAGGCTGGCCTCGAACTCACAGAGATCCACCTGCCTTTGCTTCCCCAAGTGCTGGGATTACAGGCGTGTGCCACCTCCATCAGCTTAACCTTTATTTATTTCTTTATGTTTTTAAAGACTTATTTATTTTATGTATATGAGTTCTGTCTGTATGTACACCTGCAGGCCAGAAGAGGACATCAGATTTCATTATAGATGGTTGTGAGCCACCATGTGGTTGCTGGGAATTGAACTCAGGACCTCTGGAAGAGCAGCCAGTGCTCTTAACCTCTGAGCCATCTCTCTAGCCCCCAGTCTTTCTTTCTTTCTTTTTATTTATTTATTATTATTTTTTTTCATTTTTCGAGACAGGGCCTCTCTGTTTAGACTTGACTATCCTGGACTCGCTTTGTAGACCAGGCTGGCCTCGAACTCAGTGATCCACCCGCCTCTGCCTCCCAAGTGCTGGGATTAAAGGCGTGCGCCACCGCCGCCTGGCCCAATCTTTATTTCTTAAAGTGGCTGTGGACTCATAGCAAATCTGAGCAGAGGCTGAAGACAAAGCCGAACTTGGATTTGATGTTAAGTAGTAGAGCATGTCTGTGTCAGCTGAGGCAATGTGTAGTCATTGTGTTAGATAGCGTAAGACACAGTACTGGAGGCAGGGTCGTGCTCCTGTGATCCTGCCAGTTGATCAGGAATTCAAGGTCACCCTTGTCTGGTGAGTTTGCAGCCAGTCTGGGCCCAAACTCGAAATCGCAGAGCCTGTTATTGAGGAGGGTGTTTGCAGGTGCAGGATATGTAAAAGGTCTTAAGTGTTGAATTTGGGTATGGGGTGTCAGACCAGGGGCCTCTGCCTTGTAGCAAGATTAAAAAACAAAACAAAAACAAACAAACAAAAAACCCCAAAAAACAAAAAACCGGAAAAAAAAAAACCCACTCCAGTATCTTAGTCAGGATTTCTTCTGGCCTGAAAGGTCCGTCATAGCTATTGTGACATTTCCCTTGCAGTATTCTGTGAATGCAGGCCGTGCTTCCTGGAGCTGCGCCCTCGCATTCGCCCAGAATGTTATTGCTCTAAAAAATATTTATTTTAGTGTAAATGTGTGTGGGTGCTTGTGCTTGCATGGTGTGTGCGTGCATGCGTAGCGTGCGTGCATGTGCCATAGGTTGCAATAACTTTGTGAAATCTGTTTTCTCCTTCCACCGTAATGTGGGTTCCGGATTGAACTCAGGTCACTAGGCTTACATGGCAAAATGCCTTTACTTGTCACGTTATCTTGCCAGTTACCTTGTGCCTTCTTAAGAGCCCCAGGCTCGTCCTGTTTTTTCCTTGCCTTCCTCCAGCATCAAGACATACTTGAGTCCTATTCTCTGTCTCTGTCTTCAGGGTCTGTCTGTTATGTAGCACTGTCTGTCCTTGTGTAGACTAGCCTTGACCTCACAAAGACCCACCTGCCTCTGTCTCCTGAGTGCTGGGATTAAAGGCGTGCGCCATCTGGCTCCTGCCTTCACTTGGAACAATCTTTTCCCTCCATTTTTTCTCCTTCCTGTAGCTCTATATCTTTTGTTTGGTACAGTGAGCTTTGCTTCACGAGTGACCTGTTTTTATCTGTACCTTAGCATCTTGAGGATGTAGACCAGGCTTTGCCACTTACCCAGAGCAAATCTCAGTGATTACCCGGGGTTCACTGGTCCTCTAGTTACCCTTGAGGCCCTTTCATAGCCAATGACCCTGAACAGGTTGTCATAGTTACTGCCTCTCTGAGGATGAGGATGTCACATCCAGGTGTTGGCTTCCCCAGGTTCATGGCCTACCTCTTACCCTGGAGCATGTGAATACTTGCTAACAATCCAGTGTTTGGGTTGGTGGTTTCCACTCCTGGCTCTCTCTTAAGGCTCTTTGCTTTGCCTCATCCCCTCTCCCTGTCCTTTCCTCCTTCCTCTCCTCTTATCTCAATCTTTCCTTCCTCTTCCTCTTCAATAGAGTTACTCTGAGTAGCCCAGGCTGCCCTCCCAAGGCGAGGGTTCTCGGTGTATACCACTATGCCTGACTTTAAGCATTTATATCTGAAGATCGAGAGTAGGCACCCTGTTAGTTATAGGGATAGTTATAGTGTTCCCATGTGGTAAGGGCGAGGGATTGTCTTAGTCCATTTCTTAGGCCATTGATCTGGCTTCCTCACTCACTCAGCAGTCCAATTCGCAGTTCCTTAGGGTAATAACTCTGGGCGTGGTGGCGCGTACCTGTAATCCCAGCACTCAGGGAGGCAGAGGCAGGCAGATCTCTGTGAGTTCGAGGCCAGCCTGGTCTACAAAGTGAGTCCAGGAGAGCCAAGGCTATACACAGAAACCCTGTCTGGAAAAACCAAAGGGGGGAAAAAGGCTAATAATGATGTGTAGCTGTGTGGCTGCCTGGGAATGCAACAGGCTAGTTCATGTTATGGGGTTCAAGCTTGATTGCTTGTGAAATTGTAGCTTGTTTGTTTGTTTGTTTGTTTGTGCTAGGTATTGTACCTAGGGACTTGACATTCCAGGCAAGTGTTCTACCACTGAACCACACCCCTAGCCCAACATTTTCTTTTCTTTCTTTCTTTCTTTCTTACTTATTTTATTTTCTTTTTATTTTGGTTTTTCAAGACAGGGTCTCTCTGTATTAGCCTTGGCTGTCCTAGACTCACTTTGTAGCCCAGGCTGGCCTCAAACTCACAGCGATCCGCCTCTGCCTCCTGAGTGCTGGAATTAAAGGCCTGCGCCACCACATCCGGCTCCCTTTTCTTTTCTTTACATTTTTTCCCATCCATTTTTTGAGAGAGGGTCCTGGATTCGTAGACCAGGCTGGCACTCAACTTGAATTGATCTCCTGCCTCTGCCTCCTAAATGCTCAGCTTACAGGCCTGAGCCACTGTGTCTGGCTGACCTTTACTTTTCCCTCCTTCCAACCCACATTCTTTCTTTCATTCATAGAAAAAGTTAACATAAGAAAAATATTTTATGAGCTGGGTATGATATTGCAAGCCTTTAATCCTAGCACTTGGAAGGCAGAGGCAGGTGGCCTTCTGTGAGTTGAACGCCAGCCCGTTCTACAAAGCGAGTCCAGGAGAGCCAGGGCTCTGTTACATAAAGAGAGCATGTCTCAAAAAACAAACCAACAAAACAAACAAACAAACAAACAAAAAACTATGTAGTATGTGTGGGTGGTCTTGCCTCATGTGTGCCTGGGAGCCACAACATGCCGTGCCAAGGCCAGGCTTTGGATCCCTTGGGACTGGAATTATACGTTGTTATGAGTCACCGTGTGGGTGCTAGAAACGGAACTGGGGTCCTCTGAAAGAGCAGCCAGTGCTCTTAACTACTGGGCTGCCTCTTCAGCCCACCTGTCCTCTGTTTTGAGGTGGAGTCTCTAGGTAGCCCTGGCTGCCCTTGAATTTGTTATGTAGACCAAGCAGTCCTGGAACTCCCAGAGATTCCCCCTGCCCATGCTTTCCAGGTGCTGGGATTAAAGGCGGCCATTGAAATGCCAGGCTGCCCTTCCTTTCTTTTTCTTATTTTGGGTAGCCCAGACTGGTTTTTTACATAGCTGATCTAATCTTCCCGTTTCTACCCCCAGAGTGGTGGGGTTATGGGTAATGTACCGCCATGCTGCATTCATGTGGTGCTAGGGATCAAAGTCACGGCTCCTCCCACGTAAGGCGGTGTTCTACCAGCCAAGATACAGCTTTAGCTACCCACTTTTTTTTTTTAAAAAGATGTTTTGTTAGGTGTATGCTAAGTATGCAGGAGGCAGTGGCTCATTATGTAATGCACTCTCATCATTTTCTTCCCCGTGAGTGTCCCTTGTGCTCCCCCAGCCCGTCCTACGGGTCTCCTTTCTCTCTCTTTTTTTTTTTTTAAAATATTTATTTATTTATTTTGTATACAATGCTCTGCCTACATGTGGCAGGTGAGAAGAGGGCATTAGATCTCATTATAGATGGTTGTGAGCCACCCTGTGGTTGCTGGGAATTGAACTCAGGACCTCTGGAAGAGCAGTCAGTGCTCTTAACCTCTGAGTCATCTCTCCAGCCCGGGTCTCCTTTCTCATTCCAAACTATTTCCTCTTCTATTTCGATGGGGCATGTACAGGATTGTGAGCACCTTACCAGTGTCTTAGAGCAACGAGGAAAATGTCTCTCCTTCCTCTAGCGTCTTAGCTAGTTCTATTGCTGTGAAGAGACACCATGACCAGAGGAGCTCTTACGGAAGAAAACATTTGATTGAAGGCTTGTGAGAGGGGGACAGCGACAGACACAGAGAGAGACAGACACTGGGCCTGGCTTGGGCTTTTGAAACCGCAAAGCCCATCCCAGTGACACACCTCCTCTAACAGGGCCACCTCCTAATCCTTTCAAACTGTTCTTTGACTGAAGACAAAGCAAGCAAATAGCAAATACATGAGACAATAGGTTTTTTTTTTTTTTTTTGTTTTTTGGTTTTTTGGTTTTTCAAGTCAGGGTTTCTCTGTGTATCCTTGACTGTCTTAAACTCACTTTGTAGCCCAGGCTAGCCTCGAACTTACAGTGATCTGCCCGCCTCTGCCTCCCAAGTGCTGGGATTAAAGGTGTGTGCTATATCAATTATCAACTGCCTCTCAGTCCTCAATGAAAGGCAGGGCCTCAAGAGCCCTTCCCCTTTATTATTGTAAAGACCTAAAAATCGTTGAAGGAAGACCCCAGAATCAAATAGCATATAAAACCAAAGGGCATCTACTCTGCATGCAGGGATTAACCATCTATACGAAATGGCTACGACCCCATGCAGGCCTTTTTATAAGGACTAGGGGACTTCTAAGAGGGTGTGCTAACTTCTAATTTGATTGGGTGGACTAAGGAGCAATCACGGGGCGGGGGGCATAAGCTGATAGGCTGGGGTCACCTGAGTTACAGTCCAGAGCTATTAGGCCATATATGGTCACATTAGTGGCTTATTGGCTCGGATCTTTCCAGCGTGGGGGGTCTTTCCAGGACCAGGAGCATCCTGTTACTGACTTTGCCTGGGATTGGCTGGTGCCGGCCCCTGCCTGTATGTGACTTCAGTCATGGACCTTTTAGCCATGTCTGGCCCTCTCAATTCGTTGCAAAATATTAACATTATTTTTTCACCCAGCTCATCCTCTGCAGTACAGTGGAGTCAAGAGCTGGGAGACTGTGGAAGCTTCATGTTCTTCATGAGTTGTGATGGCGCTGGGGCGATGTTTGCTTTCCTCACACGAGGTTAACCCTGATGTCCAGAGGCAGGCGACACGGAGGCTACTGCTCATTTTTTGCTTGTTTGATTTTGATGTTTTGAGACAGGGTTTCTCTGTGTAGTCCTGGCTGTTTGGACTCACTTTGTAGACCAGGCTGGCCTCGAACTCGCAATGATCTGCCTGCCTCTGCTTCCCGAGTGCTGGGCTCAAAGGCCTGTGCCACCACGCCCAGCTGAGCCTACTGTTCTCATGTCCATCTTTCTATCCCAGGTGGTTGGGCTTTTCAGAAACTCGATGATGCAGAAATGGAATTTCCTGGAACTCATTCAGTCATGTTTAATGCACCCAGCATTTATTGAGTACTGACTCTCTGCCAGGCACTGTGCTAAGTGAATGCTAGGTTTTAAAGCATAAATGATTTGGACAAGGCCCCTACCCTCTGGGGACTTCTGAGATGACAGATAATAAACACAGAAATAAGTTAATGGTTAATACAATACCAACTTCGATAAAGATAAGGTTTTAGAAAAGTGGGGCATTGCCTCTCTGAGGAGGTGGAGAGACCTACCTGAAGGGAAGGAGCCATCATGGTGAGTGGGGTGAGGGAGATGAGCCAGGATTAGGATGCACGGAAGGAAATATGAAATATGAAATATTTGCTACAACAGATACATGGTATAAGGTTTATTGTAGAAACATGAGGAGAGAAGGAAGGGGAGAGCGCCCCAGGGGACAGAGAGAAAGGGAGAGAGAGAGAGAGAGAGAGAGAGAGAGAGAGAGAGAGAGAGAGAGAGAGAGAGAGAGAGAGAGAGAGAGGTGGGTTTGTTCTTTTATATACTCCTGGGTAGGGCAAGCCTAGTGGCAGGTAGGCAAAGACGTCATAGGTTGCTAGGCAGACTAGGGCAATATGCTAATACCAAAGGCTTTTGGAGCCGGGCGTGGTGGCGCACGCCTTTAATCCCAGCACTCAGGAGGCAGAGGCAGGCGGATCGCTGTGAGTTCGAGGCCAGACTGGTCTACAAAGTGAGTCCAGGATGGCCAAGGCTACACAGAGGAAACCCTGTCTCGAAAAACCAAAAAAAAAAAAAAAGGCTTTTTTGGTGGAATAGGAAAATGGTGGAAATGGCATAGGGTGTGTACAGGGGAGTTAAGAGGTAGGCATAATCCCAGCACTCAGGAGGCAGAGGCAGGCGGATCGCTGTGAGTTCGAGGCCAGACTGGTCTACAAAGTGAGTCCAGGATGGCAAGGCTACACAGAGGAAACCCTGTCTCGAAAAACCAAAAAAAAAAAAAAAAAAAAAAAAAAAAAAAAGGCTTTTGGTAGGAAAATGGTGGAAATGGCATAGGGTGTGTACAGGGGAGTTAAGAGGTAGGCATAGTTGGGGAACACTGAGGGGGTGTGGCTTATAGGGCTCTCACAGGTAAGACCTACCTCCAGAGTGGGGCTCTGACGGTTTTCCCATCACACATACAGTTGAGAGGCATGAGGTGTCTGGGTGGGACTGTTGCAGTATGGGGCACTGGGTGTTTGTGATTTGGGTCCTTCCTGCCTTAGACCCCCTCCCCAGGGTCTGGTGTTTGGGGGTGTTGTGTATTTGGTAACAGAGGCTGCGCAAAACCAGGAGGGAAGAGCTGGCACTTGGGGGCTTGTGTGTGCACCACACCTCTTTTACAGAGGGACCTGATAAGCCTTGTGCACCCTGCATGAATAGCCACCCGGATGCTGCATGAACGGGAGTGATTTGCTTTTCTATACGTCATGTCTGGGAGCACATTGGGATGAAGCTATAGCTTATGACCATGGTGGACTTCATTGTTCATGGCTGGCTTCTCTCTAGGAGACTCAAAGGGAAAGATTCTTACACATTTAGGACAGAATTGGCCTTTCTGTGGGACCATAAGGAACAGAATGATAAATAAAACTCATTACTTAAACAAAGCAAAGCTGCACGTGGTGGTGCACACACTTGGGAAGGAGAAGAAGGCGGATCTTTGTGACTTCGAGGCCAGCCTGGTCTACGAAGAGAGTCCAGGACAACCAAGCCTATTGCATAGAGAAATCCTGTCTCGAAAAACCAACCAACCAACCAAAAAAACAGCACAGCAAAACCCAGAATGGACAAAACTCCACAAACAAGTAAAATGTATTTGTAATTTTTTTTTTCCAAGACAGGGTTTCTCTGTGTGTAGCCTTGGCTATCCTGGACTTACTTTGTAGACCAGGCTGGTCTCCAACTTACAGAGATCCACCTGCCTCTGCCTCCTGAGTGATTAATTCATGTTATTGATTAAGGATCAATTAATAGGAAAAAAAACTCTTATGAATCAGCTAAGAAAGAAACAAGCTCTCTGAGGAAGGTATTGAGACTCACACTTGCGATGCAGGCCTGTTGTGCCGCCGTTGGGGAGGTTGAGGCAGGAGGATCAAGAGTTCAAGGCCGTCCTGAATACCCCAAACAAAAGTATTTAAAGGGCTGGGCGGGGTGGCGCACACCTTTAGTCCCAGGACTTGGGAGGCAGAGGCAGGCGGATCGCTGTGAGTTCAAGGACAGCCTGGTCTACAAAGTGAGTCCAGGATGGTCAAGGCTACACAGAGAAACCCTGTCTCGAAAAACAAAAACAAACAAACAAACAAACAAAAAAGTGTTTAAAGGATCCAAAGAATTCATGCAAAGGAAAGTAGTGGTTCCTAAGTATGTAGAAGGAGCTTGGCCGTGTGTGTGTGTGTGTGTGTGTGTGTGTGTGTGTGTGTGTGTGTGTGTGTGTGTACACATAATCCTCAAAAACCAAACCAAAGGCAGGTGGATCACTGTGAGTTTGAGGCCAGCCTGGTCTACAAAGCGAGTCCAGGATAGCCAAGGCTAACACAGAGAGACCCTGTCTGGAAAACCCCCAAAAACAAACAAACAAGCAAAATCCCCAGTTGAATCTCAAATAAATAGAGCTGGCAGGCTGGCTCAGCGGGTAAAGGTGCTTGCTGCCAAGCCTGATGGCCTGAGTTCAGTCTCCGGGAGCCATTTAATGGAAGGAGAGAACCGAATGCCCATGAGCTCTCTTCTGACCTCCACACAAAAGCCACAGATGAACGTAAGGAAAGCAAGTCACCGCTGCAGACTTGTTTTACCTCCTTGGAAAAATGTGGGAACGTATCATGTTAGGAGTGATTTGGAAAACAACCCAACTGTGTGAACTGTCTGCAGAGGGTACATATCTGTCACAGTTAATAGTTCTCCTGACCCCATGAACCCAGAAAATCCACTTGTAGCCATTTGTTTCTCAGCTGTTCTCATGAAGGTATGTGAGTGGTGAAATGATTTAACGGTGCATCCTCCTGGTGGAGTCGTGTGCATCTTTTTGTCCCCCCAGTGGATAGCTGGGTACAGGGTACATGGTTAAGTTTTAAAGAACAAGGCATAGGAAGACACATGTGAGCTGTTGTTCTCTGCAGAAAAGGAGAGCCCTGTGTACATACTTGCATAGGTACAACAGAGTGGCCCAGGAAGGGGGCTAAAAGGACTAGAAGGCTGGGGTAGGAGGTATTTTCACTTTGTACTAACATCTTTCACATTTCCAAATGTGCTCAATTTAAAAAATACTTTTATTATTAAAAATACATGTGTGGGAGCTGGAGAGAGAGATAGATGGCTTAGTGATTAAGAGCACTTGCTGTTTTTGTTAGAGGACTGGGGTTCAGTTCCAAACCTGCATTCACATGGTGGCTCCTAGCTGTCCGTAACTCCAGCTCCAGGAGATCGGATGCCTTCTGATCTCTGCAGGTAGTAGACATGCATGCTATCCACGGACATACAGTGCAGGCCAAAGACTGGTACATTAAAAACATCCCTGCAGAATCTGCTTTAAGAAGTGTGTGGGTGCACGCACAAGCACGCACATGCATGTATGTATGTGTTCCTGTAGAGGAGAGAGGTGTCAGATCCCCCTTGAATGTTGAGTTAAAGGGACTTGTGAGTTGCTCTGCATGGGGTTTGGGAACCAAACTCAGGTCCCCTGCTAAAGCAGTGTCGTCTTCTTCTTCTTCTTCTTCTTCTTCTTCTTCTTCTTCTTCTTCTTCTTCTTCTCTTCTTCTTCTTTCTTCTCCTCCTCCTCCTCCTCCTCCTCTTCCTCCTCCTCCTCTTCCTCCTCCTTCTCCTTCTTCTTCTTCGGTTTTTCAAGACAGAGTCTCTCTGTGTAGCCTTGGCGGTCCTGGACTCGCTTTGTAGAACTCACAGCGATCTGTCTGCCTCTGCCTCACGAGTGCTGGGATTAAAGGCGTGCGCCGCCACGCCTGGCTTCAGTGTGTGCTTCTAACTGCTGTGCAATCCCAGCATCTCCTAAATGTGTTCGGTTAAGAGCTATAAAAAGGGGAGGAGTCTCCTGACCAGAGAAATGGAGCTGGAACAGAGAGAAAGGACCACAGCAGCCATGGGCTTTGAAGAATTCTCAGTGCCACCAGGCTCACAGCTGGCTCTGCCTCCCCTGTTCGAGTTTGGTGGCCATGTCCTAGAAAGTGAGCTAGAGACAGAAGTGGAGTTTGTGTCCTGTGGTCTGGGTGGTTCAGGACTCCAGGAGCGAGGTGAAGAGAAAGAGGCAGCCTGGGGTCGCAGGTGTCATCAATGGAAACTAAATCGAATAAAGTACCAGGCGCTAGGTCACGCTGCTGGTAGATCGAGCAGGTCTTGAACAGGCTCCATCAGGTGCAAAGGATAACTCGGAGACTCCAACAAGAGCGCAAGTTCACCATGAGGGTACAGGACTCCTATGGGGATGACTACTGGGCTAGCCAGTTCACCATTGTGTTGGAGGATGACGGCAGCCAGGGCACATATGTCCCCACCTCAGGCAATGCTGAGAACAAGCCTCCAAAGAGGGACTTTCCCTACCCCCAAAGGACACCTGCACCTCTAGACTCCAGCAGCCCAGCGCCTGGCAAGGGGCCCAGTGGGCGAAAGAGGCAGCACCACGGTTAGGGGTTTCATTGAGTCCAGAACTGGCTCCAGTGCGGGTGGGAGCCGAGGGGCTGGGGCCAAGGCGTGGTCATGGTTGAGGGAGACTTTGGCTTTGAAGCAGATGAGGCCTTGGATTCAAGTTGGGTTTTTTGGGGGCCAGACAAACCCTACCCTACCCTTCCTTACCCTAGCCAGCCCAACCTTTGACTAGCCCCCTCTCCCCAATAAACAGACTCCCCATTAAAACAACAACAAAAGCTATAAAAAGAAAGTGAAGAGGAGTTGGGATGGAGATGGACCCAGCGCTTTACCCGCGCTGCATTGTGACCCAGTGGCCAATGTGTCTTCTGTACTACAGCTTTCACTGCTGAGGGGGACCAAGGCTCCACCTTCAGAGAGCTCTTGGTCAGTCTGGGGAACACAGGAATAATGTACCATGTCACGTGATCACCTCACTAGGGACTAGTATAGCTGAAGGTGTCAGCTCATGCCCATCAGTGGACCACTCTATTCAAAGATAACTTGTTTTCCTTTGTTAAAGCAGACTGGCCTGGAGTCTGCTTTATGTAATATGTACTTTATGTGATATGTAATTTATCCAATAGGTAGTGAGAACAGCCGTGACTTTCTGGTCCTCCTGCTCTTTTCTAAGTGCTTTGCTGACTGGCCTGGCCACCATATCTAGATCTCTCTTCACATAGTGCCTCTCTGGCCTAGGGGGCCACACACACAGATAGGTTTTCATTCCTGAAACACATGAATGCAGAGGAATTTGAATTCAGAACACGGCTGCTCTGGCAAGAGAGCACATCCAAAGACCCTCTAGGTCTGTGTGATCCTGCTAGAATACAAATCGCCTTTAATTCAGGAGACAGAAGCAAAGCAGATCTAAATTCAAGGCCAGCCTGGTATAGAGCAAGTGTCAGAGAAAGAAAAGCTTAGGTCCAGGCTGGTGGTACACACCTTTAATCCCAAACAATGACGGTAATGGTACTTTGTAGAAGGAAGTACCCATGTTTGAAAGTGACGTCTAATTGAGTGGCAGAAAGGTGACAAATCAGAGAAGATTTGACAGAATAGGATATGCCCAACTCTCAAGGGAAGCTATTTAAGATGAGAGAGAGAGAGAGAGAGAGAGAGAGAGAGAGAGAGAGAGAGAGAGAGACAGACAGACAGACAGACAGACAGAGACAGAGAGACAGACAGAGAGACAGAGACAGAGGCTAAGAGAGACACACAGAGAGAGACACAGAGAAAGACACAGAGAGAGACAGAGTCAGAGAGAGACAGAAAGACAGAGACAGAGACAGAGAGAGACACACAGAGAGAGACACACAGAAAGAGACACAGAGAGACACAGAGAGAGACACAGAAAGACACAGAAAGAGACAGAGTCAGAGAGAGACAGAAAGAGAGACAGACAGAGAGAGACAGAGAGACACACACAGAGACAGAGAGAGACACACACAGAAAGGGACACAGAGAGACACAGAGAAAGACACAGAAAGAGACAGAGTCAGAGAGAGAGAGAGAGAGAGAGAGAGAGAGAGAGAGAGAGAGGAGAGAGGAGAGGAGAGAGAGAGAGAGAGAGAGAGAGAGACAGAGAGAGACAGACAGAGGCCGAGAGAGACAGACAGAGAGAGAGAGAGACAGAAAGAGTCAGAGAGAGAGAGAGAGTCGGGGGGGGGGGGGGGGGGGGAGAGAAAGGCAGTTTTACAGGAACAGTAATAGGTTGCAGAGGGAGAACTTAGGTGAAGACTGACTGACCAGGGAATGGGAAGGAGCCAGCAGATTAGAGCAGATCACTGGAGTCAGTTTGAGGCCAAGCAGAGCAATTCAGAGTCCAAGAGAGAAGGCAGATTGAATAAGTCAGCTGGGAGAGGAGTTTGAGCCAGAACAGCTGAGTTGAGCCAGCCAGCCCAGAGCTCAGGAAGGTCAAGCTGTAAGTCTTAGAGGCTGAAAACATTCTAGGCCTAGATTAGATTGTACAGAGGCAAGAAGCTTCCAGGACTAGGCTTCGGCCAGCAGAAAGAGGCAGCATTTGAAACAGTTGAATAAAAGTTCCTTTTACATATGAATCGGTTGGCTTCCTTGGAAAGAGCCTTTCTTTACAGGTGTGCCTATGTTAAGGAGCTTAATCTCTCATTTTCCTTCCTTTCTTTTTCTTTTCTTTTTTTAAGACAGCATCTCACTGTGTAGCTCTGGCTGGCTTGGAACTTGCTATGTCCACCCAGGCTGGCCTAGAACTCACAGAGTTCCACCTGCCTCTGCTACAGTGCTGAGATTAAAGGTGGGTACCATCTTTTGGCCTGGCCAGAAGAACCCAAATTAAAAAAAAAAAAGTGTAAATTATTACTGATCTTTGTGTGAGTGTCAATATACTGTGTACATGGGCCAGGATGGGGGAAGAACCAGAACACAGAAACAGTCACAGCAAAACAAAGCCAAGATCCAGCAGTGCAAATCCAAATCCTGGAACTCAGTGCCTGGCATCAAAGGGTTGGGCAGCCCTGGCTCTCTGCCACACATAACACCCAAAGCCTGTCTCTTAGGCTGTCTCCATCCCATATCTGCAGCTTTCCTAGGTGGATGGCCTATGACCCGTGGACCACAGCCGTATCCGCTTTTGTGTGCTGACCTCAGGAACTACCTCTTTCTGTTCAGCGAAGCATAGAAGGCTTCACTTCAGTGATACTGAGTTCTTGGTTAACAGTAGCTGCTCCTGATGAGCACCAATTCTAGGTTCCCATCCATCATGTGGGGCACAGCAGCAGGAGCTCAAGGAGCAAGTTCACATCAGGTGTGTGCAGAGGTCTCAGGATAGCTTTCTGAAGTAGTGTTTCTCCTACAGTATAGGCCCTGGGGCTCGAACTCGGGTTGGCAGGCTTTGGCAGCAATTGCTTGTATCTTGCTCGTCCTATTATGGGCTATCCAGATGAGTCCTTGAAAGCTGACAAGCTTTCCTGACTGTGGACAGAGGGAGAAATGACCTCCGGCCGTGTGACACCTGTGGACACTTTGACTTTTGTCTTGGGGAGCCCTGTGTCCAGCTGTGACTCTCAAAAGTGTGAGAAGGCATCTCTGTTGTTGCAGGTGACTAAATTGGGTGAGATTGGTGTGTCTGCAGCAGCATTTAGGGTATACTTGTGTTTCTTATTCTTTTTTTTTTTAGATTTATTTATTTATTATGTATACAGTGCTCTGCCTGCATGTACACCTGCAGGCCAGAAGAGGGCACCAGATCCCATTATAGATGGTTGTGAGCCACCATGTGGTTGCTGGGAATTGAACTCAGGACCTCTGGAAGAGCAGCCAGTACACTTAACCTCTGAGCCATCTCTCCAGCCCCATGTTTCTCAGTCATCCCTTGAGGGCTAATGAGAACACTGGTTTCTTTTTTCCTTTTTAAAGATGTACTTATTTTTATTTGTGTGTGTGTTTTTTGCATGTGTGTACCACAGCGGGTGCCTGGTGCTGAAGAAGGCATGATCCTCTGGAACTGGAGTTACATATGATTGTGGGTGCTGGGAATTGATCCCAGAACTCTCTAGTCCTTTGTTTGGACTTTGACACAGGGTATTTTATTTATTTATTCATTTTCAGAAAGGGTTTCTTTGTGTAATAACTGGCTGTCCTGGAACTCGCTTTGTAGACCAGGCTGGCCTTGAACTCACAGAGATCTGCCTGCCCTGCCTCCAGAGTGCTGGGATTAAAGGCGTGCGCCACCATGCCCCCACACCTGACTTAATTTTTGAACCGAGTCTCACTAAGTAGACCAAGCTGGCCTAGAGTTCACGGAGATCTGCTTGTCTCTGCTGGGGTTCTAGGTGTGTACCATCTGCCTGGCCCTGACTTTTTTTTTTTTTTTTTTTTTAAACTTGGAAGAACAGTTAACATTAGATTATCTGCTTAAGCTTTTTAGCCCCAGGGCCGGTATTGTGGACAATAAAGAAGTGTACTTGATGCCTCCGCCAGAATCCCTGACCTGATGTCTCTGGCCCAAGGCTGTCTGCTCACCTTTGCTTGAAACACTTTCTGTCAGGCTTTTGCTCCTTTCCCGTGTGCTTGGTGCTTTAGCCCATGGAGGAGGCCTCTGATGAGCTGCAGAGGGATGAAAAGAACCTTCAGAGGAATAGGACGTTTGCTAGCAAAGAGTTAAGCCACCAGGCACCAGACAAATGAAAGCAGTGTGCCCAAGGTTGCTTTTGCCTAGTCATTCCTGTAGCATGCCCCGCCCCCTGCTTGCCTCCGCCTTCTTCCTCTTCTCAAGGCTCTGGCGGGTCCACTGTGTAAGAACAAAATACCCTGGGCTGTCCAGTCTGTCATCAGACTGGAAGGCAAGCCCAGAGGCCCCTGAGGATTCCCGAGAGGTAGACATACAGTTTTCTCTTGGCTTTTTCAGGGTGCCTTGCTTCCTGGGATGCCTTTGCAGAGTCCATCCTGTGAGGCAGGGCGATGCTTGGCTTGCTGAGTGGTTTTGATGTGAGATTCAGTGACTGTGTGGTGACTCTGTGGGGCTTGTGTAAAATACACTGGTCTGGAAACCTTGGGCACCTTCCTAGTCCTATTGACCTGTTGTGAGGGAGTGCCAAAATTTAATAGTGATTAAAAAAAAAAGATGTATTTGATTTTAATTTACTTGTGTGGGTTTGTGCACCGGAAGGCAGGTGCTCTTGGAGGGTCCCTTAGAGCTGGAGCTACAAGCAGTTGTGAGCTACTGGTGTGGGCACTCAGAACCAAACTCAGGTCTTCTGAAAGAGTGCCTTAACCACTCCTCCTCCCCCCCCCCCCCCCCCCCCCCCCCGTCCCCCCTTCACCCTCCTCTGCCCCCCTCCCCCACACCCCCTCCCCTGCACCCCCTTCCTCCTTTTCTCATTTCTCCCTCCCTTCTTTTCCTTTCTTTTTTTTCCCCTTGTTTTTTTGTTTTGTTTTTCAAGACAGGGTTTCTCTGTGTACCTTTGGCTGTCCTGTCCTTGGCTTTGTAGACCAGGCTGGCCTTGAACTCACAGAGATCACCTACCTCTGCCTCCCAGAGTGTTCTCATGCCTGGCTTCTTCTTTTTGTGAAGATTTGTTTTTAGTGTGTGTCTTGTGTGGCAGCGCCTCCTCCCTTGAAGCTGGAGTTACAGGTGGTCGTAAGCCACAGGGCATGTGTGCTTGGGAAGCCAACTTGGATCCTGGAAGAGGAAAAAAACAAATTTTTTTTTTCTCTGAAGTTTCCCCTAGTTGCCTCTGCTTTCACTTTCACAGCTTATTGTCACAGGGAAAGGCCCCGGGACTGCATTTGTCTCTGCTGAAAGCGTTTTAAGAAGAAAGATACAGGGTGTAGGGTTTGGGGGGGTTGGGGTTCGGGGTGGCGGCTATCAGATTAAAACAAGCAGGCAAAACAGGCAAATACTAAGCCATGTATGGCGAAAAGAGTTAATAGAACAGATTAGGCAAGCACATCAAACAACAGGGCCAACTGGGGTGCCAAGGAGGGAGTTATGTAGAAGGAGCTGTGGTGTATGCATGGGGACGTCTGTATTGAGGTGTCTAGCCTACAACCAGGCATGGTGGCCCAGACTTGTAACCCCAGCACTAGGGAGCCAGGAGGACCATTACAACAGTTCCAGGCCAGCCTTAGCTACGCAGAGTGACTGCGTAGGTGTGCCTGTGTGAGTTCCTGAGGAGGCCAGAGGCTGGGGCTACAGGGGGTTGTGGTGAGGCAGCCACTGTGGGTGCTATGAATAAGTGGGGCCTCTGTAAAAGCAGTGTGTGCTATTAGCCACTGAACAGTCCCTACAGCCCCGCCCCCTTATAACTGTAAAAGCAGTGTGTGCTATTAACCACTGAACAGTCCCTACAGCCCCGCCCCCTTATAACTTTTAAAAGCAAAAAATACTTGGTAATATTTTAATTCTAAGACAGCTAGTAGGCATAACAAATGAAGTGAGTTTGTGTTTTCCTGTTAGGAAATCAACTATAAAAGGGGTGTTTTTCCCTTGCGCGTGTAGAACTGAAGCTGTCAAATTTGAGATTTTGGAGAGCCGGGTATGGTGGGGAGGCAGAGACAGGTGGATCACTGTGAGTTCCAGGCCAACCTGGTTTACAAAGTGAGTCCAGGACAGTCACGCCTGTTACACAGAGAAACCCTGCCTTGAAAGACAAAACAAAAGAAAAATTGAGATTTTGATATTTATATTAAATTACTGTGTTTGTCATAGTGCCTTGAGTAAACAAATGGAGCCCTGTTTCCGTGAGCAGGTGAAACCTGGGGACTCCTGGTGAGGTGAAGTGAATTGACCTGGAGTCACATGTCTTCAGAACTGAAAGTAACCCAAGGTTGTCCAGATTTTCAGTGTGATTGCTGGCAAGCGCGACTCATGGTGCAATGACGTCATCTTTTAAACAGTAGCTATGTATTAAGTGATCAGAGGAGAAGCCGGCCTGGCTCCTTGGCCCTTACAGCCTGTGGTTCTGTATGTTCTTAAAAATCTAATGTCAGACATTAGCAGCAGTGATTGTATGTGCTGCTTTTTAACTTGTATTTTGTGTATATGAATGCTCTATCTGCACGTACACCTGCAGGCCAGAAGAGGGCATCTGATCTCATTATAGATGGCTGTGAGCCACCATGTGGTTGCTGGGAATTGAATTCAGGACCTCTGGAAGAGCAGCCAGTGCTCTTAACCGCTGAGCCATCTCTCCAGTTTCTTAGTAGCAAGACTGCAGTCCGAGGTGTTCTTGCTTTCATTTGTCTATTGCTCAGTAACTATAGATGCAGGTTCTGCTGTCTGCTCTTGCGTTATGTATAAGGCTGCTAGGCAAGTAGAGGCCACGTAGCAGGAGTCTAGGTGGACTGGCTACATAGTGGTGGAGTGGTGAGGGTTTGTAATTTGACATTTGCTTACGGTGAACACTGGGCACCTTATGCGTTGTTAGTATGGTGCCCTAAGCTCTTGCGTGATTTCTGGGCATTGTTTTTCACTACCACGTTGTCAGGGTAATGTGACAGGGAATCCACTGTGTGCCACTAAGGAAGAGGTGTAGACACCAGAGATCGCAAGTGAGCAGGGATGGAGAGGACCCGTGTTCTTCGGACCTTACAGTTTAGTGGGAGGCAGATTCTAAGTTAGTGTTTTTCAGATAAGGCTAAAAATATTGTGTTCAGATCTCTCAAGAAAGGTCATACAGAGGCAATGCATCTTGGAATTTTAAACATTGCATCTTATAGGCTTGGTGTGGTGATACATGTCTTCAATCCCAGCAATTGGGAGGCTGAGGCAGGTGGATTGCTGAGTTTGAGGCCAGCCTGGTCTACATGTTGAGTTTCAAGATAGCCAGGATTACACAGAGAGAACCTCTCCTCTCCTCTCCCCTGCTCTAGTCTCTTCTCTCCTTTCCTACTCTGTCTCCTCCTCTCCCCTCCCCTCTCCTCCTCTCCCCTCCCTTCCCCTCCTCCCCCATCCCCTCCCTCTTCCTATCCTCTCTTTTTCTCACTTTGTAGACCAGGCTGGCCTTGAACTCACAGCGATCCACCTGCCTCTGCCTCCCGAGTGCAGGGGTTAAAGGCATGTGCCACCATGGCCTTTTATTTTATTTTATACATTTTATTGTTGTGAGAGAACCTTTTGCAGCAACAACAACAAAGTTAAATTTTATTTATTTGTGTTTGGAGAGGCAGCACCCCCCCCCCCCCCCACAGTGTACATGTGCTGGTGAGAACACACTGGTAGGAGTGCTTCTGTCCTGGAGATTGAACCTGCAGCTCAGGGTTGGTGGCCAGTCAGTCCCCTTACCACCGGAGCCATCTTGTTGGCCTGCATCTGGGACAAAGAAGTTAGGGTTAGCTTCACTGGGTTAGTGAGAAGGGCCAGCATCCTAAGAGTACACAGTGACACTCTGTGACTTCTATGGATGACCTGGTGACCTTGAGCAAGTCACTCTGAGCTTTAGGCTTCATCTTTCCACCAGGTAGTTGTGAGATAGGCAACGCATAAAGCATACTCAGTGCAGTGCTGACCACTAGCTGTAAGTGGCAGCTTTTTAAATTCTTCTGGGTATTTTCTGTTGGCTTTACTAGAACCTTAAATTTTTTTTGAACTTCACCAAGGCCAGGCCTGTGGCTCGGGGGTAAGGATGTTACGGACACTACGGCCATGCTGCAGTGGGTCAGGCTCATGGCCTTCAGATAGCATTTTTATAAACAAGCTTTATTGACATAGGTTCCATAAAGTTTCTCCATTCAAAGAATGCAATTCAGTGGTCTTTGGTATATTCACAGTCAATATTAGAATAGTTTCATTAACTTGGAAAAAAATGCACCTCCGCACCTTTCAGTTATCACTTCCCTGTTGCTTTTCCTTTAGGGGCTCCTTCCTCTGCCAGCCTCATGTACGATAACTGGGTTTTCATGTGAGTGAAGGCATGCACATGCGGACTTCTGGGACCAGCTTCTTTCATTTTGGTGGTGCTGTCAAGGACTATCTAACTTACAGGGTGTGTCAGAAGGGCGAGTCTTTCTTATAAAATGTTCCCTTGTATGGACATGTCAGGTCTTGCTTATCTGTTTATCTACTGATGGAATTAGGGAGTGGTCGCCTTTTGGCTGTGTGAGTGAGTGATGTGGCTGTGAGTGCTCACAGCGTGTGTGTGTGTGTGTGTGTGTGTGTGTGTGTGTGTGTGTGTGTGTGTGTTCTGTAACACTGTTGTCCTTACTCTTAGGTTCATGCCTGGAAGGACAATCTGAGTTAAGGGGCCTGACTGCCACCCAAAGTTGCTGTACTGGTTTTCACCAAGGGTCCCAGGGTCTCTGTATTTTTGTCAACACCTGTGATCCAGCCTTTTGCTTCTAACCAATGTAGTGGGAGTGGGATCCGGCCCCGATTTGGCCTTTTTCTTTCTCTGACAATGTTGTTGAGCCATTGTTCCTGTGCCTCCTGACCGTCCTTGCAGCTTCCTTGCAGAAACGTCCATTGGGCATCCCTTGCCTCTTTGAATTAGGTTGTGTTTTATTATTGAGTTGTTAAGATAACATATATTATTGCCAGGCGTGGTGGCTCACTCCTGTAATCCCAGCACTCGGGAGGCAGAGGCAGGCAGATCTCTGTGAGAGGCAGGCAGATCTCTGAGTTCAAGGCAGCCAGCCTGGTCTACAGTGAGTCCAGGACTGCCAAGATTACACAGAGAGCCCTGTCTCGAAAAACTAAAAGAAAGAAAGAAAGAAAAAGTTTCCTTATATAAGTCTCTTATTAAACGTGTACCCAGGGCCTTGTGCTGGGCAAGCACTGTGGGACTGGTCTCTGTCTTGGTTTGGGGGCCCTTTTTATTTTCTTCTCTTGAGAGATGACTGAGAAGCACTGTGCCCGTGTGGTAGCTGTGATGGTTTGATGACTTCCAGCCTTTCTTTTGGTTTGGAGGTAGTGTCTCCTTAATAGGTGCCCTAGACTGGTCTTGAACTTAGTTGGGATCACTGACCTGTGCTTCCAGGCCAAGTTTATACTTCAAAACACTCTTCATGAAGTCAGGTTTAATTATGCTTCATTGCTTATGTTGTTGCTACTTTATCTAAACATCATTTGCCAAATCAAAGATCATGGGAATTTCCTCCTTTTTTGTTTGTTTATTTGTTTGTTTTTTTCAAGACAGGGTTTTTCCGTGTAGCCTTGGCTGTCCTGGACATGCTTGCCAGGCAAGCACTGTCACTGAGCTACATGCCTAGGGTTTTTGAGTTGGTTTTTAATATACGATAGAAGGTAGCATTCTTTTGCGTTGACCTAGGCACTATTTGTTGAGAGTATTCTTCTTTCTCACCCAGAGTGGTGTTTGCACCCTCTTGCTTTCTATGGCAGGGATAAAACACCGTCATGAAGGGAAGTCAGGGCGGGAACTTGGAGACAGGAGCTGATGCAGAGGCCATGGAGGACAGTTGCTTACTGGCTTGCTCACATGACTTACTCAGCCTGCTTTCTTACAGAACCTGAGAGCACCAGCTCAGAGATAGTGCCATCCATGGTGGGCTGGGCCTTTACAAATCCGTCATTAATCAAGAAACTGCAAGGCCAGGGGTGGGTGGCACACGGGAGGCAGAGGTGGGTGGACCACTGTGAGTTCAAGGCAGGCATGGTCTACAAAGGGAGTCCAAGTTATCCAAGGCTGCACAGAGAAACCCTGTCTCAAAAAAGGCAAAATAAATAAATAAATAAACGAAACGAAACGAAACTGCTCTACAGTCTTGCCTATAGGCCAATCTGATAGTGGCATTTTCTCACTTGAAGTTACTTCTTCTCAGATGACTCTGACTTATGTCAAGTTGAAAGTAGTAACCTGTATACCTGTCAAAGATCATTTGCGCACAGAACTATGGGCTTACTTCTACTTATTTGATCCCATGTAGCAACTCCATTTGCCCATGCGCCTGTAACCGCTGTTCATAGAGCGGCGACTTCATCGTGAGTCTGGTGACCAGGAAGGAGGGGCCTCCGACCTAGTTCATTTTCAGGACTGTTTTGACTACGCAAGGTCTGGTCTCTTGTCAGGAAGTAAAAATAATAAAGACAAAAACACAAAAACAAAAACGGGGTACGGTAAGTCTAGATTGGCCTGGGACTCATTATGTAGCTGGCACTGGCCTCAAACTTAGGGCAGTCCTCCTGCCTCAGACATTTAAACACTAGGATTCTGGGTGTGAGCCGCCACACTCAGCTCAGAAAGTCATTTGAAGAAAGAAGTTATCCGGGATTAGTGACTGGCTGTTCATCTGCAGACAGGCAGCCCTTCGTCTGTTTTCTGAGCTGTGAACATAGGATGCTTTCTTCTTACTTAGATTTCCTTTAATTTTCTTGTTGTAGGGGGCAAAGAAGGGCTCCTGTGACAGTGTCTCGTGTAGCTGAGGCTGACTTTGAACTCCTGACCCTTCATCTTCCTTCCAAGTGCTGAGATGTCTTTGAGTTTTAACAGCTTTGTCTGTTAGTTCTGATAGTATTTTGTTGTTGTTGTTGTTTTGCTGTTTTTGTTTGTTTGTTTGATTGGTTTTTGGTTTTTTGAGACAGGGTTTCTCTGTGTCGCTCTGGCTGTCCTGGAACTCACTCTGTAGATCCACCTGCCTCTGCCTCCCAAGTGCTGGGATTAAAGGTGTATACCATCATGCCTGGCTTGGTTTTGCTGTTTTTAATTTATTATTTTATTTTGAGGCTCATGCAATCCATGCTTGCTTGGGGCTTGCTATTAGTTTCCTGATTTCCCGCCTCTACCTCCCGAGCATTAAGCTTGTATGGGTGTCCATACCAGGTGAGACCCTATCTTTAAATAAAATAAAATGAAATAAAAAAAGGATTCTTTGGCAAGGACCAGGAAAGGCACTAGAGAACTCTACACACCCCACTATTAGTCAGTTATCCCTTCTTTCTGTTTACTTGGTTTTGTGGTTTTTTTTTTTTTTTTTGAGTCTACAAAGTTAGTCCAGGATGGCCAAGGCTACACAGAGACCCTGTCTAAAAAAATAAAAAAAAATAAAAAAAATAAAAAAATAGTGAAGTGAATTTTTTGTTGTGGTTTCCTAATTATAAACCCTAAGTTTGGCCATGTTTAGCACCATATTAACTTCTAGCACCTGTTGAATATTTGGTTCCAAGTCAGTAGGCTGTTTAGGAAAGATGAGGTGTGATCTTGTTGGAAGAGGTGTGTCATTAGGGATGGGTTTTGAGGTTTCAAAAACCCACACCAGGCTTGCTCTCTTCACTTCCATCTTGGTGACAGCACGAAAGCTCTTAGCTACTGCTCCAGCACCATGCCGGCCTGCTGCCCCACTTTCTCTTGAGGACTGACTCTGAAACTGTAAGGAAACCCCCAGTTAGTGCTTGCTTGCTTTTCTTTCCAACCCCTTCTCCCTCCCTCCCTTCCTCCCTCCCCCCTCCATTCTTTTCTTCCTATTTTTTGTTTGTTTGTTTGTTAGAGACAGGGTTTCTTGTATAGCCCTAGCTGTTTTGGATTCACTCTACACCAGGCTGGCCTTGAACTCACAGAGATCTGCTTGCCTGTGTCTCCCCAGTGATGGGGTTAAAGGCCTGCGCCGCCACACCCTGCTAGTACTTTCTTTGTAAGCTGCCTTGGTCTTGGTGTCTGTTCACAGCAAGAGAACCGTGACTCAGTAAACTATAGATCACTAGTTAAGCATGGGGAAGTCCCTGCTTCAGACCCAGCACCACACACACACACACACACACACACACACATACACACACACACACACACACACACACACACCAGCAAGCTAATGAGTCAGCGTGGCCTCTGTGACAGCAGCGTTGATACCTTTTCTCTACATCTTTCTACAGTTGACCTCTGAGCCCTTTAGCTGGGACATCCTTATCTCTCCAATCTCCTTTAATCATCTTCCGGCCTTAGTTCCCTCAGCGCTTTCAAGTGGTGCTCCTGGTTCAGATGCCCGGAGGGAACTATTGTTGTCTGGGTACTGGCTGGTACCCGAAGCATCCTAGCCTGTGTTGGCTTCTCTGGAGTCCCGCACTCATCCTTGGTGTTGCAACTCATGCTTAGAGAGGGTCAAAAAGTAACATTAAGGTAATGTAGCTCCAGACAGGACCCTACGCTCTGAGAGCCCCCGAGGTGTGGGAGAGGGCTTGCCTGTCACAGAGGAGTCCAGTGCAGTGCAGAGGCTAGAGACAGCGGGTGAAAACACTGCTCCTGAGAAAACTATGAAGTATCTAGTGCTCTTGAGAACATGAGCATAAGAAGTCAGCAGTAGAAAAGTGTGTGTGTGTGTGTGTGTGTGTGTGTGTGTGTGTGTGTAGTGATTGAGCCCTGAGCTTTTCATTCATGGTAGGCAAATGCTGTACCACTGGGCTGCATCTCCAGCCCTACTTTTATTTTTTTAAAGATTTATTTATTATGTATACAGTGTTCTGCCTGCCTGCCTGCCGGAAGAGGGCACCAGATCTCATTACAGATGGTTGTGAGGCACAGTGTGATTGCTGGGAATTGAACTCAGGACATTTGGAAGAGCAGACAGTGTGCTCTTAACCTCTAAGCCATCTCTCCAGCCTGCCTCACCCCCCACTTTTGTTTTGGGACCAGGTCTCATACCATTGGCCTGGCTGGTCTAGAACTCATTATGTAGCCCAAGATGCCCTCAAATTCTGATATTTCTGCCTCAGTTTTCTGACTTCTGGGATTACAGGCAGTGGCACCTCACTTTAAATGTTCATTAATGACATCATTTATAATGACTATGAGATAGTCTATTATGTAGCTGTACTGTAATTCATTTTTCTTCAGTTTGATTATGGATTTTTACTTACGTTTTGGAAAAGATTTTGTTGCATTTGTGTGTGTGTTTGCATGTTTGTGTGTGCCGTTACATTGCATGTGTCATAGGCTTACCTGACACAGGGACGCACCTCATGCCCTGTGCGTCCAGGAGATTGAAATTAGGTTGTCTTACTTGGCAGTGAGCACTTTCTCAATGTATTTGTTTTATGTGTATGGGTGTTTTGCCTGCATGCATGTCTGTGAGCTGTGTGCAAACCTGGAGCACACAGGCCAGAAGAGGGCACTGGCTCCCCTGGGATTGGAGTTATAGATGACTGTGAGCCACCATGTGGCTGCTGGGAATCAGAGCATCATGGAGCCATTTCTCCAGCCCCAATCTTTTTGTTTTTTGTTTTTGTTTTTTGCTTTTTTTTTTTTTTTTTGCAGAAGAGTCTCCCTAGTTGGCCTGGAACTTGCTATGTAGACTAGACTGGCTTTGAACTCAGAGATCTGTCTGTTTCTGCCTCCTCAGTGCTGGGATCAAAGGTGTGCACCACCATGCCTGGCTGGTTTTGTTTTGTTTTGTTGTTTTTTTGTTTGTTTGTCTCACGTTGTAACCCAGGCTGCCCTTGAGCTTGCATCAGTCTTCCTGTCTGAGTTTCCCCAGTGCCAGGGTGTACCATTTAAGGCAAAGCACATTGGGCATGTCTGTTGGTATGCATTTAGCAAATTGCACAAATTGCATTGAGATGTTTAAGTTGAGTTCTCTGTGGTCAGTTGAGTTAAATAATATGAACAATTTACACATACTTTTGAAATAGAAGTTTGAATTGTCTTTTTAGAATATTTTGTGACGTGGCCTCATTCCGTAGCTTAGGCTGTCTTTGAACTCATGGTCCTCCTGCCTCAGACTTCTAAGTGGTGGGGTAATAGGTGTATATGACCACACCCAGCTTGGGCCTCGTTATTTTTTGTAGTGTTGACATAGCTCATATTCCCACTGATAGTATTTAATCTGCATTTCTAATGATTCTTGTCAGTAGTGGATATTATCTTCAAATCTTTACTTTTATTCTCTTAAAAAAAATACTTTTACATCTGTGGATCTTTGCCTGCATGTATGTCTTTACACCATGTAGGTGCTTGGTGCTGGAAGAGACCAGAGGAGGGTGTCAGATCGCACGGAACTGGTGTTACAGAAGGCTGTGAGCCACCATTGTGGGTTCTGGAAACCAAACTTGCGTCCTCAGGAGGAAGTCTGGTGCTCTTAACCACTGACTTGTCTCTCCAGCACCAAATCTTTAATTTAAAAGGGACAGCTATGGGATCTGGTGTCTATGAGCTTCTGTTAATAGGAAAGCTAAGCATTTAAATGCGCTTTAGAGTTTTAAAAAGTTAAGTTTTGAGTGTGCTAGGAAATGTAGTGTGAAGCTCATCACTCTTAACACACACACACAGCCCAGCCGTGTGCGGTGCACTCACACTGCGGGCCTCACCCCTCTACCTCTTTTTCTGTCTGGCAGAACTGAAACTCCGTTTACTGAACAAGAGTGTAGCCTTTCCTCTTTGCTCCCTAGTCCCTGCTTACTTCCTGTATAACTTGCCTAGGTTAAAAGTCTTCCACGAGAGGGTGGGCAGCAGCCCAGTTGGCAAAATGCTCGCTATGCAAACATGAGGCCCTGACTTTGGATAACCTGCACCCATGTAATAAGTCTGGTGTGGTGACATGTGTTTGTAACACCAGGGCAGGTTCGGTGCAGGGACAAGAGGTTCCTTGGAGCTTACTGGCTAGCCAGGCTAGTCAATTAATGAGTGCCAGGTTCTGTGAGAGTCTCAGTCTCTAAGAGGAATTGAGGAAGTTGACCTCAGCCTCTGGCTTGTACTTGCACACATGTGCACCCACCCACATATGTACTCACACATACATAATACACACACACACACACACACACACACACACACACAAAACTCTATATAAGTGGACTCATGAAGGCTTTGTCTTTTGTGACCAAGTTTTTTAGTTAGCCTAATATCTGTCAGGCTCATCCGTGTGGCAGCATGTGTGGACACTGTCGTGCGCTTATTCCACACTTTGTTTATTGGTTCATCCATCTATGGACACTTTGATTGCTTCTCCGTCTTAGCCTTGTGAATAGTTCCGCTATGAGCACGCGTATGAGCATCTCTGCGGTCCCGCTTTCAATTTTTAAAACCAGAGAGATGGCTCAGTGGTTAAAAGCACTGGCTGCTCTTCCAGAGGACCCTGGTTTGATTCCCAGCAACCACATCATGGGTCACAATCATCTGTAACTCCAGTTCCGTGCGGTCCAACACCCTCTTCTGACCTCTAAGGGCAGTAGGCAGGCAAAACACCCCATACATATGCATAAAATAAAAAAATAAAATATGTACTCAGAAGTAGAGTTGCTATTGTGGGAATTCTATTTTCAAAAATGTTTTGTTGTTGTTATCATCATCATCAACAACAACTACAACTAAGGAGTATATTATTTAAAGAGTAGATGACGGATGAGACGCAGCTCAGTTAGTGGAACACCTGCCTAGCATATGCAGGATCCTGAGCTCCATTCCTCCTATCATGTACACAAATAGGACCAGATGCTGAGCTCTGATGAGCTGAGCTTATGAAACTGGCGAATTCTGTGGAAGGGCCAAAGGAAGAAACATGTTGCAAGAGATTAGAACAAGGAACAGGAAGTGGACGGGTTGCTTCCTTCATGGGTTAAAACAAAGGGCTTGCTCATCCTGGCACCTCACGTAAAGAGCCTTGTGATTCATTAGTTTCATTTTAAAAGCTCACTTATTGCTTGGCACTGGATAGGAACTATATTCTGGTTTGGTCAGTCTGTTGAGCCCAGTATGAGAACTCGGGCCAAATCAAAGGCCTTTTGTCAATTTTATTTACATACCTTTTTGGCATTTAATGTGAGGCACCAGAGTATGTGAGAAAGTCGTATCACACTCTCCACTCAACTGTGGAGAATATTCTGACCATTGGCTAGATCTGGGAAGGGGTTTAAAGATTACCTCCTGTATTGTCCTTGGCTGGTGCCTTAGTTTGAGCGGGACCCCTGGGCCCAAATCTGCCTATCATATTGTTCTACTTGTAGATTTCTAGGACCCTCTGGATCCTTTTATTTTGCTGTTCTCCCATGCGTCTCTCATTTAGAGTCCCAATAGGATGCCTTCCCCTCTGTCCCAGTTTCCTGGTAAGTGAAGGCTTTCGTGGGACATGCCCCTTGGGCTAGTATGCAGATATAAGTGAGTATATACCATTTGATTCTTTCTGCTTCTGGGTTAACTCACTCATTATGATCATTTCTAGCTCAATCCATTTATCCACAAATTTCGGGAATTCCTTGTTTTTAATAGCTGAGTAGTATTCCATAGTGTATATGTACCACAGTTTCTTTATCCACTCTATTTCTTTGGGTTGATTGTTGAAAACTTTCCCTCACCTTTTTTGCAGGGATATTCTTTGGTATAGACTAATAAGAGCATCTCTCGAGTTGGCCTGTTCATCTTTTGTCACATATGTTCTGCATATTTTTTATTATTTGACTTGTCTATTTGACATGTTTGTAAATGTATTTTTATTCGTGTGTATGTGTGTCTGCCTGGTTGTCTGTGTGTGCATCGGTGCCTGCAGGGGCTGGAAGAGGCATGGAATTGGAGTTTACAGGGGGTTGTGAGCTAACAGGCATGCGTGCTAGTGTGCTGGCAACTGAACCTGTGTCCTTTGCAAGAGCAACAGGTGCTCCTAACTGTTCAGCTGCCTTTCCAGTTCCCTTGATTTTTTTTTTTCTTTTGGCTTTGTTGTTGTTTTTTTCCTGAGACAGGTCACAGATTTAAATTCTCATGTGCTTATATTAATTACTGGTTTCTCAATCGTTTCTATTGATTGTTCACTAACTTTGCTACAAGGATCGGTTGTCCGTGTGTTGTAGCATTGCTTAGGAACCCTCAGAGTTAGGGGCATTTCCTAGCCCAGTGGCCACAGTGTTAACTCCAGCATGGCCAGCCTTTCCTCTGCTGGGCAGTAGACTGGGCAGGTCCAAGGCTTTCCTTCCTGAGCACTCTCTGGAGGAAATGCTTCTCAGGAACTGGGTACTGGGGTATGGAGTTTTATTTTGAGGGGTGAGTGATAACTTTCTGAGGACTGCGAACCAACACAGTTCTCAGATGCCTTGGAAACAGCCCCCTTTCCTACTTCACTCTCTTAGATGCCCTGGAGAGTGACCTAGGAAGGCTTTAGCCAACCCCGTGTGTTGTTGACATTATAAAATATGGCTAAGGATTATTATTAGCCTTATAATTATTATGGTGGTATTATCTAACCCGCTATCACAATCAGTTAAAGACACAGACACCTGCTAGATGATGATAATAATAATAATAATAATAATAATAATAATAATAATAATAATAAGATGATGATGATGATGATGATGATGATGATGATGATGATGCTTTTCGAGACAGGGTTTCTCTGTGTTGACTAGGCTGGCCTCGAACTCACAGTGATCCACCTGCGTCTGCCTCCCGAGTGCTGGGATTAAACGCTTGCGCCTGGCTACACCTGCTAGATTTTAGAATAGCCTTATTTCACCTGGGGCACGGCAGATACTAACTCCTGAGCTGTCTTTACCTCCCACCCTCCATATCATGGCATCTGCTCTAATAATTTCTATCTGGGCTACCTTCCATCTATAATTCTTAAATACTTGTTAATTCTGGGTTGTTTTCCTCCACCCATGCCGGTCCGGCCACGTGTTTCCCTCCACTCTAAACCTAACCCATTGTGGCGGTTCTGTTTTCTTCTTCCTCCAATACCTGTCTGCGCCTTCTCAAGATCCTTCACGTCTCTGAACCTTTGCCACGCCCACCTTCCTCCGGCCCTGCCCAGGAACCTTCGCCACGCCCACCTTCCTCTAGCCCTGCCCAGGAACCGGCGTTTTATTGGTCAAGCAGAAATAATTTCTTATGCAAGGTTCACACAACAAGGACTGGTGTACCTAAGCATGTGCTTGTCTGGGCAGCAACTAGACCTTGGGAGCCAGTAATTAGCATCAGAATACATATCGCTAGACCAATCCCCAGCGTGTGTTTGTCCCTCAGGGACCTTCTTGCCATGTGCTCTTATTATTCACGCATGTAGCCTTTTGTTGTTGTTGTTGTTATTTTTTATCTTTTCGAGACAGGGTTTCTTTGACTAGCCTTGGCTGTCCTGAACAAGTCTTTTTTCTTTTAATAAAATAGTTGTGTTGCTCAGGCTTCTGTCATGGCTAACCATCCTACATGCTGGTGAAATTTGTCTGGGTCCTTGCTTTCAGAGATGGTAGGTCCAAGGTTGGCTGTCTTGTTGCTTTTAGGGCATGTGATAACAAATCACAGCTGGGAATGTAGGAGGAGGAAGGACTGGGGTCCCCACGACTTCAAGGACATGCCTCCAGTGACTATTTCCTTGAACAAATCCCCATCTCCTAAAAACCTGTCACTTCCAGATAACACAAAGACTTGGAACGTGGGGCCTCGAACCGGGGGCGTTGGCAGCTGTTTAAGGTCTAGACTTTGTGCAGGCAGAATGACAAGATGTGTGACTGACACTGCCCGAGGTGCAGTTGTTTCCTAGGAGTCTCTTCAGTAGTGATACTGCAGTGTTTTCGAAGACTAGGATGGTGTATGTTGGAGGAGGCAGTGTCAAGCCAAGAGGGTAAGACGTAGGGGGAAATTGCCAGAGAGGTGCATTGTGCCCCTCTGTCGCTATGCTCAGGCACCCACTCTTGGGACCTGGCTCCACATCCGCAAGGAAGATACAGTCAAGGGTTTGTTGGAGGTTTTTCATTCATAGTTTCCCTCCCTCTTCTCTCTTCCTTCTCTTCCCACCCTCCCCCCACACCCCCTGCCCACCTTCTCTGTTCCCTCCCCCCCAGGGGCTCTGCCGGTTTTTGCTTCCCCATAGCTGGGGTTGCAAATGCACGCCATCGTTTGCTGGCTTTTTATATGGGTGCTAGAGGTCAAACTGAAGACTTCATGTTTGTACAGCAAAGACTTTCCTGACCAAGCTATCACCCATAGCTCTCTAAGTCAGAGAGCTTTAACATTAACCACCACACCTCCCCCCCCCCCAAGTATCTCAGAAAAGCTCTTGCCACTGTAAGGTTGGGTATGAATGCACCCATACTTAAGGCGTGGGTGGGTGAGTAAAGTTCGGGCTGGGCTGAAGGCCTCACCTCTGATCCATGTGTGTCTCTCTCACAAACATCATTGCGGAACCAGCGTCGGGCACTGGAGGTTGGAAACCGGCAGGCTTGAGTTGAAATGGCACTCATGCTCTTTCCTTCGGTTCAAGACCTTGGGCAAGTGTAATTCCCCAGCTACGTGCAGTTCAGCGTGTCAGGTCTTCATCATAGGGTGGAACTACACAAAAAGCCCCACAGTTCTGCCCTGTTGGAGAAATGCAGAACAGGAGACACGCGTGCTCACACACACACACACATACACACATACACACACACATACGTGCACACATGCACACATATAAATGTGTGTATATAAGAATATAAATTATGTAAGTATTATAAAATATAATACACATAAAATTTACTATAATAACCATTTGTAAGTATACAGATGGTTTGAGGAGATTCAGGTGCTGGTAGACAGTGCACAGCCAATCTCCAGAATCCTTTCATTTGTGGACTGAAACAGCCGTTAATAATCCTTCTTTTCCCCAAGAAGCCACCATTTTGCCTCTGTGCATGATGATAGGCATTTCCTGCATATTTGTGCTTTTTTCATGGTCCCTGTCCCCCTTGACGTACGGCCTTCAGGCTCACCGGTGGTGAACGTCCTTCTGTTCCTGTCACAGGGTCCCCTGCCCCTGTGCTTTAGTAACATGCTCATATTGTGTTTCTATAGCAGTCACACAAGCGCGGTCCGCTCTGCGTTCTGCTTATGTCTAGGTGGGCACGTGGCATATAGTGGTACTCGGGCTGTCCCTGTTGAGTGAGTGCTTGGACAAGTGCAAGCCCCCTCATTCCCAGCTGTACCCCCCCTGCCCCCCCCGCCGCCCCAGGTCATCTTTCCAGTTCACTCCACACTGTAGGGGTAGGAATGTCTTTCGGGCAGCCACAATTCAACTCCGCCTCTGAGGATTCTGTCTTGAGCGGACATCTCACTTTTGAATCATCTGCTGGTTTTACGGGGCCGGGCGGCGAGGGCCTGGGAAGCTGAGAACGAAGGAGTCTGGGGAACATGGGGGACTCTAGAGTGAAGGTGTGATGTCACCAGTATTGATACCTTCTTTTTCAGATCGACTGTGTCCTGAACTGAAGATGTTTCCGGAACAACAGAAAGGGGTAAGACACTATCTAGTCATTTATGGACAGTCGGGCTGAAAATCTGAAAATTAATGATCCATGAATTTTGGCTCATTACAGATTAGTTCAGGAAGTAACTAGATACTGGTGATACCTCCGTAGAAGGCTGAAGGAAGGCAGACACTCTCTGTTCCCACTATAGACACGTCCGTGCCACCCATCCATCTGTCTATAACACTGGCTCTCAGACCCAGAATCCTCCGGGGCCCTGCCTCCTACCCTTTGCCCGAGCATCTCTTTCCATCCTGCTTGCTTGCTTTTCTCCTCTCCTGACTCACTCCTGGACATTCCTAGCTTTGAGTAGGACCCAGGAAAGTGTCTACCCCTGAATTTCAGTCTGACCAGACTTGGTTGCCTTTAGAGCTAGCTCTGTTTTGTCGTTGTTTTGCTTTGTTTGCTTGTGGCCTACACAACTCAAGCCAGACTGTCTTTTCTTGACTACATCCTGGACTTACAGGCCTCCAAAGCCCCATTCTCTGGGCTGCCTGCTGTCTGAGGTAGGGCTAATTCAGTGGTCCTTCACTCCCCACAGGGCACTGGTTCTAGGAGACTGTCCACCTCGGAGGATACCAACATCTCTGGATGTCCAAGCCCTTTGTATAAAATGATGAAGAATTTGCATGTAGCCTGCCCAGTCCTTCCAAGGGTTTATATACTTTATTTGTTCAATTTTTTTTTTTCGAGACAGGGTTTCTCTGTGTAGCCTTGGCTGTGTTGGACTCACTTTGTAGACCAGGCTGACCCTGAAATCACAGCAATCCACCAGCCTATGCTGGTGATGGGATTAAAGGCGTGCACCACCACGCCCAGCTGTTCAATCATTTGTAAAAAAAGATTTATGTATGAGTTCTCTATCTGCATGTACACCTGCAGGCCAGCAGGGGGCATCAGATTCCAGTATAGATGGCTGTGAGCCACCATCTGGTTGCTGGGAATTGAACTCAGGACCTCTGGAGGAGCAGACAGTGCTCTTAACCGCTGAGCCATCTCTCCAGCCCCTATTATTCAATCTTTTAAGGCAGGATACCAGGCTGGCTTTGAACTCACTGTGCAGCCAAGACGGGGCGTGAATCTCTGATCCTCTGTTTCAATCTTCCAAGCACTAGTATTGCAGGTGTTGCCAACATGTCTAACAGTCATATGCTTTAAACCATCTCTGGAAGACGTCTAATGCTAAATGCAATGTAAATGCCATGGTGATAGCTGTGTCATTGAAGGAGAGTGGCCAGGAGGAAGTCTGTGTAGATCTGGTAAAGATATACCATGTGGCTCAAGATGGCCTTGACTAGGTGTGAGCCACCATGGCTAGCTTCTTTCCAGCGTGTGTGTGTGTGTGTGTGTGTGTGTGTGTGTGTGTGTGTGTGTGTGTGTGTATACGCGCGCACTGGTGCATATGTGTGGGTACATGTGCATGTGTGTGGAGGCCAACCTTAGGAATTGTTCTTCAGAGGGCAGTCCAACTTGTGTGTTGAGAGTCAGTCGCTCACTGGGATCTGGGGCCTATCAGTTAGGTTAGCTTGGCTGGCTATCTAGCTCCAGCAATCCTCCTGCCTCTACCTCCCCAGCACGGGGATTTCAGATGCATGCTAGGATGACTTGTTTTTTTTAGTGTGGATTCTGAGGATCAGTCTCAGGATCATATGCTTACATGGCAAACACTTTACAGACTAAGCTATCTTCCCCAAAATAGTTAACTGCTAATTTTGACACGTTTCTTTCTTTTTTCTTGAGACAAGGTTTCTCTGGATTCACTTTGTAGGGCCAGGCTGGCCTCGAACTCACAGCGACACACCTGCCTCTGCCTCCCAAGTGCTGGGATTAAAGGCGTGTGCCACCATGACATGCTATTGGAACAGCGTTTTGCCTACTTTTCTAGATGCTGTGATAAAGTCCCCTGACAAAAGCAGCTTTCGGAAGAAATGGTTTGCTCTGACTCACAGCTCATGATACCGTCTGACATGGAAGGGGTGGCCTGGTGGCAGGAGCTGAGACAGCTGGGCACGTCGCATCCACAGTCAGGAAGCAGAGAGCTAGGAGTTCTGGAGTTCAGTGTTGTTCCTTTTATGAAGTCTAGTGACCGGGTGACATCTGTGATTAGGGTGCGACCTCCCATCTCAGTTAACCTCATCAGCATGCCTGGAGGCATCTGCAGTTGATTCCAGACCCCGTGACGCTGATAATCAGTATTCACCATCACACCAACTATAAAGACAACATTATCAGTGATCCTGAAAATGTCCTTTCTGATAAGTGATTATATAACAGTCTTATATCACTAATGAATTTTAAAAAGGCAGTTTCTTCAAAGGGAAAGAGGGGGAAAAAAGCATACTGCAAATAGACGGAGATGCAGTGTTCATAGATTTGGCTTAGCTTCTCAGCAAGAACAAACTATAGAGAGGTGAGACCATGGGTGTACTGTCGTATAACATCTGGCTCTCAGCAGCTGTCTGTCCATTCTCCGTGTGGACCCAGCAGGCTAAGCTGTAGCCTTGAGAACATAGCCAGAATTTTTGTACTTGGCTTCTAGGTACCTACAGGCCCAAAATCTTTCTTCAGACTTCCTTCCTACTTCTCCCCAACTCTAGGGCACTTCTTGCTCCCTGTTTCTGAGCTTATTTTGGAGTCTCGACACCTCTGTACAGCCTTGGCCACTGGGCTGTTTCTAGTAGCTGCCTCCTGCCCAGCATCAGCCCTTTCCTGGCTTTCATACATTGTTGAAGGAGGCTGGTATCTTCTGCTCCTGCCTGAGCATCAAAAAGAGACTTCCAGCAGCTTCATTTCAAAAGGTGTTTTTGCTGGGCAGTGGTGGTGGCGCACACCTTCAATCCCAGCACTCAGGAGGCAGAGACAGGCAGATCTCTTGAGTTTGAGGCCAGCCTGGTCTACAGAGTGAGTTCCAGGACAGCCAGAACTGCACAAAAGCAAATAACAAAAAGGTTTTTTTTTTTCATCTCCTTGATTCCCCCATGAATACCCTACACATTCAAGCTAGCTAGAGTTAGCGAAGTCTGTGGAGTCTAGTGACTGGTTGTTGTTGAGTTTAGTGAAAGTCCAGGTTCCCTCTACTCACACATGTACGGGTCAAATGCACTATCACTGGCTGCCCAAGAAGCCAGACCAGTGTTTGTATAAGCACTTTCCAGTTGGTGCCTGTAGATAGCAGCCATTACTAATTAATCATGGGATTGGCATGTGGATTAAGACCTGCTTGCCATCTTTGCTCAGGATGCAGATGGCCAGGGGTGACATGCCAGCCAGAGCTGGTGGAGCCATCTTTGAGATTTGGTAATTTTGTTTTGTTTTTTAAGATTTGGGAAATGTAGTCTCTCTTGTCAAAGCAGGTTTATTACCATAATAAATCTAGCAAGAGGAGAGAAAGGAGTGAGAGTCCCCCCCTTGTTAGTTAAACATGTTCCATTTGCACATTGTTTGAATTCCCAGGAGAGCAGTATCCTGGCTGATGGATTGTCCCTATAAAAAGGCCTTGGCATTGGGCCATTGTAAAATTAAAATGAATTCAGAGTCATTCATGCATGCAACTTTAATTTACAATTAAAATATTATGGTTACATATTTTAATAAGAATAATTAGACAGACCCAACTGAATCAACCCTTGTGTTTAATGAGACAGAACCCAGAATCCAAATGGAAAGGCAGGTGGGTGTGACAAGGGACACATTTCAGATGGCATCTTTTGTGGAGTCAGGCATTTTTGCCCTTTTTATATTCTAGTGTCCAGGAGGAGCGGTATTTTTTTCTCTGCAGCACTGAGGACCTTTGTCTCCTGCCTTTGGGATGCTTGTTTTCTGAAGGGGTGAAAGGGCCACTCCCCCTTTGCTGTTGCCTGCCTCCACCCCCCCATACTCCCTCCCATCCCTGCCTCTGGTGTAACTGGCACCCCGTCCTAGTGGATGAGATTCTTTTCTTTGTATCTACGTGTATCTACATGTACATGTGTATATCTCTACTTCCTGCATCACGGTAGCTGCATTGTCCCTTTAGAGCAATAACCTGTGGGTTGTGACCCCTTTGGGGGGGGGTCGACTGACCCCTTTCACGGGGATTACATATCAGATCTCCTTATATCAGATATTTATATTATGATTTATGACAGTAGCAAAATTTCAGTTATGAAGCAACAACAGATTAATTTTATGTCTGGGGTGGTCACCACCACATGAGGAACTGCATTAAAGGGTCGCAGCATTAGGAAGGTTAAGAGCCACTGGTTTAGAGACTTACACCGTAAAGACAGGGAGGTTTGTTCTTCAAAGCATCTTTACTTCACATTGAGGAATAACAGCGGCTCTCAGGCAACCACCAGCTAGTGACACTTTAATGAGTTATTTTTCTTTTTTCTTTTTAAGACAGAATTTCTCTGTGTAGTTCTGGCTGTCCTGGACTCACTCTGTAGACCAGGCTGGCCGCAAACTCACAGAGATCTGCCTGCCTCTGCCTCCATCTCCACCTCCCAAGTGCTAGGATTAAAGGTTTTTGCCACCACGCCTGGCTTGAGTGTGTGTTTTGGCAGGGAGTATCCAGAATAGGGCAAGCCTAAGTGTCCCAAGAGAGTTCCGTGAGCCACCAGGAACCCATCACTGATGGAAAGAAGAGTGCTACAGAGTTGGGAGAGATCTGTCGCCATCTCGGATGAACATCCTTAGTGGATGGATGGATAGTGTCCACATTCTTTTTTCTTTTAGTGCTCACATGTTTAAGACTCGCTTACCAATAGAAACATTTTGGATTTGCTTTAAGAAAGAATGGTGGGGCACGCCTTTAATCCTAGTACTTGGGAGGCAGATGCAGGCAGAGCTCTGTGAATTGGAGGCCAGCATGGTCTATAGAGAGTTCCAGGAGAGCCAGGGCTACACAGAGAAATCCTGTCTAAAAAACAAACAAACAAACAACAACAACAACAACAACAAACCAGGCTGGCCTTGCCATTTACTACGTAGCCTAGGGAGGCCTCAAATGACGATGATTCTCTTACGTGGGCCTCTCAAATGCTGGAAGTTACAGGTGTACACCACGATACCCAGGTTGGCATTCTATTTTTGCTTATGTTTTTGTAGTGCCAGGACCGGCAAACATGTAGCACTCCTCCACTGAGCTGCACCCTGCTACCTGAAAACACAAGGGTGTAGCTTTTGATATTGGGTGAACTGAGTAGGGTTTAAACTGAGGAATATCACTAAAAAACATAGAGACCAGTGCCTTGTGTCTTTTGACCCTGAGCCCCTTAAACGTTCCCTTAGCCTAAATTCTACTCCCTTTTTCTCTTCCTTTAATTTTCCCTCCCCTTTCTTCTTCTTCTCAGCCACTGGCATTCTACCCATCCTACTGAGATTTCCTACTGAAAGACAGGGTACTTTCTATGGCTGGAGAGACGGCTCAGCCTTTAAGAGCGCTGGCTGTTCTTCCCAAGGATCCAGACTTGAATCTCAGTACCTACATGGCAGCTCATATGGTAACTCCAATTCTTGGGGGATCCAGCGCCTTCTTCTGGTGCTTTTCCTGCACCAAACATGCATGTGGTGGACAGACATACATCCTGAGAAGACACCCATAAGCATAAAAATAAATAAACAAAAATTAAAAAAAATAATAGTTTCAGTAAGAAAAGCAGCCGGGACTATCAATCCTTCCCCACCCTGCAGGTCCGAGGGGGGGTGTGACTGTTATTCTGAGCCCATTTGTGTGACAGTTACATGTGGCCTCTGTTTCATTCTGTCTGAGTCTCAAGAGTTTTCTTTCCATCTCCCAGCTTTAAATAGATATGTTGACAATATAAGTTCTAAGGAAAAGACAGAAGCTTGGGCTGTCCCACCAGACCTTTCCCGTACTCGTGTGTGTGTGTGTGCAGTTTTGGGAAATGGAGACCATATGGAATCTATAGGTTAACATCCTACTCTTCCGGGTTAGCATTCGAGTACATTTTAAATATTAGAACCACCCGGCCAGCTACAACTCAATTAGAAGTGACTGGAAAAAAATTAGCATAATTTTATCCTCACAATTTATTAACAGGCAAGACACAGTATATTTGTGATGGAAAAAAATCTGTCATTCAGTGCCTCAGCCAGGTGACCAAGGTAAACAGTAGTGGCAAAGAATCCAGTGACAGCAGGTACCTTTGGTGTGATGAAAGGTGAACTTTGTCTCTCTGTTTTTCCTTCCAAACACCCAGAGCCCCTAGTCCTGAGACAAAAACCAGAGAAACCTTGACTGAGGAACAGCTACAAAAGTCACAAGTTCTCAGAATTGTTACGCTCAAAAACAAGGCAATTCTATGACGGTGCCACAGGCCAGAAGGAGCCTAAAGGAGACAAAATGACCAAACACGCGTCATCCAGGGTGGGAGTGGCAGTTGCAGAAGAGCCCATATTTACCTATACTATAATTGCAGACAATCCCTCTGGAAGAGAACACAGTGACACCGCCCTGCTGCTAACGGAACCCCTAGAGTCCAGGCTGTGGACAAGAGGCAAAGCCAAGTTACAGACAGCCCAGTCTTGCTGGTCATCTGACTTTGGGGCCAAATTGCTTAAGCTTCTCTGTTTGGTGGAATTGGGGGTAATATTATCCAGCTGTTAGGGAAGAAGAGACAAAGCAGACAAGTATGGTGGAACCTGGGTCAGGGGTCAAGAAGAAAGAGGGGCCATGGAAATCAAAGAGAACAGTGGTTGGGTTTTCACGGACCTGTTTTTTCTCATAGAGTGCGGCAAGAATCAGTTACTTTAAATTTTTAATTCTACTCCTCCTGGCGGTCCCTTTCGGAGTAGATGCAGTCATTAGGCCCCAAGAAGTCATTAAAATGTTTAATAAGGTTATTAAATTGACTAACAGGACCTTTGGAAGCCGTTTCCACAGGAAATCCATGTGATTCCAGCTTTGGGACATGGGGCTGTCCTCTGTGGCGGACAGCCTGTCAGTATCCCCGTGAAGGATGGGGCCAGGCTCTGAGGGATGCGTCTAATTAAGAGATTATAGGTGAGCCTCGGCTGTCTGGGCATGCTGTTCCGTAGCTGGAAGTGTGTTGAAACTTCACTAATTCCTCCTAATTACAGGGTGGGGGAGGAGAGGCCCACCCGAATTATGGAATATTTTAAAATAAATGTGCTTATATTACATTCAAGTGCATATTTTAACTCCGGCTAGGCTAACAAATTGTTGCCCGGCACAAGTCTTAGGGGACAAAGTTACTGAGGGCATCAGGATGATTTTCAATTATTTCTATGTAAATAGGCATTTCCGAAGTTCTTTAGGGTGTCTGAAGACAGTTTGTTCTCATAGATCTTAAACTGCTGCACCAGTCGCCTTCTGCTGTTAATTGGCACACCCTGGGAGGATGGGATTGGCAAATTAAGACAAACTCAAGGCCATCAATGATTAGTGGCATCCGAGAGGCCAGGTAGAAGAGGTTTCCATTTCCGCTCAAGTTTAATTTACTTTCCCCCCTGAAGGCAATTGGCTCATTCCTGCAGGCGCTCCCTGACTGGTTGACTGATGCCAGTGGGTTCACTGGAGGGGGCAGGCATTCATGTCTTGAAAGCCAGCCTAAGCTGCTTATGGCAGGAGCCAGGAGAGGAGCCCCATGGGCTAGTGCAGTGTAGCGCTGGGAGCCAGCGAGAGTCTGCAGTGTAGTTCTGGGAGCCAGCGAGAGTCTGCAGTGTAGTTCTGGGAGCCAGCGAGAGTCTCAGGAATGTTGACCGAGCTGTAGGTAGAAGATGCTTGGATTAGGGAACAAAAAGAAGGAAAGTGATGGCGTGTCCCTTTAGGCCCAGCGCTCTGGGAAATGCATCAGCAAGTTGCTGAAGAGCCCAACCACCTGGGATAGAAAGGTGGGGTGGGGGTGGGGCGAGGCAGAGGCAGGTGGATCTCTGTCCATTTGAGGCCAGCCTGGTCTACAGTGAGAGTCCCGGATAGCCACCCTGTCTGGAAGAGAGAGAGAGGGGGGGGGGGAGAGGAGGGTTGGGTGGGGAGGGGAGGGGAGGGAGGGGACTGAGGTAGGAAGCAGAAGAGAGGAAAAGAAAATGGCCTGGCTTTAGTAATCTCTGCAGGAAGACCAGCTTGTTCAAGGGCGTGGATGCCACCACACACACTCGCAGCCTTGGAGCTCCCTGCCCAACCTTAAGTAGCTGTAATAAGAGTCAGCTCTCCTGAGCAGTGGTCACCACTTAGGGAACAGCTGGAATGCAGCTGGAATGCAGCAGCTTTCCATCCTGGAGGCTCTGTCCTTTGCAGGGGTTGGGGGTGGGGTAGATGTAGATACACAGGAAAAAGGTCTGATGGAGTGAACTGGTGTGTGCTGGAGCAGTAAGTCAGAGAAGTCTGGGCTTGGGAGCTGAGTCTGGCTGGGGCTGGTAGGATGGTGTTTACTGAGCTCAGGGACAGAATGGTGTGGGCAGCACAGGCACTCGGTACTCATGGGACTGCTGGTGGATCAGGCTGGAGGCTCAGTACAGTACAGATAGGCCTCAACCGGAATGAAATGTTAGGAACCAGTAACTAGCCTGTGTGTGTGTGTGGGGTGGTGGTGATGGTGGTGATGGTGATGGTGGTGATCGTGGTGGTGGTGGTGATGATGATGGTGGTGGTGATGGTGGTGATGGTGGTGGTGTTGATGATGGTGATGGTGGTGGTGGTGATGATGGTGGTGGTGATGGTGGTGGTGGTGATGATGGTGGTGGTGGTGATGGGTGTGATGGTGGTGGTGGTGATGGTGGTGGTGGTGATGATGGTGGTGGTGGTGATGGTGGTGGTGGTGGTGGTGATGGTGGTGATGATGGTGGTGTTGATGATGGTGGTGGTGGTGGTGATGGTGGTGGTGGTGGTGGTGATGGTGGTGGTGGTGATGGTGGTGATGATGATGGTGATGATGGTGGTGGTGATGGTGGTGATGGTGGTGGTGGTGATGGTGGTGGTGGTGGTGATGGTGGTGGTGGTGGTGGTGGTGGTGATGGTGGTGGTGGTGATGGTGGTGGTGGTGGTGGAGGGATAAGGTCACCTAGACCACAAGTAAGTCTGTAAGGAACAGTGGCCTGGTATGGTTTGCAGGGACCCAGCAACATAGGAGGGAGCAGGGAGTGAACACAAGCTTGGCACCCATAGACGGACAGTGCTGGCTAGCACCATAGCTGCCCTAGTTCGGGTTACGTTGCTGTGATAAAATAAAGGAAAACAAAAAACACTGACCAGCGCCAGTTTAGGGAGAGAAGGATTTATTTCATTTAGTACTCCCTGGTCCCAGTCCATCGCTGCAGGGAGTCAAGTCAGGAGCTAATTGGAAGCCACGGAAGGGAAGCCACGGAAGAACTGCTCCCTGGCTTGGTCCCTTGTTCTTCCTCAGTTACCTACCTATCATAATCCACCCGGGTCCCTAGGCCCAGAGGATAGCCCCGCCCACAGTGGTGCTGGGCCCTCCTACATCAGCCAATCAAGAAAATGTCCCTCAGGCATGTCCACAGGCCAGTCTCACCTAGGCATCTCGTTATTAAGGTCCGACTGAGTGTCCGAGTCCTGGTGTCTATGTGTCATCACTCCCCCCCCATCCCCCGTCCAGCATGTCAGCCACGTTAAAGACTTTCAGTGTTGAGGCGCAGTGCTGCAGGGAATTCTGGGTACACAGTTAAAATTCGCTTCGGTATTCTGGTACAGTTTTAGACTATGCCCCTTTGTAGGCTAAGATCAGGTTCTCGGCTGCCAAAAGGAAGACAGGCTTTCCCATAGCTAGTCACTTCACTGTCTCTCCCTTTGCTCACACTGTGAAGGACCTCTTCTCCTAAGTGCTGTTCAACCTTTAGGACACTTTTTGACACAGAACTACACAATTAGGGTGTTTGTTACTAACTTCCTAAATCAATCAGTGTGTGTGTGTGTGTGTACGCGCGTGCGTATATACACTTTAAAAACGGTGTGTTGTGGGGAGCCTGGTCAGGATTGAGAGTTCAGAGCTAGTCTGGGTTACATAGTGAGATCCTGACTTGGAAGGAAAAAAAGAGCCATTGACAGCAATGATGCTGGTGGTGGTGATTTGAGCCGATGTAGCCCTGGCTGGCCTGGGACTCACTGTGTATAGACTAGGTTAGTCTTGCATTTGAGGCAATCCTGGCTCTTCCTCAGGTGTGCTGGGATTATGGTCTGGCTGAGATCTTCTTTCTTCTTCTTCTTTTTCTTCTCCTCCTCCTTATTCTTCATCTTTTTCTTCCTCCTCCTCTTCTTCTCTTCCTGCTTTTTTTTTTTTTTTTTCAAGATAAGGTTTCTCTGTATAGCCTTGGCTGTCCTGGAACCCTCTCTGTTGACCCAACTGACTTTGAACTCAAAGAGATCACCTCCCTCTGCCTCCCGAGTGCTGGGATTAAAGACGTGCGCCACCACTGCCCATCCTTTTTCTCTTCCATTTCTTTTCCTTGTATTGAAAATAGATTGCTTTCTTATACAATATATCCTGTTTATAGTTTCCTCTCATTTACAAGCCTGGGTTAGATTCTCATATTCTCTCTCTCTCTCTCTCTCTCTCTCTCTCTCTCTCTCTCTCTCTCTCTCTCTCTCTCTCTCTGAGACAAGGTTTCTCTGTGTGGCCTTGGCTGTTCTGGACTCACATTATAGACCAGGCTGGCTTTGAACTCACAGAGATCTGCCTGCCTCCTGAGTGCTGAGATTAAAGGCATGCGCCACCGCCACCGCCTCTTATGTGTTGATTTTAGAGCCACTTATCTGGGTTATCATAATGGATCCCTGATAAGCCGTATGTTTGGGCACATGTAGCATTGTAACCATGGGGCTCACTGTGTTGACACGTGAGTCTGCCCTTCTGTCCCGCTCTTCGGCTGTGGGTTTGTTTGTGAGGCAGCGTCTCAGCTTGTAGACCTGACTGGTTGGAACTCAGTATATGGCCATGGGCTTTGAACTCAGGACAGACTTGTCTCAAGTGTGAGCCGCCATGTTTAGCGTCCACTGTGTCGGTTTATGCTGTGTGAAGACCCACCATTTCAATGGCAGCCACATGATTTCCATCTGCTGTGAATGTGTGACACTGAGTGGTTGGAAATAGTTCCTTTTGTTTGACTCATCCGAGAGTGTGTGCCTCTTCTGTGGAAAACTGATACTACCAACACCCTCTGTGGGAACGTGGCTCATGGGACCTGGTGACTCGGAACCATCTCTTAGGCCTCCACTAGGCACAGTGCCAAGGTCAGCACTACTTTCGAGGGCCCGAGAAACTCTTGTAATTTCTTTTAAAATTAGAAGAGGGAACTTTAGGCCAAAGAAAGACTTTGAAATATTATTATAGTCATCTTTACACCAGCATGGTTAAATATGATTATATGTGCATGTATGTATGTATTTATATAAGAAAAGCTCATGGAAACCAGAATGGAGCCTTACTTGTGTGGGCTTGGGAGGCTTGGGTGGGGTTGTGGTCTTCTGTAGACTCGTAGTCTTTTCTTCTTTTCCCAACTTATCTGATGAGATTGGATATGTTCTAGGTGGTATGACTGTGAACTCTAACTCCCTCTTCATCACACCCTTTCCTCTCTTCTTCCCTCCCCCTCCCTCCTACTGGCCAAGCAAACATAGATTTATTATTTGTTTATTTATTTTAAAATATTTAATTATTTATTATGTATACAGGGCTCTGCCTACTTATACCCCTGCAGGCCAGAAGAAAGCATCGGGTCACATTATAGATGGTTGTGAGCCACCATGTGGGTGCTGGGAATTGAACTCAGGACCTCTGGAAGAGCAGTCAGTACTCTAAACCGCTGAGCCATCTCTCCAGCCCTTATTTATTTATTCTATGTATATGAGTGCTCCATCTGCATGTACATCTGCATGCCAGAAGAAAGCGTCAGATCCTATTATAGATGGTTGTGAGCCACCATGCAGTTGATGGGAATTGAACTCAGGACCTTGGGAAGAGCAGACAGTGCTCTTAACTACCAAGCCATCTCTCCAGTACTGTTTTGTACTTTGAAATGGGGTTTCTCTATGTAATCCTGGCTGTCCTGGAACTTGTTCTGTAGGCAAAGCTGGCCTCAAACTTCCAGAGATCTGCATGCCTTCCCAATGTTGGGATTAAAGGAGGGTGCCACCACACCTGGCTTCTTTTTGATTTCCCAAAACCGGGTTTTTCTGTGTAGCCCTGGCTGTCCCGGAATTCATTCTGTAGACCAGGCTGGCCTCACATTCAGAGATCTACCTGCCTCTTCCTCCTGGGATTTAAAGTGTCAGTCACCACCACCTACAGAGGACCTGGTTTAGTTCCCAGGCAGCTCAAAACTACCTGTAACTCATTTCAGGGTTCGGAAGCCTTCTCCTGGCCTCCCAGGGCACCTGCACTCTCCTTCACATACCCTACTCCCAACACATACTTAAAAATAAAAGAAATCCAAAAGATAAAAAATAAAAATAACCCCAAACAAAACCCTGCAAATATGTGCAGTACCACAGGAAAGTCAATTTAATGCACATAGCATAGAATAAATAAGCAAACAAATATTATGGCTAAAATGTGTGCTTTGTTTTATTGTTAACTGATTTTTATTCTGTCTCTGAAATGATTTTTAAAATGAGAGATAGAGGCAAGAGAGTCATGAGTTCGAGGCTAGCCCAGATCCCATGATAAGCACCTGTCTCAGGAGACCGACGGGGGGGGGGGGGGGGGGGGGGGGGGGGGGGGGGGGGGGGAGTGTGGTGGCTCAGACTTAAATCCTGGCTCTTGAGAGGCTGAGGCAGGAAGATTGCTGATTTCAAGGCTAGCCTGGGCTGCAGAGTGAGACAGTGTCCCAAGCCAAACCAAACATCAAAAGATCTGGGAGAAGTACAGTGAAAACATTTAAACATAAGTGTGTTGGGGACGTGCACTCATGGTCCCTATGTCCTGAGGACACGCAGTTGAGATAGAGTCTCACATGCAGGGACGGAGGGCGTGCTACCGTGTAAGACAAGACTTGTCAGTTGCAACGTTGCTGTCAGGAAACTTGGACTTCTTTTCTGATTCTGAAAAATGTCTTATGCACAAGAGCACAGAGGTCTTTTTAAACCCATGACCTAACCTTCCTCTTCTGTTTTGAATATTTTAAAAAATTAAAAAATTTTATGTGTGTAGGTGTTTTTCCTGCATGTATGTCAGTGCACCATGCATATGTAGTGCCCAGGAAGGCCAGAAGAGGGTGTCTGATCCCCTCGGAATGTGAGTAACTATGTGGTTGCTAGGAATTGAACCCTGGTCCTCTGGAAAAGCAACCAGTGTTCTTAACTGTTGAGCCTTCCCTCCAGCCTCTTTCTTTCACTCTTACTATCTTTAAAAACAAACAAATGATCTACAATGTATTTTTGTGTATTTACTTTCTAATTTATTTTGTTGTTTTTGACTCAGACTCTTGTTCTGTAGCTAAGCCTGGCTTGGAATTTATGGCATATCTCCTGCCTCTAACTCCCAAGATCACAAGTGTGTGCCACTATGCACACCTAGGTAAAAAACAAAACACAAAACAACAATAACAAATGTCTCTTTTACTCATAACACAAAGATGAAGGTGAAATGATTTGGTGTGTAGAAAATACCTTTAGCCGGGCATGGTGTGTCCTCCAGATCTGAGTCAAATGTCTATGTCTTTTTAAAAATACTTATTCATTTAATTTCATGCGTGCACGCACCCGAGTGTGTCTGTACACCACCTACATGCAGAAGCCTGGGGACTTCAGAGCCTTTAATCCCAGCACTCAAAAGGCAGAGGCAGGTGGATCTTGGGAATTCGAGGTCAGCCTGATCTACAAAGTGAGTCTAGGATAGCCAGGGCCGTTACCCAAACAAACCCTGTCTCATCCATCCCCCCCTAAAAAAAAAGAAAGAAAGAAAGAAAGAAAGAAAAAGAAAATACATTTAAAAATAAAAAAGCATGGTAGGAAGGAGGGTGTGTGCTTTCCTATGAAGTTACTGTGGCCCTTCTCACGAGGCTGGGCTGGACAGTTTCCATGCCGGGTGCTTGCTTTTCATCTGACCTTTGTTACTCTTTGTTTGTGATCTAGAAGGCAATTTGCTAGACAGGTCATTGGTATTTGAGATGATAGAAGTAACTGCTGCGTTGAAAAGCTGAGAGGAAGGGCAACTTATTTTTTACAGCTGAGTGTTAAAACCCACTTTTACAAGGTGCCTCTTCTTGATTGCCTTCGGGTGGGCCTAACGCTCTCCATCTGCACTCTTTGCCCAGTTTTGCATTATTTAAACATTTCCATTTGCGGCCAAGTGTTTTTTGGACTCTGCTGACACCTGATTCATGATCTCTACTTCTTGTTTTCTGAGGAACGGCGGGCACACTGGCTGGTACTTCCGGTTCCACCCTCCCAGCTCCTTCTAGCCCTTTCCAGAACCCTGACACTGTCCTTTGTTCATGATGCCCTTACAGGAGTTCGTGAGTGTCTGGGTCCGAGACCCCAGGATTCAGAAAGAGGACTTTTGGCACTCTTACATCGACTATGAGATATGTATTCACGTAAGTACGCAGTGGGAAATGGGATTTTAGGGGGTGAATGCTTTCTGTGACATAATGATACTAAGAACTAAAAAAAAAAAAAGAAAGAAAAGAAAAGATCTCCTTAATTCCAAGAGCTGAATTGAGATGGCTCCAACCAAGTTCGTATCACAAATGAAACAGTAAAACGGTTCTTGAAGTTGCGGAATTCTTATTTGAAGCTTATATTGTACTTGCTTAAAAAATATTAGTATTTCAATGTTTATCATCTTTACTTATGATGATATGACTGCTTTAAAAATTAATGGTTAAAGAGTATAATTTATCAGTGGTATTTCTTTGTGGTATATTTCAAGATAATATATTATTTGGTAAATATTAAGTTTTGAGGGGACATAGAATTTTGGGGAAAATACAGTATTAGCCATTTTCTTCCTTCCTTCCTTCCTTCCATCCTTCCTTCCTTTCTTTTGGTTTTTCAAGACAAGGTTTCTCTGTGTAGCCTTGGGTGTCCTGGACTCACTTTGTAGACCTGGCTGGCCTTGAACTCTCAGCAGTTCACCTGCCTCTGCCTCCTGAGTGCTGAGATTAAAGGCATGCTCCACCATGCCTAGCTAGTATTAGCCATTTTAAATGAACACATGCTAGAGGGTTTCATTATAGCATTTTTATTCATATGTGCTTTTATACTTTGTTCTAATTTTTTTATATAGGATCAGAAATCTGGAAATGAGTATGTACAATCAGTTTGCCTTGGTCTAGATTTTGAGTCATTAGCACATAGAATAAGCAACCCAGCGGAAGTAATACTGACCATACGTTCCTGAAAGGCTCATATGGTTCGCAGTCTGCTCTGCTTATCTGGAACAAGGTCAGCAAACCCGTCCTGCGTGGGGCCACGTGGAAATGTCCCGTGGCAGCTGTGCTGCAGCTCCTGCTGCTCCTCTTGCAGAACAAGAGCCCACATACAGTTGTAAATGAACACCTGAACATCCGAACATCCGAACACCCGAACACCCGTGATCGGGCCCAACGGACCTCCTGGAAACAGCAGGAGGCGGGGCAGGCTGGCCCCAGACCCCCGTCTGCTGGCTCCTAGCCTTGGAGACACTCACTTCCTTGTTTCACTCTGTCCAGATCTGATGTGTCTGGGGCTGGATCTGGCACACGTATTTGATGTATCTGACCCAAGTGGAGTTCCATGTAGCCCACCGTTCAGTGACGTCTGGACTACTGGAGGTCTCTGGATGCCACTCTAAAACGTCCTTTCAGAAACTAAGCTCGGTTAAAAACCCGGACTGCCTCCCCCCCCTTTTCTTTTTTCACAGTTATTTTCTAAGTCATTTCTGTGTATGTTGTTATTTTGATTTTGTTTTACTCACTCGGAACCTTCACACCCAGCAATGCATTCTGTGTGCAGAATCTCATGGGCACATAAAAAAGCATCGGCATTTGGGCTGGAGAGCTGGCTCAGCTCTCAGCTGGAGAGCACTTGCTGCTTTTGCCGAGGACCTGGGAGTTCAGGGCTCAGCACCCACATGGCAGCTCACAGCGACTGTAACTCCAGTTTCAGGGGACCCAGCCCCACTTCTGAGGTCCCCAGGCTTCTGCATGTAGGTGGTAGGGGGCGGGTACAGACATGCACTCACGTGCGCACACATACACATGAAATTAAATGAGTAAGTATTTTGTAAAAAGAAATAGGCATTTGAATCAGATGTGGCAGGGCACGGGTAGAGGCAGGAGGCGCAGGAGTTCAAGGTAATTCTCAGCTATATAGTGAATTCAGGGCCAGCTTCGTCTATATGAAAACCTGTCTCAATCCCTCACCTACCCCGCCCCCCCCCACACACAAATGAATGAAAAAAAAAAAGAAGCATTTGAGACAAAATGAAATTATTTAATTGTGCCTCAGAGGGCGAGCCCTCATCACATACTTGAGGGCATCCTGACATTTGGTTATTTTTGGGAGATGATGAAACATAGATTATTCTGTGCTAATACATGGCATGATACGACTTCAGAAATCTCCCTGGACTCATAGGCCATAATATTTTGGTGGCGTTCTGGTGTTTCTCTGAAGTAATAATTACTTGACAATGAGGAAGTCTTCTGGGCTTGGTGGAGTCAGAGACAAGCCTGTGGATTTAGAGGAACTGAGTCATTTAGCATAGATGCGCTCCTGTGGAACAGTTCTAAGCGGGTGGAAGAGGCAGGCTTTTGGTGAGCCTCTGGTAGCTCTGAGGGCATCAGCTGGGAATCGGTAGACTCAAATCAACCTTAAGGGAGATAAAACCAGGTGACTCTGGAATTCACGTGGGGTTGTAAGCCAGTAGATGACGGAGCTGGCTGCCTCTTCAGGTAGCTTCTAAGCCTACCCTGTGGCTGAAGGACTCACAGGTGGACGTCACCATGATTGCTAGGAGCCGGGAAACTGGATTTAAATAGGTCCAGCCTGCACTGGAAATGTGAAAAGTCTTTGTGGTATCCCATACTCTCTGGGGGGTGGGGATGGGGGGGGGGGGCGGGTACCGAGAGGATTCCTGTGTGGGCCTCGTTAGGGCCCTAACTCTGGTGTAACGGAGCCTGCTGCCTTCTGTCCCCAAGGAGTGCGTTAGGGTCAGGCGGTGGTGTACTTTGAGGTTGCCCCACAGAATGCTGCGATGCTGTAGGCATCTCCTGGTTTTGTTTCCGTAGCAGCATAGGCAGCTGCATGGAGAGCTGTGGCCTTTGCAGGTGAGCGAGCCCCTTAACCTCCCTGCATCCAGGAACTTTGCCCTATGTTTCACGGGGACAGCATATGAACAAGTGCACACAGTCATTTAGGTTTCCAAGGAAAACAGCCGAGCTTCCTTGGCAGGCTAGTTTTTAAAATAATACGGGTCTTAGTAGCAAAAGTTAATTTCTCAGGTCGCAGTGTAATGATTACTAAGTGGGTCTTGGCTCAAATGAGTATATAAAGTAGAGGGTCTCTTTGCTTTTTGTTGTTTTGTAGGGGCGGTTGAGATGTTAGACAGGATCTGCCTGGAATTCACTCTGTAGCCCAGTTGCCCTCAAACTGCCCCAGCCCCCCGAGTCCCTGGGTTATGGGTGTGAGCCACCACGCTCAGCTGACATGGCCTTGCTTTTTGAAACTAGTAGACGCAGATGTTTGGCAGCATGGCGCGTGTTACCCAGAGGAGACTGTTTACTTTTTCTGTGTTTGCCCAAAGGAGTGACATTATGGCTCAGCTTAGGCTGGGGACTCTGGACCTGTTTTTTTCTCCCCCCCAAGGCTGTCTAAGGGCTGCTGCAGGGGAACACACAGCTGTAACTAGTAACCTGCCAGGTGTTTTTTTTCCATCTTCATATCCACCCTGTTTCTCCCACTCAGGAAACCAGCCCTAGGGCGAGGGGGTGGGGGTGGGGGGAGAACCAGGGCTAGCATTTATTCTGCCTGTCATGGGTACTGATGCTGAACCCCACCCCCACCGTGTTCCTGACTCAGATCACCCTCCCCATGTCCTTGAGAAAATGTTGTCTAGGTGGGCAGTGACTTCCGGATTCCCAAGGACTGGTGGCATCCATGTTGACACGCAGCTGTCTGCGGTGCCTTGCAAAGGGCTCTGGGAAGTCAGTTCTGATCCACAAGAGCTTCGGGACAGTGTTAAAAATGCAGGGGCTGCCCCTGAACGTTTTTTTGCATTTTAGGGTGTGTGTGTGTGTGTGTGTGTGTGTGTGTATAGGGTCTTCCTATGTAGCCCAGCCTGGTCTTCCTGAGTCAGCCACCTGAGTCTGAGGTGACATTGTGGACTATCATGCCCACCAGAACTTATTTCTTAATGATCCGACTTTGGAAACAATGCTTGTAGTTAGGAGAGCACAGGTCTCCTTCAGGATTCTTCTGGTCAGGGCTTGGCCATGGTAGCCCAGGGCAAATGCATTGTGGCTTCTTCAGGGCCGAGTTATGGGTAGGTTTCCCAGCGCCCACGTAAATAGAAATGCGCATCTCATGATTTGCATCCTACTTACAGAGTGAGGAGTATTTTAGGAGTTACGTGCATAAGAAAGAATAAGTGCTGTTTCCCTTCAGTGAGGCTGTGCTTTTGTGTTTCCATGCAGACTAATAGCATGTGTTTTACAATGAAGACATCTTGTGTACGCAGAAGGTACAGAGAATTCGTGTGGCTGAGGCAAAGACTGCAAAGCAACGCGTTGCTGGTGTAAGTGACTCACAGTTTGCGTTATAGAGATCTGGCTGTGACAGGCTAGAACTGAGACTTGATAGCATTAAGATGCCCACTGCTCGTAGGGTATCTTGATACCCTATGAGCATATACAGGGGGAGGAGGTCCCCCTCAGGCACAGTCATAGGGGAGGGGAGTAAGGGGAAAATGGGAGGGAAGGAGGAATGGGAGGATACAAGGGATAGGATAACCATTGAGATGTAATATGAATAAATTAATAAAATAAAATAAAAAAAGAAACCCAAATAAGATAGATTAAAAAAAAAAAAAAAGATGCCCACAGCATCCTGGACTTTACCAGATTTTATGGTTATTGACCATGAACTGCCCCAGATGTGTTTAAAGACAGATTTCCCTTTAAGTTACTATTACACCACAATTAGGTGGTAGTTGAGTGATAATTACCATGCATGACGCACCTTCACTTTGACAGATTATAGCTAAATCACCTTGATGGTGGTGATTGGTGATTGACTTTTTTTCTTTCCCGTCAGAGAATTACCAGAACTTCCATCTAAAAACCTATTTTTCAACATGAACAATCGCCAGCATGTTGACCAGCGCCGCCAGGGCTTGGAAGATTTCCTCAGAAAGTAAGGAAGGGTCTGTACCCAGGCTGGGGATGTGGGCAGAGGGAGCATCTCTGAGATGCTGCAGGACTGCGGGCCAGGTATGTTCATAGCCTGTATTAGAGTGCCATCTTGTGGCTCACATTGAATGGCGCAGGTTGTGAGCAGAGCCTTCTAGAAACAATGGATGACTGGATCAGAGAATAAACAAACACATGGTCTTTTAAGAGCAAAGCAGATACAGTGGCAGCTTACACATCTAATGGAACCACCTATGAAGTTGAGGCAGGAGGATTTCTGTGATTTTTGAGGCTTTGCAGTGAGTTGCAGGCTGGTCCTTGTCAAACAAGTGCAACAAACAGATACCCCCAAAACAACAATAACGAGAAAGCAAACAGCAACAAAGGCAAAGCAGATACAAGCTGCTAGAGAGTCTGGCTGGCAAAAGTAACATTTCCCAGGAAATAACTGTGCCTTACTATTTACCAGGAGGACCTCTTTAAACTGGCTTCATTTATCGCGGTTAGAATCGACAGGCCAGAGTCGTCTGTTCCAGGGCCTTGAAGGCCCTTTCTCTGACTGAATGGCTTAATTCTTCCTTGCACAGGGTCGTTTGTCAAGTGCACGCCCTCTGTGTCGTCTCAGTCGGTTGACTCTGGATTTCTGTGATGGGGCATGCTTCCCTGGGAGCTGCCGGAGGCCACCCCGCTAGGATCTCCCTTTGTCTCACTCACTCCTCTCCGGAATGCCAGGATAGGAGTTCTGTCCCACACTGGTTTGGACACAGTTTCTGAAGCTAGGCTTGCTGGGGTTCAAATCCTGGGTCTGTCATTTTACTAGCTGGGAGTCAGGCAAACCTTTTCCTTTTTCTGTGCCTATGTTGTCCTGTCTATAAAATGGGGACAGTGATAGGCCTTGCCCCATAAGGACTGGGCTAATTAAGTAGGCTGAGGACTGTAAGGCACAGCAGTATCTGGCAACCTAATTTCCGAGTGCTGGACGTTACTGATATTTTAGTGTACTTGGGGCTGAAATAGCTGTGAGCTTATTTTTCTGTATCCTAGATAAGGAAGTAGGCAGAGTCTGGTGAGTTAGAAGCGGGGGCCCGAGTGCCTGTTTTTCCTGTGGCTTTGAGATCTGAAATTATGTCCTTTTTATTTCACTAAATAGGACCCTGAGCTGGTTTCCACCATATGGCTCACTTATAAAGGGCCTGGGCATTAAGTATGCACATGAATATTATTAATATTTATTTCTATTAGATTGACACGGTGCCTTTCCTCCCAAGAGGTCACTGGGACACACAGAAAGCTGGATGCTTCTGAACTGAGTGAGGCCTGGGTGGGGGGTGGGAGGTGGGGAAGACAGACACTAGAGTAACTGCTATCAAAAGAGCTCAAAGGAACCCCCATTAATTGAGCCGGAAAACATCACAGCAGTGTCGTCGGTGGTGTCACAAGTGTGACAGAACAAAGGGTTGGGCAAAGCTTTTCTGATTTTTCCCTTATGGCCTTCTCTGCTGATTGTCGTCTCTAAGGTGCCCAGGTGGCCGGTGGCTTTTCCCTTTAGATGTAGCTCAGGTTTGCAGCGCAGCCTCTGTATCAGATGCCACCCCAGAGAAGCGGCAGCCTGGCTACTGCCTGGGAGGAGCAGGAGCAGAGGAATGCAACAACCCTGGCTAGCCCTGGGGAGCCTTTGGTCTATTGCAAGGTCAGGGACAGCAAGTGCCTGTGCTTATGTCACTAGATAAATATAGGGCACTGATCACCCGTCTGGAGCTAGTCTTTTAAAACAGGGTCTCATGCACTCTCGACTGGCCTCAAACTCACTATGTACTTGAGTCTGGCTTTGAACTCCTGATTGCCTGCCCAGGCGGCCATGTGCCGCCATGCCCAGTTTCTGGTTTTTGCTCCCTGCACTGTTTCTAAGTGCTCTGCTTTCACAGTTGGTGTACCGGCATCTGCTCGCACAGGACTGTGCTGTACCGTGTGCATTGTTTGGCTGTTCACTCGTTCGGTTTGTTTGACACACAAGCCGCCCTAGAGAGCTCAAGGTGCTCGGGTCTAAGTCTCCCATCAATCCTTGCTCTCAGTATTTTCCAAGCTATGGAACCCAGATTCTTTTGAGTCCTTTTATTCCTTTGGTTATCTGTGGAGTGGAGCGGTGTAGCCAGCGTATGGCTGTCCCCACTGGTAGTTTGTGTTGTTCTGATAAGTAACTGCTTGGAAAGGATCTGAAAAGCACGTGCTGACCCTCCATCCAACAGCCGTGTGCCAGGGACACAGGCCCAGACGCTGTACAGGACGGAACAGGAGCTAATGAACTGCCGCTTTCTGGAAGCTTCTCTCATTGGGAGATCTTGGTGCTGGGTCTTAACTAATTAAACTTTGATCCGGGAGCTGGCGGGATGGTCCAGTAGTAAGAGCATGTACTGATTTCCCAGAGGGCACAGGTTCAGTTCTCAGCACCCATACAGCGCCTCCCAACCCTCTGAAACTCTAGTTCCAAGGGACTCAAAGCCCACAGCTTTTAAAAAGACCCTGGATATTGCTTGTCATCTGAAGGTCAAATCACGGAGCAGGCAGCTTTCCCGTGATACTGTTCACTCCAATACGGCATGTGAACACCTGTTTCTAACACACACAAAATAAACTGAACAAATCTAATTTAAATGTTTAAAAAAAAAAAAAAGTGGGTAGAGGCACTTGTAGTCAAGCCTGAAGACATGAATTGGATCCCAGAACCCCTGTGTGAAGGAGACGACAGACTTAAACAAGTAAATAAATATCGGCTTCCAGCTGGCCTTGGACTGGGCCCGATGGCTGAGCAATCCTCTCTCTGTCACATCTCTGTCACCGCTGTCCTGTTGGGTCCAGTTTGGGCATGTGTAGCAGCCATCCATATCTTTACCCTGGTCCCTCTTCTGCATTCAGGCTGGCCACGAGGGCAGCTGGGTGAGATACACTTCAGACCACACCTTGGTGTCCTCTGAGCTGGCACCGTCTATTCGGTGGAAGCTTCTAGAATCGATAACATTAAAATTCAACACGCGTTTGGCTACAGGCTATAAGCATATATTTAAGTTGTTCGATTTTTATGTAAATTTTGAGGTTGTTACAAATTCTATGAAAGTATCTTTGCATGTGTATGCATGTATAATGTAAAATGAAACTTTCATTTTTAAGGTCATTTGTGTAATAATATGTACTTAACTATGGGCACCGTACACATTCGGGCTGACTCTCACGGAGCGATTGGAGACTTGTTTCTCTGATTGCCTGTCAGAGAGGATAATGTGTTGATCTTCTCCGTAGGTGCTTTGTCTCAGTACTTACCAGTCTTGGCAGGAGGGGATTGTCTCAGCTGTGCAAACTGTAGGGATTCATAAGTTCTGTGTTCTGGGGATAGCTGATCTGGTCACTGTGATTGTGACATTTTCAAACGTTCATTTTCCCTTGGGACTGCAATTTTCTTTTTGTATTCTTTCTCCTAATTATAAGCTCTTATAATAGTAACAGGGACAGAACATTACAGGTCAGAGTTACAAGCTCTGGGTCAGCCTCCAATGGCGCTAGAACTCCACTAACTTCTTAAGTTTAATTGCTGTGAACGGGAGCACAGCACTCTGGGACTAGCATACACCCCACAGTTAGATTTTTCTACTGTGGCTTTACATAATTTTTATTCTTTTTTTTTTTTTTTTTTTGGTTCTTTTAGAACAGCCCAGGTTGACCTTGAACAATCTGATGGAGGATGGCCCCAAATGTTTGTTTTAAATAAAAGACATGTATACACACACACACACACTCACACACACACGTGAACACATACACACACGTGAACACATACACTTACGCGGGTACACACAACTTTTTAATAAATCTTTATGTTCAATAGAGGGCACCACAGCATAGATTATGAACATCTTTCAATGAAAGCTTTGTAGACTTAAATTATTTCTCTCTTGGTAGGAAGTGAGTAGACCGAGTTAACTGCTTTTCAACATCAAACCGCACCATACAGGTGTGTGTAGGGGGCATCATACGGATGGAGTTCAGTGGATCCAGGGCATTTGCAGAATTAGGTGATTTTGTATACCATGTTGTTTTTCAACTGAACCACTGTACAATCTGCTTAAGAAACGCCATTAAGGAAGACTAGACTTCGCTGTATCCAATTCAAATGAAAAGCAGGCCTCACTTTGTCTAGCATAGTTACTCGGTGTGTGTGTGGCGGGAGTTGGGGGTGAGGGGGACAACGTTTGACATGCATTGTAAATATATTTTTAGGAATTCCTTTAAAATTCTATAGGCTGGTTCGTGAGGCTCCAGCTTAAAGGCTTGAAAAGAATATATATTTCTTTAAGTCATTAATTAATTTTGAGATGGTCTCAATATGTAGGCCTGGTTGTCCTAGCACTCACCATGTAGACCAGGCTGCCCTTGAACTCACAGAGATCTGCCTGCCTCTGCCTCCTTCTGAGTGCTGGGGTTATAGGCGTGCGCCACCACACCTGCCCTATGCATGTATTTTTGTGGAGGCTCCTTACCATTATGGCGTATTGATTGTTGTGCAAAGTACTCTATAGTAAGCTTAAAGTTGATTTTTCCTCTTAGATTTCTTTGTGGAAAATGCGGTACAAATATGGCTAGAGGAAACAAAGGACTTTGTTGTGACGGTGTGGGCACACAGGGCTGTGATAGGCGACAAAACAAGAATCACTCGGTGGAGGCACCGGTGCCCTCTCATCCTCCCAAAGGCTACATTTTTCAAAACAAAAAAATATTTAAATTATCATCATTATTTCTACTATTTTTATGTGAGGTCTCCCAGTGTTGCTCTGGCTAGCCTGGAACTCTTGATTCTCCTGCCTCAGCTTCCTAAGAGCTGGGATAAGTGATTTACACTTAAATTTTACATTATTTGCAAACTGTAAACTATCTGATCACAAAATTAAAAGATGAATTTATCTTTATTTATTTTTTATTTTTATTTTTATTTATTTATTTATTTATTTATTTCAAGACAGGGTTTCTCTGTGTAACAGCTCTGGCTGTCCTGGAACTAGCTCTGTAGTCCATGCTGGCCTTGAACTCACGGAAATCCACCTGCCTCTCCCTCCCAAGTGTTGGGATTAGAAGGGGTGCGCCACCACCGCCCGGCATGAATTTATCTTTAAAAACTATTTTTTCTTTCAAATTCATACCTCTGCAGTCCTGGAGGCCTAAACTTAGCCATCAAGACACAAAGATTGAAAAATAAAACCGTACTTAGCAGGCATGTTGATTTTTTTTTTTCAGGCTCCCTGCTCCTATTGAACTGGGAGACCCATTTACTTGCGTTTTACCCTCATGTCCTCCAGGTGGCAGTATTCAGCAGAAAACTGCGAACTGAGGAGCCTAATGCACAGTCAAATTGGAAATTGAATTATAGCAGAAGAAAGGGGGCAGTAGCCTTGAGGTCTCCATCAGCCTGGACTCTGATCACTTTTGTTTGAGCTACCCATGTGCTAGGTACCCAGCAAGTTAATAACGGCACGTGAGCAGTTCAAGGCTCAGTAGAATTGCTTCAGACATGAAATAAAGCTAAAATGAATTTGTGTCCAATATCGTTGCCATTAGTGCACATTACCTCTGTGCTGTAATGCCTCAAACCATCTAAAATCAATTTTAAAGATCACCCATTATTTTATAGAGAAAATAAAACACATTTCCAACAGAAACAAAGCCGTGTGTACAATCCTATGAGCAGCCGCTTGTCCTGTGGCTCGTGGGAAGAGGCACAGGCGGGAGGGCACCAGAAACGTTCTGCTTGGACTTCGCAGAGGGCCCAAGTTCATAGCAGGGGCTTGTTGCCGGGAAACTCTCCTAATTTGAATTCTTTAGGACGGGAAGGGGAAAACATTTGTAAATAAGGAAGACAGATTTTTAGTGCAGTCAGAAGCTTTTACTGGGTGGCAAACGAACCTTTATCGTGTGACATGGCCATCTTCTGGGAGGACCAGGGCAGGGGACACACGGAGTTGGGCACTTAGATGCTTTGCTTGCGATTTTTCTCTTTGAAAAGCACAATAGTCTTGTTCTTGCTCTTAATAAGGATCCTGTTTACCCTCAAGTTACACTTATAAGGATGTTGAAGCAAAGGGGATGGCTGGACTTTATGTGTTTGTAGACATCTGCCGTCAAGAAACAGTCGTGCTATTTGGAAGAAAAGGACATGGCGTTATGGTGCATTTGGTACTTAACCAAATTGATATTAATGGCCAGAAGAGAATTACTTTTCTAGTTACGTGTTTAAACATGCAAGGTATAAAGCAAGGTTCATTTGGTCTGAAATGTGTGATCTTGTTTTCATAGTCCCGTGTGACAAAATCCCACGTCAGGCAAAATGGCTCGTGGGTCTAAGTATCTTCTTCTTACTTCCTACGGTCTGGTCCTGGCATCTCCTGGAATAAACACCGAACTGGTAACAGAGGGTTAATTACCAACCATCAGAGATGCTTTCTAAAAAGGCGCGAAGCCAGTTTTCATTTCAGTGTGAGGGGCTACTTTGATTCCCTATCCTACGGCACTCCAGAAAAACACGCACGTGGCTGATGGCTGTGCACTTGAGCATGTCCGATCTCTGCTGCGGGGTTTGGTTTCTGTTCTCTGTCTAGTTCTGGTGTTTTAGTTGAGATTGGTGCTGCTGTCCTGTTGGATGACAGGGGCACCAAACTGCCCTACTTGGGAAAATGGCTTGGGATCAAGTTTACTTGGTTGCTTATTTTGGCAACATAGAGATGCATTGCTGCTGAGGATAGTTGCAGAAGTTTCTAGTCAGCTTTAGGTACTAGGAGCCCTGGTCAGCCTGCACTTAGGTATGTGGTGGGCCAGTAAAGTTTTTAAAGTGTAGAATGTGCCGAGGAACATATTGGACTTTTCATATAATTTTAATGGTAGTTGAAAGTTTTGATGTTTCATGACAGCTTATCCAATAAAGACTGCTGCACTGACATGCTGTTGGCCATAAATTTTTAAAAGTAGAATAAATTCCTACCACCGTATAAGCAAAAATATTCCCATAATGAATCCACATGGTCATAGCAGATGGTTAAATTGAAGAAATGTCCTTGAAGTTATTCTCTTAACAGATGTTCTTAACCATTAGCTCCATGTTTTTACTCACCTAAGATTCCAAATAATTGAGTAAAAGTTAGCATGTGTTTTTGTCCCATTAGTGGGCAGAGCCCAGCACGGGGCAAAGTTCTCGGAGCGGAGAGATCAGTAGAACGGTTGTAAGGGCTTCCTGTCTTTACCCGACTCTGCCCATGCCTGCTCATCAATTATTTTATTTCCTCTTTTTTTCCCCCCCTTTGCACAGAGTCCTGCAGAACGCACTTTTGCTTTCCGACAGCAGTCTCCACCTCTTCCTGCAGAGCCACCTGACCTCCGAGGACATCGAAGCATGCGTTTCCGGGCAGACCAAGTACTCGGTGGAAGAAGCAATTCACAAGTTTGCCTTGATGAATAGACGGTTCCCTGAAGAAGATGATGAAGAAGGGAAAAAAGACAACGATGTAGATTATGACTCAGAAAGGTATCTCTTTGTGCGCTGAGTTAACAGGCGTATTTATATAACGCGCATAGTGCCCGTGTGCATGCTCATAGACGCACATGCACATTTTGCTTTTTGTTGATGTAATACTAAAATAATGAAAAAATTAATTGACTGAGATTTTATTGAGCTGTGACAGCTCATCATAGTGGTCTTCACACACACCTCCACACTGAATTAATGAATGCAGCAGAAATTCAATTATCTGCATTCTGATTATGTGACTTTCATTTAGTCAGACTTGAATTATTCGCGTTTAAATTATCTAGCTAAAAAAAAAAAATATCCAACTGCACTCCAAATGGCTAATTAAAAGTCCAAATTTCCTGTCTCTCTTTGTGACTGGAGATAATTAAAGTTCTCCTCTGTTACTCAGGCTTTGAGTGTGTTGTGAAAACCAATTTCCTCTTTTTATTATTTTTCCCCCTCTCTTCTTTTCCAGTTCATCCTCTGGGCTTGGACACAGCAGTGATGACAGCAGTTCACATGGATGTAAGACAAGCCCAGCTCTGCAGGAGTCATGAAAAGGAATTCTAGGGCTACCACATCTGAAACAGAATTGTGCCCAGCCAGGAAGAAGCTCACAATGGCTTCTTACCTAGTGCCACTGTCATGATCCTAGGTAGTTGTTATTAGTATTAGGATTTTTATGTTGTTTAATTTTAGCCAAGCTTCTGTATGAAGCTAATAAGGTCTGTGAATGCTGTACAACCCTTTATTGCCATATAATACTTGTAAATATGATCCTGCTCTCAAGTGAAATGAGTTATAGCTCCAGTTAGCCTTGACTGAATTTTAAAGAGCTAGGTGTTACCAGGAGCATTCCAAACTCAGACAGAGCATCCTTGCCTTATCAATAAGGAAGTGACTAGAAACACAGCGTGTGACTGGAGCCAGGGTACGGAGTCACGACACAGGAGACTGCCTCGTTGGCACATGGCTCTGTTTTGTGGAGACTTCCCCTGCTCTGGAAAATACTTTGCTTTTAGGTATTTGATTGAAATATTTAAGAGTATTTAAGCTTTCCAGTGTATCACATGTAAATGGAAAATATGTCTTACAAATAGAGACATACTAAAATAATGTTTACATCTTAGGGGAGAAAAAAAGAAAACCCCAGAAGTGTTCATAGTTTTGCTTAAATTTGCCATATGTAGATTTAGAAATAAACCCTCCCCATTCAAAATCAGCATCACGTGCTTTCTGGCAACACGTCGTCCTTTTATCATTGTGTCATTACAGTCACGGCTTAACGATTTATTTTCTGACAGTTTATAAAGTGTGCATTGAAAAAAAAAATCACCAGGTAGCTTTCATCAGTGGTGGCTCCTCACTATTTATTTTTAAGTTAGAAGGTTTATACGTATATAAGAGTTAATTTAATTTTACCCATAGATACTTCAATAGTTTTGGAGTGGAAGTCAGGTTGCTGATGTCAGCGCTCATGTGAGTGTTTTAGGAGCTCTTTCTCTTTAGGTATCTCCCTGGAGATTGCTAATTTGAATAAAATAGCTTTTTTTTTTTTTTTTTTTTTTTTTTTTTTTTTTTTTTGGTTTTTCGAGACAGGCTTTTTTCTTTTTTAAGTGGCTCAAAGATAAGATGTCTTGGGTCCGCTATGAACTTCCACTTTCAGATGAGGCGGCATTTTCCTGGGATAATTAGCTAAGTCCTCTCCAATAGGGGTGAAACGTGTCCGCGGTAGAGCTACCAGATGGTATTTTCATCCAAGTGGGATAACTTGTTGCTCCCACTCTCACTGGGTGGGAAAGCTGCTGCAAAAAGCAGCCATTTGCTTGGGTGTTTCAAAGTTCTTGTACTAATATTCTGCTTTGAAATGCTTGTTTCAGAGAACTGGTTAAAAACAAAAAACAAAACACAAAACAAAACAAACACCCAGAAACATTAAATTTGGAATAAGAATGATTTCTTGTGTTTTTTTTCAAGTTCTGTCTGAAACATTACTAAACTTCTGTAAATACTTTGATTTCGTATCTTAGATCTTGCTGCCTTGTCCTGTCCTATTCATTAGCTCAATGCAGGAAGAAAATGACTCAGCAGCCGCTTGTCTTGCTGTGAAGTTTCAGAGTGATCGCTACTCCTCAGCAGGGTATATGAAGTCACAACATTTATGTTTTGTAGCATTTTTGAAAAGCATATATCGCGCCACCAATTTATCATACTGTTTCTTGATGATATAACGTAACTATCAAAATTAACATTAAGTGATGCTTAATATTTGCTCTGTAAACCTCACAAGGTCATTGTTTTCACATTAAACATGAAAAAAAAAAAAACCCAACCCTATTTGTTGGATCAGTTATTTTACATAAGAGAAATATATCTCTTCTGACTCAGACATAAGTTCAGTGTATTTTAAATTACTAGTAATTTCTTATTGAAGAGCTTTGATAAGACTTGGCTTGATGCTCGCTGCAGTTGCATTTGCTCATCTTGGACTGTTGAGACATCTGAGCACTTGCTGCTTCACACTGGGGTTTTGGGGCCGAGATACTTAAAAGGACATCAGTTTCCAGTCGGTCACTTGCTTTGTTTTATACTTTCATGTCTGTAGGAAAACAAGTGACTAAATCGACTTCAGTGCCTTTTTTTTTTTTTTTAAATGTGAATTAAGCTTTAGGAATCCTAATTCTGGATGCCTTTGGATTTACACTCAGCAAACCCTTATTTTTCTGGACTATCCTGCAAGGGTGGACTTTACACCTGGGAGGTCGTTATCCTGTGTGTTTTGTTTTAAAGCTGGCTTTATAGGTAGCTAAAGGTGTGACAATGAAAGTCGACAGTCTGTTACTTAAGAATTACTTTAAAGTCTCATTTGCTAAGACGTGGTTTTTAATTCTAGTTAAAACTTTCAGTTTAGAAAAACACTAGGAGAAACAGCAAAGTGCTGGTCTCAATATCACTTGTTACTCCCTAAGGTACTAAATGTATATTGCCAGAGATGAAGTCCACTTCGAATCTTATTTAACAATTAAATACAAACAAGTTATTTGCAACATAGAGAAGTAGAAGCATAAAGTGTCGTATGTGGCATTAAGAATTTAATCAAATGTATTCAGCTTAGCCATGTTATATCTAATAGTGGAGGCTGGATCTTGTGTTGTTGAACTTATCTCTCTTTGGTGCTTTAAGGATTTATCATCAAGTTAAATGTGTCCAGTAAAGCTTCAGGACTGAGCGTTTTTCATGACAGGCCTTACTTTCCTTAAGTGCAGAAATTAGGAAGGCTTTATTCTAAGTTGTCTTCCTCTTAATATTTAAATTAGTTAGCTGGTACCCGATGAATAAATACAAAATAGTATCTTTTCCACAGAGGAAACATTTATTTCAATACAGTTTTGTTTCGGAAGAAAGCCATTTCTTCACTTGCTATGGACACATTTTCAAATGTAAAATGTCCGAACTTAGTTATGGCAACTTGACATTTACAAAAGGCTTAGATATAGTTTTCTTTGCAAGTCAACACAAGGAATGCAGACATTTTAATAAAAATGGAGCTAAAAAATTAACATGTAAAGAAACAATTCCTTTGGATTTGATACATTTACAACGGATTTGGGGGCTTTGTTCTTGGCTGTATGCCTCTTACAGTCGATTCACCATTGTCCCTTTAAGTCAAACACAATTGCCTTTCCCTCTTGCTGGAAACTTCTAGGTTCTTTTTTTTTTTTTTTTTTTAAGAGCATTAGACACTAAATTTATTTTAGCTGCGCAAACTCTGGTAGTTCACGGCCCTTTTTCTTCAAAATTCCAAAGACTCATTTTCAAAAGATAGAGAAGAAAAGAGGGAGAGAAGAAGAAAACTAAGCTACAAAAATTTCTGCTGAATCCATTCTGCATTAAGCTATAGAGAAGTGGAGACACTGCCGAAGCAGGCAGGCTCTGCGTGGCATACCGCGTGGCGGATTTGTGTCTCTTACCTGGGCATTCTTTAAAGCTCAGCCCCCACCCCTGTGGGCCTCGGCTCAGCAGCCCGCGCACGCTCCCGCCATCCCAAGCACGCTCCCGCTTCCTCGGTCCGGTAACCCATGGCAACCTCCCTGGTAACCCATAGCAACTGCTCTGCGGAACCCGGTGTGTGTGTGTGGGGGCGGGAGCCATTTGGAGTGGGCGGGTGGAGAGCGATTTACCACGGCCCACCTGCCTCGGGCATCGCCAGCATCGCGCACACGGACAGTGAGGACCAAACAAAGCCTCCGCATACCGTGCCCCGCGCGGGTGGGGCAGGCACGTGGGCCTTTGTTCTTCAGACACCGCCCACCGAGAGCGTGCACACGGCTCCAGCCGCTCCAGCCTAGCTGACCCACGCTGCGCTGTGTGCATACCCCCCAGGAGCCTGGAACCTTTCACACAGGAGCCTAATCCACTAACGTCCCTCTCTTGTCTGACCCGGTTGTGCCCGGTAGTAGGACTGTTGCCGCTGGGGAATAATTGGCGTGCTTCCGGGTCCTGAGTAAAGTCCATGTGTCACGCGTGGGGAGATACGGGTCCCCAAGCTGCCTAGCTGGGTCACTTGAGGATGACCGGCAGTGCAAGGCCACGGGTGGACGGATGGGGTCGCTGTCGGGCAGCGAGGTGCAGCTGGTACCCTGGAGGCTCTGCCCTGAGCATCATCTGCTAGCCTGACCCCAAGCCTACTGTGAGATGATGGTTCAGGAAACAGTATCTCTGCATCGCATCGGGCACGAGCAATTAGGTGGGATGAAGGGGAGTCATCGAGTATGACTGCGACTCCAAGTTTGTTTGAAAAAAAAAATTTTTTTTTTAAACAACAAAACGTTTGGCCTGGATGACTTTGTGGCTTTCTGAGCCCTCAATTCTACCCTTTGTAGGCGCATAACAGCTACAAATCTAAAGAGCAAATAATAGCGTCAAGAACTACACGTGTACCGTATACATTTTGTATAATGTGCCTTCCTTTTCAAGTTAACTAGATCCACTGTGGTTGACACGTTTAATAGTATTCTTACTGCCTGATAAGAGAAGCTGGAGTCAGATCTTAATTCTTTCATTAAAAAAAAAAAAAAAAAAAAGAGCATCTTCAACTGTCTTGTATTCGCCACTATTAATCTTAGGGGAGCTGGGTTTATTCTTACAAACACAACCTTCTGGTTTCGTCATGCGTAGCACGGGTGCAGAAAAGTGCGTCGGAACTGTTAGAGGCAGAACACAGGTACTTTCCTGCCCACGCTGGTGCTCAGCACAGCCCCAGCTCTTAGCACGGTGGTGGTGTTAGGAGCACCGTACTTTTTTTTTTTTTTTTTTTTAAACAAAAGCAATTACTGAAAAGTGCACGTTTAACGTGTGACATTTAACATTTTGCCGTGCCAGGCAGCCTCCACTTAAATGGGGCCTTTCTTCGGAACAAGAGGAGGCAAAAGGCCTTGTGTCATGGAGTAATGTAAGACACAATCTGGGCTGCAAACGCACAATGAATCGGGAAGGATTTATGTAATTAATTGACCAGTCTTAACCTGTTATCGTGATGTAAGGAATTTGGAACTCATTAATTTGGGCTCTGACAGATTTCATATTAGAGCTGGCAAATATGGATCGAGCCTCTTATTCTTGTAGGGGCTGGAATTTCCATGACAGTGAGGATTACTGAATAAGACCTATTGCTGGAGTCAAACTGCTTTTTGGTAATCCGTGGCCCTGCTCTGCATTAAAGGGATAATGAAAAATAAAATTACCTGGCACGGGAAGTGGGAAGGGCCGCGTTCGCCCTGCCACTGTGTGTGGTGAGTGGAAGCGTGGGTAGCTGAAAGAAAAATACTAATTTCCATCTTAGAGGGAGGTGATTTCTCAAGTACCCTGAGATAAAAGAGAGAAGAATCTTGGGGTCAAGGTTCTTTTGTCGTCAAAGTTAAGAAGGAATTAGAAGAAGTCATGGGACCGCCTCCACGTGGACAGCGACTGCACGGAAAAAGGACTTTTCAGGGACAACCCGGAGCTCTGGCAGGGCCACAGATGAGCATTTCAGGGCCCCAAAGGAGACTGGCTCTCTCATGAGCCACTTCCTGTCTTCTGGTGAGAACGCCTGAGCAGAGCCCACAAAACCAGGGCTGGGTGTTCAGCGGGTGATCGAATCTGGATTCTCTTGGCACTGGATGACGTCGAGCGAGTCACCCATTTGGACATATGTAGTTTTTTTTTTGTGATTTTGCAAAAACTCAGGAAAAGCCTAACTTTTTTTTTTTTTAACTGCACTTGACAGTTAGAAAATTGCTAGGGTTAGAAAAAGGTCCCCGAGATTAAACAGAATACTTGTTCCCTTTCTTGCACATTAGGCCTCCCTTATTGCAACTGTGTGATAAGGTTAATACAACAACTGCCACAAGGATCATTAATACAGGAAGATAAGCAAAGCTGCATATTTAAAACATTTGCTGGGGCCATTTGCCTCCTTCTGCCGATAAGGAAGACTTTGGAAACAAACTGAGAGCAGAGCTTAACTTTTTAGACCCAAAAGCCCAGTTGACCTTTCCCGATGCGTGATTATTCATAAATGCTCTTCAAAGCTGGCTATTGGCTGCTCTTGAAGTTTATTTGTAATTGTCACCTTAAAAACCTCCTGCCATTATAACAGCTTATGTTTTAATGGAAGAATATGGTTAATAAATCTTTGGGGAAAAGGAATCTATTTCTACTCTGCCCCCCTTCCCCCCGCCCCCCGCATCTTTTTTTTTTTTTGATAGTTTTGTTGTCTTGGTTCCAACCAAGTGCCATCGAATTTTAGTCAGTGCTAATGGGATTTGATCTATCAATGAAGTGCGTGGAGAGAAATTTGCTCGGGACGGCCTCGTTGAGGAGTGATTTCTTCAGCCTCGGCTCCATTGAGATGAAAGTGCAGTGATAAACACTCGGCATTTGCATCAATTTATTAACGTTATCCTTCACACCAAGCAAGGAGAGCACAAGCAGTTGTGACTGGTGTTATTATTTCACCGGGGATGCCAATGAAGATAGACAAGTGATAGCAGAATGCGGGCAACCGCCACAAACCTGATGGGCTGTCAATAGTGTGGGGAGCACACTCACAGCTTATGTATAGGATCCCAGATTTTATATAGGGATTTCTTTGCTTTTTTTTTTTTTTTAAATTAAAAACAAAGGGGGCTGCGTGCGTAACTTGGCGGCTGTGTCATTATCGGCTCTCCATGAATACTGTTTAGGGAGCAGACAGTTTGCAGCCCAGTTAAGCAGAGACAATGTTGACCCGGAAGTCTGGCAAGCCAGATTCCGGCTCCGCTGCTGGGTTGTACTCAAGGGCAGGTCTCAGCTCTCTGTGCCTCCGGTACTGTATATGGAGCACCACACAGGAGAAATCTGAGTACGGGGCATTCTACAGGTGCTCCCTAGAGTGCTAGGTCTGAGGGACCCAGACAAGTTTTCTTAAAATAAAAAGGATGGAGTTTTAATGGCCAACTGCCCCAGACACGTTGGACTGAGAAAGTTTAACATGAATCTTGACAGGACTTCTCAGTGCCTTTGGTGTGTTCCTACTTGGTGGCCTTGAGGCCAAGGGACGAGTGCAACTGTGAAAGAGTCCTGTTCCAAACCTGTCGCCATGGTGCATGCTTATAAACCAAAACTCAGAAACCTAATCATCCTCGGCTACATTGTGGGTTCAAGGCCAGCCTAGAGAGCATACCAGTCTGTCTCATAAGTGAGTAGTCCCTTTAAGACAAGGCTCTGTTGAAGAGGCAGGAAATGCGGTGGTGAGTTGAAAAGGAGCTCCTGGGCCAGTCACTTAGCTGTTATTCTGAGTTTGCCTTTTTTTTTTTTTTTTTTTGAGGATGATACTGCACATGAGAGCCCGTGTTCAGTGCAGATAGAGTCCCTCTAAGGTGCGTGTGATCCCTCTGCTTGCAAAGGACTCACCCAGATCCTCCCCAAAGCACCTAAACTTGGCCAGTTTCTATTAGAGATTTATGACTGTGGTGAAATGGCCTGCTTTGTTATCTGACCATCCCTGTCTTCAGGCAGAAGCCCCTGGAAGATTTGGGGGTGGTGGTGGTGGGCATTTCACCTTGAATCCCTTCTCTCTCCTGTGTCACCCGCCACAACTGATGCAGGCAGAGTTCGCTGTGGACTGACTCCGATAGAAGGGAGAGGCCCGTGGGCTTGCCCTGAAGCCTCCTTCCTGCGGCAGATCTGGCAGCAGCAGGCCTCAGAACCCTGGTTACAGCCTCCTTGGAGGCAGGAATCTCCAGCTATCCTGAGGGCAAACAGAAAGAAGCATCTGAGGGAGCATGGTAGTGGCACGCCTTTAATCCCAGCACTCAGGAAGGCAGAGGCAGGCAGATCTCTGTGAGTTCCAGGCGAGTCTGGTCTACAAAGTAAGTCCAGGATAGTCAAGGCTATGTGGAGAAACTGTGTCCCGAAAAAACAAAAACAAAAAACCAACACACACACACACACACACACACACACACACACACACACACACACCATCTGAGTGCCTATTTCCAAGTTTACTGAGATATATACATAATAAAAGTAAATAAATCTTAAAAAAACAAACAAACTAAGGGGCCAGTGAGATGGTTCTGCGGGAAAGCCTGGCTTTCGTTCCTAGAATCCATATGGTGGGGAGAAAAGAACCAGCGCCCAGTCCTCTGACCTTCACACATGAGCTGTGGCATACACATACACACACAATAGACAGACAGACAGACAGACAAGGGAGTTTATTTATAGATTTATGGGTGTGTTGTTGTCTGTATAGATATGTGTGCCTGTCTTTGCAACTGTGTGTTCACAGAGGCCAGAAGAGGGTGTCAGGTGTCTTCTTCTGTCACTGCCACTAGTTCCTTTGAGGCAAGCTCTCTCCCTGAGCTGGAGACACGTAGTTTCTTGCCTAGGCCGAAAGCTAGCAAGCCACAGTGACCCTCCTGTCTCTCCCTGCCTCGAAACTGGAGTTACAGGCTTGCACTGGACTTTTGGTTTCTTATGTAGGTGCTGAAATCTGAACTCAGGTCCTTGTAATTATGGAGCAAGCTGAGCTATCCTTCCAGCTCCTTGTTTCTTGAGATTGGGTCTGTCACTGGTCTCTCATGAGTAGGGTAGGATGGTTGACCAGCACCCGCTAGGGATGTATCTCTGCAGGGATGGGATTACAGGCATGCCACCATGGGGGTGGGGGGCTGCGGGAGCGGCGGGTGGGAGGGGGTGCAGCTTTTTACACTGATGCTGGAGAGTGGACTCAGCTCTTCCTGCTTGTGGAGTATTTCAGGCCCAGGATTATAAAATTTGAGCGCGGTGGTGCTCGAAAAGGGCTTTAGATTGAAATTAAATTATTCAAGGAAAGGCCAAGGTCATTTCTACTCTAGTAGAATCCAAATGATGACACTGCACATGGAGCCTCTGGAGGGGACATAGTAAATCCTGTGCTTTGCATTTTTAGCAAATGCAACATTTGCTGAAAGGAAGTGACAGGAAAACCTCGTGTGGCTTAGGAAGGCAGATTGCACTCCTTTCCCACCTGTGTAAAATCCACGGAGATGAGGCTGTTTAAGGAGAGAAGGTTGCTAGGTGTGCATGTGACAAAACAGCCTATCTGCTTCCTCTGGTGGGCTCTTGTCATTCAGGTGTGACAAGATGCACATTGGTTTGAGACTCTACGTATTTTTGTGTGATTAAAAAGACAAGAAGATGCCCTAGAACTTGAAACGAGCAAAAGAATGTGTCTAGAAGTAGCTTGACGGAACCAATTCATCCAAGAAGTCAGTGGTTGAGCAAGTGTCTGCAGAGGATTGGCTTCGGGCCTGGGGGCTACAGGGATAACCATACACTGCTCATCCTAAGGGCTCCCAGTCTGATGAGGGCAGACACATGAAAGTATCTGACCATACTGCAGGACAGATCGACTTAGGTTCTTTGTCTTGCTCAGAATCAAGACTGCCATGAAGTTGTGAGACGCAGCATAGGTGAGCCTTCCCGGAAACATCTTGGATTCATTATACGTGTGATGTTGAGTTAATGTTGGTGATTAAATTACCATTGGTCTTTGTGCATTCAGGAGTTTTTTGCTATTGCTGTTTCTTTTTATAACCCTCACATTCAGGCATTGCCGCCCCATATCTGACCCGCAGTTTATGAAGCCCTGTTCTAACCTACTTCCTTGGGTTGACTAGCTAGCTCCTGTGATGACTTAGTCCACTCGTGGGGTTGGTGCTCTCACTTAGGGGGTCCTACAGTTTTTGGAGAGACACTCAAGCCATAGTCGTGTGTGTGGTGGCACTTGATATTCAAAGTCCGTTGTGAGAGTTTGAATTACAGTTCTGCTATTTACTGGTCATACAAGTTTGAATCAGTCTCTGAACTTTGGGGCCTCAGTTCCTTGCCTGACCTCAACCATAATTTTAAGGGTGAGCTAAGTTACATATATAGGCAAGTTGTTGCTGTAACTGATTTTCAGTGGATAGAAAAAAAATATGTAAGACCAAAAGAAAGTCCTGCAAATGTCTGTTGCCATTATTATTTGAAAATAATTAATTTCAAGACAAACCAAATGCACGCTGAGTCTTGCTGACTCTTGCGTATTTGTTTGAGATTGAGCATTTGTGTTTATGAGTTCGAATTTGGATATTTTTTTTTTAATTGTGTGTGTTTCTGGTTTGTCATCTGCCTTTCTGCCTAGGCTGTTTATGCACACCCATGACCTCAGTGATGGTCTTTTAATTCTCTGGCAGCCAGGCTGGAGAGCTCCATGGAGTATTCCCCTCCCCCACCCCTCATGGGGCATCCTGTTGTCAACAGAAGCTTTAGTATGCCCCATTTTAAAAACAGAGAAATCTGTGGCTTTATTTTTGGGTTAGCTTTTGATGTAGATTTTGAGTTAGATTTAGTCCCTGTGCCTGAAAGCTCAAGATTTTCTGATATTTTCCTCCACAAATCACAATCACGTTTGGTAAACAGAAGTCGGAGGATGGTGAGTGGCTCTTCCCAGTGGTTTGGTTATGCCCGGAGACAGGCCGGCAGAAAATTTGAAAGCATTTGCATACATACAATTGTCTGTCTGATGTTTGCTTTCCGTGCTCGCTCTCCTCCTCTGGCCCCTGCTCTCTTTGTGCAGCGAATTACTAATACAAATACACATAGTGACATTTCTGACCCAGCCTGCAAAGCAGATGTGCGTTTTTGTTTTTGTTTTTGTTTTTTGTTTTGGAAGGCATCTGGGGAAAATGAATAGGTTCTACTGCCTTTGTTGCTTTATCCAGACAGGGCAGCGGGGAGGAGAAAGTAATTACAAGGACTTGTCTTTGGACGTAGCCTGAGTGGCACTGACAGGGATCTCTTTTCAGGGAATCTCGTAACGATGCTATTTTCTGGCTAACAGCAATAGGTGTTATTCCTGGAGATGGAGTTTTACGGATTAAATGGCTTTTCGGCAGATGGGACACTGTGGGCAGGAGGCAGAACAAGTTCTGTCCTTGTGGCTTCAGAACGGACTCTGTGTGGGGTGTGGGAAGGGTGTCGCCAGCCCGAGGCCTCACCCAGCATGAGGATCTGTCCTGAAGGGGCGTGAGCCTGCTCTTGTGTATTTAGCAATGATCAAGTCCCCAAGAGGAAGCACAACCTGTTTGCACAACTAGCTGGCCTTGCTCTGTAACCCTGATTGGGTGACAACAATGTCAGATCCTCTCTTGCCACAGTGTGTTCCTCAGAGACCACAGACCCAGAACAGCTTTAACTGTTCTTTTTCCCAAGGTAGCAAACATTTCCTTCCACTCATATCCTCATGCTAGACCTGAAGTCAATACCCTGGCATGCATAAAATTAAAAAGAAGCCCTTACATCCTGGTTTGTGGGGAGAGGGCTTAAGACGTGGTCTTGCGGGCTGGAGAGATGGCTCACAGCTTAAGAGCACTGTCTGCTCTTCCAAAGGTCCAGAATTCAATTCCCAGCAACCACTTGGGGGCTCACGACCATCTGTAATGAGATCCAGTGCCTTCTCGTGGTGGGCAGGTGCACATATGGGCAGAATACTGTATAAATAGTAAAGAAATCTTAAAAAAAAAAAAAAAAAAAAAAAGACATGGTCTTGCTATGTCACCGTTGGCGCTGCCTCTCAGATGTTGGGATTATAGTCTGTACCACTATGCCTAGCTTTAAACCACACTTTCTTTTTTAAGAGAAAAAAATTAGATAACAAATTACTAATAAGTATGAACGTGTGCATGGCATGTGTGTGTGTGTGTGTGTGTGTGTGTGTGTGTGTGTGTGTATGCCCACATACACATATCATGGCACACATATGGAGGTCAGAGGACAGTTTGGTGAAGTTGGTTCTTTCCTTCCATCTTTACATGGCTGCCATGTAAAGCTGCCATGCTTGCACGGCCACACATCTTTACCTGCAGAGAGCCATCTCACCAGCCCAAGCTATGCTGTCTTAGGGAAGCAAACAAAGCAGTTTTAACTGTCAGTGCACTACATGATTTAAAGCGTAACGCAGTCACCTTTGATTCCCCAAATGCACGGTAGATCCCCTCTACTTCCAAACAGGCGTCAGTGTTACCTGTTGTTGACCTTTCAGCGTAGATCATGTAGGAGAAACCAGTTCAGTTGTCTAAACAGGTCTCTAAACAACCCAAGTTTGTGCTGACAGCTTGTATGAAAAGAACAAATATTTGCTTTTTATTTCACGTAAATATTGCATGCTGTCAAACAAGATGGGCTTAAAGAGGCTAAGATTTTTATCTTTCATAGCTCACTACGGGACAGCTAATCTATAGCAGAAATAATTTTACATGTAGCACTGCTGTGTGGAAAATATAGACCTCCCACTGGTTGAGATGACATTAGTAGAAAAAAATATTTAGCTGAAAAATGTTGTGAAATGTTTATTTTGTCATACAGCTTAAAATATGCTGAGGATAGACTAAAAAGAGAGAAATGGTTTAGAGACGGTTCTACCAGCAATTACCCCACTGGAAATCAGTTTAGAGGCATTGTAACATTTTAACTGATGTACCGACACTAGAACCCAGCTATATAACAGAACAAAGCAATGCTAGTGTCATTGTGGAAAGAGTAAATGAGTGCTATGAAGGAGGTCTTTGGGCAGCCACGGGGTTCTCTGTCTCCTGTCTGTCTACTCCATGCCCTGTTCTTTTCTGTCCTAATCATGCTGCTGGACCACACACTGTGGATTTCACTTGCTGAATTTCACTTGCTGACAGAACACGCTCTGGTCAACGCAGGGAATGGCCATCCCGAGCCTTACCCCTTCTGTTTGGGTTCAAGCTGCCTGCCATCTTAGGGGCTGTGGCCCGCCTTCCCCGCCTTGGTCCCTCTTTCACTAAACCCACTGTGCAGAGCTACTGGCTTGTCAGCCCCTGAGCTACCTGACGGGTGTGACTGGCGTTCCCTCCCCCCCCCCCCCAGCCCCTTTCCATTGTTCCTTGAAGAATTAACTGTTGGGTACTGTCAACAGCCTTATGTGACACACTTTGTAACACAGAAAGAGAATTTTAATAAGGCCTCCAAGGGGTCTGCTGCCATCTTTAGAGGGAAGGCTTCCTATGAGGAAGTGCATTGGGAACTCCCGGGAGGCAGCTGTTGCAGCCGCCCTGCTGAGAGGAAGCAGTGTCATCCCATTTTATCGTTTTAGCTGTCACCACAGCCCTAGCATGATTCTGACAGGCTGCTCTTCCCTCTTATAGCCACTGCTGCTTAATGTCACTTTCTTGGTTGAACGTCTTTATTTCTGACTTGTTACAAACCATTAACTAGTTTTCAGGTTTCAATGTCCTGGCTACTTTTGACTAGTCAGTCATTTGGCATAACAAGGTTTTCCTTTATCTTCTTGCTAAAGCAAATCTCTACAAGAAATGATCAATGTTGCAATTTTTATGAGCCCTAGCAGCTAGGAAGTGCCTGTCATCAGATGCAGGGCATCTTTTCTGAAAGCATATTCTACCTCAGATAATAGAACTTGACAGACACTCTAGGTACCGCTACAGTGATGGTAGAAGGCTTCAAACAATTTGAGTGTGGAGAATTTTACAAATACACTTGCTGGTGATGGTTTCAAATAAGCATAACAACATTGCTATTAATTTGACTTCCTAGACGGAGTCTTTCCACAGCTCCCGTTCCTTGAATCTTTTTTTGGAAAAGCATTAAACAGTTGTCAATCTCAGTAAACACATCTTTAAGGTGTTAGTTGTATATTGCATGGCTAAAATGAAGACTGGCTGCTTGGGTATTAATGTTAAATATGACCTATACAGACACGGAGTCTGGTGACTTATTACTAAAGCACTCAACACGTAGGCTTTAGTTTGCTTCTGCATGGAGTCCCTCACCTATAAAACTAATGAAACCAAACCTTGAAACTTTGTCTGCGTTATTTTGTATTATTAAGGTTTTATAAATATATCCCTCTAAAGTGTGCTTAAATATTATGGGTACCTCATTAATGAAACAATACATTATTCAAAGCTTAAATAAGGATTTTTTTTTTATTATTACCTAATTAATGGGCTAAGGCGTTTCAAAAATCAATTACTGTTCCAGTGATTCCTCTAATAGGAATCTATCAGGGAGCAGGAGGTCAGCAAATTTGTAAATGTACTTTCAATATATATGGCCCTTTGTTTTTTTTTTTTGTTTTTTTTTTTTCTTGAGACAGTTTTGCTCTGTAGCTCAAGCTAGCCCTGAATTCCCAATCTTCTTGCCTCAGCCTCCCAAGTGCTAGGATCACAGTCTGGCAATGTTTTTCACTTAGGAAAAAAAAAAAAAACCACCTCCAAACACTTAGCAATATGTTAGGAGGGGTAGAGTTAAACATACCACTGTGAGTCTACCAGATAGAACACCGATATTAAAAATGAGCAGTAGACGGACGTGCTGATAAGCAGGAGCATCCATGTCACTTTGTTGAGTGGGAGGATTAGATTTCAGCACAGAATGTCAGGTTCAATATCACTTCTGAGCAGAGTGGACCCTCGAATCCCACCTCCTCTGCACCTGCACAAACAAGGAAAACTATCTGGAGAGAGACACTCCAGACAACCACTGGGTGTGAAGACCCCGGGAAAACAAGGAGAAAGAGCTGGCCTTTGCTTTTTATCACATGTACCATTTGAATTCAGACTGTACTACTTACGGGCACAACAAGTTAACAACCTGATTAAATTATTTTAAAAGGAAATCTCTATGTTGTATGGAAAGCTGTAGATGCAATTGAAATTTCTAACAAAAGCACATCTAACCCTGACACTTGGATGTTTTGGAACTTTTAACAGTCTCAAAATGTGGGTGCCTAATCTGTGTCACCTTAGGCAGCGCCTGCTGTCCTCCATTGCTTTCGTGGTGCTATCTTTCAAATCAGTTCATAAATTATTAATCATACACGTGTAGGTTAGAGGCACACTGACCCTGGCAACCATTCTATAATGCTCTCCCTTTAGCACTCAAAGGGAAGAGAAGGGAGTTACCAATATACGACATCAGAGGTACATCTTACATAGATACGGTGCGTGCACTGAGCAGGGGGTGTTGGTGTTGGTGGCGGCAGATCTTTACAAAAACCTGTCAGCCTGGCATTAATCTTGTATTATGAGGAATGTGGCTATCTATGAATCTTTAATATTCCTTAAATGATGGAATTGTATGGCGGTGCTCTACCAAAGCAAATCAGATAAAATGTGAGAATAGTTTGATCAAGGAAGATGCTGATGCACCGGACTAGAAGACCTTAGAGCTGCTCATGAAAGCAGAACAAGCAACAGCTGGGGAGACTCTGAGGCCAGACTCACTCAGTCCTTCCCTTACCCGCAGTGCCCTGGAAGTTAGCCACACACTCACATCTCTGGTTAAAAGCATTGTCCCACAGGACACAGCATTGCTGGCTACACGCTACCAGCTGCCAATTTAGTGCTGGTTCCCAGTGCCTAATAAAAACCTCGTCTGAAAATTAACGAACACACAGGGTCATGTTTCATACATAAGATCTGCACGTGAGAGGCCGTGAGCCCACTGGTTTGTTGAAACACTGCTGTGGTCACTGCTGCCCAGGGAACAGCCTTGGCATAATGCATCCCAGGTTTAATTTCTGATGAAATAAAAGTAGATCAAATAGAACTTTGCCGGCGAAAATTTGCCTAATGAAGAAATTTTAATCAGTGCTTGTTTGAACAGCAGATAAAAAATATAGTTTGTTTCTTCAGATTTGGGGAGAATTAACATGTATCTTATTGTTAATATTTGATTCTTGTTTAATTATTTATGATATCAAGGAATGAATCTGTCAAGTAAATAATGAAATGCGTACACGCGGCATATGTAATTAGGTTAGGTGCATAAATCCAAAGTGTTCGCTTTAGACTTGTCAGTGCAAAATTTATTAATAATGAGCAACGTTAAGTGAAGAAAGCTCCTAACATATCCACCTCATTAGTGTGGATCACAGCAATTGTTGGTCAAAGAAGAAAAGGAGGAGGAGGAGGAGAGGAAGAAGAAAGGTAGCGGTTGGGCTTCATTTCCTTGGCTGCACTTTAATGGCTTAAAAAATCAGAATGGATGAAGCACGTCTTCGTTCCTTCTATTTAGAGATATATGACTTGATTAAAATGGCTTGTGGGTTTGAATGACTGCTATTAACGGAAGAATTTCATACTGAAAAGATACAGGTCCCAGGGCTTCTAAATCCAAACATTGATTTCAGAGCGTGCGGTGGGGGGAACATTCAATGGACATCTAAGGAGTAAACATATTCTGTGGGGTGGGGATATAGCTCAGTGGTAGAGCACTGCCCTGGCGTGTGCAAGATCTTGGGTTCCATCTCAACACCACAGACAAACCCTCCTCAGACCAGACTGGGAGCAAGAGCTTGGCTAATATGCCCTTAGCTCCCCTGTTTGAAAAGATTCAGGAATGAGTTGGCTTCAGGGGGTAGAGCAGAGAGACATCAGGGCCCTCACCCCCCCCCCCCCCCCGAGTGTGAGACCCGAGGTTGAGGATGGGATCCTAGGTATTATGGGCTGGAGTCTGGAAGATGCTCTCTGTCTCCAGGGTGCCTTGTAGGTCCTTACTCTTCAGAATTGGCTGGGATGGGCAATACCATCTGGAATTAAGGGTCTAATGTGACCACCTGGTTGGAGTGAGTTCTGCCCTTCAGGGTAACCATCAAAAAGCATCGAGTGACATAAAGACCAACAAGAAAAGAAGAGCGTTAGGAAGTTTGCGGATGCTGTCATTAGCTAGCATACTTTCCAGAAACCTCTTTAAACTCCAGGGTCTCAGCTTCCTCACTGGCTTTAATGGTCTCTGATTCACAGAAATGCTACTGTAGCACATGGTTATATGTAAGCAATGTGTTGTGTGGGGGAAGGGTGCCTTTAAAATAAATGGCAAGTGGGGGGTGGGGACAGAAGTGAACATCAGCACCTGATGGCTTTAGTTACATCTGTTTGCTGAAAGAAGAGGATTTAAGGTGGACCTGGAAGAATTGGCCGTAATTAAATGGGTGAAGATAGAGTTCAAGGGCACGCTACAGAAGATGGGCCTTTAACGTAGTACAGTGTAAGTCACGGGAAGGGGGTGTGGGCCATATGGAAGCGTTAGATAAGTAAAGTTGGGTTAGGAGAAGACCCTAGAGGATCTTGAAGTCTTGCTTGGAAATTGGGGTTTCTTTTCTTGGCAGAGGGAAACAGTCATTTGAGGTCATCATCACCTGACTCCAAAAATAATAAAACACAGTACCTATTTTGTACAGCTTCTTTCTTTCCTTTTTAGACTATAATTTTATTTTATTCCCATTGGTGTGAAGGTGTCAGATCCCCTGGAACTAAAGTTACAGACAGTTGTGAGCTGCCATGTGGGTGCTGGGAATTGAACCCAGGTCTTCTGGAAGAGCAGCCAATGGTCTTAACCACTGAGTCATCTCTCTAGTCCCACAGTTTTGCTTTTCTTAATGAAAAAAAAATGCACACGATTTAAAAAGAACCTATTAAAAAATATTACACGCCCCCCTCAGATAAGGCCTTGCTCCGTAGCCCTTATTTGTTTTTTTGTTTTTGTTTGTTTTGAGACAGGGTTTCTCTGTGTAACAACCTTGGCTGCCTTGGAACTCGATTTATAGACCAGGCTGGCCTTGAACTCATGGAGAGCCACCTCCCAAGTGCTGGGATTAAGGGCATGGGCCACCAACACCGGGTTGTAGCTATTGCTCTCATGCACCGTTTAAACACAAATTTAGTAAGTCTTCAAGACTGTCCTCTCCTACGACTATGCTCAGCTTTGCTGCTGAGCTCTTTTGTGGTTATGAGGTAAAAGTCACACACCACCCAGCCGAGGAATGGAAATCTTTTTTATGGGATTCTTGGTCTCCCATAGAAAAGGCTCTTTTCCAAAGTAATCCCTGGGCATGGCAAGGGGTGAATCCCAGAAGTCTGAGACCACTCGCACCGATGCACTGACGTCTGGTCATCGTGGTAGAGGGAGAAGTGGTAGGTCCTCTTCATGTACCCCGCCTTCCTAGCTGGTTACCCCGGGCTCCTTTCCAGGCTTAGCTGAACTGCAGTTTCTGGGACAGCCATAGGGAGTGTCGCAAATGTGTAAAGCAGGTGGCAGTGCCTTGCACTTAATATATGGAGAGCCTCAAAGGTACCGTCGCAAGGATGGCTTAGTTTTGCCTTTCGTGAGGGTTACCACAAAGTGTGACTTCTTGCTAAAAGGGGATAATCTCTCTCTCTCTCTCTCTCTCTCTCTCTCTCTCTCTCTCTCTCTCTCTCTCTCTCTCTCTCTCTCCTCCTCCTCTCTCTCTCTCTCTCCTCTCTCTCTCCTCTCTCTCTCTCTCTCTCTCTCTGTCTCTCTCGGTCTCTCCTCTCTCTGTGTGTGTGTGTGTGTGTGTGTGTGTGTGTACGCGCGCCAAAGAAGAAAGGCTCTGATTAAACACTGCTTTCCCTATGCCCATCGGCTTGCCTTAGTTTCCACCTAGAGGACCTCAGGCCTGGGATAACCGAGGCAAGCCGGGAGCAGGAATTACACGGAGTTCCTCCCTCCCTGCTGGAAAGAACAGACCTCTCCTTAAGGCTGAGGCCATGTGCCCCTTGGGATGATGACCCTGGGCAGGACCCACGCCATCAGGGTTCACAGGAACAGTACCCGGATGAAAGCCGAAAGCCAGGCACAGGAGACACAGCCGAGCGTGAGGAACGCCCTGGCCGCCGCCCGGGCTCAGGGAGCCTGCGGACCGGGGAGGAGGAGCCTTGGGCTGCTCATTACCCCCGCGCGGTGGCGGCTTCGGGCCCGCAGCCCGCGGCAGAGCGGGTGCAGGCGGCCGAGACACGCGAGCCATTTGCATTCCCCGGCAGTCATTTTTATATGCGGAGGTAATGAAGTTGTCAGCGGCGCCCCGAGTGTGGCAGAGCCTGATATTCAAATCGCCTGCCGTGTCGCCTGCCACCCCCCCCCCCGCCCCGTCCCTCCCATGAGTCCCGGGGCTGCACCGCCCCGCGCCCGCAACTCTCTCTTCCTAGCCGCTTTGTCTCCGTTGTCACCCTCCTCCCTCCCCTTTGTGTCTCTGAGGAGACTCCTAGTCCCAGATCAGCGACGCCCCCACGTCTAGTAACCCTGCGACCTCGGGGATGCGCATCCTGCCCCCTTCTGCCCTTTCGCTCCCTCTACAGCCGGTTCCAGATCGTCTTCAGCTACAAGAAAGATGACCTAATCCTGGCGTTAGCTCTGGGGCCTGAAGGACAATCCTCTTCTTTTTCTGAATGCGTGTTTATGAACATGTTTATGATCATAAAACCCATATCAGGCCTATTTACCACGGCCGCTAAGAAAAGACTAGCAGCCTTGGTGAGAGGAGACAGGCACACTTGTCCAGATGGGTGAAGGGAGACAGACTGCTTAGCCTGCTATTCATTTCCCTAAGCCAAGGGCCCACCAGAGTGTGCCCCGGTACCTGCAATGTGGTTCAAATCCTTCTGCAATTGAGGAGATACAGTGTTAGGGAAAGAGCGTGAACTCTCTCAGTTAGTCGTTGTAAAATACTGATTGGATGTTAAAAGGATCATATTCTGGATATAGTGTGTGAAATAAAATATGATGTTACGATCAAATATTGCTTTCTATTTTTTTTTTTTTTAAAGACGTGTGGCTGTGAACAACATTTACAGTTCTGTCTGAGGCTCATATTTCTGTTGGGCAGGGTTGGTCTGAAGGTGGAAGGCCCAACAATTGTACCACTCGCTTTTCCTCTGCAGATGGTTTGGAACTGGGCAGGGGGAAAAGGCAGTCATCAAAAGTGCTTGTCTTGGCGTAGAACCCCTTGACAACACAGAACAGACCCGGTGGCTTAAAAGGTTTTTGTCCTTTCCTTTGTTTGCTGTCAGGGTGCCCACAAGTCATGCCACAATCTCATGGTGCGTGAAGTTGGCTTCTAGGAGTGTTTTGGGCCGTTGAGGAATTATTTGTCCCGCGCTAAACTCACTGACATGTCATTTAGAAAAGTGAGTACTGTGTACGCGCTGTGACTATTTCATAAGTACTCTTGGTGTGTGCTGTTCCTCATCCCACACAGACAGCAGAGTAAGAGCTCCCGGAGTATGCATTGGCACGATGCGCTGCAAACGATCTGGCCTGGGGGAGTCCCCGAGTGTGTGCTGATTCCACATGCCGCCATGGCTCCTACTGGGCTCTTATGGTACGGCTCAGCAATGATCCGTGCACTAAAGACTCCCGGAATACACATTGACACGATAGACTGGAGTTGTTTGGGTCTACGGTGCCAATGATCCGGGGATAATGGCCATATCTTGAGATTGGAGTGCTCTTGGTCCTAAGGCATCACCAGAATGCCCCAGTTAGGGCCTCCCGTGGCTCCCAGTACAGGGTGCCTGGGTCTTTGACCTCCTGCGTGCAGACACTATGGCACCATCAGTGTCTGTGGGTGTTGTGACTTTCCCTTACATCTGATATTTGAAGCTCAGTACTCACAGTGGGCTTATGTCCTGGGGGTTTTGCCTAGTTAATCACAGGCTGAGGAACTAAGGATGGTCATGTTTAAAGGGGAAGAAATGGTTTGGGGAGAAGACGCTTGGGACATAGATTTATGCAAGAGAGAGAGAGAGAGAGAGAGAGAGAGAGAGAGAGAGAGAGAGAGAGAGAGAGAGAGAGAATTAATATAAAATAAATAACCTCGATCCTGGGAAAACCTAGTGGCTAACACAAGATAGACAAAACAAAGGTGAGTCTGAAGATGGAAGATGCTAGAAAGCATGAAGGCGATATGTTCAACAGTAACATAATTCAGTTGTATAAAACGCAAGATAAAAATCTCTCCTCTTCTTTTTTTTTTTTTTTTTTTTTTTTTTTTTTTTTTTGTTTTCGAGACAGGGTTTCTCTGTGTAGCCTTGGCCATCCTGGACTCACTTTGTAGACCAGACTGGCCTCGAACTCACAGCGATCCGCCTGCCTCTGCCTCCCGAGTGCTGGGATTAAAGGCATGTGCCACCACGCCCGGCTCCTCTTCTCCTTTTATACTTTCAAATGTGACAACCACTGTTTGTTTGTGTGTGTGTGTATGTGTGTGTGTGTGTGTGTGTGTGTGTGTGTGTGTGTGCATTCTTCCAGTAATTTTATACAGGTACGATTGTATGTGCTTGTTCTTTGATTACACAAACGAATTAACAAGAAACATTACTCTTCAAAGTCTTGCCTATTTAATTAACAATATATTGAATATCTCTCTTCCTCCTTCGTAATGATGCATAGAGTTCCACAGGATGGTGAAGCCGTTTTTAAAGGCATGTCATTTCTACCCTCACAACAATGAAATACCCTCATGTATGTTTGTGCTTTCAAATGTGGACAAACACGTTTTTTTTTGTTTTTTCGAGACAAGGTTTCTTTGTGTAGCCCTGGCTGTCCTAGACTCACTTTGTAGACCAGGCTGGCCTCCAACTCACAGTGATCCGCCTGCATCTGCCTCCTGAGTGCTGGGATTAAAGGCGTGCGCCACCACGCCTGGCTGAACAAACATGTTTGTGGGGTAAATTCTCAGCACTGGAAATTCTGAGACAAAGAAATGTACAGGTTAATATTGACCCATACTGCCAAATCAGTCATCTTGCATTCTAACCAATAGCTGTAATAGCTGTGTGTCAATTTTCCCCTCTAGGGCCAAGTCATGTTTTTTTGTTTTGTTTTGTTTTGGTTTTGTTTTATTTTGTTGCAGTGAACTTTATTGATAGTATTCAGGAGAGTAGGGCTCCCTGGCCCCCTCCCATTATTCTGGGGTCTAGAATGGAAACTGTGAGGGGAGATGCTCAGTCTCAGAGGCTGAGTTAGAACAAGAGCCCCTCAGCAGCCAAGGGCCTCTCTCCTGCTCTTGTGTCCTTGCTGGGGTGGGTGGTCTCCTACCTTTCTTACTCCTTGGAGGCCATGTTGCAGCCATGAGGTCCACAACCCTGTTGCTGTCATACAAGGAAGTGAGCTCTACAAAGCTGTCATTGAGAGCAATGCCAGCCCCAGCATCAAAGGTGGAAGTGTGGGAGTCATTGCTGAAGTCGCAGGGGACAACCTGGTCCTCAGTGTAGCCCAGGATGCCCTTTAGTGGGCCCTCGGATGCCTGCTTCACTGCCTTCTTGATGTCATCATACTTGGCAGGTTTCTCCAGTCAGCATGTCAGATCCTGGACGGACACATTGGGAGTAGGAACAAGGAAGGCCATGCCAGAGAGCTTCCTGTTCGGCTCTGGGAAGACCTTGCCCACAGCCTTGGCAGCACCAGTGGATGCAGGGATGATGTTCTGGGCAGCTCCATGGCCATCATGCCACAGCTTTCCAGAGGGTCCATCCACAGTCTTCTGGGTAGCAGTGATGGCATGGGTGGTGGGCCATGAGTCCTTCCCTGATGCCAAAGTTGTCAAGGATGACCTTGGCCAGGGGGGGCTAAGCAGTTGGTGGTGCAGGAAGCATTACTGGCAATTTTGAGTGATTTGCCATACTTCTCCTGGTTCACGCCCATCACAAACATGGGGGCATCAGCACAAGGGGTGGAGATGATGACCCTTTTGGCCCCACCCTTCGAGTGGACCCAGCCTTCTCCATGGTGGTGAAGACACCAGTAGACTCCACAACATAATCTGCACCAGCATCAGCCCATTGGGTGTTAGCGGGGATCTTGCTCTTGGAAGATGATGATGGGCTTCCTGTTGATGACAAGCTTCCTGTTCTCAGCCTCGACTGTGCTGTGAACTTGCCGTGGGTAGAGTTACACCAGAACATGTAGACCATGTAGTTGAGGCCAATGAAGAGGTCATTGGTGACAACAATCTCCACTTTGCCAGATAAGAAGGCAGTCCTGGTAACCAGGAGCCCAATACAGCCAAATCCATTTACTCTGACCTTCACCATCATGTCGAGGGACCAGGCTGGCACTGCACCAGAAGATGCAGCTGTCTCTGGAACAGGGAGGAGCAGAGAGCCCCAAGTTGAGTTTTATCACACAGCATATTTCTGATGTGTGTGATGGTAAATTCTTCCGCCAAGTTCGCCCGCTCAGCTTTCTAGTGCGAGCCCAGCCCTGGCACTGCGGTAGATACACTGACGTGTAGACATCACACGATGGAGTGGCAAGTCCCAATAGTGAAGGGAAATAAATGATCGAGTCACGAGTCACCCTGAGACCAGTTGAATTTTGGCAACAGCCTACCGCCGTGGGAGAACTAGAATAAGATCACACAAATTCGTCTTTCAGCAAATATTTATTAAAAAGTTATAAACAGTGAACGGTCTATTTTCAACAGCATTCTGCTGCCCTTGACTTCTGAGAAAATTAAAAGGCATTCTTGCCTGCCAGTCTTTGCTCCACATGAATGAAATAGCAAATGATTTGGTTAGGATTCACCTCTACAGGTCTTCATAGTGCACCCTAATGTGTAAGGCCATCTCACTGGAACTTATTTTGGAAATCATCAATATTAATGCATGAGGCAGATGGCTAGGCTCTGCAAGGTCTCATCCGAGTCCCTCTGGCTTCTTGTTTTCTTTTGTGGTGTTCAAGTCTCCAAAAAGACCTGTGGGACCAACAAGACAGCATTCTTCACTTATCCCAGAATTCCAGCAAACGCCTTCAGGTTAAGCAAGTCAACCACCATTCGAGATGTTAATTTGACACATAGTTTATCTTATGTGTACTCTGCTTACATTTATTTTGTTTCCTTCTGCATAAACTCAGAGACATGGGAAAAGTCTTGAGCCCTGTGGTGGTTTGAGTGATGTCCCCTATGGGCTCATGCATCTGTCTGAACATTAGGTCCCCATTTGGTGCAGTTTGGGGAGGTTTAGGAGGCGTGGCCTTGTTGAAGGAAGTGTGTTACAAGAGGCAGGCTCTGAGAGCTTAGAGACTGTAAGTATTTCCAGTTGACCTCTCTGCTTTGTGCTTGTGGTTCCAAAACCTGAGTTCTCAGCTTGTTGTTCTAGCCATCATGCCGGCTGCTCGCTACCTACCGCCATAGGCAGCCCCTCCCATAGGCTCATATGTTTGAATGCTTGGTTCACATTGATGGAGCTTTTGGGAAAGGATTAGAAGGTGTGGCCCTGTTGGAGAAGGTGTGCCTCTGGAGCTGACTCTGTGGTTTCAAAGGACTGACACCATTCCAGTGTGCCCTCTCTGTCTCCTACATCTGGATCAAGACGTGAGTGCTCAGCTGTGAGCCTGCCACCATGCTTTGCTTCACCACCATGCTTCGCTCTAACCCACGAAGCCACAAACCCAATTAGGTGTTTTGGCACAGAAATAGAAGAGAAACCAATACAAGTCTCAGCACTGAGGGGAGCATATGTGGACGTCAGTATGGACTTCAAATAAGTCATGGATATGATGACCCAACTTGCTGTCAGGACTTCCGGGAACTGCAAATCTTTGTTCAGAAAAGGATCTATGCCCACGTGGTGTTTGTCACTGTAAAATAGCAGGTCCCTCAACTATGAAGTACAGCAAATCTCAGAGCTTGCCATACAGAACAATAGGGCCAGGCAACATACGTGTTTCTATTCCAGTGAAGATGAGCAAATGTTAAAACGTAACTATTGGGAGCCTCAAGCACCATACTAGCTGGCTGCTCATCATTAATTGGAAAACAGTGCCCTAAATGTCATGCCTATTTACCGAGGCTATTGAGATCTCAGGGCCATTAGATATTGCTGTGGCTATGTTGTGAATGTGGAATTTGGCATCTCTCAGTGGGCTGAAGAGATGGCTCCGGGCGTCAAGATGTTCTTGCCCTAGCCTGACAGCCTGAGGTTGGATTCCCAGGACTAAGAGAAAAGCTAGCCACAGGAGCGCACACATCTGCAACCACAGTGTGCCCCTACCAGGAGCTGAGCCAGGAGAACCATCAAAAGCTTGAGGACACTAGAAGTTGTCCTCTTCCACACTCACTCTGTGGTAATTGCGCCCACTCACACATACGCCTGAATGTTTTTGTGGTGTGAAAAGCAATCGGAACGCCTTCAAGTGCTCAGTAGTGAGTGTCTCCCCAACTCCCACCCCAGGATCTCATATAGCTCATGCTAACCCTAACCTTCCTGCCCCACCTCTCAAGGGCTGGGATTATGTGTCTGCCTTCCCACTCTCTGCCAAATAAGGACTGATCTCATGAAGGAAGATAGGACCTAGTATTTAAGCAACATAAGGCTACAGATACATTATTATTATTTTTGTTTCATATGCTTATTATGTTTAAGGGAAGAAACAAAATGAAGATGATAAAGACCTAATTACTTGTTACTAAAGTTTAAAAAGACAGGAAACAAATTAGGGAAAAAATATAAAAGAGCCTATACAGTTCAATTAGTAGAGTGTCAGACTTTCAGAAAAAAAATTAAGGCCTCTAAAAAAAAAAAAAAAAAAAAAGAAAAGCAAGACCTCTCAAAGCAAACTACACTTAAATGTAGATGTGTCACAACTGACTTAAAATCCAACAAGATAGCTGTAAGTCACAGAGGCCTAAAGAACTGCGCTAATGTCTTAACAAGCAAAACCCAGAAGCATGTCACCCTAACTAGAAACTGAGAAGGGGAGCCCAGCAGAGCCTGCAAAGGGCATTCCAAACTTAGAAAATAATCAAGAAAATGCCAAGGAAGAATATTTTTTTCCATCTTAGAGGGCTTGTGCTGGCTTTGATAGTCGATGCCAACTCACCAGAAGGTTTCTATAAAGTCACTTACCCGAGGAAGAGGTACTCAACTTCACACCGTGGAGCTGCAGAGAATTCAGTGTTGTGGGAACTGTTTGCCTGGCACAAAAGTAAGATGTTGGCCCAGGCCTGGTGGCACATGCTTGAATCCCAGAACTCAGAAGACAGAGGCAGGCAGATCCTTGTGAGTGCTAGGCCAGCCAGAGCTGCAGGAGACTGCCTCAAAACAGACACTTGCCAGCACTACAACACATAAAAAGAAAAATATTTTCTTCAATAGAAAAGTGTCCTATGCTCATTTTAAAAGTTATGTTTATATATTTAGTGCATGTGTGTGTGTGTGTGCAGGCACGTGTGTGTGTGTGTGTGTGTGTGTGTGTGTGTGTGTGTGTACACTCATGCTCATGGGAAGTCAAAGGACAATCTGTGAAGTTGGTTCTGTCTTTCCATGCATGGATCTGGAGGAATGAGCTTTGATTAGGCTTGATGGCAAGTGCCTTCTTCACCCACAGGACCATCTTGCTGGCTTTATAATTGGCAACAACAAACTCAAACAAGGCTTGGCATGGTTGTACATGCTTGTAGTTTCCTGGCCCTTGGGAAGTAGAGGCCGGAGACTCAAGTTCAAGGTCACCCTCACCTCCAAGTCTAGTTCTCAGCCAGCCTGCTACAGGAGACTCTGTCTCAAGACCAAAGCCAAGAACAAACAATGGTGTTGGAAACTACAGCAGGGACTATTTCATTCACCCAGTTTGTGATGTTAACCCTTTGAACGCCTTACTTGTTGCTAATCTTTCCCCCAGGGTAGCATTTGCCCTTTTTATTATGTATGAAATAAAAATCACCAGGCTAGTCCTCTTTCTGTTTCTGGCCTTTGACTCATAATCAAGACTTTTCTTCTGGGCAAGAAGAGTCTCACCTGTTTTTCCTCTGTTACTTTTACTGTCCCAATTTGCACACATACCTTGTTGGTCCCGCTAGAATTTTACACAGTATAAAGGACGCTGGGGTTGGCTTGGTTTATTTCTTTCGAATGGCCAGCTAGCCTTTTCAAGACCATCCTTGAATAGTTTGTCTTAGTCTGTTGATCTACGTTTCTTCTTTGACTGTGTAACGAATGTCCACACATGCTTCTGGGCCCGTGATGGTCATTCGATCAGCTTCCGAAGCAGCACCATGCATTTTAACACCTCATTTCTCACTTTTAGAATTTTCTGGGCTATTCTGGAATGTTTGTTCCCTCAGAGGAAATGTAAAGACTATTTTTTAAAGTTTCAAAAGGGTCCTGCTGGGGTTTTCATTAGTTGCATAATTTTTGGGGGGGGGCGGTGTTGAGACAAGATTTCTCTGTGTAGCCTTGACTCTCCTGGACTCACTTTGTAGACCAGGCTGGCCTCGAACTCACAGTGATCCACCTGTCTCTGCCTCCCAGTGCTGGGATTAAAGGCTTGAGCCACCACCGCCCAGCTTAGTTGCATAATTTATGCCATTTATATTTAAATAAATCTATAGAATAACTGGGGGAGAATTTTCATAGTTCTGAGTCTTACATAAGAATCAAACAGGTTTTGTTTGAATACCCACCCACCTATGTGTGTGAAGTGGATTTTACCTATTTTGGGGGTGGGGGGAGACATGCAGTTGAGGCAAGATCTGACTTCGCTCACTCTGACCATAAACTTGTTGTATAGTTGAGAATGACCTTGAATTGCTGATCCTCCTGCCTCCCCCTCCTAAGTCTGCTCTGGGACTCCGGGTGTGGGCTGCCACACACAGCTCTTTATCTTTGAAGTTGTTTCCTGAAGTTTATCTCTGGGGATTTTTTTTTTTTTTAAAAATAAGAGTTTTGTTGGCTGGCTGTCAGAGTTCTTAGGTATGTATTAGATATGGCATAGAACGTAAGCTTGGAGGAGCTGGACCACAGTGGCTTTGAGATCTACTACAGGCTGTGTTTTAGAAGCCACCCACATGAGCCTTTGGGGAATTTCTAAGTGTTGAACTGCTTGGTCCTTAGTGGGACATCAGGTACAGGAACTGCTTAAAGGCCAAGCTGAAGGGCTCATCTCTAAACCCTCCCAATGCTGAAATTGCTTTAAAGGCACTGAGGAGCTCCTTCCAAAGGTAGCCGATTGGCTGTGAATCTGAGAGCCCATCCAGTGGCTGGCTCTGTGCACCATCGCTGAAAACTTAGTGGCAACCATATCACAATGGGAGGCCTGGTTCCTTCTTATCCGGTTAATTAATGATCCACTGGAGGGGTGGGGGTGGGGCTTCAAAATGGTAATGGCTTAGAGAAATGCATCCGAGGCACACAGGCAGACCGTTTGGAGTACCCAGTTAAGTGAGAATGATTTGCCACATCCAGGAGAGCTTCGCAAAGACTTTCACAAACATGGGCTATCACATTCTTAATGGCATAATCACCAACATAATCCATTCAGAATAATGGCCTTTTAATACAGAAACAATTACTTCAGATAATAAAATAACACTTTAATTTGCTTGACACCACAGTTGACCTATGTGGATCATCTGATGGTAAGGTGAAGGAGAGGAGAAATCGGCTGAGCTCTAAATACATTTTAAAGCGATAACGTGCTGTGTATTTCAGGCCTGTGGTGCTTTAAAAGGCTTGGCAGAAAAATAAAATGATAACCAGAGTAAGTTATTGCTTCAAAATTTACAAAAATGCTTCATAATTTGAGTATTGATTTCTCCCAGTTTCCGTAGAGAGTGAAAGCTAAGCCTTCAAGTTAATGTAGTTGGATTGAATTTGTTCATTTTGAACACCTACGGTGGGAAGGAGTTTAAGGCGTGCAATCACTCAATGAATTGTCATTGCTGGAAAACTAATACTGTGTCCTAGGAGGGAAATGCAAACAAAATCCATTGCTCCGCTCCATTCTCATAGATTTAGGTCTATCTTCCTGTTCTTGTAAACTATTTCTATTCGGTCTTTAATAGGACGGTTTTCTTCAGTGTCTTCAAATTCTTTGGGGAAGTAGGTGAGTTTTAAGTCTTAAATAATTAAAAGCGTCTCTACGTAATAGCGCCTAAGTTGGAAAACAAGCAGCCATTTATATACTTGGTTTCATGGATTGTTGGGTTAGGCAAGGACTCATTCTTTTTCATTTGGAAAAAGAAAAACTTGGGAGTTACAGCAAACACTTCCTCTGATGACTGATATCAATGTGCCATTGCCCAGCCAACTACCGAAGTCTTGACCATGAATTTCTGATTGCTAATTTTGTCTCTTATTAAGTTAAATATTCCTTAGGATATAAGAAGACATATTAATCATTTGTACTTTGTGAGAATTAGTTCATAACAACTTTCTTGCAATAAGTACATTAGATGATTGGCATACATACACATATCAATCTACTAATCTATAATTTAGGACATTATGGCTTTCAGTTTTAACACTAGGTTTTGATGCAGTAGAGGTAAGATCATATTTGTTATTTAATATTGTATGCTTATCTTGTTTTCTTTAAACATTTTGGATATGTTCCCATTAAGCATTCTTTGATACAAACTGCCTTATAACATCATGTCTCTCTACCCATTAGATTAATGTAGCACTCAGACCTCATCAGAGACGTGTCTTAGTGCAGCATTTGATGGTTAACTCAGAAACTCCCAACTGGTCACAGAGCACAGAGAATAAATGTCTATGGAGTGCCCAGCCACAGGTGGGACACTAATGTCATACATACCCCTCCCCCTAAGACTCAGGGAATCACTGCAGGGCGCAGAAAGGTCGTAAGAGCCAGAGATCATGAGGATGGGAGCAAATCAGTGCCTTATGAACATGATAGGACCACCTCACTCAGCCACTTACAGTGGCTGTAGCTGCCTGCACAAGATCAGACCAGTCTACAATCTAGCATGGGATGGGAAGGAGGTTCTTGAGTCCACCCATAGCTGAGAAGATATTAACAGTTGATGGTTTCTGGGGAAAGGAGCATCACTTGTGTTTAAGAATGTGGCTCCTGGCAGATCAACCAAGTTCCAGTGGATGTCCCCATACTTATGAGTATACGGTCAGCACAAATTGGACTTGGGGTCTGTGGTGGTTTGAATAGGTTTGGGCCCATAGACTCATGTGCTTGGGTGCTTGGCCCACAGGGAGTGACACCATTAGGAGGAGGTGTGGTCTTGTTGGAGTAGGTGTGGTCTTGCTGGAGGACCTTGGGGGTGGGCTCTGAGGTCTCCTGTGCTCAAGCTGCACCCACTGTGGCACACAGTTTTCTTCTGCTGCCTGAGGATCAAGATGGAGAACTCTCAGCTCTTTCTCCAGCACCATGTTGCCCTGTACGCTGCCACGCTTCCTGCCATGACATTAATGGACCAACCCTCTGAAGGTGTAAGCCAGCTCCAATGAAATGTTTTATTTGTAAGAGTTGCTGTGGTCATGGTGTCTCTTCACAGCAATGGAAACCCTAATTAAGACAGGTTACAAGAAAAAGAAAGATGAGAAGAAGAGAGGGGAAGACATAAAGGTGGGAGGGAGAGCAGGTCAGATCTTGGAGGAGTTTGGAGAAGTGGGGATAAATATGATCAGCATACGTGGTATGCATGTGTGAAAATTTCAATTAGGAAAAATATTATGTTAAAATATTTGATATTACCATTTTTCTGGACTGAATCATATACCCCCAAATTTATCAAGTGGAGCTGTAGTCCCTCCCACTTTCCCCATGCCACTGTATGTGGAAACAGGGCCTTTATGATGGATGGGATGACTAAATTTTTCCTCACCTTGACAAAAGCTAAGGTCATTGGGAAGAAGGAATCTCATTTGAGAGAATGCTTCCATCAGATTGGCTTATGGACAAACCTGTGGGGGGTGTTTTCTTGACCAGTGATTAATGTGGGAGGCGCTTGACCATTGTGGGTGGTGCCACTGCCAGGGCAGGTGGTCCTGGGTTGACCCATAAAGCAAGAGGAGCCAGTTATGGGGAACAAGCCAGGAAGCAGCATTCCTCCATGGTCACTGCTTCAGCTCCTGCCTCTGCTCCTGCCTTGAGTTCCTGCCAGGATTTTTCCTCAGTGGTGTACTGTGATTGCGATGTTTAAGCAAAAAACAAAAACAAAAACAAAACAAAAAACCCCCTTTCTTCCTCTGGCTGATTCGACTGGTCATGGTGAGTACCACAGCAATAGAAAGCAAGCTGGGACAAGGAGCTGTGTATGAGGTTCTTGCTGAACACAGTTGGTGTCCTTATGCGAAGGGAGAGGCAGAGCTCACTCTGATGGCCCTTTGTGAACCCTGGAAGAAAACATCTGTCTGCGAACCAGGAAGTGAGCTCTTATCAGAATCCATCCTGTAGGAACTTGATCTGGGATGCCAGCACAGAGAGCAAGCAAACACAGGAGCTCCCTGTCTGTGGCAGTGCTGTGGAGGTGAGAACTAAGCAGCGACGCAGTCTCTAGCGTTCTTCTTTCCTCCTCTTTTTCTAATTTCTTTGTTCCTTCCTTCCTTCTCCTTCCATCCTATCTTCTTCCTCCTTAGTTCTCCCTCTCCAGTGCTGGGAATTGAATCCAAGGGTCTCACATACGCTGCTAAGCTTACACTTTGTGACTGAGCCAGACTCATAAACCTGATTTGGACTTTTGGATGCTGGACTTTCTTGGAGAAATACTCGAGCTTACAAACAGGCATCACAGACAAGCGCATTCATGGCCTCTCTGGGCTCAGAGGCCACAAGTTAACTGTCCCAAGTCAGTGCTATGCACTGCAGTCTCTACTAGTGCCTCCTACACTGTACTGGTCCACAGTGAGGCAAATACAGAAACTGAGGAGCTTCGGCATCCTTCAGACGCATCGGCTTCCCTTGTACGGTCTAAGGAGTGGTCACAGGTGGGTTTGTAGGCTATAGGAAGGTTGGATTACGAGTCTTATGTGGCAAGCCTATTAGAACTCTGCATTAGGCTATGGGAAACAGACTCAGCAGACAAACAAACTATTCCTCCCTATGGGTAGGCAGAGAAACACACTGCTGTTCAGTGCAGAGAATGCAGGCACAAGGGTGACGATATTCCACTAGCCCTCAGAGGGAGGGGCAGAGCAGTTTAAGTTGAAACTCCACCTATGTCTTATGCTTATTTAGAGATCCTTTGCTGTATTAAAACTCTCTTGACTTCACACATGAAAACAGGTAAAGGCACTTAGCATAGGCCCTGGCATGTAGTAAAAACACAGCCGAATGTTCTAGAAGCTTTCTTTTACCAGTTATAGCTGCGAAATACACAGCTTTCAAGTGAAGTGACACTTTTTTTTTTTTTTTTAAACCAGCCTATCTGTGGCCTAGAAACCATTAGTATTTGTTTTTTATGGAACTCAGGGCCCCATCCTTTTCAGGGCAACTTGGACCAGGCCTGACAGGCCAGGAAATCACACACCCTTCAGAGGCCTGAGCCTTGCTCCTCTCTTCCCAGCCTTCAGCTTATCAAACACTGAGTGTTTATCTCATCCTTGCCAGAGGCCATCCATTTTGGATTGTCCTGACTTTTACGGTCTTGTCCTGTTTACAGTTATCATGTGAACACAGTGGCCTGAGATGAGGTAAGAGATGGGTGTCTGTGACATGTCCATATCTGGCATGCTGACATCTGCGTGTTTTGCTTTGCTGTGATCCGACCTCAGGCCTATTTCCTATGCTGCTGGCCTGACAGGCTCAAAGGATTGAAAGAGACAAAGTCAGGGTCTGGCTTCTGACCTGACTGTGGTGCTGATGGTTTCTGAGTCTTGATGTAAAATAATGGGGACCTTAACATAAAACTTACAGTGTGACTGTAGTGATAGAGTGAGGCAGCCTTTGAGACGTGTTCTTAAGCCTGGTGCGGTGGTGCATGCCTTTACTCCCAGAACTGGGGAGGCAGAGAAAGGTGGATCTATGTGAGTTCGAGACCAGCCTGGTCTACACAGTGAGTTTCAAGGCAGCTAGAGAAACCCTGTCTCTCTCTCTCTCTCTCTCTCTCTCTCTCTCTCTCTCTCTCTCTCACACACACACACACACACACACACACACACAGACGAGAGAGAGAGAGAGAGAGAGAGAGAGAGAGAGAGAGAGAGAGAGAGATGCTCTTAAGCACAGTAAATGCAAATGCCATTTCCAGCTTTGGGTACCTTCTTTCTCTCACTTTGGCACCCTAAACACACGAGGCTAACACACAGGCGCACACAGTGACTTTACTAGAACACAGTCTCTATTGTCAGGGGCCTGCCTATTTTATTTCTTGTTCTGTGTCCAAGCTCTATAACAACATAAGAGACAATGGATAATTAAGTGACAAATACTGACCAAATAAAGGTGAAGCCCACAGTCACATCACCTGCTACCTCCTTACATGCTGGCAGAGCTGAGCCCATAGTGAGACACCTCATGCAAGTAGAAGTTTGGAAACATGGTGTGATGATCATGTTTGTTGACAGCTCAGTAACGTCATCCCCATCTCAGCACTTTCTCCTCTTTCTGCCCTGGTTAGGTGCCCTCATTACCACAATCAACTGCTGTAGTTGCAGGCATCCTGTCTAGACAAAGTGAGAGCACATGAAACAAACAGTGCGGCCCCTTCTCCTGTCTTGAATCTTTTCCAGAGTGGCAATGCCTACAGAGATCACTAGCTGGCTTCCGCTCTTTTGCCCTTGTTTAAGTCAGTTACCAGCTTGGACCTGTCAGAATTATCCCTGAGTTGTGTATGGCCAGGGTAGGCACTCAGGTTTTTTTTCTCAGAAGGATGATGTAAAAGGCAGCAGAGATTGGTGCATACATCTCCTCACAGGGGGAAAGAGACAGCGATGAAGCAACGATAACTTGAGCAAGTCCACGAAAAGGAAATGTCTGCCATATGCAAACAGAGGGCTACTGATGACTAGTGATAAAGTTCCGGTTCTGTGGAAGCAGAGATGCTCTCACCGGGCAGTGAATGGAGTCAGGCTTTTCTGTTGCTTAGAGTTGAAACTATGTAAAAAAGGTCAGCAGGAAATTTGACTGTGTACATGAATTGGTCCAGTATATATTAATGGCCAGCATTAATGGGAGAATTTCATTTTGAGGCAGTTTGGAAGATTGTACTCCCCTCAGCTACCCCAACTAAGGTGTAGTGTTGCCAACCAGTTGTGTCGCAGGGGTGCCTCAGTGCCAGGCGCTGCTGCTGCCGTATCTCCTTCAATAGGTTAGAGAGTCAGACATACTGTGACAGTGGCAGTCTAATCTTATGGGTACATCCTTCATTAGTTCAGAGCATGCACTGGCTCATTTGCTGAGGCAAGCACTGACCTAAGTATTAAAGAGAGAAATTGTATGCAAAAGATGTGACTCCCAGGGAGGAGGACAGAGACTATGTTGACTTAATACTCTGAAATAATCACAAACAGATAATATTTGCCTTATTATCTAAACAAGACCCCTGAGCTTATAATTGACACATTAATGACTTGTGGCTGAAGGCTCCAGCTATTACCAAATCTGGATAACTTGGCAGAATTATCCAAAGTGGTATGTCTTAAAATACTTAGCAATGAAGCTCCTTTAATTCAGTCACTACCCTCCTTGCAGCTAGTTTGAATCTGGTTTTCTGGAGTCCTCAGATGTCAGGACGCTTCAGTTGGCAATAATACCACAGGGGGAATTACATGCCTCAGTTTCTGGTACTGGTGAAGTGGTTGAGGCCGGACTAGGGTCCCATGTGGCAGCATGGCATCTGAGTGTAAAGCCTGGGTGGTCACACTCCTGGTGTCATCCCCAACTTGGATGTGTGTTATTGGTGAGAGCTCAAGTAAGGTTTGTTTGTTTGTTTGTTTGTTTGTTTTTTTACTACATCTGGATCCCTGAGGTCCACATCTTTAAGCTGGAAATGTTGGTAGGCACTGCCTTCTAGTGTTGTAAAGTGTTAGGATTGGAAATAAATAGAATGACACCCAACAGATTTGATATGGAGATTTATTATAGAAATGTGGGGGAAAGAGGGGAGAGAAGTTAGGGCCTGAGTGGGCCATGAGGGTAAAGATGGGGAAGGAGGGAGGGAGAGAGGGAGGAGGGAGAGAGGGAGGGAGGGAGGGAGAGAGAGAGAGAGAGAGAGAGAGAGAGAGAGAGAGAGAGAGAGATGGGTGTTGGTCTTTTTTTTTTAATAGTTGGGCACATACCTGGTGGCAGACAGGTGATGATGTCAGAGGTTGCTAAGAAACCTAGAGGTAGATCAGACTGGGCTAGCAGACTAGCAGATCTGCATGGGAGCTAACATAAAGGCTATATAAATTAGTAAATAGAAAGCTTTTTTTCATAACAGTGCCTGGCTCAGTGTTATTAAACTGTTTGCTATTTATATCATGTTTCAAACACACAAATCAGCCTGAATTGATTGAATCACATGCAGTTTGATTCAAAGAACAAAATTTTGATCAATTATAGTAGGTGTCTAGGAAGCCACTTTCCTTTCATGTCTCTTGGAATGTGACACTTGCCTTAGTACACAGCCAATAGTCGAGTTTGCCCCACATGTCTCCAAGCAGACACCGTACAACAAGGGTAAATGTTTGATGAGTCACAATAGTTTAAAAAATTCTGTTATCAACAAAGTGCTCAGGCAGTGGTGGCGCATGCCTTTATCACAGCACTTGGGAGGCAGAAGCAGGTGGATCTCTGAGTTCGAAGGCAACCTAGTCTACAGAGTGAGTTCCAGGAAAGCCAAAGCTACACAGAGAAACCCTGTCTTGAAAAACCAACCAACCAACTAACCAATCAACCTACTCAACCCCTTCTCTAAAGAAGTTTGTAATGATTTGACGACGCGTATTCTGATGGGCATTTTTAGCCTCTGTTTCCCACCATGTTAAGCATAGTGGACTGCAAATGCGCTTCCAGCTTTGAGTAAACATGACTTGAATTTAGTTGACTTACATTATACTATTTGTTTAGAAACCGTTAGAACTTTGCCACATTAGACAGAAAAAACAAAAACAAAACAAAAAAACAAAACAAAACAAACAACAACAACAACAAAACCCTGCGTTGTTTAGATACCTTAACTTTCTTTTTCATGAATTGTCCTGCTGGAGGTTAGGGTGTGTCTGACTTTGGCAGTGAATGGACACTCTTTGCCTTTGTAGGTCTGAGGCTTTGACACTTTGTTGAGGCTGGTGGCCTACCATGGGCCTGTGAGTTGTACCCAGTGCTATTGTCCTTACACTGACCAGCGGCTTGACTCTGTGTGGGAGGGAGCTGAAAGACACGTTGTCTCCTATATTCTGAGAGAACAGGGAAAACATCTGACCTCTTGCCTGTTTCTTGGATTCTTTGTATCTTTCCAAGCATGAGGACATTGTCTCCTCTTAGGTTGTGGCTTAGTCCGCAATGGGAAATCAGTTAGTCTCTCTCTCTCTCTCACACACACCGCCATTTAAGAATCTCCCAGGAGTCTGGAGACCTCAAAAGCTAATGATGGAGGATCATTATCAGTTTAACATAGCCCTCAGGCTGTTTTACAAACTAGTAGCCCATTTGTGAACCTTTGCAGGGTGAATTTGAAATCAGAGGCCCTACCCCTAAGTTATAGTCCCTCCAAATATTGATTTTATGTTCCTATCTGTTGCACACCTCCTCTGCTTTTCTATGGTGCTTGTCATGAAATTAGCTGTCCCCTGTGTTTCCTTTTCCTGAACATTTGAAGAAATGAGTCAGACGTTCTCACAATATATGGGCAGCCTGGAGAAAAATGTTATTTTAAGAGCTGGCTGGCCAGGCATTCCTTTCAGGGAGGAGACTGTCTGCTACCTTAATGGAGGCATTTGGCCATGAAGATAAAGCCCTCAGGAGATTGCCTGGACAGGCAGGAGCTCCATGAAGAGATAGCAAACTGCTCTGGGGGAAGGAGTTTACAGGAATGTGGAAATGGGAGGACAGAGAAGAAAGAAGATGAGGTGGGGGTTGGGGAGAGATGGGATGACGAGAGAGAAGGCAAGATGGCAAGAGACAGGAACTTCTGGGAAGGGGAAGTCGGCTTCCCACCGGCACTCAGAGCCCTTGTCAGGGACAGAAATAAAGCGAAAAGGGTTGTGTACAAAGTCTAGATTCTTACTCCGCCACAGGGGATGAGATACAAGTGAGATCAAGAACTGAGCTGGGAGGAGCCATTGGAGAGAGAGACAAGTGACCCTGAGAACGTCAACTCTCACCCATTCTCAGACACGTAGGGGGAAGATGCTGGCCTTCCCACAGGATGTGGGTTGGAGCTGCAGCCAGTTTTTATTTAAGCCTAAGGGAGAGAGAGATCGTAGTTGACAGCCATGTTACATCTGTTCCCGGGGGGGGGGCGGGAGAGGGGTGGTGGGGGTGGATAGAACCATGTTTTCGCTGGAGAACTTTTGGAATACCACTCTGGAGATGAATGAAATGTTGGAGTAAATTTTATGACTTGTGTCTCCTAAGAAGAAAAATGCAGCCGCAGTCTTTAGAAAAAGTTATTTTAAAGGATTTCTTCATTCTAATGGATAGAGATTGTCTTAAGATAATACAAATATTCCAACGATTTAATGAAGTTATCAGGAGCCTTGTTGACATTAATTAGACTTCTGTAATTAGAATTATAGTTATAGAAGCTTCTTCCTGCAAAACAGAGGCCCATATTTCAGCATCTTGGGTTCCCGGTGCTGCTGGTCTTAGCACCTGATGCATTTTTATATAGCAGGGCTCTCATAATTCTTTTTAAATAACCATGTTGATAGATATTTAATCGTTTTTTAATTAATGGTAGAGTAAAACCCATTTGTGCTCATCTTCCTCTGCCTCTGCTCACAAGCGAACTGTCAGTGGCTGGTGCACACAGCCACCCAAAGCGACAGTGACACCGAATCCAATCAGGAAAGCAGAGTAAAGATGAAAGGTCTCACCAATGGGAAGTGAACTTGCTAAAGTACACCTTTCAATGAATTTGGACAAAACTGAAAAATGTTGTTGATATCAGATCCTTAGGCCGATTACTGAAGCGTTCGATTTTTCAGCGTGTCAATTCATCACTGTCTACCTGGTTATATTTAACACTTTCTCCTGTTCCCAATGTGTCTGCTGAGACAGGCACTTGCTGTCACCCGGTATCTGCCTCTCTAGAAGGTCAGCAGAACAGGGGGAGGCAGTGGTCCCCCTCACCCCGCACCGCTGCTGCCATTCTTTCTCAGGTATTGCTGATGGCAGATGGAGCCTCAGTGTCTTGTGGGATCTAAAATATTAATAAGATAAGGCTTTTATCCTTCAAACAGTTTAGCCTTTCCTTTTAAAGGCTCTATAAAGAGGCTTGTCTATTAATGCATGACACTGGCTCTCCAGGAAGATCTGCCACCACTTCCAGACACCTGAACCCCACTTCCCCCAGTGTCCTTCCTCCTCATTTCATGGGTGGGCTGGTTCACATTTTAAACCACTCTCATCTTTCAGGGACACTTGGATGCACTTAATTCCATTTTGAGATGAGGTGTGTTGGGGTGCGTTTTAATAAATATTTGATGGAGATGCTGGCCTTGAGGGGGGCGTCATTCTTATTTACAAAATTAGAGATGGGTGTCTCAGAGGAGAGTTTAACTTCCGGAAGAAGCAGGCCTCCTGAGCATGCGCCGTACCAGCTCTAGGTGGCCCCTCCCCTTTTCAGAACACAGTAGTTGTCCACGGATCTGTTTTCAGAGGCCATGATTAAATTGCAGAGTTCTGCTGGCTGATGCCAATTAAAACAACAATTGTCTAGCCAACAGTCATCTCATTTTTAAGTGGAAAGCCAACTCCACTCTTCTGCATATTTCTGCATATTTTCTACCAAAATCCATACATTGTGTGCTATTCGATTTAGATTGTTTTAAGGGACTGTAATGGCTTTGGTTTAGCTAGTTCATTCTAGCCAGGCAATGAGCATCAATTTTGTTAATTAAGAATTTCAGGCTCTTTAAATTTATAGTACAATTACAATTTACTTCACACTGAAGAGGGTCTTTACCCCGTGGCACCATTAGCAAAATGCCCACTTATGTTGTTTGCCGACAATTTCAAGGCAGCTGATTTCACAGGAAGAGTCACCATTTCAGCTTCTGCACTGAGATTTCTCACTTGGGTGTCAACTGGGCGTCAGCAGAATGTAACCGTGAAGACTCTGGACTTAAATCTTTCTTTCTTTTTGGTTTCTCCCCCAAAGAAAAAGCCAATTCATTAGGGAGGAAAGAAGTGCCTTCTGCAGTCTCAGGTCCTGCCAGAGACAAATGACTGTAAAAATTTAAAATCAATCATTAACAGATTAGCTGTTGGACCAAAGTAAATAGCAACCAGCTTATTAGGCATCAGGTGGAGTGAGATAAAGGGGAAGAGTTATTGAGAATGAGGATGTTGTCTGGGGGCTCTGCTCACGCCTGGAGAGGAAGCCGGTTCTTTGTTGCCGTAATAACAAGCAGGAAGTAAGGCTGCTGGCTGAGTAAGTGGAGTCCCTGGTTGTGCTACCCAGGGTCCTGTGGTTTTCTGTTCTACTCCTTGACCGGACTTGCGCCGCCGATTACACAGAAGCTGGCGTGTTCCCTGCTGTTCTTGTCATCGACATCTGCAAGGCCTGTGAAGGGTTGCTTGCTTGACTGCAAAGCAGCCCAGAAATGTGGCCGAGAGGCACCAGTCCAAGGGAGGACCTTTCTTACTGCTTTGCACACTTAGTTCACATCTATTGGTTTGGATGGGGGGTGGGGGGCGGGAGATGGATTTGAAGGGACGGTTCATTAGTGGCTCCCTCTGGCTTTAAGTGTGCAAGCTGCTGTGCACAGCAGTTATGATTGTCACAGGCAAGGTTGGCCGCTGGAGGTTAAATTCAGTCGAGGAGAACGTGAGGAGAAATATGCTGGTTGTTGTCTCTTTCCTAAGGTGGCTACTAACTTCAAAACAAACAAATAAACAACAAACAACACAGACCTCCAAACAGACAACAACAACAAGAAGCCATTAACCGGATGACAGTGAGTTCCTGCAGGTACTTCTCAAGCAAGTAGTCAAAGCCGATGTCACTAGCAACATGACAGTGTCCCCAGCACCCCAGAGGGGACATGTAAGATAAAGCAATTTTATAAAAGAAGTCATCAGTGGTCTTTAAAAATGCCAAAGTAAAAAGAGTCAAGATGGGAAGAAAAGAGCAGAAAGAAGGAAGAGAGGGCATCTAGGGCTCCTAGAACTCGGGCAGGACACAGAGCGGAGAACCGCTGAAGCACCAAGCCTAAAGCACAGTCAGGAACGTCCTTCCAAACGAACGCCCTCATCTGGATGGCAAAATTATGTAAGTTTATGTAGTATTAGGGCAAGCTGAGTGAAGGGGATATGGGAAGTGTCTATTTAATTTTTTTTAAGTATAAAATAATTTCAAAATAAGTTAAAAAAAAAACATCAAAAAAGCCAAAGATGCACTGAAAAAAATAATGCAATAACTCTAGAAGCCTTTGTGATACAGTCTGACATTTCATTTACTGTTCTGTTTTCTTTGGCTAAAGCAAGAGTCAACAGTTGCTTTGTTCTGATGTCTTCTCTTTAAACTGTGTTTCTACTACGGTATGTTAGCTGCTCCACCACTGCTTTCAATAGGAACAAAACGACGCTCTTCAAGAGCAGCCCTTCCTCTCTGCTTCTTACCAGGAGCCACACTTTCCCGATGCGCAGTAAGTGTGCTCACTGATACACAAGCACGTTTATGGGATGTTGGATCCCTGCTTTGGGTGACTTTGTTGCTATGGGAGCTGCTTACTGCTTACTGCTATGGATGTACAACCTGGCTGGCTGGCTTGGTTCTACCTCTCATTCTGCAGGTCTGAGTCTACACTGTGTTTTGTGTTGAGCCAGCAATGACTGCCTGTAATCTCACTGTGGGGAGAGTGGAGGCAGGAGGGCCCCTGGGGCTTGCTGGACAGTTAGGCTAGCCAAAATGGTAAGTTCCAGCTCCCGGACAGTGAGAGACCTTGTCTCAAAAAATAAGGTGGACAGTGATTGGAGAAGATATCAATGTTCGCCTTTAGCCTCCCTGCCTCCCCGAAATGCATGTACACACACACACACACACACACACACACACACACCATAAAGTCAAAAGTAGATATTTGCAATGAGGAAAAACAACACATATTATGGACAAATATTAGGAAAGAATACTTTTTCCAGCTCAGTTTGCCTTGTGTACCCCAACCTTTCTTAATCAGGTTCTTAATCTACCTAGGTACCCACAAATATTTATGGTACATGGGTAAACTGCATATGATTGTGGTAACTCTATATAAGAATTTATGGGAAAAGTCAGTACACGTTCCTGATAGCAAAGAGAAAACAAACAAACAAACAAACAAACAAAAGCATTTCACTAAGGAAAGAAAGAATCAAGAGGCAGGTGTGGTGACACAGATCTGCCATTACAGCATTTGTCAGGCAGAAAACAGGAGGATAAGGAGTTCAGGGTCATGATCAGCTACATAGGGAATTTAAGGTCAGTCTGGACTTCACAAGTCTTTTCTTAGAAAATACCACATCAAAGCAAACAGCCAAATCAGAACAGGGCAAAACGAAGTCATGCCAAATCGTAACCAGAGTTTCAGGTCACAAGCACCAGAATCAGGTAAGCTTTAGCCACCTGCTCCAGCGTGCCAGTCAAAGGCACAGACATGGGTGAGAAATGAGCTCAATCCATGCCATTGGGCAGAGGAGCAAACAAATCAAGGGGTTTGAGACCCTGAGTTCATCTTAAGAGCCACCGATAGGAGGAGCTTTAGTTTTAAACAGAGGATGAGCTGGGGCAGGTGTCAAGTGCTATGGAAAGGCAGGCCAGTGGTGCACACAGTTAATCCTGGCACTAAGGCAGAAGCAGGTGGATCTCTGGTGAGTTTGAGGCCATCCCTGTCTGCACAGTGAATTTCAGGCCAGCCAGAGTTACATGCTGAGATCCTGTGTCAAGAAGGAAAAAGTATGTATAATTAATCAGTGCTAGTAAGGTATGGCCCTGCGCGCCACTGTCTCGGCTCTGGTTCTGCAAGAGGTCTGATAAATTATTAATCTCTTAATTGCTGTCATCACCCGAGGGCACCAATCCGGTTCTGATAAGATGTCGTCCTCCAGGGTGGAGTGTCTCCAGCATGGGTAATTGTTTGCATCCTGGCACGGTCGGCCTGTGAGCATTTGCTTCTCCTGAAATGCAGAGTGACCTCGGGTTAGGACAGGGACTTACCTTTGTGCCTTCAGCTCAGCAAGGGGATGAGACTAGTGAGGTAGACCGACTCGCTAGCAATTGTTGTACCTGCGCAGAGATTAGAAGGCTTCTGACTCAGACTAAAGCAGACACACACAAAGAGGAGGCAGGGGCGCCAGGGCTCCATCCTGCTTTTGGTGTTCCTGTGGTCCCCAAATGAAGACTCCGTTTCCCAGGAAAGCAGCTCCCAAATGCCAGCTACAAAAGTGTATACAAGGTCTTCCAAAGGAGTAGTAACTTTATATATATGAAAAATAATGGGCTCACCTTGAGGGGCAAAAGGACATTATTCATAAAGAAATAGTTATTCTGGTTTGATGCCTCAGATGACAGAGCAACAGCAACTATTCCAAACTGTTATTTGAGTGAAATGCTAGTTTCTATGTTCCAGGGTTTTGACTAGCTTAGTGAGAATGCACGTCATTATCTTTAGTCTGTAGAAAGGTGAGAAATCGTGGTTCTGGGGGTACATAACATTTGCCCACTGTTTCGACCACTGCAGGACAGAGCCGGTACTAACAATGCGTTCTGGCCATCAAAGCCAGAGTTCTACCCACCGTCACTCTGCAAATCTCTATGTGGTTAAGGATGGATCCTGCCCTCCTCGTCCTAGGCTAACTGCAGTTTTCAGGAAAGATGGTTTGGAAGAGGACTTGAACAATCAGGACAGGGCTGAAGTTGGAAAGTAGGTAGATCTTGGTGTGTCGGCAGCTGCTGTTATTACTGATGACATAATTCCTTCCCGCAGCAGGAAGCACCGACCAGGAAGTGGTGATAAAGAGAGGTGCATAAACATTTACAAGGATGAGTAAAGCGGCCTCCCTTCATTAGCCTGGGTCCTGGGTGGTGGGTACCCCACTCTTTCCGGCACCATATGAAATGTGATAATCTGGTCTTCCGGGCTGCAGGTGCCTCCTCACTCACTGGTAGGTGCTCTGTCCTGTGGTGCGATTGTCCTTTCTTCCCACACGTTCCTTCATCCACGTTAGGATCCAGTGAGATTGTGAAAGCTAAGGTTCTCCAAGCGCAGTCCCCCTTTTAGGTCTCCCCTTGTCACAGCTCTGGGATGTCCCCCATCTACTCTGTGAAGCTGCTTGAGTCTCCTGCTGGACATGGCTCCCTGGCTTCTGAATCTGCCGCTGTCTCTGGTTCCTCCCTTCCAGGCCATGCCATGTGCTGCCTTTCCCATGCTCTCCTGGAGACTGAAACATCCTAAGAAGGCTTACTGGACTCTCCTGCTGCCTGGCCCTCAGCATAAATCCTACTGGGGTGGGGGAAGAGCCTCTTACCTAGTCTGCTGGCCAGGAGGCTTTGATGCTCCTCCATAGCCACCACAGCCTCACCTGAGCACCTCACAGAGAAGGAAGAGACTGCCTATTTTAATTGGAAAGAAAGAACGCATGCAGGTGAACACAGAATTAAAGAAAGCATTAAAAGAGAGAGAGAGAGAGAGAAAAAAAAAAGCAAGGAAAGAAATGCCTGGGATATTGAGGTGAAAATCAGTATGAACACAGACAAATCACTCCAGGTCCTTGAAAGGTACTGTCGTGTCACCACACTGCAACCAGTGTGCGGCACGCTGTGTGCCTGAAGAAGGCTTTCAAAATTTATGCTCTTATTCAAAAGCATAAGAATAAGGAATATAAATGCCCCATTCTTCTATGGATGGTAATATTAAGTTTAATAAGCCCATATTCCACATGCCATACTACTTTGAAAATTTTTAATATCTTGATTTCTGTATTATTTTAAGTGTGACACTTAAAGGTGTGGGTTTTAACTAACTAACTAACTAATTAGTTAATTTTGATGCTGGATATTGAACTCAGTAGGTCAGGCAAATGCTCTCCCATTGAACTATAATCCCATCCTTGGGTTATCGGGGCAGGTTCTTGTTCTATAGCTCAAGGTGGCCATGGGTGCTGGAATTCTGGGTATGCAGTCAGCACCTCACTGCTCTTTGATGAGTTCCTGCTTCCTGCTTAGGGGTGTTCCCGCACACTCTATATCTTTACTCCCTACTCCCAGCTGAAGAGTGAGGTTGACTTTTCATCTGTGTAGTTAGGCCCTCCCAGGGCCAGCTGGTGTCCCTGGCACCTGATGGGGATGACGGAAAGACAGGGGTGCGCTGCCCCTCTGGAAAGAACGAGAGACAGGCACAGCATGTGAACTTTGCACAAAACGTTGATATTTTAGAACTTATTTCGTATAAGCCAAACTGCAGGATTTTGTGAAATATTATCGTTGGAATCATCTTTCAAAATAAGAAAGAAAAAAAAAAAACCCCATCCATTAGGATGTGCTCTTTTCCAGTTCTCCAAAAATGTTGACATGTTAGCAGCTAGTAGCAGAGAGGAGATAGGCCAAACTCACCATTTTGGCAGCTACGTTACCAAGCATTTGGAAAGGCTCTGCCTGACACAGGCCAGGGAAGCAGGCAGGCTGACTGCAGGTCTTCACCTCTCCTTTCTCTCCTCCAAATCCAACCCCCACTTTCACACCCAGCTCAGTAACACACCACTTGCTGTGGGCTCCTCTTCCTTGGTGCCTCTGTTCCCAGGGGACTAAGCAGATTCCGGTGGAACACCTTGCTTTTCTCCTTCCTCTGTATCCCCTCAGTACCCCACCCCCCTTCTAGCCCATTTCTGTTCCTACATATCACTCACAATACCTAGGAACAAACACCCGTGCAACATGGACAAGACCAGGTGTCAGCATCCAGAGTTACAGCCGACTCAGATGCTTAGACACCAGTGTAAAACGCAATCAAAACAACCAGAACAATATGATCCCACCAGAGCCCAGCAACCCTAGTGCAGGAAGCGGTGAGAAGCCCCATGTAGCTGAAGCACAAGACAGGGGCCTTAGCATAGTCTTTTTGAATATAATAGTGGTCCTTAAAGAGGAAATGAGCAAATCCCTTAAAGAAACCCGTGAAAATGCAATCTGTGGAAAGGAACGAATAAAACAGGTCAGGACCTGAAAGTGGAAACCCATACTGAGGGGAATTAGGGCCTTAAACTGGAACCCTGGAGACAAGCCTCACCAACAGAATACAAGAGATGAAGAAGAGACTCACAGGCATTGAAGACAAGGTGGAAGAAACGGGTATATCAGTCAAAGAAAGTGTTAAATCTAAAAAACTCCAGGCACAAAACATCCAGGAAATTTGGGAAACTATGAAAAGACCAAGTCTATGACTAATAGGAATAGAGAAAGGAAAAGAAACCCAGACCAAAGGCATTGAAATGTTTTCAACAAAATCAGAGAAGTAAAGTTTCCCAACTTAAAGAAGGAGATGCCCTATCAAGGTACAAGAAGCACATGGAAAACCAAGTAGACTAGGCCATAAAGAAAGTCCTCTTGGCACATAATAATCAAAACATTAAATGTACAGAACAAAGAAAGAATATTAAAAACTGCAAGGGAAAAAGACCAAATAACATATAAAGGAAGATCTATTAGAATAACACCTGACTTCTCAATGGGGACTCTAAAAACCAGGAGGGCCTGGACAGATGTTCTACAAATTCTTAGAGACTGAAGATGCTGGCCCAGACTGTTATACTCAGCAAAACTTTCGATCACAACAGATGGAGAAAGAAAGGCATTCCAAGACAAAAACCAAAGTTAAGTAGTATCTATCTACAAACCCAGCCCTACAGAAGGCACTGGGAGGAAAACTTCCACCTACAGAGGTTAACTACATTCAAGAAAACACAAGGAACAAATAATTCCAGACCAACCAATCAAAAGGGGCAGGCAGGGAGCACACCATGAAAGCAGACATTGCTCATTGATATCTCTCAATATCAGTGGTCTCAATTCCCCAATAAAAACTAACAGAATGGATGCAAACGCAGGACCCATCCTTTTGCTGTATTCAAGGAACACATCACAACATCAAGGATAGATATTACCTCAGGGTAAAGAATTGGAAAAAGATATTCCAAGTAAGCGGTTTGAAGAAGCAAGCTGATGTAGGATTTTAATATCTACAAAACAGACTTCAGACCAAAACTAATTAGGAGAGATAGGGAAAGACACTATGTACTCATCAAAGGAAAAGTCGACCGAGAAGACATATCAATTCTTAACATCTCTGCCCCAATAACAAGGGCACCCAAGTTTGAAAAAGAAATAGTACTATAGCATAAATCACGTATTGATCCTAACACATTGATGGTGGTGACCTCAATACCCCACTCTTACCAATAGACAGGCCATTCAGACAAAAAACTAAATAGAAATACTGGAGCTAACTGACACCAAAAACCAAATGGAGCTCACAGATATTCACAGAGCATTTCACCCAAGTGCAAAAGAATATACTTTTTAGAAGCTTATGGAACTTTCTCCAAAATTGACCACATATTTGGACACAAAACAAGTTTCAACAAATACAAGAAAATTGAAATAACACCCTAATCCTATCTGAGTACTACACATTAAAGCTGGGTATCAACAACAAAAATGACAGAAAGCTTACAACTGATGGAAACAGAACAATTCACTACTGAATGAAAAATTAACAAAAATCAATAATACAGAAATTAAGAAAAATTAAAAATGTTTTTAGAGTTGAATGAAAATGGAAACATAGCATATAAAAACTTGTGAGATAAGATGAAGGCGGTTCTAAGAGGCAAATTCACAGCACTAAGTGCCTTACATAAAGAAATTGGAGAGATTTCATACTAACAACTTAACAGCACACATGAAAGATCTAGAACAAAAAGGAGAAATCTAGCAAGAAATAGTTAAACTCAGGACTGAAATCACTAAAATACAAACAAACAAACAAACAAACAAATAAAAAGCAATACAAAGAATCGATGAGACAGAGAGTTGGTTCTTTGAGAAGCAGAAAAATCGACAAACCTTTATTCAAATTAACTAAAAAGGCAGAGAGAGAGAGAGAGAGAGAGAGAGAGAGAGAGAGAGAGAGAGAGAGAGAATCCAAATTAGCAAAATAGAAGAAGGGGCACATAACAACAGACACTGGGGGAGTCAGGAGAATTCTAAGGACATTGTTTAAAAACCTGTATGCCAACAAATTGAAAAACCTGAAAGAAACGGATGATTTTATCAATACATACCACATGCCAAAGTTAAACCAAGACCAGACAAGCAACTTATACTTATAACTCCTAATGAAATAGAAACAACAACTTAAAGTCTCCAATTAAAAGCAGCCTTGGGCCAGATGGTTTGGGCATCAGGTAGAATGCTGCCAGAATTTCAAAGAAGAGTTAATGCCAGTGCTCCTCCAACTATTCCACAAAAATACAAATAACAGGAGCATTGCTCAGTTCTTTCTATGAGAACATAGTTATCCTGATACCCAAACCACATAAAGACCCAACAAAAAATAGAGTTACAGACCAGTTTCTCTTATGAACATAGATGTAAAAGTTCTCAATAAAACACTTGCAAGCCAAATCCAAGAACACACCAAAAAGATCATCCACCATGATCAAGTAGGCTTCATCCCAGAGATACAGGGATGGTTCAAAATATATAAATCAATAAGTGTAATTCACCGTATAAGCAAATTGAAAGACAAAAACCACATGATCATCTCATTAGATCCAGAAAAGGCATTTGGCAAATTCAACCCACTTTCATGGTAAAAGTCCTGAAGAGATTAGAGATACAAGGGACATACCTAAACATAATAAAGACAATTTATAGCAAGCCTATAGCCAACATCAACTTAAACGGAGAGAAACTTAGAGCTTTTCCACTGAAGTCGGGAATAAGACAAGATCGTCCAGTCTTTCTATATCTATTCAATATAGTACTTGAAGTCTTAACTAGAGCAATAAGACAACTGGAGGAAATCAAGAGGATACAAATTGGAAAGCAAAAATAGAAGTCTCTGTATTTGTAGATAAAATGATAGTATACATAAATGACCCTAAAAAATCCACTGGGAAACTGCTACAGCAAAGTAGCTGGATATAAAAATAACTCACAAAAATCAGTAGCCCTCTTACAAATGACAAATGGAATGAGGTTTAAAAAAATCAGGGAAACAACACCCTTCACAATAGCTTCAAAAAGTATGAAATACCTTGGCAGTAACTCTAAACAAGCAAGTGAAATAGTTGTTGGATGAAAACTCTAAGAAACAGAAGAAGCTATCAGAAGATGAATCCCATGCTCAGGGACCAGTAGGATTAGCTTAGTAAAAATGGCCATTCTACTAAAAGCAATATACAGATTCAGTGCAATCCCTATCAAAATTCTAACACAATTCGTCACAGATCTTGAAAGCTTTCAATTTTCAAGTTTCCATGGAAACAAAAACACCAGGATAGCTAAAACAATCCTGAATAATAAAAAATTGCTCCAGATATCACCATCCCAGACCTTAAATTGTATTACAGAGGTATAGTAATAAAAACTGCATGGTATTTACACAAATACAGACATGTTGACCAGTGGAATCAAACTGAAGATCCAAACACAAATCCACACACTTATGGACACCTGAGTTTTGATAAAGAAGACAGAAAACATGCTGTTAAAAAAAGAAAGAAAGACGGTTGGAGAGATGGCTCAGAGGTTAAGAGCACTGGCTGCTCTTCCAAAGGTCCTGAGTTCAATTCCCAGCAACCACATGGTGGCTCACAACCATCTACAATGAGATCTGGTGCCCTCTTCTGGCAGGCAGACATTCATGCAGGCAGAGCACTGTGTACATAATAAATAAATGAATCTTTGAAAAAAGAATAAAAGAAAGAAAGACAGGATCTGCACAAAACTCAACTCCAAATGAATCAAAGACCTCAACATAAAATCAGACACACTGAGCCTGATAGATGAGACAGTGAGAAATAGCCTTGAACTCATGGGTGCATGAAAAGAATTTCTGAACGGAACACCATTAGCAAAGGCACCAAGATCAACAATTGAAAAATGGGACCCATGAAACCAGCAAACTTCTGCACTACAAAAAACATCACCATGTTGACAAAGTGGCAGCCTACGGAATGGGAAAAAAATGTTTACCAACTACACATTCTACACAGGGCTAATATCCAAATATATAAAGAACTCAAAAAACTGGATATCAAGAAAGCAAACCCCCCAATGTAAAAATGGAGTACAGATTTAAAACAGAGACTTCTCAAAAGAAAAACCATCAAATGGCTGAGAAGCACTTAAAGAAATGTTCAACACCCCTAGCCATTAGGGAAATGCAAATCAAAACTACTCCGAGATTTTTATCTTATACCTGTCAGTATGGCCAAGATCAGTAAGATAAACGGCAGCTCGTGCTGACAAGGATGTGGAGTAAGGGAACATTCATCCTTTGCTGGTGGGAGTGCGAACCTGTACATCCACTGTGGAAATCAGTGTGGGGGTTCCTCAGGAAGATGGGAATTGATCTACCTCACAACTCAGCTATGCCACTATTGGGCATACTCCCAAAGGGTGCTTCACCCCCACACACAGAGTCTTGCTCAGCAGTGATCATTGCTGCTCTACTCATAATAGTCAGAAACTGGAAACAAAACAAAACACAACCTCATAAACTCATTGCAGGTAAATGGAAGGAGCAAGAAAATACCATCCCTTTTCTTCAAGGGAGTCTCAACGGGGGAAAGAAACTACTTTTAAGGGCACGACCCATACCCAGCAGTGGATGCCAACAAAAAAATCAACTCAAAGGCATCTTTGAAGGTTCCTTGATTTATTTATTTATTTTTTACTCTACAGGTTTTGAATATATATATTATGGTTTCTGGTTTTGTATTTTTTAGTGGGATTCTTGAATGTGTGAATTAATCTGTCTCTGTGTCTATATGTTTCTTGTGCCTTTTGGAGTCTTTTTTTTTCTTCTGTCTGTCTGTTTTGTTTTATTTTGATTTGTTTTTGTCTGATACTATATTTATTATATTATTGTCCCTTAAGGCCTGTTTGTTTTCTAATAAGGGTCATAAAGGGGATGGGTTTAGCCGGGACAGAAGGTGGAGAGCAACTAGGAGGGGGAGAGGAAGGAAACCCATAATCAGAATATATTATATGCAAAAATAAATCCATTCTCAATAGGAGAAAAACAACAACAAAAGGATTATTAGCTGCCCTCGTGTCTGTATCTTAAAGGTCACTAACTGTGCAAACAGGTGCTATGCTGTGCCTATTTTCCATGGATATTTCGCTTATTGGAATTGCTGTGAAAAAAAACTCTACTTTTGAAGATGGAGCTGACTTAGGATAGATTCCCTTCTCTTTTTTCTCCTTCCCCACATATCCCCGTCCCCTCCAGTTGAGCCCACACAGCTGCCAGGCTTTCCCAGTTGTCAGCGTTACAACAGCCTCCCCAACAAGACTGTCTAAAGTGATGGACATGCCCCATGCCCAAGCCATCCGGTATGGCAGCCATTAGCTGAATGTGGCCACCAAGTACCCGAATCGTGGGCTAGTGTGTTGGAGGAACTGAACTTACTGTATTTAAATTAAGGTTTACTTATTTAAACCACACACATATTGCTGGTGGCCACAGATTAGGTGCATCTGACCTTGAGTTAAGGTTGCCGGGGCAGCTGGAGAAGGCCTGGGCTTTGAAGGTAGCCTCTTTGCTTTCGAGGGCCCCCTCCTGCAGCTCCCTTCAAAGGGGTGACTGAGAGCGAGAAAGTGGGGCCAGCTTTATCTTCCTGCTTGCCAGTTCAGTCTCTTCCTTTTCATCTTCTTATTTAAAAGCCACACACTAGGTTTTGATGACGAGCTAGATTCGCAACAGTTTGGCCTATGTTCATCTCAGATTATTGTTGATTCTGGTATTTTGTTTTTTGTTGTTGTTGTTGTTTGTTTGTTTTTCCAAGACAAGGTTTCTCTGGGTAGCCTTGGCTTCCTGGACTCACTTTGTAGACCAGGCTGGCCTCGAACGCACAGTGATCTGCCTGCCTCTGTCTCCCGAGTGCTGGGACTAAAGGTGTGTGCCGCCGTACTTGCTTGGGTAGGCTATGCTATGCGTGTGTGTGTGTGTGTGTGTGTGTGTGTGTGTGAGAGAGAGAGAGAGAGAGAGAGAGGGAGAGGGAGAGAGACAGAGACAGAGACAGACAGACAGAGACAGAGAGGGAGAAAGAGAGCGAGAGAGAAGCTTGCCCCTTTCTCCTCTAGACCTGAGAATGTCCATTCTTGTGCATCTCCCTCATTTGTATTGCACGGCACCCTGAGTTGCACGGCACCCTGTGTTGCACGGCACTCTGTGTTGCACGGCACCCTGTGTTGCACGGCACTCTGTGTTGCATGGCACCCTGAATTGCATGGCACCCTGTATTGCATGGCACCTGTTCCCTTGCTCTTGCAGATGAGATAAGGTATGTAGATGAAAAAAAACAAAACAACTAAAAGAAATTGTACAAAGAGTTGAGGATGGAGGAGAGGTGTGCCCGCCTGCTTTACACGGGGCATACAAGCGCTCTATTCCTGTGCATCGAGCTGGGAAGGTCCAACTAGTGGCAAGAGAAGTTCCTTATACAGCGCATAAAGCCCTTTGCGGTGTCCACTGCGTTCAGGCCCCCGAGCAGAGTACTGGCCATGGCCGTGGAAGCACAAGGAACTCATTTCATCACCGTTCTGTTCAGGAATGACCACAGAACAGCTGTCCCACCCTTCCCTGCACCCAGCCCAGCCTCAACTGGCCATCACCGCCATGGCCATGGGAGGGGAAGTGATGGCTCCCAAGGCCTCTAGGGGGGAATCTATAGCATTTCAGGAATTGCATGTTTTGGGGGAGAGGGGGTAGTGGTAATTACCAGCACATGATTATTTTATTTTGCCTGCATTATTTATGATGGGAGGAAGCAGCTTGGAGAGAAGGGATCCAAGGGAGTGAGGTCAAGCCCACCAGCATTGATCCCACCTAGAGCAAGAAGAGAAAACCTATTAAGAAGAAAAATTACTTCCCCCTTCTTCCTTTCTCTCTCCTCTCCTCACCACCCCACCAAGTCTTAGAGATAGATAGATAGATAGATAGATAGATAGATAGATAGATAGAGCAAAGAAAAGCTGTGAGTGGCTGGGGGGAGTTGAGGTCTGGCCTGTGTTGGGGTGGGCTCCTAGCATGTGAGAGCTGGCCTGGAGCTGGGCTTCAGCCCTCTCTGGGTTAGTATTGGAACACTGTAAACAGTGCTCACAGAGTTAAAGGCTGAGGAGGCACCGTCCCATCACTAGCCCTGTGGTCAATAGCACTGGGTCTTAATCCTTGTGGTACGAGGCCCCCATTGCATTCTCCAGATCAGGTGGAAAGCTCTCTGGTCTGCAGAAGAACTTACAGATGGAATGGGGGACACCAAGGCAGGGCACGAGGGACCCTGGAGCAAAAACCAGAAGAGAAGCTTCCCAAAGGGAGCAGGGTGTGCGCGTGTCTCAGGCAGCCGAGTGAATAGCAACAGTTTGTTTGTGAAACTAGGAAAACAGTCTGTCCTCCTACTCCCTGGTTGGCACAAAGGGATGGCTCCTGAGGAGAGGCAGTCATATCATGCTGAGGAGACACTGCACGCTTATATTTGGGAAATACACACAAGTGCCAGTAGAGGCTGAGCACCCCTTGCTCTGACTACTGTGCTCTGAGGAAGAGAAGTGCCTACAGGAAAAAGCCTAGCTCATGGGATGAGGGGCTGGGGCTGGAGGGATTACCTGAGATTAACGGGCTTTAGCTTTACACAAGGCGTGGCGCGGGGGCTCCCTAGCCTTTTCTCCACTGAACAGTTTTGAGTGCAATGTTATAAGGTGCGTGAGCTGTAAAACATTGTAATGAAATGTTTATGCATCCACTTGCCCAAACTGAGAAATATACCATTACTGTCCTACATTCCAATTGTCATTCCAAAGGTGTAGGTGATCATGATTTACAGGGTAGCTTTCTCTTGTTGTTGTTTAGTTAGTTAGTTTGTGGAGTTAAGGTTGTACTATGTAGCCCAGGTTGGCCTGGACTGGCCTCCCACTGACACCACCACCACCACTACCACTTTGAGGATCTCCTGTAGCTAAGATTGCCTTGACCTTGCTATAGCGAAGGATGACCCTTGAATTCCTGATTCTCCTGCCTCTACTTCCCAAGTGCTGGGATTACAGGTCTCTATAGAAGCCCACAGAGGATAAGTGACCTGTCAAGATCTTGGCTGGTAAATGTAGATCCTGGAGTTTGAGCTATTGCTATAAACCTCATGCCTAAATGCACCAGTAATAAGGATAGCCATGGGTGACTGGCCATCCTGCCGCTGGAAGGCAGAACTTCCTCGTCCCACTCGGTGTCAAGCCCACGGCTCGTATCCCATCTCATCACAGCTCTCAGAGAATTTTGGTTTTATTTAGAAATTTTATCATTAAGAACATTCCTTCTTGGGTAGCAAGGAGCTTGGACAACTCTTTTTGTTAATGCAAAGAAAACAGCATGAGAAACAGTGCTTGGATTAAGGCATCCTGAATTTGAATTTACTATAATCTGTGAAATCAATGCTGCTATTGGCACTTGTCAAGACTGAGAAGAGAAATAAACATTCCTCGAGGTGGCTGCTGTGGTCTTCCTGGCACTGGGGAAACATTTCAACTATCTAAAAGGCTGTTCAAAGCTACTAATTACGACACAGGAGCACTGTCATGACATGCTGCCATTATTGGTGTGCTTACAAAGGCATCAGCAGAAGTGAAGAATCAGACACACACTCACACTTCAGGACCAATATTATATTTTGGGGTCCAAGTTGTACTGGTCAATCACTTACATTGCATTTCTGATCCTCAACTTTTCTTTTTCATTTTGTCTGTGCAGACATATACTTAATCAGGATGGAAAATTGGCTATTGGTAAAACTGAGTAATTGGAGTCTTTATGATGTCTTTAAAAGTAAACATAATGTCAGGGAGGATCAATAGCAATATTCTTTAGATAACTGTTTATTTGTATAAAATAGGGCCGTTCATATGAAAACCCAACATGAGAGCCAAACTGCTAAGTTCTAAGTCAAAGCAGACGTATTTCACGCTGAAGAACGTCATTTTTAATGCCAAAAGACAAAAAGAAAGTCCTTAAAGATTTGGTCTATGGAGTAAATTCCAAAAGTGGGAAACAGCACTTATATACAACCCGTAATAAATATAAACCATAATCCAGAGTATACCTTCTGGTGAGTCCGGTTCTCTAGGAAGCAGAGAGGGGAAAAGAGAATACCGGAAGTGATGCAGTCAGCGCGTCCACAGAGTGAGCGGAAGCGGAAGTGATGCAGTCAGCCCGTCCACAGAGTGAGCAGACCCGGCAGGCTTCCGAAGGTAAGGGGCCCCTCTCTGGAAACATTGCAGACTAAAATTTTATTAAAAGTTTACCATCTAACTTTCAGCAGTGGGAGGGGTGACGGCCTATGAGACAGCTATCCAACATTGTAAATGTTGAGCTGGGGAGATAGTTTAGTTGGGTAAGAGGAAGACATGAGTTAAATTCCCCGGACCGCATAAAAAATAAGTTGGGAGTGGTGGTGCACACTTATAACCTTAGTTGTGGCGAGACAGCCTGGAGGAATCCGTGACCGCAGTCTCCAGTGAGAAGCTCTGCCTCAGGAAAACTCAAGATGGACAGCTCCTGAGGAAGGCACCTAAGGTTGACCTCTGACCTCTACACACACTTAGACTCTCACACCTGCATGCATTGGAACACACACACTCACACATGCACACATGCACACGCTCTGGCACTGCAATTGTTTTAGTCAATGGTAAATGGTGTATCATTTGCACATGTATATGAGTTGGTTTATTCTTATGGTTTCATTTTGGGCAGTAAGTGGTGAGCTTTGTTGCAGATTTAGAATTCTGAACTTGGGTAAAAAGAATAAGATTGGGAGGTGAGGGATTGAGGCAATGGTGAAATGTAGACTGTGTAAGGAGAGACTTGTTTACTTATTATTTTAAGTGTATGGCTATTTTGTGTATATATCTGTATATTTATGTGTGTGTGTACCATGTGTGTACCTGATGCCCACGGAACTTAGAAGAGGGCATTGGATCCCTCTGAAACTGTAGTTACAGATGGTTCTTTCTGAGCTGCCATGTGATGCTGGAAGCCAAACCTTGGTTCTCTGGAAAAGCAGTCAGTGCTATTAACTTCTGAGACATCTCCCTAGCCTTTCTGTTCTGTTCAGTTTTTTATAGTTTGGTGTGTGTGTGTGTGTGTGTGTGTGTGTGTGTGTGAGAGAGAGAGAGAGAGAGAGAGAGAGAGAGAGAGAGAGAGAGAGAGAGACACAGAGAGACAGAGAGACAGAGAGAGAGAGAGAGAGACAGAGAGAGAGAGAGAGAGAGAGAGAGAGAGAGAGAGAGAGAGAGAGAGAGAGAGAATATGCCTGTGTGTAGTAGTTTGAATGAGGTGGACCTCATAGGCTCATATGTTTAAATAATTGGTCCCCAGTTGATGGAGCAGTTTGAGAAAGATTAGGGGGTGTGGCCTGGGCAAAGGGGGTATGTCACTGGATGTGGGCTTTGAGGTTTTAAAGGCCCAAGCCATTCCCAGTTCTCCCTCTCCCCCTCCTCTCTCCTCACTCCTTCCCTGCCCTCCCCCTCCCCCTGCCCCTTCCTTTCTCGTCTCTTTCTGTCTTGTGGTTGTGTCTCAAGATGTGAGCTCTCAGTTACTGCTCTGGTGCCATGCCTGCCTGCCGCCATGCTTCTTGTCACCATGGCCATGGACTCAAACCCCCGGAACTGGAACTCCCCAATAAACCCTTTCTTCTGTAAATTGTTTTGATCATACAGCATAGCAGTACAAAAGTAACTAAAACACGGTGGAAGCCAGAGGTTGGTGTTGGGTGTCTAAGTTCTCTCAGCGAACCAGGAACTCTCCAGCTTGCCTAGGCTAGCTGACCATAAGCTCTAGGGGATCCACCTGTTTCCACTTCCCCAGCTCTCAGGCTAGAGACAAGGCGTCTGACTTTTTCATGGGTGCTCGGGCTTTGAACTCAGGTCCTCGTGCTTGTGTGATAAGCACTTGTGGAGTGGCCTCCCCTAGCCCTGGTAATTGCTATATTCTATTAAGAGTCCCCAGTACCCACTAACTTTTGTTTGTTTGTTTGTTTCTGTTTTTGCCAAGGGCATTGAACCCACAGCCTTGTGCATGCCAGGTCAGTGCCGTACCATTGAGCTACACCCCAACCTGTGATTTTACATTTTGGTTTTTTTTGAGACAGAGTCTCACTAAGTGGCTTGGAGTCACTGTGAAATATAGGCTGGCATTGAACTTATGCTCCTTCTGCCTTGGCATACAGAGTTTAAAATCCTCAGATTTTAAACCTGTGCTGTCAGGCCCAGTTCCTGGCAAGTTTTAATGAGTAGACTGTGCAGTAAATGATAGAACAGCATCTCCCACATTAAGACATGGAAGACATTGGTGTTCTCTCCCTCCCCTTCCTACTCCCTGTCTTGTCTCTCACGCTGGAGAGAGCTAGCTGAACTGTTCTTTTCTTTTTATTATAATTTATTCAGATTATATCCCGATTGTTATCCCTTACTTGCAGCTTCCTGTTCCCACCCTCCCTCCCTCTTCTGCATATTCCCCTCCCCTAGACCTCTGACAGAAGGGGACCTCCTCCCCCACTATATGACCACAGCCTATCAGGTCTCATCCAGACAGCCTATGTCCCCTTCTTCAGTATGACAATGCTCAAGTGGGTCTATGGAGAAGCTGAGTTACTGAGGCCTCTTGCCCAAAACCACATGAGCTATTAGTTTGCAACCTTGGGAGAAACTCTGAATTCCTGACCCATAGAAACTGCTAGGGAAGAGTTCACTAAGTTTATGTGTAATTTGGAGTAACTTGCGACACAGACGAACTTAAGCGACGTCAATTAGTTATAAATAAGTGCAATAAAAATTTTCCTTCCCATGACAGACGACCTTCTGAGTGAGGATGGAGGTGTTCTCCTTTAACACACACCTTGTTCTCAGAGTTTACTCCGTGGCATTAACTATTTAAATATCTGTCGCTTTCATTATCTTACATATTGGATCAAAGATGGGGCCGGGGGATGGGGAGAGGCTACTACACTATCCTGTAAAAATACTCCGAGGATGATTGAGACAAAGGGCGAGAAGCTTTAATCTCCATCTCCGCTATAGTATTCATACTAGTTACTCTTACATCTCAGCAAATAGCTGACAGAAACGGCACAAGGGAAGAGATCTCATTCTGCCTCACAGCTCCATCTATCCCGGCCCGGAAGGCGTGATGGCCACCAAGGCGTCGGCAGCTGTTTGTTCCACAGTACCAGTCAGGAAGCAGAAAGCTGGAACCAGAACTAGATTAGCCCATAAGGACCCCTCCTCCCAACCCTGCCCTGTCCGGAGACCCACTTCTTCTAGCTAGGCTCTATCTCCACCATTAAAGGTTTCGTAACCTCTCAAAATAGCGCCACCATCAGGGAATCAAGTATTCAAATGCACGAGCATGCGCATCGGCGCACAGCGGCAGGCATTCTAAGTTCAAACCATAGTGAAAACTTTCCGTTTTGATTGGAGATGGTTAGTATGCAGAAAGGCTTCTCCGCTTCTTTTCCCTGTGTTCGAGCATAGAAAGTAGTTGGACTCTTACTGTAATACACGGTAGGCAGTCTCACTCAGAAGATCTCCCTGGAGCTGTAGGTCTGTGTCACGCCTAGCAAGCCTGGGGTGTCCGGCCTTGGCCAAGTACACACTGAAGACAGGTAATTTGCCAGCTGTAGAGAACATTCAGCTTTTTGAAAGCCGAGCTACATAGTCATCTCAGAATGGCACAGGCTACATCCAGTTAATGCCACGGGGTCTGTGTGAAGTGAGAACCTGCTGTCCGTGTCAGACTTTGTGGGACCTGGAGTGCCATGTGTGAGCCAAGGCACAATGATGACCGTGGTGCCCTGGGCCTTTAGTTTGCTCGTCATCCAAATGCTAGTGTAAGAATATGCTGGGCGATTAGACTAACAGCTCCCCTAACGGTGTTATTTCAGCTCCAGCGCTCACGAGGTGGCCTGGCTCCCTTGGCCCCTGTGGTCCCCTGAATGACGGAGCTTAACTCTGGTGCACCTTGTCTCAGATGCGCGTGGAAGACCAGTCATTGCCAGGCTCCATGAGGTCTCACAGCTGGTGTAGTAGAGAAATGAATGGTTCCTCAGAGGAGAGAATGTAGACTTTTCGCCCACATAGTCAGGGAAAGAAAGCCTTAGGAAGAAGTTGGCCCTCAAGGACAGACCCCGCACGTTTCCTCTTTAATGAATGACATTCATTGTCCACTTAAGCTATCTGCTTGATAAAACACCCCCCTTGCCAGGGGCCGTGTGTGGAGAAAACATGGGGAAAGGAAAGGACAGGGTTCACATAGGAAACAGGAAACAGGAACTAGCCCTGGTCAGCATTAGCACAGCACAACAGAGAGGATAAGGGCAGGCACCGGGCTGCTGTGGAGGCCAGGCATGTTTCTTGTCCTGTGTTCACTCCTCTCCCACCTGTGATTGGAAGGAGGGGGTCCCGCAGTTTTGTGTAGGTGTGGTCTTTGTACAGGACAATTGCCAAAGTAATACAATGCTTCCTTGTGACTATTCTGGTGGATGACCCTTCCCACACCTTTGATCCTGTACGGAATTCTGAATTCATATATCATTTTCTTTCTTTTATTTTTATTTTTTATTTTATTTTTTATTTTAAAGATTTATGTTTTATAGGCCAGAAGGGGGCATCAGATCACATTATAGATGGTTGTGAGCCACTATGTGGTTGCTGGGAATTGAACTCAGGACCTCTGGAAAAGCAGTCAGTGCTCTTAACCTCTGAGCCATCTCTCCAGCCCTTATTTTGCTTCTTGTAGAAAACATAGTAGGCATTTTAGTATGTGCCTGACCTTGCTCAAGGGTGGACCTGCACAGTCTTGTTTAAACTACATGACCTAGGAGCTGGAGAGATGAGTCAGCAGTTAAGATTACCTGGGCTTGATTCCCAGCATGTGCGTGTACACACACACACACACACACACACACACACACACACACACACACACCAAAACAAAAGAAAAAAAAAAACTACATAATCTGGCTCGGCTCCTAATTTGCTCTTATCTACAACTCAACTCATTAAATACAACTGGATGCTTGACCTTGAGGGGACCAACTTGTTGGGACTGAGCTGATTTAACGCCCTCTTTGGCGACATTGGAGTCAGTTATCAAGAGATTGAACAGCATGCAGGCTGAGGCTGGTGCCAGAACCGAAGGGCACGCTAAGCTCGGCTGTGCTGGAAGTGGAGGAAGCTGCTCGAAAAAGACAGGAAGAGGGAAGGCACGCATGGCCAGCAAGACTCTTGGGCAAGAACTGTCCTGGGCCCTGGTACTGCAGCTGCAGGCCCTGCCCCTATTTGGCTGCATATGACTGTTTCCTGCCTACATTTCCAGCTCTGAATGGGCCATGTGCTGTGTCTTTACAGTCAAATCCTTTCCACTCAAGCTAATCTGGTGTGTGCGTGTGCGTGTGCAGCTATCAGTTCCCACGTACACATACATAATAATTCTGGAGGATCGCTAAGTCTTCTAATGAAACCACTGGTTCTGAGGAGACCAGCGGTCAAAGTTGTCCTGTCACTACTTGGTAGCTAAAGCAGCCCAGCCCAGTGAGGTGCCAGGAGGACATGGATGACTTTGCTTGATAAGTGACAGACAAACGGTGCCCCTTGATGTGGTCAAAGGTGGAGCACTTTGGCCAACGCTTATTGTAGCTGAGAAACATTAACAAAAACGTGAGCTGAGTCAGCACAGTGATTGTGTGTGCTTATGTGTATGTGTATAAACGGCTGCTCACCGGTTCTCATTCTTAGCACACTCATAGGCAAGGTCATCAGCTCTCCCAGGCATCTGCTGAGATTTGAAGGTCTGCTCGTGCTAACTGTAGGATTTAATCAGGATAATATGAATGTGCACAATAAAGAATCTCAGAGCTTACCTGCTGCAGACGTTGCCAGCAGCAGACCCCCTGGCTGTGCAACTTGTAATTGAAAAGCTACACGTTTTACCTTCATCTGCCGGTTTTCCAATTCTATCCAACAAATGGCTATTAAAGTAAATATCTTTTCTCTGCCTACCAAAAGTTATGCTTTAGTGGGGATGCATCTAGGAAAGCATTGATTCTTGCATGTTGATGATTTGGGTTTTTTTTTTTTTAATTTAAAAAAATTGGTATTTTTTAAAAGGTTATTGAAACTGTAGGAAGGATTTTTTAAAATTCTGAGCAGCGATAAATTTAATAAATAGGATGCAGCAATTAGAAACATGGAGGCGAGTTTCTTTGGAATGCTTCCGCATGCCGCTGAGCTATCAGGGACTAAAACAATAGAGCTGGGGACCCGGGTTTCTTTTCACTGGTCCCTTGAAGAAGCTTTGTTCTTCTGTTTTTTTTCCCTTCGTGGGAATTCTGCTCCTCAGGCACAGAGGCTAATGGCAGCACAATGAAAAATTTTCTCACCTTCTCTCTTGCTAGATTTCTTTGGGTGTAGAAAATTCCCAAGGAATAACCAAACACCACCACGAAACGGTATTGATATTATTATGGGATTGCATCAATAGCATTGGCTGTTTCATTTCCATCCACTTATCAGACATATTTACTTCTCAGATATTTCCTTAACCGGAATTGACTGTACGATAATTGCCTATTTCTTTGGTCCATTGGCTGTTAACCTTGAAGTGACTGGGGTAGAGCTGGCGAGGCCTTCCCTGTCAGGCCTGACCTCTCACTATGCTGGAGAGTGCGCTGCCATGACAACGGCGACAGATGTCAGCTAAGCAATGTGCACCCTAGAAAGACTCCTGTATTGGGAAAATCGATCTTGTAATGGTGCCACGGAGCACATTCGCGGAACTGCCAAGTGTTCTAGGCTTAATCATTTATTTCATCTAGCAGAGAGAAGAAAACATAAAAGAAATGAAATGAATTTGACCTCTGTCTTCTGAGTGACTTTAGTGCTACACTGAATTCTAGCAAGTGCCTCTTATGAATTTTAAAAAATTACATTAGGAATAACATTTTGAAGTGAAATGACTCTTGTAATGCCAACCCTCCAGAAACAAGTTATTTCAAATGTCAGATACATAATAGTCATTTGCTGTTTTCTGTGTATGTTCATGGGGTTAGCTCCATCTTGGGTATGTTTCAGGCAAATTATTACAAAGGAACCAGGAACGAACCAGACCAGAATAACTCGGCCTTGGCTCTCGCGTTTTGTCTCAGCACCAGGCTGCTTCTTTTGTGCTGTTCCTTCCCGGGTTTAGAGTGGCATAAAGAGCCAGTGTGTGCGTATTGACAGCTTTCAGGGTCTTCTCAGTTTCTGCAGTCTTCCAGTGGAATGCTTGTTCTTGCTGAGGGTCTCCAGAGTGAAGTTTGTCTCCCTGACAGTTAATCTGGAGACAGCCTTCCATCGCCCTGATAGGCTTGTCATTCATGCCTTGACACCTCTCATTCATCTGAATCTGGCCCTGCTGGGTATGCAAATGATCAGAGGGCTGAAAACCATAATCCCTCAACTGTGATGGCCAGTATGTCAATGTCACCGCGCTTGGAACAAGCCACTCTATCAGGAGTCAGGAAGAGGTAGAAGCTTCTAAGCTCAGGGGCCCAGCATACTTATGACCTTTCCTTGGCTGGGGTCAGAACTGGATTTCTTTAAAAGGAAACACAGCCCAAACCCGAACCAACCGGCCCCTGCCCTCCCCTCCCCAGCTTAGAGACTGCAGACAAATCTCTCTGATAACCTTGCCCATAATAAATAAATATCATCGAGAATGATTATGGCGAGAGGGGTCTCAGAAGATTTTCAATGCGATATGTCTGTCTCTTGTGCTGGGGGATATTTTATTGCATTTTTGCCCTCAAGTGGAGCTGACGGGAGCCAAGCTTGTAATTTAAATCAATAAGAACCCTTTACCATGGCCATAAAATACTTGGCTAAACCTTTGAAGTGGCCACAGTTGAATGCACAGTGAACACAGTATAAATGTGCCTTAAGATGTATTGTATGAGACCACTACTAAAACAGCATTCAAAGGCGCCGGCCTTGAGCATCTTTTGTGAGCGATGGGAGAGGGTCTCAATTGCTTTTGTTCATTTACATTCCCCGGTCACGTCACCATGCGAAAGTCACTCCAAGCACATCCCTTATTTGGCACCTCAGCCGGTACTCTTCTGCTCTCTTCTCTGCCCTCTCCCCATTCTCCTTGGTGAAGCTGCTGGGACTTGGATTCCTGGTGAAACCAACAACTCTGTTGCCTGCTCTGGGAGAATGGAACAAAGGCTGAACACACCATGGGTGACCCACACAGCTGGCTGGGAAGTGAAGTCACCACGGGGAGGTGGCAACTCCTCTGGGACTTGCTTTTAGAGTGGCTTGGTTTCCGGGTGGGTGGTCTCCAGGAAACTGGTTATTATGCCTGAAAAGATGGTGCACCTGCCCATACCTTGTGCTTTCCCATCTCACACTGGCTTTCTCTTTGTCCAATCCTGTCTGCCTTTGTCTTTTTGTGAGAACTATTAGACAGAAGCATGCTTCCTAGCCTTTCTCTTCAGTCTTCCTGTTGGTCCCTTCGTCTATCTTCCATCTCTCGGGTTGCAGCATCTTCTTTCATCTTGTATTAACACCAGTGGTAGTTGTCTGGACATGGAGTTAGTCTTACAAGAATGCCATACCTGTTTGGTAGCATGGCAGCCATCATGCCAAAGGCTCAGGCTTAAACCCAAGGTGACAGTTACCCTTTTTTGGAAGCACAGATCAAATGCCTTTGCCAACAACATGGGCCACTGTCGTGACATGACAGGATATACCATCCCTGAAATTTCTGGGTCTCAGGATGGCACATATCCCAGAGGCTAGGGAGGTGAATACACACACTACGGGGCCCATCTTCTTAGAAAAGAATAGTTTTGGAATAGTCTACCTGAAGGGTCTGAGGTCTGACTCTCTTCAAGGATAGCGCCATACATGTTTGTTGTGAGTAGGTTAGATGGATATCTTACCACGTGGCCTCTGAGAACCTAACATGATTTGGTGGATGCTGATGTTTTAGATGTTTGTAAGGTTCCTTTTGTCTTTATGTGGGGTCAGAGTCGACAGGGGCCTTAAAATGTGCTCCTTTGTGTTTACAAATGACATTTAACAACGTGTGTGGATAAACTATTACAACTATAACCAGATTTTATATATTTATATTTGAGACAGGGTTTCCCTAGGTGGAACAAGCTCATGCCAAACTCTTGGCCCTTCTATGCCACCTCCTGGTGGCTGGGATTGTGGGAATGTGACACTACGCTCAGCTGTTGCAAGCTTTAAGGGTATGGACACAGTTTAATGTTCAGAACTTGTTTGGGTGCTGGTTTGAATAACTCCCTGTAAAAAGATATAGATCTATTGATGCTCACCAGCTGGCCAACTGGCAAAATTATCTGGGAGTTTGGGTGATTATGAGATAGTTAAAACAAACAAAGAGGCAGGGTTGTTATTTACAGATAAAACAAGGAGGCAGGGTCTATGGTATCTAGCTGACCAAAGTGAAAGGGTTAGCCAATCTCAGTAGGAGCAGTGTTTGTGGAGGAACAGTCTCCAGGTTGTAAACATTGATGGGGGGCAGAGCAGGAGAAAGCGATGGTGGACATTTTCTGCATCCATTATCAATGCCAGCACACGGACCAGAGGAAGGTCTTACCATCAGTCTGAGCCTCACCCTCAGGTCGGGGAGGCCTTACATGGGTCTGGGTCCTTGACATGGCCATCTAGTGTCAGCAGTACACCTTCATCCAGATCGTCACACATTCAGGGCTTCCCTTGCTCCCCATAAAAAAGCACACACGTTGTGGGGTGGTTGTGGGGATTATGGGGAAGGCATAGAAGGCACCAAGGCCTTTGCTGGCTTGTGCTGTTAACTAAATAGTTGCGATGTCCCTCACCAGTGAGCCACTGGGAAGTGTCCCATCTGCCTTCCGTGTACCTAAGAGGGCTCTGAGAGCCTGGGATCCAGAAGGTCAGTGGCTAGGGGCATCAGGGACAGGGACCATGAAGAGACCCCCACCTTAGTTTTTTCCATTTGTTCAGTTAAGTTTATGTAACAGATGTGACCACCTTAGATGGTGGAATTTAACAGACCATTTAGAATGCTGTCTCGCTACAACTTTTATCTAGTCCTGACATGTTCTCATCATCCCAACAGAGAACTGGGCCCAGATAGCAATCACTTACCATCTCCCCACTGGCCCCTAGCAGCCATCAGCCTGTATTATGTTTTTATTTAATTTTCTTATTTTGGATGATTTCTGTAAATGCAATCATACGCCATGTGATTTTAAAATGTCTGCATCCTTTGGCCTGCTGCAAGGCTTAGGTTCTTGCACGCTCATGATGTGTCAGAATGCTGTTATTTTTGTGGAGAATATCCCATGTTTCTTTTCTTTCATCATCCATCGATGGGCATTTGTGTTGTCTTTCTATGTTGACTGTTAAGAAGCTCCCTGGGCAAGTTTTTGTTTAAGATCTGTATGCTTAAGATCTCTGGGTTATGTATCCAGGTCACGTGGCGGCTTTAGTTATGGTTTAATAGTGATATGTTTGTGTGTCAAGTTGACAAGGGGTCAATTGTTCTTGTTAGTTTTTTGTCAATTTGACACAGGCTAGAGTCACGAGGGGAAGAGGAAATGTCACTTGAGGACCGTCAGATCGCCCCTGCGAGTGAGTCCACAGGCATTTTCTTGATTACTGATTGATGTGGGAGGATCCAGCTTACACTGGGGAAGGCAGTCCTGGCTTGTAAGAGAAAGCAAACGGAGGAAGCCAGGAGCATCAGGCCAGTGTTCGTTCTTCCAGGCCCACTTTGTTCCTGGCTCTGTATTCCCGCCTTGAATCCCTATGCTAGTTTCCCTCTGTGATGTACCGTGATGTGGGAGAGTAAAGACGAATAGACCATTTCCTCCCTCTGGTGACTCTTGGGCATGGTCTTTACCATCAACAGAAAGCAAACTAGGACAACGGCAGCCCCAGGTCACCACGTGCTGTAGGCTTGGGTTAAGTGGGCGACACTGGGGCTGAAAAGGGGTAAATAGGCCGTAGCTAGCTGACATTCTCATGGCAGTTAGGCCTACACCCTGCAGTAAGAAGTAAAACCAAAAGGTAAACACAGAGCAGCAAAGAATTCTGGGAGAGGTTTCCTTCTCCAGCCACATGCTATGAAAGACACCAAGCATCCAGCTGCTTCCCTTTTGACTCTGTGTGACCAGCATTGGCCTCCGGTTCCAAGTACATCGCCTGGAGGAGTTCCATGTAGCTGTCCTGGACTTCGTGCTGTTCCCAGCTTGATCTCTGTGAACATGAGGTGCTGTTGGCATCCTGGGATGAAGTCACTGATGTAGAACAGAGAACGACTCTTTATGATGACCCTAGATATCCTGGTCAGGCAGGCATGCCTACAGAACAGTTATGTGACTAGGATTCCGTTTGGCTTGGCCTATGGGACATCCCTCTTTTAACAATGCACTTAGCAGTCTGAGACCCTGGCTTGCATGTACCGTATACACACACCCTCTCTGAACAGTGTGCTTAGCAGCACATTGGCATCCTAGGACCTCCACCTACACAGAGCTACATGCACACCTAGCTGTGAACAATGCAGTAAGTTTCTCCTTGCTTAACGCTTACCAAACACAGACAGATTGTATTTAATTGTGCTAGTTATGTCTGAGTACAAGAATGGGCTTGCTGAACTAGTTTTGGGTGCACTCATAGTAAGGCAAACCATGTCCTTTAAGTGAACATTTAGGAAGAATTCTTTATTTACCATATTTTGCATATGTATATGTTGTGCATATGATTAAAATCAGATACATTATGGGAACAAATATGCATAGAAAAGTTATATAGCATGAGCCTGCCAATCAAATTAGAGGACCACCCAAACTAGGTCCCTAGTAACCAAACTTTTCCCTTTAAAGTCTATAAAAGAAGCCTCAGGCAATAACCTGGGCCCTTGGGTACTTTCACTCTCCTGGCTCTGCTGTTACCACCCTTGTATCGGCCCCGTGCTGCAGTTTTGTTTAAAGAGGTACTTTGCTACTTTCGTATTCCTGTTTCATTTGTGAATAAGATACCAAGAGACTGGAAATCCCTGGTGCAGAACTCAATCATGATCGAAGGAGGAGACACTTCAGGTCAGCCTGTGTCCCAGGGTCAAGTGTGAGATTCATTCGAGTATCGTGTTGTTGGCCCCTCCAAGGCCTGTGCTCAATCCTGGCCCTATTCTAATTTAAGGGACGCTGGGTTCGTTGGCTTCAGAATCCAGCCCAAGCTGCCAGCCGCCAGCCGCCTAGACTCTTTGGGTTCCTTAGCTCCCTGTCCGGCTTCATCCCTTCCGGGGATCCCAGCAGCCCTGTGTCCCCCACTCTGCTGTTTGAGAGAGTACAGCATCTTTCATAGGCTGGCTAACACCTACTGTGTACGTGTGCACAAACTTGCAATGAAATGCCTTCTCTCCTGCTCTCTCTCTGTATTTGCCAGGTGCCTGTCTAAAGGCTCTGTGATTGTTAATCTCAATTTTGAGTCGACTTGACTGATTGGGAGACTAGTAAAATCCTTCGCTGGGTGTGCCGGTGAGAGTGTCTCCTGGGAGGGCTAACTGCAGAGAGAGACTTGCTGTAAACACTGACAATGGTGTCCTGCCAGACCGGTCCCAATGGAGAGAGCCTGATAGCTTCCTGGATGACGTGGAACAGACTGCTTTTCTCTGCCCACCACCACAATGGGCTTACACCTCGAAAGCCAACATATCCTTCCTCTCTTAAGTTGACTTCTCAGTATTTGGTCCTAGCAACAACAACAAAACAAAACCAACCAACCAAACAAACAAACAAACCCAACCTAAGCGCTTATCACCCTGCCCACAGCAGACAGGCCGTATGCATCAGTGGACAAGGGTCTAGATGCCTGGTGGTCCCTCCATAGAAAGAGCAAGCAGGGTGACACGTCAGGAGTGGTCAGTAGGCGATGCTCTCTGCAGGTTTTCCCTCCTCTTTGTTGTCATTTCTCTCTCTTGCATTGCTCGTCGCACACTTAGTTGTTGGTACATCCCTAATTACCTAGAGAGCCTTCTGCTGTGCCTGGTGTAGGTGTTTGAGTTTGGACACCCAGAACACCCATGAGCACCCCTGTACCGGGACAGCAATGCTGGCTCTCCCGTGGAGGATGAATCGGAGACACATTTCTATTTTACATTTATTTGTTGAACACTATGAGGGGATTTTGGTTACAATGAGAATGAAGTAGGAAAAGCATGATTCATGCTCTGTCACTAGGCTGATTGCTATGGTCCATAGGTATTAATTTATTATTTACTTAGAATTAGAAGCTACTGATACTCTCACCACCTCCCTTAGGAAACTGTTTGTGGGTTTAACCAACTTACTTTGAGGACAATACCTCAATGACTCTGCCTAAATGCTTCTTCTTTAATTGCATGCCAAGGCCAGGTGCCAATGCTCGAGATGGTTGGCACACACTGAGACTGAGAGTGGAATTCATGCGGACATGTCTTAGCTCTGAACTGGTCTCTTCCCTCCAGAGCATTAGGGTTATTTACAACGTGCAGCATTTCATCCAGCGTCTTCATCATTTTATAAGCCAAGGGCTCAAGAAACCAAGACCCCCTTGGGACACCAGAGCCTGCCTACTATTTCTGACGATTTAAATGCTTTTGATGCCTGAATCAAGGCGTCTGCGGTTTAGATGTGGTTTAATGTGTTCCCCATGTAAGCCCACTGTAACTGAAATCCTGGCCCTATTGACGGGTGGTAGAGCCTTCGTGGAGTGACACCCAGTGGAGGGTACCAAGATTATCGAGGGCATAGCATTGAAGGGGAGGGACCGCTTTCTCTTGTTCCCTGCCTTCCAGGCACTCCTGTCATGGTTTGCCACCATCTGTCATAGTCACCAAAGGCTAAACCAGTAGGGCTGCCAGATCTTGGACTTTGAACTACCAAAGTGCCTGAAATAAACTTTACCTTTTAAGTGCTGTGTGTTAGGGATTTCATAATGCTGGGGAGTTGACACATATGTCTCGTCTTAGGCAGAGTTTCTATTGCTGCGAGAAAACACCATGACTATAACCAACTTGGGGAGGAAAGGGTTTATTTCATCTTCCAACCCTCAAGTCACTGAGGGAATCAGGGCAGAGACTCATAGTGGGAACCTGGGGGCAGGAAGCCTAACAGAGACCATGGCGGAGCACTGCTTACTGGCTTGCTCCCCATGGCTTGCTCAGACTGCCTTCTTATAGCACACGGGATCACCAGCCCAGGGGTAGCACCACCCAAAATGGTGCTGGGCCCTCCCTTGTCAACCACTAATTAAGAAAATACACTACAGAGTTGCCTACAGGCAAATCTTATGGATGCATTCTCTCAGCTGAGAGTCTCACTCCCAAGATGACTCTAGTTTATATCAAGTTGACATAAAACTATTGGGTTTTGTTTGTTTGTTTTTTACAGATTGAATTGGTCAAATGAGCTTAACTATTTACCAACAGAAATTCATGAAAAAATCTATTCAAGTTTCATTCATGAAAAGTTCAGCTTAGCCAAGAATCTACAGAAGGTGAGGTGGGTCATGAGTTTTGAACTGGAAAACTAGGTATTACCCTGAGGTTCTGTTGCTGTTTGTGTGGAACTTACATACAAGCAGTGTTTTTAAGAAATATAGACAAACTAGATGTATTTTCATACTGTTAGTGTCACAAATAAAAATTTAAAGTTATTTCCCATAAAACACAGACAGCTAGGCGTGCTGACTCATACCTGCAATCCCAAGATTTAAGAGGTTAAGACAGAAGGATCATGGGCTCCAGGCTGCCTTGGCTACATATTAGGACCCTGGCTCACAAAACAAAACAAAGAACCAGGGAGAATTTTTTTTCAAATTTCCAGACCTTTCTATGTCCTCAGGAAAACCAATTCGTTTCCTAGCTGCCTGCATTCTCCAGTCAGCTAAAAAGAGCCTCGCAAGCTGACAGTGTGAGGAGCCCTCAGCTGGTGGCGAGCTGTGGTGTCGATGTGAAACCTCCCACCATCCCTTCCACAGTCCACTTTCTGCCCCCTCTTATTCTGCAAAAGCTGCTTTGAATCTTCCTGGCTTTGGCTGTGGCTTCAGTGGCTGTGGGGCAGTGATGCTCATCGTAAGTTTTTCTCCCTTCCTCTCATGGGGATTGACCCCCGTGACCTCACGCATGCTGAGCAAGCACTCTATAACTCAGCTACATGCCTCGGTACGTGTGTGAAAGTGAGTGTGCAGATGCTGACAGGCACGTGGAGGCCAGAGGCTGACACAGTGACTCTTCCTCAGTGTCTTCTCACCTTATTTTTAAAGGTTGGGTCCCTGGAGTGTTCTATCTCCCCCACAACTAGGGTGGGGACTCAGGTCTTCATGCTTGTGTGACAGGTACTTTGCAGATGGGACCATCTCCCCAGCCCACAGTTACTTATAGAGGACACTTAAATGTTCACTTTGCTCCTAGAATTCCTAGAAGTGCAGGTGAGTTATTTCATGATGTGGTCATCCTCACGGCAGCCGCAGCCATCTTTAAATGGGTACGTGACTTTTTACCTCCTGCTTTTCTAGTCCAGGCGTACGACTTTCACCATGGTCGGAAAGGCCCGTAGGATTGTGGTTCCCTCTGCCTCCCTGGACCAAAGCTCTCCCCACCCCGTTTGCTCCAGCTCCGCTCTTCAGACGTGTGCTTCTCAACCTTCCTAATGCTGCGACCCTTTAATACAGTTCTTTATGTTGTGGTGACCCCCCCCCCCCAACCATAAAATCACTTTGTCGCTACTTCCTAACTGTAATTCTGCTACTGTCATGAATCTGACATGTGACCCCATGCGAAAGGGCAGTGTGACCCCAAAGGGGTTGAGGCCCGCAGATTGAGAACCGCTGTTTAGATTGCCTTCCTAAACACCTGACTTTCTCTTCGGTGGCTTGGAACACTAGCTTCCTTTGTCTAGTACACTTAACTTTTTCTTTCTGGAGCTGGACTCCCCCCTCTAACCCCCCAATCCCCCCACCCAATTAGGTCTCAGCTTGAGTATTAACTGTCCTATCGTTACTGTCCCCCTTATTTATCACAGCATCTTTATTTCTTTATTACAGCATTGTCATCTTCACTCTTCCCTGGGCCTCTGCATTTGGTTATTGCTTCCTGACTTAACTGTTTTCTTCCCTATTAGACTGAGAGCTCTACAGGTGCAAGCACCACAGGGGTCAGAGCCCAGCCGGATGACAGGCTCTGATCTTGTCTGGTTGCACTGTCAGGTGTCCAGATAGACCACACTTCTCAGCTTCCTTTAAGGCTCCATTTCTGGGTGATGTAGTCCCCACCCGTGGAGCATGAGAAGAATAGATACGTCTAATTCTGCAGCATTTGCTCAGAAAGGATTCATAACTTACTCCTCTCGGCTGATGCCAAGAGCACAGTGAGACCCGTGATTAGCCTGACTGCGTAGATAAAGGCTTGCTCTGGAGACTGGCAGGGCATGGATGGGCCTGGACTGTGTGCACAGAATAAACCTGTGCTTCCCCCAGCCACTCTACTTGGTGGTCTTTGGGTTATCTGGTTTCGCTTTCAGCCTGATTGTGTTGTTGAACAGGCGAGCAATGGCACTTGACCTTTTTACCTGGTCTTCCTGCCAGCACTGGGACAAGAGAGGAGGTAGCCTCTGCCACAAGTCATCCACTGTGCACCTGCCACAGTGTCGGTAGGCTCTCTTCGTTTCTCCTGCCTCAAAGCTCCCTTGAGGCTTGCAATGTCTCGCTGCATCAATGACAGATTTTTTTTTTCTTTCTTCCTGCCACCAAAAAGAAAGCAAACTGGAAAGAACGCCATGGCCCATGCAGCAAGTGAGGGATGCTCCTCATGTCAAGAAGAGCCCAGGTGGCTATGTTATGGAAGATCTGTGTGAGACTGAATTCCATCTCGCAGACAGTGGCAGCCTGTGACCCCTGTCAGAGCAGAGAGTTCCACCCATGTGATAGTACTTACCCCCAAAGTAAATGTCTGTGACATTTCATACCTGAACTTTCAATGCCAGATGGATGTTCTTGAATCTGAGCTCCTCGACAGGCGGTTTTGTTTACTGAACTCTTGAAGGAGTGTATGAGTTGGGAGAGCGAGTCCCCCGAGAATGGCCAGTTATGGCTTTAACCATCATGGGAGAATTGTACCCTCTTTTTTTCAGTGACTGTTTTCTCCCCCCTCCGGTTTGGGGTATTTTTAAACTCTACTATATTTAAAGAAAGACAATGCAACCATTTAGCTAATGCCATCCCCTCCCAGAAGCATCATTTTCAACAGAGACATTAGTGCTTGGGGAAAGGGTGCTGCGGTGCTAAAATAGATCTAGGCAGGGCCCCTCTGTCTGCTCTGTGTGTCTCCGTCTCCCTGTCTGCACAGGATGCTCAAGGCTGGGCCCTGTCCATCTTGTTCCATGTTGTCTCTTTGGTACCTAGACTAGCACCCAGTAGCTGGCTCGTTGAAGACGCTCAATAGTCACTTGCTGAGGAAATAAACACAAGAATATGCAGGACTTCTCAAGGGATATATGAGTTAGGGTGCTGTCAAAATTGAGAAAGTTTACTAGACTTTAATCTTCTCAGAGAGTAACTGAATCTTTATGGATATATTAAATCTACATTTTCTACGTCCTACCATGTACTGTATTTCAATGCATTGTGGAAAAAAGAAGTTTCGAATCTATTCCAGTGGTTAGAAAAGTGGAAGACGGTTTCTAAGTAAGAACGACTCATTGTATTTGCAAGGAAAGTGCTGTTAGAGTCAAAGAAGACTTGTGGGACAATGCAGGCAGACAACAGGGTGAATCCTGAGCTCACGGAGAAGGTGAATTGAGCAGAAAGCATCTGTTTTCTCTCTCTGCATCCTGACTGTGGATGCAAGTTGGCCAGTGATTTCAAGCTCCCCTGCTTTGCCTTGCCATGATGAGCAGAGCCCTTGAGCAGAAGAGACACTTTCTCCCTTAATCTGTTTTTTTTTGGGGGGGGGGGTCAGAGTATTTGATCACTTGAGGCAGGGACAAGAATGTGGCCACCTTAGCGAGGTGAGGAAAACGGATGTGGCAAACTCAGTAGTCTGACCATAACTAACAGGGTGGGCGATCCTCCAGCCTGAGGAGACATCTGGGAGAACCCGGCAGGTGGTGTGTTTACTACAAATATCTTGAAATGTCCTCACACAAAAGTATGAAGGGAGCAGAGCGTGTCCGGTGTCCCTAGTTTAATCCACGCTCTACAGGAGCTCTCGGCTAGAGGAATATGGCAAGAAAATGAATCATGCCGATTGGATGGGAGAGGCAGGAGTACGGTCTTGACGTGACTATATATTTGCTGTCACTCTAGAGACAAGGAAAGCAAGGGTCAGGAGGCTGATCTGTGTGAGTTCATGTTGGCAGTAAAGGGTGGGGACCCTGCTTACGTCCAGCTCCCCTGACCCCAGTGTGTCAACGTTCAACAGAAAGATAGAGGTGGCTGTGCAATGCAGGAGCCATTCTTTGGGAATGAACCTGCAATCTGGGACACACGCATGGAGGCCATGTGCGAGAACTAAGGGGAAACTGCTTCCACAAAAAATTTCACTGGCCCTTTAATTGCTTGATCTGTGTCTGGTGAATGGAGGCAGTTACTACAGGAAATTCAGTCTTAAAGGCCCTAGTTAGGAGTGGCTTTTCTTTTTTAAAGTCAGTTGCTAAGGGGGCATGTCTCAAAGATAAGGTCAACTCCAGTGAGTGTGGTGGCACTTGTCAGTAAGTCCCAGCAGGTGGGATGCTGAAGGAAGAGGATCACGGGTTCAAAGCCAGCCTGACCACGCAGTGAGCTCCTGAAAAAGGAAGTCATTCACAGGCACAAGAAAAGCTAAGGCAGGCGGTTTTGTCAGGTGGGTTTTATGAGCTCCTTCCTGGAGTGGATGTCCGTGAGCCCCGGGCTTCCTTTTGTTTTCCATGGTTCTTCCATCCCGTCTTAGTGGCGTGTGACAGAAGCAACTGTAGTTTGCATTGTGGATTTTTCACAACTGGCATAAAAGAGGGATGCTTTCATTTGCTTTAAAAAGGCCAAGGTGGGTTCATCTGTGCTCCTTTGGTTTTTGTTTGTTTTGTTTTGTTTTTGATTTTTTGAGGCAGCGCTTCTCTCCTGTCTGTAGACCAGGCTGGCCTTGAACTCACAGAAATCCACCTGCCTTTGCCTCCCAAGTGCTGGAATTAAAGGTGTATGCTACCACTGCCTGGCTCAGTTGTGCTTCTTAAAGCACCCCTGTATTTAAAGCTGGTCTTAGACAGCCCAGTAAGTCAAGAAAAACAACACAGAACAACTCCTCCATCTCCCCGCCCCCCAAGCAGAGTCCAAGAGATGGCTCAGTGGTTAAGAGCACTGGCTGCTTTTCCAGAGGACCTAGCTTTGATTCTCAGCACCCACACAGCAACTCACAGCTGCCTGTAGCTCCAGTCCCAGGGAGATCCAATGCCCTCTTCCAGCCTTTGTGGGCACGCTGCATGCATGTGGTGCACAGACACACATGCAGGCTAAACATCTGTACGTATAAAAATAAATAAAATCATATACATTGGTATATGGAAAAAAAAAAACAAACCACCAACCACCCTGAAAATGGGGATAGAGAAGCCTTATAGTCTAGGTTCTTGGGCCAGAGCATATCAAAGTATAGATGACCTACTGCCCTGGTGAACATGGCTCCATTCATCAGACCCCGAGGTGGGAAAAATGGTCAGGTGGTTAAGTTTTGTTTCCTCCGCAAGAATGCCAGCCTACTTGAAAAGTCATCACCCTAAGGTGGTACAGGGTGGGGAACGGTTAGAAAATAAAATGTTGAGACCTCATGTAACTGGTATACCATCTTGACTCACTATCTTACCCATGGCCTGGATGAGAGAAAGGGGCACTGGGCAGGTTTACCTGTGACGGCTGGCATAAGCCCCAGACTGCCTTGGGCAAGCTTAAACATTTGCTCCGCAGTCTAGAGGGGCTATAAAGGAAACTGGCAAGTTTGTGGGCAGAGCAGTTTTGTGAGATCTGCTGAGGCACTGGCTTAGGGATCGTGGAACATTCTAGGGACTGAAACCTCCTTCAGGAGGGTCAGAGCATTGTTGAGCCTTGACATTTGCCCTACCTTTGGGCTTACGGCAAGCCTGTGAACAGGCTTATTCACCCATGCTGGAAGAGGGTGCTGTTCTTACATCTCAGGCTACCCTCCTGGGAAGTGTCGGGCTTGCACGTGAGCCGTGATGTGACTCGGTTCTTACTTTTCCTCTTTTGTGTTGTAGGGCATCTCAAGGACCCGAGTGTCTGGCATAGGATGAGTGTAGGGCTGGATGGCACCAAAAGGGGAGACAGAGCACTTGGCAACACTCCTGCCGCTCTGTATGCCGGCTCTCATGCCGTACCAGCAGAGACGCAGAAGTGTGCAGTGGGCCCTAGCTGTCCAGGGCAGGCATGGCTCTGGCTTTTGGCCTGAAGCAACCACAGGTCTGTTGTGTCTATGACCACATTGTTATTCTTTGTGGGCTGATGCCTGCCTCAGACGGGAATCGCATCCCTCCAGATACCCTGTGTCTCATTCCTATAACCATGAAGGTCATCGCCAGGCCAGGCACCCACACTTAATTCTTTTCATCTCTTTCCATAAGTCAATCTGAAGGCCTCCTTAATTATTTTTATTGCTTTTCTCTGAACTCTTTTCAATTTGCTGGCATATCGCTTTTCGAGTGGTGAGATACTCAGAAGTGTTCTTCAGAGAAATTATAATCTCCTGTGCATGATGTAATGCTTTGGCCTAGGAAGTTGGAAATCACAGCTGCAGTTTGAGCTGCCATGGGTATTATAACCTGCCATCAATTTAGCCATCTCCAATTAGCTTAATTTTATTTTCAGTTAAGGTAAGTGCTTGGCTAAAAGTCAACAAATTTAAATCTGGAGTAGTCTAAGGCATATCTGTACGTATGTGTAAACTAAAAGCAAAAATAAAATAGTTCAGGAGGGAAAAAAAATCTCGATTTTTGCTCATTTCCCAGTACCCACAATGCATCAGGATCCTCAGCTCAAGGAGACTCTTACTTGGATTGTTGTGACTATTTGAAAATTTTGTTCATTAGACACAATTCTTATTTCCTGTGATACTAACTGTTGTTATTTTCTCTGACTTGATTATTTTGAGTTCACATGCTTTGGCAAGAATGACTACATTGACCACACTGTAATGCTTCCCATATCATTATCTTCTTCTTCTTCTTCTTCTTCTTCTTCTTCTTCTTCTTCTTCTTCTTCTTCTTCTTCTTCTTCTTCTTCTTCTTCTTCTTCTTCTTCTTCATTACTACTACTACTACTACTACTATTATTCCTCAGTAAATATGGGGAATTGACTTGCAGTTCAAAAAAGAACCTGACCTAGCTATGTGTGGTGGGCTGTCCTGGTACAGCAATGGGAGGCTGAGTCAGGTGCCTATGAACTTGAGGCCAACCTGGTCCACATAGTGAGCTCCTGTCTCAAAATCAAAACCCCAAACAAACAAACAGACAAACAGATAAATAATAAAAATAAAAAATTAGCTTGACCTCAGCTTTATAACACAGTCTCCCTGAGATTTAAGCCTGGTTGGCCTTGACACTCAGCTGGTCTTTAGAACAATTTCACTTTTCACTTTGTATTACTTGTCCGAAGGATCTCAACCAAGACAGCATGGGCAGCTGTAAAGCCCAACATTTGGAGCTGGGGAGATGGTTCAGCTGATACAGTGTCTGCCGCACAAGTGTGTGGAGCTGCATTTGGAGCCCCAGCACCCACATAAAACATGATGCAGGTGTCTTCAGTCCCAGAGCTGGGCAGCCAGGGACAGGAGCATCCCTCGGGCTTGCTGGCTAGACAGGCTAACCAAATAAATGAGGGATCGTATTTTAAAAAAATAAAATGGAGGGCTGGGCTTGGTGGCGCATGCCTTTAATCCCAGCACTCCTGAGGCAGAGGCAGGAGGATTGCTGTGAGTTCAAGGCCATCTTGGTCTACAGAGAGAGTACAGGACAGCCAAGGCTACACAGAGAAGCCATGTCTTGAAACCCAAGCCCCCCCCCAAAGTATGGAGAGCAACTGAGGAAGACACCCAATGTTGACCGCTAGCCTCCATGCACATTTGTACACAAGAGTACATGCACCCACCCACCAGCATGCACACACACAAACATGCACACACACACATGCACTCTTTCCTCACCAGCATGCACATACACAAACATACATATACATGCAATCTCCCCCTACTAGCATGCACACACACAAACGCGCACACACATGCACACTCCCCCCACCAGCACAGACACGCACACAAACATGCACACACACACACACTGTATCTTCACTAGCACACACACACACACACACACACACACACATGCACACATACATACACTCTTCCTTACCCCAAAGGTCCAATATTTAAGACGTTGTCAGCACACAATGAAAACAGGAGGACTCTCAGTTTCTCAGTAGTGAAAGGTCTCAGCTTACAGAGCGGAGCCATGCCTAATCAGGTCTGGTGGCCTCTGAGAAATTTCAGCATTGACCGACGAGGCCTTGCCACAGCCCTGGGAGCTGCCCTCAGAAGCCACGAGATCTAAGGGTGAAGAGAACTAGCTCCTTTTGGAATTTAGACCCATGAAAAAGCCTCAAATTGTTTTGTTCATAGTATAAGAAAATTGACTCCTGCCCTTTTTTTTTTTTTTTTTGTCTTTTTGTCTTTTTTAACAAGGTCAACTTTACCCAGGGATGGGCAGTGGGTGAGGGCTGACTCAGGACATAGATTTCATCTGTGTATTTTGTTTCACAATGAATGCAGACCACATTCTCTCTCTCTCTCTCTCTCTCTCTCTCTCTCTCTCTCTCTCTCTCTCTCTCTGTCTCTGTATGTGTGTGTGGTGTGTTTGGCTCAAAGTGTCAGCACTGTCACCCTCACCCAGGAACTTCTCTGCAAAGTCACATTAATCCCTCCTTCTTCCCGCACCCCCTCCCGACTTTGTGTCTTTCTGTAATATACAGTATAATTTATAAAAGTGTGAGCAACTGTGGAATTGTTCTCCTAATAGATTCTGAAGATTCCAATTTCCATCCTGCCACACAAGACTGAAAATGCACTGTGCTCACTTAACTGGATCTGCACCTCATCCCCGCGCTGCGGCAGAAGCAGGTTCAGGTGCAGGTTAAGAGCGCACACTTCCTCCCGAATACGGGGCTTATTAAATATCTCCCCACAATTAACATCACCATATCAATAAGAATTATCATTAGGTCCTGTCAATCAGGTGCTGAATTTTGCTTCAGGGAAACAAAACAATTTAAATTATGGCAAGCGCTCCCCTTCCTCTTCTTCTTCTTCTTTTTTTTTTTTTTAACATGCTTCTCTTTAAATTGGATAATTATGTGTCTTTTCATTAGATTCCTCTAAGCGTAATAGATCACCATGTTCACCCTTTGACCTTGCTGATGAATGTCTCTGGTGAGAACATGTGACACGCAGTGTTCTAATGAGAACAAAATACGGAATAACTGGAAATCTTGTATAATGAAAGCAGATAAAGCAAGGGGAAACACAACAACCTTTAAGGTTGATGAGTAAAATGTATTTGTAATGTGGCACTGATATGGGCTAGGGATTAGAAGAGCTATTTTTGGGCCTAATAATGTGATAGAAACACTGGGTGTCCCTCCCCAACCCCCGCCTCCTCCTCCTCCTTCTTCTTCCTTAGTATTAAAAAAAAAAAAAAAAAAAAAAAAAAAGGAGAAAGACGTTTCGGGTAAACAACGGTGCATTAGAAAAGCCTGGTCTCAGCTGAACTGCAAGTGCAGATGGAGTGAACCCGTTGGCCTGAGGGGGCTCGAACGACTCCCTGCATCTCAGCACCTGCGAAGTGTAATTGGGAACCTCTCTATTGCTGTCTTTATGGGGGGGTTTCAAATGGGAGAGCAGCTCAAAAGGGGAGCCGATCGGTACCGGGGAGGTCTGTAGTCTCACAGGATGTGGAAGAACGGCAGGGGAGGGGGAAGGACATCCCATATCCGTTCCCCTCCCTAAGAAACCTGCTCTGCTGCAGCTGGGCCACACTTCGCCTCTCAAAAGTCCTCATGTTAAAAGGGACGAGCCATCCTGCTGGAGGTCAAGGACACGCAAGTAACCTCTGTTCCCCTGAAATGCCTGACACACAACATCTTTCCTGTGCCACTAGTTTGAGGGGTTGACTCCACACAGCTCTGTTCCCAGGGGCAGTGAATGTGGGATTTGCTGTGGGACCATCCTGTGACCCTGTGATATGCATGGAGACCATGGAAATGGAAGGTGCGCTTTTCAGTTACTCACCTTGCAGTGTGATTTTTCGGTTGTGCCTAAAGAGCAGCCCGTTAAGTCACTTATGAAAGGCGTGCCTTTGCAAAAACCATCTAAGGACCCAGGGCTGAGGTACGGGTTACTTTATATAATCCTGCAAAGCAATCTATGCTTAGTCTGTGGATGTAAGGAAGAGATGGGGCCTCGGTAGTTGGTAAGCTTCCGACATGCCAAGTGCCCTGCCGCGCAGCTTTGATGCATGGCCCCTCATTTAATCCCGCCCCCTATCCCCATCAAACCTTATTATGCCATTTTTTGACTTAGGAAATGGCTAACTCAGACTCAGGATGACATGACAGAAGGGCTAGGATTTGACCACAGCCTGGGTTCTCTCCCAAGTCCACGTGCTTCGCATTGAAGGCTCCTTGTAGCAACCACACTGAAAGGCTCCCGAGTCCCCGAGTCCCACGGCTCTACCTTAATCTCCTCTAGCTTGTCTTTCCAGGTCTTGATGGAATTAATTTGGATTACGATGGACTTTATATTACCACCATCAATCTTGCTAGTTGTACAATATGCTTCCTTAATAGAAGTCACACAAGAAAAGGAGCCGCTGCCTCCATAAATTGATTTCTTCCGGTGAATTCCAGCTTAGGCCAAGAATTTGCAGTAAGTGATGTGTGTGTTTGCAAAAGATTAAGAAACCAACCAGCTTCAAAGCCACGGTTCCTTCTGTTTATCTGTCGATCTGACCTGTTTAAGGGAAACTTCACCTTGGGTCTTCACGCCTGACCTCTGCCAGGTGGCTTTCTGTGGAGACGTCCTCACTGTTAGCAATCCTTCATTCCGCAAGAGCCTGACAGGAAGAGGAATATCCAAAGTCCATTTGAGCTTTCAGCCTGGGATTTACCTGAGATTTGTCACGGATGCTGGGGCTCCGTGGGGGCAGAAGAAGAGAGAGGGGGCTTTGCTCACATCATCTCTCTATCAGTCACTGGGGAGGAGGCAACTCAGGGCTCGGAAAAGAGAAAGAGCTTGTAGCTTTTCCCCAACTGCACATGTGCAGAGAAACCGGAAATGGTGGAGGGCAGAAGCTGTGCTGGAGGACTTAAGGAAGTGTCTGCGCCTTAAAGCTTGATGAAGAGGGACAGCATTCTTCTTCAAGAGACGAACCTTCAGTGGAACACAGGTCGGAGAATAATCTTGAAGGGTTCCCCAGCCCACACGCTCAAATGCCACTAGCTTGAGCACCATGACGGCAAATCTAAAGACAGAGGGTTCGGATCAGAAGGGAGGAACACTGTTTGCCACGGTGGAAAGATGGACTGAAGGACCTGCCCAAACCAGGACAGTGACAGCTACTGTGGCCCATTTTGGGCCTTCTGAAGATGCACCCTCAGAGCGTCCTCCAGTGATGCAAGCGGTAGACATAGGACAGATTTCGAGATTTCAAGTCCCACGGGGAAGAGCGTGTCTTCTCTTACTGTGCCACTTAAATTGTTTCCCCTTGCCTTCATTGAGCATTCCCTGACAGCCTTCAGGGTAGCCTGATACCTTGCAGGAACACTTCCCAACAGGGAGCTCACAGGAGATGTCACTGACTTAGGCTGATCTAGGGAGTGGCTTTCCCCACATGCCGGGTTCCTGCCCAGTCCAGCCTGGCCCATGAAGAGCAGGGCCGGTTCCCACAGCGCTGGGCACTTGACAAGGAACTCAAGACCCAGACAGTGGGACCGTGCCAGACAGACATGGGCAAAGAGCTCCTCTAGGGAAAGCTACAGCCACGCCCTCTTCCACTTCTCTTTAATGCATAGCTTAGTGGCATTATGTATATCTACGTTGTGTGTGATCAGCGTTATTATCCATCTTTTTCATCATTTATTTTTGAGATAGTCTTATTCTGGAACTCTCTACCTACCTCCCAGCTGACCAAGAGTTTTGTGATTTCAGGTGTGTGCCACCATTGATGACAGGGCATTTTCAATAGTCTAAACTGGAGCTTTGTGTAGGCATCAGCCCTCTTACCATAGCTTTTTACCATCCTACCGGTAACTAACGTTCTTCCTTCTGTCTCCGGAACTGTATGAGTGTAGGAATGGACTCTGAGTGACATCACAGAATACGTATGCCTTTGCGTTTGGTGTTATTTCATCAGCTGGATGTCTTCAAAGTGTGTTGAACTCTGTTCTTTCTGAAAACTGCACACTGGTCTGCGGTGAGTGTGCCCTGCACCTTGTTTATCTGTCTCCTGAGAGACACTGAGGCCACTTTGCCCTTTCAGCTCTGGTGACTGGTATTGTTATGACAGGGGTGCTATGAACACTTATCTGTTCAAGGCCTTGCTTTCAATGATTTTGAGTATGAAATGAGGCATTTATCTTTCCATTGTATTCTGTGATTTCCAGGGCATGCCAACACATCTGCTTAGTCCTATGAAGTAGCTAGGTAAATAGAGTCTTCATTTTTATTATTTATTTATTATTTATTGTTTTTCAAGATAGGGTTTCTCTGTGTAGCCTAGCCTGTCCTGGACTCTCTTTGTAGACCAGGCTGGCCTTGAACTCACAGAGATCCTCCTGCCTCTGCAGAGTCAGCACATCCACAGTGGGTCTGCAGGATCCTGGGCATAGCTAGAGCCACCCAGCTTAGGGAAAAGCGGGGCAGGCGTTGGCCTTTCCTATCTGTGCTGAGGGTGAGATGTACCCAGGAACCGAGTCAAGATGAACTGCAGCAAGAACCTCTTATCTCCCAGTTTATTGGGAGGCCCGTGACCTTAGCCATCCTGTTTGGAGAGCAGTACACAGCAGATTCAAGCTGAGCTTTCCAGAGCACCTAGAGATTTAGCCAGTTTGGTTTTTTGTTTGTTTGTTTGTTTTTTGTTCTCTCTCTCTCTCTCTCTCTCTCTCTCTCTCCCTTCCTTCCTTTTTTTTTTTTTTTTTAAGATTTATTTATTTTTATGTAGCAGTGCTCTGCCTGCATGTACACCTGCAGGCCAGAAGAGGGCATCATATCACGTTACAGATGGTTGTGAGCCACCATGTGGTTCCTGGGAATTGAACTCAGGACCTCTGAAAGAGCAGTTAGTGCTCTTAACCTCTGAGCCATCTCTCCAGCCCCTTCTTTTCTTTCTTAATCTTAGAAGGGGAAGGTGGTAAAAATACTGGGAATTGCGTGTGGAGGAGAGGCAGACAGACAAACAGCCTCACTGGACTTCCCTTTCTCTACCCTCCTACCCCACCATGCCCTGGACAGTTCACAGGATGCTGCTGGACAGAACATTCCAGGAAACACTCGCATTCCTCAAGCATTGCATAATTCCTGGAATTTGCTAGATAATTACCAGCTCTCCCTGCCACTCTCCTCAGTGGAGACCTGGCCTGAGCCGTCTGTTAGACATGAACCCAAATCAATATAGCACCGAGTAATGGGGAGTAATATGAGAGCAAACCACTTAAGGATTTCTGCCAGCATCCACACATACAGATGCTACAGAAACACGCACATGTTTAAAACCTTTGATCAAAACATCACATGAGTGTTCTGCCCTGTGACGCCCTACACCTACCATTTAAAGTCTCTCCCAAATCACGTCCTTTGGCTTGTCAGCAAGGGCATCCTTTTATTTCACAGCATGCAGTGTATTTGTAACAACTTGTCATTTTTCTGAGTTCAGTTCTCCACCTTTGCAGTGTGTGTGTGCATGTGTGTGTGTGTGTACACACACGCATGAGTGCGTGCCAAGGGTAGCCTGTCTCTCTGTGGGTTTAGGTCAGGAAGGAGGAGGGAGAGGAAAGCAGAGGAGCCTAAACAGCTTCAAACAAAAACAGGGCCTTATCCCTGCTCATTCATGGTCTTGGGACCATGACCAACTGTCAGGTTAAAGGTCATTTCAAAGTGATGCTAGGGCCATCTTCTGATAGAAGGAGAAAGGGATGATGTTTAGTAAACAGGTTCTCTGCCAAGCACTATATGTTCTTCATGATGAGCCTGTTCCCATGCCCACTAACAATGGCAGCAACCAAACTTAGGAGGTGATGAAATGGGTCAGTTGGTAAAATGCTTGTCATACAAGCAAGAGTTCAGATTCTTGGCACCCACCTAAGATCTGGGCACAACACTGTGCCTCTGTAACCTCAGGAATACAGGGAAACACAGACAGGCAAGTCTCTGGAAGTGGCTGGCCAGCCAGTCTAGCCATTTGGTGAATTCCAGGCTCAGTGAGAGACCTTGTCTCCAAGAAACAAAGTGGGTACAACTGAGGAAGACGGCCAACATTGACTGCAGCATCCGCGTGTGTGAAAACACAGGTACACACACTCTTAGATGCACACGTGCAAACATATAGGAATCCACTCAGCACGCACGCGCGCACACACACACACACACACACACACACACACACACACACACACACACTTTAGAGAGATTTAAAACCTTGGCTAAAATCACACAGTAAATACATAGAAGAGCCGAGATCTGATGTCCCAGCCACTGCCCTCTCTCAGCTTGATGGATGGTGACTGTGGGTTATGGTCCATTAGTTTTGTTTTGGAGGGAGGCAATGAGGCAGCAGCTGGCATCAGAAGATGCCTTTCCTAGTCAAGGGATGAGAGGGCAGAAATAACCTCATCTTGGTGGTCCTGAGGGGCTTGAGGTGGAGGAAAGGTGGATGCCAGCAACACTGTGTGTTCAGAGCGGGTTTCACAGCATCCTTGGGAGCAGTCAAAGCCTGGCATGAGCCGCTTAACTGTGGACAGCTGGAGCAGAGATAGGCTCTGAGGTCCCTCACAGATGGCAGATACTTTAAAAGTAGATCCAAATAAATACTGTTTCCTTGTCAAATATTTATCGAGCTCTTGTTTTACTTGGGTATTGACATAGGAGTGAGCAGGAAAAAAATCCCTTCCTTAAATGGGTCTCTGGTCCAATGGAGAGACAGGAGACAACCTTAACGCTTAAACACTTGGTTTAACAGGCAGTAATGAGGTGGGGGAGGTGAGTTGGCTGGCATGTGTGTGTGTGTGTGTGTGCGTGTGTGTGTGTGTGTGCGTGTGTGTGTGTGTGTGTGTGTGTGTGTGTGTTCACATAAAATGGATAAGAAAGGCCTGGTGAGTTAGGTGACATGAAGCTGGGCCTGGAGATGCTGAAAGGGTAACTCGGGGCTCCCAGCAGGAAGAAAAGTGGGTCAAAGACGTAGTCAGGGCCGAAGAACAGAGGGTGCTCTAGGCCATCGTAATGGCGCGTTTTGGGGGGACACAAGGAGGCTGCTGGATCTTGCCATGTGATCTAGGCTGCCTTCAAACTTGTGATCCCCTTGCCTCAGCCTCCCACACCCCACCACACTAGCGTAGATAGTGGGTTTAATTCTGCAGGAGCTGAGAAGTTTAGGTCTTGAACAGAGGTGGCATCGCCTGGCTTTATTTCGAAAGGGTTGCTCTGGCTACTATGCTGAGAGGAGCCTGTATTAGAGCAAGAGCGAAGGCACGAGACCAGCTAGGAGCCTGTTGCAGCCGGCCTGGGAGGTGTGAAGATGGGATCTGAAACTAGACACAGCTGGAAATAGAGTCAATGGGGTCGGGCTATGACTACAGGACAGGCATCAGCACGACTAAGGCCACTTCTGAGGGAAGGCGGGGAGAAGATGACAGCGATTGAGAAGGCTACCAGCTGGATACTTTGTGTGTAGATGGGGGTGGGAGGGACGGTGGGCATCTCTGAGGCTATTAAGTTTGAGTTGCCTTGGCATCCCTGAAGAGGTCTCCCAGGGTCTAGGGGAGTTGTAGGCTGGTGGTTTAACTTTGGGACTTTTTTTTTTTTTAAATAGCAAAAACAGTTTCCAGCCGTGGGAATTTGAGATCAGCCGGGATACAGTTTAGAGAGAGGGGAGAAGTCCAAGACTCATCTGGGGACACTTTAAAAGAGGTTGAAAAGGGGGAAGCAACCAGTTACAGCTTCAGAAAGAACAGAATCCTGGGGACCCAAGAAGGAAGCTTCGAGAGAGGCAGCCCCGTGAGAATGGAGTTTTCTGTTGTTGTTGTTGTTGTTGTTGTTGTTGTTGTTGTTTAATCGCACTCAGTGCCACAGGCATTGGCAGCAGTTTTGTTGGGAGTGGGCAGCTAAAGCCTGACTAAGTACAAGTAAGAGGGGATGAGAGGCAGTGGAGTCAGCCAGTGCAGTGTAGACAGAGCTTTTCCTGTACAAAGAAGAGCAGGGAGAACCGGGAATGCAGTTCAGGAGTAGGCTGCTTGTCTGGCAAGTGTGAGGCCCTAAGTTTGATTCCCAGCAAGAAGATGGGGCAAGGGCTAAAACAAACAGAGCCAGAATGTGGGGCCAAGAAAGGATTTTCTTTTCTTTTTAACAGGAGGGAACGTTCTACAAGCTTCTGTGCTTGTGGGATTGAGTGAGAGAGAAGAAAAACCTTAAGCATGTTGCTTCAGGAGTCAGAGGCAAGAACTGGCTTAGCAAATAGGTAGGGAAGGTCAGCGGTCTGAAAGTCAGTGGAGGGCGGTGAGCCTGCAGAAGGCGGGAAGTGGAGGTGGGTGGGGCCAGGAAAAGGGTAGAAGTGACAGGTTAGGAGGCAAGGACAGCTGCTGAGAACAGAGTGGGACAGAAGCCTGAAGTCTGAGAGAGAAACGTGGGCGTGAGCGACTTCTGAAGCCAAGGAAGCAAGTGGACGGGCCTGGGGTGGGAGCCCAACTCAAGTGAATGGCAGTGGGTAAGAAGCAAATGAAATGTGGAGTGAATTTAAACGCAAAGGCTCCAGTATTTACCAAGTGTGAAGACCCCAGTCTTTATAAAAATCAGAAACATATCTCGGTCCCCTTTCCCATTTCCCCTACACAATCACTTTTATCCTGCTGCTCCCCTTTACCCTCCTCCTAACGTGGTAAAACACGAAGCGAACTGAATGTAAAGAGATTAAAATTTTTAATGGCTGGAGAGATGGCTCAGTGGTTAAGAGTGCTGCCTGTTCTTCCAAAGGTCCTGAGTTCAATTCCCAGCAACCACATGGTGGTTCACAACCATCTGTAATGTGATCTGATGCCCTCTTCTGGCTTGCAGATATACATGTAGGCAGAACACTGTATACATAATAATAAAAAATAAATACATCGTAAAAAATTTTTTTTAATGGCGTGTGTCTTCTTTTTCAAATCCTGCAAGGATTCCCTTAAGCTAGAATTCAAACTCCAGCCATGGTTCCCAGAGTTGCTGACCCCGGACGTCCCAGCCTACTGTCCGCTGGTCCTCTGCAGACGCCCTGCCCCTCCTCCTGCCTGAGCTTCCGGCTCCTACCAGCACGTGCGGAAGTCAGTCTGAGATGAGGCTAACTCCTTTGCCTAAGCGGCTCGCCTTCCTCTGCTCCCCCGGCACCCACAGCCTGCCCCTTTCTGCCTCTCCATGATGCTCCACGGCCAGTGTTTCTCAATCTGTAGATGAAGCGACTCAAAACAGTAGCAAATTTACCGTAACGAACTAGCAACGGAATAACTGTATGGTTGGCGTTCACCACAACGCGAGGACCTGTACTAAGTGTCTTGGCATCTGGAAGGTGGAGAACCGCTGCTCCAGGCAGGGCAGACACTGCACACTGGGCTGTTTTCTGAATACTTTCCAAGGAGAACTCGTTCCCTGCTGATGGTGGATGAGTTTGAGGTCAAGGATAGCTCTCCCTTTAACACATGGAAGCACAAAACATGCCATGATCACCTGATCAAGGTCCCCAAAGGAGGCAGGACTAGTAGGTTAGCCTCAGGCAGCATCCCAACTTCCTTTCTATGGTCCTGGAGATGCACATTTGCAAATTCCAGTAAGCGATTATTTACAAAGTGTACCCAGGTCAGACCAACCTGTGATTGTCTCCGGCCTCCTCTCTGCCACGCTTCAATTACTGCTCGGATTGAATCGGTGTTGAAGGCCCGCAAGGCAGGCTGGGAGTGGCTATTTCCTCCAGGAGAGTTGCTGGTACGGCGAAATCTTCCGCATCCCACAGCTGGCAGGGAGGTCACCCGTATTGAGGCCTCTCTACCCCCTGCGCGGCGTCAAATTGAGCCCCACACAGTTATTAGAGGCATAATGGGATTCATTTCAGCCAAGACTGCCTGGCTGGGGCCAAGCTTATTTTAATTTTCAATGTTAATAAACTCGTGGCTAGTGCCTTTTCCACGCCGATGTGCCGCACACCTCATTTCTCCTGCCCATTAGGCAATTACCAGCGGTGCCTCTGGTCCCAGCACTTCTTAACCATGGGGCAATTACGCTTATTTGGTGAAGGATGAGGGAGCTTGGAGGGGGTTAAGTGCAGTGGCGTAGAACTTCCCTCCCACCATCATCAGGTGTGCCCTGTGCACCTACCTCCCTGTGCTAATAGTTGACAGCTGAGACTCCAGTCTTTACAAAAGCAGAAACAGCCCTCGGCCCCTTGAGTCCCCAGGCATGCCACCCAAGCCAGCTCCAGCCGCCCCAGGCCTCCAGCTCTCTGCGCATGCAGCCGCTGATGTTCCTCGTTTATCTCGAAAAGAGGGAGTTTTCAATAGGTCTTAAGTGTGTGTTAATGCCTCGAGAGTAATGATCCCTTTATTTACCAAAGTTGTTTAATTCCTCACTTTTGTGCTCTTTGAGGATCTGAGCGGATTTTTCATTTACCAAGTTACTCCATGATTTTCACAGCTACTTAAACAACCCCCCGCCCCCCTCCCACTTCTCTCTCCGTCTGAAGGGAAGCGGGAGGGCTAAATGATTGCCCATGGACTTGGACTCCGCTGCCAAGTCTTCCTGGGTCTGAAGAATGGAAAGAGATAGTGAGGTAGGGTATGCCCTGGAGCCAAGGCCAGGACATAGCTCTGCACCCAGGGAGCAGAGCCCACACACCGCAGGCAGCATTGAGGTCTGCACTGCTCCCAGACAGCATCACCCCCGACCGATGGTCCTCCTCTCCCTGGCCTGGTTACAGCCTAGTGCTTGCCTGCTTGTCCCCAGTGTCTCCGAGTCTCTGTCCTAGTTGACAAGTTTCAATAATTTCCAATTACTTGTGCCAGCTTGTGCACACACGTCCTTTCAGAACACAGTAATTAGGGGCGCCTGGTTGAGAGATTTCCAAGCTGAAGTTTCCTATTTGTTTGTTTATTTTTTGTTTTTGTTTTTGTTGTTGTTGTTTTTTTTTTCCCCGAGACAAGGTCTCTCTGTGTTAGCCTTGGCTGTCTGGACTCCTTTATGAACCAGGCTGGCCTTGAACTCACAGGGATCCACCTGCCTCTGCCTCCTGAGTGCTGGGATTAAAGGCGTGCGCCACCACACCCAGCTTAGTTTCCTATTTGTTAATGGTTGTCATGCCTTGTTAGCAGCTTGCAACTGGCTACTTTTTTATGTTTATTTTTTTTACATCTATTTATTTATTTTGTGTGTAGGGATAGGAGCTGGAGTTCCTGAGCGCCAGGCATTTAAGTGGAGGTCAGAGAACAACTTTGGGGAGTCAGTTTGTTCTTCCCCCATGTGGGTCCAGAGGAATCTAACTCCTGGTCAGGCTTGGTGGCAGCTGTCTTCACCAGGTAATCCATCTTGCTGGCCTACAGTTTGGTGTTCGGAGACAGGTTCTTGGTGTGTTGTATGGGATGGCCTCAGATGGACTCTCTGACCTCAGCCTCCAAGTAACTGGGATTACAGACACCCACTGCCACACCCAGAGCGTAACTTGGTGCTTTTCAGAGAAATGAACAGGAACAGTACAGCACAGGGACCATTGGAGAGCACCACGCTGGGTGACCAGGGATACTCTTAACTGGGGTCTTGTTTGAATTTGTTCTTTCTGTGAATGACCACTGAGTCTCCAGTCTGCATTAGGCGTCTTTGCGTACATACTTCTGCCTGGATCTGCTTGTAGGCGAGGTTCTCACTCCTCGATCCAACCATCTATATCACCATCTATACCAAATGCACACACCTTTTCTTATTGCCACTTCCCGACAATCCACTATAACAGCACGTTTGTGCAGAATTTATCTTATAGCAGATGTAGTATTCTAGAGATGATTTAGAGTCCAGGAAAGGATGTGTGCAGGTCCTAGGAAAACACAAGATAGCGTTTTACAAAGGGAACACGACCACCTGAAGGTCGTTGGTATCTACCGGGATTCTACAGTGAGTCTCCATGAGCATCTCAGAACTGACACGTTGGCAGTGGCTCTCGCCAGAAGGTGGTGGGGCCTTTAATCCCAGCTCTACGGGAGTCAGAGGCAGGTAGATCTCGGTGGGTTAGAAGCCAGCCTGGTCTACAGAGCAAGTTCAAACACCAAAAACAAACAAACAAACAAAGCCACAAAATGTATCTTTTACTCTTCTTCCATGTAAAGGATCTTGGAGAAACCCTGATGCTGTCAGCTCCTGGCATAGTTCAGACCCACGCATTTCCGGCCTCTTCGGACCCTGATTCCAGCTTCAGTATTCTTGGTTCCACGGTGCCTGATTAAAGGGATTCAGACTATGTGCTTTCGGCTCAGTGGTTAAGAGCTTTCCGTGCTTTCCCAATGACCCCAGCTTGGGTTTCCAGCACCCACTCAGTAGCTCAAGCTGTTGAACTTCAAGTCCAGGTGCCCTGACCCCTTTCACTGGCCTCCACCAGCACACTCGTGGTATGCAGACATACATGCAAGCAAGCACGCACACCCACATGCAGGCACGCATGCACACAAACCCCTTTTCCCCCTTGCCCTCCTCCCTGAAGGTCGTGGCAAAAGCCACACATTTGAAAGCAGCCAGCTGAGAAAGAAGGCTCACATTATTGACCTGGGGCATACGTGAACATCAGGAGCTCCTGGTCAAAGGGGCTGAGCGTGAATCCTCTCAGGTAAACGTTTTTTGTGGAAGTCAGGCAGTGAGTAGCCACTGTCAGTAAGAAGCCATGGAGAGACAGACTGGCCAGATGTTTTTCCTTTTATTGAAAATAGATTTTTTTTCTCACATAATATTTCATGATTATAGTTTCCCCTTCTTTCTACTCCTCACAGTTCCTCCCTACCTCCCCACCTATCCAGAGCCATTCCCTTTCTGCTATTTTATTTTATTTTTCCAGAGCTGAGGACTGAACCCAGGGCCTTGGGCTTGCTAGGCAAGTGCTCTACCACTGAGCTAAACAAAAACAAACATGCAAATGAACAAACAAAAACAGGCTTCTAAGGGGTAATAATAAGGTAAACTATAATAAGATAAAACAAAACTGACACATTGTAATAGAACAAAACAAACAGCAGGAAAATAGCCCAAGAAAAGGCAGAAGAATCAGATAAAGATGAAGAGACTTACTTGTTCGCACATTTGGGAATCTCACAAAAACGCTAAGCTGGAAGCCATCAAATACGCCTAAAGGACTTGTAGGGTAAAAAGAGAGGAGGAAAAAAAACATATAAGTGAAATTAAAAAAAAAAAAAAAACATGATTCTTTTTTAAAAGGAAAAGCTCTGACAGGACATTCTGAGACAAGGAACCCCAAACATGCCGTGGAATGGAGTAAGTCTTCTGTTGGCATCCACTGCTGGCGCTGCAACCTGCCCTTAGTAGTAGTTTGTTTTCCCAGTGAGACTCCCTTGGAGAAAGTTAAACTTTCATTTGCAAGTGGTTATCTAACAGAGATAGCTTCGAGGTTAAGGATGGGGCCTGTGCCCAGCTCCAGGACCCCATCTGGTGTGGACTCATGCAGGCCCTGCGCGTGCTGCCTCAGTCTCTGAGTTCATATGTGTGTTGATCCTGTTGATTTAGAGAGCTTCATTTATACTCTCTGGCTCGTGCACTCTTTCTGCCTCCTCTTTTGCGGGTTCCCTGAGCCTCGGAGTGGGGAGATTTGATGGAGACATCTCCTTCAGGACTGAGTGTTCTGAGGGCTTTTACTTTCTGTACGTTTTCCAGCTATGAGTCTCTGTATTTGTTCCCATCGGCTGCAGGAGGAAGCTTCTCTGATGACGCCTGAGCAAGACATTGACCCATGACTGCAGCAGAATGTAGTTAGGAGTCACTTTCTTGTGGTTAGGGGACATTTGTTCGCAGAGCAGTAGTATTTGATTTTCTCCTGGGTCCCTGGAGTATCTAGTCTCAGGTTTTTGGTTACCCAAGCATTGTAAGGTATGGGTTCCATCTCAAGGGTTGAGCCTTAAGTCAAATCAGATATTGGTTGGTTACTCCCACGAGCATTGTTGGATAGCAAATGTATGACAGGTGAAGTTTGAATCTGATTCAGGCCTTTGTGAACAAACACTAGTGATAGCCTTGCATTTGAGTTTAGACTTCCCTCATCTGGTATCCAGGGAACTTCTCTTTGCAATAAGAAAGCCTCCTAGCTGGTCTACAGAGAAAGTTCCAGGATGGCCAGGGCTACACGGAGACACATTGTTTCAAAAAACCAAAAAGAAAAAAGAAAGAAAGAAAAGGAGGAGGAGGAGGTGGAGGAAGAGCAGCAGGAAGAGGAGGAAGAAGAGGAAGGAGGAGGAGGAGGAAGAAACCCATAACCAATCAAAATGCAGAGTTGTGGAGCCCAGTCTACAATACAGCTCCTGTACTTACGGCTCAGAGATCATTGTGGAACAAGGGGCAGAAAGATTGTGTCTTCTATGAATGTCAGAAGCTGCACCTATTAAGTCTCACTAACATGACTGCCTAAACATGAGCCAAACAAAGACAACAACAATAGATATGCCCAAATGGGCAAGCAAAAATCCAGGAGACCTCAAGCCTAGTACTGAAGATCTGCAGGCAACTAAGGAATGTTAAAAACAGGAGAAATAGTCTTCCCCAAGGACTATCCCACCAATTGGCCATCTAGTACCAAATGGTCAGCCCTGAAAACAAACATATAAGTTATATTACACAGACTGAGACGGTTTACTTATAGAAACACACACATGCGCGCGCACACACACACACACACAAATGCAACAACAGTTAGTAATAATAATAATAATAATAATAATAATAATAATAATAATAATAATGAGGCCATGAATTTGAAAAATAGCGAGGAGGGTTATATGGGAGGGTTTAGAGGGAGAAAAGAGAAAGGGGAAGTGATGTCATTGTATTATTATCTCAAAATAAAAGATTATTTTTAAAGCAGAGGCTGGCTTATACTGAGCCCCCCCCCCCATTTTTCTTGTGCCCAGCTGCTTGTCTTATGTATTAAGTCCTCTTTGTATAACTTCCTGAGTTATAGTGTAACCTGGCTTTAATTACCTTGTGGGTTCCTCTTCTTCCAGCCTTTAAACCCCCTAACACGAGATAAGGGAGAAAAAAAGAGTAGGGGGAGAAGAGGCGATGTCATCATTAGACTATTCCTGCTGATTAGGGGAGCCGAGCTCCTTGGGGCTAGTTTGATCTTTGCTGTCAGGATACTAATCTCTTCTTCTTCCTTCTCTTTTTTCTTGTTTTTTTCTTTGGGCACATCTATTTAACAAGCCGTAAACAATAGCAACCAAGAGCCAACCAACAATCTGTCAACAACCACACGCGTACAGGGAGGGCCCTAGCATTTATACACCCTCCAAAAAGTCCCCAGAGTTCCAAATGTCACACAATCGCAGAAACTATCTGCAGATGGCAAAACCACGCTTCTACGAGAGCATGAGGCAAATCATATTCAGCTGCTGAAAAGCAGCCCCACATCCCCACACATAAGATTAAAATATTCTTATAATATTGCTGTGTTAAAAAAAAAAAAAAAGAAACCAAAATTCCAAAATCCTCACTACATAGAAGTCCCATCTCCTCAGATTTGAGCAAGGCGTGCACAGTGTGTCCGCCTCCTGGCATCGTATTCCTGTTACCCACACGGCTGTGCTGCTCCTACTCCTTGGAAAGGAATTACCTGGAAAGAATGTTGATGTGATGGAGAAAGCCTCTTCCACTCTCAAGGTTAGGGATTTCATCTCAGCTCCCAGGGCAGATCTCAATCAGCTGACAGCGCTAGGGAATCAGCCAACAACATCAGGAAATAAATGTGTGGGGCTTTCCTCTGTTATCAAAAGAATTGGAGGGGATCACAATACCTATTGGGTGGAAATAGGGATTTAAACACTACAGCTTGTCAGACAGCCCTGCCTAACCTGCTGGGTTGTCTAGAGACAAGTATACAGGATCAGGTCCCCAGAGTGGCACAGCGTAGACCTGGGTTGACTGCAGTGTGATGTCAGCAAGGGGAAACTCAGGACAGAGTGGAGAAAACCTTAGCTGAAACTGTACGCCTCCATTCAGAACACCCAGGAACAATGACATGGTACAACTATCAGCCTCTAACATAAACCTTTAAAAGGTATTGTATTATCATACAATAAATATTGTTTTCCACCTTGGTTTTTCCGTAAAGAAAATCACTCTCCCTCATGTGGAAAAATAACCATTTCCTTTATGCTTCGAGGTTTTCATAATGAATATAATGCATTTTTGATCAAATCCACCCTTATACCCTGACTCCCTCTCCTCCAATTCCTCTCCTGCTTTCCCACCACTTTCCCCTCCCAGCTTCATGTTTCATTTAAAAATAAAAATAACCACTGAGTTCGTTTAGTGTTGCTTATATGTGCATAGCTATAAGACCATCTACTGGAGCACTAGTAGCCTCTAGGGGGCTTTATCCCTGAAGAAAACTGACTCCCTCAGCCTCCCTGCAGCCAGAAATCACCTCCTCAGCTTTGGGTGGACCCTTATAAGCTCCCCCTCGCCCATCCCCTCTTACTCCCACGCTGGGGTTTTGGCTGGCTTGATCTTGTGCTGGTCTTGTGCATGCAAGCCACAGCTGCTGTGAATTTATATGTTCAACGGCACTGTTGTGTCAGGCAAACACTGTCTCACTGCGAACACCCACTGCCTCTGGCTCTCACAATCTTTCTGCCTCATTTTCAGAGATGATCCCTGAGACTTTGGGGATGACCATGTGTTATAGATGTCGCCTTCAGAGCTAACACAGTCTCTTACTGCCTGCACGTTAACCAGCTTGGCTTCTGTGCATTGAGTATCACCTGCTGAAAAAAAGATGCTTCTCTAAGGAGGGCTGAGCAGTGTGCTCTGTTCTACAAAGCACCTCACCCCCACCCCCGACCCCACAATGCCATTGAGTTCGTTTTACATTGGCTGTCTACTGCGACACAAGGGGCCTGGCCTTAAGTGTGAGACTCCTCTGGAGAAAACAAACTTTTCATTTGCAAGTAGTTGTCAGCTGAGTTGACCAGGGATGGGAACGCCTGTCCATTACCCCCTTTCAGTGCTGAGACCCCATCAGGCTCAGACCTGTGCAGGCCCTGTGCATGCTGCCATAGCCTCTGTGAGTTCATCCTGCTGGGTTTAGAAGGGCTTGTTTTTGGGGTGTTCCTCAAGCTCTCTGGCTCTTACGCTTCTTTCTTCCTCCTTTTCCACAGGGTTCCCTGAGCCCATTTACGACTGAATGTCCCAAGCTCTATCCCTCTCCGCACATTTTCCAGCTGTGGGTCTCTGTATTTATTCCCATCTGCTGCAGGAGGAAGCTTCTCTGATGCTGCCTGAGCAAGCCGCTGGTCTATGGGTATGGCGGAATGTTGTTACGGGTCATTTTATCGCTATCCTCCTTCAGCAGAACAGTAATATTTGCTTTTGTTGTGTGTCCCTGGCCTATCTAGTGTCAGATTCATGGCCACCCGGGCAGTGTCGGGCATGGGTTCCATGTCATGCAGTGGGCCTTAAATACAGTCAGATAGCGGTTAGTCACTCCCACAGGCTTTGTGCCATCACTGTGCTAGCTCATCTTGCAGGCAGGTCACCCTCGGACATCGAAGGATGTGGAGCTGGCTTGGCGTTTACGTTTCTTGTTCGGTAGTGTGCAGAATAACTTCCAGGAGCATGAACCTAGTCTGTAGGGGTGAAGGCTCTAGCTCAACTTCTCTATCTTCAGGGAGTTGCATAGGTGTTGTCTTCAGCAACAGGGGCTTGCCATCAGAGTTTGGAGACTAACCCATAGCCTTGATGGTTTGGGGCTCCCATGCGACCCCTTTGACCAATAACACGATTAGATGTGACCCATCCTGGTACTGGAGGTTTTATTTGGTGATGAGAGGTATTCAGCTGGGACCCTGTTTCCCCTGTTATTTGCGGATTCTATTCATGCGTACATATATTGCCGAAAGCTTCTGCTGTGTTAGGTTTTTAACGCCTCCAATTGCTCTTCTTCTTAGCTGCCCCTCCCTCTTCTTTCCCTCTCTCCATTTGATTCTCTCATTCCCGCCCCCCAATCCATCCATAACCATCTATTCTATTTCCCCTTCCTAGGGAGATCCAGTTCCCTTCCCTAGACCCTTACTCTATATGTAACCTCTGAGGTGATATGGATTGTAGCTTATCAAGGATTTAACAGCTAACATCCTCATATAACTGAATATAGACCATATTTGTCTCTTGGGGTCTGGGTTACCTCGCTTGGGATTATTTTTTTTTCTAGCTCTATCCACTTACCTGCAGATCCTATAATTTCATTTTCTTATACACCCGAGTAATAATCCATTGTGTAAACGAACCCCATTTCCTTTATTCACCTATTAATAGACATCTGTTGTTTCCAACTTCTGCTCATGACGCATAGAGCAGCAGTGCAGTGGTTGAGCATGTTAGGCTATCCATTTTTAAACATTTGATAAGTTTTAGCATAGATGTGCCTCAGGGAGACTATTGCCACCGTGGGAGAGTGAACACACCCAATACCCTTGTGCCCACTGTAACCTCCCTGCCCCTGACGCCTACTCTACTTCAAGGGCTATCCTGTTATACCTCTCACCTGCTGACTATCGCTAGGGGTTGGTTTGTTTGTGAAGTCTTGTGTGAGGGGAAGTGTACAATGTGTCCTCTTTGTCTGGCTTCCTTCACGCACCATATGCATTACGGAATTTTCTTGTGCTGTGAAGGGCGCCGACTCTTGTACGCCGAGATCACACTTCATCCATCTATTCTTAAATCGGTGGTTCTTTGGGCTGTTTCCAGCTTGAGGTTATTAGAAACGAAGCTGATGTGACTCTTTCTGCCCAAGAACTCAAACAGATTCTAGTATTCATTTTCTCTGGGTAACATTTAGGTCATATGCAGATGCGTGCTTAACAGTTTAAGAAATTGCCAAACTGGTAGAGTGAATGTATCCAATTAAGATTTTCATTATTTAATTAAGATAATGCAAGGGAATTTGAGTTAGTGTAAGGTATTCTTAGGTCAGAGCTGGAGATTATATAACAGCTGGGCTAGATGCCCTTGACATCATATATTCAGCTCCTTGCTCAAGAGGAGGCAGTGATCCTGGGAAGTGACCTTTTCCAAGGTTTGTAGCTCACACACTGGTCTCTTTGCTTCCATGGCTTTGCAGTTGGAGAGACATTCCACTAGTCCACAGTCCTGCATCAGTTTTCCATGAGTTCCAGCTGCCAGTGGCATAGATCTTTCCAAATTGCCCTTGCATGTATTGTGTAAGTTTGGGCACAGGACATTTTGTCCTACTGCAGGACTTTTTCAGGACACAGAGTAAAGAGAGCTGAAAGGAAGTTACTCTAAAGGAGTTCAGAACTCTTTAACATGTACACATCAAGTCACAGGTGCAACAAAAAGGCACTGTGGGTATTAATCCTTGGACTATATAAGCACCCTCTCCAGTCCCTAAACCAACAGATGCAGCCAAAGATTAAGACGACGGAGCGTCCATTAAAGAGGCTGAAAACAGCAGTGCCAATTACCCAGCTCTATGGCGTACCTTCCAGCTCGCACCTCTTATTAGCATATTCATAAGCGTTGTCTCTAATCAGTCTTCTTAAGTAAAGTTAACAAGTATATGTGTGCACTCTCCTGAAATTGTTTTGCTGAGCCTAAGAAGCTGTCATGGGGTTGCTAAAGCTACCGCTTTAACCAGATTTCATCTCCGTGTGTCACCGCTCATGTCAAAGTGAAAATTCGCTGAGACATAAGTTGTCCTGCCTTCATCCCGAGTGCCAGCCTGCCGGAGCCTTGTTCCACTTGGTTAAGCTTGTTATTTAAATTGTTAAAATTGAGACATCGGCAGTAAATTTCAGAGGAGATATAACAATTATTAGATACAAGCTGGGCCCTTGTACTTTGGAACATACCATGCCCTCCGTCCACCAGCAGAATTAGCCACAAATAATTTACAATGGTTTCTTTAAGAAGTGTGCCCTGTAGTGCTTGGATGGCATTAAATCACAGCCTGTCCCCTACTGGGGCGTATTTCCAACTTTAAGATGAATTTGGTTCCAGTCAGCAGAGTGGCAGCGTACTCCAGGGGATCGCCGATTAATGCCCATAACTCTTGAAAAGCTAAGAGAGTTCCAGAAGCTGCCTTCTGGCTGGAGCTTTGTGTTTGGGTGACTTTGTACAGCAGGCAGGGTGTGTGTGTGTGTGTGTGTGTGTCTCAGGACAATTGCCTCTTGGGGGATGGGAAAAAGGCAAAGCCAAGAGGCTCTTAGGAAACATTTGTACCATCCAGGGACCCCCGTTAAGGTCTAATAAAACCACATGACCTCAAATTAAATGTGCCCTGTGCCGTGTTCTACTTGTAGTTACTGGGCCAAAGTAAAGACCAATGGACAGAGAGCACAGGGCCGAAGCTTGCAGGCTTCCGTAGGCCCTCGGAAACCTCCTGAGCAGCTTTCCCACATCTCTCTTCTGTGAAGGAACGCCAATACGCACTGCTTACTCAGTCATCGATTCTCTCCAATCACTTTGAGGACATCAGAAGCCCCCAGGGTTTGCTGGCGGTGTTCAACTCAAATGACACTCAAGCCAAATTCTCCTAGTCTGCACTTGTAGAGCTGCCTGGATATAAACACGCTGCTGATCTTTTCAGTTTTGCTAAATTTTACCATATACGTTTTGGCCTGTTGTTTACATGAATGAAATATTTTAAAATTCTGAACTTGGCATTTAATGGATTTGATTTGTTATACCCTAAAGCCTCAGAGCTTAGAGAAATCTTGCACATTTAATCCAGCTCTCTCATTTCATACACCAACGAACCGAGAGCTGGCCAGGTTTTCCTGACGTCGTCTCGCCTCTAGATTAGAACAGGAAGCCGTGAACTCAGCAAGGACCGTGTTCCACCTCGCTAATTGCAGATAAGCATACCTTTCTTCGTGTTTTCCATGGGGGCAGTTGTAGGAGGGCCTAGAACCTGGTCTTGGCGTCTCTCTCCACATTAGGCTTTACCTCAGACCATCGTGTCTGCATTCTGCAGTTGCTTACTTCCTCCATCCGGGTTTTCCCTGGATGGCTACCTGTTAGGGTTTTGTAACCTCACAGTGCCTGCCTCATGGCTGGCCATGGCCACCCTGTGGATACCGATGGATGAGGGGACAAGAATGCCTGCATGGGGGCTGGTGAGATGGCTCAGAGGTTAAGAGCACTGACTGCTCATCCAGAGGTCCTGAGTTCAATTCCCAGCAACCACATGGTGGCTCACAACCATCTGTAATGTGATCTCATGCCCTCTTCTGGTCTGTGGATATATATGTAGGCAGAGCACTGTATACATAATAATAAATAAATATTTACAAAAAGAAAAGAATGCCTACATGAGCAGTGTGAAAGTATGGGGAGCTTCAACCAAGGTTCTGTTGGAAGTGCAGAGCCAGTTAGATGCTATGGCTTGAATACACGTTTCAAACCTCATGTGATAGAAGTGTAATCTTAATAGAACAGTGTTGGGAGGTTGAGACAAATAAGAAACAGTGGATTAACGTCATTATCATGGGAGTTGCTTGGTGATTTCAAGAATGGCTTTGTAATAATTGGTCTCTTACACTCATCTTCTCTTGTTGTTGTGCCCCAGGCTGTGGGTGACAAAACGCAGAGGTCCTTGCCAGAGGCCAGCAATGAACTCTTAGATTTTTTTTTTCCAGCTTTTAGGATTGGGATCTAAATAACTCTCTGTTCTTTATAAATTACCCAGCCTCAGATTTTCTATTATAGCAGAAAAAAAGCACTAAAGCTCATGTACATACACACACACACACACACACACACACACACCTATCACATATGCAAACATGACATGGACGAACATACACACTACATTTATATTCATATGCATATAATGGATATAGTGGGAAATGGCAGGCCAAAATCTGTGGTCTGGGACACTTTGAAATCCCCTGGGACCCAGGACAGCCAGTAGTGCAGCTTCTCTCTGTAGGCTGATAGCTAACCCTGATTTAATCACACATTCTGACATGTAAAATTAACCACGACAAAGGGCAGCTATCTGATGAAACAGAATCTTGCCTGTGGAGGCCTGGGAGCCGGAGGATAAATGTTCTTGCGACATCTGGACCGCAGGGCATCCGGAGGCTAGGCTGCACAACTGGGTTTAGACCCAGTGAAGCCCAGTTCAATGCTTCACTGTCTCCCACAGCTTCTCCTCGCTGGCTCACTCCTTTCTTTTCCTGTCTACCTGGGGACTGTACTCAAAGATGTTTGGTCACGGTAGCTTTTGCCTCAAGCTCCGTTTTCCTGGAGATCTGGGCTACTCACCTTTTTATCAACTAGGAAACCTTTCCTAGTTGATAAACTGCACTGAAGCCAGAAACTCTCCGAACACAATATATCCTTCCAGCTTTGCACTCTCCTAAGAGCCTCTTATTGCAAAGACCCAACTCCATACCCCAGCCCCCGACCTGCTAAAAACTGGCCGCAGATGATGGACCAGGCTTTGAGGCAGGCTTCTGGTCAGGCACCACCACCACTACCACCCAGCATAGCTTCTAGACTTTAACTTCGTCAGCCTGACTCACAAGGACCAAATCAATCCTCTCTGTCTAGACAGAGCCATTCAACTTCCTGGAAACTTCTCATTTACATAGTGCTTATTTATAGGAGAATTTGTAAGTGCAGGACATGATGGAAGGTAGGGGGCAGAAAAAGATGTGCTTTCCATTCTCAACTTACTAATGGTCTACCATCCATTTTTGCCCATTCAATTGAAAAATCTACTTACCAGGCTAAATATGTGAAATATTTTATTTATTTTTATAATTTAAAAAATTCGAGACTATAATTTAATTACAACATTTTTTTCTTTGCTTTTTCTCCCTTCGAAGTCTCCATTATATCTCTCCCTCCCCAACTGTCTGCAAATCCATGGCCTCTTTTTTTTTTTATCTTTAATTAATTGCTATTGCATCCATATATGTGTACGGTGTAAGGACCCACTCAACAAGAGGGAAAGCGTGGTGGGTCCTGGACAGCCAGCTGACCACTGAGTGCTCATGAAGCCGTGGATACTAGAGAATCTACAATGTACTGAGCCAGCGTAACCCCTAACTGACAATCTATAAACATTTGTACTTACATACAAGACAAGTGGGCTCGTCACTGCTCATCAAGGAAACTTCTCTTTCCAATAGGCAGAGGCCACTACAGAAAACCTGCAGCCAATCAAAAGCAGAGTTGTGGAGCCCACTCCCAGTGGATATATCTACAGCGCACTCCCACATCTAAGGCTGGGGAACACTGCAGAAGACGGGGCAGCAAGAGCCAGAGGATCAGGGAGTTGGCTGTGAGATTATGTTCCCCTAGTGACGTCAGAAGCTACACTCTTAAAGTCTCACCAACATGACTGCCCAGATGTGAGCCGAACAAGGACATTGCACATGCTAAGCTGGACGGAGAGAAGCCCACGAGGCCTCAGCTACACACAGAGAGGTACAGGCAACTGAGGAAAGCTGGGAGAAGGAGAGGTGGTCCTCCCTAGGGGGGAGTTGCACTGGTTGGTTGGCCAATGCCAAAATGGTCAGCCCTGAAAGTATACATAGAGGCAGCATTACAACCGAGAGGGTTGTATTTAGAAAATCTTTTTATGCAAGTCTTCTGATCAATATGATCTCGAAGTCAAATGATTTTGTTGAAGTCGGGAGAGCCAGTAGGTGATGGTCGGCCTGAAGACTGGGCAGAAGGACCGTGTAGTCGGGGCTGGGGAAAGATAGTCCACCTTCCCCTAGCTGCTTGCTGGCATTTGGAGGGGAGCTAAAGGAAGTGGGCTTGCAGGTCATACAAAACCTGCAACCAGTCTACAGGCAGGGCTTGCTCTAAAATGCACAGAGTAACATTTGTTGTTTGAGACAGGGCCTCATGAATCCCAGGCTGGTCTCAAAGACTGAATGTAGCTGAGGCAGACCTTGAACTTCTTTCTGGTCCTTCTGCCTCTGTCTCCTCAGCACTGGTGTTACAGGCAGATTCATGCCATGCTGGGGCTTGCACCCAGGCCCCATGAATGCTAGGCAAAAGCACTCTGCTCACTGAGCTGCGTCCACAGCCCCAGAATAAGTTTTTTTTTTTTTTAAACAAGTGTGATACAGGCTTAAGCAAGTTGAATCTCCAAAGCACATGGGTGGCTTTGCGAGATGGAGAAGTCAGAGGTCTAAAACACATCCCCGGAATTTCCTGCCATTTGGCTGTGGTAGGTAATCCGAGTGAGCAGCAGTTCAGTTTTACATTCGCATGCGCCATTTACCTTGTTCTTGAGGGCCTCACAAATGCAGATGGCCTCTCTTCAAATAACAGGCTACATCGAAAATCTTTCCGAGCAATGTGTTTCCTGAATTACAGAGGCGTTCACGCCCTCAACATATCTTTGAACTGTAAAAATTGCCATAAGATACAATATCTTTAGAAACATCCCTTTGTCTTATTATGCCTTTCAATAATTGGCCTTCACCCTTAGTCAGGAAAACTCCCACAGTTTTCCAATTGATCCGGCTTATTTGACTTGAGTGAGGTCAGCCACCATGGGCCCCTCGCTACCATGCATTCGGATCGCACGATAGCTTGTGTCATAACGTTGCGATGATGTGTATTGGCAACCTGATGTGGGTGATTAATTGCCGGGAGAGCAATTTCTTTATAATTGCACTTTAAAAACTTCTTCAGAACTTATAAACGCATTTGGTAGCCTGACATCATAGGGAATTCAGGTACTCTGTCTCAGAAAGGCCCGCAGAAGTTGATTTAATATTCCCATCGCAACTCAAAACCAAGCCACGATTTTTGAAAAGTCTAGTAGCAGTGAATGCTTCTCGAACGCTGACTCTGTGCCCAGCGTGGTGTATCATAGCCTGCAAACACGTTGCAGCTCCCGAAATCTTCACAATCACCCTTGAGACAGGAGCTTTGAAGCAGGTGCCACTAGCTCAGTTGGAGACCACTGAGGAGCTCAGCTGCCCAAGACCACACGGGTGATGGCATGCGTTCTGTGGGTGGCTCCAGAGCCAGAGGCCTTCTGACAGCTGCTCTCCTTCTCTCCAGCCAGTCTGGCTGTACCTCCCCTCCAGTCTAACCACACAGGCTTTTGATTCTCAGCCCTTAAAGGATGTCCTGGCCTTGGGGCCCTTGAACTCTAAGTTTGTGAGCTTTAGTGCCTGCCCTTTCTGCTCATCTTGTGGTGTTGGCCAGATTCTTTGTATGCTGTAGGCATGGGTTCACGTGTCACTTCCTTGGGCAGTCTGTCCCTGATCATACCAAGGAGGATAGCCCTCCTGGCGGGGTAAGTGCCACATGTAGCATTGTCTTCCTATGCTGTGCAGCATTTATCTTGATATCCACTTATCTTGTTTGCAGTAGCGCTCTGCTTCTTTTTTGTATGTAAATTCCACAAGGACAGCAGCTCCAGCCGATGGAGGTGCTGTTTCATCTTTGGCATCTATCTATTACGGTGATCAATATTTCCTAGATGCTCAGCCCCTGTTGCTGAAGGACCAGGATGGTAGGAGTGAGCTTTTGATTAAATGCTGGCAGTCATGTGGGCTGGGAAGGTAGAAGGGCCCAGGAGTGCAAGGAAAAGCTTTGAGAGTGAAGGCACACCTGCTGCCCCGTTCTTGGCTTTCTCTTGCATGCTTCTCCCTGATTCTCCCTGCCTCTCAAGCACCATTTCCCCCCTCACAGCAGGATATTTAGTTCCCTGTGTAGTGGAGATGTTGAAACAGGCTTTGGTTGTCTCATGACTGATTGGTCCTGGTGTTTGCTTTGCGGAATCACTGTGGGCAGCAGACGGTTTAGGAAATCAAAGGGGACAGCTAACCAAAGGGATTTCAGCATCTCCCAGGCTGGAGTCCGGTGGGAGAGTGCCTGGCAGGGCCTTCCACTGACCACATACCTCCTTGGGGGAAGTGTCACAGCTCATTACTAGTCTGTTTTCTTGGTGAGAAGGGACTGGGGCCTAATGCCTTGGTCTGCGTGCACGGCTCAGGAGGATCTACACATTGGGCAAAGCACCTCTCTATCCCATGGGAGAGAGAAGGTCACCAGGGGGAGAATAGAAGGACCAGGAAGATTCATCTGCAGAGTCTGCCTGCTCCTGTACTTGGCTGTGCACGGCAGGGCTCCAGGCCGGAGGAATCTGGGGCAAGCGCATTGCCATTTGCATCTTGAAGCTTCTGAGTACATCCCAGACTTTCAAAGTACCTGACATCCTTTCAAGTCAGCTGCTACAAAGGCAAACGGGTGTTCTGTCAGTCAGCCCTCAATCTGTATGTTCTTCCAGACACTTCTTCTCCTGCCTGATTTATTTCATATTAAAAGGGCTGTCAGTCTGTTTCACAAGAGCAGGTTGATAGTACGTGAGTGACGCTGGCCAAATGGCATTTTGTTGTTGTTGTTTGTTATTGTCAAAAATAATGGCTTCCCTCTCTCTGGCCAAACTCCTGACTCACCTACAGGCGTCCCTGGCACTCCTCACTTTGTCTGTGGATGTAACACATCACTCCACGAATTCCATGTACTAGGGGGTCTTTTCATCAGAAATGTTTTCTGCAAGATCCTGGCAGGCCCTTTAAAAAATTATCCATCAAATAATATCTCTTTTTACCATCGGATGGCTTGGCAACAGGACCATTCTTCTCTCAAGCAAAATAAATGCGCCTGTAACGTGGTGGAAAAGTCGGCTCTGAAGAGGCTTCATCTTGGCTAATGGGAGCCCAGTTCCGTGGGCTTCATTACTGCAGGCCACTAACGATGCTCTCTCCATGGCTCCCAGTGGGATTGCTTTATTGTGCCAGCTGCATTATTGTTTTATGTTAGGATATTGATTATTGCCTTCTCCCGGCATTTGTGCTAGGTTTTCTTACATTTTATCTGTGATTTCAGCCCATGAATAGAGTTACTCTGTCACCCTATACTACTAATTCCTCCAACTCTTGAAGGAGCAGATGGACGTACAGTCAGACAGCCAATGGAGGCCATTTTCACCTGCCATATGAAAACTCCAGGATTAGCAGAGTAGCCAGGAGGCAGATAATCTGCACCACAGGACCCATGGCCCAGGGAGTGGCCCTGGTTTAGATACTCCTAGCAATGATATATGGGAGCTCGCTAGATGGAGCCTCTAACTGTGGCAGGTGTAGGAGTGGGAGCCAGGGATCTGCGTTCTAAAACATGCTGAGGAAAAGGCTGAGACGGGCCAGAGCTGTGGGGGAGGCTCCCGTGGTTGATGAGAGGGATGCTGGGAGCTGACTGGGGAACTACAAACAGTTCTCTGACCAGGCTCTGTCGCCTTTCTCCAGGCTCCCTCAACCTCCTTTCTAGTCTAGCTTTCTCCTCTCCTCCCCAGCCCCTTCAGGCTCTACGAACAACAGGAATTCAGAGAATACAAAGACTTGGGGGAAAAAAAAGTCCAAATCAGAAAGTACTGTGTCCTTGCACAGCTCCCGGGGATTTGGACACAGCTAGAAGCATGAAGGGATGAAGGCAAGACACATAGACAGAAAGCTGAGGTTGGGTGGACTGGGCTTTCTGATGGAGAAACCATAGCACCATGGTCCCTCAGCATCTTTATTATACAGAATGGGAGGGAGAGATAGAGCTATTGCGTACAGCTGAGCAAGGAGGCAGAGTTAGTGCATGAGGACAAACAAGGAGGTGGGCCGTGTACATACAGCTGGATCAAGGGGAGTGGCATAGCTGATCCCAGTAGGGGCATCCTCATAATCTCACAACCTTATAGGGAGCAGTCTCCAGGCTGTAAACATCTGTGGGGAAAAAGCCATGGAGGACACTTTCTGTACACACTAGCAACATCTACAGCTGGACCCCAGGAAGGTTTCTCCATGTCTCTGTGCCTAGCCTGGGGAAGGTTTTGCCATTTGCCCATGAGTCTGAGGCTCTGAAGACTTTGTGGTAGCTATGCCCGTGCCAACACCACACATTCACCTAGAACTTCATTCACTTGGGGTTTCTTTTGCTCTCCACAAGAAAAGGTATCAACATTGCTTTCTCCTTTTCAGAGGAATTAGCTACACATGATACTATTTTTTAGTAAAGAGAGCAAGGAGAAGAGTAAAAAAATTATTTTTAGAATTTAAAATATATACAGACTGATGGTTCTGTAATAAAGTCCCACATGGAATTGAAATGAAAGCTGCCTTTAAGAGTTGGGGGGCAATGGACTCATCTCCATGGAGTTGGGGGGCAATGGACTCATCTCCATGGAGTTGGGGGGCAATGGACTCATCTCCATGGAGTTGGGGGGCAATGGACTCATCTCCATGGAGTTGGGGAGCAATGGACTCATCTCTATGGAGTTAGGGGGCAATGGACTCATCCCTATGGAGTTGGGGAGCAATGGACTCATCCCTATGGAGTTGGAGGACAATGGACTCATCCCTATGGAGTTGGGGTGCAATGGACTCACCTCCATGGAGTTGGGATTCAATGGACTCATCCCTATGGAGTTGGAGGACAATGGACTCATCCCTATGGAGTTGGGGGGCAATGGACTCACCTCCATGAATTTGGGGGGCAATGGACTCACCCCCATGGAGTTGGGGGCAATGGACTCACCCCTATGGAGTTGGGTCACCAGGAGTAAGATCAACATTCAGAAGATTCAGAAGTGAGAAAGGTCTTAGGTGGGAGGAAGTGACCTTTGGGGCCAGAGCAGTGTGCATCCACCTCTGCTCTCAAGCACTTCCTGTCAGAGCAGCTCCTGAGGGGGAGAGTGCAGGTCCCCAGGCATCTATTGGGCTTTGGAAGAAAACTCACTGTACATTTTCAATTAAAACAAATTCTGTTAAAACCCAAAGATGCTCAACACTCAGAGTCTAGTGCTCCCTGGTGATCCTCACACTTCCTCCTGTGCTCTGAAGGGAATTTTGGCCCAGCATGTTTTTAAAGTAGAACCGCCACGTGAGGTGGGCATAGGTATGGCGTGTCTCATCCTAATTTTGCTTTCAGTAGCTTGGTAGCTTGAAATAGACTGTGGCAGTAGTATTCATACCCCTTTAAGCAAGGGCTTAAAAGCAGTCCACAATTACTGTTTGGTGATTACGTACTCTTAGGAAGAAAAGGATGGAGAAATATTGCCAGTGCGGAAGGCATAATGGTGTCTTGCCTGCAGCTGTCAGGTTGTGAAGGTCACTAAAAAATCTGAGGAAACAGTCTTTGAATATTTGAAAAGTGGAGTCTGACTTAGCGGAGACGCCATGCATGTCATCCACGGACCCGTACAGTTTTGACAGACGCCTTCATTTCCTACTTTTATTCTACTTATTAAAGTGGATGAAAATATCACCCACCACGCCAGTCAGAGCTCCATCATTCCTCGCTCGGGGCCCTGTGTGGGAATGGTGAGAAGGCAGTGTTTTGGTAAATGTTATTTCTCTATGTGAGTTATATACCGTCTCTAAATCAGCAAAGTGTGCGATAAACTGTTGAAAAGTAAGCTTACCTCTTCTGCTCCCAGATGGTTCCTCTTTGTCCTCAGCACCCCCACCTGGAGCAGTGACTCCTTGTCATGAGCCCGATGACACTCACAGATTGAAACTTGGCGACTTTTCCTCTAGTGCCACCAGGAGAGAGCAGATGGATTCAAGGGCTTATGTTGCCTGGTGCATTGTGGGTCTTTTGAATAAATTGCCTATATCTGACTCCTTATTTAGTTATTTTCATTTTTCTTTGTTTTTTTTGAAACCTGTGGTTTATATTTTATTGCATTAGTTATATTTTCTTATTTTTAAACCACGTTTTAATTGAAATAGAATTACAGCACTTTCTTCTTTTACTTTTCTCCCCTCAGCTCCTCCCCAGCTACCTTCCCTCCCATATGCATACTGCCAAAAAAGGACTCTGCAGGTTGTATGTATGTATGTATGTATGTATGTATGTATGTATGTATGTATCCATATGTATATTTGTACACACACATACACACATATATGTATATGATAATAATAATCAAGGGAAAAGCTACCAACTTGAGAGTAGGGGTGTACAACTCGATTCTTTATCTGCTGTTTTGCCTAAAAGAGAGTTTATACCCATTGTGTGCTCAAAGAGGCTGAACACACAGTATCTCTCCTCACGGACCTGCCAATGAATTGCCAGTTACTTAAAATACCGACATCAAGGGTAAACATGGGAAGACCAGAAAATGGATCAGCAAAGATGGAGTTGAAATGAGGAAGGAAAGATAGGAAGGGAACGGAGGCTACACTTGTTACTACCCCTGCCAGCGACCCTGTCGCACGTCGCATTAACGATATTGCATTTGAATTTCACAACTGGTTTTGTGAGTCACACCACCAACTTTATTTTACATTTAAGAAGTCGAGGCTCAGAAAGAATCAATGACCAGCCTAGCCTGCGGTGGAGCTGAGATGCCCTTGGTAAGTCGTGTTTCCAAGTCTTCCTACTCAACTGGAGGAGGTTTGGCAGTAAGACAGAGCCTTCACTTCCCAAGGCCCCTAGCGCCCGGTCTGTTAATAATGCTTCAGGTTGTGCTGTGGTGTCTCTGACCCTACTTCAAGGAGACACACGTAGTGTTTTAGAGCTGTTCGTACCGCAACCACAGTGGAAATTCTGGAGTTGCTGCAGGGTGCTGCTGCTCTGGAGGTGGTGGGAAAGCTGCTGTGCTAAGAACTCACTTGACTTTTTCCATGGAGGATAAGTCCCCAGACCTGGAAGGAAAAGGATCTTGAGGAAACCAGTTGTGTGACAAGTTCATCCTTAAAGCACACGAGAGATGAAGACTCCAGCATTCTCAAGTGTCTTGTTCACTGCTTAACACTCTTTCCTTCTAATGAGCTCAAATTTACATCTACCCCCCTCCCCCGAACTCCTCACTACATCTGAGTACATTTCCCAGCTCAGAGAGGCCTGTGACCAGAGCCTCAAGTAGCCTTGGGAACTCTGGATATTGGTTGGGTTATGAGC